>NC_052166.1:18358043-19558043 GCF_902713615.1 Scyliorhinus canicula | reverse complement strand
GAGGACGTGCAGACTCCGCACAGACAGTGACCCAGCCGGAACCGAACCTGGGACCCTGGAGCTGTGAAGCATTTATGCTAACCACCATGCTACCGTGCTGCCCCTAAGCAACGATTCTGAATCTGGAGAAAGCAGCTACGGACCAGAGAGACAGGATTGTAGCTCTGGAAACCGAAGTGATAAGGTTGGTGGTGGTCCAGGGGAGCCTAAAAGGGAAAGTGGAGGACCAGGAAAACAGTTCCAGATGGTAAAATATCCGAATAGTGGGTCTGCCAGAGGCGATAGAGGGAAGAGATCCAAAGGGCTACATCGCCCAAATGCTGGGAAAGCTAGTGGGGAGGGAGGACTTTCCAAACCCCCCAGAAATGGACAGGGAACACAGCTCACTTCAGCCCAAGCCCAAAACCGGGGAGCAGCCCAGGGCGATATCAGGAAGCTGCACCAGTTCCAAGACCGAGAAAAGACCTTAAGGTGGGCCCGCCAGACAAAATCATGCTCGTGGGAAGGGCATACATTAAGGGTGTACCAAGACATTGGGGCAGACCTGGCAAAAAAGAGAGCCGAATTTAATAGAGTGAAATCAGCGCTCTATAAAAAAGTGGGGTACCATTTGGAACGCTATTCCCCGCCAGACTCTGGGTGACATTCAAGGGCACGGAACTGTACTTCAACACCCCGGGGGCGGCAAATTAGTTTGTTAAAACGAACAACTTGGAGGGAGAGCAATCATAGCAGCGATGAAAGCTGCAGGAGCAGAAAAAGAAAGAAAGGGAGAGCGGAGGACCGGAGGGTCAGAAACTCCCCACCAGGATTGTTACCTGGAACGTATGGGGACTTAACAGCCCAGTGAAACGATCTAGAGTCTTCACCCACTTAAGAAGCTTAAAAGCCTACAAAAAGAGATGCAGCTGAGGGAGAAGGACCGACTGTTGGCAAGGAAGGGGCTGGGTAGGTCAGACGTACCATTCACGTTATAGGACGAGGGCTAGGGGAGTAGCAATACGGATTAACAAGAGGACGAGGTTTACAGAAACCAAGACAGTTACAGACCCAGGAGGACGGTGTGTAACTTCAGCAGCGTCCTGGAAGGGGCACCAGTGGTACTGATAAATGTGTACGCTCCCAACTGGGACAACACAGAATTCATAAAGGAGACTATGGCGGGAATCCCAGACATTCACAGACACCGATTGATTATGAGGGGGCAACTTCAATTGCGTGCAGGACCCACTGATCGACAAATGCCAGAATAGGGAGAAAGATTAGTATGGCTAGGGAACTGGGTGCATTTATGGAGCAGATGGGGGCAGTGGACCCATGGAGGTTCCTGCACCCAGGAGAAAAATAATTCTCATACTTTTCACAAGTGCACAAGGTGTACAACCGTATCAGCTTGTTTGCAGTGGGGAAAGCGGTGCTTCCAGGGATCACGGGAGCGGAATACTCCGCGATCATTATCTCCGACCACGCTTCACATTATATGGGCATGAGGTGGGAGACGGGCCGTGCCCAGCACTCCACATGGAGGCTGGACATGGACCTCCTGGCTGACAAGGCCTCCTGTCAAAAAACATTGGGGTCCATAGGCGATTAATAACAACCAAATTTTGGGAGTCACTGAAGGCTGTGATTAGAGGAGAGATCACAGCCTGCAAGGCAAACGGATGTGGGAAGAGAGGGTGGTCAGGCAACAGCTAGTAGACTCCATTTTGGAGGTCGACAGAAAGTACTCTGAAGCCTCGACCATAGTGCTGCTGGCGGAGAGGAAAAAGTTGCAAATGGACTTTAACCTGCTATCCACCAGGAAAGCAGTATACCAACTCCACCAGACATGGGGGACCTTCTATGAACACGGAGACAAGGCTGGCTACTTATTGGCTCACCAGCTGAGAAAGCAGGCAGCCACGAGAGAATTAGCCCAGGTAAAGAATGGCAGAGGCAGACTGGTAACAGAGAAAAGAGGTCAATCAGGCATTTGAGACCTTCTACCGAGGACTGTACACCTCCAAGCCCCCACGACGGGGACGCGGGATGAAACAGTTCCAGTTGTAGGGGAAGACAGACTGGGGGAGCTGGAAGCACTAATAGATCTGGGAGAAATGGAGAGCATCAGCTCCATGCAGGCGGGGAAGGCACCAGGACCCAATGGGTTCCCGGCGGACTTCTATAAAAGATTTGCACCAGTCCTGGCCCCACACCTAAGGGACATGTTCGCAGACTCGCAAGCAAAGGGCACTTTGCCTCCTATGCTAGCGCAGGCCACGATCTCATTGATACCCAAAAAGTATAAAGTTCCGACGGATTGTGGATCATATAGACCCATTTCGCTGCTGAATGTTGACGCGAAAGGTTCTTGGCAAAAGGCTGGAGGGCTGTTTACCGGTGGTGGTCGCAGAGGACCAAACGGGTTTTGTCATGGGTAGGCAACTTACTGCGAACATCAGACGGCTGCTGAATGTAATAATGACCCTGGTGATAGCCCTGCGGGACGCGAAAAGCTGGAAGGGAATCCGGAGAGGAGACAGAGAGCACAGAGTTTCACTCTATGTGGATGACCGGCTCCTCTATGTCTCAAAGCCACAGGAAGGACTGAAGGCAATACTGCAGACCCTGAAAGAGTTTGGAACCTCCTCGGGCTATAAACGTAACCAGGGCAAAAGTGAGCAATTCCCAGTGAATGCTAACGGGGGAGGGGCAGAGCTGGAGGGGCTCCCATTTAACACAGCCAGAACAGATTCCGTTACCTGGGGATCTAGATAGCCAGAGACTGGTCACAGATCCACAAGTGGAACCTGACCAGCCTGGTGGGGGAATTAAAAAAGGACCTACAGAGGTGGGGCTCACTCCCACTCTCCCTGGCAGGGAGAGTGCAGATGATCAAGATGAACATGCTGCCAAAGTTCCTCTTACTGTTTAGATCCATACCAATCTTCATCCCCAAGGCCTTTTCCAAAATGTAGACAGTCTATCATCCTTTTGTGTGGGGCGTTTAAGAACCCAAGAATTCCCAAACTGACACTGCAAAAAAGGAAAATCAAAGGTGGCTTGGCTTTACCGAACCTACAATGCTACCACTGGGCAGCAACGGCAGAGAGTGTGAGTGGACTCGGAGAGTGGGTACAGATGGAAGAGGCCTCCTGTAAAGGAATGACCCTATGGGCCCTGGCTACAGCAGCACTCCCATCTCCCCCCAACAAGATACGCAACGAGTCCAGTGGTAGTGGCCACACTGAGAACATGGGCCCAACTGAGTCAACACTTCGGGCTAACCAAGATATCCCCCATGGCCCCCATCTGCGGCAATCACAAATTCCCCCCATCCATGCTAGACACTACCTTCAAAAGGTGGAGATGAGACTGGGGCGCACTGACGGTCAGGGACGTTTATGTAGGGCACAGACTGGCGACAGTAGACAAACTGACGAAGAAGTGGAAACTACCAAAGGACAGGAAATGAGGCACCTTCAAATAAAACACTTCCTACGCAAGGAGACAGTAGGGTACCCCAGGGCCCCAGAAACCACACAATTGGAGGACACTGACAGGCACAAGCAGCAAAGAGGGGGTACTATGTGAGAAAATATATGGACAGTTAATGGACAGAGCTCGGATACCACTAGATGAGACCAGACGAAAATGGGAGGACGAGTTGGGACAGAGGTGGGGTTGGGGCTTGGAGTGAAGCACTGAGCAGAGCTAACTCCACCTCCTCCTGCGCAAGGCTAAGCCTAATGCAGCTAAAAGTGGTGGACAGAGCGCATGTGACCAGAACCCGAATAAGCAGGTTCTTCCCGGAGGTGGAGGATAAATGTCAGCGGTGCCAGAGGGGCCCGGCCAACCACACCCACATGTTTTCGGTCTGCCCCAAACTTGCTGGGTTCTGGACAGCCTTCTCCGAGGCAATGCCCAAGGTTGTGGGGGTGAGGGTGAAGCCATGCCCAGTAATGGCAATCTTCGGGGAATTGGAACAGCCAGAACTACACATGGGGAAGGATGCCAATGCCCAGTGACCCAAGCGGGAATCAAACCTGGGATCCAGGTGCTGTGTAGCAAAGTGCTAACCACTGTGCTACCAGATTCGAAGTATACACAAACAAATGTACACACATTTTGTGTGAGTTTACTGCATGTGCAAAACATCTGTTTAATGATCCTTACAGTGACTTTTAGTTGAACTGGGCCACGGTTTACACACCTGATCATCTTGTCCTCGGATGTTTGGATCACAAGCGATTCTGCAGGAACCCAGCAGATGTGTGTCACCTAGAAAAGAGTCAACCACAATTTTAAAAAAACAAAATTATTTCATGGGAGGTGGGCATCGCTGACTGGTCAGGTCACTTCGGAGGGCACTTAAGAGTCACATGTGGACCAGACCAGGCAAAGATCGCAGATTTCCTTCCCTAAATGATTTGAATTGTTTCCCTATGCTTCATTTAATTTTTGGCTGCATGAGGTTAGCCTTACAACCTATGTCCAAGTCACTCATGGGGTATTAAGTTTTTCTTAAAACTCTTTATTTACCATCAAGAACCCATGGTAAGGAACATTACTCTCTTTACACAGACTATTCTGGGGCCTGCTCCTTTGGAGTCTGTTGCTCGTCTGATCTGATGTCAGGCTTAACTTAGCATCAACGTCATTGTTTAATTAATATAAACATTAATCCTTTACTCTAAAGGACATTAGTGAATCAAATGGGTTTTTATAACAACGATGGTTGTCACGGTAACCATCACTGAAACTAGCTTTATACTCCAGATCTTTAATTAATTGAGAAGTGCTGCCATGTAACCAGATGACATAGCAAAAGGCCAAGGAGTGGAGCAGTTGCATACAAGGCCACTAATTTGGGTTCCAAGGAAAAGTAAACAGATGTCTGGAAAAATCTGACAATCCATAACTGATCAAACATTGAATTTTTGCATCTGGGACCTTGTACAACTGAGAGTTGTGGGATGGGTCTGCTCTCTTTGTTGACCGTCAGCACCTACTGAACTCAATCTCAATCCAGATTGCAGTTAGGACCAATTATGTCATCAGGGTTGTTGGCCGTCAGCACCTACTGAATTCATATCCAGATTGCAGTTAGGACCAATTATGTCATCAGGGTCACATTGGCATATTTAGCCAGGATCTTGCTGCCTTTGGTTGGGTGTGGCAAGGTGGCCACACCCAACCGAGGTGGCAAGTTAGCAGGTAAGTTATCTATTCCATTTTAACGGACCCCTTGTCCAGTTTCTGGTGCCCCACCCCCATACTGTCTTTTAAAAGATGACTGACAATGGAGGAGCACACAGATCTTGCACTTTTGTTGAATCTTCCAAATTAAATGTACGCTGAGGAAAATATAGGTCAACAAGAGCGAATAAAAGAGGAAGTGATACCTCTGTCAGTGTGGAAGAATGAATCAGCACCCTACTATGGCTGACTTGTATATATCCTCAATTTCCTCTTTTTAAAGAATTTCACAACTTATATAAAAAAGATCACTGGTGTGCTAAAAGAATTATGTCTGTCCTTTCAGCAAATCATTCTACAATTAGTACCGAGATGCCACAGAATATATTCTTCATGTCAAAAAAGACAGGGAACACTACTGTTCTAAACCTTTTGTGTCTGAAAGGTGGACCACACTTCCAGTGAGCATCATGTACATGGATAGTGTCATGATTAGTGAAGTTAGACAATAAACTAGAGATTAATGTGACTATTTTAACATAATGGAAACTTAATAAAGAACTTGTATCTCTCGCTCCCCCAAGACTTTCTAAAGTGTCTTAGAATCCCTACTATGCAGGACGCGGCCATTCAGCCCATCAAGTCTGCACCGTCCCTCTGAAAGAACACTCTACACAGGTCAACTCTCCCTCATCTCCGTGACCCTGTAACCCAATCTGCACATTCCTGGACACTAAGGGGCAATTTAGCATGGTCAATCCACCTAACTTGCACATCTTTGGACTGTAGGAGGAAACCGGAGTGGCCGGAGAAATCCACGAAGAATGTGCAAATACTACACTGGCAATCACCCAAGGCTTGAATCAAACCATGTTAGCGCTAACCACTGTGGCATCGTACTGCCAAGTGTATTCACTGTTGTAATACAAGAAATGCAAGAGCCACTTTATACCCAGCAAGTTCCAACAATCAGCAATATGATAAATAACCAGCTGACCTGTTTCAGGATAAGGAAAGGACAAATGTTGTCCCAGGGCAGATGGATAAAGTCATGGAATGGGATCTTTACTTTCCACCTGAGGGGGCAGACAGGGCTCTGTTTAACATCGGATCTGAAATATGGCACCTTTTACAATGCAATGCTACCTCAGTATTGGACTAAAATGAACCCCCAGCAGCATTAAGAAAAGCAGTGATCAGCTACTAATCAGTCCTACCAGATTCCTGGAAATAGAGCAACTTTGTAGACAGACCCCAGTTTCCACATCCCAGATACACACGGAATTATCCCGGGATCCCGTACACAGTTGCAACCCATCTGAAAAGGACAAAAATACAAACACTGCATTCAGATCAACAGGAAGATTGTAGCACCCAACATAGAGTCAGTGAGGAAGAGACAGAGCTTCTGTCAGAGACCTTACACATTGTTAAATTAAATTATATACACAATATGATGTAGCCCAGAGACAAAGAAGGTTAAAAAAAAAATGTATCCTTCTCTTCCTGCCACGAGCTCTGCTTATTGCTCACTCTGTAATTTGAGAATCCTCTGTTTGCCATTTTGTCTCTTCTTTTCTTTCTGCCTAAATACAAGTTTCTGAAATTCATTGCTCTGTTGTCATCTCTTTTCAAACTCTCTATATCATTATGATTTTGGAGTTGGACACTATCTGTTATTAGCTCATAAGAATGCTGGTCACAACAGGTCACACATGTGGGCGGCTGGAACGAAGAAGACAACGCGGCCATCTTAGATGGCCCACAAACAAAAATAAATCCCGGCATGCAGGGGCTTGTCCACGTGGCAAGTATGGCGGGGGGGGGGGGGGGAAGAGAGAGAGAGAGAGAGAGAGAGAGAGAGAGAGAGAGAGAGACCAAAAAAAAAACCCCCATCAGAATAGTCACCTGGAATATTAGGGGACTCAACAACCCAGTGAAAAGATCCAGAGTCTTCACCCATCTAAACTGTCTGAGGGACGACATATTCTTCCTTCAAGAGACACACCTGGAGGCAGAAGGCCGACCCGAGGATAAGGGAGAGCTGGATAGGATAGACGTATTAAGAGTGCTTTGGTATGAGGGTGACAGGGGTGGCCATACTGTTTGGTAAAAGGACAACTTTCACAACGACAAACCTGGGGGGATGGAACGTAATGGTCAGCGGTGTCCTGGAAGGGACATTGGAAGTGCTTGCAAACATATACGCCCCTAACTGGGACAACGCTGACTTCATTAAGAAAACTATGGCGGGGAACCCTGACCTAGACTCCCACTAACTCATCATGGGGGGAGACAGGGAAAACAGTGCACAAACTTCGGGTACTTTATACGATCATGGAGACAAGGCAAGTCGCCTACTGGCTCACCAGCTGAGAAAGCAGACAACCACGAGGGAGATAACACAGGTGAAGGACAGGAACGATAAGCTAGTCACAGCATCACACAGCATCAATGAGGCCTTTGTGACCTTCTTCCGGGACTGGGCATGGATCCATCCATAAATGAAACCTATCGAGTCTTGTAGAAGAGGTAAGGTAGAGGAGGTGAAGAATGACCTGTAGAAGTGGGATTCGCTCCTGCTCTCTCTGGCGGTGAGAGTGAAGACAATCAAAATGAACATACTGCCAAGATTTCTCTTCAGATCTCTCCCGATCTTCATCCCCAAGGCCTTCCTCACCAAAGTCAACAAATTAATCATGGTGTTTGCATGTGGAACACCCTAGGATCTGTAAAACCATCCTACAAAGAAGGAAGATGGGGGGGGGGGCTGGCCGTTCCGAACCTCCTATTCTTTCACTGGGCGGCTAATGCAGAAAGAGTATGGGAGTGGATCAAAGAGCTGGAGGCGGAATGGGTGAGAACAGAGGAGACCTCTTGCTGAAGGAGATCCCTCCAAGCACTTGCCACAGCCCCACTCCCATTTCCCCCAACCAAATACTCAAGAAGCCCGGTGGTGGTGGCCATGCTGAGGACGTGGAATGAACTCTTCACCCAGTCTGGGTGCAATGTCCGGTATGGCACCCATCTGCAAAAACCATGAATTCACCTCTGCAACAATGAACACTTCCTTTAAAAGGTGGAGACAGGACGAAGGGGTACTGACTGTAGGGGACCTATACGTAGCGACCCTGGGGGAATTAACAGACAAGCTGCAGTTCCTAAAAGGAAAGAGCTCTGATACACGCAAACAAGGAACTTCTTCCGCAAGGAGGCCGCAACGTACCGTCAGCTACCTAGACATACAAGTTGGACAGACTTGAAACATAAGGCGAACGAGAGGACAGAAGTTGCGCTGACATGTACAGGCGACTGCTAGAGGTGGTAAGGACCCTGCTGGACAAGATACGGGAAAAGTGGGTGGAGGATCAGGGCATAGAAATAGGGGGGAGGACGGTGCCAGGGAGACCCGGCTAAGTACACCCACATGTTCTGGTCCTGTCCCAGATTTGTCAGGTACTGAACCGCCTTTTCAGAGGCCATGTCCTAGGTTGTAGGGGTGAGGGTGGAGCCATGCCCATTAGTGGTGGTCTTCGGGGCATTGGAATAGCCAGAGCTTACGGGATAGGGCAGATACCCTAGCTTTTGCCCCCCCGATCGCTCTCATGCTCGGCTGGAGATCAGCAGCGCCACCCAAGGCCGCAAGCTGGCTGTCAGACCTAGCAGAATTCCTCAAATTGAAAGAGATAAAATTCTCCATCGGAGGATCGGAGGAAGGATTCCACAACACGTGGAAGCAATTTACCAACCTGTTTGGAGAACATGTTCGTGAGCAGCAACCAATGAGGGAGGCAGGTGGGACCGAAATAGATAAAAGAATTGGGGGGGGGGGGGCGCAGAATAGGAAAAGCGGGAGGGGAGACACCACCCAGAGTACAAGGGAAGTAAGGTACCGGAATCAAAGTGTACTAAGGGATAGAAAAACCCAAGGATACGTCCATGGCAAAAAACAACAGGGTACGCCTTGGTGTCCTCAAACATGCTCCTGGTATGCTTTAATACCATGGGGCAACATGTAGATAGTCAAGCAATATGGTTGTGGTGACTGACTATGGGAGCCCAATGTTAATCGTATCAGTATGTATGTTTCCTATACATTCATACCTGTTTATTTCTTCCTTTTTTCTGGCAATGTTGTTACAAATGTTGTTACAAATAAATGCAAAATACGCACGCATGCATAACTTAATATTACAAAACCGGATGAGAAACCCCAACAATTTTTCAATTTGATGCCTTCTCCCCAGGAAATGATTCCACTGACAAATAGGGGTGAGATTTTTTTCTCTTAAAACAAACTTTATTTTAACACAGGATGGATCCAATTAATATCCAAGGAAAAAGGAGCTTTTCAATTAACAGTTAAACCGTTCTTTAAAAAAAAAGATATTTGAGCTTACTTTCCTATCTACTTCTAAAATTTCAATTAAGCAAAATCACATTCAGGTTACATGCCACTTATTAATAAAGTTTTTTTTAATAAATGTTTTTTATTGAGTTTTCATATTTTATATATGACAAATTACAAATTATTAGAGAGAAAAAAAGAAAACACAAAAATTTACATGAATATTTACAGGTAAGCATCTTCATAACAACAATTGTGGCCGCCCCCTTTAGCCGGCATATATATTTTACATTCCCCAATATGGCCGAGGCACATGTTTATAGGCATTTATTTATAGTTTGGTTTTGGGCCTTAGCTTGCCATCAAACCCCCATAACGAACCCGTAACCCCCCCCCCCACCGGCTACCTTCCCCTTATTCCCGTCCATTTTCCCCTGATTCTTGGCCACCCGACTATTCTTCCTCTTGTACGTTGGCCACAAACAGGTCCCGGAACAATTGCATGAATGGCTCCCACGTTCTGTGGAAGGTCGTCTGACCTTCGGATGGCGAATTTGATTTTCTCCATTTGGAGAGATTCCGAGAGGTCGGACAGCCAGTCTGCAGCTGTGGGTGGTGCTGCTGACCGCCAGCCAAACAGGATTCTACGGCGGGCGATCAGGGAGGCAAAGGCAAGGGCGTCCGCCCTTCTCCCCAGGAATAGATCTGGCTGGTCTGAAACCCAGAAGACCGCCACTATCGGGCATGGCTCCACCCTCACCACTTTGGACATAGCCTCGAAGAAGGCTGTCCAGTAATCCACAAGTCTGGGGCAAGACCAGAACATGTGGGCGTGGTTGGCCGGGCCTCTTTGGCACCGTTCACATCTGTCCTCCACCTCCGGGAAGAACCTACTCATACGGTTTCTCGTTAAGTGGGCTTTATGTACCACTTTTACTTGCGTCAGGCTGAGCCTTGCGCACGTGGAGGTGGAGTTGACCCTATGCAGTGCTTCGCTCCAGAGTCCCCACCCTATCTCCATCCCCAGGTCGTCCTCCCATTTCCTTCTTGTTGCGTCCAGTATGGTGTCGTCCCTTTCTACCAGTCGGTCATACATGTCGCTACAGTTCCCTTGCTCTAGGATACTTGCGTCCAGTAGGTCTTCCAGTAGTGTCTGTCGTGGCGGTTGTGGGTACGTCCTTGTCTCCTTTCGTAGGAAGTTTTTGAGCAGCAGGTACCGTAGCTCGTTCCCCCCAGCTAGCTGAAATTTCTCTGTCAGTTCGTCCAGTGTTGAGATCCTGTCGTCCGTGTATAGGTCCCTGACTGTCAGTGTCCCCCCGTCCTGCCTCCACAATAAATTCAACTGGGTTATGCATTTAACCCATAATCGGAGGGAGGTCCCCATGCAGGAGGCCTCCTCCGCACGCACCCACTCGGCTTCTGGCTCCTGGATCCATCCCCTTACTCGCTCGGCTGTTGCCGCCTAGTGGTAGAATTGTAGATTCGGGAGGGACTTATTAATAAAGTTAACGTGCAGGGGCTTACAGACTTATAAACAAAATCGTAGGCAAGATGCTTTCAGAAGCCAGTCTGAGAAACACAATGCTTTTCCTCAGAACTAGAGTAGAACTCTAATGGGCAGCACCATACCACAGTGGTTAGCACAATGGCTTCACAGCACCAGGGTCCCAGGTTCAATTCCTGGCTTGAATCCCTGTCTGTGTGGAGTTTGCACCTTCTCCCTGTGTCTGTGTGGGTTCCTCCGGGTGCTCCGGTTTCCTCCCACAAGTCCCGAAAGACGTGCTATTAGGTAATTTGGACATTCTGAACTCTCCCTGTGTATCCGAACAGGCGCTGAAATGGACCAGGGGCTTTTCACAATAACTTCATTGCAGTGTTAATGTAAGCCTACTTGTGATAATAAAGATTATTGTTATATGATTATTAAAACAGAAACAGGGCAGTGCTGAAAAAGAAAAACATCTGCCATTGGTAGAAGACATCGCCCACCCAACAAATTCCTCATCAAGGCGGCCAGTCTGGACCACCCTGCCTGAGCTTGACGGTTCTGCTGCAGACTTGTGGCAGGACTTGTGGTGCAACACCTTCAACACAGCCCAGCAATCGGCACTTGGTTGATGATTCCACGTTAGACATCCCAGGCTTCAACCTCCAGCACGACAAATGGGTCAAACTGAACAGCTTTCACAATGGAGTCGGACCCTGCCGCAACAGCCTCTTCTGTTGGGAACACTGTGACTCACCCCTGTGCAACTGTGGCAAAGTGAAAACTAAGGTGCATTATCATCATCAAGTGCCCTGTGCTTGTGTCGGCCTCACTGGCCTTCACCGGCTGATGAAGAGGCTGCCAACTGGTTGAAGAATTTCAAATTTGACATCTAGCTGTTCATCAGTGCAAACCATAGTTGTCGTAGTAATAAATGCATAACCCAGTTGAATTTATTGTGGCAAGAGAAACATACAAAAACAAAATTCTAAAATATTCCAGACAATGATGGCTTCTTGAGTTCATACCTGGGCTCACAGCTAGGCCAGTCACCACCAGTTCATGCCCAGTAAACTCCTGCAATGGTCCAGCTTTGTTGTACATGTCCCACATTAGGGCAGTTTTATCACGCGAAGCACTGAAGATCCTGTTTGACTGAAAGAGGCAGGTTACCTGAAATAAAATGACATCCACAGTCCAAATTATGGGGGCCATCCACCATTTTGTTCATGTGCAGATGACTTCAATAGGAGACAGGATTCCTGCCAATTCTGGCATCAGCTAAAAATCAAAGAACCCGACAACAGATTTCCATGCACTTCACATGATCCGATAAACCCATGCCACAGCTCATGAATTATACTGGAGCAGGACACATGGCTCTATAACTGCATCTCGATACAAACAAGTTGATAAAATTTAAGCCACACAAGTGAATTGTTCAAACTGCACAAAAATGGCACGCGTGAACTTATTTGGACTTAAGCGGCGGTATCTTTCTCTTTTTTTGAACGATGTACATGTGGCTTGATTGTTGCCTTTTTTTTGTCTTTGAAGATTGGGTGAAGATGGGGGAGTAAAAGATATTCGGTTTTTGTTGGGTTTTTCAGTGTTTTGATGGGGATGGTTGGTGGGGGCTTTTAAAAAAATTTTGTATTACATCAAATTGTATTATTGAGGGGTTTTCTTGTGGGGGTCTCTGTCTCTCTTGGGCTGTCTTCTATGGTAATTAGGAGATTGTTCGGTTTTGGTTTGATGCGGGAAGCGGTTTCGATAGGCAGGGGAGTAGGGAACAATAGGTGGGAGACTTTTTGGCACCGGAGGCGAGGGTCACCAGGCTCGCTGGGTGAGCTAGTCCACGGAAGCACAGTGGGGGGTGTGCATTGGTTCAATACGGGGCAGGGGTTGGGTAATAGGTTATGTTGCGGGGGGGGAGGGAAGAGTAACTCTGCTAACGAGGGAGGGACCTGGGTTCGGGAACAGAGGGAGGTCGGGGGTTAGGGCTGAGGGCTACCTAGAGGCGGGCAGATGGCGGCGCATGAGCGGGGGGGCGGGCCCAGAGAGGGGGATGGTTGATCAGCGGGGGGGGGCAGGCTGATCACCTGGAACGTTAAGAGGGCTGAATGGGCTGGTCAAGGGAGCCCATGTGTTCGCGCACTCGAGGGTTCTGAAGGCGACGTGGTGATGTTGCAGGAGACACAACTGAGAGTGGCGGATCAAGTTAGGCTGAGGAACGGCTGGGACAGTCAGGTCTTCCATTCGGGGCTGGATACCAAGACGAGAGGGGTGATGATTTTAATTAATAGGCGGGTGTAATTCCAGGCGGGCAGTATTGTTTCGGACACGGGGGGGGGGGTTATGTTATGGCGAGCGGTAAGCTGGAGGGGAGGAAGATGGTATTGGTTAATGTCTATGCGCCAAACTGGGACGATGTTGAATTCATCAAGAGGGTGCTGGGGAAGATACCGGATCCGGACTCGCACAAGCTGGTGATGGGAGGTGATTTTAATACGGTTATCGAGCCCGGCCTGGGCCGGTCGTGCTCGAAAACAGGGAGGGTGCCAGTGATTGCAAAGGAGCTGATAGGGTTCAAGGAGCAGATTGGGGGGGGGGGGGGGGGGGATTGACCTATGGAGGTTTAGGCAGCTGACGGTTAAGGAATTTTCTTTCTGCTCGCATGTACATAATGTGTATTCCCGGATCGAGTTTTTCATTTTGAGTAGGAATCTGCTGGCGGGGGTGGTTGACACGGGGTACTCGGCCATCACTATTTCGGACCATGCCCCACGCTGGGTGGAACCGCAGGCCAGTGAGGAGAGGTTCCAAAGCCCGCAGTGGCAATTGGACGTGGGCTTGTTGGCGGACGAGGCGGTGTGCGAGAAAGTAGGGAAGTGCATGCAGGACTGCCTACAGGTCAACGACACAGGGGAAGTCTCAGCAGCGGTGGTCTGGGAGGCGCTGAAGGCAGTGGTGAGAGGGGAGTTGATTTCAATCCAAGCTCATAGGGACAGGATGGACAGGGCAGAGAAGGACCGACTATCAAGGAGATCCTACGGATAGACAGGAGGTATGCGGTGACCCCAGGGGCGGAACTGTGAAGGGAGCGCCGGAGGCTGCAGGCTGAGTTTGGGGTACTATCCACGGGCAAGGCAGTGGAGCAGCTTAGAAAGGCGAGGGGGACGCTGTATGAATATGGAGAGAAGGCCGGCAGAATGCTAGCACAGCAACTGAGGAAGAGGGAGGCGGCCAGGGAAATTAACAAGGTGGTCGACGGAGATGGGAACCTTGTAGGGGACTCAGCTGGGGTAAACAGGGCGTTTAGGGACTTTTATAATGGAGTCGATCGCTCGGAGCCTCCCCACGGTGCCCGAGGAGATGAAACTCTTTCTGGACAGGTTGACTTTCCCAAGGGAGCTGGTGGCCGTGTTGGGGGCTCCGATTAGGGCCAAAGAAATATCTGAAGGCGATGTAGTTGGGTAAAGCTCCGGGGGCAGACGGGTTCCCGGTGGAATTTTACAAGAAATTTTCGGGGATATTAGGGCTGTTGCTGGTTAAGGTTTTTAACAGGCGAGGGATAGAGGGGTGCTGCCCCCGACGATGTCACAGGCCACCATCTCATTAATATTGAAGCGGGACAAGAACCCAGAGCTATGTGGGTCCTATAGGCCAATCTCATTGCTTAACGTGGACGTTAAATTGCTGGCCAAGGTGTTGGCCTCCAGAATTGAAGATTATGTGCCGGAGGTGATTATGGAGGACCAAACTGGATTTGTCAAGGGTAGGCAGTTGGTAACCAATATAAGAAGGCTGCTTAATGTGATTATGATGCCCCCGGAGAGAAGGGAAGTTGAGGTAGTTGTGGCCATTGTCGCGGAGAAGGCATTTGACCAGGTAGAGTGGGACAATCTATGGGAGATGCTGGGAGGATTTGGGTTTGGTAGGGGCTTTATCGACTGGGTCAAGCTATTGTGCCAGACCCCAGAAGCCACGACCTCGGACTATTTTAGGCTCCACCGGGGGACAAGACAGGGATGTCCCCTCTCCCCACTGCTGTTTGTGTTAACCTTTGAGCCGCTGGCAATTGCTCTGAGAGCTTCTAGGGGCTGGAAGGGCTGGTTGGGGGGGTGGGGCATAGGGTATCGCTGTATGCGGATGACTTACTCTTATATGTAGCAGATCCAGGGGCAGGTATGAGGGAGATTATGGCGATTCTGGGGGAACTTGGCCGGGTTTCAGGATATGACGAAGAGTGAGATGCTTGTCATCCAGGCAAGAGGTCAGGAGGGCCAGCTGGGGGATTTCCCGTTCAGATTAGTGGGAGACAATTTTAGATATCTGGGGATACAAGTGGCGCGCGACTGGGGCCGGTTACACAAGTTCAACTTGTCCCGGCTGGTTGAACAGATGAGGGGCGAGTTACGGAGATGGGATGCACTCCGCTGTCACTGGCGGGGAGGGTGCAGTCGGTTAAGATGACGATATTGCCAAGATTTTTATTTGTGTTCCAAAGCCTCCCGATTTTCATCCTTTTTTAAGTGGATCAACAAAATTATTTTGGGCCATGTTTGGGCAGGTAAGTCCCCACGGCTGAAAAAAGTGATGCCCGAGAGGAATCGGGGGGAGGGGAGGGATGATCGGGCCCTGCCAAATTTTAGTAAATATTACTGGGCGGCCAATATTGCGATGATAAGGAAGTGGGTAGTGGGGATGGGGGCGGCTTGGGAGCGGATGGAGGCAGCTTCATGTAGGGGCACCAGCTTGGGGGCGCTGATAATGGCACTGTTGCCGTTCCCGCCGGCGAGATATTCTACCAGTCCCGTGGTGGTGGCGACCCTGAGGATCCGGAGTCAGCGGAGGAGGTACGTTGGTGCAGTGGGTGCATCGGCTTGGTCCCCAATATGTGACAACCATCGGTTTGCTCCTGGGAGCCGAGATGGGAGATTTTGGGCATGGCAAAGGGCGGGAATTGAGAAGATGGGGGACCTGTTTCTGGGACGGAGCTTCCCCAGCTTGAGGGCGCTGGAGGAGAAATTTGGGTATGCAGCAGGGAATGATTTTAGATATCTTCAGGTGCGGGTATCATCCTTCCCACTCCTGCCACTAAGAGGGATTCAAGATAGGTAGTGTCTAGGGGATGGGTGGGGAGGGGAGCGTCTTGGACATCTACAAAGAATTAATGGGGGCGGAGGAGACGCATATAGAAGAGCTGAAGGTTGCTGAGGTGGCAACCATTCATTGACGTATTCATCGTCAGTCAGGGGGGGTAGGTCCGGCTGTTTTAAATTTGAAAAAAATTGTCCTTCCAGCTTATCCAAGCAAAAGTTTTTTCTCACTGCGTTGGCTACCGATAGATTAATTAGTGCATGTGCACCTTTCAGTAGCCAATGCACTGAGAAGCTGCTTTCTGAGGAACGAGTTGGAAATAGTGGCAAAGTCAGTATTGAAGGTCACAGGCAAGGATGAGAGTGAAGGTGAATGGACAGCGGAGTGTGGCACGCTGCAGCCACGCAGCAAGAGGGGAAGGCAGCCTGGAGGCAGACACCCCAGAGCGGAAGCGGAGGTGGACTCGGAGGAGAGAGGTGGGTGTGTGTGTGTGTGAGAGAGAGAGCGAGAGCGAGAGAGAGCAAGAGAGAGAGCGAGAAAAAGTGTGCGAGAGAGAGAGAGAAAAAAAGTGCGTGTGAGAGAGAGTGAGAGAGAGAGAGCGCGAGAGCGAGAGAAAGAGGTGTGTGTGAGAGAGGGAGAGATGAATGTGGGGTGAGTGAGGTGAGTGAATGTGATGAGAGAAGTGAGATGAGATTTTTGTGTCTACAAGGGGGAGTCCATACCTTGTTGACTGAAATAATAATGGCTTATTTCCAGCATGGCACGTGGCACTACCCAACTGAATGAGTGCTGGCCGGACCTTGACTGGCCGGACGTACAAGTCACCCCCCCGCCCTTAGCGGGAAGCATATATTCACTCAAGGATTCTAGGAATACAAGATGGGCAACCCAAGTGGGTGTGAGAGACAGGTGTGTGCATGTGTGTGAGAGAGAATGAGTGAGTGAGAATGTGTGTGAGAGTGGTGACAGTGTGCTTGAGTGAGTGAGAGAGAGGTGTGTGTGTGTGTGGATCTTATTGAATCGTGGGGCAGGTTCAAGGGGCCATACACTGCCTGCTTTATGTTCCCTTTTCTTTTGATTTAAAACCAGTCAGTTGGCAAGATTGATCTGATATCGCCCATGTTACACTATCACCCAAAGTCAAAACTCCCCAGGGTGCAATACATCATAAGAATATAGAAGAGAACCAGTTGTCTGCCATTCTGTCAGTGGATGGCTTCAGGTTTGGCTGAAGTATTATATATTATTACAACTGGAGGGGCTCAAAATGGCAGATCGCGACTGGGAAAAAAATTGGACAGGTAACAAATACAATTCCAATTTTCCACTGTTAGAATGGGGAAGTATTAATTTGGTGCAGTGGACTAATGAGAGAATGAAAAGTCACATTTCTATGACTATTCAGGACTCATCAGAAGGATGGTTACGCTGCTCATGAAGTTAACTATCAAGCCTCTTGGAAGAGGGAGATTTTTACAACAATACTTCAGCTGAAGGCCACTCTGGGCTTATCTAGAATATTTCTTTAAATAAAATTCTCAGAATCCCATTAGATATAATTTGAGGTCTGCATGCTACAGGGTTTCAAAGTGCCTTAAGTTCTTCAATGAGGGAAGTTTTTAAGTATCTGTCTATTGAAACCTCTGGACCTCAGTGCTTTGATACTAAACTTAATACTATGATGAGTTTTCGAGGAGAGCTGGCACAAGCTTAAGGCTGAATAGCTTTGTTTGTGTGAACTCAGCACTGATATCAAATGGTTCGGCTGAGTTCAGATTTTACACGCTGCCCCCTTCCCCGGAGGACAAAAAGGGGATCTGTCAGAAATGGAACAGGATTTTAATGATTCCATTTACCATGATCTCAGAGATGAAAGACAAGATGAAAGCATTGTACCACCAATCTACTAGATTATCCTTTGTGTCTGGCTATACTTTAAAATTAGGCCTCAGAAAACATAGCCTCAGGATCAGAGGATCCCGCCCCCTAAGTGTTGACACCGTCACATTTCTCGACGGCGTCAACACGGCCTCAGGATCAGCAATTCTGGCCCCTACAGGGGGCCAGCATGGCACTGGAGCGGTCCATGCTGCTCCAGCTGCTGATCCTGGTGTGAACTAGGCGCCACGGGGTCCGCACATGCGCAGTTGGGGACGACACCAACGCGCACATGTGCAGTGGCTCCCTTCTCCGCGCCGGCCCTGACGCAACATGACGTAGGGCTAAAGGGGCCAGCGCAGAAGAAAGGAGGCCCCCAGCCCCAGAGGCCGGCCCCGATGAGCCCCGATCGCGGGACAGGCCTCAATGGAGCCCCCCCCCCCCCCAAACCCGGGGTAGATCTCCCCTCTACCCCTCCCTCCACAGGCCGTCCCTGGACTCTTACATGCCGAGGTCCCGCCGGCTGAGAGCAGGTGTGAACGGCAGCGGCAGAACTCGGTTATTTTTTACGACAGCCACTCAGACCATCCCGGGCCGAGAATCGGCGGCAGGGTTCACATAGAGCGGCCCCCGACTCGCGCTGCGCCGACCACTACGGCGCCAATGGCATGCCGGCGTCGGGGCTGCACGGCACGATTCGTGCCGGTCGTGGGGATTCTCCAGCTCAGCCCTGGGTTGAGAGAATCCCGCTCATAATTGGCCCTTTCCACTTGTACAGTCAATGGCATTCCTCAATTTCTTTCGGTCTCTCTCATGATAGATAAATGGTTGGCACTGCTGCCTCATACTGCCAGGGACCCGTGTTCGATTCCGACCTTACGTGGTCTACGTGGGTTTCCTCTGGGTGCTCGGGTTTCCTCCCACAGTCCAAAGATGTGCAGGTTAGGTGGACTGGCCATGTTAAATTGCCCCTTAAGTGTCCAAAGGTTAGGTGGGGTTATGGGGATAGGGTGGGGATTTGGGCCAAGGTAGTATGCGCTTTTGGAGAACCAGTGCAGACTCGTTGGACCGAATGTCCTCCTTCTGCACTGTAAGGAATTTATTCGATGGATTAGCAAATATACTGTCAAGTGATTTATAAATTGTTCTTACCTTAGTCACTTCGCGTTCATGACCTATGAATTTCTGCTGCACATCACCAGATTTCCAGTTACATATGACCACTGTCTACAGGGCAGTAAAATGGGTACATCTCAGTAACAGGAGTGGGAATTCCGATTGAATTAAATTAGAACCCAAACATCTTACATGTATGCATATACAGATGCATGTTTATAAACACAGCCATCATACCAATCATTTGTATTTAGTAATAAACAAGCCCGAAGCATCTACCTGCCTTCCTGGATAAAGAAGAAAACTGCAGAAGGACATAAACCCAAGCAGATTTGCAAGTTCAATGTGTGCCTGCATGTTTGTAAACCACTGCATTAAACGTCACAAAACTATTACCCTGCATTTCTGCCCTTCGAAAGACGGGCATCTCACCTTGTCCTTTCCTCCAGACAGGCAGTGCTCAGATGTTAGGGAGGCTAATGATGTCACAGCATCATTATGCACAGGACTGTACTGTTGAGCCACTTGAGTATTGGAACTGTGGCCTGCATCCCCATCAATCCTTGAAAATAAATTACAACACAGTTCAAGCATAATGTAGAGCAAAATCTGAGAATTCTAATGCAAGTCACATTATTTGGAATTTGTTCTGTACTTGCTTGACAGATTGTGGGTATGTATTAACTGTGGAGTGGATCCTGCAGATTTCAGGCCAGGGTAAAATAGCCCGAGCTGAGGAGGTCTGGGTGGTCGATTAACACTTGGTGGATTCCCTTTTAATTCTGCAATCTGTATTTGACCAAAGACTAGTGGATTAAGAATCTGCTAGCTGTGAGGGTATCAAATGAAATGAAGGAGCACCTTCTGGGCTCTAAAGATGTTGCATTAAATTTCAGAAGTAACTCATTGCTCAGGAAATGTAGTCACTGTTAGCTTGCTAGTGAATGTGACAGTGAATTTATACAAAGTAAGATTCCACAAACAGCAAAGTACTAAATGCCCAGATATTTTGTTTGAGTGACATTAATTGAGGGATAAATATTGGCCAGGACCTTGGTGTGCTCTCCTACTTATCTTTGAACAGGCCAACAGAGCATTGGTTTAACACTCACCCAAAAGACAGCACCTCTGACAGTGCAGTGCTTCTTCAGTGTTACTCTGGGGGACTGGATTTTTGCAAAGGTGAGCCGACTCTGTAGTCCTTTAAAAATGGCAAGCAGGACCTGGGTTCGGAAGTCCAGTCTCCATTTCCAACACATCCCATTTTTGCCAGCAGGGGGAAAGGGGGAGCAGCGAGTGAACGCACAGGCAGGAAAGCTGAACTCAGCAGGAAAATTTGATATTAGTGCAGAGTTCAATCAGATCCAATTTTCGCTATTTCATTGGCCTTAACCCACAGTGCGGGTGTCACAAATTGATGGAGTGGATGTAAATGCTCTTGAAAGGCTGATGAGGTTTGTATAAGTATCATGAACTGAAGGTATATCCCCAGGTCTTTAAAAATAAAAAATAAACAGCTGAAGCGATCAGTTAAACATATATTGGGTGTTGGATTGATGAGGCCACCTGATGTAGGTTTAAAAAAAATCACTTCTTCCTGTAGTTTCAATTGTGTTCATTTTTGACATTTCTCAAGGGCTTTTACTACAGTTGAGGTTATTATGATGTTGAAATTAGATGAAGAATAGAGATCAGCAAAGTAATGTTCTGAAGGTGAAAGATGTATTACTGAGAAATTCATACTTTTAACGAGGAAAAGTGCTAAATTCTATCGACCTGGACAATAAATAAAGATCTGTAGAAGAAAACAGAGGCCTTTGAAATGTGGATGCTACGATGTGCGCCAAAATTTCCACATACAAATCATAACACCAATTAAGGGGGGCTTGAAATTACAAGAAACAAAAAAGCAACATCCAGAAAAGAAAATGTCAGTACTGTGACCATTTGATCAGAACTGAAAAGCTACAGAGACCTCTTGTAAAGGAAAAAGTGGAGGGCAGCAGAAGGAGGGGTCAACGCAGGCAGAGGTGGATGGCAGACATCACAGAGTGATTGCAAACAAGCCACAGTGGATGAATGAGGATGGTGTAAGACAAGAACGTGACGTAGCATGATAGCAGATATCCGGGTCGGTGTAGTTACAATGATGTGGAGATGCCGGCGTTGGACTGGGGTGAACACAGTAAGAAGTCTTACAACACCAGGTTAAAATCCAACATGTTTGTTTCAAACACTAGCTTTCGGAGCACTGCTCCTTCCTCAGGTGAATGAAGAGGTATGTTCCAGAAACATATATATAGACAAATTCAAAGATGCCAGAGAATGCTTAGAATGCGACTATTAGCAGGTGATTAAGTAACCCCAGGTTAAAGAGGTGTGAATTTTCTCAAGCCAGGACAGTTTGTAGGATTTCGCAAGCCCAGGCCAGATGGTGGGGATGAATGTAATGCGACATGAATCCCAGGTCCCGGTTGAGGCCGCACTCATGTGCACGGAACTTGGTTTTAAGTTTCTGTTTTCTGCTCGGCGATTCTGCGTTGTCGCGCGTCCTGAAGAATGCTTACCCAGAGATCAGAGGCTGAATACCCTTGACTGCTGAAGTGTTCCCCGACTGGAAGGGAACATTCCTGCCTGGTGATTGTCGCGCAATGTCCGTTCATTCGTTGTCGCAGCGTCTGCATGGTCTCGTCACATTTCACAAGCCCAGGCCAGATGGTGGGGGATGAATGTAATGCGACATGAATCCCAGGTCCCGGTTGCTACGTTCCACACACAAGTGCGGCCTCAGCTGGACTCTTTGAATTTGTCTATATAGATGTTTCTGGAGCATACCTGTTGCTCGGTGTGCTTTTACTTAATTGCTCTGTTTTAATAACCTTTGCTCTAGAGTCGCCAGGTATCTTTCTGATACCACCACGAGGTTCAAAGCCAAGTGCTGATCAATAACTCAATATACCAGTTAGTAAGTTTCAAATCAAAACACATTTATTATACACACAGTCAATCACTACTCATGCATAAAGCTCTACTTACTAGACTAACACTAACACTAAAGGCCTATACTTAGCTTTTGGAATGGCCCACCAGGTCAGAGGAACAATGGCCTTTGTTCGGTTCTGCGTCTGCGGGTTTCAAGCTGGTATGGAATAGTAGCTAGGAGCGCCTATCTCGTAGCGTGCGTTGACTGGAGAGTTACTTGGTTGGTGCAGCTGCTAGGCAGATCTCTCCTTGTTGAGAGTCACGGTCAAGAGTTCTTCAGAGCTGCGAAGAGAACCTGCCAAGAAGATCGAACTGAACTTGGGGACTCTACTTTATAGTCCCCAGGGGTTTTGCGTCCTTTTGGGCGGACCTCGGACCTGGTCCCAATTAATTGGACCAAGTCCCAATCGTTTCAATCGATTTCTCCAATACTGGAGCTGTTCCCTGATCGCTGGCCGGTTCCTATGTGTCCGTTGGCCTTCCTTTGTCCTGGTTCCCGCTGGCGCCGGAGAGTCTGTCTTGGTCCTGATCGCTTCAATGTATCTAATTGTTCCTGGGGATTGCTCATTAATATGTAGATGGCTATTGGTTTCGGTTCTGTCTGGGTTCTGCATGTCTTAATACACAGGAAACCTTGCACCTGCTTGTTTTCTTGTGCCTGGCCAATTTTACCTGTATTCTTTGCGGGCCTCCATTTTGGAATCGGAAAGTGGCCACCCCAGGTGGCTACATACCTCTTCATTCACCTGAGGAAGGAGCAATGTTCCGAAAGCTAGTGTTTGAAACAAACATGTTGGACTTTAACCTGGTGTTGTAAGACTTCTTACGGTGTAGTTACAAGCAGGTTAATTTCCGGAATACAAACTCCCGGCAGTTTTTCGCAACAAAATCTATGAGGTTTACCTTATATCCCTGTTAGTACGCATGCATTAACACATTTCCGAATTCTGGAGGATTGATCAGAACTGCTTGAACACTTGTGGTTATTTCTGTTCCCAATTGGATTCTAATTCAAATTTTTGGGTTCTCTCGGAGTTGGGGAGGGGGGGGCACTTCTAAGTCGAATCCCATCAGAGTCGCCAATAAATTAAAATAAAATAAAAGCATTATGAATGCGTGGCTGAGATTAGAAAACTCTGAAACCACTTATCTCAGTGGTGGTGGGGGTGGGGGTGGGGGGCTGATTTCACATTCTGATGAACATTTTAATGAGAAAGTTAAAGGATTATCTGTCTTTGATGCGTTTACCAAGTAAACGTTTGTTTGAGGGGTATTGAATGGGTTTCACAAATGAGAGTTTTTTTCTGCTGCATTGAGTGTGTATGAGTGAGATCTCTATTAGTTAATTCCAAGTTTTTTTTTAATCCCTACGTGGCACCGAAGTGTGCCCATGATGGATACTAGGTGAGGACTATTGAGTAATGAGCTGGTATGGAGGTCTGAGGGGAATGGGTGGGGGAATGAGTTGACATGGGGGGGGGGGAATGAGTAGGTTTGGAAGGATGAAGGGGTGTGAGGAGTAAAGGTTAAAACACCCGATAGCTTCAAAACAACTGGGACAAAATCCTAGTGAACCGAGGTGGGACTTCTAACCAACCTGCCTTGACACCCACCTGCCCTATGGCTACCTACGACCTACTTCTGGTTTGACAGTCCTGACTGTATCCTGTCCCTAGCTTCCCAGAGTGAGACATGAATGTGTTACGACACCCTGGGCGAGTGCACGGTCAATTCCAGTCCCACAGACCCCGGAGTACCAATAGAAGTGAATTAACCAATAATGTGTGCATTATCCTGAGATATTTGACCTTTGACTGCTCCAATGCGTCACAGGCACCAGATTTGTAAGTAAAATATTAACAAAAAGTGTTTATTTATAACAAGAGTAAAAGATGAACATATAACGGCACGAATGGAACAATGGTCTGCTCATCTAACTGTTCCCCAATTATAACAGGGGTTAAATAACAGGGGCATCGAATATAACAACTGTCAAGTTATGTTACAGTTGGATAGAACCTTGGTTAGGCCACACTACCAGAAGGATGTGGGAAATTTGGAGAGGGTGCAGAGGAGGTTTACCAGGAGGTTGCCTGGTCTGGAGGGTGTTAGCTATGTGGAGAGGCTGAATACTCGGACTGAATAGACTCGGATGTGATGAAGCCCATCAGTACTTGGGTCTGTGCTGAGCACTCTATGGAGTTTGTCTTTCTCGATTCTGCACCACCTTGTGTGGCTGTCGGCTCAGAGGCTGAGGTTTCTCTCCCCTCGTCCTTGCTGGCTTCTCGGCTGGATCTTTCCCATTCTTTTCTATTTCTCGTCTATGTGGTTTGCGGGGTTAGGCTTGCGGGGCTTACGTGCAACATGATGCCACCAGATGTCACACATCATTAGTTTTATAGGCTGATGACACCTAGCTGTACTTCACCACCACCTCTCTCAACTCTTCCACAGTTGCCGATTTATTAGACGGCTTGTCCAGCATTCAGTGTGAAACACTGGGAAGCCCAAAAGCATTGTCTTTGGCCACTACAAACTTCATTGCTTAGCCACCTAATCTATGCTCTTCCTAGAAACTGTTTGAAGCTAGACTGTTTTCAACCTTCGCATCATATTTGACTCCGGGATGAGATGTGGGCACCTTCACTAAGACCGGCTACTTCCAGCTCCGTAATATTGCCCGACTTTGCCTCAGCTCATATTTTGTTCAAACTCTCATCAATGCCTTTGTTACCACTGGATAACTATTCCAACACATTCCTGGCTAGCCCATATTTTATCCTCTGTCAACTTTAGATTATCCAAAATGCTGCCACGCACGTCCCTATGAAATCCGGTTCAACCCCACTCACTGATCTCTAACCTATACTGGCTCCCAGATAAGCAACAGCTCAATTTTGATCATCTCTGCTTCTAGCACCCTCGTCAACAGCAAGTTCCAGATTATTACCATTCCAGAAACAGTGTTTATGTAGTTGACTCTTAGCTGCCCTTTGAAATGGTCTAACAAACTACTTTTGTATCAAACCGCTATACATGCAGCAGTTCAAGAGGTGGCTCATCACTACCTCCTTAACGGCAATTAGGGGTTGGGCAATAAATGCTGACTTGGGCAGTGATGCTCATACCCTGCAAGAAAATAATAGAATATACAAAAGGAGGCGATATTCAACTTGTACAAAACCTAGCTCTGCTGCAATTGAAGCATTGAGTACAATGATAGGCACCCCAATATAGAAAGGGCATAAAAGGTAATGAGTATAGTGTGGCACAGGTTCACTAGGATGCTGAAAGTTACAAGGTTACGGAGACAAATTGAGAAGTACATATTCTGTACTTCAACTAAGGTTAAGGGAATCTTAAGATTATGCAGGATGATTATAAGGCAAATAATGATAGGCAATAATGAGAGACCTTAAATTTACGATCACAAGAACAATCAAAGGGCGGGGGGGGGGATGTGGTGAACATAAGTATAAAGAAAAATGTTATTTGCATCATGTGTGATTACATATGAATGTGTCTGCCTTAAAGTGCTCTTCAAGCAGAGTCCATAAATCTGTTTTAAAAGGAATTAGGCTTGAAAGGATATGGGGAAGTAGCAGGGTAGTGGGATCAGACAAAGTGGCTCTTGTAAAGAAAAAGTGGGGCAGAATTGATGGGTTAAATAGCCTGTTTCCATGCTCTTAACATTTAATAATTATAAGACGAGAAAAGATATAACTGAAATTAGGTCACTCACTGCAGTATAAAAATTAGCACTTTGCTTTCTCTCTAGTTAATATGGGAGGAGGATGGTACATGAACATAAGGCTGGGAAAGACCTTAGCTCAGAGATGGCCTTTAACTTAGGGATTCATTCAATGACAATATTCACAGCCGAGTGGTTATGGGAATGGCAGACCAAAACATTAAAAAGGACAAATACCACCATGGCAAGTGGTGAAAAGGAACTCAAAAAATACGGTTTGGCAGCAGGAAAATCTGTGAAAGCTTCAAGAAAGCTGCCAAATTGAGACAAATGTGCCACTCTGAACAGACTGTGGCATATGGGAACAGGGGCTGGTTTAGCTCGCTCGGCTAAATCGCTGGCTTTTAAAGCACACCAAGCAGGCCAGCAGCACAGTTCGATTCCTGTACCAGCCTCCCCGGACAGGCGCCGGAATGTGGCGACTAGGGGCTTTTCACAGTTACTTCATTGAAGCCTACTCGTGACAATAAGCGACTTTCATTTCATTATGTGGAATTCCACTCCCACACTGTTTGGTGGACTCTTAATGATCTCAGCACAAGTTGCGTTAAGTATAAAAAGAACATCACCTCCATCTCAAGAACAAATATTTTAAAAATCTAATGTGAACATGCATATTACAACAGCATGATGATAGATTAATTAACCGCAGCATATTATTTATGCCATAATGCGCTTGGCAGACTCACCATACCTATATCGGGATAAGTTGTGTTTCTGTTTACTCTGCAATTTCCCCATGGCAGCAAAGTGTTAACTGGAAGCATTTATCAGTCAGGCTTACTGGTCAGCATGATCTAAGCTGCAATTTTCAGTACTTTTAAACCAGATGCATAGTGCAGCCCAAAGCCTATAGGAAAAAAATGCGAATAGTGCAAGAATAATATTGAAAAAGTTACAAAGTATTCATTAAATGCATATTTTAAAATGCCACTTGAAGCAAGCAGGGGGTTATATCAACTTCTAAAGATCAGTGGTAAATATTGCAGAAACAAGTCTCTATAAAAGCCAGAAAATGTGCTATAAATAAATTAAATGGAAAATGTCAAAAACACCATGCCATTGAACCATCATATAATCAGTGCAATTACATCATTCTACAGAAATTGTTAGAAGTTGACATTTTATGTAATATTCTAACCACCGTTTTATACAATATGCTAGGCCTGATCATCAGTGAACCTTGTTTATCCCAATTACCAAGAAAAAATAAAACCCAGATTGTCACATATGTTTGTAAATGTGAGATTACCACATGTGCCAGCATCCTTGCAGTGCTTGTAATATAGAAACTGAGTCCAAAATATCCCATCCCAGTGTATTTTCAAATCCACAAACAGGAAAGTCACACAAAAAATTCATATTTTGTTCCAGAGGTATGATTGTAAAATGGATTAACAGTTACACTTTGCATGTGCTTTAAAACTGTTAGTAAATTTATTAGAGAGTGATGAAATAATTGACTGCACGCTGTATCTCTGGGAATTTTATCTGGTTATTTATCAGCAGCTTGCCATACCATGTCCTTTGTTTTGTGCTAACTGACTGTTAGTGCAAATCCTATTAGCAGAGATTGATCAGATCAGCATTGCTTCCCATCTGCTGAGGTTAAAGGATCTCTTTCTCTCTCTCTCTCTCTCTCTCTCTCTCTCTCGAAATGAGTGAATTAAGTTGGACCTTCTTAATAGTCTTCTTTATCCATAACTACACTGTGACCCATGTCCAGTTGTCTTTATATCAGCACCCTGCACTGAGCTCTTACCTTCACAGGGTTTATGGTTAAGGCTGTTTATATTTGACTTATTCTTTCGCACTTGTCTTTCTCCGTCTTCTCGGACAGAGCTGGTTCACTCCTATCTCCTACTGTCCCTCCACATTCACCCCTCTGTCACATTGTCCGACTTTTATCTTTGCTCCTCTCCTCGGTCCCCACCTCCTCCTCCTTTTGGGTTGCACCTGGCAACGCCTCTCCGGTATCCAAGGAGGTCCCTCCCCCTAACCTGTCCCACTCCTCCACTTCCGGTCCGTCAATCTAACCCACCCCCCAGGGTGTGTAATGTAGGGGAGGTGCTGTGGAGGGTGTTTCATGCTGCAATGTTCTAACTGTTGTCAGTTACGAGGAGCACGTTTCGTGTCTGAACTACAAAGAAGGATGGTTTTATTATTTCCCCTTCCCCCCATCTATTTCAATCATGAGATAATTTTACAGAGTTAGACAGGTAAATAAATGCATAATTTCAAACAGGACTTTGGATCTTGGCAACTGATTTAGCCTCATTTTGCTCACCAACATTGTTTTAATTTCACCATCCCCCAAATTTATTTTTTGTTTCTTGGGGTGCTTTCTTGGTACCTTGGAAATATATTGCCCTCCCTTCACAGTCTCTGGGCCAAATCCAGAAACTCCCTTGCAAACAGCACTGTGGGTGTACCTACACCACATGGACTGCAGTGGTTCAAGAAGGCAGCTCACCAGCACCTCAAGGGCAATTAGGGACGGGCAACAAATGCTGGCCCAGCCAGCGACCCCCACATCCTGTAAAAATGAATTTTTAAAAACCTGCTGACTTTACTATTCAGCTTCCTCTCATGTTTACTTTGGTTTTGATGGTTTGTTAAAACCACATCATGACTCTCTCCCACCTCATCTCTCCCATTCTGTCGCTGAGGCTGCATACACATTATACAAATATTCTCTAGCTCAGCCTTGTTGTTTCAAATCTTCCACCAGCTTTGGCTCAACCACAAAGCCACAGCTAGTTGCACCAAGTACCACACTCCCCTCACTTATGTCCTATCCCCTGGCTCCCTGTGCCCCAACATATCAATATCAACAATCAATTTTTTTGCTTCATCATGGTATTGCCCATCTACCTTTGTGATCTCCACATAAAATAATAAAAGCAAATTACTACGGATGCTGGAATCTGAAACGAAAGGGAAAATGCAGGAAAATCTCAGCCAGTCTGGCAACATCTGTAGGGAGAAAAAAGAGCTAACATTTCGAGTCCGATGACTCTTTGTCAAAGCTAACAGACAGAGAGAGTGGGAAATATTTATACTGTGGCGTGAGGATGAAAGATGAGTCATAGCCACAGAATCCCAGGGAAACCGGGTGCTAATGGCCACAGATGCCAAGGGGAAAGAGTGCTAATGGCAGTCCCCAGAGATGACAAAAGATGTGAAAGGTCAAATAGCAGGGAAACTAACATCAGAGGATGAACTGTAGGTGTGGGGGGAGGGGAAGGGGAAAGCAAAGAGGAGAAAGGTGCAGGAAAGAAAGAAATGGTAAAGGACAGTTAAAATGAAACGAAAACAAATGGGTTGAGGTGGGGCTGATCATCTGAAGTTGTTGAATTCGATGTTCAGGCCGGAAGGCTGTAGCGTGCCTAACCGGAAGATGAGATGTTGTTCCTCCAATTTGCGGTGCGCTTCACTGGAACATTGCAGCAGGCCAAGAACAGACATGTGGGCATGGGAGCAGGGTCTTTTGTTAAAATGGCAAGCAACAGGATGGTCAGGATCCTGAAT
Organism: Scyliorhinus canicula; assembly: GCF_902713615.1. Taxonomy (NCBI): domain Eukaryota; kingdom Metazoa; phylum Chordata; class Chondrichthyes; order Carcharhiniformes; family Scyliorhinidae; genus Scyliorhinus; species Scyliorhinus canicula. The sequence goes on along the minus strand of NC_052166.1, from coordinate 19,528,667 downwards.
GCGCACAGACCGAAGATGCTCAGCAAAGCGATCACCCAGTCTGCGTTTGGTCTCTCCGATATAGAGGAGACCACATTGGGAGCAGCGAATGCAATAGACCAGATTGAAAGAGGTGCAAGTGAAACGCTGCTTAACCTTGGAAGAGGTAAAGGGGCAGGTGTTACACCTTCTGCGATTGCATGGGAAGGTGCCATGGGTGATGGGAGAGGTACTGGGTATGGTGGAGGAGTGGACTAGATTGTCTCGGAGGAAACGGTCTCTGCGGAATGCTGACAGAGGGAGTGAAGGGAAGATATGTTTGGTGGTGGCATCACGCTGGAGTTGGCGAAAATGGCGGAGAATTATGCTTTGCATACGGAGGCTGGTGGGATGAAATGTGAGAACGAAGGGGACTCTATCCTTGTTCTGGGAGGGAGTGGAGGGGGCGAGGGTAGTGGCATGGGAGATGGACCCCACACTGTTGAGGGCCTTGTCCACAACTGTAGGTGGGAAATCATGGTCGAGGAAGAAGGAACACATTTTCGAAGCACCATTTTGGAAAGTGGCATCGTCGGAACAAATGCGACGGAGACGAAGGAGTTGAGAGAAAGGGATGGAGTCCTTATAGGGTGTAGGGTGTGAAGAGCTGTAATCCAGATAGCTGTGGGAGTCAGTGGGCTTGTAGTGGATATTAGTGGATAGTCTATTGCCAGAAATGGAGACAGAAAGATCAAGGAAAGGAAGGGAAGTGTCTGAGATTGTCCAGGTGAAAGTGACGGAGGGGTGGAAACTGGAAGCGAAGTTGATTAATTTTTCCAGGTCCGGGCGAGAGCATGATGCGGCACCAAAATAGTCATCAACATATCGGTAAAGGAGTTGTGGCAGGGGGCCCGGATAAGCCTGGAACAAGGAATGTTCCACATACCCCATAAAAAGGCAAGCGTAGCTAGGACCCATGCGGGTACCCATTGCTACACCTTTGATTTGGAGGAAGTGAGATGAGTTAAAGGAGAAGTTGTTGAGAGATAGAACGAGTTCAGCCAGACGGAGGAGAGTGGTGGTGGATGGGAATTGTCCGGGTCTCTTTTCGAGAAAGAAGCGAAGGGTTCTCAGGCCATCCTGGTGTGGGATGGAGGTGTAGAGGGATTGCACATCCATGGTAAATAGAATGCGGTTAGGGCCCACAAACTGGAAGCTGTCAATATGACGCAGGGCATCAGAGGAATCACAGATGTAGGTGGGGAGGGAATGGACCAGAGGAGTGAGGATGGAGTCAAGATAAGAGGAAATAAGTTCGGTGGGGCAAGAGCATGCTGACACAATGGGCCTGCCGGGACAGTCCTTTTTGTGGATTTTGGGAAGTAGGTAAAAGCGGGCTGTCTGGGGTTGGGGGACTATGAGGTTGGAAGCTGTAGGGAGGAAGGCATCCGGAGGAAATGAGGTTACTAACGGTGTTGGAGATAATGGTTTGATGTTCAGTGGTCTGGTCGTGGTCCAAGGGGAGGTAAGAGGAAGTATCTGAGAGTTGGCGCTCAGCCTCTGCGAGGTAGAGGTCAGTGCACCAGACGACAACAGCACCCCCTTTGTCGGCAGGTTTTTTTTAAAAAATAATTTTTATTGGAATTTTTTACAGAAAATATAAAAATATAACAACAAGTATAGCAAAAAGCAGTAATATGCAACTAACAGCCCCATAACACCCACAATTCCCCCCATACCGTAACATCACATGTATCACACTCCCCCCCCCAACAAGAGAACTTAACCATAAATTAAAATTAGATAAATCAAATTTAAATAAAATAAGCCAACATAATCAACGTCCCCCCCCCCCCCCCCCCCCCCCCCACACCCCCGGGTTGCTGTTGCTACTGTCCCAGTACCCTATCGTTGAGCCAGAAAGTCGAGGAAAGGTTGCCACCGTTTAAAGAACCCTTGCACCGATCCTCTCAGGGCGAATTTAACCTTCTCAAGCTTAATGAAGCCCGCCATGTCATTGATCCAAGTCTCCACGCTTGGGGGCCTCGCGTCCTTCCATTGTAGCAAAATCCTTCGCCGGGCTACTAGGGACGCAAAGGCCAGCACACCGGCCTCTTTCGCCTCCTGCACTCCCGGCTCTACCCCAACCCCAAAGATCGCGAGTCCCCATCCTGGCTTGACCCTGGATCCCACCACCCTTGACACTGTCCTCGCCACCCCCTTCCAGAACTCCTCCAATGCCGGGCATGCCCAGAACATATGGGTATGGTTCGCTGGACTCCCCGAGCACCTGGCACACCTATCTTCACCCCCAAAGAACCTACTCATCCTCGTCCCAGTCATGTGGGCCCTATGCAGCACCTTGAATTGGATGAGGCTAAGCCGCGCACACGAGGAGGAAGAATTTACCCTCTCCAGGGCATCAGCCCATGTCCCGTCTTCGATCTGTTCCCCCAGTTCCCCTTCCCACTTCGTTTTCAGCTCCTCTACTGACGCCTCTTCCACCTCCTGCATAAGCTTGTAGATATCGGATATCTTCCCCTCCCCGACCCAGACCCCCGAGAGCACCCTGTCACTCACCCCCTTCGCGGGGAGCGCAGGGAATCCCTCCACCTGCCGTCTAGCAAATGCCTTTACCTGCAGATATCTAAACATGTTTCCCGGCGGGAGCCCAAATTTCTCCTCCAACTCCCCCAGGCTCGCAAACCTTCCGTCGATAAACAGGTCCTTCAGCTGTCTGATGCCCGCTCTATACCATCCCCGAAATCCCCCATCCATGTTCCCCGGGACAAACCTATGGTTCCCCCTTAACGGAGCCTCCATCGAGCCCCCCACTTCTCCCCTATGTCGCCTCCACTGCCCCCAAATCTTGAGGGTAGCCGCCACCACCGGACTCGTGGTATACCTCGTGGGAGGGAGCGGCCACGGCGCCGTTACCAGGGCCCCCAGGCTTGTATCCCCACAGGACGCTCTCTCCATCCGTTTCCATGCTGCCTCCTCCCCCTCCATCACCCACTTACGCACCATCAACACGTTGGCCGCCCAGTAGTACCCCGAGAGGTTGGGCAACGCCAGCCCCCCCCATCCCTACTCCGCTCCAAGAAGACCCTCTTCACCCTCGGGGTGCCATGCGCCCAAACAAATCCCATGATGCTGCTGGTCACCCTTTTAAAAAAGTCCTCCAGGGATAAAGATGGGCAAGCACTGGAAGAGGAACAAGAACCTCGGGAGAACCGTCATTTTGACGGATTGCACTCTGCCCGCCAGTGATAGCGGCACCATGTCCCACCTTTTAAATTCCTCCTCCATCTGTTCCACTAGTCTGGTGAAGTTAAGCTTATGAAGAGCCCCCCAACTCCTGGCCACCTGCACCCCCAGGTACCTGAAACTCTTCACTGCCCTCCTGAAGGGGAGCCTCCCAATTCCCTCCTCCTGATCTCCCGGGTGCACTACAAATACCTCGCTCTTTCCTAAGTTCAGCTTATAGCCCGAGAAGCCCCCAAATTCCGCTAACAGTTCCATCACCCCCGGCATTCCCCCCTCTGGGTCCGCCACATATAACAGCAGGTCGTCCGTATACAGCGATACCCGGTGCTCCCCCCCCCCCCCCCCCCCCCCCCCCCCCGCACCAGACCCCTCCACTTCCCTGACTCCCTCAACGCCATGACCAGCCGTTCAATCGCCAGTGCAAAGAGCAGGGGGGACAGGGGACACCCCTGCCTGGTCCCACGATAAAGCCTAAAATACTCCGATCTCCTTCCATTTGTGACTACACTCGCCATCGGCGCCGCGTAAAGCAGCCTCACCCATTTGTTGAATCCCTCCCCAAATCCAAACCTCTCCAGCACCTCCCACAGGTACCCCCACTCAACTCTATCAAACGCCTTCTCTGCATCCAGCGCCACCACTATCTCCGCCTCCCCCTCCACTGCCGGCATCATGATAACATTGAGCAGTCTCCGCACATTAGTGTTGAGCTGTCGCCCCTTGACAAACCCTGTCTGATCTTCATGAATTACCTCTGGCACACAATCCTCTATCCTGGTAGCCAGGATCTTCGCCAGCAACTTAGCGTCTACGTTAAGGAGTGAGATAGGCCTGTATGATCCGCACTGCAAGGGGTCCTTATCCCGTTTTAGGATCAAAGAGATCAGTGCCCGCGACATCGTCGGGGGCAAAGCTCCCCCCTCCCACGCCTCATTGAGAGTTCGTACCAGCAGGGGACCCACCAGGTCCGCATATTTTTTGTAAAATTCTGCCGGGAACCCGTCCGACCCCGGGGCCTTACCTGACTGCATTTGCCCGATCCCCCTGACTAGCTCCTCCAACTCTATCGGCGCCCCCAGCCCCTCAACCAGCCTCTCTTGAACCCTTGGGAAACATAGCCTGTTCATGAAGCTCTCCATCCCCTCTCTCCCCCTCGGAGGTTCCGACCGGTACAATCCCTCGTAAAAGTCCCTAAAGACCCCGTTTACTTCTGTCCCCTTCTGCACTACATTTCCACCCCCATCCTTCACTCCCCCAATTTCCCTAGCCGCATCTTGCCTACGGAGCTGATGCGCCAACATCCTGCTCGCCTTCTCTCCATACTCATATACCCTGCGCCCTCCTCCACTGTGTCTCCGCCTTTCTGGTGGTCAACAAGTCAAAATTGGCCTGCAACCTGCGCCGTTCTCCCAGCAACCCTTCCTCTGGTGCCTCCGCATATCTCCTGTCCACCTCCAGAAGCTCTCCCACCAGTCTCTCCCTCTCCTTCCTCTCCCTCCTTTCCCTGTGGGCCCGGATGGAGATCAGCTCCCCCCGGATCACTGCTTTCAGAGCCTCCCAGACCATCCCCACCTGGACCTCCCCCGTATCATTGGTATCCAGATACCCCTCAATGCTTCTCCGAACCCTCTTACACACCTCCTCCTCCGCCAGCATCCCCACATCCAGGCGCCAGAGCGGGCGCTGGTCCCGTGCCTCCCCCATCTCCAGATCAATCCAGTGCGGGGCATGGTCCGAAATCGCTATGGCCGAATACTCGGCATCCTGCACCCTCGGGATCAATCCCCTGCTCAGGACAAAAAAGTCTATCCGGGAATAAACCCTATGGACGTGAGAGAAAACTTTGTCGGCAGGTTTGATGACAAAGTCGGAGTTAGACCTGACAGAGTGAAGAGCAGAAAGTTTGGAAGGAGGGAGGTTGGAATGGGTGAGGGGGGCAGAAAAGTTAAGAGTGCCAATGTCTCATCGACAGTTCTCAATGTAAAAAGATCAAGGGCAGGTAATTGTCCCGGCCGGGGGGGGGGGGGGGGGGGGGGGGGGGGGGGTGTCCACTTGGAGGCAGAATGTTGGAGGCACATGAAAGGATCAGTGGAACAGGGGGAAGATTCTTGCCCAAAGAAGTGGGCATGGAGACGAAGGTGACAAAAGAAGAGTTCAACATCATGTCAAGCCCGGAATTCATTGAGGTGGGGACGTAAGGGTACAAATCTGAGTCCTTTGCTGAGAACAACACGCTCAGCTTCAGAGAGGGGAAGGTCAGAGGGTATGGTGAACACGCGGCAAGGGTTGGGATTGGGAGAAATGGGGTACGAGGATTGGGACTGGTGGAGGGCCTGGGGTGGGCAGCGGTGTTGATACTGGGAGAAATGGGGTACGAGGGATTGGGACTGATGGAGGGCCTGGGATGGGCAGCGGTGTTGCTACTGGGAGAAATAGGGTATGAGGGATTGGGACTGGTGGAGGGCCTGGGATGGGCAGTGGTGTTGATACTGGGAGAAATGGAGTATGAGGGATTGGGACTGGTGGAGGGTCTGGGATGGGCTGTGGTGTTGATGAGCTGTTGAAGCTTGCGTTCCTTACCATCTGTAAGAAACAGGAAAAGATTCTTATTAAGACTTATTAGGGGCAGCAGGGTAGCATGGTGGTTAGCATAAATGCTTCACAGCTCCAGGGTCCCAGGTTCGATTCCCGGCTGGGTCACTGTCTGTGTGGAGTCTGCACGTCCTCCCCCTGTGTGCGTGGGTTTCCTCCGGGTGCTCCGGTTTCCTCCCACAGTCCAAAGATGTGCGGGTTAGGTGGATTGGCCATGCTAAATTGCCCGTAGTGTCCTAATAAAAAAAAGTAAGGTTAAGGGGGGGTTGTTGGGTTACGGGTATAGGGTGGATACGTAGGTTTGAGTAGGGTGATCATGGCTCGGCACAACATTGAGGGCCGAAGGGCCTGTTCTGTGCTGTACTGGTCTATGTCTATGTTCTAAGACGTCGAATGATGCGAAGGATGAAATGAAACTGGGGACAGGGACAGCTTTGAGAGAGAGTAAAATGGTGCTGCTGGAGAGAGATGTTGAGTGTCTTCATGTGGCGCTTTGAGTGTGGCTTTTGTAGCCATGCTGGCCACGCAAAATGGACACTGAGCCAAACTAAAATGGAAGGCAGCAGGGAAAGCCTGTTTAGTAAGAACAGACAGCCTGCTCTCAACTAATTAGCATTTTGCAAACAGCAAACCAGTTTCTGGCCAGGTGCAGATCTCCAGCCAAAGGTGTTAATGGCAAAGCGCTTAACATCCTGATGAGGCAGCCCAGATCCAGACACAAACAATGGCAACATTTCCATCTCAATGTAGCAGTTAATTGGTGGAGTAGACAGGATGGCACCAGAGTAACAAATATCGAAACCACCCCCCCCAACATCGAGGAAAGCCCCGCATTGGAGGATTTCGAAGGTAGCCGTTTGGAAACGTTCCAATCGGTACCGAAAGGTAGAGCCCGCCTAGAAGGGGGCAAGGACATTAGAGAGGGGTATAAAAGCAAATCCCCCACAGAGCCCCGGTCTGTTAAACCCGTGCTCCGGCTCTGACTGACATCTTGCATCCTGACTCCAGCCGTTGAGCACCAGCCGCCGAAACCGTAAGTTCAACGCTCGCTACGCGATCCAAGCCCACTAGACTCCCAAGTACCAGAACGCTTGCTGAAGGCTGCAGTGCCAGACCAGGACGAAGGCCTCGTTCTCTGACCTTGCCTGTTCCTGTTAGATAAGTATTCTGTTTGCTTAAGTTTAGTTATAGCTTAGTCTCTTAGTGTGCATGAGTATTTATTATAACTGTATAATAAATATTGATCGTTTGAACTTTACTAATCGGTGTATCGTCTTTATTACTTTGAACTTGACCTTGGAATACTTGTGACGTTGCCTATACGGCAACTGGCGACTCCAGAGCTAAATAATTACATAGAACAGAGCCTAGCAGTGTTAAGCACACGTCGAACTCGGAGGCGTGTTAATACACTCCAATAAACGCGTTTTACGCCCATAGTAAAACGTGCAACATTTAGTGGCGACTCCGCCGGGACCCTGTTGTAAGTGGAAACACCACAGTGTCCAGGACCCTGAAATTTGAATTAGAACTCCAAATTGCAGAGAAAGAAAGAGATCACAAGTATTCAAGGTGTTCAAAATAATAAGCGTAATTCGGAAGTGTGTTTAGTGCATGCGTACTAACAGGGCTGTAAGGTAAAACTGAAAGCTTTTTGTTGCGACAAACTTTCGGTAGTTTTGTGATCGGAAAATAGCGTAAGCCGTACCCGTTTCTCGAAACACCACCCCAGCAACCCCCTGTTCCAAATTATAAAAAGAGAGTCAGAGGAAATGGCCATGCAGGCAATGGAACGTCTGATGGATCCAGCAAAGTTTGTGGTCGCAGCGACCAGCAGCAGTAGCAGAGTAGGCCAGTGTCCCACGTGGGAGCTGGAACTCCGCAAATATCTGCAGGGAAAGGGATGGCCCCTTTGGAAAGAGTTTTGTGCAAATGAGGAGACAGGTCCCGGGAGTATAGGTCATACTTGGTGGGAGAACCTCTCTCAAATACACAAAAGAGTTTAGGTAAAGCACGCAAGCCGATGGCGATCGTGTCCTGTTTGGCACAGTTGCGAGGCGCAGAGGAGGTCATCAGGACGCTCCGGGCAGATTTAGAGGAAAGGAACCGAATGAGTAAGGTCGATGTCAGGGACATCGAGAAAGAAAACCTGGAATTAAAAGGGAAGTTGGCAGAGAAGGATAGAGAGGTGGATGATGCCAAGAGGGCTCACCAGTCTTGTCTAGCTCATCTGAACAGTTCCCAGACCCAGTATGAGAAAGCCTATCAGGACGTGCAACGTGCCGTTCTGATAAGACAGGAATCGGAAAAGCAGGTGGAGGCATTGCAGAGGCAATGTTCCGATCTCAAAGCAGCTTTGAGAGCACTCCACGCTGCAACGACCGAACAAAGACAAAGCACAGTTGACCACGCGAAATGCAGGAAACAGATTGCGGAACTGCAATCTCTGCTTTCGGTGCAGAATGGCTTCCAAAGCACCTTTGGAGCACAGTTAGATGGAGAAAACGCCCCAGATTGGCAGGAATTAAGCGAGACAGCGCAGCGTTATGTTCAGGGAACATGTGCGCCAGCAGCTCAGCAGAAACGACAGGCACCCCAACCCCCCACAGCTCAGATCATAACCGCACCCATGAATCCCGTAACCACACAGAGGAAAGCCGAATCAGAAGGCGCCCCAGACATAACTTACACCACCCCTTTAACAGTAACCCAGCTAAGGGACGCTTGTGAAAAGATCACTCCGTTCCTCCCCACCGCAGACCCCCACCAGTTTTTCGCTAAAGTAAAACAGCAGGCTACCATGTACGGCCTGGATGAGAGAGAGCAGGTTAAGCTCACCGTGCTGAGCTTAGACCAAAGTGTAGTAGCAGCCCTCCCCGACCCACAGAACGTGGCAGGAGGCAGCCTAGAGGAGATGCACACTGCCATTTTAGATGCCATCGGGTACAATAGAGGTGACCCCGTAGAAGGATTGAATAAGTGCAGGCAGAAGAGATCCGAACACCCCACAGCATTCGCAGGAAGGCTGTGGATTCATTTCAGCGCAGTTTTCGGACAGCTAGATAGAGCGCATTTAACCCGTGAAAACATGGTTAAGTGGACGCGCACAATTATCTCACACGCAATAGAAGCAGGACAGAGCGCTTGCAATAGTTACGACCCCTCAGAAGAGGCCCATAACGAAAAATGGGTCCTGAAAAGATTGTCCCGCGCTTGGGAGCAATCGCTTCAGGGAAAAGGAAAAGTTAGATCCCCAGAAGAGGCTCAGGCTGCTGCAGATATCCAAGCAGTCAGAGAGCACCAGAAGCCCGCATGGGTAAATGAAGGCAAGAGCAGCCCACAACAGAAAGGACAGGAATGCTATAACTGTGGACAGTTAGGGCATTGGGCAAAAGAGTGTAATGCACCCCAGCGATCTCAGAGAGGCCAGCAGACAGGCACTCTGAACCGCAACAAAGCAAAACCCATCCACAATGTAGCAGTACAGTCAGGACCCACCAATGTGGACGAGACGAACTGACGGTGTTCGGGCTCCCCCACTTGGGTCTGTGACACACTATGGGACTCATCAGGGAGGCCCGTAGTCACGGCGAAAGTCAAAGGGAAGCCCATAGAGTTACTGTGGGACACAGGAGGATCCCGCACCACCATTAACTCCACAACCACGGCACACTCAGACACGTGGCCGACCACCTCCACCATCACACTTAGCGGTTCACCGGACACTCGCAGCAGGGACACATTACAGCACCCATAGCAATTCAGCTAGGGAACATTAGCACAAGGCACCCCGTAGTTCTAGTAAATCTTCCCCGGACAGCAGAGCACATCCTGGGGATAGATTTTATGAACGCTCATAGCTTGTCGTTCGACCCAGTGAACCAGTGTGTCTGGCGAATGGCTAGATCAGACAGAGCCCCAGCCACCCTCACAGTAGGAGACTACGCTAATCGGATTAGCGCAGTGGGAGAGTACTCATTCGACCTGACTACACTCCACACCGACAGACAAATTAAGGCCCTACTAAACAAACACAGGACAGCATTTGCAAGTCACCGTCATGACTGTGGCAGAATGACTGGACAAGTTCATGTTACCGGACAGGACCCCCGACCGCAAAAGCAATATAGATTTCCCTCGAGGCAGAGGTGGAAATAGAAAAGGTTATAGGTAGCTTGTTGGACCAAGGTGTACTGAGAACGGTAGCCTCCACCAACAATGCCCCTATTTGGCCAGTGAGGAAGCCCGATGGATCATGGCGCCTGACCATCGATTATCGGGAACTCAACAAAGTAACCCCCCGCAGTAGCCCCAACGTAGCTACTAGTCCCGAGACCATGCTCAAGCAGGGTCTCAACGCCAAGTACTTCACGGTATTGGACATCAGTAATGGATTCTGGTCAATACCATTGGCAAAAGCGTGCCAATACAATTCGCATTCACTTTTAAAACTCAGCAGTACACGTGGACATGCCTCCCACAAGGATTCCACAATTCACCCTCCATTTTCCACCGACAGCTGGCAAGTGGATTAGAAAAATTTTCCCGACCCGAATGTCTGGTACAGTATGTAGACGACCTACTACTGCAGACAGACACAAAGGCAGAGCACATTTCGCTTCTGGCCGAACTCCTGGAACTCTTAACTGAAATTGGCTGTAAAGTTAACCCGAAAAGGCCCAAATATTGGAAAGTAAGTGATGTATTTGGGATCAGTCATCCGCACGGCAAACGCGAGATCGAATTCAAAAGAATTGATTCAATTGTCAAATTGCCCCTTCCCCAGAATGTTTCAGCCCTCCGGTCGTTTTTAGGACTGGTTGGCTATTGTCGGAACCACATCGACGGATTCGCGACAAAAGCCGCCCCACTTTCAGACCTCCTTAAGAAAGGAGCCCCCTGGGAATGGCTTCCGCAGCATACAGGCGCTGTGGAAGAGTTGAAACGAGCCCTTAGTGCAGCACCCGCGCTGCTAGTCCCGACCAACTTTCCCCGTACGCAATCGAGGTAGCTAGCACAGATCTAACCCTCTCGGCCGTGTTGCTTCAGGAACGGCAGAGCAGCTAAGACCAGTGGCTTATGCCTCCCGACTGCTAGACCCGTAGAACAAGGATTTTCAGCCTGTGAGAGGCACCTCCTTGCTGTCTTCTGGGCAGTGCAGTATTTCTCATACATCACCGGACTCAACCCCATCACCATTCTAACCGAACATACACCCACACAGCTACTACTAGACGGTCGACTGAAGGACGGTTTCAGTTAGCCAGATTAGGGCAGCTAGGTGGACCCTACTTTTACAAGGACGGGACATTACTGTAAAACGGACACGCACACACACATACTTAGCAGACAACCTCCAATACCTCGGACAGCCCCATGACTGTGAAATTGTAGCTCCCCTGCATAACACAGGACCCTTTTTAGCAAAAACACCCCCCAGGAAGATAGGGAACCCGAAACAAAGCCCCCAGCCCACAGACACGTGTGGACCCTTGAGGATTTTATGTAGACGGTTCCTCCACAGTTTTAAATGGTGAGCGTATCACAGGATGCGGCATCTATGTAGAGGACGCGCAGGGCGCGCTCTCGAAGAGATAGCTCTTAAGTTACCAGGTCACTAGGCGCGCAGGGCAGCAGAGCTAGCAGCCATAGCGTACATAGTGGACCACCCCGATTCTTTCCCCAGCCCAGCAGACATATATTCAGACAGCTTATATGTCTGCAATAGCCTAACAGATTTTCTGCCCCTGTGGAGGACAAGAGGTTTTGTATCCGCAGACGGAAAACCCCTTCCATTCAGCCCCCTTACCTCCAGCATATCCTAGAGAAAGCGAAGGACAGGACCTTCGGCAATTATAAAAGTTCGCAGCCACCATAGGTCATCACCCCCTGGGAATGTAAAAGCCGATGCATTGGCTAAGGCAGGTTCCAGGAGAGGACACTTATGGACCCCCCCAGCTAGCGCCCCTGTGAGCGCAGTCCAAGTCTCACAGACTGATATTAAAGATCTCGTGGCAGCACAGAAACAGGACAGAGACCTCAGGGAGGTTTTCAAGGGAAACTTTGTGCCTGCGTACGAGCACTTTAAACACACTGACCACACATGAGGGTGTGATCATTAAGGATCAACTCTATGTGGTCCCGAAGCAGGACAGGAATCAGATGATGCCTTGTTCCATGACGGACACGGGCATCAGGGAATTGATGCAACAACGCGGCACCTCAGGCAACTCTGTTGGTGGCCTAATCTCAGGAATGATGTCACACATTACATAGAGAATTGCCTGATTTGTGCTCAGATAACCCGAGCGGTATTCTAAGAAAGCACAACTTCGGCAATACTCGCCCGTTAACGGCCCTTGGACAAACCTCCAGATCGACTTTATAGGTCCATTGCCCCCTTGTAGGAATGGCTATAATACGTTCTGGTGGTGATAGATACCTTTACCAATGGGTAGAGGCATTTCCCTCACGAACAAACACAGCTAAGACAGCTGCAAAGATCCTGACCCACCACATCTTCACGAGATGGGGTTTACCCCGAAAGTATCGATTCGGACCAGGGATCTCACTTTACGGACGGTCATGAGGAACGTCCTGACAATATTCGGAATCACAACAGAACTTCCATATTGCGTATCATCCACAGTCCAGCGGGATTGTGGAGCGCATGAATCGGACCCTAAAAACTACCCTTAGGAAAATGGTTCAAGAGATAATTCCTACATGGGATTCAGTGCTCCCCTTTGCACTTATGTTCATAAGGAACACTGTCTCCACATCTACAGGATACACCCCACACACACTCATGACCGGACCGCCGATGAAAGGTACAGAATTCCTTTTAGGACTGGACATGACAAGCCCCGAAGTGACGGCCCTCACACATGAAAGGCAGTTAAAGATCTAGTTGAGACTGTGAGGTCTGCACAGCTCGCAGCCGCAGTCCAGCTAGGGAAACGCCGACAGCAACGTACTGCCTGTTTCAATAAGACCGTCCACACCACAGAATCCAGGTGGGCCAACAGGTAATGTTATCTGTTTATAACCCCAGCAGTTTTTTGGCTCCAAAATATTCCGGTCCCTACTCAATTTCGGACAAAATTAGCCCCTCCGTTTACAGGATAAAGTATCCTAATGGAAGACCGCGTGTTCCATATAAACCAGTTAAAAGGCAATGGAACACAGGCCAACCATGCTCACCAGGTCCTGCTAGATGCAGCAGAACACTTTCACCCCGCCCACCAGAAACACTGTTTCCACCATCCCCCTCACAGACCAGTTCATCCACTGACTCGCCCACGACTCCGCCCACAGACCACTTACAGACCACGCCCCGACACGCCCACCAAGCTGCCACAGCAGAGACAGTAGGACAGCACTGCCTCTGAAGACAGCGACAACCACACAGCCATACAGCCCACACTGCACCAACTACGACCCCGCTCCAGTGACCCCATGGAAGTCACTTACCTCAAAAACCCAGACCACCACCCGACCCCCGACTACCCCGACAACACACTCGACACGACACAATGGCACAGGGACAATTCCTACAGACTTTTCCGCAATGACGAGAGTGACCCCCGGTCACACAATTCCAAAGTTTGCATGCCTGATCCACACAAGGGTGTGGGATCCGGGAGAGCAGGACGACACGGTGTCTGACTCCCGACACGGCAACCCCTTTGTGACCCTGTTCACAGAGGCAGAATCAAAGTGAGGTGTCCAGATGATGTAAGATAGGAATCGTTTGAGGGAAACGATGTCCTTTCTGATGGAACCTGCACGTATGTTTGTCTTCGTTTTATGTTTGTTTGTCTCAGGATTGTACATTGTTCAGTTGGAGGATGGACATCTTCTTTTCAGCTGAAAAGATTGTGACCACCTCACATACACGTTAGTTTGTCCGCAGATACTTTGAGAACTTCGGTTCCAAAAACTCGGTTTGATTGGAGATCTTTTCCAAAGTTGTAAGGCCACACGCCAAATAGCTTGTCCGCAGATATCTCTGAGAACTTCAGTGATGTCCTCAGTTGGAGCATCTTGGCTCCCTTGGTTTTTTAGGTGCCCCTCTATTCGGCGAAATAGAGGCTGCAAGTCATGGTCAACACATTCGTACCCGTTTCTTTCCAGGTTACTCAGGCAGTGGACAAACGGCACTGAGGACCCGCCCTGTCTGAGAACCAACCCTTGGTCAGCCAAGCTCGGGTATGGCACAGCACGCCCTACCCGGGGATCCCATCCAACTCATACCCGTCGCGGCCCATACGCAACTCATTCGGATGTTTATTTCAAAGTTTGTTTTCATTTTACGTTAGGTAGCCCTTCGGCCGCCATCCCACATGCTATTTACATCCGGGAACATTCGGATGGTAAATCAGCAAAGCCTGCGAGACGGCTCGCAGAAGGAAGGATTGTTAGGTGTATGCTGGTCTTTAAATTCGCTTTTTGAAAAAAAAAAATGAGGGGAGTCACAGGGTGTGACTTAGCCAGTCATTTTAAAGGGTCAATTGGGTTTTGAAAGACAGATGCACTAACAAGTAAAGGTCTTAAACTGTGTATTGACAGATACTGTGCTTGATCCCAAAGGTTTCAAAGGACGAGACAGAGGTCGAAGCCAGGATTGTCAATACCGGAGGAAGAAGGAAGAGAAAGAAGAAGACCAGCAAAATGATGGAAGCCCACTTATTACTGTTTAATGTCATATGTATATGTGTGGAAACAAGACACGTTTCCCCCACAACCCCCACCGTAAATGCTTCAATTACAGCAAACCCCCAGTGCTCAGCTCTGATCAGCGAGGTTCAGACCTGGTGTACTAAATTCATGACGTGGTACTCCATGTCCTACATAATCGAATCACTGTTGGTGATCGCGATCCTCATCATCCTAGTGCAGACCCTCAGGTTGAGGAAATGGAAGAGGAGAGCCTCTCGTTCCAGCACCTCACCCATCTATAGAGTTCAATCCCCCATCTTCGGATTCCACCAAACCCCTCAACCCCTCACTGATTACAACACTCTGTAAATAAAATTCAGCCATGTATTATATTGTTCCATACTCGACTGCCGAGTTGGGAAGTGTGATGTTGTGGTGTGAATGGTTAAGGTTTTAGAGTGATTAAATGTTTAAGTTAAGGTTAAGGTTAATAGTGATAGGTAGAGGTTCCCAGTTGTAGTAATGCATGTCCCTTTGACATTGGGCCAAGTAGAAATGTTAGTTAAATTTTTTCTCTTCTTCCCATAGTTTAGAACAGAGTAGAACAGGAACTGGCAAGAGGTCAGAACACAAGGAAGGCAAAGTACATAGGTGATCCTTCACAATAGTATGATTGTGAGGATCACAAGGAGGGAATGTAGCCATGCTGGCCACGCAAAATGGACACTGAGCCAAACTAAAATGGAAGGCAGCAGGGAAAGCCTGTTTAGTAAGAACAGACAGCCTGCTCTCAACTAATTAGCATTTTGCAAACAGCAAACCAGTTTCTGGCCAGGTGCAGATCTCCAGCCAAAGGTGTTAATGGCAAAGCGCTTAACATCCTGATGAGGCAGCCCAGATCCAGACACAAACAATGGCAACATTTCCATCTCAATGTAGCAGTTAATTGGTGGAGTAGACAGGATGGCACCAGAGTAACAAATATCGAAACCACCCCCCCCCAACATCGAGGAAAGCCCCGCATTGGAGGATTCGAAGGTAGCCGTTTGGAAACGTTCCAATCGGTACCGAAAGGTAGAGCCCGCCTAGAAGGGGGCAAGGACATTAGAGAGGGGTATAAAAGCAAATCCCCCACAGAGCCCCGGTCTGTTAAACCCGTGCTCCGGCTCTGACTGACATCTTGCATCCTGACTCCAGCCGTTGAGCACCAGCCGCCGAAACCGTAAGTTCAACGCTCGCTACGCGATCCAAGCCCACTAGACTCCCAAGTACCAGAACGCTTGCTGAAGGCTGCAGTGCCAGACCAGGACGAAGGCCTCGTTCTCTGACCTTGCCTGTTCCTGTTAGATAAGTATTCTGTTTGCTTAAGTTTAGTTATAGCTTAGTCTCTTAGTGTGCATGAGTATTTATTATAACTGTATAATAATATTGATCGTTTGAACTTTACTAATCGGTGTATCGTCTTTATTACTTTGAACTTGACCTTGGAATACTTGTGACGTTGCCTATACGGCAACTGGCGACTCCAGAGCTAAATAATTACATAGAACAGAGCCTAGCAGTGTTAAGCACACGTCGAACTCGGAGGCGTGTTAATACACTCCAATAAACGCGTTTTACGCCCATAGTAAAACGTG
Source organism: Scyliorhinus canicula (assembly GCF_902713615.1). Taxonomy (NCBI): domain Eukaryota; kingdom Metazoa; phylum Chordata; class Chondrichthyes; order Carcharhiniformes; family Scyliorhinidae; genus Scyliorhinus; species Scyliorhinus canicula. The sequence goes on along the minus strand of NC_052166.1, from coordinate 19,512,552 downwards.
CAACACTTTCAGGATACGGCGAGAGCAGCGGTTGGAAGAATGTTGTATATCCTGGGGGTACCTGTAATCCTGGAGGTTACATGCAGGGTGAAATTTAAGTTGAAATCCCCGTAGGGTAAGTCGGAGACGAAGACAGTCACTGAGGAAGGAAATATGGCTGTGGAAGCAAGTCTTGGTAAATACCTTGTCCAACACTAAGAGAGAAATGGAAAGCAGTGAAGTGGGATAGTGAGGGAGGGATCTCCACATGCCTTATGGCCCACAAGCACCTTCAGCTCCACAAACACTTAAATTCCTCTTTCTACTGTCTGCTCCAACAGTGAGTGACATCCATTTGGTGACTATGTCCTTGGCATTTTGAATTGTCTTCCAGCTCCCTTTTCTTTTCTTTTTTAAAAATAATTTTTATTCAAATTTTCACATTTTCACAAAAAAGAAAACAATAACAGAAAATTCTAAGAACAAAAAAAACACGAACCCCCCTCCCCCGCCGTAAATACAAAAGAGAACAATAAATTACGCCCGACGTTGGCAAAAAAAACAGATATTCAACCAAACAAAAACAAAGAGACAACCCCCCCCCCCCCCCCCCCCCACCCCCCCCCCACCCCCCCCCCCACCCCACGGGTTGCTGCTGCTCCTGACCTGTTGTTTTTACCGTTCTGCCAGGAGATCTCGGAATGGTTGCCATCTCCTGAAAAACCCCTACACTGACCCCCTTCCAGCTCCCTTTTCAATAACATTGTTTTTGCATTATTTATTCTCAGGCTATGACCACTGCTATCAAGGCTAGTATTTATCATGATGGCGCCGCCTTCTCAACCTTGCCCTCTTCTGAGCTATGGTGATTCCCTGGTTAAACCGGCACCAGTCTGTTCTTCCCCCTCAAAGGGAAAATCTGGGACTATGGCAACTTTAACCTTTACCTTATTGCCAATCCCTACTTGCCCTTGAGGAGGTAGCAGTGAGCAACCTCTTGAGCCATTGCAGGATTTATGGTAAATTAAGGTAGTCCTACAATTCTGTTCAGTAAAGAGTTCCACTGTGCCATTGTTCTCATCCTAGCACCTACCAGATTCTAGGTGTCCACTGTATATTGCACTCAACTGGTTTCTACTGGTTGTACAATAGCACAGCGGTTAGCATTGTTGCTTCACAGTGCCAGGGACCCGGGTTCGATTCCCGGCTTGAGTCACCGTCTGTGCGGAGTCTGCACGTTCTTCCCATGTCCACGTGGGTTTCCTCCGGGCGCTCCGGTTTCCTCCCACAAGTCCTGAAAGATGTGCTTGTTAGGTGAATTGGATATTCTGAATTCTCCCTCAGTGTACCCAAACAGGCGCCAGAGTGTGACGACTAGGGGATTTTCCACAGTAACTTAATTGCAGTGTTAATGTAAGCCTACTTGTGACACTAATAAAGATTATTATTACTAAGCTCTCAGCGCTGTTCTTTCTGCTATGGTCCTTTCTATTTTAGAGTACCTGCCATCCTCCTTGTCTTGGTCAGAGGAATCTCGAAGCTCTGTGTCCCTTTGTTCCTATTGTAGTACGTCCATGCCTTTGATCCCCATGTGTTGTTGCACATGGTGACAAGATGGAGGTGGATTATCAATGTTCGACAAAAGTATCTCTTCGGATGTTGCCATTTTTGTGGCCACCTCTTGCCACCTATTAATTCATCTCAGGTTATTTGATCCTTGCGACATTTCCAAAAACAACCTCATGCATCCCCAACTTGCCCATTAGTACCATCTGCCTTACCTTAATTCTCGTCATCCTTGTTGGTGGTTTAGTTCCTTAGGTTTTTATCAATTTTAAATACATATTCTCAACACAAATATGATGTTGAAATGTGGATGATGTTATATGAACTCCAGTTTGGGATATAATTTTTATAAATAGAACACTTAGCCCAAAATTTAATTGGTAGTCTCCTGTGTTTCATATCCGGTTCTGCTCCATCTTCTACCAGAATATTATTCACAAGTTACCAAGAATAAACTGGATTTATTTAAATTATATGCTGAGCTACAGTAGAATAGCTGCTTGCATTGTGGTGTATAGAGAGACATTAAAAGTGAGAGCTGTGGCTTAGTTTTAATTTATATTCATATATGTTAATTATAATGTTAGATGTTACTTAAATTTTCATAATTGCCACACATGGAACACACTGATGTTTCATCACCAAATATAGAAATAACTGACCTGTGCAAGAAATTTTCAAATCTTGATGTTCAGAGAGATTTGGATGTCTTCGTCCAAGAAGTGTAGACAGGTAGCATGCAGGGAAAGCAAGTAATTTGGAATTAAAGTAGCACATTGACCTTTAATCCAAGGATGATGGAGTACAAGAATAAGGAAGCTTTGCTGTAGTTGTGTAGGGCTTTCTTCAGACCATATTTGCAGTATGTGTAGTTTTTGTCCCCTTATCTAAGGAAGGATTCACTTGCCTTGGAGGGAGTGCAGTGAAGATTCACCAGTTTCATTCCTGCGATATGAGGGTTTTCCTTTGGATCTCTACTCTCTCGAGTTTAACATAGAACATAGAACTGTACAGCACAGTACAGGCCCTTCGGCCCACGATGTTGTGCCGAACTAGTCCGAAACTAAGATCAAATCAACCTACTCCCAATCATTCTAGTGCACTCCATATGCCTATCCAATAACCGCTTGAAAGTTCCTAAAGTGTCCGACTCCACTACCATAGCTGGGAGTGCGTTCCACGCCCAATCACTCTGAGTAAAGAACCTACCTCTGACATCCCTCCTATATCTTCCACCATGAACCTTATAGTTATGCCCCTTGTAACAGCTACATCCACCCGAGGAAAAAGTCGCTGAACGTCCACTATCTATTCCCCTCATCATCTTATACACCTCAATTAAGTCACCTCTCATCCTCCTTCGCTCCAATGAGAAAAGCCCTAGCTCCCTCAACCTTTTCTCATAAGACCTACCCTCCAATCCAGGCAGCATCCTGGTAAATCTCCTTTGCACCCTTTCCAACACTTCCACATCCTTCCTATAATGAGGTGACTGGAACTGCACACAATACTCCAAATGTGGTCTAACCAAGGTCTTGTACAGTTGCAGCATTACCTCACGGCTCTTAAACTCAATCCTCCTGTTAATAAATGCAAACAGACTTTCTTCACGGCTCTATCCACTTGGGTGGCAACTTTCAGAGATCTATGGACAGAAACTAGAGGTGATTTTCATTGGAATTTATACAATTCAGAGGGGGCTTGACAGGGCTTTCCTGTGCTGAAGGTCAGGTGTGGTCGGCACCGTTTGTTCTGGCCTGGGTCAGGGACCTCCTGTGCTAAAGGTTGGGAACAGTTAGTGAGGTTCATGTTGGCTCAGGTCAGACATTTTCTGTTCTAAATGTCAATGAGGTTCTAAAAATATGTTTTTTTTGGATGTTTTCAGTTGTCTCCTCACAAGTAGCTGCTCAGACTCAATGTTCTCTGATGTTCCTGGAAAGCCAATACCTGAGTCTCCTAGTTACTCTGAACATTTCACTGTTTTGTAGTCCTATGGGAAATGTAGGTTATTTTTGCTCTTGGATAAATGTTGTTTTTGTCTCTTTATGTTCTCTTCTTGTTCTCTCCTCTCTCCTTCAGTTTGTCTACATCAATTAGCATTATGGTACCGTCACAAGTCTATCAGAATTAATTTTCCTCTTGTTTGTAGGGGATAAGGTTGTATATTCATTGATAGATACTGACTACTATGTTTGTTCAACAGGTTGTATAATTCTCATTGTACCATGTGCCTACAAAGATAGTAGAAGAGAAGCGAGATGAACATCTTACTGCAGTACAGAGGAAGCTGAGTGTCCTCTTCAGGAAACACACAAAGTCAGCATGTAGGCACAGCAAGTAATTAGGAAGGCCAATGGATTGTTGGCTTTTATTGCAAGATTAGATTACAGCAATAAAGATGTCATGATACCACTGTACAAGGCTTTAATGAGAGCACACTTGCAGTATTCTGTGTGCAGTTTTGGTCTCTATATTTAAGGATATACTTGCACAGGAGGTTGAACAGCAAAGGTTTACTACAGTGATTACTGGGGTGAAAGGGTTGTCCTATGATGGAAGCTGAGTAAATTGGGACTATACTCTCTGGAGTTTAGAAGACTGAGAGATGATCTCGATGAAACATACAAGATTCTGATGCAGATTGATTGGGGAGACACTCAGAGGTTGTTTCCGCTGGCTGGAGAATCTAGAACACGGGGGCACAGTCTCAGGATAAGGAAATGATTATTTAGGACTGAAGAGAGGAAATTTCTTCACTCAAAGGATCGTGAGTCTTTGCAATGCTCTACCCCAGTGAGCTATGGATGCTCCATCGTTTTTAAGGCTAGGGTAGACAGATATTGGTCTCTCGGAGCTTGTGGGGAAAGTGGAGTTGACACCCAAGATCAGCCATGATTAAAGTTTTTAAAAATTAATTAAAAAAAAAAAAATTCCAATCCATCTACCCTGCACAGCTTTGGGTTGTGGGGGTGAGACACACACATCGGTTGTGGGACCCCGCCCTGCTCATGCATCCCCAGCCTCAGCAGGGACACCGAAACCCCAGATTCTTGCCGGGGATATTACTTGGATAGGGCACAGGCTCCCTCACTGATCCACACACACGTGCACCCCAACAGGAACGGGCCAGTTAGATCGCAAACCGATCGGCACCAAGCACGGATCCCAACTTTGGCCTCTCCCACAATCTAACCGGCTCTTATGGATCGTCGCCGGGTGCCTTTAAATCACACTACATTTCCCTACTTGTGCATGGAGTCACTCAAGATATGAAGTATCCTTTCCTACAGTCTTAAAAATTAAATAAAGTATTGGGGTTTCTGTCCGACATCCTAGCAAATGTTGGGGCCTTGACTAGGATCGTAATAATGTAAGAAATTGTTCTATATTATATTTTATATTTGTTGCAGTAGTGTTATTTAAGAACCCTGTTTTAAGATACATACAGGCAGTATGTGTGCTAAAGCTGTGATTAAGGGGTCATAAAAGTGAGATAATAATTGATTTTAAATATTTACCTGTTTACAGATAGATGACTAATGGAACATTGCTTTGATTTTGGAGTATCCCGGGGGTGCAGATAATTTATGAGGGAAGGTGGTTAGTCCAGGATAAACATATCTTGGGACATCTTAGTGAGAGGAGAGCTAAGAATGCCTTATGATGTAAGTAAAGGGCAGAGCCATATCTATCTGTAATTTGCAATTTGGTTTAAGATTGCAGTCTGACGGGGCAGCACGGTGGCACAGTGGGTTAGCCCTGATGCCTCACGGCACCGAGGTCCCAGGTTCGATCCCGGCTCTGGGTCACTGTCCACATGGAGTTTGCACATTCTCCCCGTGTTTGCGTGGGTTTCGCCCCCACAACCCAAAGATGTGCAGGGTAGGTGGATTGGCCACGCTAAATTGCCCCTTAATTGGAAAAAATGAATCGGGTAGTCTAAATTTATATTTTTTAAAAAGGATTGTAGTCTGACAAGACAGGTCTGGCTTCTGAAAGGTTCTCTCACAGTGCTCTGCACAGCGAAAAACAAGTAAACCTGATTGTTAACTTTGTGTATAATTGGTATCTGAACTATATTGGTTTGCTGAGTTGGAATATATATATAGTTACAAGTGTAGGGAGTAAATTTAAAGTTTTCCTTTTAGTGCAGAACTGTTTTAACTGTTAACTTAAGCTGTTCATTTGTTGCTAATGTGATTGATTCTGTGTCTAAATTAAAGTTTGTTTTAACATGAAAGATAGTGGCGAAGTATCCTTTTCTCAATGTATTACAAATTGCAAATTATTGGGTTTTTGTCAGTGAGCCTCACACCGCTGTTATATCTTATGTATTGAATACAGATACTGGTGGGGTGGAAGGTGAGGACAAGGGGAACCTTTTCATGATTCTAGGAGGGAGGGAAAGGCATAAGAGTAGAGTTGAGGACAAGGGAAATATGGCAACTGGATTTACAGTGGATTGTATGAGCTAATTTTCTCTGTGCTCTGATACAATTGATGCTGCATCTCAAAGAATTATTCATTATCTACAAACTAATTCATTCCTTAATCCATTCAACTCAAAAGGGTTTTAGGAATGTCTCCGATCAGTGCAATATAAAATTGTGCAAGTGGGAATCACAAGGTCTTGGTGTGGTTGCACTCGAGCATTGCTTTCAGTTATGATCACCTCATTTGGTGAAAGAGAGGAGGATGACCAAATTACATCCAGTTTTTAAAGAAAATGTATTTATTCCAAACATGTGTAAAAAACTGCAACATATACAAAAACAGACCACAGACTCTCAGTCCACAATTTGTACATTTGCTCCCCCTTTTTACCTCCCCCCCCCCCCCCCCCGTGAAGAACAGTTCCTCAAACATTGTCATGAATAACCCCCACTGTGTCTCGATGCCCTCTGCTGACCCCCTCAACTCAAATTTGATCTTTTCCAACCAGAGAAAATTGTACAAGCCCCTCGGCCAGGTTGCCACCCCCGGCGGCGTATCCGACCTCCAATTTAGCAAGATCCGTCGCCGGGCAATTAGAGGGGCGAAGGCCACGACATCAGCCCCCTTTCCCTCCACCAGCTCCGGCACTTCCGATACCCCAAAGATTGCCACAATTACGTCCGGCCTGACCTCCATCCCCACAACCTTATTTGGCATCCCAAACACTGCTTTCCAGTATCTCTCCAGCTTCTTGCAACCCCAGAACATGTATGCATGATTCGCCAGCCCTCGCCCACACTTATCGCACTTATCAGCTGCCCCTTGGAAGAACCCACTCATCCTTGCCCAGGTCATACATTCCCTGTGAACCACCTTGAACTGAATCAAGCTCATCCTCACACAGCAGGAGGTTGAAGTGACCCTATGCATCGCACCACAGTCCCCAGCCTATCTCCCCCAACTCCTTACATTTGTTCTTGATCCTCACCCCCCTGTTCCCCCAATCGCCCGTATATATCCCCAATCCTCCCCTCTCCCAACTCATCCAGGAGCAGCAGTTGCTCCAATAAGGTGTACTTCGGCAATGTAGGAAATTTCCTCCACTCCTTTCGCGCAAAGTCCCTCACCTGCATATATCTAAATCCCTCCCCCCCCCCCCCCCCCCCCCCCCCCCCCCCCCCCCCCCTTGGCAACATCTAGACCTGCAAACTTCCTTTCCAAGTACAATCCCTCGCCCTCACCAGCCCCGTCTCTCTGCACTTCCCATATATTCCATCCATCTCCCATGGCTTAAACCTATGATTCCCGCACAGTACTGTTAACACTCACACCCCCTCCAACTTAAAGTGTCTCCGCAGCTGATTCCACACCCTGACCTTCAACTGTCCCACCGGGCTCCCCGTATACTTCCCCGGAGCTGGTTGCAGTGGAGCAGGCACTATAGCTCTCAGACTGGAACCCCTACAGGCTTCCTCCTCCATCTTGACCCACTCCCACCCACCATCACCTCACCTTCTCCACATTCGCCGCCCAATAATAGGTGCAGCAGTGTGGTGAATGTACTTCACGTAATGCATGAGCTGTCTGTACTGCCTGTATAATGATGTGACCCATGACCGGGAAGTGATGATACGGGCTACTTACAGGTACTGTACTGGAACCCCGGTGGGCTCCGCCTCTGGCTCCGTCCTCACCGGGGCCATATATAGTCCGGCCACCTGGGTGGCACTCATTTGTACAGCCGACCCTGGCAGGCGTGTTCATGGATAATAAAGCCTAATGTTCACTCGTTCTCACGGTCTCACAGTGAATTGACGGTATAACAAGCAGGTTCGGGAGCGCCAACCCCACTTTCTGTCTCTGCCTCTGTAGCAGGGCCCTCTTTACCTTCGGCACCTTCCCTGCCCATATAACCTTGAAAATCACTGTCTCCAATTTCCAGGAGAAGGCCTCTGGGAGAAAGATCAGGAGGGTCTGGAGAACAAACAGGAACCTTGGCAGCACATTCATCTTTACCACCTGTACCCTCCCTGCCAATGTCAGGTGCAATGTATCTCAAAGAACAAGAACAAAGAACAAAGAGAAATTACAGCACAGGAACAGGCCCGTCGGCCCTCCAAGCCTGCGCTGATCCAGATCCTCTATCTAAAACTGTCGCCTATTTTCTAAGGATCTGTATCCCTCTGCTCCCTGCCCATTCATGTATCTGTCTAGATACAACTTAAATGACGCTATCGTGCCCTCCTCTACCACCTCTGCCAGCAATGCGTTCCAGGCACCCACCACCCTCTGCGTAAAGAACTTTCCACGCATATCTCCCTTAAACTTTTCCCCTCTGACCTTGAACTCATGAACCCTAGTAATTGTGTCCCCCACTCTGGGAAAAAGCTTCTTGCTCTCCACCCTGTCTATACCTCCGATGATTTTGTAGACCTCAATGAGGTCCCCCCTCAATCTCTGTCATTCTAATGAAAATAATCCTAATCTACTCAACCTCTCTTCATAGCTAGCGCCCTCCACACCAGGCAACATCCTGTGAACCTCCTCTGCACCTTCTCCAAAGAATCCACATCCTTTTGGTAATGTGGCGACCAGAACTGTACACAGTATTCCAAATGTGGCTGAACCAAAGTCTTATACAACTGTAACATGACCTGCCAACTCTTGTATTCAGTACCCCTTCCGATGAAGGAAAGCATGCCGTATGCCTTTTTGATCACTCCATCGACCTGTGCAGCCACCTTCAGGGTACAATGGACCTGAACACCCAGATCTCTCTGTACATCAATTTTCCCCATTTACTGTATAGTTCGCTCTTGAATTGGATCCTCAAAGAATTCTATTAAGTTGGTAAGACATGACCTTCCCTGCACAAAACCATGTTGCCTATCATTGATAAGCCCATTTTCTTCCAAATGGTAATAGATCCTATCCCTTAGTATCTTCTCCAGCAGCTTCCCTGCCACTGACGTCAGGTTCACCGGTCTATAATTACCTGGATTATCCCTGCTACCCTTCTTAAACATGGGGACAACATTAGCAATTCTCCAGTCCTCCGGTACCTCACCCGTGTTCAAGGATGCTGCAAAGCTATCTGTTAAGGCCCCAGCTATTTCCTCTCTCACTTTCCTCAGTACCTGGGATAGATCCCATCCGGACCTGGGGACTTGTCCACCTTAATGCCTTTTAGAATACCCAACACATCCTCCCTCCTTATGCCGACTTGACCTAGAGTAATCAAACATCTATCCCTAACCTCAACATCCGTCATGTCCCTCTCCTCGGTGAATACCGATGCAAAGTACTCGTTAAGAATTTCACCCATTTTCTCTGACTCCATGCATAACTTTCCTCCTTTGTCCTTGAGTGGGCCAACCCTTTCTCTAGTTACCCTCTTGCTCCTTATATATGAATAAAAGGCTTTGGGATTTTCCTTAGCCCTGTTTGCTGAAGATATTTCATGACCCCTTTTAACCCTCTTGATTCCTCGTTTCAGATTGGTCCCGCATTCCCGATATTGTTCCATATCACCTCCACCAATTAAAATCCCCCCATATCACCTCCACCAATGTTGTCAAATTCTACTTGTGCATTGTAGCCCATTCCCTCGTCACCTGAATCCCCAAATATCTGAACCTTTCCCTTGAATGGCAACATCCCCAAATTGGAGATATAACAACAAAATGGGCCTATACGACTCACACACCAACGGATCCTTCCCCTTTTTCGGGATTAACGTGATCGACGCCTGTGTCAGTGTCTCTGGCAGCTCCCCCTTCTGAAAATGAAATGAAATGAAAATCGCTTATTGTCACGAGTAGGCTTCAATGAAGTTACTGTGAAAAGCCCCTAGTTGCCACATTCCGGCGCCTGTCCGGGGAGGCTGGTACGGGAATCGAACTGTGCTGCTGGCCTGCTTTAAAAGCCAGCGATTTAGCCCAGTGAGCTAAACCGGCCTTCTCCAACGCCTCACTAAACATCCCCAACAAAGGCGCTGCCAACTCTGCCACAAATGTCTCATCAAACTCCGCCGGAAAGCCGTCAGGCCCTGGAGCCTTCCCCGACTTCATCTCCCTTATCTGTCAATCATCTCCCTCCATGCCAGAGGCTCCTCCAACACCTGCCACCTCTCTTCCTCCAACCTGGGAAACTCCAATCCATCTAAAAACCTTCCCATATCCCCTTCCTCTCTACCCGGCTCAGCCTGTACAGTTCTCATAATACCCCCTGAATACCTCATTTATCCTCCCCAGCTCTGACACTACCTCCCCTTTCTTTGTTCGCACCGTTAGAATTTCCCTGGACGCAGCCTTCCTCCGCAGCTGATTGGCCACCATACAACTTGCCTTCTCTCCATAGACATATTGTATCAAAAGATCCGAATCCAGCCTCTGCACCTGCCCCAAACTAAGCCTCACCTCCAGCCAATGTGGTGCGTGATCTGAAATCACGATTCCCGTGTACTCCACCCCACCACCTCCATTAACACTGTTCGATTCACCACAGAGTAATTAATTCTCGAATACACCTTGTACACATGTGAGAAGGAGGAGTACTCGCTTGCCCCTGGGTTCTTAACCATTCCCATAAGTTCCATAAACCCACTCAACTCCTTCACCATCCTCAACCTTCCCATTGACTTGGGGCTTGACCTGTCCACCCTCAGTTCCATCACACAACTGAAATCTCCACCTATAATCAACTGGTGCGTATCTAAGTCCAGGCTCGTTCCTAATGACCTCTTCACAAATCTCACATCATCCCAATTCGGTGCACATATGTTGATTGGCACCACTGGCATCTCCTCCAGTACTCCACTCACCATCACATATCTTTGGGGCAGCACGGTAGCATGGTGGTTAGCATAAATGCTTCACAGCTCCAGGGTCCCAGGTTCGGTTCCCAGCTGGGTCACTGTCTGTGCGGAGTCTGCACGCTCTCACTGTGTGTGCGTGGGTTTCCTCCGGGTGCTCCGGTTTCCTCCCACAGTCCAAAGATGTGCGGGTTAGGTGGATTGGCGATGCTAAATTGTCCGTAGTGTCCTAAAAAGTAAGGTTAAGGGGGGGTTGTTGGGTTATGGGTATAGGGTGACTACGTGGGTTTGAGTAGGGTGATCATTGTTCGGCACAACATCGAGGGCCTGTTCTGTGCTGTACTATTCTATACTTCCTTGGCCCCCACAGACCCCGTCCTTTTGTTCAACAAAATGGCCACCCCCCCCACGACTTTGAGTCAAACCCTGAGTAAAACTCTGTGTGAAGTACCATCCCTTCTTCAACCGGAGGTGCGTCTCCTGTAAAAATGATCGCCTCCGCCTTCAAGGTCCTCAGGTGTGCAAAAACCCAAGAACACTTAATCAGCCTGTTTAACCCATGGACCTTCCACGTTACAATTCTTACCGAAGCCATATGCCTCCACTCCCCTTTACCGTCCGCCATCATCCCCCTCCGGTTCTACCTCCATTCATACCACCCTAAACCAGGCTCATTCCCCTCTCCACCCATGACTACGCTCTGTCTCCAACTTTACCATGTCGCAATTTCCCCCCTCCCCGTCCCCCTCTCCCACCCCCACCCCTCAACCCCACCTCTCACGGCCTCCTCCCCACCTCACCTCCATTCATCAGCATTACCTCCCAGCGTGGCAGCTCCTGCTCAAAAGTCCTCTTACAGACCACTTCGCCCCCCCCCCGGTCCCTCGTTAGCCTGTGCAGGTGGCCCTCCACCTATCTGAATCCCCCCCTCAGCCTGCAACACAGCCCAGCATCCCCACCATACACATCCTTACCCATACAGAAAAAACACCCAAAACCACAAATCGTCCCCTCCAAAAAGAAAAACACCGCAAACCGTGTCCTCCATCTCACACCAACTCTTAGTTCTCCCCCAGTTTATGGACCCGTATAAAGTTATTGGCCTCTTCTGATGTTTCGAAATAATACTCCTGGCCTTCAAATGTGACCCACTGATTCGCTGGGTACAACACCTCAAACCGAATCTTCCCTGGGTACCACACTTGGCCCTGTTAAATCCAGCACACCTCTTTAGGGGCTGTTTAGCTCATAGGGCTAATCGCTGGCTTTGAAAGCAGACCAAGGCAAGCTAGCAGCACGGTTCGATTCCCGTAACAGCCTCCCCGAACAGGCGCCGGAATGTGGCGACTAGGGGCTTTTCACAGTAACTTCATTGAAGCCTACTCGTGACAATAAGCGATTTTCATTCATTTCATTACCAGCTTCGCACCATATCTGGTTGCGACAGACTTGAGGGAATCCATTCGTCATTTACTGCCCTTTCCATATGGATCAATCAAGGATCAGAACTGCAGATTCATAGAATTCCTACAGTGCAGGAGGTCATTCGGCCCATCGAGTCTGCACTGACCCTCTGAAAGAGCATCCTACCTAAGCCCACTCTTCTGCCCTATCTCTGTAACCCCACCTAACTTGCTCATCTTTGGCAAATAATTAAAAATAAGTTATTTAAAGTAGCATTGATCATATCAGATGACACAGGAAGAATTCCACTCAAAGCATTAAAAGATCTTTCAAATTGGGAGTTAAATGTTTTGGAGTTAGTGGGGTGAACTGTGATCGGGCCGTGTAACATTTCCCCATCCTTGATTTTTTTTTCTTATGTTATCGAGACATGTTTCATGAGCCAAATTGTTCAAAGGGATGTGGGTGAACCTACAGCAGATGGACTGCAGTGTTTAAATATGGGTGCTCACCTCCTTACTTAATAAAGATTGGCCTTGTCATTGACACCCACAATGCAGGAACGAATAAAAGAAAATACATGTGCCAGGAAGTGGAGAGCTAGTGTTGGCCATTTTTTCTTATTAGAAAATATTTTATTGAGTAGCGTTGGCCATTTTAGAGTTAGGGTGGGTCCCATCTTGGTTTAGATCAAGCTGTATAAATTGGCATGCCCTCCCTTTTATGCTGTCCACAAAAACATCAGTCACACAGATGAATTTAATCCATGTTAACAATCCTATTCAGTTCTAAAGAAGAACTTTTTCCCCCTCTCCATAGCTGCTGCCAGACCTGCTGAGTATTTAATAATAATAATAATCGCTTATTGTCACAAGTCGGCTTCAATGAAGTTACTGTGAAAAGCCCCTAGTCGGCACATTCCGGCGCCTGTTCAGGGAGGCCAGTACGGGAATTGAACCCGCGCTGCTGGCATTATTCTGCATAACAAGCCAGCTGTTTAGCCCACTGTGCTAAACCAGTCCCTATTTCCAGCATTTTCTGTTAATAGCGGAATCTCTCTTGCTATTCTTTGAATACCACTTGAGAACATAGATCTCGGTTCAATGTCTCAGGTGAAAGATGCCGCCTCGGACATTACAGCATTCCCTCAGCAATACAGCATGCTGTAAGGTTTCTTCCCGTTTATTCCCTTTTTTCCCCTTTTATTTTGCCATTTAAATTTTTGATCCATTGGTGATTAATGGACATGTATTTTTAAGTCAAGCAGCAGAAAGAATGAGAAATTCAGAAGTTACAGGAGAGAAGACTCTTCTATTTTTAACAGGAGATTCAGACTTTTCAGCACCAGAGAGATGGGTTGGTACTCGGTTTAACAGCCGTACTCTGCCCGGTAACAGGTATTGATTGGATCCTATCCTGCTGGGATGGTTCTCAGAGACCTGAGAAGGCACAGGAAGACAAGAACTTGCTTTCTCTCCCTCTCCAGAAAGTCTCTGAGTGCTGTATTCCTGAAGCTGCTAAGAACCTGAATGAATGAATCTACAGGGGAACCATTACAGGCTACAAAGAACCTGCTCCCTCTCCAGAAAGTCTCTGAGTGCTGTATTTCTGAACCTGCAGAGATATAAATGAATCTACAGTGCAACCTTGAACTGAAAGCAAGGTTTGAAGAGGGGTGGTGATAAAAACCACAATCTGAAACAAAAACATTTTTTCCTTATGATTGTTTTACTCCTTTCTACCCTTCTGTTTGTCTGTCTTGTGTGTGTGTGTATATATATATATATACACACACACCGATAAGAGGGTGAGGGGCAAGTTTTTAAAAATACATTTAGAGTACCCAATTATTATTTTTTGTTCCAATAAAGGGGCAAATTAGTGTGCCAATCCACCTACCCTACACATCTTTGGGTTGTGGGTTTGAAACCCACACAGATACGGGGAGAATGTGCAAACTCCACATGGATCCAGGGCCGGGATTTGAACCCGGGCCCTCAGTGCCGTAGACAGCAGTGCTAACCACTCCGCCACCCCAAGGGGCAAGTTAAAGTGGGAATTAGACCAGTTGTATTTGCTGCAAATTTGATTATTTTTTGTTATGAATAAGAAGTAAATGTGTTGAAACTTACACACTTGGTGACTGTAATTATTGGGCAGCCAAGGGTCAAAGACTTTGGGAATTTTTCGAAGAATTATTGGTTAATTCACTTGTGTTGTGATTCCGGGTCACGTGGGGCTGGAAATGAGAGCGCCCTAGCCCAGGGTTTAGTCATAGTGCCAGCTTTGATTTTGTGCTGCACTAGCAACAGAACAATGCCCCATTGAAAGAAAGAGTCTGGAAGTGTCACAAAGGCAGGCAGAACTTTAATTTTTTAAATACAAAGCACTGTTAATCTCATTCGCTTCAAACAAATTTGACATGAAATTATGCAAACTAAAACATTTTTGGAGATCCAGATTCTGATAGCTTAAAAGCTCTTCCGAAGGATTTTCTTCCATTTCTTTGCAAACAAAATGTGATGTGGTGATATTCGACACTGTATACTGGAGTGTCATGTGGAATAAAAATGAGGCCGCGGTTTCTTCTCTTCCCCGCGGGCAAACGTTTGCCAGACATGCTTTCACGAATACAGAAAAAAAAAATCCCCTTTAAAAGCAGACTCACTAATCTCCTGGAATGCAGCTTGTGTTCACAGAACATGGATCACAGAGAGAAAAATTACAAGTTAGCTTCAATCACAGGAATAACCTGGCACATCCAGGTGTATGTGTTTTAAAAAATTTATTCTTTCAGCAAGGCCAGCATTTGTTGCCCATCCATAATTACCCTTGAACTGAACAACTTATCAGACCAAATCAGAAGGCGTCACCCATGTTGCTGCAGTCTGGAGTCACGTGTAGGCCAGACTGAGTAAAGGTGGCAGATTTCCTTCCCTGAAGGCCAGAAATATCAGGGGCGAAATTCTCCGACCCCCAGCAGGGTCGGAGAATCGCCCGAGGCCGCCGCAAATCACGCCCCCGCCGTGGCCGAGATTCTCCGCCACTCGGGAATTGGCGGGGGCGGGAATCACGGGAGGCCTCTCCCGCCGCCGAGGTTTGAACCACCTCTGGTGGCGGCACGACCGGAGCACCCAGAGGAAACCCACACACTCGGGGAGAACGTGCAAACCCCACACAGTCACCCTCGGCCAGAAATAAACCCAGGTCCCTGGCGCTGTCAGGCAGCAGTGCTAACCACTGCCGTTCCTGTTGCAGTAATGGATAATTTGAAGTAACTATGTAATGCTCAATAGAGTTTGGAGTGAGTAAATAAAGTGATTGGCAAAAGAACCCAAGGAATCACGTAGAAAGATCTTTTTTTTTAAAAAATACAGAGTGGTTAGGATCTGGAACGTGCTGCCTGAGAGTGTGGTGGAGGCAGTTTCAATTGTGGCTTTCGAAAGAGAAGTGACTTCCTTCTGTACTGAAACTGTTCCATGATGGGGAAAAAATTGTTTCCATTGGAAGGAGGGTTGATCACTGTAATGACCTCCAATTAGCATTATTGGCTGGCCAATTGGAGTATGAGCTCCCTCAATGATGGCTCATTGAGGGGCCCATATAAGCACCCGTGTAGGCTTTGTGCCCCAGTCTTAAGTTGACTGGAATGCTAGCAGCACTGTTTGGAGCTGCTCTTGTATCTAGTGAGTGGAAATAAATATTGGTGTGGTGACGGGACTCCTGCCTCCTGTGGATTATTACAATCACCAAATTTAAGATAATGACAAAAGAATTAGAGGGGCAATAAGAATTTCATTTTAGACTTGCGAATGATCCAGAACGTGCTGCCTGTAAAGGTAAAGGAAGCAGATTCAATAGTAACTTTCAAACAGAAACGGATAAATACTTGAAGTGGAAAACACACAGGGAAAAGGGATGGGACGCTTTGGATAGCTCTTTCAAGGCACCAGCACAGGAATGCTGGGCTGAATGGTCACCTCTTATGCTACTGGGGTTTCTGTTCATTGGCTGGTTAAGATGAACTCTGTGACCAATATAGCCATGACTTCCACAGCCGACAGTGTGTAAATCAGGATCCAAGTTCAGTAAAAGCTGTTTAGTTCTGGTTAATAAGGACAGAAGTTTCAGATTAACAGAGACAATGCCTGATTCAGTTCAGAACAAAGCAATGCTTTTGCTGCTGCAAATCAGCTGTTGGTATGAGAGGACAAACACTGGCAATGTGGCATTGAGGTCAGCAGAGAGATTCAAAAGCAACGTTGATGATTTCTTGTTCTGTGCCTCTCCTGCTTCGGAGATGGCAGATTAATGGAACTGACTGACTTGATCATTTTGACTTAAGGGAGAAGGAGATTTTGAGACAAGCCAGTTCCTGCTCATTTCTGGTCAGCACTCCCATAGCTTTATAGTTCCCAGTGGTCATCCAATATGGGAGCTCGATAAAAGGGAGGTAGAAGTAAGTGTTTGGCAGCGAGTACTCACCCTAAATACCAAAAGAGAGCAGTGTTACAAGGCAAGCATTTAAACAGGAAATGTTTATCAATGTGTTTGAAGCCAAGGTTTCTATCTGCAGTGATTAACTGACAATTTTTCTTCTCCTACTGGCTCCCATCTTGCCATTTTTTTCCTCCTCTTTTTGACAACTTCCTCCCTCTCTACCTGAACGAATCAGTTCCTTGCTGAGTGCGTCTGACCACCCGTGCAACCTCGCCCAAGGGCCCATTTTTCACATGAATACCCAGACAGCAAATATCAGTTAGCTGTACAACCATGGGGAGCATCGCAGCCGAGCCCCTATTCCGCCCTCCTTGGATATTTTCTCAATTCTTAAGGGAGGTTCGAAAATAACAAACCGGATTGGAGAACCCTTGCTGATTTTTTTGTTCCCTCATCTGTGGAACGGTGGTGACTTGTGACATCCCTACCTCTGCCCTGGCTATAACAAGCTAACTCAACACTAACTATTGACCTGTCTGGTCTTAGCTACTTACAGATGTCTTAGCTACTTACAGATGTCTTAGCTACTTACAGATTGGCGTTTAAATTTACATTTTACACCATTCTAGAAAACTTTAGACCAAACATTCGTAAAATGAGATTGCTCTAAATTCAGGCATGACTTTTTCAACAGATTTTAAAGATACATTTCCAATGAAGGTCTGCATATTTGTGTTCAGATAAAATTTCATGTTATTTTAAATGTTTTAATCAGTTAACAGGATGATGGTTTTGTTAGAGATTTTATGTTATTTCAAATGTTTTAAACGGTTAACAGGACAATGGCTTTGTTAGAATGAACATAGAACATAGACCATACAGTGCAGAAGGAGGCCATTCGGCCCATCAAGTCTGCACCGACCCACTTAAGCCCTCACTTCCACCCTATCCCCATAACCCAATAACCCCTCCTAACCTTTTTGGTTACTAAGGGCAATTTATCATTGCCAATCCACTTAACCTTCACGTCTTTGGCAGGAAACCGGAGCACCCGAAGGAAACCACGCAGACACGGGGACTCCACACAGACAGCAGACTCCACACAGACAGAGATCCAGCGGGGAATCGAACCTGGGACCCTGGCACTGTGAAACCACAGTGCTATCCACTTGTGCTATTGTGCTGCCCACAGTGCTGAACAATAATGTCTCACAAAGGACCTCTCACTCTTTTCTTTACACTCTTGATTTTCTAGTCCTTTTGAAGGTAGACTATCCTATGTTACACCTCATCATCCCACCACAACATTTAGGGCGTGATCTAAAAGCCGCGTTGCGGCGGCCATGGAGGGGCGGGTCGCACATTTGATAGCTCCCGCCTGTAACGGACTTTTGGACCTTTCTCCCCCGGTTTTGTTCGGATTTTGTGGGATAAAGCAGGGAAGAGTGAGACAGTAAGAAGAAATCCCCCTCCGGTGTATGGAGAATTGGACCAGAAGTACCGTGTGAGACAACAGTCCTATAAGGGAGACGCAAGCAGAGCTTGTAACACGGGACAGCATGGTGAAGGGCAAGGGCCGCGGGGAGACGGCACAGTGGTCGACGGAGCAGCTGGTGAAGTTTTTCGAGGATTATTTTGGAGGAGGCCGGCTGCGGCAAAAGAATTGAAGGGTTTTATGGAACAGATGAGGGGAGTAGACCTATGGAGGTTTGCACGGCCGAGAACAAAGAAGTTTTTTGTTTTTTCACATGTCCACAAGGTGTATTCTCGCATTGACTTTTTTGTTCTGAGCAGGGCACCGAAGGTGATGGATACGGACAACTCGGCAATTGCAGTTTCGAATCATGCCCTGCGCTGGGTGGATCTACGGGTCAGTGTGGAGAGAGGGCAACGCCCGCTGTGGAGGCAGGATGTGGGGTTGCTAGCGGACGAGGCGATCTGTGGCCGGGTTAACAAGTCCATCCAGAACTACCTGGAAACAAATGAGACGGGGGAGGTCTGGGAAGCTTTGAAGGCAGTAGTCAGAAGGGAATTAATCTCAATACGGACCCACAGAGAAAAGATGGAACGGGCTGAGAGAGATAGATTAGTGAGGAGATCCATCAGGTGGACAGGAGGTACTCGGAGGCCCCGGATACTGAGGGAGCGGCGGAGGTTACAGGTGGAATTTGGGCTGTTGACCACAGGGAAAGCAGTGGAACAGTTGAGGAAGGCAAGGGGGGGCGATCTAGGAGTATGGGGGAAAGTCAAGCAGAATGTTGGCACACCAGCTCAGGAAAATAGAGGCAGCCAGGGAGATAGGTAAAGTAAAGAGTAGAGACGGGAATACTGTCCTGGACCCAGCGGGGGTGAACGAGGTGTTAAGGACTTTTATAGTAAATGATATGAGTCGGAACCCCTGGCTGGGGTGGAGGGGATGAGGCAATTTTTGGATCAGTTGAGGTTCCCGAGGGTGGAGGAGGATCTAGTGGAGGGGCTGGGAGCCCCAATTGAGATTGAGGAAATAGTCAAGGGGCTGGAGGGCATGCAGTCGGGCAAGGCCCCGGGGCCTGATGGCTACCCGGTGGAATTCTATAAGACGTTTTCAGAGATATTGAGCCCACTGCTGGTAAGGACATTTAACGAAGCAAAAGAGAAGGGAGTCCTCCCTCCAACAATGTCGCAGGCCTTGATTTCATTGATCCTGAAACGGGAGAAGGATGCGGAGCAATGAGGGTCACACAGGCCGATTTCTCTACTGAATGTGGACGCAAATCTGCTGGCTAAGATACTGGCCACAAGGATAGAGAATTGTGTCCCGGGGCTGATAGGGAAATACCAGACGGGATTTGTTAAGGGCAGGCAACCTAAGGCCAATGTTCGAAGGCTTCTAAATGCTATTCTGATGCCTTCAGAAGGAGAGGAGGCGGAGGTGGTGGTAGTGATGGATGCGGAGAAGGCTTTTGATCAGGTGAAGTGGAGCTACACCGGGGGACGAGGCAAGGGTGTCGCCTCTCCCCGTTATTGTTTGCTGTGGCCATAGAGTCATTGGCCATGGCGTTAAGAGCCTCTAGGAACTTGAAAGGGCTGGTTCGGGGGTTTCTGGAGCGCAGTCGGGGGGAAGAGTGGGTTGGCACTGCTGAACTTTTGCAATTACTACTGGGCAGCTAATATTGCCATGATCAGGAAGTGGTTAGTGGAGGAGGGGTCGGCTTGGGAGTGGATGGAGGCGGCGTCATGCAAAGACACCACAGTCTGGGAGCATTGGTAACGGCACCTTTGCCATTCTCGCCGGCCTTTCCGCTGCTGCCTCCATGAGGGATACAGTATAGAGTAGTTTCCAGTACCTGGGTGGGAGAGGGGAAGGTATCGGATATTTACCAGGAGCTTTCGGAGGCGGAGTAAACTCTGGTAGAGGAGCTTAAGGACAAGTGGGAGGATGAGCTAGGAGGAGAGATAGAGGCGGGTCTATGAGCGGATGCCCTAAGCAGGGTTAATACCTCCTCATCGTGGGCCAGGCTTAGCCTGATACAATTTCAGGTAGTCCACCAGGCACACATGACAGTGGCTAGGATGAGCAAGTTTTTCGGGGTAGAGGATAGGTGTGCTAGGTGCACAGGAAGCCCAGCAAATCGTATCCACATGTTTTGGGCATGCCCGAAGCTTAGAGGGTTTTGGCAGGATTTTGCTAAGGCAATGTCCACAGTGCTAAAAACACGGGTGGGGCCGAGTCCGGAGGTAGCGATCTTTGGAGTGTCGGAACAGCCGGGAGTTCAGGGGGCGAAAGAGGCCGACGTCTTGGCCTTTGCCTCCCTGGTCGCCCGGAGACGGATCTTGTTAATGTGGAGGGACTGGAAGCCCCCGAGTGTAGAGACCTGGGTTAGTGACATAGCTGGGTTTCTCAGTCTTGAGAAAATAAAGTTTGCCCTAAGAGGGTCAACGTTAAGGTTTTCCCCGGAGGTGGCAGCCGTTCGTCGACTTTCTCGGGGAAAATTAACCCGTCTACTCCCGTTGGCGAGATCCTCGGCTTGGTGAGAAACCAATCATCAACAATTGAGGCCAATCACCATCCCATTAACGGGAAGACCCCTCTATCTAACGGCCTCCTGTGCTTAAACCGGATCCACGGCGAGCAGTCACATGGACGCTGATTAATGCTGCTCCACACAAACGTGGACCAGGCAACATGGCACCTGGGGGTCTCCCGGGCCATTGGAGCCCCCTGCGTGGTCAAAAGTAGGATTGAGTGGCCTCCTGACCCTCCCCGGAACGTGGCTGCCACAGGGTGGGTTTCCTCCGGGTGCTCCGGTTTTGTCCCACAGTCCAAAGACATGCAGGTTAGGTGGATTGGCCATGATAAATTACCCTTAGTGTCCAAAAAGGTTAGATGGGGTTATTGGGTTACGGGGATTGGGTGGCAGTGAGGGCTTAAGTGGGTCGGTGCAGCCTCAATGAGCCGAATGCACTGTATGAACTATGTACATCTATGTACAGTGTCTGGATAGCACCGTAAAACCATCAGGAGCACTCTCAAGGTGGGACCCTCCTCTTCAGGCTCCCCCACATTCCCTTCCAGAACCCCCACCTGTCACCCCTCCCCAACCACCTGGAAGCCCCTTCTTACCTGCTCTGATCCCCCAATCCCCCCTCCTTTCATAGGCATGGCCCTCTCAGGCTCTGACCCTTGGCAGTGGCACTTGGTTACCCTTGCATTGCCACTCTGACAGTGCTCCTGCTGGCTTGGCAGTGCCAAGGTGCCTGCATTCCAGGGGAAGGCAAGGGGGCCACCCTGCACTATCCCTGGCCACCCAAGGGCCTCTGATAGCCTGGGAGAACCCCCAGGTGCACGTTTGTGTGGACCAGTACTGAATGGTGCCTGGCTGTGGCCTCACTGGGGAGGCTGATTGATCCTGGAAGGCCGGAGAAATTGGCCTCAAGTAGGTTTAAGGCCTACTTATGCAAGCACGATTGTGGCGGGCTCCTGATCCCAACGTCTCACGGGACTTTGGTCAATCCCATTAGGCAGCATGGTTGTCGGGAAGCCCATAGGAGGCTTCACCCGGTATCTACCAGCCACACTATGCTTCGATTGGGGCATGATGTGGACAGTGGATCACACCCTTAGAAACGTTTCTGTTAGATCGCGCCCGTAGTCACAATCTTTCCTGAACTTTGTCCAGGCAGTCACAATCCCATCAATTTATCCTGTAATTCCCTGATGATACTTAAGGCCAATTTCCCAAGTGTGAATCTTGCGATTTGTATTAGAATCTCGGCTGTTACTTTGTGCAAGATAGACTGAAGATGGTCTTACCGCTTTGAAAGGACAGTGACACGGGAGTCCGTATGTATATAGTGGCTCTGGGCAGTTTTCTCCCGGTGGGATCACCTGATCTAGCAGCTGACAGACATCGTCGTAAACGCAACTTCCAATTTCTTCAACGCATGGGATTCTCACCCATACTCCAGCAACTTCCTTATTCAGTGTTAAATTAACCTGTCCAACAACAACTTGCATTTAGGTAGTGTCTTTAACACAGTATAATGCCTCAATGTGCTTCAAAGTATTATCAAACAAAATGTACCACTGAAGGCGATGTTAGGGCAGATGATCAAAAACTTGGTGAAAGACGCAGGTTTTTACGAAGCATCTTAAAGGAGGGAATTCTAGAGTTAAGGATCTAGGCACGGCTGCCAACAGCAGAGTGATGAAAATCGGGGACGAAGAAGATGCCAGAATCGGAGCAGTACAAATACTTCAGAGAGTTGTAGGGCTGGAGGTATTTACAGACTTTGGTGTGGACGCGAGTGGTGCTGTCAATGCCATGGAAGGATTTGAAAATAATGATGAAGATTTTAAAATTGTGGAGCTGCCGTGTTGGGCGCAAATGTATTCCAGCAAGCACTGGGATGATGGTCCAAAGATGTGCTGGTTAGGTGGCTTGGCCGTGATCAATGGGTGGGGTTATGGGGATAGGCTGGGCCTACGGAGAGTGATCTTTCGGAGGGTCAGTGCAGACTCAATGGGCCGAATGGCTTTCCTTCTGCACTGTAGAGATTCTATAGTTGGGGGAATAGGACTTGATGTAAGTTAGGTTATGAGCAGTGGAGGTTTGGATGAGATCAGGTTTATGGAAGATGTAAGGTGGGAGGCTGGGGAGGAGAACGTTGTTACCCTAGCCTCAACCATTCCAAAGCCATGGATGAGGGTTTCAGCTTGAAGCAGCAGGGTGCAGGATGGATTCTTACCTTTAAAGGTGCGACAAGGTTAATGGCAGTGGAACCGACAGCACTGGCTTTAAGATCCCCAGGAATGCTTATTGGATCGGGTTGGATTGAAAGAGTCTTGAGGATTGCCGGATCCTTTCCATTCCCACAATTAGACCATGAGAAGGAAGTATGACTTAGAATCTGAAAAACAGGAGACAATGTTTACGGTGAAAAATATATTTGCCACCTTTGAACCTGTTATTGCACATGGTGACAAAGGGCAGGTTTAGTTATTCTCCCATCTGAACCACTATTTCCACGTAAGCAATCTCAACACCAGAACACAAACCTATGAGAGCTTTATTGCCTCTGAAAGCACAGTGAACATCCCAATACTCGGAAGAGAAAATGCTGGACAATCTCAGCAGGCCTGGCAGCGTCTGTAGTGAGAGTAAAGAGCTAACATTTCAAGTCCAATGACTCTTTGTCAAAGCCATTGGACTCGAAACGTTAGCTCTTTTCTCTCCATACAGATGCTGCCTGACCTGCTGAGATTTTCCGGCATTTTCTCTTTTGTTTCAGATTCGAACATCCGCAGTCATTTGCTTTCTTCCCAGTATTCATCTCTGACAGTGCAGAGCTCCCCCCAATACTCCTCTCTGACAGCACAGAGCTCCCCCCAACACTCCCCTCTGACAGCGCAGGGCTCAGCCCCAACACTCCCCTCTGACAGCGCAGGGCTCAGCCCCAATACTCCCCTCTGACAGTGCAGGGCTCATCCCAATACTCCCCTCCGACAGCGCAGGGCTCCTCCCCAATACTCCCCTCTGACAGTGCAGGGCTCAGCCCAATACTCCCCTCTGACAGCACAGGGCTCCTCCCCAATACTCCCCTCTGACAGTGCAGGGCTCATCCCAATACTCCCCTCCGACAGCGCAGGGCTCCTCCCCAATACTCCCCTCTGACAGCGCAGGGCTCAGCCCAATACTCCCCTCTGACAGCGCAGGGCTCCTCCCCAATACTCCCCTCTGACAGCGCAGGGCTCAGCCCAATACTCCCCTCTGACAGCGCAGGGCTCCTCCCCAATACTCCCCTCTGACAGCGCAGGGCTCCTCCCCAATACTCCCCTCTGACAGCACAGGGCTCCTCCCCAATACTCCTCTCTGACAGCACAGGGCTCCTCCCCAATACTCCTCTCTGACAGCACAGGGCTCCTCCCCAATACTCCCCTCTGACAGCGCAGGGCTCCTCCCCAATACTCCCCTCTGACAGCGCAGGGCTCCCCCCAATACTCCCCTCTGACAGCGCAGGGCTCCTCCCCAATACTCCCCTCTGACAGCGCAGGGCTCCTCCCCAATACTCCTCTCTGACAGCACAGGGCTCCTCCCCAATACTCCCCTCTGACAGCGCAGGGCTCCTCCCCAATACTCCCCTCTGACAGCGCAGGGCTCCCCCCAATACTCCCCTCTGACAGCACAGGGCTCCTCCCCAATACTCCCCTCTGACAGCGCAGGGCTCCTCCCCAATACTCCCCTCTGACAGCGCAGGGCTCCCCCCAATACTCCCCTCTGACAGCGCAGGGCTCCTCCCCAATACTCCCCTCTGACAGCGCAGGGCTCCCCCCAATACTCCCCTCTGACAGCGCGAGGATCCCCCCAATACTCCCCTCTGACAGCACAGGGCTCCTCCCCAATACTCCCCTCTGACAGCGCAGGGCTCCTCCCCAATACTCCCCTCTGACAGTGCGAGGATCCCCCCCAATACTCCCCTCTGACAGCACAGAGCTCCTCCCCCCAATACTCCCCTCTGACAGCGCAGGGCTCCCCTCAATACTCCCCTCTGACAGCGCATGGCTCCTCCCCAATACTCCCCTCTGACAGTGCAAGGATCCCCCCCCCCCCCCAATACTCCCCTCTGACAGTGCAGGAACCCCCCCCCAATACTCCTCTGACAGCACGGGGCTCAGCCCAATACTCCCCTCTGACAGCGCAGAGCTCCCCCCAATACTCCCCTCTGACAGCGTTGAGGATTCCCCCCCCCCCCAATACTCCTCTCTGACAGCACAGGGTTATCCCCAAATACTCCTGACAGCACCCCCCCCCACCCCCCCCCCCCCAGTTCTGACCCCTGAGGGTGTGGTCATCTCTTGGGTACAACGCTTTCCCAGTTCTGTTCCTGACAGTCGAGGGCTCCCCGCGGTACTTCCCTTGACTGCGCAGGGGGTCCCTCGAATACTGCTCCTGACAGTGTGGCCATTCCTCACGCACAGTGCATCCCCAGTTCTGGCCATGATAGTGCATTGCTCCCCCAGGACTGCCATTTGACAGTGTGGCAGCATAGTGCTCCACCATTACTGTTCCTGACAGTGCAGTAATCCCCCAGTCCTGCCAGTTTGACAGTGTGGCAGCATAGTGCTCCACCATTACTGTTCCTGACAGTGAGGGTTCCCCAGTCTGCCATTTGACAGTATGGCAGCATAGTGCTCCACCATTACTGTTCCTGACAGGGAGGGTTCCCTCAGTACTGCCATTTGACAGTATGGCAGCATAGTGCTCCACCATTACTGTTCCTGACAGTGCAGGAATCCCCCAGTCTGCCATTTGACAGTATGGCAGCATAGTGCTCCACCATTATTGTCCCTGACAGTGCAAGTATCCCTGGTACTGCCTCATGGCAATGCAGTATTCCTCAGTACTGCACCTGGCAGTGAAGCACTCCTCAGTACTGGCTCTTTTGACAGTCTGGCCCTTGTGGTACTTCCTCAGTGCTAACCCTGCAACAGTGATGTGCTTCCTCAAAATTATATGACTGCCACAGGAATTGGTATTAACTAGGGGACATTATGAAATGGTGTTCACTTACCTCCTCTGTGCTCCTTGACCTATGCTGGCCCCTGGCCCGGCAACGCTTCCATTTTAAAATTCTTATTCAGATTTTCAAATGCCTCCTTGGTCTCACCTTCCATATCCCTGTAACCTCCTCCAGGCCCACAACTCTCCGAGATACCCGTGCAACTCTTAATTCTGCTCTCTTGTGGATTCCGGGTTTTAAAGCGCTCCACCGTGAGCGGCTGTGCCGTCAGCTTTTCTCACTAAATCTAATTCACCCATTTTCTCCTTTCAGACTTCCCTTAACACTTAAATCTTTGACTAAGATTTTGGTAATCTGCCCTAATATCTCATGCGCAAAGTTGCTATATAGATGCAGGTTGTTGTTGTTGTCCCGAAGCAGCTGTCCATGTCTGACCGCTGAAACATATAAAAGGACCTACCAGTCGTGGGTTGTTGTTGTTTGATCTCCAGGTGCGGAATGTTTTCCCTTTATCTGCTTGAGATGTGCAGCCACATCCCAAACAAATGAAGAATATTAAAATGACCTTCATCGCACTGATCCCTGTATTCAAGATCTGTGTGGAAGAATGCAGGAGAAAACCTGACACTAAAATTATAAGAAAGGGGCTGGCTACATCGGCGTGCCTGTAACACGTAGCCAATCCCCAAGAAAGGTCTGCAGTCAGGGTTAGTGAGTCTTCACAAACACTGACACAGCGCCTGATAAAACATTCAGACGGTCCGTCCAGCAAAATCAGGAAGCGGTTACAAATAACCACAGACAATGATTGTGGAGTGAGCTGGAGGAGGCAATCCTTCTGTTAAAGTGCTCGTGTAGATGCACTCCTTCGCCCTCTGTGGACAGGAGGGCCATCTTCCTAAAGAGCGCGAAGTACTGGTTAGATCTCAGTCTGATCGTTCTGCCCACTGATTACAACCAAAAGGGAGAAACAGTCTGAGTATTCTTATTTTACTGTTTTCTTTCCCTTCAGGAAGATTCATTCAAAAAAAATCATAGAAATGCACAGCACAGATTGAGGCCATTTGGCCCACAATATCGGTGCTGGCCAGAAAAGAGCAAACTCACCGAAGCCCGCTATCCAGCTCTTGGTTCCCAGTCCTGAAGATTACAGCAACTCAAGTGCATATCCAAGTACAATTTAAATGCAAAGAGGGTTTCTGTCTCTACCTCCCTTACAGGCAGTGAACTGCAGAACCCCACCCAGTCTGGTGAAAGTGTTCCTCCCCTCCAATCTTCGTATCAATTAGTTCAACCCCTGGTTATTGCCGTCTCAGCTATGGGAAATAAGTCTACCCTAGGGCCCTCATAATTTTATACACCTCACTTCAATCTCTCTTCAAGTCCCCTGTTCCAAAGTAAATTAATCAATTTAGCAAAATGCCCGAGAAGCTATAAGATCAAAACGTACAGTGCAGCAGTTACTAAAAGCAAAATGCGCAAAAGATTGCTTCAAGTGATCTTTTGATGGGGGCGGCATGGTGGCGCAGTGGTTAGCACTGCTGCCTGCAGCGCTGGCGACCCGGGATAAATCCCGGCCCCGGGTCGCTGTCCGTGTGGAGTTTGTATATTCTCCCTGTGTCTGTGTGGGTGTCGCCCCCACGGCCCAGGAATGTGCAGGTTGGGTGAATTGGCCACGCTAAATTGCCCCTTAATTGGAAAACAAATAATTGGGTACTCTAAATTTATTTTTAAAAAAGTGATCTTTTGATCTTCCTCTGATTTAACACTGCTGTTAATCAGTTTCTACCAAATGGTTTGATGTCTCCCCTCAAATCAGAGGAATGTCAAGCAAAGTCATTCACATGCTAATGTTGATAATAATCGGACAGATTTAAAACATGTAAATTCATAAATTAAAAATCTACATAAAATTCCACCGTGGAAATTCACGGAGCCTGTTTCCCGATTTTAAATACTACAAAGAACCTCGCCGTCGGTAATTTCTCTCGGCGGAGGCGGAGCATGGCGAGGGGCCTGGAAATTGCCGGGCTGGGCCTGTTAATGAAAGCTAATGACGTTTACTGTACAATTTCCATGCCTACGCCGCATGCAGCGTGGAACGCATCCACGGCACTGTCGAGGCACCGGAGCAGGGCATTCCGTCGAGCGGCAGGCGTCGGCCTCAATTTTCAGTTGACGGGCGACTCTCCACCCGATCACGTTTCCCAATTCAGGTATCACTGGACGGAGAATCCCGCCCATTATCTTTTACTCTATGTTCAATTCCCTCGTGTGTGAAACACATTTGCTCGTTTATCCATTTCCCTCCTTAATGCTCCCTGTCCCCCTTTAAGGTTTTTCTATTCCTCCACTCTGTGCACTGCCTGCCCCCTGACTCTCTCTCTTAGATCTGGAGTTGTCAATCACAGTAACTCTCATGAGGTAAAAGTCCACACGCTTCCATGTGAGAGACCTGATCCATATGTGTCTACATGGTACCGTGATGGGAGAGTTGAGTAACACCCTGGATCATCAGGTTTTGCAAGGAGTCACCTTTTCACTCTGCTTGATATTTTACTGACCAACGTATGGAACTGCAGACAAATACTTCAAATCTTTTATTTCCAAAAATGTGCTTTATTTGTAAAGATTTGTAAAATAACATTCTCCAACAGTTCAAATTGGACATTACTGAAAGCGCAATACAGCTCAACGTCTTTCCCATCTCCTCCTTAGGCAGCCCTTGGGATTGAGGATGACTGGTTTCTACTCCAATTTGATGGGTCTGAAATATTTGGTTAATCCAATGCATGATGTGCAGACCCTACCATATGTGGGGTAGAATGTGATTGAAGGGTTTCGAAGATGGAGTATTTTGGAGGTTGTGCGTCTGGTGCCTCGATTTCACCTCTGCAGGATTCTGATGATGTCTCTTGATGTTCGGTACCTTCCCAAACAAAACTTCTCCATTTTGGTCGTTCACAAGCCAGGGTCTCCCACAAGCCAGTGGGGATGTTTGACCTCTTCAGGCATGTTGAGAAGACGACCCTAAAGAGTTTCTGTGGTCCTCCTTGGAGTCTCTTGACCCGATCGAGTTCAACTTCTTCCCAGACAGTATGTGGCAGCCATCCATAACAAGGAGACCACCCAAGAGGTTTTAGACAGTTTCCAGACCCTCAGTGTACTATGGCAGGTGAACCTTAGATAGTGTCCGTTCCCCATTGGTCCTCTGTGGTAGCTGCGCCCAGCTGTAGTACGACCCTCAGTACATTGTCCTGGAATGTTGAGTTGACAACTCTTGTACTGGAAGACCAAGAAGTTTCAGGCAGAGGGAATTTAGAATTAGAATTAGAACAGTACAGCACAGAACAGGCCCTTCGGCCCTCGATGTTGTGCCGAGCAATGATCACCCTACTCTAGCCCACGTATCCACCCTATACCAGTAACCCAACAACCCCCATTAACCTTATTTTTTAGGACACTAAGGGCAATTTAGCCTGGCCAATCCACCTAACCCGCACATCTTTGGACTGTGGGAGGAAACCGGAGCACCCGGAGGAAACCCACGCACACACGGGGAGGACGTGCAGACTCCGCACAGACAGTGACCCAGCCGGGAATTGAACCTGGGACACTGGAGCTGTGAAGCATTGATGCTAACCACCATGCTACCGTGCTGCCCAGGAAGCTGCCTAGGAAGCTTCCGTGCTACCATGCTACCGTGCTGCCTATGAAGTATTGGAAATTTAAGATAAGGGGCAAGAGGTTTTGCTGGTATGTGAGGAGAAACATTTTCACCCAGAGGATGGTGGGACTTTGGAACTCACTGCCTGAAAGGGTGGTGGTGACAGAGACCCTCATTATATTTACAAAGTATTTAAATGTCCACTTATGATGCCAAGGCTTGCAAGGCTATAACCAAAGTGCTAGAAAATGGGATTAGAGTAGTTAGGTGGTTGATTTTTACCGGTGCAGACAAGTTGGGCGGTAGAGCCTTTTCTGCGCTGTAGACTTCTGATTCTATGACAAGAGAGTCAAGGGTCATTAGAGGGCAGACAGGCTTTAAGGGCTGAATGCCTACTCCTGTTCCCAAATCCTATTTCTAACTCCTTCTAAATCCGTCCTTATAGTTGTTTCTTTATGCTTGAGGCAGTAAGCATTTAACATTTCTGTTGTGTTTTAATTAGTGAGTGGAAAATGAAAGAAGAATTATAACAAACCACAAACTCAATGTAAATAATATAAATAATCTAGATTTAGATATGACGGAGCAGGTTGTGTGTCTGGACTGCGATTTGTGGGATTTTGTGCTCAGTGAGACTGTCCCGAGCCTACACATTTCCCATTGATGTCTCCGTCTTGGATCTCTTCATCTCTCCCGCTGAGAATTATTCCACTGGAGTGTGAGTTGGACTATCTGACACACTGGAACACCTCTGGACAGGTATGAGTTCAGAATGGAGTGAATCTGTCCAATAGTGTGCAGAGTAAGGGGGTACCCATGAGGATCTGGAAAATCTCTGTTCAACAGCTTTAATAGACTTACTACCTGTGAGGATAATGATGGGGAATATGAATAGGACAGCCATAAAGTGGCACTTCCAGCAGGAGCATATCCAAGAGGAGAGGAGTAGGACGGTGAGCATAATGGTGTTGCTGTAGGGCAGGGATTCCCAAATTAGGGTTAGGGTTCCCCCTGGGGGTCCACTAAGGGTCTCAGGGAGTCTGCAGTGCTGGAGGTTGCTACGTTGGTCTTCCAGTGCAAGAGTTTCCTGTCTGCCCTCCCATGACCCTTGACTCTCTTGTCATAGAATCAGAAGTGTGCAGAGTAGATCACAGCAAGGTCTCTTGGAGCACTGGATGCTGACAAACTGGCTACTCAACCTATCAGAATCCAGTGATTCGAAAGGCTTTTGATTTATTCCATCTCACTGTTGCTGGGCAGAAAAACCCACAGCCAACAGCCAGGGTTGATCTTGAGAATGGTGATAGGCCTTGAAGAGATGGGGTGGGGGGTGGTTCTGGCCTCCTGTGTGAGAGTGGAGGGGGGAGGGGCAAGTTCAAGCCTCAGAGAGGTGTGTGTGTGTGAGAGGGTAAGTGTGTGTATGAGATGGGAGCGAATGTGTGTGAGAGGAGTGTGTGTGTGAGAGAGGAGTGAGAATGTGTGTACGAGAGGGAGGAGCGAGTGTGTGAGAGAGGGATGAGTGTTTGTGAGGGAGAGGGATGAGTGAGAGAGATATGTGTATGTGGATATGAGACATGAGTGTGTGTATGGGGGTGGGAGGTGAATGTGTGTATGTGGGAGTGAGGTCAGAGTGCATGTGTATGTGCGTGAGGGAGAGAGAGCTGTGCATGTCTGATATGTGAAGCAGCTTTCCAGCATCATTTCTCCCATTAAAAATGACAAAAATTAAGACTTAAGTTTTTTTAAATAAAGGATCATTTTAATTATTACCAGATTACCCACTCCTAAAGTAGGTACTACTTCCAGCGGGTAATGTTAAGAGGCCATGGGAAGGTAGTTTGGCCAATGGTTCATGTGAGGGGGCCATGTAGCTGGTGAATGTATTTGTGACTGTGTGCCTCTTTCTGATTCATGCATCGACGTAGCTGGAAAACACTTGTTCACATTTAATTTCTGAGTTCTCACCTATTTCACGGCAAAAATGGCATCAACATTATGAGAATGTTTGGGATCCCCGATGCTGTTGGGAGGTCATGAGGGGTTCCGTGGCTCAAGATGTTTCGAAAACCCTGTTGTAAGCAATTCAATAATTAGGGAAACAGATAGCAAGCTGCATAAGCAGGATCAAGAGTCCCGCATGGTGGGATAACTGAAACCGCTTGAAAGGATATTGGGAAGCGAAAAGGGCCATATCCAATTATTATGGGCCCCATATTGGGACCAACAACATAGGCTAAAGTAGGCAAGTGGTTCAGTTTGGAGACTAATCGAATACTGAGAACCGCCCACAGGTCGACTGCTCTTTATACCTCCCTTCACGGGGAGGAGCCAAGGGCAGAGCCCAGACATGCCCCAACATGTTCCCCTATGAATAATGCCATACAATGGCCCATAGGCGAAGCCCACAAGGGCAACAGCATAGCACAAATACAAATACAATGCTGGATTATTGGCATAATACATTCACCGCAGAGAGTACTGGGAGCGAGGAGCTAAATTAAGCACAGAACTTCAAGAGTTAAAATCTCTGGACCTAAGCCATGTGCAAATTAGTAAAGATAAGCAGATCAGGGAGATGAACACATGATTGAAGGAGTTCTGTGGGAAAGATGATCCTGGAATCGTGAGCAGTAATATTTGTAAAGGATAAACATGAAACAGCTAGTAAGATTCTAGGTTTGGAGAAGGCGGACTTTCGATATGATAGAACAGAGATTATCCACAGTAAACTGGAAAAACCTGTTGATGGATTAAAAGGTCAATGGGAGGTATTCAGAAAATAATTTAATGTGATACTTAACTAGCTCATGCTCCTATAGGGCAAGAGCTATACTTCACAAAAAGAACAAAGAACAAAGAAAAGTTCAGCACGGGAACAGGCCCTTCAGCCCTGCAAGCCTGTGCCAAACATGCCAAACATGCCAAACGTTTCTCGGTCTGTAACCCTCTATTTCCTCCCTATTCATGTACCCATCCAGATGCCTCTTAAATGTTGCTAATATCCCTGCTTCTGTGGAAGTGAATTTCATTTATTTGTTTTAAACCTTGCTGTCTGTATGTAATATTAAGGGTCTGAAATATATCTGTGATCCTCAAGTAAAAAAATGTTAAAGCGTTGAGGGAGTGAGATGAGAGTAGAATTCTGTATCTGATAATGCAGGGACAGCAAAGATGAGTATGTGAAACCTTGTCGACTGAGACAAGGGATATTGGAATGCGAAAGAGCAGACTCGAGCTGACTCAGGAGCATGAGAGGGAAGGAGATAAGGAAGTTGGGACGTTGGAATGTGAAAGAGCTGACTCAGGAGCACGAGAGAGAAGGAGATAAGGAAGTTGAACCTGAGGGACAGATCGGATAAGAAAAACCGTTAGCAGCAGCAAGTTGCATCATAGTCACCAGCCTTTCTTAGGATAATAATTTCATATAAGCACATGTTCTGGATCCTTGCCAAATCATTGGTGTATCTAGGAATTTAAGGGGACCACCTCGAAGCTGTGATTGTATAAAGAGACAGTCCATATTTTGGACTTTGGCACTTCTCGAAGGTGGTTCCCCGACTACTTAAAGATTTGTCCCGGCCGTGAATAAACGAATATTCGTTACTGACGTGTTCGAGTGTTTTACTTCTGGACTGACGGACGGCTATGTGAAAGCGCAATTCACACTTCCACCACATCCTTTGGCAGTGCATTCCAGACACCCACCACTCTCTGCGTGGAAAAACGTACCCAGCACTTCTCCCTTAAACATTCCCCCTCTCACCTTCAACCTGTGCCCCCTTGTAATTGGCATTTCCACCTGTGGTGAATGTAACTCTGTAATTCACACTGTGATATATATATATATATGAGACCGTACGATTGTAAGCGCAGGTGCATTGCCTGACCACTAGGGGGAGTAGCTCTGGGAATGCTTAGGAGTTTGTACAGGGCTCCACCCTTGGCTCCGCCCACGGCTCCTCCCCCTGGACTGCTGTATAAATATCGATGCCCAGAGCCAGGCGACCAGTTCATCGAGAGTTGAACGTGTAACAGGCTGGCTCTGTAGTAAGTAGATTAAAACCACTGTTCATATCTCAAAGCACGTGTCTAGTGAATTGATGGTCTCATCACCACCCTTTGCAAAAGCCTCTGACTGTCCACTCTGACTATGGATCTCTACCAGGTCTTCCTTCAGCCTCCGTCTTTCCAGCGAAAACAATCCTATTTTATTCTTTTTTTTTAAAATAATTTTTATTGACATTTTTTGAAAAATATATATCAACAAAACAATAATAACAATAATAATAATAAACACCCCCCGGCACCCGTAACAACGCATATAACAACCCCCCCCACCCCCCTCAACCCCAATAAACAACAGAACAAATTAACAATAAGCAAATTAACTTAAACACTATCTCCCCAAACCCCCCCCTCCCTTTCCCCCCCGAGTTGCTGCTGCTGCTGACCTAGTACCTTATCGTTGAGCCAGAAAGTCGAGGAAAGGCTGCCACCTCCTAAAGAACCCTTGTACCGGCCCCCTCAGGGCGAACTTGACCCTCTCCAACTTAATGAATCCCGCCATGTCATTAATCCAGGTCTCCACACTCGGAGGTCTTGCATCTTTCCACTGCAGCAAGATCCTCCGCCGGGCTACTAGGGACGCAAAGGCCAAGACATCGGCCTCTTTCGCCTCCTGCACTCCCGGCTCCACCCCAACCCCAAATATCGCGAGTTCCCAGCCTGGCTTGACCCTGGATCCCACCACCCTCGACACCGTCCCCGCCACCCCTTCCAGAACTCCTTCAGTGCCGGGCATGCCCAGAACATATGGGCATGGTTCGCTGGACTCCCCGAACACCTGACGCACCTGTCTTCGCCCCCAAAGAACCTACTCATCCTAGATCCGGACATGTGGGCCCGGTGCAGCACCTTGAACTGGATGAGACTAAGCCTCGCACATGAAGAGGAGGAGTTCATCCTCTCCAGGGCGTCCACCCATGTCCCCTCCTCAATCTGCTCCCCCAGCTCCACCTCCCACTTAGCCTTCAGCTCCTCTACCGACGCCTCCCCACCTCCTGCATTACCTTTTAGATGTCAGACACCTTCCCATCCCCGACCCACACCCCCGAAAGCACCCTATCCTCCGCGGGGGCAGCAAAGGGAATCCCTCCACCTGTCGCCTAGCAAACGCCTTGACCTGAAGGTACCTGAACATATTGCCCGGGGGGAGCTCAAACTTCTCCTCCAGTTCACCAAGGCTCGCGAACCTCCCGTCAATAAACAGGTCTCCCAACTTCCTAATGCCCGCCCTGTGCCACCCCAGGAACCCGCCATCCATGTTCCCTGGGACAAACTGGTGGTTCCCCCGCAGCGGGGCCTCCACCGAGCCCCCCACTTCCCCCCTGTGTCGCCTCCACTGCCCCCAAATTTTGAGGGTGGCCGCCACCACCCGGCTCGTGGTGTACCTCGTTGGAGGGAGCGGCAACGGAGCCGTTACCAGTGCCTTCAGGCTCGTGCCTCTGCAGGACGCCATCTCCATCCTTTTCCATGCTGCCCCCTCCCCCTCCATTACCCACTTGCGTACCATCGAGACATTAACAATCCTAGTTTATTCAACCTCTCCTCATAACCAACACCCTTGAGACCAGGCAACATCCTGGTGAACCTTTGCACTCTCTCCAAAGCTTTCACGTCCTTCTGATAATGTGATGACCAGAACTGTACGCAATACTCCAAATGTGGCCTAGCCAAGGTTTTCAGCTGCAACATGATTTCCCAACCCCTGTATTCAATGCCCTGGCTGATGAATGAAGGCATTCCATATGGCTTCTTAATCGCCTTGACCACCCGTGTTGTCACTTTTAGGGAGCTGTGGACCTGTACGCCCAGATGAAATGAAAATCGCTTATTGTCACGAGTAGGCTTCAAATGAAGTTACTGTGAAAAGCCCCTAGTCGCCACATTCCGGCACCTGTTCGGGGAGGCTGGTACGGGAACCTGGATGTTAATGTTCCTAAGGGTTCTTCCATTTACAGTATAATTCATACCTAGATTTGATCCTCCAAAATGCATAACCTCATATTTGTCCGGATTAATCTCCATCTGCCATTTTTGTGCCCAAGTCTCCAATCTATCTACAGCCTAAGACAACTAAGAAGGTAGGCGGTAACAAAACTAAAAGAGAAAGGCATCCAACATTGCAAAAAAAAGCACAAATCTTGGTGTATAGGAAAGGAAAAAGAATGGTAAAGCGTGACAAAACAGATAGTACATAGAACATAGAACGATACAGCGCAGTACAGGCCCTTCGGCCCACGATGTTGCACCGACATGGGAAGTCAAAAACTAAAGGCCATCTAACCTACACTATGCCATTATCATCCATATGCTTATCCAATAAACTTTTAAATGCCCTCAATGTTGGCGAGTTCACTACTGTTGCAGGTAGGGCATTCCACGGCCTCACCACTCTCTGCGTAAAAAACTTACCTCTGACGTCTGTCCTATATCTATTTCCCCTCATTTTAAGGCTATGTCCCCTCGTGCTAGCCACCTCCATCTGCGGGAGAAGGCTCTCACTGTCCACCCTATCTAACCCTCTGATCATTTTGTATGCCTCTATTAAGTCACCTCTTAACCTTCTTCTCTCTAACGAAAACAACCTCAAGCCCATCAGCCTTTCCTCATAAGATTTTCCCTCCATACCAGGCAACATGCTGGTAAATCTCCTCTGCACCCGTTCCAAAGCTTCCACGTCCTTCCTATAATGAGCCGACCAGAACTGTATGCAGTAAGAGTTACAAAAACAGAGAAATTTCCAAGGAATATCAAAATCAACTGTTACAGAATAGAACCGAACGCTGTATATAAATTGTTTGTAAAAACCTTCCCCCTATTGCTATTTCTTATTTTTAAACTGGACTTTTCCGCTGAATTAAGAAAATTAAGATTGTCTGTGAGATACCAGAACAAAATAATGAATTTTGCAGTTTCAAAATGTCACACCCTTGTTTTGGCTCAGGAGCTTCTACAAGAGGCAGCACAGTGGTTAGCACTGCTGCCTCACAGCGCCAGGGACCCAGGTTCAATTCCAGCCTTGGGTGACTATCTCTGTGGAGTTTGCACTTTCACCACGTGTCCACGTGGGTTTCCTCCGGGTGCTCCGGTTTCCTCCCACAGTACAAAAATGTGCAGGTTAGGTGGATTGACCATGCTAAATTGCCCCGTAGTGTCCAAAGGATATGCAGGTTAGGTGGGGTTACAGGGATAGGGTGGGGGAGTGAGCCTAGGTAGGGTGCTCTCTCAGAAGGTCGGTGCAGACTCGATGGGCCAAATGGCCTCCTGCACTGCAGGGATTCTATGGAAGACCACCTGACAAAGGGAGTTACTAGAAGGCAATTTGCAGTTGTCAAACCACACTGGCTAGCAGAGTCTGTGAATCTATGAAGACGATGGCTTCCCAGCACCAGGCTCTCACCCAATAGCATCTCCCTCAACTCATAGGTGGATTTAAGGAAGAAGAAAGATTCTCATTTAGCAGGGTGCTTCTTGGAGCCTGCAGTGCCGAGAATGACCCCACTATTAAATGGGAACCTTTTTTCATGCCTGGGTGAGGAAACTCCTGCGGAGGGCACATTTTAAAATGTCGCCCTGATTTCTATCCCCCTCCCCACGGTATCCGGACCCCCCACAATGCTCCAACTTACTGAGCCTCACCTCATAAGGGCAAGGCACCCTGGGCCAGATCCCGGCACGGGCACCCTGACATCTTGGCACTGCCACCCTTGCAGTCCCCCGGCCAGCCTGACAGTGTCTCTTATGTGGGACCTTTTCAAAAGCCTTCTGAAAGTCCAAATAAGCCACACTCACTCCCCCTCGTCAACTCTACAAGTTACGCCCTCAAAGAATTCCAGGAGATTTGTCAAGCATGATTTCCCCTTAATAAATCCATGCTGATTCTGTCTGACCCTGCCTCTGTTTTCTAAGTGCCCTGTTATAAAATCTTTGATAATGGATCCTAGAATTTTCCCCACTCCTGATGTCAGGCTTACTGGTCTATAATTCCCTGCTTTCTCTCTACCTCCCTTTTTAAATAGTGCAGTTACATTGGCTACCCTCCAATCTGCAGGAACTGTTCCAGAGTCTAGAGAATCCTGGAAGATTTCACACACACTCAGCCTCGCACACACACACTCACCCTCGCGCACACACACTCACCCTCGCGCACACACACATACACTCATCCTCACAGATGCACACACACTCATCCTAACCCACATACACACACACATCCTCAGGCACACACACCCTCACACACGCACACACATCCTCATCCTCACACACACACACTCACATCCTAACACATATACACTCATTCTCACACACACTCACTTGTTCTCATACCCACACCCATTCATTCTCATACACATATATACACACACACACTTCTTGGGTAGTGCCTCAGGGTTGGGGATGACTTTCACTCCGTGGAGGTGGGTTCTGCGGTGGTTGAATAGTCCAACCCTGGATCCGCAGACTCTGCCACAGGTTTGGCAGATGCTGTTTGATGGGGTGGGTGGGTGGGACGCTCTGAATTCTGCGCTCTCTTTCTGTTGTTTATGCTTGGCCTACAAATGCTCCAACCTGCGACCTCAAGGTGTTTGGCTCCTTCTCAGATGCTTCTTCTCCAGTTTGCACGTTCTAAATGTGTCGATGGGATCTGCATTTATTTAGGGAGACTTTCAGAGTGTCCCTGTAGCATTTCCTCTGCCCTCTTCGTGATCGCTTTGTGATAGTCACCACTGATGTATATATATATATATTGTATATATAGGATGTTGATTTGGTGCTTTACTGTAAGGCCCCTGTGCTACAGGTACGGGGGTAGATCCCTGCCTGCTGGCTCCACCCAGTAGGCGGAGAACAAATATGTGTGCTCCCCGTACAGCAGCCATTTCGTCAGCTGCTGTAGGAGGCCACACATCTCAGTGTAATAAAGCCTCGATTACATCCTACTCTCGTCTTTGCGTAATTGATAGTGCATCAATTTATTACACTGAGTTTTTCAGAGATGGACCTCCGCATCAAGCCGGATCGCCTGCAGCTGCATCCTCAAGCAGACAACGGCAAAAAGGACTTGGGGCAGCATGGTAGCATTATGGATAGCACAAATGCTTCACAGCTCCAGGGTCCCAGGTTCGATTCCCGGCTTGGGTCACTGTCTGTGCGGAATCTGTATATCCTCCCCGTGTGTGCGTGGGTTTCCTCCGGGTCCTCCGGTTTCCTCCCACAGTCCAAAGATGGGCAGGTTAGGTGGATTGGCCATGATAAATTGCCCTTAGTGTCCAAAATTGCCCTTAGTGTTGGGTGGGGTAACTGGGTTATGGGGATAGGGAGGAGGTGTTGACCTCGGGTAGGGTGCTCATTCCAAGAGCCGGTGCAGTCTCGATGGGCCGAATGGCCTCCTTCTGCACTGTAAATTCTATGATAATCTATGACTTTGAACATTGGCTAGCCTGTTTTGAAGCGTACATCGGGCCTGCGCCAGACACAATTCCAGAAGCACAGAAGCTCCAGATCCTTTACACACGGCTGAGCTCCAACGTCTTTCCACTCGTCCAGGACTCACCGACCTACAGAGGTCATGGCGCTACTGAAGGAAAACTATGCTCAACGGACTAACAAAATCTACGCCAGACACCAACTCTCCACGCGGCACCAGCTTCCCGGTGAGTCGGTGGAAGATTTCTGGCGCGCCCTGCTCGCCCTAGTTAGACTGTGACTGTGAGGTCGCTTCGGCCAGGGAACACTCGAATTTGCTAATGAGAGACGCATTTGTTACGGACATAGGGTCTGACTACATCCACCAGAGCCTCTTAGAGGGGGCCATGCTCGACCTCGCGGCGACCAAAAAACTAGCGTTCTCACTTACAGTCGCATCACGCAACATTCAGGCCTATACCGCCGACCGTGCGGCCCACCTCCCTGTGCATAGTAGACTCCGCACACGACCACCCCATTGTGGACCCCATCAGCGAATACCCTCAGCCAACTCCACGCCTGTGCCGCACGGCAGCCAACCAACCCTGGGGGGCCCAAATGCTACTTCTGTGGGCAAACAAAACACCCCCGACAGCGCTGCCCGGCGCGGAGCACCCTCTGCAAGGCCTGTGGCAAGAAGGGACATTTCGCTGCAGTGTGCCAGGCCCGCTCAATCGCCGCTATTGTCCCAGCACCCCCCACGTGCGGCCAGTGGGCGCCGCCATTTTCCCCTCCTCGGACCATGTGTGGCCAGTGGACACCGCCATCTTGCTCGACTTGCAACACGTGCGGCCCAAGGGCGCCGTCATCTTGTTTCTCCCAGGACCAACGGGCGCCGCCATCTTGCCTTCCTCACGACACGTGCAGCCCCAGGGTGCCGCCATCTTACCCGACTCAGGACCCCTGCCTGTCGGGCACCTCATCGGGCCGCTCATTGCCTGCAACCGCTGACGACCAGCCGCGTCTCGCCTCGGTCACGATTGACCAGTGTCGACCACACAACCTCGCAACTGCTTCAACTGAAGTAAAGGTCAATGGACACGAGATCTCCTGCCTGCTGGACTCCGGGAGCATTGAGAGCTTCATTCACCCCGATACGGTAAGGCGCTGCTCCCTCGCAGTACACTCCGCTAACCAGAGAATCTCCCTGGCCTCCGGATCCCACTCCGTGGTGATCCGGGGATACTGCATCGCCACTCTCACTGTCCAGGGCGTGGAGTTCAGCGGCTTCCGCCTCTACATCCTCCCCAACCTCTGCGCTCCCTTGCTACTCGGCCTAGACTTCCAGTGCAATCTCCAGAGCCTAACCCTGAAATTTGGCGGGGCCCTACCACCCCTTACTGTGTGCGGCCTCGCGACCCTTAAGGTCAACCTACCTTCCCTTTTTGAAAACCTAACCCTGGATTACAAACCCGTCGCCACCAGGAGCAGACGGTACAGCGCCCAGGACAGGACCTTCATCAGGTCAGGGGCGGGTTCTCCCCTACCCGGCAGGGCGGGGGGTCCCGGCATAGCGGAGTGGCGCAACCACTCCGGCGTCAGGCCTCCCCAAAGGTGCGGAATTCTCCGCACCTTTAGGGGCCAAGCCCTCACATTGAGGGTCTAGGCCCGCGCCGGAGCGGTTGGCTCCACACCGACTGGCGCCCAAACCGGCTCCAGCGGCCTTTGACGCCCGCCGCCCGGCGCCGGGGCTGGCCGAAAGGCCTTCGCCGGTTCCCGCATGCGCCGTGCGTCAGCTGCCGCTAACGTTACCACCGGCACATGCGCTCTGGGGGATTCTCTTCCGCCTCCGCCATGGTGGAGGCCTTGGCGTCGGCGGAATAAAAAGAGTGCCCCCACAGCACTGGCCCGCCCGCTGATCGATGGGCCGCGATCACGGGCCTGGCCACCGTGGGGGCACCCCCCGGGGTCCTGGGGGGGGCGCGGGGCGATCTGACCCCGGGGGGTGCCCCCACGGTGGCCAGGCCCGCTCGTGCCGCCAATCCCGCCGCCACCAGAGGTGGTTCAAACCACGGCGGCGGGAGAGGCCTCCCAGCGGCGGGACTTCGGGCCATCAAGGGCCGGAGAATCGCCGCAGTGGGCTCACCAATCGGCGGTTGGTGTTTCCCGCCCCCGCCAATTCACGGGTGGCGGAAAATTTCTGCCATGGCGGGGGCGGGATTTCCGGCAGCCCCGGGCGATTCTCTGACCCTGCGGTTGGAGAATTTTGCCCCTGAAGTCCAGCGGGAAGGCATCATCGAAGCCAGCAACAGCCCTGGAGAGCCCAAGTGGTAGTGGTCAGAACTGGGGAGAAAAACAGGATGGTCGTTGACTACAGCCAGACCATCAATCGGTACACGCAGCTCGACGAGTACCCCCTCCCACGCATATCTGA
Source organism: Scyliorhinus canicula (assembly GCF_902713615.1). Lineage (NCBI taxonomy): Eukaryota > Metazoa > Chordata > Chondrichthyes > Carcharhiniformes > Scyliorhinidae > Scyliorhinus > Scyliorhinus canicula. The sequence goes on along the minus strand of NC_052166.1, from coordinate 19,471,350 downwards.
TATGGTCAATCAGATTGAACAGTACCGGGTCTTCTCGACAGTGGACCTGAAATCTGCCTCCCACCAGCTCCCCATCTGCAAGGCGGACCGCCCATACACTGCGTTCGAAGCAGACGGCCGCCGTTACCACTTTCTTAGGGTTCCCTTCAGCGTCACCAACGGAGTCTCGGTCTTCCAACGGGAGATGGAACGAATGGTTGACCGGTACGGGCTGCGGGCCACTTTCCCGTAACTGGACAATGTCACCATCTGCGGCCACGATCAGCAGGATCATGACGCCAACCTTGCTAAATTTCTCCACACCGCCACTCTCCTCAACCTCACGTGTAACAAGGAGAAGTGCGTGTTCAGCACGAACTGCTCAGCCATCCTCGGCTATGTGGTTCAGAACGGAGTTCTAGGGCCCAATCCCAACCGCATGTGCCCCCTCATGGAACTCCCCCTTCCCCACTGCCCCAAGACCCTCAAACGATGCCTGGGGTTCTTTTCGTATCACACCCAGTGGGTCCCAAACTACGAGGACAAGGCCCGCCCACTCATTCAATCCACTGTTTTTCCTCTGACGGCCGAGGCTCACCAGGCCTTCAACTGTATCAAGGCCGACATCGCCAAAGCTGCGATGCACGCGGTCGACAAGGCGTTACCATTCCAAGTGGAGAGCGATGCATCAGACGTCGCTCTGGCCGCCACCCTCGACCAGGCAGGCATGTCCGTGGCACTCTTTTTCCGCACCCTCCATGCCTCCGAAATACGGCACTCCTCCGTCGAAAAAAAGGCCCACTCCATCGTTGAAGCTGTGCAACATTGGAGGCATTACCTGGCTGGCAAGAGATTCACTCTCCTCACTGACCAACGGTCGGTTGCCTTCATGTTTAATAACACACAGCGGGGCAAGATCAAAAATGATAAAATCTTGAGGTGGAGGATCGAGCTCTCCACCTACAACTACGAGATTTTGTATCACCCCAGTAAGCTCAACAAGCCCCCCGATCCCGAGGTACATGTGCCAGCGCACAAGTGGACCGACTCCGGACCCTGCACGACAATCTCTGTCACCCAGGGGTCACACGTTTGTACCATTTCATCAAGGCCCGCAACCTGCCCTACTCCATCGAGGAAGTCAGGACAATCACCAGAAACTGCCAGGTCCGCACGGAATGTAAACCGCACTTCTACCCACCAGACCGTGCGCGCCTGGTTAAGGCCTCACGCCCCTTTGAACGCCTCAGCGTGGACATCAAAGGGCCCCTCCCCTCACCGACCACAGCACGTACTTCCTCAGTGTGGCCGATGAATATTCCCGATTCCCCTTTGCCGTCCCATGCCCCGACATGACGTCTGCCACAATCATCAAAGCCCTCAACACCATCTTCGCTCTGTTCGGTTTCCCCACCTACGTCCACAGCGACCGGGGATCCTCATTCATGAGCGATGAGCTGCACCAGTACCTGCTTGATGTGACCATCAATTCACAAGACACGCGGTTGGAAGTGAACAGTGGTTTTAATAGTCTTACAATAGAGCCTGCCTGCGACGAGATGAACTGGCAGCAGGCTCACAACCGCAGATCTTTATACTTCCAGTTAGTGGGTGGAGCCATGGGCGGAACCATGGGCGGAGCCAAGGGTGGAGCCCAGTATAAACTCCTCATCTCCCCCTATGGGCAGAACCGCGCAACTGCTCGTATACCGAGCTTACATAGACACAACACATACCATATAACAACAGTGTGAACCCCCTGTAAAAAAAAATCAAGTCCAGCGGAGGTGATGTGTCTACAAATTACAAATTGAGTAGATCCGGCGTCCGAGTCGTCCTCTGAGATCGATGAAGCACCGGGGTTGCAGCCTGTTCTGGTGGCTGGGTGGTGGCGGTCTGTGAGGGTATGATGGCGGACTCCGGGGGGTGATTCGGTCAGAGCTTCGTATCCGACTCGTTCGACTGGTGACGGGGAGCGCTGGAAACCCAAAGGCGCGGGAGAAAAAGGCGACTGGTCTCCCTGCCTGATTTAAAGTGGCTGCGAGGGCGACCTCTGAGGCATCGCTCTCTACCTGAAAAGGGACGGATTCATCGACCGCCCGCATGGCCGCTTTGGTGATGTCCTCCTTGATACGAGTGAAGGCCTGACGAACCTCATCCGATAGAGGGAAGAGTGTGGCCTTAAATAGTGGGCGGGCTTTGTCCGCATACTGAGGGACCCACTGGGCATAATAAGAGAAATATCCCAGGCACCTTTTGAGGGCCCTGGGACAATGAGGGAGGTGTAAGAATAAGGCATACCGTCCGGGTCGGGGCCCAGGACTCCGTTTTCCATGACATAGCCGAGGATGGTTAGCCTGGTCGTGCGGAAAACGCATTTCTCCGTGTTATATGTGAGGTTGAGCTTCTGGGCCGTCTGGAGAAATTGATGGAGGTTAGCGTCGTGGTCCTGCTGATCATGGCCGCAGATGGTGACGTTATCCAGGTACGGAAACGTGGCCCGCAGCCCGTACTGGTCCACCATTCAGTCCATTGCTCGTTGGAACACCGAGACCCCATTCGTGATGCCAAAGGGAACCCGGAGGAAGTGGAAGAGGCGGCCGTCGGCCTCGAACGCCGTGTAGTGGCGGTCCTCCAGGCGGATTGGGAGCTGGTGGTATGCAGACTTCAGATCCTCCATGGAGAAGACTTTATAATGGGCGATCTGATTCACCATGTCTGCAATCCTGGGGAGGGGGTACGCATCGAGGAGCGTGAACCGATTAATGGTTTCGGAATTTTTCCCGGTCTTGACGACCACTACCTGAGCTCTCCAGGGGCTATCACTGGCCCACGAGCTCAGGTAGTGCGCCCTTGGTGGTGAACGGAGAGTGAGCCCGAAGCGAGGGAGATAGTTTTACCGTGCAGGGAAAATAGGGAGCGAACAGCGTCTTACTAGATCTGGGTGTACGAAGCTCTCGGTGCTCCCGGAGTCGAAGAGGCACGGTGTACTGTACCCGTTGATTTTAACGGTCATCATCGAGTTGCGGAGGTGTTTCGGACGTGACTGGTCCAACGTGACCGTGCTGAGTTGCGGGAAGTCAGCGGCTCGATCAGCTATGCTGGAGTAACCCCGTGATGACTGCCCTCTGAGTTCGTGGTCGTCGAGGTAAGTTTCAGAGTTTGAAGATGATGGATCCCAAGATGGCCGCCCCCATGAGTCGCACATGGCCGGCCGCATGGAGGAGGATTGCCAAGAGTTTGGAGAGGGGGGTTTCTTCACCAGGCAGGCCTGGGCACAGTGTCCTTTGAGACCGCAGTTGCTGCAGGTCGCGTTGCGGGCCGGACAGTACTGCCGAGGGTGCTGGGGCTGTCAACACAAATGGCAAACTGGGGCTGCGTAGTGGGTGGGTGGCCGCGCGGTGCAGGCCTGGGGAAGTCTCTCGTGGGGGCCCAGGATGGGGTCGCTTGGTCCACGGAACGAGGTGAGGCTGCGGAATGAGACCTCCATGGTGGTAGCCAATTCTACCGTGTCCTCTAAATTCTGGGCACCCTTTTCAAGTAACCACTGGCGCACATAGTTTGACCTGAGCCCTGCCACGTACACATCTCTGACAGCGAGCTCCATATGCTGTTCGGCTGATACAGCCTGGTAATTACAGTCCCGAGCTAAAGTCTTTAAATCCCGCAGGAATTCATCCAACGACTCCGTGGGGCGCTGGCGGCGGGCCGTACAAATATGGGCCTCACATACATTCAATCTAGCATGGCTAGGGCCCCGGTAGTACTGTTAAGTTGAGTAGATATACGGTGGCTCACCCTTGCGTGCAGTAGACTGAGTTTCTGCTCCTCTGTAGTTTCTGATGTGCTTGATTCAGCCAGGTAGGCCTTGAAACATCGGAGCCAGTGTAGAAAGATTTCTTTCACTTCTGCAGCCTGCGGGTCGAGTTCTAGTTGATCAGGTTTGAGGGCTGATTCCATAGTCGTTTTCTTCAAGTTTCCTAAGACTATTAAATTGATGCGACCATCAATTCACAAGACACGTGGTTGGAAGTGAACAGTGGTTTTAATAGTCTTACAATAGAGCCTGCCTGCGACGAGATGAATTGGCAGCAGGCTCACAATCGCAGATCTTTATACTTCCAGTTAGTGGGAGGAGCCATGGGCGGAACCATGGGCGGAGCCAAGGGTGGAGCCCAGTACAAACTCCTCATCTCCCCCTATGGGCAAAACCGCACAACTGCTCGTATACCGAGCTTACATAGACACAACACATACCATATAACAGTGTAAATTACGAGGAATGTGATTCATCACACTGCTCAACAGGGGCATTGCCTCGAGCAGGACGACCAGCTACAACCCCAGGGGAAACAGGCAGGTGGAGCGGGACAACGGGACGGTTTGGAGGGCCGTCCAGCTGGCCCTATGGTCCAGAAATCTCCCAGCCTCCCGCTGGCAAGAGGTCCTCCCCGGCACACTTCACTCCATTCGGTCGCTCCTGTGCACTACGACTAATGAAACCCCCCATGAACGTCTCTTTGCCTTCCCTAGGAAGACCACCTCTGGGGTTTCGTTCCCGACATGGTTGGCAGCTCGAGGACCCGTTCTCCTCTGTAGACATGTTCGACTCCACAAGGCGGACCATTGTTTGAGAGGGTACAGCTACTTCACGCCAACCCGCAGTACGCTTACGTAGCGTACCCCGACGGCCGCCAAGACACAGTCTCCCTCAGGGACCTGGCAGCAGCTGGTTCCCCACACACCCACCCCTCTGCCCCGGCGACACCCTCCCTTCCCCCGGCACACCCCACCGCAGCCCACGCTCCGGGACAATCCGTCCTCCCTTGCCCACACCCGGGGATGAAGAGGATTTCGACACGCTCCCGGAGTCACCGAAGACCAAGCTGCCGCCTGAGTCGCCACCAGCACTGCGGCCCTCTCGATGACAGATCAAGGCACCGGACGCCTGAATTTGTAATATTATCTGTACTTTTAAAACACAATTTCCTGTATATAGTTCTCCACCATCCATGACGGACTCATTTTTTAACAGGGGGTGAATGTGGTAGTCATCACTGATGTATATATTGTATATATAGGATGTTGATATAGGTGCTTTATGGAAAGGCCCCTGTATTACAGGGTCGGGGGTAGATCCCTGCCTGCTGGCTCCGCCCAGTAGGCGGAGTATAAATATGTGTGCTCCCCGTACAGCAGCCATTTCGTCAGCTGCTGTAGGAGGCCACACATCTCAGTGTAATAAAGCCTCAATTACATCCTACTCTCGTCTTTGCGTAATTGATAGTGCATCACGCTTGCCATTGCGGAGCTCGGAGTAGACACACACTCACATCCTAACACACACTTGCATCCTATCACACACACGAGTGCAAACACTCATCTGCATACACACATTCATCCGAAGAAACACACACTCATACACACACACACACACACTCACCCTCACACACACGCTCATCCACTTCCCTCACACAAAGACACTCACCTCACACACACACATTCATCCTGACACACACACTCACATTCTAACACACACACTCATACACAAATACACATTCATCCATACTCACGCACATTCATCCTCATGCACATACCAAACACATCTTCGAACACACACTCGTCCTCACGCATACACACACACACTCATCTTCACACACGCACACACTCATCCTAACTCACATACACATCCTCACCCACACATACACTTGCACACACATGCACACCCATCCTCGTACACACCCGCACACCCATCTTCATACACACACATGTCCTCACACACACACACTCATATTTGCATACACACAGACACTCATCTTTGCACACACACACAGACACATCCTCACCCACACACACTTGTTCACACACACGCATGCACCCACCCACCCTCATACACACACGTATCCTCTCACACACCCATCTGCACACACTCAGACTTGTTCTCACACGAACACACACGCTCACATTTGCACACACACATCCTCACACACACACACACTCACCTTCATGCACACACATCCTCACACACACATAGCCATCCTCACACACACACACACTCACCTTCATGCACACACATCCTCACACACACATAGCCATCCTCACACACACACACACTCACCTTCATGCACACACATCCTCACACACACATAGCCATCCTCACACACACACACACTCACCTTCATGCACACACATCCTCACACACACATAGCCATCCTCACACACACACACACTCACCTTCATGCACACACATCCTCACACACACATAGCCATCCTCACACACACACACACACACACACACACACTCATCCTAGCCCACATACATACACACTCATCCTCACACAGTGTGTTCAGCCATTTTCTGATATCATGTGGAGTGGACGTAATTGGTTGAATCTGGCATCTGTGATGCTGGGAATCTCCAGAGGAGGCCAAGATTAATCACCCACTCAGCAGTCCTGGCTGAAGATGGTTGCAAACGCTTCTACTTGTCTTTTGTACTGATGCACCAGGCTCCTCCAAAAGTGAGGATGGGGATATTTGCTTGGGGTTTTCAAGTTATTAAGAGGAACAGACAGGGTAGATCAAGGTAAAATATTTCTGCTGGTCGTGGAGTCTCGGACAAGTCTCCCATTTAGAGCCAGACCTTTCAGGGGTGACATGAGGAGACACCTCAACACAAAGAGGGAGGTGGATGTTCGGAACTCACTTCTGCAAATGGCAACTGATACTGGATCAATTGGTAATTTAAAGTCTCAAATCAATAGATTATAGTTCAATAAAGATTTAAAGGATATGGGGTAAAAGCAGGTACGTTCCATTCATTGAACACTTGAGGGCCTCAACTAGCAACCGGAGGGAAAGCCATCCATGGGCCGTTCCTCCATGGGGTGGAGGCAGGAAGGCAGTGGGGACCCCACCGCCAGCCTCCTGCCACATTAAATGCCCCCTTGCCACAGGGGAGGGTACAAGATTCTGCCCAACATCTTTTACCAAAGTGGAACTCTACTTCTTAGTGACCCACTTGACAGAAGGTCTTGTTGCTTTTTGTGTTGGTAATCCCCAACAAGTACTGAAAAGTTAATCCAGATCAGCTCCCAATTTGACAAACCCCCTCTCCCCTCCATTTTACAGCCTTTTAACAAAAGGATCCACACAAATATGAGAGGTTGTGACCTGTTTGTGACTCACTAAGTGTTTATTTCCGGGATAATAACATTGTGACTCAATTGCTTAAAAGCCTGCATTCTATGTTTGGAACAAAAGCGATTCACCGTTTGGAAACCTGAATTAACTATTTGCTTTCCAGCAACTCAATTCAACAGCTGAGCTTCATACTGCATGGTCTTCGGCAAAGAACAAATTGGAAGTCTTGAAGATAATAATTTGGGCTGAGCAGTGTTTCCCCAACATAAGTGCAGACAAGATGCCTAAATAACCATTCCTATTGCCAGTAAATGGATTGTGGAATAATTATATTTGAAGTGAGTTAGTCAACAGTCATGCGCCTTAATGACAGATTAGCAAATTAAATAAAAATCAATGGTCTAATGTAATTTTAAAGGCAAAAAATCTTTTAGATGATTCAACATTTTTGGCGGAATGAACAAATAAACAACTATATTTAAAAGGAGCGTTCTAAACGGAGGAAGGAGGGAGCAATTAAATAATTATTCTGGCAGAATACATCATTAAAATAACAATTTGATCTGTTACACCAATAAACTGTGCCGTAGATTCTAAACTGTTAAGAGGCACAAAAAGAGAACAGCTACAAAATCTTGAAGAAAATATAACGGTCAACATCAGTGTTCCTTGAGTTTTTCAGGAGCAAAGGAAAGAAGATTACTAGGGGGGAGGGATGTCACAGAACAAGGAAATAGCAGAATTACTAATTATTTTGTTACACATTTTGCCACCGAAAGTGGAGGGTTGATTACTGATTGACAGAATGACCTTTCTTCAAAACTGGCCAATCTCACTGAAGATCCTTATCACTTTACTGTTTTTGGGATCCTGCTATGCATAAATTGGCTGCCACATTTCCTACACTACAACAGAGACAACACTTCAAAATAATTATAGCAGTAACATACTGCAGATGCTGAAAATGTTAAATAAAAACAGAAAATGCTGGAAATATTCAACATCGGTGGAGATGGCAACAGAACAGATTTAGAAACAAAATTTGGCTCCAGGAGGGGTGTAACGTGGGTAGCAGAATCATTACCAGCAGCTCCTCACTGAAAAACGGGAGCAATGGTCATGACCTGAAATAATTAAACTTGATGTTGGGTCTGGAAGACTTTGAAATACCTAAACAAACGATGAGGCCCTCACCGTTCCTCAAGCTTCTACTGAACTTCATTAGAACAGTGTAGGAGGCTATGGGCTGATGGGTCAGTGTTCTAGAGTGTTGGTTATTTTAGAGGGTCTTTATAACCATATGCATGCCAACTGTAAATCTTTATTAACTCTTAGAGCTATTCACAAATATACAGTAAAGGATAAAACTAGGCACTGTCACCATGCTTGCTGGTACATACAGCTCTGTCTAACATAGACTGACTCTGGGTGCTCTCTAACATTACCGTGTGGGTGGTACTATACTCAGTCCCACTTTAACCTGATATGTGCCAGACCCTTACACTACATCTCCCCCCCCCCCCCACCCCAGTCTTTCTACAATGTATGTAAGTGATTATAGTTTACTTACATCTTTTATTGTTATTTCTATCATACATTTGCGTTACTACATTATTACATGTCATTATTACATTGTCACTACCCTATATCCCCCTTGAAGTCTTTGAATGATAGACTCTATCACTGCTGGTTCTTTCTGTAGGTTTGGAGGTTGTTTTGGCATCTGACTATAATCCTTGATATCTCTACCTTGCACAGTAGGGATGGGCAGTCTAGGGATGAGCTGGAGACTCCTGCTGTTTCTCCTGACTGTACCCTCTGTGATACCCACCAGGTAGGAGTCAGGTTGGTTCTTGTCCTTCCTAATGACGGTATCTCCTCTCTCTCGGGGTCTTTAATCTAAACCTTGTCACCTCTCTGTAATTCTGTCAGGTACGGTACACCCTCTGTTGTAAGTGGAAGCTTATTCCTGCCTGTGGGATGACTCTCTCACTCAGATGTCCTGGTAACCCTGGGTTACCAACCCTGAGATGAGTTTCTTCAGCAGGATTGGAAGTTGTGTGCAGAGTTTCCTGCTCATCAAGAATTTGGATGGGGCAGGCCGCATTGTAAAGGGCTATACTTGTATGTGAGCAGGTTAGTGGGGAAGTCCTTGTTATTTTTTACGAGGGCTGTTACTGTCTGGGCCCCTCTTTCAGACTCTCCATTTGACTGTGGGATCTCGGGGAGCTGATGCCATGGATATGGTGGTGAAGTCCGCAAAGTATTCACCTGAAAATTGTTTTCCGTTATTGGGCACAATCTCACCCGAGAAGCTGTAATGTGTGAACATCATCTTTTAGTGCTGGAGTTACTGCCTCTGTGATAGTCATATATAGTTACCTTACCTCAACTCCTCCTGAGAAGTAGTCCACTATTGGGTGGAGTGCTGTTTCCAGGGGCAGGTGTGGACTCGATGAGCCGAATGGCCTCCTTCTGCACTGTGAATTCTGTGATTATAAAGCACACTGCTCCTGAAGATGAATAGGTCAATGTCCAGCCTCTCCAATGGCCTAGTAGGGAACTGTGTGGGAATGAGGAGCTCTTTCTGGTCCTTCCTGTGTAAGCACACACCTGTCACTTTGCAATAGTGTCTCCAATTGCCTTGAAATGGCTGACCAGCCAACGGATTGGGCCGGTTTCTGCACTTTTGTCCAGGTGGCCCTGGTGTATTTTCTGAAGTATCTCTGGCCACAGGAGACTGGGATGATCAGTCTCTTATCGTAGACCAGGAACTCATCCATAATCGTAAAGTGTTTTTGTTGTTTGAACCAGGTTTTCATAGCCCCTCCGTCTGATCTCTGCTGAGGCAATTCGTGTTGGCAGTATCTGCAGATGGGGACACATTCCTCATCGCACATTTGTTCCTGGTGGATCTATTGCAGTTTATTTGTGGTCGCTGCCAAGTGTCTCCTTGTCACTTTAGAGTACACTTCCAGTTGTTCGATGGGATTTTACATCCTGGCCGGGATTCTCCCCTACCCGGCGGGGCGGGGGGTCCCGGCGTGTCGGAGTGGCGTGAACCACTCTGGCATCGGGCCTCCCCAAAGGTGGGGAATTCTCCGCACCTTTAGGGTCCAAGCCCTCACATTGAGGGGCTAGGCCCGCGCCAGAGTGGCTCCCGCTCCACCGGCCGGCGCGAACGGCCTTTGGTGCCCCGCCAGCCGGGGCTGAAAGGCCTTCGCCGGCCGGCGGATGTCCGCGCATTTGCCGGTGCGTCAGCGGCTGCTGACGTCATACCGGCACATGCGCAGGGGAGGGGGTCTCTTCCACCCCCGCTATGGTGAAGACCATGGCGGGGCGGAAGAAAAAGAGTGCCCCCACGGCACAGGCCCTCCCGCCGATCGGTGGGCCCTGATCGCGGGCCAGGCCACTGCGCCCCACCCCAGGACCCCGGAGCCCGCCCACGCCGCCAATCCCGCCGGCACCAGAGGTGGTTTAAACCATGCCGGCGGGAAAGGCCTGTCAGCGACGGGACTTTGGCCCATCACGGGCCGAAGAATCGCCGCGGGGGACCCGTCGACTGGTGCGGCGCGATTCTCGCCCCCGCCGAATCTCGGGGGGGCGGAGAATTCAGGACAAGGCGGGTGCGGGATTGACGCCGGCCCCGGGCGATTTTCCGCCCCCTGTTTTGTTAGGAGGCCACCGTGGCCCTTGGAAGTGTGTCTGCTGTTGTCTGTTTTTGTACTTTGTATCCATCTCCTGGGGGTAACCTCCTGGTACAATGGTGAACCTTCTGGATTCTGTGAGCCACCTTTGATAGCTCCTTCGGGTCCAATAAGGAGACAAGTGGTTAATTTTAATTGTAACCTTGAGGTCGATGATATAGTCTGTAAACTTCTCACATACCCATGTGACTGTGATGGCTTCCTTTTGAATGACCGTGTACATCGTCTCCTTGTCCGAAAGTCCTCTGAATGCATTATACAGAGGACGGCAACTTCCGTCCAGTTGTTCCTGGAACAGGAGTGCACCCAGGTCTGTGGACAAAGCATGTGGGTGGAACTGGGTCCATGGAGAGCAGCATTGCCTTGACGGAAGAGAAAGTTGGTTCTTTGATGTGAACACCAGCACCATGCCTGGTCCTTCTTTTGTAGATGCCTTAAGAGTTCTGTGATCTGTGCCAAATTTAAAAAAAATATTGCCAGCTGGTTGACCAGTCCAAGAATCTTGGAGCTCTGGAATTGAGGATGGTAGTTATGGGCCTCCTGTGATGCCTTTATTACATAGTTACAGAGAAGATAGGAGCAGGAGGAGGCCTTTTGGCCCTTCGAGCCTGCTCCGCCATTCATCACGATCATGGCTGATCATCCAACGCAATAGCCTGATCCTGCTTTCGCCCCATCGCCTTTGACCCCATTCTCCCCCAAGTGCTATATCCAGCCGCCTCTTGAATGTATTCAAAGTTTTGGCATCAACTACTTCCTGTGCTAATGAATTCCACAGGCTCACCACTCTTTGTGTGAAGAAGTGTCTCCTTATCTCTTTCTGAAATGGTTTACCCTGAATCCTCAGCCTGTGACCCCTGGTTCTGGACACACCCATTATTGGTAACATCTTCCCTGCATCTACCCTGTCTAGTCCTGTTAGAATTTTATAAGTCTCTATGAGATCCCCCTTCATTCTTCTGAACTCCAGCGAGAACGATCCCAACCTAGTCAATCTCTCCTCATATGATAGTCCCGCCATCCCTGGAATCAGTCTGGTAAACATTCGCTGCATTCCCTCAAGAGAAAGTACATCCTTCCTCAGAGAAGGGGACCAAAACTGCACACAATACTCCAAGTGTGGCCTCACCAAGGCCATGTATAATTGCAGCAACACATCCCTACTTCTATACTTGAAACCTCTCGCAATGAAGGCCAATATACCATTAGCCTTCTTTACCGCCTGCTGCATCTACATGCTTACCTTCAGAGAATGGTGCACAAGGACACCCAGGTCCCGCTGCACACTCCCCTCTCCCAATTTACAACCATTCAGGTAGTAATCTGCCTTCCTGTTTTTGCTTCCAAAATGAATAACCTCACACTTATCCAAATTATACTGCATCTTCCCACTCGCCCAACCTGTCCAGATCTTGCTGTAGGATCCCTGCATCCTCAGCACAATTCACCCTCCCACCTAAGTATAATCATCTGCAAACTTTGAGATGTTACATTTTGTTCCCTCATCCAAATCATTAATATATATTGTGAATAGCTGGGGTCCCAGCACCGATCCCTGTGATACCCCACTGGTTACTGACTGCCAATTTGAAAAGGAGCCATTAATCCTTACTCTTTGTTTCCTCTCTGCCAACCAGTTTTCTATCCACCTCAATGCATTTCCCCCAATCCCATGCGCTTTAGTTTTGCACAATAATCTCTTATGCGGGACTTTGTCAAACGCCTTCTGAAAGTCCAAATATCGACTGGCTCCCCCTTGTCGACTGTACTGGTTACCTCTTCAAATAATTTCAACAGATTTTTCCCTCCACTTTTTTTAATAAATAACTTTTATTCAAAGTTTTTCACATATTTTCAACAACAAACAAACCCCCCCCTTACAAAAATAAGAGCAACAACAAAAAACACAAATAAACAGATAAATAAAATCCAGCATGGATTTATGAAAGGAAAAATCTTGGAGAGGGCAAGGTCTCGGCGATCTAGCAGGAGATGCAGGAGGAGGAGGAGGCCTCGGTGGAGGAGCTAAAAGATAAATGGGAGGAGGAGCTTAGCGCAAGAGGAGGAAGAATTTACCCTACCCAGGGCATCCACCCACGTACCCTCGTCTATCTCATCCCCAAGCTCCTCCTCCCATATACCTTTTAGCTCCTCCACCGAGGCCTCCTCCTCCTCCTGCATCTCCTGGTAGATCGCCGAGACCTTGCCCTCTCCAAGACTTTTCCTTTCAGAAATTCAGGCTGACTCTGACTGATCCTGCCACTGCTTTCTGAATGTTCCGCTATAAAGTCCTTGATAATGGATTCTAGCATTTTCCCCACTACCGATGTTAGGCCTATAATTCCCTGCTCTCTTTCTACCTCCCTGTTTGAATATCGGAGTGATGTGAGCTACCCTCCAATCTGCAGGGACAGTTCCAGAGTCTATAGAATCCCAGAAGATGACCACCAATGCATCCACTATTTCCAGAGCCACCTCCTTAAGCACTCTGGGATGCAGATTCTCAGACCCTGGGGATTTATCCGCCTTCAATCCCATCAGTTTTCTAAGGTCCATATCACTACTAATGTTGATCTCCCTCAGTTCTTCCCTCTCACTAAACCTTTCATTCTCCAACATTTCTGGGATCTGATTTGTGTCCTCATTTGTGAAGTCAGAACCAAAGTATGTATCCAATTGCTCAGCTATTTCTTTGTCCCTTATTATGCATTCCCCTGTTTCTGCCTGTAGGGGGCCTACATTTCTCTTTACCAATCTCTTTTCTTCATATATCTGTAGAAACTCTTAAGGCGCGATTCTCCGAGCCCCGCACCGGAGAATTGCTGCAACCGCGCCACAACGCCCCGACGCCAGCGTGCGATTCTCTGAGCCCCGCACCGGAGAATCGCTGCAACCGCGCCACAACGCCCTGACGCCAGCGCGCGATTCTCTGAGCCCCGCACCGGAGAATCGCTGCAACCGCGCCACAACGCCCTGACGCCAGCGTGCGATTCTCTGAGCCCCGCACCGGAGAATCGCTGCAACCGCGCCACAACGCCCTGACGCCAGCGCGCGATTCTCTGAGCCCCGCACCGGAGAATCGCTGCAACTGCGCCACAACGCCCTGACGCCAGCGCGCGATTCTCTGAGCCCCGCACCGGAGAATCGCCGCAACCGCGCCACAACGCCCTGACGCCAGCGCGCGATTCTCTGAGCCCCGCACCGGAGAATCGCTGCAACCGCGCCACAACGCCCTGACGCCAGCACGCGATTCTCCGAGGTGCGGAGAATTGGCGCCATTTGCGCTGGGGTGTTTGACGCGGCGCCGGCTGCGGGTCACTAAAATTGGCGGGGCCGCCAATTCTCCGGCCCAGATGGGCCGAGTGGCCGCGCGGAAAAAGCAGAGTCCCGCCGACGCCGTTCACCCCTGGTTGCTGCCGGCGGGAACTCAGCGCAAAGGTCGGGGAGCGGCCTGTGGGGTGGGGAAAAGCGCTCCTTCACCGCGGGGGGGGGCCTCCGATGGGGTCTGGCCCGCAATCAAGGCCCACCAATCGGCGGGCTGGCCTCTCCCCTCCGGGCCTACATTGTTGCGCGGCCGGCGCTGAGCCCGCATGCCATGTTGTGTAGGGGCTGGCGCACTGAAGAAGTCCCCCGCACATGCACAGGTTGGCGTGGCCCAACTGCGCATGCGCGGGTTGGTGTGGCCCAACTGCGCATGCGCGGGTTGGTGTGGCGCCCATTTGGCGCCGGGAAGATGGCTGGAGTGGCATAAACCGCTCCAGCGCTGTGCTGGCCCCCTGTGGGGGACAGAATCGGTCGTCCCCGCACCCGTTTCACGCCATAGTGAAACGTGACTGCGTTCACGACGGTGCGCACACTTAGTCTCCATTTTGGAGAATCGCCTCTCCCCCCCCCCCCCCCCCCCCCCCAGTGTCAGTCTTCATGTTCCCTGCAAGCTTCCTTTCGTACTGTACTTTCCCCTTCTTAATCAATCTCTTCGTCCTTCTCTGCTGAATTCTAAACTGTTCCCAATCCTCAGACTTATTATTTTTCTTGGCCAATCTGGATGCTTCTTCCTTATATCGGGTACTATTTCTAATTGCCTTTGTAAGCCATGGATTGCCCCTCTTACCCACTTTGCTTTTGTGCCAGACAGGAATGAACAGTTGCTGTGGTTTCCCCATGCGTTCCTTGAATGTTTGCCATTGTCTATCCACTGTCATCCCTTTAAGTAGCTCTCCCCAATCTATCAAGGCCAACTCAAGCCTCATATCCTCATAGTTCCCTTTATTAAGATTCAGCACCCTAGTCTCTGAATCAACTACTTCACTCTCCATCTTGATAAAAAATTCTATCATGTTATGGTCGCTCATCCCCAAGGAGTCTCGTACAGCCAGGTTGGCAATGATTCCCTTCTCATTACACAGTACCCAGTCTAAGGTGGCCTACTCTCTAGTTGGTTCCTCCACATATTGGTCAAGAAAGCCATCCCGTATACACTCCAGGAATTCCTTCTAATTGTGGCTAATTTGATTTGCCCAATCTATGTGAAGATTAAAATCACCCATGATCACCGATATTCCCTTATTACATGCATCTCTAATTTTGTGTTTAATGCGATTTCCAACCTCACCACTACAGTTTGGAGGTCTATATATGACACCCACTAATGTTTTTTGTCCCTTGGTATTTCTCAACTCTACCCATACAGACTCCACATTGTCAGCTAATATCCTTTCTCACTATTGTGTTAATTTCCTCTTTAACCAGCAGTGCCACATCACCACCTTTTCTTTTATGCCTGTCCTTCCTAAATACTGAGAACTCCGGGACATTCAGTTCCCATCCCTGTTCACCCTGCAATTATGTCTCCATAATCCCAATTATAACATACACATTTATATCTATCTGTGCGATTAGTTCATCCATTTTATTGCAAATGCATTAAGGCACAGAGCCTTTAAGTTTGTCTTTTTCACAATGCTTGCCTTGCTCCCAATGTTTTTCTCGACTGCCCTGTTTGAATTTTGTCCTTGGTTTCTCCACCTATCACTTTTCTTATTCACTTTTCTACCTCTTGCTTTTGTCCTTGTTCCCTCTTTCTCTGATTCCTTGCATAGGTTCCCATCCCGCTGGCATATTAGTTTAAACCCTCCCCAACCGCTCCAGTCCTGCCCAGGTGTAACCCGTCCAGTTTGTACAGGTCCCACCTCCCCCAGAACCGGTCCCAATGCCCCAGGAATCTGAAACCCTTCCCCTGACACCATCCCTTCAGCCACGAATTCACCCTATATATCCCGTCATTTCTACTTTGACTAGCACTCTGAGATCACTACCTTTGAGGTCCGATTTCCTAACTTCCTTCCTAGCTCCCTGTATTCTGCTTTTAGGACCTCATCCCTTTTTTTTACCTATGTCGTTTGTACCGATGTGTACCACGACCACTGGCTGTTCACCCTCCCCCTCCAGAATGTGCTGTACCCGCTCTGAGACATCCTTGACCCTAGCACCAGGGAGGTAATTGTGGAAGATATGGCTCAGGGATCAAAGTGATATTTTGGAAAACCCGGAGTTGTGGTTTAGTGGCAGCCCTGCCTCCTGCAGGCACTCTGAGACTGCTGTGAGTCTCTCGTCATCTTCATCCACCATTGCAACCTGAACCAATTCATCATCCAGGTGGCAAATGATCCCCTGAAGGCACCGCATATTGGCCGATGTCAGTTTATCTGGCACCAACAAGATTCCAAACGGTAGGCGATTAAAGCAGAATCTGCCAATGGGAGTAATGAATGTCGTCATGCTAAATTGCCCCTTTGTGTCCAAAAGCCTAGGTGGGGGTCCCTGGGTTATGGGAATAGGATGGGGTTCGTGGGCCAAGATAGGATGCTCTTTCCAAAGGCCAGTGCAGACTTGATGGGCCGAATGGCCTCCTTATGCACTGTAGGGATTCTATGATATATGTGATTTTTATTCAGATGTGACTCTGCAAGGTTTGAGTAAAATGAAAGACTGGGCGGGATTCTCCGTCGTCCAGTGCCGATTGGGTGAAGAATCAATTCCGCTGCCGCGGTGGATGCCGATTTCACACCAAATTGCAATTCTCCGTCGCTTCGGCAGCAACGTCAATGCATTCCAGAACGCACGCCCAGTAAACGCAACGTACAGTTGGCATATCATTAGTGAGCCTGCCCACTGTGAACTTAGTGCCACAGGTCATGTAGGTGTTCCCCCAGGGCACCCCCCATGGTGCCCCCTGGCCCCAACTGAGCCATCAGCCATATGCCCTCTTGTTGGCTGGGATTGTGTGTGTGGGGAGTGCAGTGTGTATACACGGCTGCAGCTTGTTGGCCTCCTGAGTGTCAATCGTGAATTTGGCACAGTTTCTCATTCAAATCGATTGTGTTCCGTGGCGCCAGTGCCAGCCCCTTAACAGTCGCTGAATCAGTCCAGGGGCGGCACCAGTTTTGCTGTCGTGGAAATCCACGAATCCTGCCCCGGCGTCAATAGTTAGTCTCAGGAACGGAGAGAATCCAGCCGTGGGTTCTTGAACTTTGCGTCAAATATATTTATTAAAAGACCTCAATATAAACACGTCCGATTTTGCAAAGTGTAATACATTACAATAAATGATTTTAAGTTCTTTTGGAGCACAGGTACCTGCAGCCCACAACAATGCCGTTCTATTTCCAGAGTTAAATGACATTTAGAAAGTGAGCCTCACTAAGATTATGGGATGGAATCTCTGCCCCCCCCCAGCCATTCGTTGGAGGTGGGATTTTATCCTCCTGCCGCTTGTCAGTGGGATTTCCCATTGTAACCACCCCACGCAGTCGGAAAACTCACGGATAGGGATACGCTGCCGGCGTGAAAACAGAACCTCAACAGCCAGAGGAGTCCAGCCTATGTTTCCATCTGAAACATTTTAATGTCAACGCCTGCTAATGTATTCGCTCACTGCGCTCTTTCTCCAACAGAAACACTGTGAAACAAAATCGTTAAGAAAACTCGCATTCAGCTAGACAATCACTCAGGGAATATTCTCTGTTTTATTCTCTGACTTGATTCAGTCACATTATCATTGACAAAAGGCAGGCGGATACTGACAGCAAGATCAAGTTCTCAGGAAGCTACTTTCTGTTAAATACATGAACCCGAGACTGCATGTCGGATTTAAAACAGGGACACTCAGGTTAGATTTGTACCAACTGAGAATAAAACAAGCCCATCCCATAATATGTCAGCCTTTTAACTAGTTGTCTGGGGCTGGTAGTATTGGGGGAACTGATTGATTGATTGCTTTATTGTCACATGTACCGAAGTACAGTGAAAAGTATTTTTCTGTGGCCAAGGGAACGTACACAGTATGTACATAGTACACAAAAAGAATAATCAACAGAGTACGTTGACAAACGGTACATCGACAAACAGTGTTTGGTTACAGTGCAGAACAAGGGGCCAAACAAAGCAAATACATGAGCAAGAGCAGCATAGGGCATCATGAATAGTGTTCTTACAGGGAACAGATCAGTGTGAGGGAGTCATTGAGGAGTCTAGTAGCTGTGGGGAAGAAGCTGTTCCTATTCCTGGATGTGCAGGTCTTCAGACTTCTGTATCTTCATGGGTAGCACATTAGCACAGCGGTTAGCACAGTTGCTTCACAGCTCCAGGGTCCCAGGTTTGATTCCCGGCTTGGGTCACTGCCTGTGCGGAGTCTGCATGTTCTCCCCATGTCTGCGTGGGTTTCCTCCGGGTGCTCCGGTTTCCTCCCACAGTCCAAAGATGTGCAGGTTAGGTGGATTGACCGTGCTAAATTGCCCTTAGTGTTCCAAAAAAAAGGTTAGGTTGGGGTTACGGGGTTACTAGGTTACGGGGATGGGGTGGAGGCGAAGGCTTAAGTGGGGTACAGTGGGCTGAGTGGCCTCCTTCTGTACTGTAATTTTTTAAAATAGATTTTACAGTGCAGAAGGAGGCCATTCGGCCCATCGAGTCTGCACCAGCTCTTGGAAAGAGCACCCTACCCAAGGTCAACACCTCCACCCCATCCCCATAACCCCACAACCCAGTAACCCCACCCAACACTAAGGGCAATTTATCATGGCCAATCCACCTAACCTGCACATCTTTGGACTGTGGGAGGAAACCGGAGCAGCCGGAGGAAACCCACGCACACACGGGGAGGATGTGCAGACTCTGCACAGACAGTGACCCAAGCCGGAATCGAACCTGGGACCCTGGAGCTGTGAAGCGATTGTGCTATCCACAATGCTACCGTGCTGCCCACAAAATTCTATGATTACGCCTGATGGCAGGGTTTGGAAGAGGACAAAGCCTGGGTGGGAGGGGTCTCAGATAATGCTGTCTGCCTTCCTGAGACAGCGGGAGATGTAGACAGAATCAATGTGAGGGTGGCAAGCTTGTGTGATGCGTTGGGCTCTGCAGCTTCTTGCGATCTTCAGCTGAGCAGTTGCCATACCAAGCTGTAATGCAGCCGGATAGGATGCTCTCTCTGACACATCTGGAGAGGTTTGTGAGAGTCGATGCAGACATGTCGAATTTCTTTAGCTTCCATCGGAAGGAGAGACATTGTTGGGATTTGTTGACTGTTGCATCAATGTGAGTGGACCAGGACAGATTGTTGGTGATGGTGACCCCCAGGAACTTAAAGCTATCGACCATCTCCACCTCAGAGCCATTGATGTAGACGGCTTCCTTAAGTCAATGATCAGTTTCTGGGTCTTGCCGACATTTAGAGAGATTATTTTCGGTACACCATGCAACCAAGTGATCTATCTCCCTTCTGTAGTCTGATTCATCGTTGTTTGAGATACAACTCACCACAGTTGTATCATCCGCAAACTTTTAAATGAATTGGAGTTAAATCTTGCCACACAGTGGTGTGTGTACAGGCTAGTACAATAGAAGACTGAGCTCACATCCTTGCGGGGCCCCGGTTTTGAGGACTATTGTGGAGGAGGTGTTGTTACCTGTCCTGACAGATTGCGGTGCAGAGTTTGGTTATTAGTCTTGTCGGGATAATGGTGTTGCAGCCGGAGCTGTAGTATATAAACAGCAGTCTGATGTCGGTGTCCTTGTTGTCGAGGTGTTTGAGTGTTGATTGTAGGGCCAGGGAGATAGCATCTGCTGTGGACCAGTTGCGGCGATAGGTGAACTGCAATGGATCGAGTCCGTCTGGGAGGCTGGCAGTGATCCGTCTCATGACTAGCCGCTCGAAGCATTTCATGATAACAGACATCAGGACCACCGGTCGGTAGTCGTTGAGACAGGCTACCTTGTTCTTCTTTGGTACTGGTATTATCGTGGAGGAGGGAACCTCAGAACGGGGAAGGGAGGTGTTGAAGATGTTTGTGAATACACTCGCCAGCTGGTCTGCGCAGGATCTGAGTGCTCCCCCAGGGACTCCGTCGGGGCCCGTCACTTTCCGCGGGTTCACCTTCAGGAAGGCAGCTCTTACCTCTGAAGCTGTAATAGTGGGTATGGGCGTGTCCGGGGCTGTTGGGGCGGGTGGCACTGATGTCTTGGCTGGCTGTTCAAAGTGGGCATAGAACCTGGTCAGTTCACTGGGGAAGGATGCTCCAGCCCCAGATATTCCGCCTGGCCTTGCTTTGTAGCCTGTGATCTTGTGTAAGCCCTGCAATAGACGTCCTGGGTTTGTGTCGTTGGCCTGGGACACTAGTTTGATTCGGTACTGTCTTTTGGCGCCCCTGATGGCTTTACGTACATCGCACCGGATTTCTTATACAGGTCAGGGTCGTCAGACTTGAACGCCTCCGTCCGGGACTTCAGCAGGGAGTGAACCCTTCGGTTGAGCCAGGGTTTAATTTGGGAATACCCGTATTGTCTTTTTTGGTACACAGTCCTGGACACACTTACTGATGAAGTCTGACGGTGGTTGCGTACCCGTCCAGGTTAGCTGCCGCGGCCTTGAATATGGACCAGTCCACAGCCTCCAAGCAGTCACAGAGGATGTCCTCTGATGCCTCGGACCAGCACCGCACAGTTTCCTTGACTGGCTCAGCGCGCTTGAATTGCTGTTTGTAAGTCAGAAGCAGGAGTACTGACTTGTTGTCGGGGAATGTCGCGACATCCTAAATTCCTCCTCTAACAAGATATATCATTATTGCCAGAAATAATCAGCACTGGAAATCTCCATGAACACAATTATCACCTGGTCACACATAGTGATAAGCGTAATTCTTCCTGAACAACAAAGGTGACTTGTTTCCTGTACTGGTTTGGGGAACTTTTGAAAAGAATATGCAGATTTTCGATCGCCATTAAGACACTGAGAGAAGCAATTGAGCAACGGTTGATCTGCTGAGGAAATTAATTGGCAAACATATTGGAATTATGAGCCTAAAGTCTGGCACTGCTCTGTAACTATATCACTGCCGTTAACATTAAGGTGTGATTTGGGTCAATCAATGGCTAATTCTTTTAATCACCTTAACATGGAGTCACCCAGCCTCCTCGCTCAGGAAATGTGCGAGGGGCATTTTTTACATGGAGTTTCCTGGAACCCACTGCCAGTGGAGGTGGTGGAAACACGTTCAATAGTGACATTTAATGGATGCCTTGACAAGTACATGAATAGGATGGATGTGGTGGTATGATTAGCATAGCTGCCTGCCATTGGTGCAGAACACCGGCTTACCATTGGCCCTGGTCGGTCATGTGCCTCTCGACCGGTTGGTTGAGACCAGTCATGTGACGGCTCCCCGATTGGTCGAGAGGCTGAGTTAACCCCGCCTCCAGGGCAGGGTATAAATACCCAACACTCCCGGCGGTCGTCCTTCTACTGTAATCGACCGCAGGGCTAACATCTAGCAGATTAAAGCCATACTTTTGTTCAGCAACTCGTCTCGCTGATGGTACATCAATTTAATCTGCTAGAAATTTGAATATGGAGCTCCGGATCAAGCCCAAATGCCTCCGCATCAGCCCACAAACTCCGAACGCATTGGAAATCTTCAAGCATTGGCTGGCGTGTTTCGATAGCTATCTGGCGACCGCAAGCAGCCCCCCCACCATGGCACAGAAGCTTCATATTCTCCATTCCAGCGTGGGCATGGCGGCCTACGTGATGATGGGGAAGAAAAAGAATACGACATGGCCATGGACAAGCTAAAAGGACAATTTCTTAAGCCGGTAAACCGAGTGTTCGCCCGACATCTGCTGGCTACCAGACAACAGATCCCCGGTGAGTCCTTAGATGATTTTTACCGGGCCCTCGCTGTCTTGGGGAGGAATTGCGCCTGCCTCCAAGTTTCAGCCACTGAGCACATGGAACTTTTGATCAGAGATGCTTACATGGCTGGGATGCAGTCCGCCGCTATCCGCCAGCGGATGCTGGAAAAAGACGACCTCAGCCTAACTGAGGCACGGTCTCTCTCCACCTCCCTGGAGGTCGGCGACTTAAACGCCCGCGCCTATGTCCCCAGCCGCGCTGCAGCGCCCTGGGCCTCCTGGCACGCTTCCCCATCGCCATCCGCAGCTCCCGACCCCCCTCAGGACTGCGCCGCGGGACGCCCCGACAAGTCCGCGGGGCCCCGCTGCTATTTCTGTGGGCTTGCTAAACACCCCCGCCCGCGCTGCCCGGCCCGTTCCGCCCTTTGTAAGAGCTGCGGGAAGAAGGGCCATTTTTCATCTGTCTGCCAGGCCAAACCGGTCGCTGCTGTGCCACGCAGCGACCAGGGATCTCCTCCTCCAGGCCCTTCTGGGCCCTTCCAGCGCACCGCACCAATCTCCCCCCCACCCCGCCCCCGGGCCCCTGCGCGCCTCTCTGCCCCAGCTCTCAGCCGCTCCGATCGGCCCGCCGGCACCGCTAACCCTGCCCCCAGCAACCACGAGGGCCCTGCGGGCGCCGCCATCTTGGGGCCCCGATTCCACGTGCGGGTCCTGGTCGCCGCCATCTTGGGGCCCTGACCCCACGTGCGGGTCCTGGGCGCCGCCATCTTGGGGCCCCGATTCCACGTGCGGGTCCTGGTCGCCGCCATCTTGGGGCCCTGACCCCACGTGCGGGTCCTGGGCGCTGCCATCTTGGGGCCCCGACTCCACGTGCGGGTCCTGGGCGTCGCGATCCTGGACTGGCACACAAGGTCCTGCCAGCACCCACTCGGTCGACGACGACGACGACTACGGATCTTCTCCACAGCTCGTGGCTATTCAGCTCGACCAGTCACGTCCACGCACGCTCGCCAAAACGATGATGCAAATACACCTCAACGGGCACGAGACGGGCTGCCTGCTGGACTCCGGGAGCACGGAAAGCTTCGTACACCGACACGTTAAGACGCTGCGTGCTCCCTGTCCACCCTGTAAAACACAAAATAGGGTTAGCCTCAGGTGCGCACTCCGTCCGCATCACCGGGTGCTGCATCGCGGACCTCACGGTCCAAGGGAAGGTTTTTAAAAATTATAATCTCCATATCCTCCCCGAACTTTGCGCACCGGCACTCCTAGGACTGGATTTCCAGTACAACCTGCAGAGCTTGACCTTCCAATTCGGCGGCCCTATACCCCCCCTCACTGTCTGCAGTATCGCGTCCCTCAAAATGGACCCCCCCTCCTTGTTTGCTAATCTCACCCCCGATGGCAAATCCTTCGCGACCCGGAGCAGACGGTACAGCGCCCAGGACCGGACCTTCATCAGGTCCGAGGTCCATAGGTTGCTGAAGGAAGGGGTCATCGAGGCCAGCAACAGTCCCTGGCGAGCCCAAGTGCTGGTGGTCCGGACTGGGGAGAAAAACCGGATGATCATCGACTACAGCCAGACCATCAACCGGTTTACGCAACTGGACGCGTATCCTCTCCCCCGTATTTCCGCCATGGTAAACGAGATTGCGAAATACAAAGTCGTCTCCACGGTGGACCTCAAGTCCGCTTATCACCAGCTCCCCATCCGCGCAAGTGACCGCAAATACACCGCGTTTGAGGCAGATGGGCGCCTCTACCACTTCCTCAGGGTTCCATTCGGTGTCACACGTGGGGTCTCGGTCTTCCAACGGGAGATGGACCGAATGGTCGACAAGTACGGCTCCCTTCCCGTATCTCGATAACGTCACCATCTGCGGCCACGACCAGCAGGACCATGACACCAACATCCGAAAATTCCTCCAAACCGCAAAACTCCTTAACCTAACAATAAGGATAAGCGCGTGTTTAGCACCGACCGTCTAGCCATCCTCAGCTACGTAGTGCGTAAAGCAGTGATAGGCCCCGACCCCGAACGCATGCGCCCCCTGATGGAACTCCCTCTCCCCAATACCCTCAAATCCCTTAAATGCTGCCTGGGTTTCTTCGCTTACTACACCCAATGGGTTCCCAATTACGCCGACAAGGCCCGTCCCTTCATTCAGTCCACGACCTTCCCGCCGTCGTCAGAGGCCTGCCAGGCCTTTAGCCGGATCAAAGCGGACATCGCAAAGGCCACGATGCACGCCATCGACGAGTCCCTCCCCTTCCAGGTCGAGAGCGACGCATCAGAAGTAGCTCTGGCGGCCACCCTGAACCAAGCGGGCAGACCTGTGGCCTTCTTCTCCAGAACCCTCCAGGCTTCCGAACTCCGCCACGCCTCAGTGGAAAAGGAAGCCCAGGCCATAGTCGAAGCTGTGCGACATTGGAGGCACTATTTGGCCGGCAGGAAGTTTACCCTCCTCACAGACCAACGGTCAGTAGCCTTCATGTTCGATAATGCACAGAGGGGCAAGATTAAGAACGACAAGATCTTACGGTGGCAGATCGAGTTGTCCACGTACAACTACGATATCTTGTATCGTCCTGGGAAGCTCAATGAGCCTCCTGATGCCCTGTCCCGCGGTACCTGCGCCAGCGTGCAGATAGACCGCCTCCGCTCCCTCCACGCGGACCTCTGCCATCCAGGGGTGACCCGTTTCTATCATTTCATAAAGATCCGCAACCTGCCCTACTCCATCGAGGAAGTCAGGACAGTAACCCGTGACTGCCACATCTGCGCACAGTGCAAACCGCACTTCTACCGCCCCGAGCGCGCACACCTGATCAAAGCATCCCGCCCCTTCGAACGTCTCAGCATAGACTTCAAGGGGCCCCTTCCCTCTAGCAACCCCAACATTTACTTCCTGCCGGTGATCGATGATCGGTGATCAATGTATACTCCCGCTTCCCCTTCGCCATTCCCTGCCCCGACATGACCACATCGACCGGCATTAAGGCCCTCCTCTCCATCTTCTCCCTGTTCGGCTACCCCGCGTACATACACAGCGATCAGGGGTCCTCCTTTATGAGCGACGAGCTGCGTCAATTCCTGCTCAACAGGGGCATTGCCTCTAGCAGGACGACCAGCTATAACCCCCGGGGTAACGGACAGGTCGAGCGGGAGAATGGTACCATCTGGAAGACCATACTACTGGCCCTCAGGTCCAGAGATTTCCCTATTTCCCGATGGCAAGAGGTTATCCCCGATGCCCTACATTCTATCCGCTCCACCTCCACGTGCGCAAGGCTCAGCCTGACGCAACTAAAAGTGGTACATAGAGCCCACTTAACAAGAAACCGTATGAGTAGGTTCTTCCCGGAGGTGGAGGACAGATATGAACGGTACCAAAGAGGCCCGGCCATCCACGCCCTCATGTTCTGGTCTTGCCCCAGACTTGTGGAGTACTGGACAGCCTTCTTCGAGGCTATGTCCAAAGTGGTGGGGGTGAGGGTGGAGCCATGCCCGATAGTGGCGGTCTTCGGGGTTTCAGACCAGCCAGATCTATTCCTGGGGAGGAGGGCGGACGCCCTTGCCTTTGCCTCCCTGATTGCCCGCCGTAGAATCCTGGTTGGCTGGCGGTCAGCAGCACCACCCAGAGCTGCAGACTGGCTGTCCGACCTCTCGGAATCTCCCCAAATGGAGGAAATCAAATTCGCCATCCGAGGGTCAGACGACGGCTTCCACAGAACGTGGGAGCCATTCATGCAATTGTTCCAGGACCTGTTTGTGGCCAACGAACAAGAGGAAGAATAGCCGGGTGGCCAAGAATCAGGGGAAAATGGACGGGAATCGGGGGAAGGTAGCTTTGGGGGGGGGAGGGGGTGGGGGGGGGGGGGGGGGCTACGGGTTCGTTATGGGGGTTTGTTCTCATGGTTTTATGCTTATTTATTTTTCTTGTTAATTTATTGTTTTTGTATTGGAGGGGAGGGGTTACTGTTTTTCTCTGTTGTGATAAAATTTGTTGTTGAAAACTTGAATAAAAATTATTCCAAAAAAAAAGAAGGACAAAGCCGCAAGCGAAGGTCTGATGGCAAGCTAAGGCCCAAAACCAAATTGTAAATAAATGCCTATAAACATGTGCCTCGGCCATATTGGGGAATGTAAAATATGTATGCCGGTTAAAGGGGGTGGCCACAGTTGTTATTATGAAGATGCTTGCCTGTAAATATACATGTTAATTTTTGCGTGTTTTTTTCTAATAATTTGTAATTTGTTGGATATAAAATATGAAAACTCAATAAAAAACATTTCCAAAAAAAAATGCATTGCTGCCAACAGCGCTGAGGACCTGGGTTCGAATCCCGGCTCTGGATCACTGTCCATGAGGAGTTTGCACATTCTCCTCGTGTCTGCGTGGGTTTCACCCCCACAACCCAAAGATGTGCAGGATAGGTGGATTGGCCACGCTAAATTGTCCCTTAATTGGAAAAAATAATTGGGTACTCTAAATAAAAAAAAACATAATTGCCTCTTATAATTCAATAAATTGCAATGCAAGTTGTCTGATTTTGCTGTGAGAGGGTTAAATTACATAATGCGACCAAATTATTCTGTTTGCAATTACAAAACCTGAATTAATTATTAATAGCGAGCAAAGTAAAATAGAGAGAAAGCCTGATTGTTTTTCAGATGAAAATGTAATTAACATAACAGATTTATGGAGTTTTAAGAACAGAAAAAGAGAGCAAGGGTAATCTTGAAAGGAATGGGTGGCACAAATTATTCATTCAAGGGTTTCTGCTCCACTCTTTACCTTTCGTCTGGTTTTGTCTTGGCAAGCATCATCTGTGGGTTAGACTCAGGCAGCAGAGCCACTCCCTAGCTGATCTGAAAGCAATTGCGAGATCCCTGAATTAGAAATTGCCTGGGAGATGCAAGACTCAGACTCTGGGATGTGCAATCCCAGGAGAGAATCTTGCTTCTTGGGAGAAAATATGGAGGAATTGAGGACGGCTCCCTCTCCATTACGGGTAAGATCCTAGTCATCAGGTCCGAGGCACTCTTGGTTTTGCTGTACATTGCGCAGGTCTGGCCCATACCCCACTCCTGCACTGAGGTAGTCACAGAACCATCTTCTACCTTATCTGGAGATTGAAAATGGACCTTATCCACATGGCCACGATATGCCAATCTTTTGATAAAGGGGGACGGGAGATCCAAAGTCATCCTCATCCTGATGGGCATCTTTGTGTACAGCTGCGCATCAGCAAATGCCAGATGTCACTGTGTGTCACGGTTCTGCCTGTCCCCAGTGATGTGAAGGATGGGTCTGGCCACATTCCCAAAAGGCAATAAAACACCTTCGACCACAGGTCTGTCAGGCAGTGATCCGCTGGCCCTGCCAGGAAAGGAGATGGTGAGCCCTGTCAGATGGCTCCCTGAGCAGACTGTCAAAGTCATTTGGCAGAATTCATCACCAGAACTTTCACACAAGCACCAAAAGGTGAGAAGAGCCCTCCCCGTCAGATCTTTCCTGCATGCTTGGAGTTTCACTCCCGCTGACAAAACAGGTCTGAAAAAATGCAGTGGTTTCGGTTGAGGTTTTTCAAGCAGCTCTGTAATTCAGAGTCCCCGTGCTCCACGGGCTGTTCCCACTGAGGAAAACATCGACTGTTGAAGGACCATGAAAGTTGCACTTTGCTCTGCTCGAAACATGCTGTTGCAAAGAGTTGTCTACAACAAAGTGTTACAGACTGGCAGATTCCAAGGTCTAGGACTCTGTGCTGAGGAACACACTAAAGCCACAATGCGCAGTGGAGAAAGATTGTGTAAAGCTCGTCAGTCAAGGTACAGCCCATGTAAAACCCCTCAGGCTGTATGCTTCAGATGTAATGTATGTTGTAAATATAACTCGTAATTTTGTAAGTGGAGTGAAGCACCTCATAATGCCTCGTGCTGTATTTAAATACACTGGACAGTATTAAACAATATGTCATGTGAAATTTGAACCATGTAATGTACTTTTAAAAATGTTCTGAATCAAATATATTTTTTGGAAAAAATGAATTGAGGACTTTGTCACAGTTTGTAGTAATGAACTGCCAGTGACTGAGGCTCCTTGTTCGGAACTCTATCGGAACATTGGACCTGTCCCCCATGTCCTGGCCATGTCTCGGACCCATCTGTGCCCCAGACCCTGTCCACCTCCCAAGCCTTTGCAAGATGTTCCAGATGTAAAACATTTAATGATATATTTGTACACAAATGTGGCTGCTGCAATGACATTAATGAAACAGAGTCTGGGGCGGCGCAATTCTGGCCTTGGGTGGCTGTGTGGAGTTTGCATGTTCTTGTATCTGCGAGGGTTTCCTCCGGATGCTCCGGTTTCCTTCCACAGTCCATGTGCAGGCTGGGTGGGTTGGCTATGCGGAAATTGGCCCTTAGTGTCCAGAAATGCGCAGAGTAAGTGGGGTTATCGGGTTAGGATGGGGTTATGGGGATAGGGTGGAGGTGTGGGCCTAGGTCGGGTGCTCTTTCAGAGGGTCGGTGCAGACTCGATGGGCCGAATGGCACTTCTGCACTGTAGGGATTCTATGAAATGAAAGGATGTTTTAAGATATCTCTGGTTGTTTGTAGACAGCACACAGATCCCTGCGTTTGTGAAGTCCTTGGGGGGGGGGGGGGGGGGAGTCCGGAAAGGCGCTATAGAAATGCAGTTTTCTCATGGTCTCACAACAAATCGCTTGTCCATGGGATGGTGATTGAAGGGCGGCTGTGACTCCGCTCACCAGTGTGAAGTTGACAAACAAGACCTTGCTTTAAGAGTGTGTGTGAGACACATCTCTCGTTACTTTGTTTCCCTCCGGCTCCTGGAGTTTTGCAAGTGCCGTTTGTAACCTGGTGAATCAATGAGCGAGCAGAGAGTTTGCTGAATGTTGCCAGCAGCTGCCTCTCTCCTGTATTTCCTGAATTGCCAGTTTCAGCTCGTCTCCTTTTCCCGGTGACCTTTGTCTCCATCCTGTATTTCCGCATTCACCTGTGCTGGGCTGGCCGGCCGCTTGCTGCTGTCTGCCCCATGTCCCAGCCGGAGAGTGAGCCCCCTGAGCCGGACCAGCCGGCAGCCTGCCCAAGCTGCCAGCAGGAGGAGGGGGAGCTGAGCCGCCCACCCTGCTGCACCTGCCGGCGGCCTGACCTCCAGCAGCTACCCGCCTCCCGGGCTCCGGAATGCAGCGACTGTCCCATCCACCGCGGGCAGGAGGGCTGGTTCTGCTACACCGAGGGCAGGCTGGTGTGTGCCCACTGTGCCATCCCCGGACCCTGCAGCAGCCACCTGGGTACCACCATCGGGGAGGCGGCGGAGCGCATGAGGGTGAGTGAGAACCGGCTGAGGGGGTGAACAGGGGCATGGGGGACCCAGGATAACTGTACCCAGGGCATCAGCCACGTGTCTCAAGCTGCAGAGTCCCCTCATCTACCTGGTTGGGGTAAGTGAGAGCTAAAGGGGGGCATCAGTGGAATTGAGGGCATGAGGGTAATGGTATCCACCCAGGCCATCTGACAGGGGAAGGGGGAAGGGGGGGGGGGGGGGGGATTCAAGGTACAGAGTCTCATCTACCAGGTACAGGGGCATTAGGGTAAGTGAGCACCAATGGGTCATCGGTATAATGGTACCTAGGGGACCTGACAAGGTTCAAAGTATTAGAGGGTCCAGGGCAGGGTGTGGATTGGGCTCCAGTGTGATCTGAAAAGGTATCTGAAAAACTACCCTTGATGTTAATTGCAACTGGGCTGGCAGCACTCGTGGGTCAGAAGGTCCAGGGTTTGAACAAAGACAGATCAAAGCTGGTACTTCAGTGCATTACTGACGGCGTGTTGCTGTGGTGTAAAAGCTTGGGTGAATGTAAAAGACTCCTAACCATATCACTGTGTTGAAGAAGAGCTGGAACATTCTCCCCGGTGTGCTGGTCAGTATTTATCCCTCAATCCACATAATCAACACAGACGTTCTGCTCATTTCTCACATTACTGCCTGTGGGAGTTGGCTGTGTGTCAATTGGCAGATTCATTTCCTACAGTGACTATATTTCAAAAATTACTTCACTGGCTGTGAAATACCTTGAAACATCTGAAAAGCAATTCTTTTTATTTCTTTTTCATATCTTTCCTGGAGAAGAGTGCCACGACTTTTATAATTTCTTGGCACTCGGATCATTCCTGCAAGTCCCCTTGTGTTGTCTCCCGAGTAATGGTGCCCAGGGCATCCGAAAGGTGACTTGTGGTATCGGGAGCCCTCTCCCGCCCATCAGCCTTCGAAGGGTAATGAGAGCTGAGAGGGACATCGGTGATGGAAAATCCAATTAATATGTGGCGATTTCCCCTCCTCCCTGCCCCCTCTATTTTCCTGCTTTCTCAACCTTTTTGATGGGATGGATTGGATTCCTGACGAGGATATGGTTGGTCGGTTCTTTGCTGGGATATGTAATTTTCATATCACAAGCCTCTCACTGCAATGTCAGCCTGGACAGAGGGTTGTGGACTGTTTCACTGGTGGGGACATTACAGTCGTGCACCCTGAGGGCCACTTAGCCAAATGGCAGGTTAGGGAGGGGGCAAAACATTCTGTGTGCGGCCTTGACGGAACAGACAGCAGAACACAGCCTGAATGTCTCAGGTACTCACTGAGACAGAGTCACTGAGCCAGCAGTGGTGCTGTGTCCCCACTTTGAAATAAGAATCATCTAAATAGAGTGTATTGCTGATCAATGTGAGTGATTGATATTCCAACCATGTAAAGCTTGGCAGAGCTTCACGCGGTCAAGTATTGATTGCTCATTTTAGTGCTTGTACAAACTGTTGCCAATGTCTTGGGGGTGGTTTGCATTTAATTAGTATGATTAGTCTCCCTATCTCCTTAAGTTGGTGAGGGGTGCTGGCTGTATGCCACCCCACCCTCCTTCCCATGCCCCAACCATCCACCACCATCCAGTAAGGGGCCTATGTTGTAACATACAATTCCTATCCAATCTGATTTATTAGAAATCTACCCAATAATCCTTTGTAATCTTGTGGAGATTGTGGGATTCTCCCTGATTACAGGAGTGGGAATCGTCCACAAACATCGTGCGCAAAGTTAGAAACTGGATTCTTGCCAGAGGTCAAACCCATTGTGAGTCTCCCAGCCTCCCCTGCCAGCTCCGACAAGGCACGCCCACAGGCAGGAACATGCAGAAGACCTACATACACCTCATTTCTATATCATTATCAGGCAGGAAGCTCGATTCACTGCCCTCCTGGGATGCCCCCCCCACCTTCCAAGCCGGGAGTCACACGGGTGGGATTTGGTGCAAGTCCTCAAAAGTGGGGAGCAGGCGCCATGGACTCCTAGGGAAAGCAAGGAGATAAGTACCTTTCATTACTGTATTCTGGGGTGCAAAGCGAGATTTTCATAGTGACCTAGGGGTAGTGGGGCTCGTGCTGGTGGGGGGGGGGGGGGGGGGGAGTTGAATTGGGGCAGAGGGGGAGATTGCCAGGACAGGGCATCATGTTAACTTTCAGGCGTCTGACTGGTAATAGTCTGATTCCTGTCAGTTTCCTGTAAGAGCTGTGAGGTCTCCTGTTCACTTAGAATCCAATCATCCCGAGCTTCTGGAAACCCTCATAGTTGTATCAACATTCCAATTAAAATGTGAGGTTGGCCTTGGGTAATTTCAGGATCCACACGTTTTGGCACACCTCATTGAATTCCTCTGATTGTCAGCTCCAGGGCAGATGAAGGAGGGGATTAGCTGAGGTTAGTTGACTCAAGGAAATGATGCACCAGTAGTTGTTGAAACCTTTTTTTTTGGCAGACAGCCCATGTCAGATCAAAGACTTCATTGTTGATACAATCAGGTTAAGCTCTATTGAGGCTCAGAGTAGCTGCCACAGCTCTGACAGGAAGGCACAAGGGTCCCTCAATGGGGAACTCTAGTCCCTCCCAACCCTCCTTGGGAAACCCAGTAGAAGGGCCACATAGTCAAACACCTTGCAACCACTGGTTGGGTGGGAGGGAATGTGACGATTGAAGCTGTTAAGCTGTTCAGAGCAAGAGGTGGGTGCATGTCACTAAAAGTGACAGGGCTGCAGTGTCGAGTCAATGTCCTGGTTGGGTCTGATTCCCGACTCCAGCAAATCAGCCGCCTGGGGAGCCGGGAATCCTGGGTGATTCACGGGGGGAGGGATGGCCCATTTGGATGACCTGAATTGGGCCTATTCAGTGCTCCTAGCGGCAGCAGGAAGCTGTCCTGATTCCCTGCTGGCGGGAGACTTAGACTCAAAGCTGGAGAATTGCGCCCTTTGTGTTCCTCTGCTTCCTCTTGGACCTGACCAAGTGCACTCTTCTCCCACCTTACAGTCTGGCCTCGGGTCTCTCGGCATGATGCTGATATTTTGCCGGACACCAGATGGAGTGAGTCACTGGCCCTTTGCTAAACAATATACTCATTCAAATCATTCCAGCCATGGCCTGACATGGCTCAGAGCTGTTGATAATTTTTCCCTCATTATCAGAGACACGTGCGGGTGAATATATTCCTGTTGAATATATTCCTGTATGGTTGCGGCGTTAAAGAGAGTGAGGAAAAAAAGTGCAGGACGTTGCAGTTATCTTGAGGAGGCGGTGCTTCTGAACTACTAACAAGTAGGGGCAGCACGGTAGCATGGTGGTTAGCATAAATGCTTCACAGCTCCAGGGTCCCAGGTTCGATTCCCGGCTGGGTCACTGTCTGTGTGGAGTCTGCACGTCCTCCCCGTGTGTGCGTGGGTTTCCTCCGGGTGCTCCGGTTTCCTCCCACAGTCCAAAGATGTGCGGGTTAGGTGGATTGGCCATGCTAAATTGCCCGTAGTGTAAGGTTAATGGGGGGATTGTTGGGTTACGGGTATAGGGTGGATACGTGGGTTTGAGTAGGGTGATCATTGCTCGGCACAACATCGAAGGCCGAAGGGCCTGTTCTGTGCTGTACTGTTCTATGTTCACTGTTCTATGTTCTAGGGGCTGGTTTAGCTTAGGGCTAAATCGATGGCTTTTAAAGCAGACCAAGGCAGGCCAGCAGCATGGTACAATTCCCTTCCCAGCCTCCCTGAACAGGTGCCGGAATGTGGCGACTAGGGGCTTTTCACAGTAACTTCATTTGAAGCCTACTTGTGACAATAAGCGATTTTCATTTCATTTCATTTCAAGTGTTTATCTGAGTGGCTTGTTTGACAGTAGGGTTTACCTTGTCCAGGCTAATATTACCATCCAGGCTGTATCACTAAAGCAGATTCTCTGGCCATTTACCGCATTGCTGTTTATACAACTTGTTGGTTTCTTGACCCAATATACTGCGGATGCTGGAATCTGAAACAAGAGCCTAGCACTCTGGAAAAACTCAGCAGCTCTGCTGGCAGCTACCAGGAGAGAAAGCAGTCATGGACACTGCTTCAAAACAAAGGCGAAACGTTAACTCTTTCTCTCCTGTTAGATGCTGGCAGACCTGCTGCGTTTACTCAGCTTCCTCTGATCTGGTAACCTTCCTCAGGTTTAGGTTCACAGTCCTGACGACAGGGTCTGGCCTGGAGTTTGTTTGGCTGAATCTGGACTTCTTGCCCCTTCCTCAGCTGGTTGTCTGGTCCCGAGTCCCACTTTGGAACCAGCATCCAGGCTGACACCTCTAGTGCAGTTCCGTCATCAAATGGTCAATGAATGAACAGAGCTGATTGCCTTCAACAAGATGTAAATCTGTCATGGTCGGTAATAATTATCCCGCAACATTTTAGGATTGTTTGGAGCATCTGCAGGAAAGCGATGTGAGCACAACAGAAAGGGATCTTTGTTCTTAGAGATTTTTAAAATGCCAACATTCATTTTTTAAATTTTCCTTCCTACCTCTTTTAGCCCTCTCTCTCTCTCTCGTGCCCTCCCTATTTGTCTTTCTATACCTATCTGAACTCTATTCACCTGATTTCCTGCTTCTCTTTATTCTTTTATGGGATGTGGACATCACTGGCTTGGACAATATTTGTCGTCAATCCCTAATTGCTCTTGAGAAGAGCGTGACAAGCTGCCTTCTTGAATTGGTGCAGTCCCTGAGTTGTAGCCACACCCACAGTGCTGTTAGGGAGGAAGGATCTTGGGACTTCTGGTTGCGGCTATGCGGAGCTAAGCCGAACGTTCGGCAGCTCCCGCCAGGAACGGACTTTTGGGCTCTTTTAAGGGCCCCCTAACCCTCCAGGGGGTGGAGATCCGGGAGCTCCGACAACAAGCCTCCGAAAGAGAGGATGAGGCCGCGGCCCTCGCGGTAAAGGTGGAGATGCACGACGTGCTCCATAAGAAGTGGCAGGAGTGGTTCGAGGAGATGGAGAACCGGTCGAGGCGGAAAGATTTGCGGATCCTGGGCCTCACGGAGGGGCTGGAGGGGTCAGACCTGGGGGCCTATGTGGTCGTCTTGCTGAATTCGCTGATGGGAGCTGGGTCCTTCCAGGGGCCCCTGGAGCTGGAGGGGCCCCACAGAATACTGGCCAGGAGGCCCAAGCCGAATGAGCCGCCACGGGCGGTGCTGGTGCGGTTCCACCGGTTCGCTGACCGAGTGCGTGCTTAGGTGGGCCAAGAAGGAGCGGAGCAGCAAGTGGGAAAACACGGTAGTGCGGATCTACCAGGACTGGAGTGCGGAGGTGGCTAAGCGGAGGGCCGGGTACAACCGGACGAAGGCGGTGCTCCACAGAAAGAGTGTGAATTTTGGCATATTACAGCCGGCGCGTCTGTGGGTCACTTTCAAGGACCGGCACTTTTATTTTGAGTCCCCGGAGGAGGCGTGGGCCTTTGTGCGGGCCAAGAAGTTGGACTCTGACTAAGGGTCGGGGGTTTGTAAATAACTGTGTTAACGTTTGGTGGGAAGGGTCTCTGTTTTATGCTGTTTTATGCTGTTTTAAGCTGGTTGTGTTTTGGTTTTTGGGCGGGTGGGGGGCTGTCTTTTTTGCATGGTCGGGCAGAGGGAAAGCGCGGGCTTTTCTTCTGTTTCCCGCGCTGAGGGCAGATGGGGGCGGGGTCGAAGCTGAGAATCGCAGGCTTTTTTCCCGCGCGAGAGCGGGAGGGGGAGGAGGAGGGTCTGCTGATGGGTCTGGGGGAGGAGGAGTAGCCGCACGTTGGGGGGAGGGTCGGAGGTGTGGCGGGAGTCGCCGGGGTCAGCAGAAGTTAGCTGGCTCACGGGATTGCTACGGAGGGAGTAACACGGCTGGGAGGGGTCCTAGCCTTGGGGGGAGGGGGGGGGGGATACCGGGTTGCTGCTGAAATGGCCAGGAAGGAGCTGGAGTCTGCAGGGGGGGCTGGGGTGGGGGGTTGCCGCCGTGGGGAACGGGCCGAGCGGAGGGCGCTGGCCTGGGACGGGCAGGGGACGGGTTATGGCTAGTCGGCAGGGGAGGGGGGCAGGGAGCCCTCTGATCCGGCTGATAACTTGGAATGTGAGGGGGCTGAATGGGCCGGTCAAACGGGCCCGGGTGTTTACGCATCTGAAGGGGCTGAAGGCGGACGTGGCTATGCTCCAGGAGACGCACCTGAAGGTGGCGGACCAGGTTAGACTGAGGAAGGGCTGGGTAGGCCAGGTGTTTCATTCGGGGCTGGATGCAAAAAACCGGGGGGTGGCGATTCTGGTGGGAAAAAGGGTGTCGTTTGAGGCGTCAAAGGTGGTGGCTGACAGTGGAGGGAGGTATGTGATGGTGAGCGGCAAGTTGCAAGGGGAGCGGGTGGTGCTGGTGAATGTCTATGCCCCAAATTGGGACGATGCGGGTTTTATGCGGCGCATGCTGGGCCGCATTCCGGATCTAGAGACGGGGGGCCTGATACTGGGGGGGGGGGGGGACTTTAACACAGTGCTGGATTCCCCATTGGATCGATCCATGTCCAGGACGGGCAGGAGGCCCGCGGCGGCTACGGTGTTGAGGGGGTTTATGGACCAGATGGGAGGGGTGGATCCTTGGAGGTTCGCGAGGCCGAGGGCCAGGGAGTATTCATTTTTTTCCCACGTGCATAAAGCCTATTCCCGGATCGATTTTTTTGTCCTGAGCAGGGGGCTGATTTCGAGGGTGAAGGATGTCGAGTATTCGGCCATAGTCATTTCGGACCATGCCCCGCACTGGGTAGACCTTGAGCTGAGGGAGGAGAGGGACCAGCGCCCGCTTTGGTGCCTGGAGGTGGGACTGCTGGCGGATGAGAAGGTGGGCGGGTGGGTTCGGGGGTGTATCAAGAGGTACTTAGAGGCCAATGATAATGGGGAGGACCGGGTGGGGACGGTTTGGGAAGTATTGAAGGCGGTGGTTAGAGGGGAGTTGATTTCCATCTGAGCCCATAGGGAGAGGGGAGAGCAAAGAGAGAGGGAGAGGTTGGTGGGGGAGGTGGTGAGGGTGGACAGGAGATACGCGGAGGCTCCGGAGGAGGGACTGTTGGGGGAGCGACGTTACCTTCAGGCCAAGTTCGACTTGCTGACCACTGGAAAGGCGGAAGCTCAGTGGAGGAAGGCACAGGGAGCAGTGTACCAATATGGGGAGAAGGCGAGTAGGATGCTGGTGCATCAGCTCCGTAAGCGTGACGCGGCCAGGGAGATTGGTGGAGTGACAGATAGGGGAGGCAATGTGGTGCAAAGGGGGGTGGACATTAATGGGGTCTTCAGGGACTTTTATGGGGAATTTGGGGCTTTTCTGGGTACAAGCTCAACCTGGGTAAGAGTGAACTGTTTGTCGTGCACCCGGGGGACCAGGAGGAGGGGATTGGTAGGCTCCTGTTGAAAAGGGCGGGGAGGAGCTTTCGGTACCTGGGAGTCCAGGTGGCTAGGAGCTGGGGGGCCCTTCACAAGCTTAACCTCACTAGGCTGGTGGAGCAAATGGAGGAGGAGTTCAAAAGATGGGACATGTTGCTGCTGTTGCTGGCAGGCAGGGTGCAGTCCGTCAAGATGACGGTGCTCCCAAGGTTTTTGTTCCTGTTCCAGTGCCTCCCCACCCTTATCCCGAAGGCCTTTTTTAGGAGGGTCAACAGAAGTATTATGGGATTTGTATGGGCGCATGGGACTCCAAGGGTGAGAAGGGTGTTTTTGGAGCAGGGCAGGGATAGGGGGGAACTGGCGTTGCCCAACCTCTGTGGGTACTATTGGGCTGCCAACGCAGCGATGGTGCGTAAGTGGGTAATGGATGGGGCAGGGGCAGCATGGAAGAGGATGGAGATGGCGTCCTGCATGGACATGAGCCTGGAGGCACTGGTAACGGCGCCGTTGCCGCTCCCTCCAACGAGGTATACCACGAGCCCGGTGGTGGCGGCTACCCTCAAAATTTGGGGGCAATGGAAACGGCATAGGGGGGTTGTGGGGGGCTCAATGGAGTCCCCAATACAGGGGGATCACTGGTTTGTGCATCAATGGCAGGTTTCTGGGCTGGCACAGGGTAGGTATTAGGAGGTTGAGGGACCTGTTTGTGGATGGGAGGTTTGCGAGCCTGGGTGAGTTAGAGGGGAAGTCTGGGCTCCCCCCGGGGAACATGTTTAGCTACATGCAGGTTAGGGCGTTTGCCAGGCGGCAGGTGGAGGCCCCCACGTGGGGTACGGGACAGGGTGCTCTCGGGGGTGTGGGTTGGAGGGGGGAGGATTTCGGACGTGTACCACGTAATGCAGGAGGTGGATGAGGCCTTGGTGGAGGAGCTGAAGGGTAAATGGGAGGAGGAGCTGGGTGAGGAGATTGAGGAGGGGACGTGGGTGGATGCTCTGGAAAGAGTGAATTCCTCCTCTTCCTGTGCGAGGCTTAGCCTCATACAGTTCAAGGTGCTACATAGGGCCCACATGACTGGGACGAGGATGAGTAGGTTTTTCGGGGGCGAAGACAGGTGTGCTAGGTGTTCGGGGAGCCCAGCGAACCACGCCCATATGTTCTGGGCATGCCCAGCGCTGGGGGAGTTTTGGAAGGGGGTAGCAAGGACGGTGTCGAAGGTGGTAGGATCCAGGGTCAAGCCAGGCTGGGGACTCGCAATTTTTGGGGTTGCAGTGGAGCCGGGAGTGCAGGAGGCGAAAGAGGCCGGTGTTCTGGCCTTTGCGTCCCTAGTAGCCCGGCGGAGGATCTTGCTCCAATGGAAGGATGCGAGGCCCCCAAGCGTGGAGGCCTGGATCAATGATATGGCGGGGTTCATCAAATTGGAGAAGGTGAAATTTGCCCTGAGGGGATCAGTACAAGGGTTCTTTAGGCGGTGGCAGCCTTTCCTGGACTTCCTGGCAGAACGGTAGGGAAATAGGCCGGCAGCAGCAGCAACCCGGGGGGGGGAGGGAGAGGAGAGGGGTGGGTTTGTTTCGGGGGAAGGGAAAAATGTGTATATGTGTTTATTGAATATGCCGGGTGTTTATCTATTTCTTCTTTTTGTAGTTACTGGGGGGGGGGGGGGGGAGTTTGGTTTTGGGGGTTAGTGTGTTTTTCTTTTTGTTGTTGGTAATACTGTTTTCTTGTTGTTATTTTCTGTTTTTGATATGTTTTTGAAAATCTCAATAAAAATGATTTTTTTTAAAAAGGGAGGGAGGATCTTTGTTGTTCCTCCATTTCTTTATCAATACTTAAATCTCATTGGTTAAGGAGATCCCATCATTCACTGAGTTCACCGATCCCTTGTCTCCAATATTAATGAGGTTGCCAATCCTCCAGGATTGGCCTGGATTCTCCAGAATTTGAAGATCAATCAGGACACTGCTGTATGAAAAATACCATCGGGACATTTAAAAATGTGTTTTTTGGTCGTCATTTTCTTTGAACATTTTTCTTTGCCAGATGTAAAAATATTGAAAATGGGGGGGAAAAAGCTGCTTGGCTGACAGTCAGTCATCATTCACTTGGGCAATGCATCTTTTTGCTTTCCAATTTTCATTGGTAGGCCGTGTGCCACAAGGATGGATGTGTTGGCTGACTAATGGCTGGAGTGTGGGGGCTGAAGTCATGTGATAAAACCTCCGGGAATATATTTAATCACAGTTGGCAACCCTAGGTTATCAGCTTGTGCCTCCAGCAAGTTAGAGCACCGGAAAGCCTTGAGTTGAAATGTGCAAAAAACAATCTAATATCTCACACCCGGAGATGGCTGATGGAACCATCAATTCACGAGACACGTGTTTTAAGATATGAACAGTGGTTTTAATCTACTTACTACAGAGCCAGCCTGTTACCCGTTGAACTCTTGATAAACTGCAGGCTGGCCCTGGACACGGTTATTTATACAGCAGTCAAGGGGGAGGAGTCATGGGCGGAGCCAAGGGTGGAGCCTGTACAAACTCCTGAGCATTCCCAGAGCTACTCCCCCTAGTGGTCGGATAACGCTACTGCGCTTACAATAGAATTGGTAAATACAGTGTGAATTACTACGTTACATTCACCACAATGGCCCACTCCAGCAAAATGTGGGGCCGTTATGCACTGTACGCATAAGCCAAGTCAGGGGCAGCACGGTGGCACATTGCTGCCTCACAGCACCAGGGACCCAGGTTCAATTTCAACCTTGGGGACTGTGTGGAGTTTGCATGTCCTACTTGTGTCTCTGGGTGCTCAGGTTTCCTCCCACAATCCAAAGATGTGCATGTTGTGTGGATTGACCATGCTAAATTGCCTCTTTGTGTCCAAAGATGTGCAGGTGAGACGGGTGCAGTGGATAAGATGGGGGAGTGGGCCTAAGAAGGGAGCTCTTTTGGAGGGTCGGTGCAAACTTGATGGGCCAAATGGCTTCCTCCTGCACTGCAGGGATTCTATGATTAACCTCCACACCACAGTGCAGTCTCTGATGGATGCATGAGTGAGACACTGAGGCAAACATTAAGATTGTCCTCGACTGCTTGGCATGCCTGAATAGATTTATGGAATGTGTGCTTCAACAGTAGCTACTGTTAGACAGGCACAATGGACAAATACACTCACCTCATAATGGAGAGGGATTCTGTAAACTCTGCACAATGCTATTCAAGGTTCAGAAGGATAAGGTTTTAGAAGATAAAGTAACCAGTTCTGTGTACAGTATATAAATGTTTTAATTTAAGACTAACTCCCAGGGTCATATTATTTGTTGCGATAGTGAGTAGGTTGGTTTAACTTTGGAAGATGCCAGGAATCATGTGAGGCAGAGTTCTTTCGTGAAGTTCAATTAAGTTTAAAACATGAGGCAGACGAGAAACATTACCACATTAACTTCTCGATCTTTGGTAGTTCATTGTGTTCCAGTACATCCATTTAGTTTGGAGACAGACTGTTGCAATAGCTGAGAAGGGGAGACTGCAGATTGATTTTGTTAAACAGTAGCTTTATTAAGCCATTCTCTCTCTCGTCTCTCACATACTCGCAATGTGAATGTGGCTATGTTATTCCCAGCACTGGGGCAAACAGCGTTCCTGTTTGTAATCAGGCTTTCTCTGTACAGAATATTTTCACCGTAGAATTGTTTTCTTATCACATGCCTTGAGTAAAAGAGCTCAAAACAATGGAAGGAAGGTTAACTTTATATAGTGGGTTATCGCAATTGGCAAAATGCTTCTCAAGCAATGCAGTCACGATATGTTAGCAAACACATGGAGTAGATCTTGACTTTGTGTCTTGGCATAGTTCGGGTGATAATGAAAGTGCATTGACTTCAATGAAAATACAATGGGGAGAATTGTTAAATGATTAACTAATCCCTATTCTACACTTTTTGCACAAAGTCAAAATCTCTCCCCTTAAACTGTAAGGCTATCTGCATCCGAAACATCCGTGTGCTAAAGAATGTAGCAAAAATGATGAAAGAATATACAAAATATATTCTCTTTACTGCTTGTCTTTCAATTTCTCTATCTGTTTCTCTCTCTCTCTCTGGAATATCTTTTCTGTTTCTTTTACTTATTTCCCAAAATATACTTCAATGAAAAAATTGGTGAAGTACATTTCATAATAGTTAAAATTTGACATTACATGAAGTGCAAGGCAGATAAGTTTCTTTCGGTACAGTGCGTGAAGTGCCTCACTAGACTTGCCATTCAAGGTTCTTTTGCTTCGACCATTAACTCTTGCTAGTCTGGATACTGCCACTTGCCCTGCTTGTCCAGTGTAGTCAACTAGCTGTCTTTTCCTGTTACTCCCCTGCCCAGTGTCCATTCCTTGTTTTCAGAAGACATTATGCTGAGATATTTTGCTCCCTGAGGACAAATACCTTATGGTTCCCTGCCCGTGGCTAAGTACCCATCTATGAACTTGGGCAGTTTATGCTGACAGTTGGATAAGTGGGAAATACATGACTGTGTAAAAACACAATACACCGAGTGGTTCATTGTTTGATATGAAAAAGCTCTATGTCAATTCTCTCCTTACTTCCATTGTTTTCTCAGTACATTTCAAGACAGGGGTATGATAGAAGAAACAAAATGTGTATTAAAGGCCTGATTATAATCCGGGATGTTGTTAGTTGCAGCGCCATGAATAATACAGTCGCTTTCACAACAACGTTTATTTATATAGCACCTTTAACATTGTAAAATGGGTGGCGTGTGGCGCAGTGGTTAGCACTGGGACTGCGCTGATGAGGATCCGGGTTCCAATCCCGGCCCTGGGTAACTGTCCGTGTGGAGAGTTTGCACATTCTCTTCGTGTCTGCCTGGGTTTCACCCCCACAACTTAAAGATGTGCAGGTTAGGTGGATTGGCCATGCTAAATTGCCTCTTAATTGAAAAAAATAAATGATTGGGCACTCTAAATTTATTTTTAAAAATAAGTCCATAAGATATAGGAGCAAAATTAGGCCATTCGGCCCATCGAGTCTGCTCTGCCATTCTATAATGGCTGATATATTCCTCATCTGTTACGTACAATGCTAAAGGCCAAAAGCTGGATTGCAAAATCAGCCAGAGCATCTCCTCCCTGGAACACATGACCTAGGAGCGGGAGGAGGCAATTTAGCCTCCCGAGCCCAACACCCTCAATGTGATCATGGCTGATCCCATCCTGGCCTCAACTCCACTGTGCTGCCCATTCTCCATAACCCTTCATCTCATTACCAATTAAAAATCTGTCTAAGTCCTCCTTAAATTTACTCACTGTCCCTGTGTCCGCCACACTCTGGGGTAGCGAATTCCACAGATTCACTGTGGACTCTAGAAAGCATTAGAAAGGGTGCAGAGGAGATTCACCAGGATGTTGCCTGGGCTGGAGCGTTTCAGCTATCAAGTGAGACTGAGTATTCAGGGGTTGCTTTCCCCAGAGCAGAGAAGGCTGAGGGGGACCTGATCAAGATGTACACAATTATGAGGAACATAGCGAGAGTGCACAGGAAGGTACTTTTCACCTGTGGAGGGGCAAATAACCAGGGGGCATAGATTTGAAGTAAGGGGAAAGAGGTTTAGAGGGGATGTGAGGAAAAACCTTTTCACCCACAGGATGGTGGGAATCTGGAACTCACTGCGTGAAAGGGTGGTAGAGCCAGTAACCCTCACAACATTTGAGAAGTATTTAGATGAGCCACAGCATACAAGGCTACAGCCCAAGTGCTGCAAAATGTAGACAGGGCCGGCGCAGACACAATGGGCTGAAGGGCCTCTTTCTGTGCTGTAAAAATCCTGCGACTCTATAAAAGTGACAATGAAACCATTGTCGATTGTTGTAAAATCCCGTCTGGTTCACAGGTGTCCTTCCCTGGTATGACCGACTCCGGGCCTACAGAAAAATGAACTGCCCTATGAAATGACCAAGGAAACCACTCAGTTCATGGGGCAGTTAGTGATGAACAACAAATGCTGGCCTTGCCAGCGATCCTATGAAAGAATACATTTTTAAAAAGTACTTCCAAAGAGTGGTCACCATCAGAATGTAGGAAAGGGAGTAGCCAATCGGAATGCAGCAGACTCCCACTAACAGTCATGTGATAAATAATCAGTGACGTAGGTTGGGAGACACGTGTTGTCCAGGACATGTGGCGAACTGCCCTGCTTTTCTTCAAAATAGCGCCATGGAAGCTTTTATGTAGACGGAGGTGAACCTTGGGTTAACATCTCAGCACCGCATCTCTGAAATAGAACGCGAATCCACAACCTTTTGATTCAGAGATGTGAGTGCTACCAACGAGCCAAGGTTCACACTTTAATATAGCTATTCAAACAAACATAAAATCACTAAATATTAACAGAGTTAAAATTAGGCTGTTTGAACCTGTGTTAAAGGGAAAAATATCACTTCACATATACTGTAAAACAAAGCCCTGCATATTTTTGATCTCTCAAGTTACAAATTCCTTTGCTGTCATAAGATGTATCTGCTCCTTGTGTCTCCGTGTCTGCGTGGGTTTCCTCCGGGTGCTCCGGTT
The DNA here is from genome assembly GCF_902713615.1 of Scyliorhinus canicula. Classification (NCBI taxonomy): domain Eukaryota; kingdom Metazoa; phylum Chordata; class Chondrichthyes; order Carcharhiniformes; family Scyliorhinidae; genus Scyliorhinus; species Scyliorhinus canicula. The sequence goes on along the minus strand of NC_052166.1, from coordinate 19,428,006 downwards.
CCTCCCACAAGTCCTCAAAGACGTGTTAGGTGAATTGGACATTCTGAATTCTCCCTCTGTGTACCCAAACAGGTGCCGGAATATGGTGACTAGGGGATTTTCACAGTAACTTCATTGCAGTGTTAATGTAAGCCTACTTGTGACACTAATAAAGATGATTATTATTACTGATGCCCACAGTTTGATGTTCCTTCCCACTTGCCCAGTGTGAAAGAATAACGGTGTCATTTTTTTTCTCTCCCCAGAATAATCTGGTTGACGTTTGTGAGAAATTACAGCTGAGATTAGCCTCGGTGGAGAAATTCACGGCAGAGACACTGAGCAACAAAAGCCAAGGTGTTAAGGCAAGTGCCCTCCATTCGCTGCCCCCACTCCAGTTTCTGGTCTTGGGCAATGTACTCCCCTGTACTGGAAGAATTATTTTTTTACAGATTGGCTTTCACAGGGAATTGGATATAGATTAAAAAGGAAGAAAGTGCAGGGGAGTGGGGAAGAAGCAGGGGAAATAGGAATATTTTTATTCATTCATATTATGTGGGTTTCATTGGCAAGACTACCATTTGCTGGCCATCTTTAATTGAGAAGGGGGTGGTGAGCTGCCGTTTTGAACTGTTTCAGTCCATATGGGGTAGATACACCCAAAATGCTGTTAGGGAGGGAGTTCCAGGATTTTGACCCTGAAGGAACAGCTGATATATTTCCAAGTCAGGATGGTGAGTGACTTGGAGAAGAACTTGCTCCTTGGTGGTGGTGTTCCCATGCATCTGCTGCCCTTGTCCTTCTAAGTTGTAGAGGTCATGGGCTTGGAAGGTATTATTGAAGGAGTGAGTGGCTGCAGTGCATCTTGTAGATGGTACACTTTGCTGCCACTGCGCATTGATGGCAGAGGCAGTGTGTAAGGTGGTGGATAGTGTGCCAAACAAGCGAGCTGCTTTGTTCTAGATGGCGTTGAGCTTCTTGAGTGTTGTTGGAGCTGTACTCATCCAGGCAAATTAAAGATTATTCCATCACACTCCCAACTTGTCCCTTGTGGTCAGGCTTTGGGGAGTCAGGAGGTGAGTTACCCACCACAGAATTCCCAGCCTCTGCTATTGTAGCCATATTATTTAAATGGCTAGTCCAGTTCAGTTTCTCGTTAATGGTAACCCTCACGATGTTGATAATGGGAGATTCAGTCATTGAATGTCAAGAGGAGATGGTTGGATTCTCTCTTGTTGGACAATGTCATTGCTGAGCACATGTGTGGCGTGGCTGTTTCTTGTCACTATTCAGCCCAAGCCTGAATATGATCCAGGACTTGCAGCATTTGGACATGGATTGCTTCAGTATCTGAACTGGACTGTTAAACTGAAGATTCGCAACAATCTCGGGCCCAATCGAACGGCCTCGTCGCGCACGACCTGGGTCGCGTTGCGGACTTTACCCCGCTCGGGAGACTTGTGACGCACAGGATGCATCGTGAGATCTAACGAGATCTCGCGAGGCGTTGCAATCTGGATCTTGCCCTCATTGGGCGGCATCCTGATTTGCATAATTAAGTCCAGCTGGAGGAGGACTCGTGTGGGGGTCGAATCTGAGGGCCCTGGTAATGGCTGCATTGCCGTTATCCCTGGGAAAGTATATGAGTAGCCCGGTGGTGGGGGGAATCATCAATTAGAATGTGGAATCCGCTTAGGAGGCACTTTAAATTAAGGCACATGCTGGTGTTGGGCCCGCTTTGTGGGAACCATAGGTTTGTGCCCGGGGGGGGGGTACATTTGCGGGCTTGGAGGAGCTGCAGGAGAGGTTCGAGTTACCAAGGGGGAGTGAGTTTAGGTATTGGCGGGTGCGGGATTTTGTGCGGAAGGAACTGCTCTCATTTTCCCAGGTGCCAGAGTACATACTGCTGGAGAAGTTTTTGCTCCTCGATGTGTGGGGGTGAAATGGAAGTATTGCGGAGATATATGGGTGATTGGGAGAGAGTGAAAGGGGTCAAGAGGAAGTGGGAGGAGGAGTTGGGAATGGAGATGGGTGGGGAATCTGGAGTGTTGTCATGCGCCAGGTTAGCTCAGCCCCCTTCTGCGTAAGGATGAGCCTTGTACAGTTCCAGGTGGCCCTTATATCTCGGGCCCAGATGTATGGGTTCTTCCCGGGAGTGGCGGGTGTGTGTGAGAGGTGTGGGAGGGGGACAGCAAACCATATCCACATGTTCTGGGGGTGTACAAAACTGGAGAGCTTCTGGGATGCGGTGTTCGATGGTCTGTCGGGGTTTGTGGGGGTGAAGCTGAAGCCGGATCCTATGGTGGGGATTTTTGGGGTGGTGGAGGTGCCGGGTGTGCAGAAGGCCGACATTGTGGCCTTCGCCTCTGATTGCCTGGTGACGGATTCTCTTAAATTGGGGGTCGGTAGCCCCACCGTGGGTCGCGGCGTGGCTGGGGATGTGTACGTGTTTCTCAGGTTGGAGAAAGTTAAGTTACGTTTGCCCTCAGCAGATCGGAGGAGGGGTTTGTAACACGGTGGGAGGCAGATTCTGTGTTTGTTTGAGGATTTGTTTATTGTGTGGGGTGGTGGGGGAGTTGGGATGAGGATGGGGGGGTTGGGATTAAAAGGGGGAAAATTGAACAAACTGTATGTAATTTGTTTCGTTGGTGCTATGTGGATGTTTTTTGAGGCTCTCTGAGCTCTGAACATTGCACCATTGCAAATCCGTTGTGCAGTTAGCAGAGCAGGATTGGAGAACGAGTGCACAAAAATCCGGATCTGCCACTGGTAGAAGACATCACCCACCCACTCAGCAACAATGTGACTAATCTGGACCAACATAACTGAGCTAGGCAGTTACGCTGCGGACTTGTGGAAGGAGCTTTGGTACAACACCAACAACACAGCCCAGAATCAGCATTTGATTGATGATCCCACGTTGATCCCACATCAAAGGAATCCTAAGGAGAGTAACGCACCTCCTGACCACCACCCCCCCCCCCCCACCCCCCCCCAAAAGCCTGTCCACCATCTACAAGGCACAAGTTAGGAGTGTGATGGAATACTTGCCTGGATGAGTGCAACTCCAATAACACTCAAGAAGCTCAACACCATCCAGGACAGATTAGTCCTCCTTCGACAAACATTCAAACCCTTCACCACCGACGAAGATTGGCAGCCGTGTGTGCCATCTACAAGATGCACTGCAGTAACTTGCCAAGGTTCCTCAGACAGCACTTTCCAAACCCATGACCACTGCCATCTAGAAGGACAAGAGCAGCAGATACCTGGGAACCCCACCACCTGGAGGCTCCCCTCCATGTTACTCATCACTCTGACTTGGAAATATATCACCGTTCCTTCACTGTCACTGGGGCAAAATCCTGGAACTCCCTCCCTAACAGCACACTGGGTGTACCTACACCTCAGGGACTGCAGCGGTTCAAGAAGGCAGCTCACCACCACCTGAAGGGCATTTAGGGATGGGCAATGTCAGCGACGCCCACATCCAGTAATTTAATTTTTAAAATAGGAAATCCCAAGCTTTAACCTCCCACGCAGCGGAAGGATACAACTGAACAGGCTTTGCACTGGAGTCGGACCCTGCCTTGACAACATTTTCCATTCGGGACCACATGACCCACCCCTGTGCAACTGTTACCAAGCGCAAACCATGGAGGTGCATATAATTAACAAGTGCTCCGAACTGTGCTTCAGTGTCGGTCTCACTGCCCTACACCAGGCTAATGAGGATACTGCCAATTGGCTGAAGAATTTCAAGTTTGACATCTAGCTGTTCATCATGGTTCAACAGGTAGCATTGTGGATAGCATAATTGCTTCGCAGCTCCATGGTCCCAGGTTAGATTCCGCCTTGGGTCACTGTCTGTGCAGAGTCTGCACATCCTCCCTGTGTGTGCGTGGGTTTTCTCCGGGTGCTCCGGTTCCCTCCCACAGTCCAAAGATGTGCAGGTTAGGTAGATTGGCCATGATAAATTGCCCTTAGTGTCCAAAATTGCCGTCAGTGTTGGGTGGGGTTACTGGGTTATGGGGATAGGGTGGAGGTGTTGACCTCGGGTAGGGTGCTCTTTCCAAGAGCCGGTGCAGACTCGATGGGCCGAGTGGCCTCCTTCTGCACTGTAAATTCTATGACAGCAGTAGCCAGCATTCAAAAGGCATGATGAGATGCGACTGTCCCAGTGACGAGATTAGCAGGCATCCATGGAATAGAATCCCTACAGTACTATTCAGCCCATTGAGTCTGTACCCACCCTTCAAAAGAGCACCCCACCCAGGCCCACTCCCCTGCCCTATCCCCATAACTCCACCTAATCTTTGGACAGTGCGAAGAAATCGGAGCAACCAGAGGAAACCCACACACGCATGTGGAGAAAATGCAAACTCCACACAGTCACCCAAAGTCGGAATCGAACCCTGGTCCCTGGCGCTGTGAGACAGCAGTGCAAACCACAGTGCCACCATGCCGCCCTAAATGGATGGGACCTGGGGAGTGCCTGCAGGAGGGAGGGCTGTTTTTTGTTTTATTCTTTTCATCGTAACTGGGTAAATGTTCCAGCACTGAGACTATTATCTCTTAGAAACAGGAGCATCTGTCAATGTGTTGGGGGACAAAACATTCAGCGAACTTCATAAATGCCCCACCCTGCAAACGAGGAAATACAGAAAATTCCCCTTACAATCGTGACAAACCACTGAAAATTTTCAGGACTTTTGAAACATCGATCACATTGAAATATAATAGGATGAATGATGTATTCTGTGTCGCATCAGGAGAATCAACGTATCACTTTTTACACAGCAACAGAATAACACATGATTGCTATCACATACTCGATTCAAATTGAACTTGTATCTTAGTGTTTTCCACTCACATCAGACTTTATTGATACATAGAACAGTACAGGCCCTTTGGCCCACGATGTTGTGCTGACCATTTATCCTAATCTAAGATCAACCAAACCTACACCTCTTCAATTTACTGCTGTCCATGTGCCTGTCCAAGAGTCGCTTAAATGTCCCTAATAACTCTGACTCCACCACCTCTGCTGGCAGTGCATTCCACGCACCCACCACTCTCTGTGTAAAGAACCTACCTCTGACATCTCCCTCATACCTTCCTTCAATCACCTTAAAATTATGTCCCCTTATGGTGAATGTAATATAGATGTATATATGTTAATTCACACTGTCTTTGTAAGCGCAGTAGCGATATCCTACCACTAGGGGGAGTAGCGCTGGGAGCACTCAGGAACTTGTATTGGGCTCCGCCCATGACTCCTCCCCCTAGTGCAGCTGTTTAAATACCCGTGTGGAGAGTCAGCCTGGGTCACTACGAGTTCATCGACGGGTAACAGGCTGGCTCTGAAGTAAGTCGATTAAAGCCTAGATTCACATCGGAAACACGTGTCTGGTGAATTGATGGTTCCATCAATTTAATTGACTTAAGAACAGTAAAGATCGATTATGGAATCGGCCCTCAAGCCTGGACGCCTGGAACTCAACCCGCAGGATGCAGAGGCTAAAGAAATCTTCTCCCACTGGATCCGGTGCTTCAAGGCTTACCTGGCCGAAGCGAGCACAGCCGAAAGTACAGAGGATCAGAAGCTAAGTCTACTGCACGCGAGGGTGAGCCACAGAATCTCTACTCAGCCAGTTCATATATTGCGGCGCTAGCAGTTCTCGAAAAAATGTATGTAAGGCCCATTAATGAAGTTTACGCTCGCCATGTGTTCACGACTCTCCGTCAGCGGCCTACGGAATTACTCGCCGAATTCCTGAGAGAATTTAATAATTTGTCCAATGACTGTAATTACCAAGCGGTTACCGTGGCTGAACACAGGGAATTGGCGGTACGCAATGTTTTTGTAGCGGGCCTCAGGTCTAACTATGTGCGCCAGCGACTGCTGGAAAAGGGAGCCCAGGACTTAGAAACGACTGTGGAAGCTGCTACCACGATGGAGGTCTCCTTCCGCAGCCTTAGCTCGTTCCCCGCGGACCCCGCAACCCAATCATGGGCCCCCGACCAGCGACTCCCCCAGGCCTGTGCTACGCGGCCGCCCAGCCACTATGCTGCTCCAGCCAGCCACTATGCTGCTCCAGCCTGCCATTTCTGCAGCCAGAACCAGCACCCGTGGCAGCACTGCCCGGCCCACAACGCGACCTGCAGCAGCTGCGGACGAAAAGGGCATTATGCAAGAGTGTGCCTCGCAAAAAGGGCCCCAGCTTCCAACTCCCCAGCGACTCGCAGTAACCGCTCCCCTCACTCGAGGTTCACCCTCATCACCGACCAAAGATCGGTTGCCTTCATGTTCAACAACTCGCAAAGGGGCAAAATAAAAAATGATAAAATTCTGAGGTGGAGGATCGAACTCTCCACCGCTGGGCCCGAAACGCTGCGTACTATGCCGCGACTCCGCCCCATCCAGCCACGTGCGATCCATGGGGGCCGCCATCTTGGAAAACCTCCACCACGCGGCCGGCCACGTGCTACTCATGGGGGCCGCCATCTTGGACGCCATCTTCCTCGCCACCCGCCACGTGCGATCCAAGGGCCCGATCGGCATCTCCGCGCTCGGACAACTCAGCGGAGGAATTCGAATTAGACTATGAACTCAGAGGGCAGTCATCACGGGGCCACTCCAGCACAGCTGATTGAGCCGCCGACTACCCGCAACTCAGCGTGGTCACTCTGGACCAATCACGACCAAAGAATCTACGAAACTCGATGGCAGAGGTCCATATCAACGGGTACAAAACGCCATGCCTCTTCGACTCCGTGAGCACAGAGAGCTTCATACATCCAGACCTGGTAAGACGCTGTTCGCTCCCCGTTCTCTCCGTGCAGCAAACTATCGCGCTCGCTTCAGGCTCCCACTCGGTCCAGATCCAGGGACGCACAGCCGCGACATTCACAATCTGAGGCGCTAGTTACTCGAAATTCAAACTCTACGTTTTGCCCGAACTCTGCGCGCCACTCTTATTAGGCCTAGACTTCCAATGCAACCTCAAGAGCCTCACCCTCAGCTTCGGAAGGCCCCTGCCCCCACTCACGATCTGCAGCCTCGCTACGCTGCGAATTCCCCCCCTCCTCTCTTTGCCAATCTCACTAAGGACTGTAAACCTGTAGCCACTAGTAGCAGGCGGTATAGCCTGCAGGATAGGGTATTTGCCAGAGCAGAGGTCCGAAGGCTACTCAGAGGGGATTATAGAGGCCAGCAATAGTCCTTGGAGAGCTCAGGTGGTGGTCGTTAAGACCGGGAAAAAATTCCGTATGGTGGTCGACTACAATCAGACTATAAATAGATTTACGCTCCTCGACGCGTATCCCCTCCCCAGGATTGCAGACATGGTAAACCAGATTGCCCAGTACCGGCTCTTTTCCACGGTGGATCTAAAGTCTGCATACCACCAGCTCCCAATCCGCCCGGAGGACCGCCACTACACAGCATTCGAGGTCAATGGCCGCCTCTTCCATTTCCTCCAGGTCCCTTTCGGCGTCACTAATGGGGTCTCGGTTTTCCAACGAGCAATGGACCGAATGGTGGACCAGTACGGTCTGCGGGCCATGTTTCCGTACTTGGACAATGTCACCATCTGCGGCTATGACCAGCAGGACCACGACTCCAACCTCCACCATTTTCTCCAGATGGCACAGAAACTGAACCTCACGTACAACAAGGAGAAATGCGTTTTCCGCACATCCAGACTAGCCATCTTCGGCTATGTCGTGGAAAACGGAGTCCTGGGCCCCGACCCGGATCGTATGCACCCCCTCTTAGAACTCCCTCCCCCTCATTGTCCCAAGGCCCTCAAACGGTGCTTGGGATTTTTTTCCTACTATGCCCATATGCAGACACAGCCCGCCCACTCTTTAGGGCCACACGATTCCCCCTGTCAGCTGAGGCACGCCAGGCCTTCGACGGCATCAAGGAGGACATCGCCTAAGCGGCCATGCGGGCGGTGGATGAATCCACTCCCTTTCAGATAGAGAGCGACGTCTCAGAGGTAGCTCTTGCAGCCACGTTAAATCAGGCAGGGAGACACGTTGCATTTTTCTCCCCTACCCTCTCCGCTTCAGAACTCCGACACTCTTCAGTTGAGAAAGAAGCACAAACCATTGTGGAGGCTATCCGTCACTGGAGGCACTACCTCGCAGGTAGGAGGTTCACCCTCACAACCAACCAACGGTCGGTCGCCTTCATGTTCGACAACTCGCAAAGGGGCAAAATTAAAAATGACAAAGTTCTGAGGTGGAGGATCGAACTCTCCACCTACAATTACGATATCAAATATCGACCCGGGAAGCTCAACGAGCCTCCGGATGCCCTATCCCGCGGGACATGCGCCAGCGCGCAGATCGACCGATTAAAAGTCATCCACAATGACCTCGGTCACCCGGCTCGCCCACTACATCAGGGCCCGAAGCCTGCCTTTCTCCAACGAGGAGGTAAAAGCGGTCACCAGGGACTGCCCGATCTGTGCGGAGTGCAAACCGCACTTCTATAGACCAGACAGGGCCCACCTGGTCAAGGCTCCTAGGCCCTTTGAACGCCTCGTGATTGATTTCAAAGGGCCAGTCCCCTCAACTAACAAGAACATTTACTTCTTAAATGTTGTAGACAAGTTCTCCCGTTTCCCATTCGCTAGCCCGTGCCCCGACATGACCTCCCACACAGTCATTAGGGCCCTGCATAGCATCTTCACCCTGCTTGGTTTCCCCAGCTACGTACACAGCGACCGGGGTTCGTCCTTCATGAGCGACGAGCTGCGTCAGTACCTGCTCGAAAAGGGCATTGCCTCGAGCAGGACTACCAGCTACAACCCCAGGGGGAACGGGCAGGTGGAAAGGGAGAACGCGACGGTCTGGAAGACCGTCCTACTGACCCTCCGGTCTAGAAAGCTCCAAGTGTCCCAGTGGCAGGAAGTCCTCCCAGATTCTCCAGGTCATGGACCTTGGTTTTCAATGTTTTCTGCCCCTCTTCCCAACATCGCTACCTCTGCTTACAAGGTGGTGATCCGACCATCATGATCCGAGATCGTCTCCTCCACCTTCTGGATCGTCAAACTTTGCGCCTTCAACTGTTGTTCCATCCTGTCCAGAGCTGCCCGAATTGGCTCAGTCATCTTTGCCACGTCGTCTATGACCTCCTGCCTCTGCATTCGAAATTCTTTCGCCAAAAATTTCACCAGTTTCTCTGTTGTCTACTGAGATGGCAATGACGATGCAGAGACCTTCCGCCATTTTCACCCCTCCTGAGACACACGGGTCTTCAGAGTCCGAAGAGGAGCTCTAACCCGGCTTATTCCTCGTATTGTAGCCTGCAGACATCCCACGCCGGAGGAGGACCCCAAACTCGCCAACTACCCCATTCTTTTCACCTGAACTTCACCCATTAAAAAGGTAAATAGGACCAAAACAACAAATCCCCAAGCAGGACCCACATTATGTGCGATCTCTCACTTCATGGATACCACCAGAAGTCCCCAGATAAGCAATCCTAACCACACGGAGTATCTTACAGCTCCATCTCTACGTACATGGAAGTGAGTTTGGAGTGATAACTGATTATAGGCCGGTACTAAACTTGTTCAACCATTCACGGGACACACCAGCTACTTGAACAGACTGTTGAATACTCAAACTACAGGACTGAGTGTTGAGTGTTAGCCAGGGAAGCTCAATGGGGCATCTTTCATGCCATTCTTTACCGACAATCAGTCCTACTGAAGAAGAGACAGACATACGGACTCAAATTGTTAACTTTGTTTCTCTCTTGGCAGATGTTGCCGGACCTGCGGGGTTTTCCCAGCATTTTCTCTTTTTACACAAGTCCTACCAGTCGTGAGGAAAAGAAAAGGGGCTGGTTTAGCACAGGGCTAAATCGCTGCCTTTGAAAGCAGACCGAGGCAGGCCAGCAGCATGGTTCAATTCCCGTACCAGCCTCCCAGAACAGGCGCTGGAATGTGGCGACTAGGAGCTTTTCACAGTAACTTCATTTGAAGCCTACTTGTGACAATAAGTGATTTTCATTTCATTTCATTTTTTCATTTTCATTATTGAGAAAATCTTTAATCTATCGTATATTGTTTATGACTGAGCGCAAAGTCTGCATCACTTATTAATTTTAAACAAAAAAGGATTCTGTGAAAGAGATTATTGTTGCAATAAAGATCTAAGTGTTACTGGTGAAGTTAAAATTGTTTTTACGTTTACTGCTTGCATTGTTTATAAGACAGACAACCCATTCTGGAAGTTTAAATATTCCAGGAAAATTCAAAAAGAAGATGTACCTCTCATTTACCAGGAAGGAGAAAGGTGTAGTGCAGGGGTTCCCAAACTGGAATCCTAGATCAGACCCTGAGAGGGCGGGGCCAAAAAGGACCTGGAGGGGAGCCCTGAGGGGAGCCAAGATTGTGGGTGCCAGAGAGGAGCTGGGACCAGGGGAAGGAGGGACCCGTGAGGAGCTGGAGGGCCCTGAGCGGGGCCGGAACTGCAGGGCCCCAAGAGGAGCTATGGGCATGGGGTCCCTGAGAGGAGCTGGGATCATGGGGGCCCAAGAGGAGGGGAGGTGATTGTGGGTGAGTGTGTGTGAGTGGGTGCTTCCATTAAAATTGACCAAAAGAAGGTAAGACTTGTTGATTAACAGAGCTTTTTATTATAATAAATGTATACATATAAGACATAGAACGATCTTTTAAGTTATTGTATGTTTGTACCTATTTCACAATAATAATCATCTTTTGTGCTTTAATTCTTCAATACAATAAGAATCTGTGGCTGCAAAAGAGACTCTGGGATGGTATGTTGCCTCCCTTGTGCCAGGGTCAGGGATGCCACTGAATGACTGCAGAGTATAGTCAAGGGGGAGGGCAAACAAAAAGATATCATGGTGCACATTGGTAGCAACAAATGGGCTGCATGGTAGCACAGTGGTTAGCACTGTTGTTCACAGCGCCAGGGTCTCAGGTTCGATTCCCGGCTTGGGTCACTGTCTGTGTGGAGTCTGAACGTTCTCCCCGTGTCTGCGTGGGTTTCCTCCGGGTACTCCGGTTTCCTCCCACAAGTCCCGAAAGACGTGCTATTAGGTAATTTGTACATTCTGAATTCTCCCTCCATGTACATGAACAGGTGCCGGAATGTGGCGACTAGGGGATGTTGACAGTAAACTCATTGCAGTGTTAATGTAAGCCTACTTGTGACAATAAAGATTATTATTATAGGCAGAAAAAGGGATGAGGGCCTGCAAGCAGAATTTAGGGAGCTAGGAAGTAGATTAAAAAACAGGACCCCGAAGGTAGTCACCTTTGGATTACTTCAGATAGCAAGTGAGTATAGAAATAGGAGGTTAGTGCAGATGAATGCGTGACTGGAGAAGTGGTACAGGAGGGAAGGCTTTAGATTTCTGGGACATTGGGACTGGTTTTGGGGACAGTGCGACCTGTACAAGGCGGATGGAATGGGACTAGCGTCCTTGTCGTGAGGTTTGCAAGTGCTGTGGGGGTTGTTTATTTTTTAATTTAGAGTACCCAATTAATTTTTTCCAATTAAGGGGCAATTTAACGTGGCCAATCCACCTAGCCTGCACATCTTTGGGTTGTGGGGGCAAAACCCACGCAAACACGGGGAGAATGTGTAAACTCCACATGGTCAGTGACCCAGAGCCAGGGACCTCAGTGTCGTGAGGCAGCAGTGCTAACCACTGCGCCACCATGCCATTTACTTGGCAGGGGGGTGGGATCATGAGAGAATGTTCAGTATGGATAGATGCACAGCCAAAATTAGAAGAGACAGCAAGTGAGTCAAGAAGTCTAAACCAGTTAAGCACACACATAGAAACATACATTGAAAATAGAGGCAGGAGGAGGCCATTTGACCCTTCGAGCCTGCTTCACCATTCATTAGGATCATGGCTCATCAAGTTCAATACCCTGATCCCGCCTTTCCCCCATATCCCTTGATGCCATTAGATCCAAGAGCCATACCTAATTCCTTCTTGAAATTTCGCAACGTTTTGACCTCAAGTATGATATAATATAATCCTAATTGACTTGGTCTCTCCTGATATGTCATTCCTGCTATCCCAGGAATCAGCCTGGTAAACCTTCGCTGCACTCCCTCCATAACAAGAACATCCATCCTCAGATAAAGACACCAAAACTGCACACAATACTCCGGGTGTGGCCTCACAAATGTCCTATACAATTGCAGTAAAACATCCCTGTTTAGAATTCTAGTAGATTTGTCAACAATGATTTCCCTTTTGTAAATCCATGATGACTTTGTCTGATTACACCACTGCTTTTCAAATGGGGTGCTATGAAATCCTTGATAATGAACTCCAGCAACTTCCCCACTACCGATGTTAGGCTCACTGATCTCTCGTTCCCTGTTTTCTCTCTCCCTCCCTGTGTGAATAGCGGGGTTATATCAGCTACCCTTCAATCTGTAGGAACCATTCCAGAGTCCAAAGAATTTTGGAAAATGACCATCAATAGATCTACTATTTCTAGGGCCACTTCCTTAAACTCTAGGATGAAGATTATCAGGCCCTGGAGATTTATCCACTTTCAATCCCATTAATTTCACCCAAACCATTTCTTTACTAATACTAATTTCCTTCAGCTCTTCCCTGAAACATGTGTTTCTCAGAACTTCTGGTACATTATTCATGTCTCCCTTTGTGAAGATGGAAGCAAAGTATAAATTTTTTTTTTTTAAATAATTTTTATTGGAAGCAAAGTATAAATGTAGTTCCTCAGCCATTTCTTTGTGCCCCATTATGAATTCCCCTGTTTCTGACGGTAAGGGCCTACATTCGTTTTTATCAATCATTTTCTCTTTACATATCTATAGGAACGTTTACGGTCAGTCTTTATGTTCCCCATGACCTTATATTCAGATTGCATTTTCCCCTTCTTAATCAATTCCTTGGTCCGCCTTTGCTGAATTTTCAACTGTTCCCAATCCTCAGGTCTATTGCTTTTTCTTGCTAATTTGTATGCCTCTTCTTTGAATCTAATACTATCTCTAATTTCCCTCGTAAGCCATGGTTTGACCACGGTTCCATTTCTACTCTTAAACCAAATAGGAATAAACAACTTTGGAATTCATCTATTCATTCCTTGAATGCCTGCCATTGCCTGTCCACTGTCCTTCCTTTCAGTAATGTTTCCCAGTCCATCTGGCCAGCTCATGCCTCATACCATCATAGTTACCTTTATTGAGGTTCAGGACCCTGGTCTCAGAATCAACTACCTCACTATTCACCTTGTTAAGAATTCTATTATATTATGGTCACTCGTCCCCAAGGGTTCTCTCACAACCAGATTGCCAACTAACCCTTTCTTATTGCACAACACTCAGTCCAATATGGCCAGTTCCCTTGTTGATTCCTCAGTGTGGTGATCCAGAAAGCCATCCCGTGCACACTCCAGAAATTCCTCCTCTGTTTTACTATGACTAATTTGACTCGCCCAATCTATATGCAGATTAAAGTCACCCATAATCACAGATGTTCCTTTATCACCTGCATCTCTGATTTCCTGTCTATTGCTATTCCTAACATTCCCACTGCAGTTTGGTGGTCTGTACACCACCCCCTAGAAATGTTTTTTGCCCCATGGTTTTTCATAGCTTGATCCAGACAGATTCCACATGATCTGTACTAATATCATTCCTCAATATTGTATCAATATTTTATTTTTTTAAATATAAATTTAGAATACCCAATTATTTTTTTCCAATTAAGGGGCAATTTAGCGTGGCCAATCCACCTAGCCTGCACATCTTTGGGTTGTGGGGGCGAAACCCACGCAAACACGGGGAGAATGTGCAAACTCCACACGGACAGTGACCCACTGGGATCAAACCTAGGACCTCGGCGCCGTGAGGCACAGGGCTAACCCACTGCGCCATCATGCTGCCCACTTATCAATATCTTCTTGAATCAACAATACAACTCCACCGCCTTTTTCTTTCTATCTGTTCTCCGGGATATAGGCAGATTGGTCAGATGGGCTGATAAATGGTGAATGGAATTCAATCGGATAAGTGTGAGGTGATGCAGGACAAACAAGGCAAGGGACATGATAAATGGCAGGATCCTGGGATGCACTGAGGATCAGGGGGACATTGGTGTACATGTACATACAGGAGTGATGGTGGATAAAGTGGTTAAAAAGACATATGGTATACTTGGCTTTATTAGCCGTGGCATAGAGCTAAAGAGCAGGGAGGTTATGCTGGAACTGTATAAAATATTGGTTAGGCCAAATCTGGAGTATTGTGTGCAGTTCTGGAATCCACATTATCAGAGGGATGTGAGATATCTAAAATTATGAGGGGATAGAGTAGACGGGAAGAAACCTGTCCCCTTAGTGGACCAGGGGGCAGAGATTTAAGGTAAGGGGCTGGAATTCGCTGCCTGAGAGGATGGTGGAGGCAGGGACCCTCAGAACAATTAAGGAGTATTCAGATGTGCACTTGCGATGATAAGACATATAAGGCTATGGGCCAAGTGTTAGAAAATAGGATTAGAATAGTTAGGTTGTTTTAACTGGTGCAGACGCAATGGAATGAAGGGCTTTTTCTGTGCTGTAAACCTCTATGACTCTATGTTTACTCAGGGCGTTCCTTCAGTCCTCTTGGGAGGTCAAAAGAGTTCCGCTAGTAAAGTTTGGGGAACTCTGATGCAGTATTCTGTGTGTAGTGTACGTACAATGTTTCAGTCGAGGGATTGAGAAAATAAAAACGCTAATGTTCTAACAGCAAACTGAGTTTCTTACCTAGAAATTTACACCTGCACTGGAATTTCCTCTCTAAACTTCCCTCCCTTTAAAGACACTCTTTAAAACATGTGACTATGTCCAGTCCTTTGTCATCTGTTCTATTATCTCCTTGTGGTGGTATGATTTGCATAGCTGTCTGCCATTGGTGCATAACACTGGCTTACCATTGGCTCTGGTCGGTCATGTGCCTCTCGACCGATTGGTTGAGACCAGTCATGTGACGGCTCTCCGATTGGTCGAGAGGCTGAGTTAACCCCGCCTCCAGAGCGAGGTATAAATACCCAGAACGCCCGGCGGTCGTCCATTTACTGTAGTCGACCGCAGGGCTAACTTCTAGCTTATTAAAGCCTAACTTTTGTACAGCAACTCGTCTCGCGTTCGATTGATGGTTCATCACTCCTTATGTGGTTCAGTGTTTGATTAGGCTCCTGTAACGCTCCCCAGGATGTTCGGCTACGTACAAATGCAAATAGTTGTAACAATGCGATTTTAGCTGCCTGGGCTGATCCCACTGATTGAGGGCATGGTTGCTCTGATTACCGCCGTTGGTCATTGCTCATCCTTACTGATAGCTTCTCTCCACCTTCCTGCCAACAGGCAAATGCCAGTGGTGCCAGGGAACTGATCATCCAACGTCTCAACTTCATACGTGAGATATGCGAGAATGAGGAGCAGAGACTGTTGGAGGTGATCCATGATGAGGAAGAGCAGGTCCAACAGAGCATACTGACCCAGAAAACCTACTGGATGGAGTCTCAGCAGAAGTTGGTTGACATTAAAAACTACCTAGTAGACACACTGACCAAAATGGATGACAGCGCTCTTCTGGTGAACAATAATTTTCCATTACTGTCCTGTCTCATTTATGAAGTACTGCTGTTTACTGAATAATTCACCCTTTCTTTTTCTCTCTCTCTCTCTCTGCAGAAACGCCAACAGGAAATATTTGAAAGGTAAATCCTGTCAATCATGTGGAATGAACATTGGCGATGGACATCAAAGTCTGCAAAACCCATTGAAGCATTACTCCTGTAGTTTAGGATGTCAGTTAGACCGGAGAGTTAATGCTGTGTCTTGCCTCAATCCTGCACCCGGCCTGACAATAGCAAAATACCGCGGGTGTGGGAAATCATAAATAAAAACAGAGAATGCTGGAAACACTCGCACATCAGGCAGTGGAGAGAGAAATAGAGTTAAGGTTTCAGTTCAATGACCTTTCATTGCAGCAGTTCTATCTGCTGGCCTGACCCACTGAGTATTTCAGCATTTCCTTGCTTTTACTCCCACTTGATAATAACTGGATCAAATTTCATATTGAATTTAGCCCTGTAGAGAACTCCAATTAAGTGATGTGAGTTCCCATCCTGATTGGATCAAATTACACAATGTTTGATTATTGCCCCCAGATTTCAAGGCAGAGCCAGTACCAACTTTGTTAAATCCACCAATCGGGTGATGTTACTAAACACATCCTTATTCATTCAAGTTTTTCTCCTGCTGTTGACAGTGTCATCTAGATCCCTTATAAGTGCTGCCTCATGGTGCCGAGGACCCAGGTTCGATCCTGGACCTGGGTCACTGTCCGTGTGGAGTTTGCACATTCTCCCTGTGTATGTGTGGGTCTCAAGATGTGCAGGGTAGGTGGATTGACCATGCTACAATTGCCCCTCAATTGGAAAATAAAGAATTGGGTACTCTAAATTTTATTTTTAAAAATAGATCCCTTATAAGAGTATTATACCGTACTTGCCTCCCGGAGAATTATTCTGTTTTCCATTCTCTAAGGAAAGAGCTGTCTGCTCTCTTCATTGCGAGAATTTTATTTGGGAATACCTGACCCTTTGGGTGTACAGACCCAATTGTTTCATCCTCCGCCCACTCCTGCAAGGAGAGCAATAAAACATAGAACATACAGTCCAGAAGGAGGCCATTCGGCCCATCAAGTCTGCACCGACCCATTTAAGCCCTCACTTCCACCCTATCCCCGTAACCCAAAACCCCTCCTAACCTTTTTTGGTCACTAAGGGCAACTTATCATGGCCAATCCACCTAACCTGCACGTCTTAGGACCAAGGGAGGAAACCCGAGGAAATCCACGCAAACTGTGCAAACTCCACACAGTCACCAGAGGTCAGAATCAAACCCGGGGATCTGGTGCTGTGAGGCAGCAGTGCTAACCACTGTGCCACCATGCCGCCGATTTTTGTATCTGTGGTTTCAGCAGTTTTCAGTCCTGCGATAATGGGGAGATTTGAAGGCCAAGATTATTGTGGACACAAACTGAGGGAGCTGGGCGAGGGAGCAAAGTTTTCACATTTTATAAATAGATCCCAAACTCCTATTAACCCTGAGGAGGAATGTGGAGTTTGCACATTCTCCCCGTGTCTGCGTGGGTTTCACCCCCACAACCCAAAGATGTGCAGGATAGGTAGATTGAACACTCTAAATTGCCCCTTAATTGGAAAAAATAATTGGGTACTCTAAATTTATTAAAAAAAAAAAAAAAACCCTGAGGAGGAAAATAGATGAATCCAATTGTTGTTTTCTGCACCCGCATATGGGTCAATGAACTTAAATCTGTGTCCTCTGCTTACCGGTCCTCCTGCTGGGGGGGGAAACAGTTTCTTATTTATTCTATCTAAACTCTTTGTGTTTTTGAACACCTTTAGTAAATCTCTCCTGTATGTTCTCTACTCGGGGAACAATCCCAGCTCCTCTGACCTGTCCACATGACTGAAGTCCCCCATTCCTGTAATCTCCTCTCCATTCTCTCGGTATCATTCCCAATTGCAGTGAGTAGAATTGGACACGATATCCCAGCCGTTTTGTGTGTTTTTCTACTTTTATGTTCTGAATGTAATTTTTTTTGTTCTAGGGCAGAGGAAGCAGAGGGAATTCTTGAGCCTGTGGACTCAAACAAGCTGAACTTCAACCTTTCCTGTGCTCACAGTCACCTCCTCGGTAATCTATGGGCCTCTGCGGCCATGATCTGCATCGCAGGTCAGTAATAACTGGCACACAATAATGGCTTGGCCCAATCCAAGAGTTTACTGCCTACCACCTTACCCTCGTGTCCCATTCACCTCTCATCCATCCTGTGTCACTGATCTACATCGTCTCCCCAGTCAAGCAATGCCTCCATTTTAAAATTCTGTTTACAAATACCCCAGTGGACTCACCCCTCCCTACTTCTGTGATCTCCTCCAACCCCACCACCCTCCGAGATATTACTATTCATCTAATTCTGGTCTCGGTGATTTTAACCGCTGCACCTTTAGGCTCCGAGATCTGGAATTCCTTCCCTAAACCCCTGCCCCCCCCCCCCCCCCCCACTCTTTCCTCTCTAAAACCTACCACATTGACCAAGCTTTGGCGCATCATCCCAGGTATTGCCATATTTGGCTTGATGCCAGATTTTGGTATGTTTTATTGCATTGGAGATGCTGCATAAATAAATAACAAGTTGTTGTTGAAAATCGCTGAGTGTGGTTAGAATGTGGAACTGGCTACCACAGGCTGTAATTGAGGTGAATAGTATAGATACATTTAAAGGAAAGCTGGATAAGAAGGGAAGAGAGAATATGCTGACAGAGTTAGATGTGAAGTAACTGGAAGATGTCTGGTGAGGTTCATAAATGCTGGCTTGGACTGGTTGGGTAAAATGGCTCGTTTCTGGAGTGTATAATCAATGTCATTCTAGGTGATATTAAGGGCTGGTTGAACCCTATGAGTGTTCTCCTCATGAATCAATGGGATTAGCAGGTTAGGCTATTAGGCTATACATTCCAGTGGCATCCAAGGTTTGATCCTGGGCCTGTGTTGAATTTGCCGATCTCGGCGATTGGTGCGCTACACCTGGCGTGGGTTCAGGAGGTGAAGACGAGAGTTGTCTGATGCTAATTGCTGTTTGTAACCCCTGCTGGAGTTCTCATGTTGAGTGGGGGAGAAAGGGATCATGCTTAATGTGAATCACCCTGCAGTCAAATTGACTGCCATGTAACTGCAAGAACAACAAGCACTCTGGTCAGTACTGGAGTATGAGCAGGGGTTCAGCAACCTCAAAAAAGAAATATACACAGACTATCTCCAAAATATCTGCACTCCTCACTGAGCCCCGACTCCTCTTGATATTTTCCACAGCTATGGTCTTACCAATATTTAATTGAAGTAAATTTCTGCTCACCTAAACAGTATTTACATTCAGAAACAGTGGATGGGTTGAGTGAGGTAACGGTGGGGTAGAGCTGGGTGTTGTCAGTGCACATTTAAAATGTGACATTCTGGCTGTCCTTTTGTCTGGTGTGGCCTGGGCTGGGGATTGTGTTCTGGGCTGGGAGTTTGGTTCTGCTTTGGGGGCTGGGGGCTGGAGACTGGGCGGAGGGTTGGGCTGGGCTTTGATGGTGCAGTCCAGTTGCTGAAAACAAAACACCCACCTCAGGCTAGTGATGGATAAGGAGGAAGCCTGGAGTCTGGGCTGTGGCACTGATTAAATCATTAGCTTCTGTCCAAACCTGTCTATAGTGGGTCACCATGTTTCACACTTTGCCGATAGTGGGTGATATTACAACGTAGGATTTCAACTTGACGTCTAGGTGTGAAGCTCCTGTAGTGGATCAGTCGCTATCACAGGATCTGCCTCACTTTCCTATGTTGTGAAAATGAAACGGTCTCCGTATTGGGTGGCTGATCGACAACATGAGCTACACACGCCCAGCGGAGAAATCTAAAATCCTGGAATGTTTTGATATTCCAATGCTCTGGAATATTTTCTCGCAGTAGAGTGGTCAATGAGTGTATCTTTGAGCACTGTCAGCAATAAGAAAATGCCTTCACTATCATAGTGTTTCTGAGGTTTGGGTTCTGGACTTTGATTGGATATATCATCCAGATTTCTATCTGTTTACAGGCAGACGAAAGAGCTTTGAGAAATCGACTGAAATGTTGTAAACTCGACCATACATAGGACCAGGGGTGGAATATTCGGCCCCTCAAACCTGTTCCTGTACAAACCGTGTCTGTAAATATTTGAATGACCAAGTGCTGGAAAGTGGGATTAGAATACTGAGGCGGTTGTTTTTGACTGGCGCAGACGCGATGGGCTGAAGGGCCTTTTCTGTGCTGTAAACCGCTATGACTGTAACCTTAGTAAAACTCTAATCTTCTGTTTCAGATACTGAAGATTTGCACATAGATGAGAAAACTCTGCACACGTCGCTGATGCTCTCTGAGAGTAAAAAGAGACTGACCTTTGTCAAGAAGAAAGTCCAATTGTATCCGGACTGTCCTGAGCGCTTTGAGCACTGGCCAAATGCCCTGGGACTGGAGTCTTTCCAGAGCGGGCTTCACACCTGGACAGTGGATGTGCGAAATAGCTGTGCCTACAAAGTGGGACTGGCTTACGGCTGCCTTCCACGTAAAGGCTCCAGCCATGAATCCCGACTTGGTTATAACTCGTCCTCTTGGGTTTTTTCTCGGTACGATGAAGAATACACAGTCGCCCACGACGGCCAGCTGAAGACCTTGGATCTGCTGAGGTGCCCAAAGTTGATTGGCGTTATGGTAGACTATGATGGAGGTGAAATCCTCTTCTATGATGCTGACGCCTGCGCTATAATACACAGTTACAGAACAAAGTTTGTCCGTCCCATCCACGCGGCATTGGCAGTGGCGGATGAAAGTATCGCAATTGTCCACTAGCGGGGTGGTCCGTGCACTCAATATTCCTGAGTTTGCGCCTAATATTTTGGTTCTGGAATTTTCTCATTCTAGGAAGAGATCCCAGTCTAATTGAAAAGCAGATTACTGCGAATGCTGGAAATCTGAAACAAAACAGAAAATGCTGGAAGCACTTCACAGGTCTCGCAACATCTGTGGAGAGAGAAACAGAGTTTGTGTTTCAGTTCAGCGACTCTTTGTTGTTCTGGTGAAAACTGATCAATCTGAAATGCTAACCCTGTTTCTTTCTCCACAGATGCTGCCAGAGTGTGTCCAACATTCTCTGCTTTTACCCCAGTCGAATTATTCAGGAACGAGCAGGTGTCCCAAAGCTGGTTTAAATGGAACACAAAAGCTTCTTTAGCTGAATTGCCCACATAGGAATCCAGAGAATCCCATGAAGGAGGCCATTTGGCCCATTGAGCCTGCACTGACCCTCCGCAAGAGCACCCCACCTAGGCCCACTCCCCCGCAACCCCGTAGCCTCACCTAACCTGCACATCTTTGGACTGTGGGAGGAAACTGGAGCACCAGGAGGTAACCTACGCAGACACGGGGTGAATGTGCAAACTCCACACACACAGTCACCCGAGACCGGAATCGAACCCGGGCCCCTGGTGCTGTGAGACAGCAGTGCTAACCACTGTATCACCGTGCTGCATCCTATGTTTCATTCTTGTTGTTTGGGTTAAATCCTGTGTTAATTCCTAAGTAGAATGTTGGGTATTCCTCTCTGGCTTGCTGCACTTATTTACCTTTCTGAAGTTATTGGTGCCCATGCTGATGTAGATTTTGATAAAATTGACTGTTTGGCATGTAGGCAATATTGGTATTGGCAGCCTTTAGGCTGACCTGGTATCATTGGTGGGTCCTCTTGTATCTCTGGTATCAGGTTGATCCAACAGTGGGTTGTTAAACATCAACATGTTGGTATCGGACTAGAGTTACATGTAGGTCAGACCAGTTAAGGATGGCAGATTTCCTTCTTGAAAGGACATTTGTGAAAAATGTGGGGCGGGATTCTCCCGTACCCGGTGGGGCGGGGGGTCCCAGCAGGATGGAGTGGCGTGAACCACTCCGGCGTCAGCCCGCCCCAAAGGTGCGGAATCATCCGCACCTTCAGGGGTTAGGCCGGCGCTGGAGTGGTTTGCGCCCTGCAGGCCGGCGTGGAAGGCCTTTGGCGCCACGTGCCACGCCATCCGGGGCCGAAGGGACTCCGCCGGCCGGCGCGGGTCTGCGCATGCGCGGGAGCGTCAGTGGCTGTTGACGTCATCCCCGTGCATCGCTGGGGGGGTTCACCTACGCGTCGGTCATCACGGAGGCTGACACGATCGACGAGTAGGAAAAGAGTGCCCCCAGGGCACAGGCCCGCCCGCGGATCGGTAGGCCCCGATCGCGGGCCAGGCCATGGTGGGGGCCCCCGCGGGGCCAGATCGCCTCGTGCCCCCCCCCCCCTCCCGGACCCTGGAGCCCGCCCGCGCCCCCAGGTCCCGTCGGTAAGGGACCTAGTCCAATTTACGCCGGCGGAACTGGCAAAGAACCAGCGGGTCTTCGGCCCATCACGGGTGGAGAATCGCCAGGGGGGGCAACTGTGAGCGGCTGCCGACCGGTGCGGCGCGATTCCCGCCCCTGCCGAATCTCCGGTGCCGGAGACTTCAGTGGCCGGCAGGGGCGGGATTCACGCCACCCCCCGGCGATTCTCCGACGCGGCGGGTGGGTCAGAGAATCCTGCCCTACGTTTTTATGATAATTCAACATCTTCATGGTCATCATGACTGATTCCAGCATTTTATTACCAGATTTAAAAAGAACTGAATTCAAATTCTCAAACTACCGTGGTGGAATGTGAACTCTCATTCTCTAGAAGATTATTAGTCCAGTACATAATCACTACACTACTGTATTATACGTTTGACAGTGAATGTTAACAGGCCATCTTACTGATAGAGGAAGGAATTTACTGGATAGGGACAAAGGTCTGGGACCAGGGCTGTTTTCTCCCTATCCCAGAGGCACTGACCTAATTGTAACCGTTCCTAATTACAGCTTCTTAAGTGTCCCCGGCGTTAATTGCTCTATTGATGGCCCTGCCTTCAGTTACCTGTACTCCAAGTTCTGGATGCTCCTCCCTACATCTCCCCACCTCTCTATTTCACTTTGCTACGAACATATCAAATAGGAACAGGAGGCAGCCATTCAGCTCATTGAGTCTGCTCCACCATTCGGTCACATTTAATGAAGGAGCCTCAACTGCTTCACTGGGCAAGGAATTCCATAGATTCACAACCCTTTGGGTGAAGAAGTTCCTCCTAAACTCAGTCCTAAATCTACTTCCCCTTATTTTGAGGCTATTATTTTGAGAAAGTTCTGCTTTCACCTGCCAGTGGAAACAACCTGCCTGCATCTATCCTATCTATTCCCTTCATAATTTTATATGTTTCTATAAGATCCCCCCTCATCCTTCTAAATTCCAATGAGTACAGTCCCAGTCTACTCAACCTCTCCTCGTATTCCAACCCCTTCAACTCTGGGATTAACCTAGTGAATCTCCTCTGCACACCCTCCAGTGCCAGTACATCCTTTCTCAAGTAAGGAGACCAAAACTGAACACAATACTCCAGGTGTGGCCTCACTAACACCTTATACAATTGCAGCATAACCTCCCTAGTCTTAAACTCCACCCCTCTAGCAATGAAGAACAAAATTCCATTTGCCTTCTTAATCACTTGTTGCACCTGTAAACCAACTTTCTGTGACTCATGCACGAGCACACCCAGGTCTCTCTGCACAGCAGCATGCTTTAATATTTTATCATTTAAATAATAATCCCGTTTTCTGTTATTCCTACCAAAATGGATAACCTCACATTTGTCAACATTGTATTCCATCTGCCAGACCCTAGCCCATTCACTTAACCTATCCAAATCCCTCTGCAGACTTCCAGTATCCTCTGCACTTTTCGCTTTACCATTCATCTTAGTGTCATCTGCAAACTTGGACACATTGCCCTTGGCCCCCAACTCCAAATCATCTATATAAATTGTGAACAATTGTGGGCCCAACACGGATCCCTGAGGGACACCACTAGCTACTGATTGCCAACCAGAGAAACACCCATTAATCCCCACTCTTTGCTTTCTATTAATTAACCAATCCTCTATCCATGCTACTACTTTACCCTTAATGCCATACATCTTTATCTTATGCAGCAACCTTTTGTGCGGCACCTTGTCAAAGGCTTTCTGGAAATCCAAATATACCACATCCATTGGCTCCCCGTTATCTACTGCACTGGTAATGTCCTCAAAAAATTCCACTAAATTAGTTAGGCACGACCTGCCCTTTATGAACCCATGCCTCACTATTTCTTCCTTGATGATAGATTCCAGCATCTTCCCTACTACCAAAGTTAAGCTCACTGGCCTATAATTACCTGCTCTCTGCCTACCTCCTTTTTTTAAACAGTGGTGTCACGATTTGCTAATTTCCAGTCCCCGGGACCACCCCAGAGTCTAGTGAATTTTGGTAAATCATCACTAGTGCATCTGCAATTTCCCTAGCCATCTTTTTTAGCACTCTGGGATGCATTCCATCAGGGCCAGGAGACTTGTCTACCTTTAGCCCCATTAGCTTGCCCATCACTACCTCCTTCGTGATAACAATCCTCTCAAGGTCCTCACCTGTCATAGCCTCATTTCTGTCAGTCACTGGCATGTTATTTGTGTCTTCCACTGTGAAGACCGACCCAAAAAACCTGTTCAGTTCCTCAGCCATTTCCTCATCTCCCATTATTAAAACTCCCTTCTCATCCTCTAAAGGACCAATATTTACCTTAGCTACTCTTTTTTGTTTTATATATTTGTAGAAACTTTTACTGTCTGTTTTTATATTCTGAGCAAGTTTGCTCTCATACTCTATCTTACTCTTCTTTATAGCTTTTTTAGAAGCTTTCTGTTGCCCCCTAAAGATTTCACAGTCCTCTAGTCTCCCACCAATCTTTGCCACTTTGTATGCTTTTTCCTTCAATTTGATACTCTCCCTTATTTCCTTAGATATCCATGGTCGATTTTCCCTCTTTCTACTGTCCTTCCTTTATGTTGGTATAAACCTTTGCTGAGCACTGTGAAAAATCGCTTGGAAGGTTCTCCGCTGTTCCTCAACTGTTCCACCATAAAGTCTTTGCTCCCAGTCTACCTTAGCTAGTTCTTCTCTCATCCCATTGTAATCTCCTTTGTTTAAACTCAAACCACTAGTATTTGATTTTACCTTCTCACCCTCCATCTGTATTTTAAATTTCACCATATTGTGATCGTTCCTTCCAAGAGGATCCCTAACTATGAGATCATGAATCAATCCTGTCTCATTACACAGGACAAGATCTAGGACCGCTTGTTCCCTCGTAGGTTCCATTACATACTGTTCTAAGAAACTATCCCGGATACATTCTATAAACTCCTCCTCAAGGTTGCCTTGACCGACCTGGTTAAACCAATCGACATGTAGATTAAAATCCCCCATGATAACTGCTGTACCATTTCTACATGCATCAGTTATTTCTTTGTTTATTGCCTGCCCCACCATAACGTTATTATTTGG
The DNA here is from genome assembly GCF_902713615.1 of Scyliorhinus canicula. Lineage (NCBI taxonomy): Eukaryota > Metazoa > Chordata > Chondrichthyes > Carcharhiniformes > Scyliorhinidae > Scyliorhinus > Scyliorhinus canicula. The sequence continues at coordinate 19,402,927 of NC_052166.1, read as the reverse complement.
TGGCCGATAGACTACTCCTACAGTGAATTTTTCGCCTTACTATTCCTGATTTCCAGCCAAATGGATTCAACCTTATCCTCCATAGCACCGATGTCATCCCTTACTATTGACTGGATGTCATCCTTAAATAACAGAGCGACACCACCTCCCTTACCATCCACTCTGTCCTTCCGAATAGTTTGAAACCCTTGGATATTTAACTCCCAGTCGTGACCATCCTTTAACCATATTTCTGCAATGGCCACTAAATCATAGTCATTCACGATGATTTGCGCCATCAACTCATTTACTTTATTCCGAATACTACGAGCATTCAGGTAAAGTACCCTTATGTTGGGTTTTTTACCTCTGTTTTGAATCTTAACATCTCCAGTTTTATTCCTTTTAGTATTACTGGGCCTATTCACTGAGCTCCCCTCAATCACTGTACCTTGTACTGTTGCCCTTTTTGATTTTTGACTATGGCTTCTCTGCCTTGCACTTTCCCCCTTACTTCCTTTTGCTTATATCCCTATTTTACTACCTTCCAACTTCCTTCATCGGTTCCCATCCCCCTGCCACATTAGTTTAAACCCTCCCCAACAGCTCTAGCAAACACCCCCCCAGGACATCGGTTCCAGTCCTGCCCAAGATAACCCGCGCATTCCAGGTATCAATCTAGTAAATCTCCTCTGACCCACCTCTATCGCATTTACTGTCATAATATACATCTGTGTGTATAATGGAGTGCAGACAGGCAGTGATTGACACACAAGATCACCAGTAAGCACACAGAACAGAGCAGCCAATCACCAGACAGGACACTACCACTATAAAGCCAGAGGACACTAGGTTTCCCGCTCTCTCTGGACCCAGCCACTGAGACAGTCAGTGCTCGTGAGCATAGTCAGTGCAAACACCATGCGGTAGCTAGTAAGTCTGGTCAGGCTAGTACTAGGTCGCCAGTCAAGTCAGCATAGTGTCAACCCACAGTTGAACATGTATAGTAGTTAAGACGTTAAATAAAATCGTGTTGCATCTTATCAAGTGTTGGAGGTCTGTCTCTCGTTACACTGCATCAAGTGCAGTCCCCGTCGACCCAGTCTGCCCAACACATCATGGTACCAGTGAGTGATGCTGAAATCTGACGGACCTACCTTGAGTGAATCAGCGTTGACCAGCAAACAGCCATCCGGTGACATGGACAATGTCCGCCCTCCTCCGCAGCTTCGCGTCGCCGGCAACCACGGTGCAAATTGGAAACTCTTCAAACAAAAGTTCCAACTATATATCGAAGCCACCGACCTCAAGGCCGCGTCGGACGCCAGGAAGATCGCACTATTACTCTCTACAGCCGGGGACCACGCCATCCACATCTACAACTCCCTTACATCCGCTGAAGGCGAAGACAAGACAAAATTTAAAACAGTCCTGCTGAAGTTCGACAGCCACTGAGACGTTGAGGTGAATGAGAGCTTTGAACGGTATGTATTGCAGCAGAGGCTTCAGGGTAAGGCTGAACCATTTCAGTCCTTTCTGACCCATCTCCGCATCCTCGTGCAGTCATGTAACTATGACTTGACAACTGATTCCATGATCTGGGATCAGATTGTTTTCGGGGTCCGATTCCCTTCACCAGCAGCTCCTGAAAGTCAAGCAACTCGCCCTCACCATCGCCATTGAAACGTGCGTTGTCCACGAACATGCTAACAATCGGTACTCCTACATCAGGGTGGTAGAAACTGCAAAGCTAGCCTCCCACGAGGCGGAATGGGTGCAGGCTATCGCACAAATGCAGGGCCTGAGGATCGACGAGAGTGACCATTTTGCGCGCTTTTCCCAGGCCCCTGCGCATGCGCGCCACGACCAAGGGGACGGCGAGACAGACGTTCAGACTGCGCAGATGCATACGTCATTCGACCGCACTGCGCATGCGCGATGGCGCACGGAACGTGCTGACGTTGGCGTTATGACGTGTCCAAATTGTGGCTCTGCCCATTTAAAGCGGCAGTGTCCGACAAAATCATGATGGTGTCTACAGTGTGGCAAGCTTGGCCACTATGCAGCCCTTTGCAGATCTGCTCCACTGCCCAGCAGGCAGCGATCCCAGTCACGACGCAGAAGCGTCCGTTCAATACAGCAGGCCATGCCAGATTCCGAGCCCAACAGATCCTGATGCTGAGTGCTTTTTGCAACTGGGGGCTTTTCACAGTAACTTCATTGAAGCCTACTTGTGACAATAAGCGATTATTATAGGGGTTGGTTTAGCACAGGGCTAAATCGCTGGCTTTGAAAGCAGACCAAGGCAGGCCAGCAGCACGGTTCAATTCCCGTACCAGCCTCCCCGAACAGGCGCCGGAATGTGGCGACTAGGGGCTTTTCGCAGTAACTTCATTTGAAGCCTACTTGTGACAATAAGCGACAAAAAAAAAAGAAGGCGGTCCTCCGCTTTCTAGGGATGGTCAACTTCCTCGGGAAGTTCATTCCCAACAAGGCGTCCCACACCACAGCCCTCCGCCATCTCGTCAAAAAGTCGACGGAATTCCAGTGGCTGCCCGCTCATGAAAAATAATGGCGTGAGCTGAGGGCAAAGCTCACCACAACCTCGGTTCTGGCGTTCTTCAACCCAACCAAGGAGACCAAAATATCCACTGACGCGAGCCAGGACGGCATTGGGGCGGGGCTCCTCCAACGGGATGACTCCTCGTCCTGGGCTCCAGTTGCGTATCCCTCCAGAGCCATGACGCCCACTGAGCAATGGTACGCTCAGATTGAGACGGAATGCCTGGGCCTCTTAACAGGAATCGACAAGTTTCACGACTATGTTTATGGCCTCCCAAAATTCACGGTAGAGACGGACCACAGGCCACTAGTCCACATAATCCAGAAGGATTTAAATGACATGACGCCTCGGTTACAGCGAATCCTTCTCAAGCTACGCCGCTATGACTTTGAACTTGTCTACACGCCAGGCAAAGAGCTCATTGTTGCAGATGCCCTTTCCAGGTCCATTACCACACCGTGTGAACAAACTGACTTTGTCTGCCAAATCGACGCGCAGGTGCAATTGTGTGCCTCCAACCTTTCGGCCTCTGATGAGAGGGTCATCCAACTTCGTGAGGAAACAGCCAAGGGTCCTCTGCTACAGCGAGTGATGCAGCACCTTACAAATGGTTGGCAGAAGGGACAGTGTCCCCAGTTCTACAACGTCAAGGACGACCTGACGGTGGTGACGGCATCCTCATGAAGCTCGACAGGATCGTGATTCCTCAGAGCATGCGAGTTATGGTGCTCGGCCAACTCCATGAGGGTCACCTGGGGGTCGAGAAATGTCGACGCAGAGCTCGGGAGGCAGTTTATTGGCCGGGCATCAGCCAGGACGTTGCCAACAAGGTCCTCAACTGTCCTACATGTCAGAAATTTCAGCCAGCTCAACCCAAAGACACTTTGCAGCAACATGAGATAGTGACCTCCCCATGGTCCAAAGTCGGTGTCGACCTTTTCCATGCCAAAGGGCGTGACTATGTCCTCCTGGTCGACTACTTCTCCAGTTACCCAGAAGTGGTGAAACTGTCCGTCCTCTCATCGAAGGCAGTGATTAAATCCTGCAAAGAAACGTTCGCCAGGCATGGGATAAAGCTCACGGTGATGAGTAACAACAGTCCCTGTTTTTACAGCCAGGAGTGGTCTGATTTTGCACGGTTATACAACTTCCGTCACGTAACCTCCAGCCCCCACTACCCGCAGTCAAACGGCAAGGCCGAAAAAGGGGTCCATAAGAGATTGCTATGCAAGGCTGCAGACTCCGGCTCCGACTTCAACCTGGCATTGCTGGCATACAGGGCAACCCCGCTGTCCACTGGGTTGTCTCCAGCACAGATGCTCATGAATCGCACTCTGCGAACCATGGTTCCAGCCATCCATGTTCCAGACCTTGACCACCTCACGGTCATACAAAAGATGCAGCAGTCTCGGGCCCAACAGAAAACCGCATATGATGCTCATGCCACGGATCTCCCCGACCTGGTCCCAGCTGACCGAGTTCGTGTTCAGCTGCCTGACGGCGGCTGGTCCGCCACAGCTGTGGTGGTCAAGCAAGTGGCCCCAAGATCATTCCTCGTCCGCATGGCTGATGGCTCCTTGCTACGACGCAACAGACGGGCGCTGCGCAGGAAGCGCAGAGTTCCACGCCCGCCACCTGACCGAGATGCCCCGCCACACACAATGCTTCTTCTGGACGTGCCCTACCATGAGGCCACCGATCTACCAGCAATCCTGCCGACCCCTGCGACCACCGCATTGGCGGCGGTCCCGCCTATCCAAATGCAGGCGGCCCCTGATCCACCCTTGAGGCGGTCAACCAGAATTCATCGCCCGCCACAAAGACTAAATTTATTGACTGAACTTTTGTACATCTTGTTACCTCATCGTTTTGACCTCTGTAAATATCGTTTTACCGTTTCATCTGCCCTATATCTGCACTAGTGACAGCTTCCTATGTATATGTATATTTGGGCAGCATGGTAGCATGGTGGTTAGCATCAATGCTTCACAGCTCCAGGGTCCCAGGTTCGATTCCCGGCTGGGTCACTGTCTGTGTGGAGTCTGCACGTCCTCCCCGTGTGTGCGTGGGTTTCCTCCGGGTGGTCCGGTTTCCTCCCACAGTCCAAAGATGTGCGGGTTATGTGGATTGGCCATGATAAATTGCCCATAGTGTCCTAATAGTAAGGTTAAGGGGGGGAGTTGTTGGGTTACGGGTAAAGGGTGGATACGTGGATTTGAGTAGGGTGATCATTGCTCGGCACAACATCGAGGGCCGAAGGGCCTGTTCTGTGCTGTACTGTTCTATGTTCTATATAAATTCATTTTAGCACATTCTGTATATAGTCACGCACATATACACATCCACACGCACACGCACCTTAATATTTATTATCTAAAAAAAAACGGCGGGGGGTGGGAGGGAGATGTCATAATATACATCTATGTATATAATGGAGTGCAGACAGGCAGTGATTGACACACAGGATGACCAGTAAGCACACAGAACAGAGCAGCCAATCACCAGACAGGACACTACCACTTTAAAGCCAGAGGGCACTAGATTTCCCGCTCTCTCTGGACCCAGCCACTGAGACAGTCAGAGTCCATGAGCTAGCCAGTGCAAACACCATGTGACTCAGGTAGTAGAACACCCAGATCTCTCTGCACCTCGGGATTCTGCAGCCATTCTCTATTGAATTAATACTTTGATTTTTTTATTCTTCTTGCCAAAGTGAACATCTTCACATTTTCCACATTATACTCCATCAGCCAGATTTCTGTCCACTCACTCAACCTACCTATATCCATCTCCAACCTCCTTTTGTCCTCTTCACAGCATACTTTCCTGCCTGTCTTTGTGTCTTCTGCAAATTTAGCTTTTTCTCCCCTCATCTAAGTCATTGATAGAAATTGTAAAGAAGTTGAGGTCCCAGCACAAACCCCCGTGGGACTCCACTCGTCACATCCTGGCAATCAGAAAATTACCTATTTATATATACTCTCTGTTTTCTGCCAGCCCAGCCAATCTGCTCTCCATGCCAATATGTTGCCCCCATGCCATGAGATTTTATTGTCTGCAACAATCTTTGATGTGGCACCTTATCAAATGCCTTCAGGAAATGCAAGTGCAATACACCGAAAGGCTTCTTGTTGCCCACAGTGCATGTTATTCCATCAAAGAATTCCAATAAATTGGTTAAATATGATTTTCCTTTCACAAAACCATCTTGACTCTTCCTGATTACCTAGAGCTTTTCTAAGTGCCCAGCTATAACCTCCTTAATGATGGCATTCAACACCCTCCCCACAACAGATGTCAAGTCTAACTGGCCTGTAGTTTCCTGTTTTCTGCCTCCCCCCTTCTTGAATTGAGGGGTTATATTTGCTACTTTCCAGTCTGATGGAGCCTTTCCAGAACCTTGCGAATTTTGGAAAAGTAACACCAACACATTCTCTACCCCATTAGCCATCTCTTTGAAGACCCTGGGATGAAGTCCATCGGGACCTGGAGACTTGTCAGCCTGAAGTTCCATCAGTACAGCTTCCCTAGTGATTGTAATTTTACCAAGTTCCTCCCCCCCCCCCCCTTACAGTTATTACTGGAATGTTTTTGTATCTGTTATAGTGTAGACAGAAACTAAATATTTGTTAATTTCATCCACATGTCTTTATTTTCTACTATCAACTCCCCATTCTCACTCTCCAGAGGACCAATACTCACTGTGTAGTCTTTTCATTTTTAAATACCTGTAGAAACCTTTACTAACCATTTTAACATTTTTAGCTATTTTCCTCTCATACTCTAATTTCTTTTGACTAATTAACCTTTTAGTCATTCTCTGCAGTTCTTTATATTCTGACCAATCACCTGACCTGCCACTTATCCTTGCGCAGTCGGCTGATTTTCCTTAAGTTAACTTCTTTATTTAACCACGAATGGTGCGTCCGCCCCGTAGGAGTTTTCTTTAAAGTAGGAATATACTTATTCTGAGTATTCTGCTTCACTATTGATCAATCCTCTCGCCTTGTATCCCAGTTCACTTCAGCTAGTTCAGCGTTCATAGCCACTTGTTGCCCTTTATTTATGTTTTAAATACTAGTTTCAGACCCACTCTTCTCCCTTTCAAACTGTCATATTGTGATCACTGCTAACTAGAGGTGCCTTTACTGTGAGATCATTCTTCCTTTAAGACACCCTTTAAAACCTATCTCTTGAGCTTTTGGTCATCTGACATTGTTACCTTAAGTGTTTCAGTGTCATATTTTGTTTTATAGTGCTCATGTGAAACATATAGCATGTTTCATTACATTAGTGGTGCTATAGAAGTATTTAAAAAAATATATAATCATTAAACATAAAACAAACAACCAAACACAGCAGCATCACTCCCCCCAACCCCCGCTTAACGCTGACAGTGACTAATGCTGTATAGAACACAATAAAGGGCCGCCATCTTTTGTAGAACCCCTCAATTGCACCCCTTAACATGTATTTTACTTTCTCGAGATGCAAAATTTCCATGAGATCCCCCAGCCACACCAAGGCACTTGGTGGTGAAGCTGACCTCCACTCCAACAGAACCCGCCTGTGAGCGATCAACAAGGCAAAGGCTAAGACATCCACTAACGCACCCGTCTGCAACTCCAGCCGGTCTGACACCCCGAATATGGCCACTAGGGGTCTGGGCTCCAAATCCATCTGTAAAATCTGGTGCTGAAGATGGAGACCCAAGATCTCACCAGCTCAGAACACGCCCAGAACATATGCACATGGTTTTCCGGTCCCCTCACACTTATCTTCCACCTCCTGAAACATCCAACTCAACCTAGCCCTGGTTAAGTGCGCCCGGTGAACCACCTTCAACTGTATCAAGTCCAGTCTCGCGCATGAGGTGGTGTTTGCCCTACGGAAGGCCTCATACCATACCCGCTCATCTAATGCCACTCCCAACTCCTCCTTCCACTTGGCCTTAATCGCTGCCAGGGACGCAGTATCCTTCACCATTATTCTCCCGTAAATTCCCACGGTACTCCCTCTTCCAACCGCCGAGTGTCAAAACCCTGTCCAACGGTGAGGATGGTGGTGCTACAGGAAACAACGGAAAAATCATCATCACAAAGTCCCTCGCTTTCCATCTGCGAAAATCCAAACGTCTCTGACAGTTCCTGCAGGCTCACGAACCACCCTCCAGAAACAAGTCCCCCATGCCATCCACCCACCTATCCTCCCAGCCCCGAAGCCTGGCATGCTTTGCCAGCCCAAACCTATGAAGATCACAAATCAGCATCCGTTTTAACATCCTACCTAATTTAAAATGCTGCCGAAATTGACGCCAGATTTTCATTGTCGCAACCACCATCGGATTACCCGAATACGTCCCTGGAGAGAATGACAGCGGGGCCGTCACCAGCGCCAACAGCTCTGTCCTCTTACTTGAGCCCAACTCCATCTTCACCAGACTGCCTCCTGATCCCCACACTGACCCAACACCACCGCATTCATCGTCCAATAGTAGTAGATCAAGCTCGGCAACGCCAAACCCTCTAACTGCCGGTCCCGTTGCAGGACCTTTCGACTAGTCCTCGCAATCGTACCCGCCCAAATAAAGCACTAAAACAGTTTCTCCACCCACCCCGCACTAAATGCCTTTAGAAAAAAAAAACGGCAAACATTGGATTAGAAAGGTGGAAAAATGTTTGTGTTAACAGGCTGCACTGGCCTGCCAAGGACAGAGGGAGGCTATCCCACCTGCTACTATAGAAATAGAAGTTGTTTTGTCATTTAATACACTGAGGATAAAAACTGGTTAGTGGGATCAGCCACGACATTTTTAATGGTGGCAATTTGTGAAATGGAAACTGGCTGAAATTCAGAGTTCATGTTATGAGTCTGTTAGTCTATTGCTCCCTCAAGAATGTTGAAATTTCTAGAGGGGACGGTACAGACTTTACCGGATGATACTGAGAAAACAGGCTTGGGAGGGGCTCCAGCTCCTCTGTTTCTGTGATATATAATGCCTAGTTTTAATTTCTGATACCAGAAAGATGCCCCCTAGATAGAGGAGGTTTGGAATGGGTGCACTGAGAGTAAATAAGCTACTGAGAACCATATTCTGCTTTACTGCTTTTCTTTCTCGGCCATTCTGTCAGTCCTTGCCGCACTAACACTTTCCTTGAGAGGGTTTGCAGAGGGATCGAGCAGGATTAACTTTGCCAACCTTCTAGAATTGACCCGGAGTCTCAATAAATTAAAGATTAATCTGCTAGACACTCTTTATGATGTCACTCAGGAGAAAATTAATCAGGCAGCAAAGGCTTTTTGACTGGAGGTCATGTGATGAAGCTTCCAGGAATTCATCCATTTCAGAGTTGGTTAATAAAGACATGGGGAGTCCATGCCAAGTAAAAATAAGTACAAAGTTTAATTTAGAAACAATATATTCCCAGTTGACACCCACCAAGTTCCCTGCTTGGTCGGTGCCTCACTGGCCAACCTTATATACACTGGGTAATGGAGATACCTCGCCCCAAGCGGGGGAGCTCGTACTCCGCAAGGAGCATAGGGAAAACAAACATTCCCATTCCGTAGGTCCTGTGCGGGATATTACATTTGCAATTGATGTACCTTCAATTCACAGTGAGGCAGAGAGAGCGAGTGAACAGTGGGCTTTATTAGTCATGAACTTGCCGAGCCAGAGTCAGTAGTACAGATGAATGCCGCTCACAAGAGGCCGGCCTATGTATGGCCCCGGTGTGGGCGGAGCCAGAGACAGAGCCATACCAGGGTTACAGTACAGTACCTGGAAGCAGTTCATATCACCACTTCCAAGTCATAGGTCACAGGTTATGGTATCATGCATGCATTATGATGAATACACTTACCACAGCAACATTATAGACAGGACTGAAGTAATGGATTGTGCCTTAAATGAGATTTGGAGGACTTGATGCACTATCAATTACGATGAGACGAGAAGGCAGGGATCTACCCCCGTACCTGTAGTACAGGGGCCTTACCGTAAAACCCATATATACAATATAATACAACAGTGGTGACTACCAAATTCACCCCCTGTTAAAAAATGAGTCCAGCGGGGGTGGTGGAGAACTATATACATGCAGATTGGTTTTTAAATTACAGAGAAGGTTACAAATTGAGACGATCGGGCGCCTTGATCTGTTGTTGAGAGTGCCACAGTGCTGGTGGCGGCTCAGGCGTCGGCTTGGTCTTCGGTGACTCCAGGAGCGTATCGAAATCCTCTTCATCCCCAGATGGGAGCAAGGAGCGGACGGATTGTCCTGGAGCGGGGGCTGCAGTGGGGTGCGCCGGGGGAAGGGAGGGTGTCGCCGGGGCAGAGGGGTGGGTGTGTGGGGATCCAGCTGGTGCCAGATCCCTGAGGGAGACTGTGTCTTGGTGGCCGTTGGGGTACGCTACATAGGCGTACTGCGGGTTTGCGTGGAGTAGCTGTACCCTCTCAACCAATGGGTCTGCCTTGTGGAGTTGCACGTGCTTGCGGAGGAGAACGGGTCCTGGAGCTGCCAGCCATGTTAGGAGTGAAACCCGGGAAGTGGACTTCCTGGGGAAGGCAAAGAGACGTTCATGGGGGGTTACGTTAGTTGCGGTGCACAGGAGCGACCGAATGGAGTGAAGTGAGTCGGGGAGGACCTACTGCCAGCGGGAGGCCGGGAGATTTCTGGACCGTAGGGCCAGCTGGACGGCCCTCCAGACCGTCCCATTCTCCCGCTCCACCTGCCCGTTTCCCCTGGGGTTGTAGCTGGTTGTCCTGCTCGAGGCAATGCCGCTAATGAGCAGATACTGGCGCAGCTCATCGCTCATAAATGAGCATCCCCGGTTGCTGTGGACGTAGGCGGGGAAACCGAACAGAGCGAAGATGGTGTTGAGGGCTTTGATGACGGTGGCAGACGTCATATCGGGGCATGGGACGGCGAAGGGGAATCGTGTATATTCGTCGACCACATTAAGAAAGTACGTGTTGCGGTAGGTGGAGGGAAGGGGCCCTTTGAAGTCCACGCTGAGGTGTTCAAAGGGGCGGGAGGTCTTCACCAGGTGAGGTTTGCAAACAGGGAGGGTGGGTCGACCTTAAGGGTAGCAAGGCCGCAAACAGTAAGGGGTGGTGGGGGCCCGTCAAATTTCAGGGTTAGGCTGAGTAGGTTGTAGTGGAAGTCCAGGCCGAATAGCAAGGCAACGCAGAGGTTGGGGAGGTCGTAGAGCCGGAAGCCGCTGAACACTACACCCTGGACGGTGAGGGGGGGGGGCGATGCAGTACCCCCGGATCACCACGGGTGGGATGCGCAGGCCAGGGAGATTCTCTGGTTAGCGGGGTGTACCGCAAGGGAGCAGTGCCTTACCGTTTCGGGGTGGATGAAGCTCTCAGTGGTCCCGGTGTCCAGAAGGCAGGATATCTCATGCCCATCGACCTTCACCTTTATCGAAGCGGTCGCGAGGTTGTGCGGTCGAGACTGGTCGATCGTGACTGAGGCGAGACGCGGCTGGTCGTCGGCGGTTTCAGGAGATGAGCGGCCCGATAGGCAGGGGTGCTGAGGTGGGTAAGGTGGCGGCGCCCACGGGCCGCACGTGTCCTGGGTCAGGCAAGATGGTGGCGCCCTCTGGCCGCATTTGGTCTGAGGAGAGAAAGATGGCGGCGCCCACTGGCTGCACGTGGGGGGGGGGGGGTGCCGGGACAATAGCGGCGATTGAGCGGGCCTGGCACACTGCAGCGAATGTCCCTTCTTGCCACAGGCCTTGCAGAGCGCGCTCCGCGCCGGGCAGTGCTGCCGGGAGTGTTTTGTCTGTCCACAGAAGTATCATTTGGGTCCCCGGGGTTGGTTGGCTGCCGCACGGGGCAGGCGTGGGGTTCGCTGGGGGCGGTCACTGATGGAGTCCGCAATGGGGTGGCCGCTGGCGGGATCCACGATGCACGGGGGGGGGGGGGGGGGGGGTGGGCTGTGCGGTTGGGGGCGTGAGGTGACCGTGAGCGAGAGTGCTAGTTTCTTGGTCGCCGCGAGGTCAAGTGTGGCCCCTTCTAAGAGGGGCTGGCGGATGTAGTCAGACCCTATGCCCGTAACGAATGCGTCTCTCACCAGCAGGTTTGAATGTTCAGTGGCCGAAACGGGCTGGCAATCACAGTCTCTCACCAGGGCGAGCAGGGCAGGCCAGAAATCTTCCACAGACTCACCGGGAGGTTGGTGCCGTGTGGACAGGATGTGCCTGGCATAGATCTTGTTGATTCTCCTTCAGTAGTGCCATGGCCTCTGCGTAGGTAGGCACGTCCTGGACGAGGGGGGAAGATGTTGGAGCTCAGTCGCGTGTAAAGAATCTGGAGCTTCTGTGCTTCTGAGATTGGGTCTTGTGCAGACCCGATGTGAGCTTCAAAGCAAGCTAGCTAATGTGCAAAGTCCTTTTTGGCATTGTCTGCTTGAGGTTGCAGCTGCAGGCGATCCGGCTTGATACGGAGGTCCATCTCTGAAAAATCTCTGTAATAAATTGATGCACTATCAATTACGATGAGACGAGAGTAGAATGTAATCGAGGCTTTATTACACAGAGATGTGTGGCCTCCTACAGCAGCTGATGAAATGGCCGCTGTTCTGAGAGCACACACATTTATACTCCGCCTACTGGACGGAGCTAGAAGGCAAGGATCTACCCCCGTACCTGTACTACAGGAGCCTTACCGTAAAACCCATATATACAATATAATACAACAGTGGTGACTACCACAAGGACATTACCATGTGATGCAGGAACTGTTGTGGAACAAATAGATTGTGGAGATGGAAGTGGTGTTGTCAGAAAGGTCACTGAGCTATACATTCTGATTGAAGAGGGACAAGGTTATGCACTGTGTCATCTCCAGCCTGGGTGTCATCACATTCACTCTTCTATTTGAAAGATGCACGGATAGTCTTGTGCCTCCTGTTGGTTACCACTGACCACAATCGCCTGCTCTAAACATGTCCCAGTGACTGAGCTGATGCCCTCTGCACAATTTATAAGTCTGGATCATGCTTATCATTGGATAAGCATATGGATGATAAGGGCATAGTGTAGGTTAGATGGCCTTTAGTTTTTTCCATGTCGGTGCAACATCGAGGGCCGAAGGGCCTGTACTGCGCTGTATCGTTCTATGTTCTATGTCCACACTGCAATACAGTGCCAGCAGTTAAAGGGGCACTGTCACCGTTCAAAGAGATTTGAAAAGATTGAATTTCTGACACTGTATATTTCCCGGTCTCAGTTATTTAATAATGAATGCATTTCTTATTCAGTAGTGCTGTAGTTAAATAAAAGTATTTAAACAACTGTGTTTCTAATTTATGAAAATTATTCTTGAACACAATTTTTTTGCCGTTACCACATTTTCTCATCAATCTTTTACAGCCATTCATGCTCCGTGACGCCATCCTTTTATCATACCTTTCTCTGTAACCCAGAGAAAATCTTAAGAGAGTGGCTGAGGCAGTGAGAAAGCGTGAATTGAATTTAATCAGCAATTCTTCCCTTCCTCCCTCACTCAACTTGACATGGAGGCCGAGCATCAGCCCTGCTGCCTTTAATGAATTTGCCAATCAAAATGTTCAGATTTCCCTTGTGACTTTCTTTGCATAGCTACTTACTTTGCATAATGGATGTCTATCAGTTCAGCCATTGATCTTTCAGTAAGTCTGTTAGAGAATAGGAGATGAGGATGTACATTCCCCAGGAAGCACAATGAAATATTGAGGCGCTGCACCTTTGACAATATTAAATTCATTCAACATTCTAACCAGTGAACCTGGACTCCATGGCGGTCTGCTACTTTTCATATTAAGGATAAAGAATACATTTTGTTTTTTAATTTGTATTTTTTACTGCGCTGCTGTATTTATACTGTTCAGACAACACGGCACCACTTTACTGGCTCTGGAAGGTTTTATTGTTCTTATTATTCCCTTTCAGATTTCAGGTAAGCATCCAAAGAGAGTAAAGTGTTTCACACGTCTTTGTGAGAGGGTTAACTGTGACTTTCCCATCACCTTCACATTACAAGGCTTGCAAGTTTCAAATTATTACAGACATTAGTGACTTGTGCTCCAGAACTAGCTGTTCCCTTAGTCAAGTTGTTCCAGCACACTTATAATGTTGACATGTACCTGACAATTTGGAAAATTGCCCAGGTACGTCCTGTCCTCAAAAAGTAGGAAAAATCCAACTACTGCCCATCAGTTAATCATCAGCAAAGAAATGGAAGGTGTCATTGACAGCGCTGTCAAGCAGCACTAACTCAGCCATGCTCAGTTTGGGTTCCATGAAAGCTACTTGGCTCCTGATTCCATTCCAGTTTTGTTCCAAACATGTACAAAAGAACTGAATCCTGAATGAGGTGAGTGTGATTGCCTTTGACATCAAGGCAGTATTTGACAGACTGCAGCATCAAGGAGGTCTTGCATAACTGATGTCAATGTGAAACGGGGGGGGGGGGGGGGGGGGGGGGGGGGAGGGGAACTGTCCACTGGTTGGCATACTTAACACAAAGGAAGATGGGTATGGTGGTTGGAGGCTATAATCATCTTGGTCCCAGTACATCACTGCAGGAGTTCCTCAGGGTAGTGTATTAGGCCCGACTATCTTCAGTTGCTTTATCAGTGACCGCATCCTCCATTAGGTCAGTGATGGGGATGTTCACTGATGATTGCAGTGCTCAGCATGATTTGAAACTCCTCAGATACTGAAGCAGTCTGTGCATGCCTCCAGCAAGGCCTGGATAACATTCAGGCTTGGGGAAATAGGAAGTAACATTTGCTCCTTCCATGACTGTCACGCAGTGTGCACCACCTACAAGATGCACTGCAGCAACTCACCTAGACTCCTCAACAGTAATTTTCAATTTCGCAACCTCTCTCACATAAATCAGATGTGTGGATACACCACTATCTGAAAATTCTCTTCCCAGTCACACATCATTCCAGACTTGGAACTATGGCTGCGATCTACCTGCCTTGTTGCACCTGACTCACGAGGCAATGAGGCCAGTAAATTTTGTCACACCACGTGAGATCTAACGAAATCTTGCGAACTTCGCGACCTGGATCCTGCCCACAATGGGTGGGGCCAATATTTGCATATTCAAGTGTGCAATCAGGCTCATTTGCACATACTTTCACCGGAGTTACTCAAGGTGTGGGATCTAACACCCATGCCTTCTGGAGACCCCAAGCGAGCGCCGTTTAGCATTGGTCTCCACTAATCTCCCAGGAAATCTCCCAAGGTGTCCAGGCAACACTTTCAGCCTGGCAGGGCACTGCCAGTGTGCCAGGATGGTAGTGCCAAGGTGCTCAGGTGACATTTTGCCCAAGCCAGGATCGGGCCCGGCGTGCCTTGCCCTAATGAGGTGTGGTGCAGGGGCTCAATGAGCCCCTCTCCAGGGTCCCAGGTTCGATTCCTACCTTGGGTCACTGTCTGTGTGGAATCTGCACATTTTCCCTATGTCTGCGTGGGTTTCCTCCGGGTGCTCGTTTCCTCCCACAAGTCCCGAAAATAAAGTCCCGAAATACGTGCTGTTACATAATTTGGACATTCTGAATTCTCCGTGTACCCGAACAAGACCCGGAATGTGACGACTAGGGGCTTTTCACAGGAACTTTATTGCAGTGTTAATGTAAGCCTACTTGTGACAATAAAGATTATTATAAGTGCGTTGGGCTCTGGGTGAGCTGTTGGCTATGGTGGGCATGTCTAGCGGTCAAGGCACCATTTTTAAATAGCACCCCAATCTCTTCCTGCACTAGAGAGCGGTGCTCCTTAGTGCAGGAAATGGGATTATGTGCAGCATCAGTGGGCATTCCTCGCTGAGGCCCAAAATGAGGCAAAGTCCCGTTTTAATAACGGCGTGGTCTTGGCCCTGCCAGCACCGGGAAACATCTGACTAAACAGACTTGACATGGGACTGTTTCATTTCCATTAAATTGCGCCCAACATTATTTTTCCTTCATTGCTCGGTGAAAATCCTAGAACCCCCTCCCTAACAGCACTGTTGCCTTACCTACACCATGTGGATTGTAACTGTAACATCTCATAAACAAACAGAAAAAATAAGTTTGTTTCATATTTCCAATAGTTTTGTTACTGATACAGAAAAGTGTTCAAAGATACTAGTTCTTCTGTAATAGTGTTCAGGAGATTAATTCCTAGACTCAAGGCTATAGGGCCTCAAGGGTGGTACAGTGGTTATCACTGCTGCTTCACAGCGCCAGTGACCCGGGTTCAATTCTGACCTCAGGTGACTGTGCAGAGTTTGTACCTTCTCCCCGTGTTTGCGTGGGTTTCCTCCGGGTGTCCCGGTTTCCTCCCACAGCCCAAAGATGTGCAATTTAGGTTGATTGACCATTCTAAATTGCCCCTAAGTGTTCCAATGTTAGGTAAGAATATGGAGATAGGGTGGGGGAGTGGGTCTGGGTAGGGTGCTCTTTTAGAGGGTGAGTGTGGATTGATGGCTGAATGGCCTCCTGTAAGGACTCTTTGCTTCTATATCCTGGAGCACTGGCAGCTTACTCTGGTCAGACTGGGCAAGGCACCTTGATCTGCAGTCCAAGACCTGGGCTAAGCATCCACAAGAAAATAGATGGGGAGAGACTGAATAGGTGCAGGTTACTGAAATGCAGGCCAATGGTAAAATAAAGAGAGCCAAACAATGAATAAAAGGCAAAGCTGTCCACAAGTTAATTTCCCCAGTAGGCACGGATTTGAATTCCTTCGACTGTTAATCTTTTGCAAAAAGCTCGAATTTAATTCAATTCCCCCTTTATATTCTCTAATTTCCGAAACCGCACTGAACTGTGACTCCACAATCACCCTCAACCTTGGCGGAACGACACGTAGGGAACAGCAAGCTTCCGGGGATTGTTTCTGGGGGCGGAACTCGGGGAATACAGGAAGTTGCATCGACTCAAGATTCCGGGTAGATCCACATCCGGCGCGGAGTGAATCAAGGCGTCGTATTGGATAATAAATCCCTCGGTAGCCAGGGGTTACAAAATAAAGAACCGAAGCAGGTTCTAGTCCAAAGGTGAGTGTTTGTTTAATCGTCTTTGAAGAGCCTGGAGTTAAAAACAGTCTCCTGATGAATAATAATAAGAATTTTATTCCTTCCCAGGTGGACTTGCATATCCTCCAGGATTGCTCTGGAGTCTCCAGAAAGTAAAGCTTCATCATCTGGACACCTGCTTCCAGTATCCCAGGAAAATCCACTGAGACACCAACATAACATTGTGCGCAGCTTTCATTTTCTTTGTCCCCTAGTGCGTGTCCAATATTCAAGAATCATCTAATTGGCCAATGAGGTGTCTTTGTTTGCCGGTTAATGTGGGTATTCGTGAGGATAGGCCAGTTGGCAGATCAATGGGAAGAACAAGGGCTTTGTCACGTTTATTCTTAGATTGCCCAACCCTAATTGCCCCTTGAGAAGGTGGTGGTGAGCTGCATTCATGGTTCATATAATGTAAGTACACTCACAGTTCTGTTAGCACAGTGAGGGAGTTCCAGGAATTTGACCCGGCGACAGTGGAGGAACAGCGATATGTATTCCCAAGTGAGGGTGGTGTGTAGTTCAGAAGGGAATGTGAGGTGGTGGTGTTCTAATGTGCTTTCTGCACTTGTTCTTACTGGTGGTAGAAATCACAGGTGAGGGAGGTGGGATGGTGCAATGCATCTTGTAGATAGCAACTATATAGTGGCAGCAATGTGTACTATGGAGCAAGTGAATGTTTAAGGTGTGGATGGGGTATCGCTTTGTCCTGGATGAAGTTGAGCTAAGTCGGGCACCAGCAAATCCACTTATGCTCTGCCTTGAAGAGGAAACAGATTCCACTATTCTTAAAATCACATTCTGTGCCCATGCATGATTAGTTAAGACAGTATTTTTAGATATTTACCCAGCTTCTAATCTTTTCAGTTTTGCCTTTGTTCTACAAGTGTTGCTTACATTACAGTAAGTGCATAGACCAAATATTTATCTTGCATCGTGTATGTGGTGTTTTGGCAACAAGTCTCTTGTCAGGGTGTCTTAATCTGGGTACTTCTATTCTCTGTCCTTGCACTGTTACACTGTTGATCAGATATAGAGACAAAATTTCCCTTTCCCCACATTTTCCTAACTCTGAAAATGCTAAAACAAAGGAATGTTGGATTAGCGGGTGGCATGGTAGCACAGTGGTTAGCACTGTTGCTTCACAGTGCCAGGGACCCGGGTTCGATTCCCGGCTTGGGCCACTGTCTGTACGGAGTGTCTGCACGTTCTCCCCGTGTCTGTGTGGGTTTCTTCTGGGTGCTCCGGTTTCCTCCCACAAGTCCCGAAAGACATGCTTGTTAGGTAAATTGGACATTCTGAATTCTCCCTCAGTGGACCCGAACAAGCGACATGGGGATTTTCACGGTAACTTAATTGCAGTGTTAATGTAAGCCTACTTGTGACAATAATAAAGATTATTATTAAATAGTTTCTTAAATATTTTAACAAGCTTCTTGAGTGTTGTTGCATCTGCATCCATCTAGGCCAGTCGAGTGTCCCCTCCTACTCCTGACTTGTATCCTGTCAATGTGTGATTGCCACTGTCAAGTTAGAGGTTATTGGAACTATTCACAATAGAGCATTTTTTATGTGATTAGGCTAAATGTGAGGTAGCTTTAGGTTTTAAGGCCTTCCTGCATTCTACAAAACTAAACTGTTTGGGTGAAATTTGTGGTGAGAAGGAAACCTGCTGCAGTTCTGAGAACCCAGTGTCAAGCACTCCCATTAGATGTGGAGTGCAGTTACTTCTTCTCGGCCCCAGTATTGTACCCTAACTCCACTTGCAGTGGAGTGCACGAAGAATTAATGTTTTCATCCAGCAATAGGTGCAGCTTTGACTTAAGGGTGCAGCAGAACCCCCTGTGGACAACTTTCAGCGGGCAAGGGAAAGGGATGTATGTAGTCTATTGGGATATCCCATTAGTATTCCATTCCTGTGCTCTGAAGCAAAATTAAATATCAGTCACCCGTTCCCTCTTCCACCATTAATACAGTAAATATCATGTTGGCACTTACACCTCTGAGTCAGAAGGTTGTGGATTTGAACCCCACTTCAGATGCTTGAATGCAAAATCTAGGCTGACGCTTGCAGCACAAGTACACAGGGAGTGCTGCACTCTCATCTTTCAGCTCATTAATGAAACCGCTCCATCTCCCTTCGCAAGTGGGCATAAAGAATGCTGAGCCATTATTTCAAAGATTAGGGGATCTGCCTGGTATCCTGGCCAATATTTATGCTTCAGCTGACATCACTGAAAAATGGCCCAGATTTTGCAGTAATAATAAGTGAATCTCTCAGCGTTCACCATTATTAAAGAGTAAATTGGATAGCAACTTCTAGCGGTTGCAGGTGTGCAGAAAATCAGGAAGATGATTTGGGTAGCATGGTAGTTAGCACAATTGCTTCACAGCTCCATGGTCGCAGGTTCGATTCCCGGCTTGGGTCACTGTCTGTGCGGAGTCTGCACGTTCTCCCCGTGTGTGCGTGGGTTTCCTCCGGGTGCTCTGATTTCCTCCCACAGTCCAAAGATGTGCGGGTTAGGTGGATTGGCCATGCTAAATTGCCCTTAGTGTCTTAAATTGCCCTTAGTGTTGGGTGGGGTTAATGGGTTATGGGGATAGGGTGGAGTGTGGGCTTGGGTAGGGTGCTCTTTCAAAGAGCTGGTGAAGACTCGATGGGCCAAATGGCCTCCTGCACTGTAGATTCTATGTTGTCTTGAGTTGACATGTCCCCCAGAAGGTTTATTATCATTGAATGCCATCCAGAGACTCGTCATTGAAACATATGTCAGAACATAAAGTTGCCCACTAACCAAGGCGGAAATGTTCATGCTGTATGTTCAGATTTGTGTGTTCTTTAAAAAAAGGTGTAATAAATTATAATTACTGCAAAAGATCTTCTCTGGGACTGAAATGTATTTTTACAAGCATGTTCTCTCATTCCTTTAGAATTTAATTATTGTTGCAGATATTTCTGTCTCTTTTAACTTTACCCTCTTAATCCAATCTCATTTTGCTCTCTGTACATGATTTTACGAAGAATTAAATATTTTAATTTGTATGTGTGGTTTAGACTCTGCTCTCCTGCAGTGAGAATTCTTCAATCTGATTGGTTGAAAAGGCAAGCTTTTCCTTGACCTGCTCAAACATACAGCATATGCCCTTTGAGAGTGCAAATGCTGGTTTGGATGCCTGATGATACCAACGTGCCAGTCAAAGTCCAGACAGTTGTGAACACAGTGAATGGCCAAGTCATTCCTCAGCCACTGACTTCACCTGCATGTTGCTGTTTGTGGGTTTTTTGCTCTGTGTAAATTGGCTGCTGTGTCTCCTACGTTAAAACATAAGTACTTCATTAGTTGTACAGTGCTTTGAGATGACCTGATATGTGAAAGAGATTGTGTAATTGTGAGTTTTTTTTTGCCCAACCTGTAGTCACAATCGGTGTTGGTTGAATTAAGGGTGACTGAAGATGAGGCTTCGGTTGCTGACCTGGGATGTTAAGGACACTCTGCTCCGAGTGCGTCACACAGTCGGCGAGCAGTACTCCTTGGAGGCCAAACTGCATGGGATTCAAGTTGAGGCCGAGGCACTCGACAAATCGTTCCTGGCTGCCTTCCGAACACAGGACAAGCTGCTCCCCAACTATGGTCTAAGCCAGGGCCTGAGTTCCCAGCAGTGGTGGGTGGAAATAGTAAAAAAGACCTTTCGGCTTTGTGGGGTGAGTGATGAACGGGTATTATCCCCGCTGGCAGAGAACCTGTATCGAGAGTTCTGCAGTGCGAAGAACTGGGAGGTGTTTAGCGATGTGAAAGACACCCTGATTCACTGCGACAAGCTGGGAATCCACATGGCGGTGATTTCCAACTTTGACTCCCGCCTGGAGCAGATTTTAGCCAACTGCGACCTGCGGCAGCACTTTCAGTTTGTGTTGACATCGGAAGATGTAGGAATAAGCAAACCGGACCATCGAATCTTTATTAAGGCCCTGGGCCTTGCCAAGGTGGAGCCTGAACAGGCCATGCACATAGGCGACCATGTGTTGAAGGATTATCTGGCAGCCAAGGCTGTGGGAATGGAGAGTTACCTGATCTGCAGGGAGAAGGAGCAACTCACTGAGGCTGAGGAACTGGTGCCCAAAGCTCACATCCTCCACTCCCTACAGCAATTGAACAGCCTCCTGAAATGAATAGTTTACCAAGTACGTCCCCAAACCCATAGTGTCCTCATAAAATGGAGTGTTTTACACTGAGGAACTGAGTCAGACTTCTGATAGGCGTTTGGGTGATATTTGCTTTCTCCCTTATTGGGGAGCTAACGGTTATGGATTGGTGATGCTGTGTAATTTTGAGTGACATAAAGGGGTACTCCGTTTATGTTAGGGCAGCATAGTGGTTAGCACAGTTGCTTCACAGCTCCAGGGTCACTGTCTGTGTGGAGTCTGCATGTTCTCTCCGTGTCTGCGTGGGTTTCCTCCGGGTGCTCTGGTTTCCTCCCACAATCCAGAGATGTGCAGGTTAGGTGGATTCGCCATTCTAAATTGCCCTTAGTGTCCAAAAAAAAAGGTTAGGTGGGGTTACTGGGATAAAGGGGATAGGGAGGATGTGTGGGGCTTAACTAGGGTGCTCTTTCCAAGGGTTGGTGCAAACTCGATGGGCTGAATGGCCTCCTTCTGCACTGTTGATTCTATTCTATGATCTCCACTAGGTGTCATCTCTGAACACCATGTGAGAGGAATTCTAGAATGCTGTACCAAGCACAAACCAACTGAAAGTGTCTGGCATTTTCCAAGTTTATCTTATAACCAATGACATTATTTACAAAGAGAAGCGCAATGATTAACATTTCACTACAGGTGAATTATTGAATATTTTATTCAAGATTTCTGAAATAAACATTTTCCTTCCTCTGACCGGTTTGTCCTGTGTTCAGTCTTAGAATAGCATTACCTTTTGAGCTCCATGTCCGGTACAGTGCACCTCCGTGAGGTGACATGAATGAGAGTTGGTCTTGAATTAGTGGCATGTTCTCTTGTATGAAAATAAATTGGAGAATGAGCAAGGTTAGATGTTATTGATAAAGCGTCTTCTGACATCTGTCGGAAATATCAGGGCTTCACATACACAATGGAGTAGGCTGGAATGCGGGGACCCCTTAATGCAGTTTCTGCAGGGGCTGCACCCTGGTTAGCACTGCTACCTCGCAGTGCCAGGATCCAAGGTTCAATTCTGGCCTTGGGTGACTGTGTGGATTTGCACTTTCTCCCTGAGTCGGTTTCCTCCGGGTGCTTCGGTTTCCTCCCAGAATCCTAAAATGTGCAGATTAGGTGGATTGGCCATGCTAAATGGAAACTTGCTATCCTTACCTGGTCTGGCCCATATGTGATTCCAGTCCCACACCAACACTCTGAAGGGGCATACAAGGTCATTTGAAGTTTATGATTGATGCCAGCTTTACTACCTCCATCCCATATATGAATTATGAAATAATCTTTAATATCTACTCAAATTGTTGGTGCCAGTTGATGAAGGTTTAAGGTTTGCCACTGAGAAAGTCAAAATCTTCATAATTCGTTAGGGAGGAGAAAATGACATTTGGATTACTGAACAATGAACCAGAGCAACAAACACTCTTCACATTCACCACCCACCCTCTCCCCAATTCCTCATCTGCAGTAAAAGAAGTGGCAGCACTGGGAATACACTGTGAGTAGGAAGGGGCCTGTCCAGTGAGTTGGGTGGGGGTGGACGGCGTGGGTAGAGAGGAAACACAGTGAGCTGACAAGGTCACAAAACAACTGTAATTTCTGTGTTTGTATTTTCAGACTGAGTGTCTCAGTCATACTGACCTTCACAAGCAATCATTCGTAAATCAGCAGCACTGATTTCAGCTCATATAATTATCAGCAATTTCTTTATTTCTGCACCAGGAGGTGACAGTCAAGGTTATAGTTTGATGCTTTCATCTTTCATTTAAATGGTTTGTTCCTTCATGGATGAACTACATCAGATAGAAACAGATTACCCATTATTTTTACTGAACTCTACATCATACCTGCTCTGTGTAATGTAAGCACATATGAACCAGCAGAAGTAGGCCACTCAGCCCCTCAACCTCTTCCGGCATTCACTAAGATCATGATGGTAACCGTAACTCCACAGTGAGAAATGTAGCAGCAGAATGCTAAAAGAGATGGCTAGGGAAATTGCAAATGCACTAGTGATAATTTACCAAAATTCACTAGACTCTGGGGTGGTCCTGGCGGATTGGAAATTGGCAAACGTGACACCACTGTTTAAAAAAGGAGGTAGGCAGAAAGCGGATAATTATAGGCCAGTTAGCTTAACTTCGGTAGTAGGGAAGATGCTGGAAACTCTCATCAAGGAAGAAATAGCGAGACATCTGGATGGAAATTGTCCCATTGGGCAGACGCAGCATAGGTTAATAAGGGGCAGGTCGTGCCTAACTAATTTAGTGGAATTTTTTGAGGACATTACCAGTGTGGTAGATAATGGGGAGCCAATGGATGTGGTATATCTGGATTTCCAGAAAGCCTTTGACAAGGTGCCACACAAAAGGTTGCTTGATAAAGATGCATGGCATTAAGGGTAAAGTAGTAGCAGGGATAGAGGATTGGTAATAGAAAGCAAAGAGTGGGGATTAATGGGTGTTTCTCTGGTTGGCAATCAGTAGCTAGTGGTGTCCCTCAGGCATCAGTGTTGGGCCCACAATTGTTCACAATTTACATAGATGATTTGGAGTTGGGGACCAAGTGCAATGTGTCCCAAGTTTGCAGACGACACTAAGATGAGTGGTAAAGCAAAAATGCAGAGTGCAGAGGGATTTGGATAGAATGGGTTAGGGTCTGGCAGATGGAATACAATGTTGACAAATGTGAGGTTACCAATTTTGGTAGAAATAACAGCAAAAGAGATTATTATTTAAATGATAAAATATTAAAACATGCTGCTGTGCAGAGAGACTTGGGTGTGCTAGTGCATGAGTCACAGAAAGTTGGTTTACAGGTGCAACAGGTGATTAAGAAAGCAAATGGAATTTTGTCCTTCATTGCTAGAGGGATGGAGTTTAAGACTAGGGAGGTTATGCTGCAATTGTATAAGATGTTAGTGAGGCCACACCTGGAGTATTGTGTTCAGTTTTGGTCTCCTTACCTGAGAAAGGAAGTACTGGCACTGGAGGGTGTGCAGAGGAGATTCACTAGGTTAATCCCAGAGCTGAAGGAGTTGGATTACGAGGAGTGGTTGAGTAGACTGGGTCTGTACTCGTTGGAATTTAGAAGGATGAGGGGGGATCTTATAGAAACATATAAAATTATGAAAGGAATAGATAGGATAGATGCAAGCAGGTTTTTTTCCATTGGGTGAAAGCAGAACTAGGGGGCATAGCCTCAAAATAAAGGGCAGTAGATTTAGGACTGAGTTTAGGAGGAACTCCTTCACCCAAAGGGTTGTGAATCTATGGAATTCCTTGCCCAGTGAAGCAGTTGAGGCTCCTTCATTAAATGTTTTTAAGATAGAGATAGATAGTTTTTTGAAGAATAAAGGAATTAAGGGTTATGGTGCTCGGGTCGGAAAGTAGAGCTGAGTTTACAAAAGATCAGCCATGATCTCATTGAATGGCGGAGCAGGCTCGAGGGGCCAGGTGGCCTACTCCTGCTCCTAGTTCTTATGAAAAAGTGGCAGAACAATACAAAAAATGAATTTGCTTTTGTGAATATTGTTTCCTGATTGCACAGTTTTTATATTTAAGAACTGACTCTGGTAATTGGCCGGGAAGTTTGAACTTCTGATGGGAAATTCCCCTGCTCCCTAGATTCTCTAAAAAAAAAAAGTCTCTGACTCTCGAGTGTTGGAACCTTCAGTTTTGATTTACCTGGGTATTAGCCAGGAACTGTTCGAAAAATTATTTTCTTAACTCCTGGATAACTATACAACTGAACCTCCCATCACTCACTGGCCACCCCTTCCTCCAACTTTCCTCTTGACTAGCCCCCACCACCTGATTGGACCCCTCATCCACTTGCAACCCTACCCACTTATCTCACCCCTACCCACTTACACACACATACTCATTCACTCATTTACCGCCATATCCGTGGCCATCTATTTGACTAACTAAACAGTGGAATTTTTAAACATTTCCCAAAATATGGCAGCTAATAAGATTTGTTGGTCAGTGTTTTGGCACTATTGAGTCAGGACAAAATGCTTAGATCCTCATTGATCTGTGGGCTGGAAGGAGTCGGGGGTGGGGCTTTTCTTCAATGACACAGCTACATTTGGGAGGTCTCCTGCCTGATGCTGCGGTGTATATCAACAGATGATGGCTGCTTACGATATTAATCTGTTTGACTGTCTCGGCTCTGCGGTTTATGTCGTCAAAGTCCAATTTCAAGAGTTGCAAGGCATTTTTATGGAGGTGTTGGAGGTGCATGAGGAGGTTCTTGTTGCAGAGTGTCGATGGAGCACATTTAATCCTGTCTGTTAGGCCAGGGGCGGGATTGGCCTACCGACCCTATGTCCTGTGTCATCCTTTTTTAAAAAAAAATAATTTTTATTGAAATTTTTACAAAATATAAACACCTTAACTCTATTAACAAACAACCGCGGTAACACCCCAAGAACAATCCCCCCCCCAACTTCAAACAAAAGGAAAAAGAAAAAAAACCAAAAGAGCACCCAAACACCAAAAGGGAAAGAGATAGCACCCGCCACATCCCACAGACCCATGTACACAGTTCTTCCTCCCCCCCAATGCAAACCCCTCCCCCCCCCCCCCCCCCCCCCCCCCCCCGGGTTGCTGCTGCTGTCGGCCTATTTCCCTACCGTTCTGCCAGGAAGTCCAGGAAAGGCTGCCACCGCCTGAAAAACCCTTGTACTGATCCCCTCAGGGCAAATTTCACCCTCTCCAATTTAATGAACCCCGCCATATCAGAGATCCAGGCCTCCACGCTTGGGGGCCTCGCATCATTCCATTGGAGCAAGATCCTCCGCCGGGCTACTAGGGACGCAAAGGCCAGAACACCGGCCTCTTTCGCCTCCTGCACTCCCGGCTCCACTGCAACCCCATAAATTGCGAGTCCCCAGCCTGGCTCGACCCTGGATCCCACCACCCTCAAAACCTCCTTGCTACCCCCATCCAAAACTCCCCCAGCGTTGGGCACGCACAAAACATATGGGCGTGGTTCGCTGGGCTCCCCAAACACCTAGCACACCTGTCCTCGCCCCCGAAAAACCTACTCATCCTCGACCCAGTCATGTGGGCCCTATGCAGCACCTTGAACTGTATGAGGCTAAGCCTTGCACAGGAACAGGAGGAATTCACTCTCTCCAGGGCATCCGCCCACGTCCCCTCCTCAATCTCCTCACCCAGCTCCTCTTCCCATTTACCCTTCAGTTCCTCCACCGAGGCCTCGTCTACCTCCTGCATCACCCGGTATATGTCCGAAATCCTCCCTCCTCCAACCCACACACCCGAGAGCACCCTGTCCCGTACCCCATGTGGGGGCAACAAGGGGAACCCCTCCATCTGCCGCCTGGAAAACGCCCTAACCTGCATGTACTGAAACATCTTCCCGGGGGGGGAGCCCAAACTTCCCCTCTAACTCCCCCAAGCTCGTGAATCTCCCCTCCACAAACAGGTCCCTCAACCTCCTAACCCCTGCCCTGTGCCAGCCCAGAAATCCGCCATCAATGCTCCCTGGCACAAACCGATGGTTCCCCCGTATCGGGGCCTCCATCGAGCCCCCCATTTCTCCCCTGTGCCGTCTCCATTGCCCCCAAATTTTGAGGGTAGCCGCCACCACCGGGCTCGTGGTATACCTCGTTGGAGGGAGCGGCAACGACGCCGTTACTAGCGCCTCCAAGCTCGTGCCCACACAAGACGCCGCCTCCATCCTCTTCCATGCTGCCCCTTCCTCGTCCATTACCCACTTACGCACCATCGCTGCGTTGGCAGCCCAATAGTACCCACAGAGGTTGGGCAACACCAGCCCCCCCCCCCCCCCCCCCCCCCCCCCCCCCCCCCCCCCCCCCCCCCCCCCCCCCCCCCCCCCCCCCCATCCCTGCCTCGTTCCAGGAATACTCTTCTAACCCTCGGAGTCCCATGCGCCCACGCAAATCCCGTGATACTCCTGTTGACCCTCCTAAAAAAGGCCTTCGGGATAAGGATGGGAAGGCACTGGAACAGGAACAAAAACCTCGGGAGCACCGTCATCTTAACGGACTGCACCCTCCCCGCCAGTGACAGTGGTAACATATGCCACCTCTTAAACTCCTCCTCCATCTGCTCCACCAACCTTGTGAGGTTGAGCTTGTGCAAGGTCCCCCAGTTCCCCGCCACCTGGACCCCTAGGTACCTGAAGCTCTTCCCTGCCTGCTTCAATGGGAGCCTACCAATCCCCTCCTCTTGGTCCCCGGATGTACCACAAACACCTCACTCTTGCCCAGGTTCAATTTATACCCCGAGAAACCCCCGAATTCACTAAGAATCCTCATCACCTCCGGCATCCTCCCCACCGGGTCCGCCACATACAGCAACAGGTCGTCCGCATACAGCGACACTCGATGCTCCTCCCCACCCCGCACCAGGCCCCTCCAGTTCCCTGACTCCCTCAGTGCCATGGCCAGGGGCTCAATTGCCAACGCGAAGAGCAAGGGGGACAGGGGGCACCCCTGTCTTGTCCCCCGGTACAGCCGAAAGTACTCCGACCTCCTCCTATTTGTGGCTACACTCGCCATCGGGGCCTCGTAGAGCAGCCTCACCCACCGGATAAACCCCTCCCCAAACCCAAACTTCTCCAACACCTCCCACAAATACTCCCACTCAACCCTATCGAAGGCCTTCTCCGCATCTAATGCCACCACTATCTCCGCCTCCCCTTCCACAGCCGGCATCATAATAACGTTGAGGAGCCTTCGTACGTTTGTATTCAGCTGCCTTCCCTTCACAAACCCCGTCTGGTCCTCATGAATGACCCCGGGCACGCAATCCTCTATTCTAGTGGCCAGGATCTTTGCCAGCAGCTTAGCGTCGGCGTTCAGCAGCGAAATCGGCCTATATGATCCGCACTGCAGAGGGTCCTTGTCCCGCTTCAGGATCAAGGAAATCAGCGCCCGTGACATAGTTGGGGGCAAAGCCCCCCCTCCCTTGCCTCGTTAAAGGTCCGGACCAACAGGGGGCCCAACAGGTCCACATACCTTTTATAAAATTCCACCGGAAACCCGTCCGGCCCCGGCGCCTTCCCCGACTGCATGCTCCCTATCCCCTTGACCACCTCCTCCAGCTCGATCGGCGCCCCTAGTCTCTCCACCTGCTCCTCCTCCACCCTCGGGAATCGCAGCTTGTCCAAGAAGCGCCCCATTCCACCCCCCTCCACCGGGGGTTCAGACCGGTACAGTTCCCCATAGAAGTCCCTGAAGACCCCATTAACATCTACCCCCCTCCGCACCACCTTCCCAGCTCTATCCATCACTCCCCCAATCTCCCTGGCCGCATCTCGCTTCCGGAGCTGGTGTGCCAGCATCCTGCTCGCCTTCTCCCCGTATTCATACACCACCCCCTGTGCTTTCCTCCACTCAGCTTCCGCCTTTCTGGTAGTCAATAGGTCAAATCTGGACTGAAGGCTACGCCTCTCCCCCAGCAATCCCTCCTCTGGGGCCTCCGCATATCTCCTATCCACCTGCACCATCTCCCCTATCAGTCTCTCCCTCTCCCTCTGCTCCCCCCTCTCCCTATGGGTTCGGATGGAGATCAATTCCCCCCTCATCACCGCCTTCAATGCCTCCCAGACCGTCCCCACTCGAACCTCCCCGTTATCATTGGCCTCAAGGTACCTCTCGATACACCCCCGAACCCTCTCGGCCACCTCCTCATCTGCCAACAGCCCCACCTCCATGCGCCAGAGCGGACGTTGGTCCCTCTCTTCCCCCAGCCCGAGGTCCATCCAGTGCGGGGCATGATCCGAAATGGCAATGGTGGAGTATTCCACATCCTCCACCCTCGACACCAACCCCCTGCTCAGGACAAAAAAATCAATCCTCGAGTAGACCTTATGTACGTGGGAAAAAAACGAGTATTCCCTGGCCCATGGCCTCGCAAACCTCCAGGGATCCACCCCCCCCCCCCCATCTGGTCCATGAATCCCCTCAGCACCTTAGCCGCCGCCGGCCTCCTATCCGTCCGGGACTTGGATCGATCCAATGGGGGATCCAGTACCATGTTGAAGTCCCCCCCCATGATCAGGCCCCCCACCTCCAGGTCCGGAATGCGGCCCAACATACGCCGCATAAACCCCGCATCATCCCAATTTGGGGCATAAACATTCACCAACACCACCCGCTCCCCCTGCAGCTTGCCACTCACCATCACATATCTCCCGCCACTGTCAGCCACCACATTTAACGCCTCAAACGACACCTTCTTCCCCACCAGGATCGCCACCCCCCTACTCTTCTCATCCAGCCCTGAGTGGAACACTTGGCCCACCCACCCCATCCTCAGCCGGACCTGGTCCACCACTCTCCTATGTGTCTCCTGGAGCATGGCCACATACGCCTTCAGTCCCCAGGGCCGGCCTAAGGTACCGGCAACTCGGGCAGTCGCCCGGGGCGCCATGTGCTAGGGGGCGCCAGAGACTCGGATCATGCGCAGTTGGGCCGGTGCCAACCAGCGCATGCGCGGTGGCCGCCCTCCCCCAGGGCGGCTCCCTCCGCCCCCCCCTCGGTCCGCCGCCCCCCCCTCGGTCCGCCCCGTCCCCCCCCTGTCCGCACCCCGCCCCCCCCTCGGCCCGCCCCCCAAAGGGCGCCGAAGTTCAGCTTGCCCGGGGCGCCAGCAACCCTAGGGCCGGCGCTGTCAGTCCCTTCAGGTGCGCAAATACCCGGGCCCTATTGACCGGCCCATTCACATTCCAGGTTATCAGCCGGATCCGAGGGCTCCCTGCCCCCCTCCCCTGCCGATTAGCCATACCCCATCCCTTGCCCACCCCCGGCCAGCGTCCCCCGCTCTGCCAGTTTCCCACGGCGGCAACTCCCCCCCCCCCCTCCAGCACCCCCTGCATCCTCCAGCTCCTTCCTGACCGTTTCAGCAGCAACTCGGTACCCCCCCCCCTCCCCTCCCCCCCAGGCTAGGACCCCTCCTAGCCGCGCCCCTCCCTCCACAGCACTCTCGTGAGCCAGCTAACTTCTGCTGACCCCGACGACTCCCGCCCTACCTTCGGCTCCTCCCCACGTGGGACTGCCCCTCCTCCATTGTGCCCGTCAACGGGTCCACCCTCCCCCCGCTCTTGCGCGGGAAAAGAAATCAGCCAGCAACGACCCGCGCTTCTCAGCCCCGGCCCCACCCCCACCATCTCACAGCGCGGGAAACCCGCAGAAAGCCCGTGCTTTTGCCCTGCCGGGCCCCGCCCCCTCCAGGGCCACTCCCATTGTCAGTCCCCCCCCACCAGCTCCCCGAACTCCCCGTTTACCCCTCTGCCGAACCTGTCCACCCGACCCCTGCTTAAAAACCCATATAGAAAAAACAGTACGACATTCTTACACTAAACCAAGCAAATGCAAATACAATATTATACAACATCCCCCATCCTATACCCTCAGTTTGAGTCCAATTTCTCGGCTTGCACAAAGGCCCACGCCTCCTCCGGGGACTCAAAATAATGGTGCCGATCCTTATAGGTGACCCACAGACGCGCCGGCTGCAACATGCCGAACTTCACACTCCGTCTGTGGAGCACCGCCTTCGTCCGGTTGAACCCGGCCCTCCGCCTCGCCACCTCCGCACTCCAGTCCTGGAAGATCCGCACCTCCGTGTTCTCCAACTTGCTGCTCCGCTCCTTCTTGGCCCACCGGAGCACACACTCACGATCCACGAACCGATGAAACCTCACCAACACCGCCCGCGGCGGCTCGTTCGGCTTGGGCCTCCTAGCCAGAATTCAGTGGGCCCCCTCTAACTCCAGGGGCCCCTGGAAGAACCCAGCCCCCATCAGCGAGTTTAACATAATCACCACGTAGGCCGCTAGGTCCGACCCCTCCAGCCCCTCCGTGAGGCCCAGGATCCGCAAATTCTTCCTCCTCGACCGGTTGTCCAGCTGCTCGAACCGCTCCTGCCATCTTTTATGGAGCGCCTCGTGCATCTCCACCTTCCCCACCACGGCCACCACCTCGTCCTTCCTTTCGGAGGCCTGCTGCTGCAGCTCCCGGATCGCAGCCCCCTGGGCTGTCTGGGTCTCTATCAGTTCCTTGTTGGTTACCTTCATGGACTCCAGCAGCTCCAACTTCAGCTCCTGGAAGCAGCGCAGCAGAATCGCCTACTGCTCCTGGGCCCACTTCCTTAGCTCCTCGAGGCCTTCGCCGGCCGCCATTTTATCTTCCTGCCCCCGTTTTTTCAGAGGTGCTTTCCTCGGTTTTTTCTCTGCCCCGCTCATGGTCCGGACCATGGGACCGTTGGGGTTGACTTCTGTCCTCTTCCCCCGTTGGGATTCGCCGCTACAGCTCCGTTGGGGGCCCTGAAAAGAGCCCCGAAGTCCGTTCTCCGCGGGAGTCGCCGAATGTGCGGCTTAACTGCTCATCGCCACCACCGGAAGTCATGTCCTGTGTCATCCTGTTCTGATGTCGGTCAAGA
Organism: Scyliorhinus canicula; assembly: GCF_902713615.1. NCBI lineage: Eukaryota > Metazoa > Chordata > Chondrichthyes > Carcharhiniformes > Scyliorhinidae > Scyliorhinus > Scyliorhinus canicula. The sequence goes on along the minus strand of NC_052166.1, from coordinate 19,371,695 downwards.
GGGGTTGGGGATGGCTGAGCCGGCCGAGGTCATCCCCACCACTGCTGGAGCCTAGATTGTTATCATCTGGGCTTGAGTGAGACCGTCATGTTGGAAGCAATAGTGATGTATATACACAACTGTTTATAAATATGAGAAATGCCAATAAAAAGATTTTTTTAAAAAAATGTTGGAAGCAGTAAGGTTTCATGCTTTGATTGTTAGAATCCTTGGAAGATCCTGAAGATTGCTCACTGTTTTTGATCCTGCTTTATCCTTGATTCTAGTTTCTTCATTTGCCAGTGGAGAGGTCTTTGGGCAGCACGGTAGCACAGTGGTTTGCACTGTTGCTTCACAGCGCCAGGGACCCGGATTTGATTCCCGGCTTGGGTCTATGCAGAGACTGCACATTCTCCCTGTGTCTGCGTGGGTTTCCTCCGGGTGCTCTGGTTTCCTCCCACAAGTCCTAAAAGACGTGCTTATTAGATGAATTGGACATTCTGAATTCTCCCAATGTACCCGAACAGGTGCCGGAATGTGGCAACAAGGGTATTTTCACAGTAACTTAATTGCAGTGTTAATGTAAGCCTACTTGTGACACTAATAAAGATTATTGTATTATTTATCCTGGCGGCATCAGATCTCAGTTGTTATCATAGAATTCATTGAATCATAGAATTTACAGTGCAGAAGGAGGCAATTTGGCCCATCGAGTCCACACTGGCCCTTGGAAAGAGTACCTTACCCACTACCCTATCCCCATAACCCAGTAAACCGACCTAATATTTTTTGGACACTAAGGGGCAATTTAACATGGTCAATCCACCTAACCTGCACATCTTCGAACTGTGGGAGGAAACTGGAGAACCTCGGAGGAAACCCACGCAGTTTGATCCAATTTCTCAAAAAATTGAGAGCACCAATAAAAGTACTTTTTAAAAAAAATCTTTACTATTTCCGCTTTCAGCCTCTGTTTTTCCCCATAAATTTAGAGTACCAATTCTTTTTTTCCAATTAAGAGCAATTTAGTGTGGCCAATCTACCTAACCTGCGCATCTTTAAGTTGTGGGGGTGAAGTCCACGCAAACATGGGGAGAATGTGCAAACTCCACATGGACAGTGACCCAGAGCGAACCCAGGTCCTCAGTGCCTTAGGCAGTAGTACTAACCATTGCGCTACCGTGCCCTTGCTTTCAACCTCTTGATTGCCTAATTTCTCTGGTTTAACTATCTCACCTTTTCTTTTAGTGCAACCTCTTGCTTTTTCTACCATCTACTGAACCTTGTATAACTATGACTACTTCTTCGAGGGGGACTTGCTCTCTCTCTGTTAAACATTCTGTGAACAAAATATGGACCTCACAGTCTGGAACCTTTAACTTCTCTTTATACATTGACAGAACACTACCCTCAGCTTTCCCTGATATTTCTTTACTCACCTTTAACTGACTGGCAGGTTCTACTAATCCTGCGACCGTGAAGCTTTTCTTTCCTGGTGTGAATGATGGCCGGTCCAAACATTACCAAGATCTCCAACCATCAACACCAAATATTCTTCATCTTGACCTGATCCTTCCACTGTATGCCAATCATAAAGAGGTTTGAGGCCAGATAATAAATTTCAGATGAGGAGACACAATGCAGCGGTAAGCAAGACAATTTATTAAGCAACAAAAATTATGCTTCACAAACAAGGAAAATCAATATCCTATTTTGAATGGTTCTTGCATTAGGTGCACAGATGGCATGTGCTTGTTGAAATGTGTGCAAGAATTCTCTTCAAGTGACTTATTTTATCCTCTGTGACCAAGTGATCTCCTGCGCTGTGATGCTGCCTTCAAGCTTTAATCATGTTATTTAATTTGTCAATGGCCACAGACCCGTGGTCACAACTCGACTAGTTTATTCTTAACACCAAATTGTTAACTTTTCCCGGTATAATCATTTGTCTCAATTATCTTTACACTAATTTAGTTATATCTCAAGTCCATTGGTCTTTACAGTTCAAAGTATACCTTCCTTTGATCACAACTGCTAGCATAGTTCAATCATCTATCCCTACTTTGCTTCTCTTAGTCAGACTATCAGTTCGCTCCAAGCTTTGGAGGGGGGGGGGGGGGGGGGGGGGGGGGGGGAAAGAAGATGGAAGATTATTGTACTTAAAAGATCAACTGACCTGCTGTGTTAAAAGCTAAGGAAACAAAAACTGAACTGGAGGTTTGTAAACCAAATCGGTCAGACTGAAACTGCTGATGGTTTTATAAAAACATGCAGAGCTATCCAAGCAGTAGTTGTAGTTTGGACCCGGTGCAGTTTGAGCTCACTAAGAAGATAGCTAAAGTTAAATGGCAGTGGAACAGACTTGCACTGTTTAAAAACAACTTCATCATTAGCCATGTGGAATGTGAATGAGGCTTAATTTGACTTTTAAAAATAAATTTAGAGTACCCAATTCATTTTTTCCAATTAAGGGACAATTTAGCATGGCCAATCCACCTAGCCTGCACATCTTTGGGTTGTGGGGGCGAAACCCACGCAAACACGGGGAGAATGTGCAAACTCCACACGGACAGTGACCCAGAGCCGGGATCGAACCAGGGACCTCGGCGCCATGAGGCAGCAGGGCTAACCCACTGCGCCACTGTGCTGCCCTTTAATTTGACTTTTATGAGGGAACAGCAACTGGAAGATTGCCTCATTTGAAACTGGTGAAAGAATCTACAGTGATGCTCACCTTGTGGCACTGAAAGCAACAGATTGGTTTGAAAGCATCGAACAAGTAACCAGAACTGGGGATGGAGATATGAGAGCATATAAAAGAAAGTTTGACCTCTTGAAAATAGCTGGGACTAGGGAGAATTAAATATAGTTTTCATTAGACTGTGCTATACTCAATACTTGCTCTCTGTAGCATAAATAAGATATTGTAACGTATTGAGAATTCTTGGGGAATTGAGAAATAAACTTACGGGCCCATAAGTTATAGTGTTAATTGTATTTTCTTTGTTTATTTTTTCCTTATGCACTAAAGCTTTGTTTTGTTTAAAACAAATGGAACTTGTGGAGTAGCTGTATTAGTTAAAACAAGTGTTTGGATTTCTCTTTTTAAATGTTAATGGTCCCAAACTGGATTGCAACAGGGTGGCACTGTGGTTAGCACTGCTGCCTCACAGCTCCAGGGTCCCTGGTTCAATTCCGGCCTCAACTGACTGACTGTGTGGAGTTTGCACTTTCTCCTGTGTCCGTGTGGGTTTCCTCCGGGTGGTCTGGTTTCCTCCCACAATCATATGCAGGTTAGGTGGATTAACTATGCTAAATTGCCCCTTAGTGTCCGAAAGGTTAGGTGGGGTTACAGGGACAGGGGTGAAGAGTGGGCTTAAGTGGAGTTCTGTTTCCAGGGGCCTGTGCAGGGTCGTTGGGCCGAATGGCCTCCTTTTGCATTCTAAATATATGATTCTATGAATATGTCCTCAGTCATATATACATTTAGAATTGCCCCTTCATCTACCAGCTCAGAAAAAATGCACTAAAAGGAATTCCGAACATGCATACTATAAAATAACGGTTCATATTTCCTATAGGGCAGCATGACGTTAAATCATCTAAAGTTAATGGAGGATGGTGGATGGGAAATTAGCCAAGAGATTATTAGAAAGTTGAGTCTGGAGGAAACAGAAGCAGGGATGAGGGTTGCAGCAGCAGATGTACTGAATTGGAAGTGGAGATGATGGTGGGACAAGGTAACCTTCCCAGCAGTACATAATAAACTGCAATGCGATTCAGAAGAACCATCCCTCCATAACCTCTTAATTACTCAGCCTGGTTCTCTGAGTACTAAATACAACCTGAGCAGACCAACGTTGATCACAGAGTCTCACCTCACCTCCTTTTAGGAGACTCGCTGAACTCATTATCAAAAGAGTCATGGAGAGGGTGCAGCAATGGGGTTTAGAATTCAATTCAGTGAGGGGGGCAGAGCACCCGCACATCTGGATTAAACTCCTGAATGCTCCAGCTCTAATTTTAAGATTATGTTTCTTAGTTCAATATTCCAAAGAGATAGTTCCTCTATCTCCTCAGTTAAATACCCTTTATCATTTTAAATATCTCAATTAGATCACCCTTAAATTTAAAAACTCTGGGTGTGGAGCCAGAAGGGATACTCCAGGCTTGACAGCAATACTGAGAGCTACTCCCTAAGCCAGTGCATTTCCATTCAAGATGATAAACCTCTCCAGTAATATTGAAATGAGGTCCAGTCCCAGGAGAGCCTCAGGTATGTCAATAATTTATCAAGCATTGAGTAAAAAAAACAAGGCAGTTATGTTGAACCTATACAAAACAGGAATATTGTGCCCAGTTTAGACACTACACTTTAGGAAGGATGTGAAGACGTTACAGTAGGTGCAGAAAGATTAAGAGAAAGGTTTCAGCGATGAGAAACTTCAGTTATCTTGATTGGAGAATTAGGGACTGTTTTCTCTGGATAAAGGAAAGTTGAGAGGAGATTTGATAGAGGTATTAAAAATCATGAAAGGTTCTGCACAGTAGAATGAAACTGTTCCTTCTGCTGGTAGGATGGAGAACCAGAGGCCACAGATTCAGGATAATTGAGGAAAAACTTTTTAAAAATAAATTTAAGGGTTGTGGGCGTTGCTGGTTAGGCCGGCATTTATTGCCCATCCCTAGTTGCCCTTCAGACAGTGGTGGTGAGTTGATTTCTTGAACGGCTGCAGACCCTGAGGTGTAGGTACACACACAGTGTTGTTAGGGAGGGAGTTCCAGGACTTTGACCCAGCAACAGTGAAGGAATGGCGATATGTTTCCAAGTCGGGATGGTGAGTGACTTGGAGGGGAACCTCCTTGTGGTGGGGTTCCCAGGTATCTACTGCTCTTGTCCTTCTGGATAGTAGTGGTCGTGAGTTGGAATGTGCTGCCTAAGAAACCTTGACGAGACCCCACAGTGCATCTTGTAGATGGCACACATGGCTGCCAATATTATTCACTGGTAGAGTGATTGAATGTTTGTGGAAGGGGTAGCAATCCAGAAGGCTGCTTTGTCCTGGATGGTGTCAAACTTCTTGCGTGTTGTTTGAGCCACACTCATCCAGGCAAGTGAAGGGGATTAGGAGAAAGTAAGAACACAGCATTGGGTATCAGGGCTGTGGTTTCACAATGAAAGTCAGACTGGCTTGCCCAGGAAATATTCAATGTCAGATCACTGCTGTCTCTAACACCATAATAAAAGCCAGCAGTGAACAATACGGAGCAGTGAATATATTTGAGCAGCTCCCTCCCACTCAAAGAATTGCACATGCTTTGCATTGGTTTCTAGCAGTTTGTCACTGATTTGTAGAGAACTCAAGATGTTCTATGATAAGACATCCGGGCTCAGAAATCTGATGGTATAAGCATATGTCTCACTGCCCGCCATATTGGTTAGAGGATCCCCTCAAATGCACGCTGGAAGTATTCAGAAAGCTCATTCGGATATTAAAATTAGGAAGCTCACCCTTTAGTGACATTGATTTGTCCCTGTCCCTGCTCTAATGTGGCTTCTGTTCACTGCCTATCCATTAATGCCACCTTGTTCTGCAAGAAAGGAGTTTTCAGAGCACACCTGGATTATTGTGAGCAATTCTGGGCACCATACCTTAGGAGGGATATACTGGCCTTGGAGAATATTACTTGGACTCCAGGGATTAAATTACGATGAGAGATTACACAAATCAGGGTTTTATTCCCTGGGATTTAGAAAGATAAGCAATGAGTTGATCGAAGTTCAATACATTAGGGGAACATATAAGATAGATTGGAAAAAAACTAGTTCTACTGGCTGGGGAGTCTAAGACTAAGGGGCACAGTCTAAATATTAGAACCAGTCCTTTTAGGAGGTAGGAGCTTGGAACTCTTTCTCAAATGACAATCGATTTAAATCAACTATTTTTTATTTTTTTAAAAATCTAAATCAACTATTATTAAAACTGGATAAGACTTCTGGTGGCGACCGTGGAGTGAATGGTCGCACATTTAGCAGCTCCCGCTCTTAGTGGTCTTTTAACGGATTTCCGTGGGAATTTATCAACGTAAGTGGATAAAAGAGAAGACGACCCCTAATTTATGGAGCTGCGCCCAAGAAACAAGCGTAAAAGTATATCAAAATTTGGTTGGAAGTGAAGTTCAGAGTTTGGTGGATGCAATGATAGAGAAGTAAAGATCAACCATGCCAGCTCAATGGACGATGGATCAGTGGGTTGAATTCTTGGATTAGAAGTTTGCCCGGCATTGTAAGGAGTGTGTGGTGGACCTGACCTGGGCAGTGGCCTCGATCAAGAAGGGGGTCGACCGGGTGGAAGAGAAAGTGATGACCCAGGGGTAGGCAATCCAAAAGTTGCAGGAGCTGGCGGCCAAAAAAGAGGAGCAGTCCATTGTTCTAGAAATTACTATTTTAGAGGATCGGCAGGAACGGCTGTTGGAGAAGGTGGAGGACCTGGAGAATCGTTCTCGTAGGCAGAATATCCGGATCGTCGGTCTGCCAGAGGGAGAAGGATCGGATGCCGGTGCATTTGTGGGGAAGATGAGTTCAACAGGCCGTTAGAGGTGGACCGGGTTCACAGAGTGCCCATGCGTAAGCCCCAGGGTCATGAGCCCCCGAGGCGATGGTGGTGAGGCTGCATCGGTTTCTGAACAAGGAATGCATTATGAGGTGGGCCAGGCAGATGAAACAGTTCATGTGGGAAGAGGCTGAGATCCGGGTGTATCAAGACTTGGGAGCAGAATTCGCAAAGAGGAGGGCGAGTTTTAATAAGGTTAAGGTGGCCCTGTATGCGAAGGGAATAAAATTTGGGACTTTCCGTCAGGAGATATACATTGGCCTTGGCGAATGATACCTGGACTCCAGGGATTAAATTACGATGAGAGATTACACAAATCAGGGTTTTATTCCCTGGGATTTAGAAAGATAAACAATGAGTTGATTGTCTTTGGTGACCTACGAGAACCGGGAACTATATTTTGGCTCGCCAGAAGAAGAGCCAGTCTGCATCAAGGACAACAATCTGGTAGAGGCATAATGATTTTAAAATCGAGACGGTAGTGGTCTGAGTTAGAAGTTTTGTTGCTTTATATTTTTTAAAAATCTCAGCCTTTCACAGTAACTAGAAGTTGCCGTGATTGGAAAAAGAAGGATCTCTTGGATTGGTTTGATTTTGATCAGTTGATGTGGGCTGAAGGGCCTGTACTGTTCTATGTATGTACCGAGGTATAGTAATAACGTTTTTAAGTTCCAATGTTCTAGGGGGGTAAAGAAAAAGGAAAGATATTTGAGTTTTTGCATGCATAAATTTTTTCTTATCCTGTTTGATTTTTCTTCTATTATTTTCGGCTCTGTTTGAAGGTGATGGGACAGGGTGGTCTCCGGCACCTGGGTGGGGGAGGGGAGGGTGTCGGCTATCTATCTACCAGGAACTACAGGAGGCGGAGGAAACCCCGGTGGAGGAGCTCAAGGGCAAGTGGGAGGAGGAGCTAGGTGAGGAGTTGGAAGCGGGTCTGTGGGCAATCTTTGGAGTGTCAGAAGACCCGGGGGTTCAGGGAGCGAGAGGCCGACGTCTTGGCCTTTGCCTCCCTAGTAGCCCGGAGATGGATTTTATTAATGTGGAGGGACTCGAAGCACCCGAGTGTAGAGACTTGGATTACCAACATGGCTGGGTTTCTCAGCCTCGAGAAAATAAAGTTTGCCTTAAGAGGGTCTATGCTAGGGTTCTCTCGGAGGTGGCAGCCGTTCGTCGACTTTCTTGGGGAAAATTAAAATGTCAACAGCAGCAGCAATCCGTAGGGGGGGAGGTGGGGGGGGGGGGTGGTGGTGAGTGCTTCATTGGGATGGTGTGGGAAGACTGGGTCACGTGGGGTCATTTAGCACACTGGGCTAAATCGCTGGCTTTGAAAGCAGACCAAGCAGGCCAGCAGCACGGTTCGATTCCCGTAACAGCCTCCCCGAACAGGCGCCGGAATGTGGCGACTAGGGGCTTTTCACAGTAACTTCATTTGAAGCCTACTCGTGACAATAAGTGATTTTCATTTCATTGTTATTGTATATTCTCTTTTTGCACTATGTTAATATTCACTCGTTTGTTTTGTTATTATGGTTACTACTGTTTTATTATGAAAAATTCTGCAAAACCTTAAAGAATACTTTTTTTTTAAAAGGTGATGGGACGAATAAGAAGTTATAAAGGGACGAGGGGTGGGCCTCTGCGCCCGGACCTTGGGGATTGTTTGTTTGCTTTCTGATTTGAAGTTGGAGACTAGATGGCGGTGGCTGCCGAGGGGCAGGCCAGGGGAGGTGCAGGACATGGGCTAAGGGCTGGCCTAGAAAGGTCATGGCTGATCGATGAGAAGGGGGGGAAAGAGCCCCCCCCACCCGACCAGACTGGTTACATGGAATGTTTGTGGACTGAATGGGCCGGTCAAAAGGGCCCGTGTGTTCGCACACTTGAGACAGCTAAAAGCGGACATGGCCATGCTACAGGAGACACACTTCAAGCTGGGAGACCAAGTTAGACTGAAGAAGGGATGGGTTGGCCAGGTATTCCATTCAGGACTGGACTTTAAAACAAGGGGGTGGCCATCCTGATAACAAAAGGGTGGCATTTGAGATAGGGAAGATAGAGGAAGACACAGGAGGCAATTTTATTAAGGTTAGCAGAAAAATGGAGGGAATGGCAGTGGTGTTGGTAAATATATATGCCCCAAACTGGGATGATGTCGCGTTTGTCAGAAAGGTGCTGGGAAAGATCCTGGACCTTGACTCGCACCGGCTGGTTATGGGGGGGGTGACTTCAACACGGTCCTAGATCCAAGAATGGACCAGTCGATTCTAGGTCAGGTAAGGTATCAGCAATGGTAAAAGAACTGCAGGGGTTCATGGAGCGCATGGGAGGGGTTGATCCATGGAGATTTGGAGAGGCCACGGAGCAAGGAATATTCATTCTACTCTCATGTGCACAAGATATACTCCGGGATAGATTTCTTTGTACTGGATAAAACACTGTTAGCAGGGATGGAGGACACTGAGTACTCAGCAACTGGGGTGTCAGACCACGCGCCACATTGGATAGACCTGCGGGAGAGCACCGGTAAGTCCCAGCGCCTGCAGTGGAGATTAGATGTAGGGCTGTTAGCGGACGACGAGATCTGTGAGCAAGTGAGGGAAGCCATTCGGGGGTATATAAAGAACGACACGGGAGAGACAGCGGCTGGGATGGTGTGGGAGGCACTGAAGGCGGTTATTCGAGGGGAATGTATTTCGATTCGGGCCCATAGGGAGAAGACTGAACGGGCAGAGCTGGAAAGGTTAGTCGGAGAAATCTTACAAAACTGGATAAGAAAAATCTCTCTATATTTCGGGGATATGGGACAAATGTGGGTATATTCAATTCGTAACAGATCAGCCATAATCTCATTGTCTGGTGGAATATCTCAAAAAGCTAAATAGGCTACTCATGTTCCGATGTTCCTAAGGAGAATGATAGCAGCAGCCTTGTTTAGAGAATCATGGACAAATTGTATGTTGTGCACAAGATGTGAAGTATGGAGAAGTGAGAGTTGCAATAGAGCTGAGAGTAGGAGGTTCACCAGTGCCAAGGAGGAGGTGGGGTCAGGGATTCTGTTAACGAGCATGGAAAAGGGAACATAACCCTCAGACACAAAGGGGTAATTTAGCCAATCCATCTAACCTGCACATTTTTGGACTGCCAGGGTACTGCCCGGGCACACCCTCTATCCCCAGTAGTTGCACTTTCCTGTGTGCTCCCAGAAGGTTCTGTTCTACAGTTCCCGATATTAAAAACCTGCTGAAACCCCACCCCCATGTGATGTCACACCGCAGAGAGGGGGAGGGGGAGTGGAAGACATAACTTTCCTACTGTGGTATTGTGTGAAGCAAATAATGGCATGATGGGAAAACTAGTCAAGTCTTCTTGGTACAAGTGAATTTAAACTGATTTTCATATAACCTAAGGCCCAGAATACAGAGACAGCCGAGGTCAGCATGTCTTGGGAACTGGGTGACTCTGAGAGTCTAGATAAGGCTTGGAGCTAGAAGTAGTCTTAATACATAACAAGCTGAACAACTATTTCTTCCTGTTCCTAAACAACTTCTTCCCTTTCTTAAAACAAAGACAAGATAATGATATGAAACTCAAGTCCCCTGGAGGTCAGCAAGGTGACGCCATGGTAACGATTATTACTTATGTTTTACTTTTGACCAAATTCCTGACCAAGCTGTATTCATGTTATCTTGATCCTATAATGTATAAGAATCGCCTTCTTTTTCTGTACTAGCGCAGACTTGGGACGGACTCCGCAGTTTGTAATTGACTGCCTTCCGACTTTCCAAGTATCAGCCAATTTCTGCTAGCAGTTCTAATTAGTGAATAAAGTTCAGTTTTGCTTATCTAATGAATGCTGTTTGAATTTCTCTATCACAGTCAAGACGCGGGGAAAATATAAAATACAACACTACTTTGGCGGGGGGGGGGGAGAAAATGTTACAGTGGCGATGCCAGCCAATTGAAATGTATTAAAATGGGGTTCCTGTCATTGCATGGTGGGAACCCCATCATGTCACTGGTGGGGGTGGGGGACAATCGAGCGGGGAACTCCTGCCGTGTAAAAGCCATTTTGGGACTTCCCCTTGAGTCTCTGCCCTCTGACATTTCCACTCGCCAAAAATGGGGGTGGAAAATCCTCCCGGTTTGCTTTAATTTACAACACAGAAACAGGCCATTCAGCCCAACAGTTCAACTCACCATATCAGCTACACCTTCTATTCCTTTCTGCCTCATGTTTACCCTTCAATCACATGTTTCTGAAATGATAGCTTCATTCATTTTTTAAAATTGCCTCCTTTCTCAGCTGTCACTATAGAAAAGGACGATTCAATCCTATTGGCTGACAATACAGTGCCTCATGCTACTAACAGCGGACATTGGGTGATTGGACATCATCAAATTCTTCTTCAACCTACTTTTTTGCTGCCATAAGATATAAGTTCATAAGACATAGGAGCAGAATTAGGCCATTTGGGCCATCGAGTCTGCTCCGCCATTCGATCTGGCTGATCTCATCCTGGTATTAACTCCACCATCCTGCCTGTTCTCCATAACTCTTCAACCCATTACCAATTAAAAATCTAACTCCTCCTTAAAATTTACCACTATCCCAGCACTCACCGCACTCTGGGGTAGCGAATTCCAAAGATTCACAACCCTTTGGCAGAAGTTGTTTCTCCTCATCTCTGTTTTAAATTTGCTACTCCTTATCCTGAGACTATGACCCCATAAGAGGAAGCATCCGCTCCACGTCTACTTTTTCCATACCTTCAATCACGTTGTAAACCTCAATTTGATCTCCCCTCCATCTTCTGGAGAGTTTTTTTGGGGAATGGGTACAGGGGCATCAGGTTTAACAGATGGAGCAAACGTTTGCTGAGCGCACAGTTAGCTAATGTCTAACCTCATCTACAGTAGAACTAGTGACCAGTAAAACGGGTGACCTTTATTCTACCAAGACAGTCTCAGCTCAGTGGGCAGTGCACTTGGCTGCGATTGGGAAGGCTATGGATTCTAGATCCCTTCCAGAATCTTGAGCACAAAAGATTATGCTGGCAAAACAGCACAATACCTTTTTTTTCTCTCTTAACAAATTTAGAGTACCCAATTATCTTTTTCTCCAATTAAGGGGTAATTTAGCGTGGCTAATCCACCTACCCTGCACATCTTTTTGAGTTGTGGGGGTGAGACTCATGCAGACATGGGGAGAATATGCAAACTTCACACAGACAGTGACACAGGGCCGGGATCAAACCTGGGACCTCGGCGCCGTGAGGCAACAATGCTGACCACTGTGCCGCCCACAAAACAGCACATTACCGTGTGTGCGTGGTAGGGGGGGTGGGGGGGGATTAAAAGGTTCCATGGCACTATTTGAAGTGCAGGGTGTTCTCACCATTTCCCATGCCAGTATTTTTCCCTCAATGCCCAAAACAGGTTATCTTGTTATCATACTTTTTTTTTCACAAAACCGGAATTTTCTGGTCCTACTCGTGGCGGGAATTGTCGCAGACCAGCCAAAGGTTCGCTAACTTTTGGTGGAAATTTCCGGTTCCACAGCGGGCGGGACTGGAAAATCACAGCCAGGATGTAGGCATTGCTGGCGATGTCAGCATTTATTGCCCATCCCTAATTGCCCTTGAGAAGGGCAATACTGTTTGTTGGACCTTTGTGTGTGTAAGTTGGCTGCTGCATTTCCTACAAGGGGGGCTAGCGCTTCAAAAATTACTTCCTTGGTATGCAGTGAAAGGTGTTATATAAATAGAAAGCTCTTGCATTCTTAACCCTTGATAGCTATTTTCAGACAATGCAAAACTATGTTCCTAGGATGAGAATCTTTTGTCAAGACATTACCTGGGTTTCAGATATATTGGAAATGTAGCAAAGGAGTGCTGTGGGAAAGGTGGCTAATATGAATCACAGGGCGTCTGGCTGTATAGTTAATAGGCTACAATTACACACATTGTTTCAACTCCTTAACAAGTCAAGTACTGTCAGGTGATTTTAATTCAGTCCATTCACCATCGAGATGAAATCACGTGAACAGGTGCAGGAGAGTGCGGTTCCTGATTAAGGAGACCTGTAAACAATTGGGAGCTCAAAGCAATGGTGTTCAGGACTCATCATCATCATCATCAGCTTCCTCAACAAAATACTGAGCCCCTTCATTCACTGGAACATCCTGGTAATACTGGTACTCCGCAATCAGATCAAGCATGTCAGCTTCAGCATCGGAAAACTCCACCTCATCCATGCCCTCGCCAGTGTACCAATGTAAGAAGGCCTTCCTGCGGAACATGGCAGAAAACTGCTCACCGATGCGCTTGAATAGTTCTTGGATAGCTGTTGTGTTGCCAATGAAGGTGGCTGCCATTCTGAGACCTCTCGGTGGGATGTCACAGACAGCGGTCTTGGCATTATTGGGGATCCACTCCACAAAATAGCTGCTGTTTTTGTTCTGCACATTCAACATCTGCTCATCCACCTCTTTCATGGACATGCGGCCTCGGAAAATAGCAGCAACGGTCAGGTAGCGGCCATGGCGAGGGTCACAGGCAGCCATCATGTTCTTGGCGTCAAATATCTGCTTGGTGAGCTCAGGTACTGTGAGGGCACGGTATGGCTGGCTACCACGGCTGGTCAGAGGAGCAAAGCCAGGCACAAAAAAATGTAGGCGGGGGAAGGGAACCATGTTCACTGCTAGTTTACGCAGGTCAGCATTCAGCTGACCAGGGAATCGAAGACAGGTTGTTACACCACTCATGGTGCATGATATCAGGTGATTCAGGTCACCATAACTGGGAGATGTCAATTTGAGGGTTCGGAAACAAATGTCATGGAGAGCCTCATTATCAATACAGAACGTCTCATCTGTATCCTCTATGAGTTGGTGAATAGATAAGGTAGCATTATAAGGTTCTACCACAGTGTCCGATACTTTGGGCGAAGGAATAATACTGAAAGATAGCATCATTCTGTCAGGATATTCTTCACGGATCTTGTTCAGGAGGAGAGTACCCATGCCAGCACCAGTACCACCACCCAGTGAGTGAGTGATCTGGAATCCCTGGAGGCAATCGCATCCCTCAGCTTCCTTCCTCACCATATCCATGACGGAGTCGGTCAATTCAGCTCCTTCAGTGTAGTGGCCTTTGGCCCAGTTGTTAGAGGCACCGCTACGCCCTAGAAAAAAGAGTGCAGAACAAAATGTTTTACTAGAAGACGCCAACAGTCAAATTTGATGAAAGGGCATTCAGCCCAACAAGCTCACCTTCCCCCAGTACATTAAATCCTGCAGCTAGCCTATTCAGCACCTTTCATGACATTGTCTCAAATATCTTATGTGGCAGAACGTTCCAAACCGGCAACATTCCAATGCCTGCTTAATCAAGCCTTAATTAATTAAGGTCCCTGGTGCTCCTTATTGTGAATTAATAATGCAGGCTTTTTAATAATCTAATATTTTATATCTTTTGACAAGATTGTCGTTAGCCCTCTCTAAAGACACTAAAACCCCAGCTCCTTTAAGCTTTCTCAACTCGCCCCTTTACATGTGGAATGATTCTTTGGCTCTTTTCCCTCCTTCAATATAAACATATCCTTTTTGAACCACCTGACCCTTCTTAAACACCAATCAAAGTGTGCTCTGAATAGTGTAGCGGCAACTAGCTCTAGTCTGGCATCACACCCTAGGATTCTATAACTTTTGACAAACTTCACAAGAATATCTTTTACTCCCAGTGGCCTCAGCAAGTCAAACCACCCTGTGCTGATTGTATTCCACTTGTTAACAACATGAGCCTGGATTTTTGTACCCGAGTCAGGAAATTCCCCAGCTCACCTTGGAAGAAACATCTCCAATTGGCAGGGTCTTTGGTCTTTAGGGATGGATGGGGCGAGGAGGTGCAAAGGGAGGGTGAGGGGAGTGCGTGATGGAGTATGGCCTATGCCACAGAATTCAAATGCCAGGCCGGGTTGTTGTAGAGGCCGGATACTAGGCCCAATGATTTCGTTAAATGTTAGGCCTTCTAAGGTGGCTCAGTGGTTAGCACTGCTGCCTCACGGCGCCGAGGTTCGATCCCGACCCCAGGTCACTGTCTGTGTGGAGTTTGCACATTCTCCCCGTGTCTGCGTAGGTCTCACCCTCAGAACCCAAAGATGCATAGTGTAGGAGGATTTGCCATGTTAAATTGCCCCTTAGTTGGAAAAAAAGAATTGGTACTCTAAATTTAAAAAGAACTTTAGACTTTCTAGTCCCCAGAGACTCCCCATGGCCCCTCATACCCTCCATCCATTCAAAATTAATGCCAACACATGGCAACCCAGGTACCCCCATCCATCCCCCCCTTTGCCATTTACCCTCCGTGCAAACTCACCCAGTATCCTCTATGGGCAAACCTCAGGAGCCATGTTGAGATGAAATAAAATAAAGTTCTAAATATCTACTACAGACTTTGCTACAGTAAAAATAACACTCCCATTCATAAAAGCCGATTTGTTTAAATCCCACCAAATACTTAAATCATTATAAACTGAACAGTTGCACACATAACTGCTCATCAATAACAGCTAATCCTTTAAGATCCTCTTTGAACTGCCACACTGTGAACCTACAACCTATTACGGTCCCAAACCAGACCCCAACAGTGGCTAGGATGCTGGATCGAAACCCTAACATTTTATTTTATTTTTTTCCAACCATCTTCAGCTGCTTCATCAATGTTTTTAAGAATTTAGAGTACCCAATTCATTTTTTCCAATGAAGGGGCAATTTAGCATGGCCAATTCACCTACCCTGCACATATTTTGATTGTGGGGGCGAAACCCACGCAAACACGGGGAGAATGTGCAAACTCCACACGAAAAGTGACCCAGAGCCGGGATCGAACCTGGGACCTCAACACCGTGAGGCAGCAATGCTAACTACTGTGCCACTGTGCTGCCCCTTATTTTTTTTTTAAGGCTGTGTGGAAAGATTAATTCGCTCCAGGAGAAATAAGGCGTGGTTATTTACTTTAATTACAATATTAAACTTTTTAACTTCAAACCCTAAAAGAACCACATACATGTACAACTTAGCACTACTGTTCAATTTCCCATTAAACAACAAGAAAATACACATACAGCTTTCAATCCACCTTAAACGGGCAAGGTCTAAATTGTTACTTGCATTACAAAGCCGATTCTGGCTTTTGTGAGAACCCCTTCATACTCTTATCTTCAAAATGCTGATTCACTTGAGTAACGACCTTGTCTGCAACAAGGCTGCTCTATTTTTAAATATTATCACTTTTAAAGCTATCTCACTGGGAAAGAAAACTGCCACTGCTGTGATCACGCAAGGCTTGCCAGATCCGAGCTTTCCTTTCAGTCTTCTCCTAACACATTAAAACTTTGAATGCTTTTCAAAATGGTCTCTCTGAGCTCCATCCAGCACTGACCTCAAGATGAAAAAAAAGGTATTTCTTCAGGCAAGCTGCAAATCATTAACTCTCTAGGGACTTTCCTAGTCAAACCTCACTGGCCACAGGCTACATTTATAATCCAATTTCCTAAAATCCTCCAGTCGTCACACAACCCCACACTGAAATAATAAGTTGAAAGCAGCCAAGCATTAAAAATGGCATTGATGTACAAGGACCCTCAGATCCATCAGTACTTTAATGTTCTGTAGTCATTCTCCCTTTGAATATTTTGATTTTCTATTCTTCCCACCAAAATGAATAACCTCACATTAAACATCTGCCATTATTTCCCCCTTTCACGTAACCCATGTCCCTTTGCAGACTGTGTCTTCCTCACAATTTGCTTCCCTACCTACCTCTGTATCACCAGCAAAGTTAGTTCTGTCTCTTCATCTAATTCATTATATGGGTTGTTAAATGTTGAGGCCCTAGCACTGATCCCTATGGCGCCTCTGAAATGATCTGTTTATCCTGACTCTGTTTGCTGTTACTTAACCAACCCTTTATTTAAGATGCACAGATTCAGAAACAGATCATGCATGATCTTCGCAAACACTGTTTGTGCAGTACCTGTATGGGAGGCGAGCCACCAGTAAAGATTGCAGTAGGCACAGATGGTCTCTCTTGTGAAGCGCAGTCATAGAATCATAGAATTTACAGTGCAGAAAGAGGCCATTTGGCCCATCAAGTCTGCACGGCCCTTGGAAAGAGTGCCTTACTCAAGCCCACACCTCCACCCTATCCATGCAACCCAGTAATTGCACTCAACCTTTTTTGGACACTAAAAACAATTTAGCATTACCAATCCACCTAACCTGCACATCTTTGGAGTGTGGGAGGAAACCCAAGCAGGCATGGGGAGAACGTGCAAACTTCAGAGACAGTGGTCAAGCCAGGAATCGAACCTGGGACCCTGGAGCTGTGAAGCAACTGTGTTAACACTGTGCTACCGTGCTGCCCACAGTCACAAGTTCCTGTCTCTGCTTGAGCAGTGTTCTTCAAAATTGGGCGCACGACCCGCGGGTGGGTAGCGGGCGGGTGTTGGGAGGGTCGCGGAGCCGTTGTCCGCGGCGCTCCCAATCGCGCAAATCCCCACGCAGCAGCCTGTTTTTCATAACGTAGGCTGCAAGCGCCCGCGAACATGTTAAAAAAATTTTGGCCGCATTGTGCATGTGTGCACGATGATTGGCGCCCATGCGCAGAAAATACGGCCGCATTGCGCATGCGCGCACAATGATCAGCGCGCATGAGATAATTGGGCACGCATGCGCAGTGCGGCCACTATTTTTTTTAAAAGGCTGCAGCTTTTTGTTTTACAAGTTCTGTTGTGGTTTTTATTCATTTATTTTATTCATTTTATTTTTTTTTTACAAGTTTGGGGGGGCGTTTTAATTGATAAAATAATCGTGGCAGCACAGTAGCATTGTGGATAGCACAATCGCTTCACAGCTCCAGGGTCCCAGGTTCGATTCCGGCCTGGGTCACTGTCTGTGCGGAGTCTGCACATCCTCCCCGTGTGTGCGTGGGTTTCCTCCGGGTGCTCTGGTTTCCTCCCACGGTCCAAAAATGTGCAGGTTAGGTGGATTGGCCATGATAAATTGCCCTTAGTGTCCAAAAGTGCCCTTAGTGTTGGGTGGGGTTACTGGGTTATGGGGATAGGGTGGAGGTGTTAACCTTGGGTAGGGTGCTCTTTCCTGGAGCCGGTGCAGACTCGATGGGCCGAATGACCTCCTTCTGCACTGTAAATTCTATGTAAAATTTTACAAGAAAAAAATTCAGAACTTTGGACAGATGGAGACTCCATACTTTCCGACACCAGAAGGCTTCACCTTCATCCAACAGGGACCCAAAACCATTTTCTCCATTTTGTCAGCAGCAAACAAGGTAAGAGAAAATGGTGGGTCCAGCAGGTTGGCCGACGTGGGTCGCGAATGTCGGTTGGTGTGGGTCGCGAAGGACAGCGGGTTGGGTCCTGAAGGTTGGCCGGTAAAAATGGGTCCCTGGAAAAAAAGTTGGAAGAACATTGAGCCAGAGGTAGGAGTGGAACCTTCATTTCCACATTTCACAATTTCAGCCAAACATTTCTTTGGTGTTTTATTTTCAAATTGTTTTGCAAGCTTGTGAATCTCTTCATTCAACTACTCTAGTGAGTTCAGTTGTGTTTGTTTTGGGGCAGCACGGTAGCACAGTGGTTAGCACTGTGGCTTCACAGGACCCAGGTTCGATTCCCTTCTGGGTCTCTGTTTGTGCGGAGTCTGCACATTCTCCACATGTCTGCGTGGGTTTCCTCCGGTTGCTCCGGTTTCCTCCCATAGTCCAAAGATGTGCAGGTTAGGTGGATTGGACATGCCAAATTGCCTTAGTGTCCAAAAAAGTTAGGAGGGGTTATTGGGTTACATGGGTAGGGTGGAAGTGGGTCGGTGCAGACTCGATGGGCTAAATGGCCTCCTTCTGCACTGTATGTTCTATGTTCAGAGTTATTTACAAGATTTTTATACACAATTAACAACTTCACCTGGGCATTCAGTTCCTTTCGGAGTCTTTCTTTCATGGTCTGCTCTTTCGATTCTTCCAATTCACTTGCTAGATTGTCAGTCTGTTTCTCAGGATTTTCCTTTTCTGCTTTTACAGTCTATTTGTTCTTCCACACTACGCATCTCGGGCTGAATTCTGCGCCGTCGAGATGCTCCCTTTTGTTGGCAGCCCGGGGGTTTCCCGATGGTGTGGGGCTGCCCCAAAATGGGAAACCCCATTGGCCAGCCGGCGAAACGGAGAATCCCGACAGTGTGCTGAACCAGAAATTTGGCACGGCGGGACGAAGAAACCCGACCCATATCTTTTATTTTCTTCAGATTGGATTGAAGTTAAAGAGTTTCATTGCTCTTTGCAAGATGAAGTTCCAACAACTCATCTTCTGCACATGAAAGTTGGTTCTCTACATGGACCAGTTTTTCCTTCGCAGAGCCTGATTCATGTGTACAATCCCCCAAGCTCACATTCTTTAATTTTATTTCTGATAATTGTATCTGAGACTCTTCTTCGTGAGAACTTCTATTTTCTCTGCAATTCCTCGAGCAGCGGAAGCTCGTACAGCCGCAGGGCAACCCCCAGGGCTGCGGCAATTAGGAGGAAGGCCACCATTGCTGGTTGACTTTCAACATCCATTGTCTGCAGGGGGTGGAAGGTCGGCGTGTTAGCATGGTGCGTACACTTATGCTCAACCAAGTCCACTGGGCTACACAATAGCTCCAGTTCGCACTGTGGACTCTGCCCCCACATGTTCCATCCACCCCAACCCTACATCCCTGGCTCTGTTGATGCCCGGCACAGTGGGGACCTCTGGCCCTGGGGCCCACCCATGATGCCAGGGGGTACCACTGGCTGGCACTAGTGGTACGCTCCAAGGCCCCCTCCCGGCACCCCCGTAGGGGCTACTGTGGGCGGTGTCTTGGGAGGGCCACCAGCAGATGGTGGCCGGGTGGTGGGGGTATGGCGGAGGGTGGGGTGCGAAGGTGGTGGCACCCATACGGCCGGTGTAATGCTGCAAAACCAGGGGCCAAGGTGGGCGGTTAGTGGGGTGCGCAGTGGAAGATGAGGAGAATGTTTTTTTAACATAAAAATTTGTGGGTTTTACGATCTGGAATTCACTGCCTGAAAATGTAGTGGAAGCAACTCCAATAGGAACTATCAATGGAAATATCTGAAGGGTTACGGGGATAGAGCAGAGGACTAATTTAATAAAAGCAAAATACAGTGTGTGGCGGAAATCTGAATAATAATAATAATCTTTATTGTCACAAGTGGGCTCACATTAACACTGCAATGAAGTTACCATGAAAAGCCCGAGTCGCCACATTCCGGCACCTGTTTGGGTGCACGGAGGGAATATTCAGAATATCTAAATTACCTAACAGCACGTCTTTGGGACTTGTGGGAGGAAACCGGAGCACCCGGAGGAAACCCACGCAGACACGGGGAGAACGTGCAGACTCCGCACTGACAGTGGCCCAAGCCGGGAATCGAACCTGGGACCCTGGCGATGTGAAGCAACAGTGCTAATCACTGTGCCACTGTGAAGTAAAAACAGAAAATGCAGGAAAAACCCAGCAGGTTTGGCAGCATGTGTGGAGAGAGTTAATGTTTCGAGTCCGTATGTCTTTTCAGAGTGGGACTAACTGGTTAGCTCTTTGATAGAGCTGGTGTGAGCATATCAGACCAAATAGCTTCCATCTGTGCTGTAAGATAATGTGTGGACAGTAAATGCAGGCCTTCCCAGTGAAATCCATATTGTGAGAATTAATTAACAAAGCAGTTCAAGAACAGCAAGTACCCAGATGCTTGTCCCCTTGTGGGATACAAACAGGATTCTTGAAATAAATTTACAGAATGTTCACTTGACATTTTGGACTGTTTCACCAATTGAATGGATTGGTTGGCTCCACTGGGTGTTTCAATCATTTTGCTTTCCTAGGGAGAACACAGGCCAGAGAAATTGCTACCACGTTGCAGTCTCAACCTCTCACATATGCTCCCTCGCTATGCCCAGAATCTTGTCTCTGCACATCTGTAATAATGACACTAGATTATTGTGCTTCATTGATTTAGGCCTCTTCTATCAACCCTACAACTGAAAAAGTAAATTTAAACCCCTAAAAAGTAGTAGCAACTTATCAATACTTCAACCAATCAACAACTAACCATGTAGGAACTTTTATACACCTACATTGAATCCTGTAGTTCTGTTATAATAGAGCTAGAAAGCAGTCCCAGTATTTACCGAAAACTTCACTTACCAAAGATAAAGTTATCTGGTCTGAAGAGGTGTCCAAAGGGTCCAGAACGAACAGAGTCCATCGTACTAGGTTCCAGGTCCACAAGGATAGCACGAGGCACAAATTTGCCACCTGTTCAGAAGTAGTTTAAAAAAATAGATAAATACAAATAGTAGAAAGCACCTGAAGAACGTTGAGATGAAGATTGGTACCTGTGGCCTCATTGTAGTAGACATTGATCCTCTCCAGTTGAAGGTCACTCTCTCCACGGTAGGTTCCCGTAGGGTCAATACCATGTTCATCACTGATGACTTCCCAGAACTAAACAAGAAATAGGACATCAATGCATATGTAGGACACAGGTCAGTAGGACACTGGCTCATTTTATTTTTAAAATTACTTGATCAGTGTTACAAAGCCAGAACTCAGAGTGCGGACAATGGCAAACCCTTAATCCAGCCCCTAGCCTACTCCAAAACAATTCAAATTGAATCCAATTCATGGTCCCCACAAGAGACACAAACCAGATCCAGGCATTACACCTGATCTCATGCTCATCTTAGCTTGAACAATTGTTCTTGGAGGAAGAAAAGCTCTTTACTGCCAAATAGGTACTTGAAATGTTGTTTGAGGTATAAATATTGGCTAGGACACTGGAGATACAAACATGCTCTTGTTTGACGTAGTGTCATGAGATCTTTTACATCCACCTGTGAGGGTCTCTGCTTAATGTCTTAACCGCAAGATGGCATTCCTGACAATGCAGCACTCCCTCAGCAATACATTGGAATGTCAGCTTTGACATTTGCGCTCATGTTCTGGAATGGGACTTGAACCCAACCATATGACATAGAGGCGGCTGTGCAACCAAATGAGCCACAGTTATCACTCAACAGGACTCTATGTCTACTCACAATGGCTCTTTTGAAAGATTGCTTTGCCCTTAGAGTTCTATTAGAGTTTTCAGTGTGAGAGATGGTCTTCAGTGAACTGTATGAATGACAGATAATCAGTGTGCCCAGTCATAACCCAGAATGTACCATTTAACTGATAGAACAGGACAGAATCCTTCAGTTCTGAGAAACAATATCAGATATCACAAAACAAGCATCCGTGTCCGTGCTGGAAAACTCTTCTTTGTACCAGATTGTGATTTATCCACAAATGACGTCTGGCAGCCTTGCTGAACATACTCTCTCCTAGTTAGAAGCCCCTGTATTTGCTTGGGGATCCTTTCACTAAACCTAGTTCAAATTCTATACAAAGCCCAAAAACCCATTTAATGCCTTAGTTTATCACATTTGTTCTTTGGAAAACATTTATAAATTTGTGAAATACACAGAAAAAAATAGGAGAGTATGTGACTGAAGAGCACAATGTTGAAAAGATGATACACTGATTGTTCTTCAAATGACAACATTCTCTACACAACAACTGAACTAGTTTGGCATCATTATTTTAAATGCTTTTATATGGAAGTCATTGAGAAGGCTAGCATTTATTGACTTCGAAAAGGTGGTGGTGAGCTGATGTTTGAACTGGTGAAGTCCATGTGGTATAGGTATACCCACAGTGCTGTTTGGTAGGATCATAAGAAATAACAGCAGGAGTAACGAGTTCCAGGATTTTGGCCCAGCAATAATAAAAGAATGACAATATACTTCCCAGTGATTTTGGTGTGTGTCTTGGAGTGGAACTTGGAGGTAGCAGTGCTCCCAGCTCACAGTGGAACCCATCAAGTGTTTTGCGTTGCGGTACTGCCTTCATGATCTCCTCACTCACACAATAAACGATCACATCCATCCTTGGATCGAGTCTTTTCTCAGACAGAATCCTTTTAATTTTATAGAGAAGCAAGTAACCATCAAACCAGGGGCTGGTTTAGCTCACTCAGCTAAATCGCTGGCTTTTAAAGCAGACCAAGCAGGCCAGCAGCACAGTTCGATTCCCGTACCAGCCTCCCCGGACAGGCGCCGGAATGTGGCGACTAGGGGCTTTTCACAGTAACTTCATTGAAGCCTACTCGTGACAATAAGCGATTTTCTTTCTTTTCTTTCTTCTTCTTTACAACGGTCACTTTCATACTGACATTAACAATAAAGAAGGTACGGTAAAAATTGTTAAGTCAACTTAATGGGCTGAGGTCAGGATGCTGATGTTGGATTAATTTACCATCCTGTTTGGAGCCTGACACCATTTTGAAGTGTGAATCGATTAAGGGTCAGAATGTGTGCTCGATGTTCAATTAAGGATGGTGGGTGGCTCCCACGGCTGAACGGTCAATAGGGGGCTTTCCAGCAATGACACCTCAGTAGTTCTAGGTGTGAGCTGTTGATGTAGGTCAGAGTGAGAGAAGGCGCTGTGACCTTCTCCAGACCCGTTATTCTACAATAATATTTTTGTTTATTTTGTTCCCACGTACTCATCTGGCATTCATTGGAAAGCATCAAAGCCATTTGGCTCAATTGCTTTCTAAAATAGCAAGTTTCTTTTGCTAACTACTTTCTGAATAAAGAAGTTTCTCCTTATTTCGCAAATGGATTTATTAGTAATTATCTTATATTTATGACCCCTAGTTTTGGTTTCTCCATAAGTGAAAACATTCTCTCTGCATCTGCTCCGTCTAATACATTCACTCATATTCTTTTCCCCACAACTCTATTAGTGAACAGGCTTCTGTCAGTATAATTATAGAATTTCTACAGTGCAGAACGAGGCCATTTAGCCTATTGAGTCTGCATTGACCCTTTGAAAGAACACTACACCCACTCCCCCGCCCTACCCTTGCAACCACACCTAACCGTTGGACCCTAGGGGGCAATTTAGCATGGAAACCTGCATATCTTTGGACTGTGGGAGGAAACCGGAGCACCCAGAGGAAATCCATGCAGACATAGGGAGAATGTGCAAACTCCACACAGTGACCCAAGATTGGAATTGAATCTGCGTCCCTGGCGCTGTGAGGCAGCAGTGCTAGCCACTGGCTCCTGTGCTGCCCAATAATTTTTCCCAATAATGTAATGTCTTGGTTCTGGTACTATAGTTATTTTTTCCACTTTCTATGTTCTTTCTATAATGTGGAGAGTAAAACTTTGCACCTTACTCTGGGTGCTGCCTGACCAGAGTCCTACTTCATCACTTTGGAATTCTACAATCCTTTGAAACAAATCTCATTTACATTTTGAACTGCTTTATTGACCTACAATGCTGGTGTTATTAATTCCTGCACCTGTATCCCTTTTCCATCAGAATAGAAAGTAGCAAATATAACCCCTCCATTCAAGAAGGGGGGAAAAGGCAGAAAACAGGAAATTTTAGGCTACTTCGACGTATGCCATGGGTAAGGTGTTTGAATCAGCCATAAAGGAGGTTATAGCTGGGCACTTAGAGAATCTCCAGATAATCAGGAAGAGTCAGCATGGTTTTGTGAAAGGGAAATTTATTGGATTTTTTTGTGGGAGTATCATATATTATGGATAAACGGGAGCCTGCTGATGTACTGTACTTGGATTTCCAGAAGGCATGAGAAGGTGCGACATCAAAGGCTATTGTGATAATAAAAGCTCATGGTGTAGGGGGTAACATATTAGAATTGATAGAAGACTGGCTGGCAGGCAGAAAACAGAGAGTATGCACAAAAGTGGCTTTTTCCGATTTGCAGGATGTGACAAGTGGGGTCCTGCAGTGGTTCATGCTGGGGCCTCAACTTTTTACAATTTAATATCAATGACTTGGACAAGTGGTAGCATGGTAGCTAAATTTGCAGATTACACCATGTTAGATAGGAATGTAGGATGAGAAGAGGAGGAGGAGGTTGCGACCCTGGGTTTGAAACACAGGGAGTGGACCACCACCTTCTGGGTCTGTGCCACATCAGCCTCTCCCTCTGTGTCTGTGCCATGTTGGCCAGCACCTGGGCAATGCCACTGATGCTCTCAGCCATGGCTTGCTGTGACTGGGCCAAGCTCAGAAGCGCCACTGCACTGTCCAGATGGCTCTGGCACATAGTTGCCTGCAAGAGGGCAGCCATCTCCTGGGCCTTGGCCACTGCCTGCACAGATTGCCCCAGGCCTTGGACATGCTGATCCATAGCCAAAACGTTCACCACCAAGACCACCACCGCAGGAGCCACCTGTGTTTTTTGGCCTGGGTGGCACGCATGGCCGGCACCATCGCCTGCTCCTGCATGAAGTTGGACTCCATCACTTGGGCGGCACGATAGCACAGTGGTTTGCATTGTTGCTTTACAGCTCCAGGGTCCCAAGTTCGATTCCCGGCTTGGGTCACTGTCTGTGTGAAGTCTGCACGTTCTCAGTGTCTGCGTGGGTTTCCTCCGGGTGCTCCGGTTTCCTCCCATAGTCCAAAGATGTGCAGGTTAGGTGGATTGGTCATGATAAATTGCCCGTAGTGTCCAAAAGGTTAGGTGGGTGTTACGGGGAGAAGGGGCCCTTAATGCCGTTCTTCGGGGTGCCACCTTCTTGGCTGGAATGAGAGTGTGTTTATATGCGGCTGCAGCATGTCAGGCTGTCGAGTGCTAATCCTGACCCCCGCGAACCACACGCCGGTGTGTGTTGGAATTGCACTAGTTCCGCATCACACGGTGCTGGCCCATTAGCCTGTCCTGAAATGCTCTGGCGCCTCTATCGTGATTGTAGAACTCCCGTGATTCAGTCCTGGCGTCAGCACTTAGTCTCTGAAACAGAGAATCCTGCCTGACAATGGTGCTGGTTTAGCACAGTGGGCTAAACAGCTAGCTTGTAATGCAGAACGAGGCAGCAGTGCGGGTTCAATTCCCGTACTGGCCTCCCCGAACAGGCACTGGAATGTGGTGACTAGGGGCTTTTCACAGTAACTTCACTGAAGCCTACTTGTGACAATAAGCGATTATTATTATCTTTAGATGTAATTGGATTTAATCATTTAGTTAGTTTTCCTTTCATGCACATGTAATGCAGTAATCCTTACTAATGCAAAGTTAAGATAACTGCTGAAAATACTAAATCCCATCCTCCTTGTTGGACGAGGCCTGCCGTTCATCCTTCCCGTCCTCAAGTTCTGACAGTTCTTTCTGCGTATTTCCATTTCTCTGTGTCCTGCAGTGCAATGGTTTACTTCTTTACTATTACTCCAGATTTAAAGTACTTTGAGCCTCCTTCACCATCTATATCAAATTAATAATATTTCCTAACACTTCCCCGATTCACTGTCATACTAAACTTTTGTTTTATTCCTGCTTGTAATACATCCTGGCTAAAAGCAGCCGATATCAATAGATTGCTAACTGGTTTATTGAAAAATCATCATGGCAGCATGTGCCAAATTGTGATGAACTGCACATAAATTATAATTAACATAGTTATATATGTGGTGAAATGCGTGCAGATAATATTACATGTACTCAGCAGTGTGACCTCCCACCAGCAGGTGGCATCACATACAAGTCAGGTGAAGGTTGTAAGGCCTACATGAGGACAGTTGTACATAAGAGTAGTTCCAGGAGAGTCTAATTATCTAAAGATAAATGCTTAATGCATTGGTCTGCCTGCCAGGAAACTTTTAGAACATGTCGGAGCATGATGGATTCCATTTGTGCAGCTTCGAGCATGGCATCAACAACCTACCATTAGCCGTTTCAGCTGAAATCAGGGTATTGGAAGCAGTATGTGGATCTCCTGAAGGAACAAAGTTGAAGAACCTAGATCCCAGAAGGTGCACTGAACAGAGAAAAACAAATTGGTGAGCAGAGGACTGGGCAGTCAGGGTTGCTGCTTGTAAGCAGGCAGTATTGGATGGCTCAATGGACCCTTTGGAAAACATGGTGAGAACCACAAGCAGCATGTAGGTGTGATTCAAGGATTCAAGCCTTGAATGGCAGCAGAGTACGAAGGCATAGAGTTGATTTGCAGTGTACTCAATATTCCATCTATTTCTGCTTATTCTTATGACTTATTTGAAGTGGGTTACCCAGTGGAAGTGGGTTACCCGGAGCTGATAGGGAGTGGCCGGGTTGTTCACAGGAAGAGGTCAGTGTCGCTCCATCAGATCCATAGCAGCTTCGGAGGAGTTCCAGAAACTACAGGTTCAGGAGCTGGAGCCGGCAATGAGTGGCACCGAGGCCAACACTGCTAGGGAGGCGACCACAGTGGAGAGCCTGGTGCACAATGTCGGCACCATGAGTGAAGATGTCCAAGGCATAGTGAAGTTGGTAACGGCCATGGCGGAGGGCCTCGGCATAATAACCACTTTGCTGGGGGTTGTCACCCAGCACCAGGCTGATCTTGATGAGATTCTGCGGAACATGTCCTGCTCCAGATGGACATGGCTGAGGCATTTCGGAGCTTGTCCCAGTCACTGAGGGTGTGGATACCATGGCGCAGACCATGGGTAACCGTCAGGGCTAGCAGAGCCAGATGATGCATGGGCAGCCAGGACTCGAGTCAGCTGGCCCTCCATCCCAAGGTGGACCCTAGGGCCTTGATCGGGAGGAGGGGGCGCTGATTACCAGTCCCATGGAGTGGAGACGATGGGCACCAGCTCCCCCAAGTTCCACCTCTCTGATGAGGCCGCGTTTCGAGGTCAACACATGGGACAGGGTGGCACAGCTGTGCATGTGCCACTGAGAAGTGAGCAGGGGCCCTCTGGCCCCAGAGGGTGCCTGTCAGGGGCATCTAAGGCAATGGGATGAGGTAGGCAGCTGGCAGCCTCCACATCAGATGTGGTTCCTCGACGTAGAGCTAGGAAGTCCAAGCATGTTGAGGATCACTGAGGGCACCGGATGAGAGAGTTGGTATGGGGTGGGGGGGGGGGGGGGGGGGGGGGGGGAGTTGGTAGGGGGTGGGGAGGGGTTAGTGCGGCACTATCGGGATTGGGGTATTATGCAGCATATTAAACTCCTTTTTGCACAACTGTTATGATGCCTCTGTCACTTTCTTCCCCAATGCACACCGACCTCCGGACCTTTTGCCCATCTCTCCAGGCATCCCTCCCCTCCCCCTGGCACTCACCTACCCTCCAGCCATTGGTATATCTCTAGGGTGTTTGGATGTTACACATGTAGTGTTGCATTCCGCATTGTTCAAGCATAACGCGCAGGCATGAAGGTGTGATTAGGATGCTAAGCAAAGACTCCCACATGCCACAAGGCCTGCCCACCCAAAGGAATCCACCGCATGTGTGAAGTGATCACTTAACCATGATTGTCTATTCCCTATTGGCAATAGACTTCAGCCGCGCAGCCAGAAGCCTCAGAAGGGCCTCACGGTAGCATGGTGGGGGGCCTCACGGTAGCATGGTGGTTAGCATCAATGCTTCACAGCTCCAGGGTCCCAGGTTCGATTCCCGGCTGGGTCACTGTCTGTGTGGAGTCTGCACGTCCTCCCCGTGTGTGCGTGGGTTTCCTCCGGGTGCTCCGGTTTCCTCCCACAGTCCAAAGATGTGCAGGTTAGGTGGATTGGCCATGCTAAATTGCCCGTAGTGTAAGGTTAATGGGGGGATTGTTGGGTTACGGGGTTACGTGGGTTTAAGTGGGGTGATCATGGCTCGGCACAATATTGAGGGCCGAAGGGCCTGTTCTGTGCTGTACTGTTCTATGTTCTATGTTCTAAGTTGGTGGAGGGGGTATGGGTGATCGGTGGGGCAGATGGACAAAGACAAGGGTGTCCCCGGAACTGGTACACACAATCCATGAGTTGGCATGATGGTACCGCCAGCAGTTGCCCCCACAGCGCCTCCCTTCCCCAACAACGACCCACCCCTACGAAGCTTCTGCCCCCCCCTCCAGAGCCAAGCACTGGGGTGGCACCCCCGGGCTCTTTGGCTGTCTGCAAAGATGACTACTCACCTTTTTGGATCCCCACAGAAGCCGTTTTGCCAGGTTCACGTTTTTCAAAAGGAGTACTAATCGGCGCCAGTGTGAGCACTTGCTGGGGAGGCCGCTGAATGATGGGAGACCGTCGGACATGGGGTCGCTCTCGTTGATTGTATGGAAATGGGGCTTAAGTGGTGATAATTGGTTTCTCGCTGTGCTACGGTGAGATCCCGATTTCGCCTATGGGAGTGGGCCAGTTGCATCAGAAACTGTTTGGCGCCCGGCGAGGATCGCGTTCCTGGCCTCTCCTGTTATTCACTGGCCTCATCATAGAACAGTACAGCACAGAACAGGCCCTTCGGCCCTCGATGTTGTGCCGAGCAATGATCACCCTACTCAAACCCACATATCCACCCTATACCCGTAACCCAACAACCCCCCCCCCTTACTTTTTTAGGACACTACGGGCAATTTAGCATGGCCAATCCACCTAACCCGCACATCTTTGGACTGTGTGAGGAAACCGGAGCACCCGGAGGAAACCCACGCACACACGGGGAGGACGTGCAGACACCGCAGACAGTGACCCAGCCGGGAACCGAACCTGGGACCCTGGAGCTGTGAAGCATTTATGCTAACCACCATGCTACCGTGCTGCCCTAAACAACAAGGCCAAATAATCGTGTTCAGTGTTAACGTTTCGCAACCACAAGACTCTTCTGTACTTTCTCCGATTTTTATCTCAAAGGGATCTTGCCAAATTAAGTTTAAAAATATTCAGGCAGATAGCATGTGAATTTAGGTCAAGTTTGAAGTCTGGGATGACCTCATGCATATCTGCATTCATCAACAGAGCTACAACTGCAACAAGGAGAGACCAACCATGTGGATGGCAGGAACCATAAATATTAAAAAGAGTTTTCCACACTTAGAAGTGGGGGGATTCTCCGGTCTGCCAGCCATAGTTTCTGTCGCGCGCACCCCCGTCGGCAACAGGATTCTTCGTTCCCGCAGCCGGCTAATGAGGCCATTGTGGCCACCCATGCCGTCGGGAAACCCGTGGGTGCTCTGCCTGCGGACCAGAGGATCCTGCCGACGGAGAATTCCGCTATCTTTTCTCCTAGAGAAATAAAATGATAAAATGGAGGGAACAAATGGTAAAATAAAACTTTTAATACCAAATTCAATAAATATAAAAAGTTACAGTAACTTTCTGAAAATAAGGAGATGACATCAAGTTGCATCTTTTCTCGCGAACGTAAAATTATAATGAGTGCTACTGGCTCTAGCCATATTTGATGGCTACTGTGATGTGCATATATCTTTAAGGAATCATATATTAAGCTACTGTCAATAATTACACATCCCAACAGGCTATGATGTCCCATGACTTGTAGGCAGTCAGCATGCAGCAAAGTAGAGATCAGATATACCATAGCTAGCCTCTTGGTGAACATTACCTTTAAATAAACTTCGGTGTACGATTGGTGTGTACCATCAAAGAGAAGAACATAACAATGGCAGACTGATATATAAATCCACCTCTGAACTAAAATTACATGTTTGCATAATTTCATAAGTATCTGCACTAGTTGTTTAGCACATTATTCTTCCAACAGTTCTTGTCCAGGATGGTAGTGTTTCAGGCGGACTCAATATTTTTATTGAATGTTTCACAGTCAATGCTGGGAGCAACATCTATTGCTCTCAGTCCACCACTCAACAGAACTGCAAAGACTTCAATCCCATTCTTTTCTTGGCTTCTAAACTTCAATTCAGCTCTTCTATTAGTTCTGCTCCTCTCGACTTTTCTTTTGTTCCAAGGCGATGGCTGATTCCTTTCGCAATAATTGCTCTTGAATTAATTGTCGTCTTCCTCAATCGTTCTCGTCTCCTGCCTCATAAGCAGCCTGTTCATCTGATTATTAAGGAAGACCGTGCAAAGACACCATCTTGCAAAACGAGATGCCAAATGAAAGAGGTTGATGTCTCAGGATTTGTATTATGATGAACAAAAAGATCCACAGAAACACATACATAATGATAGCCTGCAATTAACTAGAGTAAAATACAACATTTCAAAATTACTATTAAATCACTTGTAAAAAGTTATTTCTAGTCAGATCCAATCACTCAAGGTGTAAAGTTGTATATAATTAGAAAAATCAAAAGTAGGTAGTTAATTCAATAAAATATAAACCAAGAAAGAACAAGGGAGTTATAAATGGCATCTAACTACATCTGCAGTCATTGAATGTCTTGAAATGCAGTGGGCAAACATCACGATCCAACGAACAGCAAACAAAAACCTCAGAACTAGTGGGAACCTTTCTGACTTACATTGCTGTAACTTAGTCAAAATCCTGGAACTCTTCCTAAGAGGCCTGTGGGTGTATCCATACCATATGGACTGCAGTGAGAAGACTGGTCACCATCACCTTCTCATGGGCAATAAATGATGACCTTTCCAGGAATGCTAACATCCTCAGGAAGAATGAATAAAAGTGTCATTTGTTAAACTAAAGGCCGAATGTTGCACTTACACGAGGGGCACTCTCTGCTCTCCTTCAAATAGATCGCAGACATATATTTGAGTGACACGTGGAACCTCAGTTGGAACATCACATCATCACAATCAAGGTAATTGGAGACATCGGCAGACATTTTTCCAATCTTTATTTGTCCATCGAAAGGGATCCTATGCTCTCCCGATTGGAGGCAGCATGGAATTGCTTCTTAAAAGATTTCAGGATTAGTCATCTCCATTGCTCCACAAGATCATTCAGACATTTCACTGATAATGGAAAGTTTGTATCTTGTGGTACCATGAACCTGCTTCTCCTTGCCCAATTTTCACAATCGGGTCAGGTGCCTCCTTTCTAGAATGAACTGTTCCATCGATACTCATAGCGAGCATATCTTAACCTTTCTTAGATAGGGAGACCAAAATTGTGCACGGTACATCAGGTGTGGTCTCACCAAAAAACTCAGAACTAGTAGGGATCATTCAGCCCTTTTTTTGGACTCAGGGTTTTGGTGTTATTTTCCAAATTGATCAATTCATACGTCCTTATAATTATGTCTCTTGCACTCAGGTATTTGGCTGCCCTTTTATGACACTTAATAATTAGCCAACTGGACATGTATCCCAACTTGAGCCTGAACCATAGCTCTTACTCTGGGTCGACAAAATCAGATTTCTGAATTTACCAACATATTTTTGCAACTGCCCCTTAATAAAATTCATCAAGAGGTTTGGATTTGGGGAGGGATTCATCAAATGGGTGAGGCTGCTTTACGCGGCGCCGATGGCGAGTGTAGTCACAAATGGAAGGAGATCGGAGTATTTTAGGCTTTATCGTGGGACCAGGCAGGGGTGTCCCCTGTCCCCCCTGCTCTTTGCACTGGCGATTGAACCGCTGGCCATGGCGTTGAGGGAGTCAGGGAAGTGGAGGGGTCTGGTGCGGGGGGGGGAGGAGCACCGGGTATCGCTGTATGCAGACGACCTGCTGTTATATGTGGCGGACCCAGAGGGGGGAATGCCGGGGGTGATGGAACTGTTAGCGGAATTTGGGGGCTTCTCGGGCTATAAGCTGAACTTAGGAAAGAGCGAGGTATTTGTAGTGCACCCGGGAGATCAGGAGGAGGGAATTGGGAGGCTCCCCTTCAGGAGGGCAGTGAAGAGTTTCAGGTACCTGGGGGTGCAGGTGGCCAAGAGTTGGGGGGCTCTTCATAAGCTTAACTTCACCAGACTAGTGGAACAGATGGAGGAGGAATTTAAAAGGTGGGACATGGTGCCGCTATCGCTGGCGGGCAGAGTGCAATCCGTCAAAATGACGGTTCTCCCGAGGTTCTTGTTCCTCTTCCAGTGCTTGCCCATCTTTATCCCTAGGGCCTTTTTTAAAAGAGTGACCAGCAGCATCATGGGATTTGTTTGGGCGCATGGCACCCCAAGGGTGAAGAGGGTCTTCTTGGAGCGGAGTAGGGATGGGGGGGGGGCTGGCGTTGCCCAACCTCTCGGGGTATTACTGGGCGGCCAACGTGTCGATGGTGCGTAAGTGGGTGATGGAGGGGGAGGGGGCAGCATGGAAACGGATGGAGAGAGCGTCCTGTGGGGATACAAGCCTGGGGGCCCTGGTAACGGCGCCGTGGCCGCTCCCTCCCACGAGGTATACCACGAGTCCGGTGGTGGCGGCTACCCTCAAGATTTGGGGGCAGTGGAGGCGACATAGGGGAGAAGTGGGGGGCTCGATGGAGGCTCCGTTAAGGGGGAACCATAGGTTCGTCCCGGGGAACATGGATGGGGGATTTCGGGGATGGTATAGAGCGGGCATTAGACAGCTGAAGGACCTGTTTATCGACGGAAGGTTTGCGAGCCTGGGGGAGTTGGAAGAGAAATTTGGGCTCCCGCCGGGAAACATGTTTAGATATCTGCAGGTAAAGGCATTTGCTAGACGGCAGGTGGAGGGATTCCCTGCGCTCCCCGCGAAGGGGGTGAGTGACAGGGTGCTCTCGGGGGTCTGGGTCGGGGAGGGGAAGATATCCGATATCTACAAGCTTATGCAGGAGAAGGAAGAGGCGTCAGTAGAGGAGCTGAAAACGAAGTGGGAGGGGGAACTGGGGGAACAGATCGAAGACGGGACATGGGCTGATGCCCTGGAGAGGGTAAATTCTTCCTCCTCGTGTGCGCGGCTTAGCCTCATCCAATTCAAGGTGCTGCATAGGGCCCACATGACTGGGACGAGGATGAATAGGTTCTTTGGGGGTGAAGATAGGTGTGCCAGGTGCTCGGGGAGTCCAGCGAACCATGCCCATATGTTCTGGGCATGCCCGGCATTGGAGGAGTTCTGGAAGGGGGTGGCGAGGACGGTGTCAAGGGTGGTGGGATCCAGGGTCAAGCCAGGATGGGGACTCGCGATCTTTGGGGTTGGGGTAGAGCCGGGAGTGCAGGAGGCGAAAGAGGCCGGTGTGCTGGCCTTTGCGTCCCTAGTAGCCCGGCGAAGGATTTTGCTACAGTGGAAGGACGCGAGGCCCCCAAGCGTGGAGACCTGGATCAATGACATGGCGGGCTTTATTAAGCTTGAGAAGGTTAAATTCGCCCTGAGAGGATCGGTGCAAGGGTTCTTTAAACGGTGGCAACCTTTCCTCGACTTTCTGGCTCAACGATAGGGTACTGGGACAGTAGCAGCAGCAACCCGGGGGGGGGGGGTGGGGGGGGGGGGGGGGGGGGCGTTGATTATGTTAGCTTATTTTATTTAAATTTGATTTATCTAATTTTAATTTATGGTTAAGTTCTCTTGTTTGGGGGGGGGTGGGGGAATGTGATACATGTGATGTTACGGTATGGGGGGAATTGTGGGTGTTATGGGGCTGTTAGTTGCATATTACTGCTTTTTGCTATACTTTTTGTTATATTTTCTGCAAAAAATTACAATAAAAAAAATTTAAAAAAAAAAAAAAAAAAATAAAATTCATCAATGCAGCAACAATCGCAGGATTTATACAAAGCAGAAGGGGACCTCCTCCACCCTCTCAGGAAGTTCAGTCCAGACGCCAAACATCCTCTGGGTAAAAATATATTTTCCTCACATCACTTATACTCCTTTTGACGAAATCTTTTGAATCTGCACCCTCTAGTTCGTGATGCTGTCTCTGAGCGGGCACAGCTCCTCACGTTACTCCTGATCATCCCCATCAGGACCTCGAAGACCATCATCAGGTCTCCTCCCGTCCCAAGGAAACCACTCCCAACTTATCCAATCAACCCTCATATTTCTTTGTCCCTGAAATCATTCTTGTAAATCTTCTCTGTGCAATGTTTGCCTTTTGTGAATTAACCGACTTAATATCTTGGAGATCAGAATTAACCATTAAATAATGATAATAAAGGAGGAGGTGGGTTTAAAACGCCTACAGGGTCTCGCCACACGCAAGGCGAGTGAAATCTCGCTCGCACCAGCTCGTGCGGCTTGCGGGAACGGCCCACGTGACTCCATGATCTGCGCGTGCGCGCCCGGCCGTTCAAGACGCGCGTGCGCTCTCGGAAGCCCGCGCAAACTCCGAGGACTGATGCGCGCGGTTGCCCGGCCGTTAAAGACGCGCGTGCGCTCTCGGAAGCCTGCGCAAACTCCCAGGAACGATGCGCGCGGCTGCCCGACCGTTAGGGACGCGCGTGCGCTCTCGGAAGCCCGCGCAAATGTTAAAGACGAAGCCCAAGGGCCGCATGGGTGAGAGGTATATCTCCGCACCGTCTATCGGCTTTGCCACCATAACTCAAGGCTTCGCTAGCGGTAAGGGCTGACTCCGCACCCGATTCCCCCCCAATACTCTGCGGCTACGTTTACAAACCTTTGCCCCGATCTGGTTCCCACACTGGCCAGCCTGGATGTGCACAATCTCCCGCATCCCGACAGTTGGAGTTAAACTGACGTCGCCGCCCAGCAAGAAATTAGGCCCATCGCCCCCGCTGGCGTGACTCCCGCTATTGGACGGAGTTGATCCTATGCCGGTATTTCCATTGGCTGCTTAGTTGTCAATCAACACGCGCCCGCTCAGAGTTGCGTCCCAAATTGCTTCAATTCAGACGTCCTGCTGGTCTTTGATTGGCTGTGAGTTGATGTTGCCTGGTAACAGCTTGACCTCCCACCGCCTGGTTGCAGCTTGTCACAATATTCTGGAACAAGTGATGACATCTTGCTGGCAATGTTTCACCTGACAGCATCTCACCTGTGCCTGGACAACACCTTGCAAGATCCAGGTTGATGTTATAACTGCACGGGGAGATCTTAGAATGGAACCCTGGCCCAGAAGACCGGAGCTTTTGCTTTTTTTTCACAAAACCTGGAGGAACAATACCAAGACAATACTCCTTTACAACAATTATTAACACGGGTTACAGAGTACCTTATAAGATACGATGGTCTCTTCAAAACACAAAGTCCCTTTTAAGCACACAAGGTGGCTGGGGTAAGGCACAGTCCTCTCTGAACCCAAGTAAATGCCTGTAAATTTCTCCTTAAAATCCCCCAAGATGATTATTATATGATGAGACACAATTGTCTCTCTGAACTCTGGCTTCCATCCACACAAGTGATTTCCAATTCTGCTTTCAAAGGTCACACTTACAAATCTTCTCTTAAACTTCGCTTTCCCTTAGCGGTTTGCATTCTGAAATCCAAAGTAGGTTTTACAAATGACTCGAGCCAAGCTTCTGCTCCACTTTTAACATTGAATCCAGTCCAGAATTTCACATAACCGTCTTTAGGATTTATTTGTCTTTACTGCTGTGCAAGCTGCTCATAATTGCTTTAACTCCTGATTCCCAGACTTAAAATAGCATCAGATGTTTGATTTACCTTGAAAGCTGCTGTCCCATTTAAAATCTGGTTACTGCATTTGTCTCTTTAACTCAAAATACTTTGTTTATACTTTGAATTCTTCTTGGTCTCTGTTCACTTAACTCCAGAATTCTCAAGACACTTTTTCTGTTCCAACTGTCTTATTATCTAGATTGTAACTTGTACTTTAGGAAACCCACTTCTTTGAAGTTCCTGTCCTGTCCATTCTTTCTTCTGATAGAGCTGAGACACATTCACTCCCTGAGGTCTTGTCCCCAACTGCCATCAAATTAGCTAAATTAAAACTCACACGCTTCTCTACCTTACAAGGTTGCTAAGTCACACTGCCTACCTCGGATGACCTATTTATTCTTCATGCTGCAGCCCTCTCTAGAAACACAGTTGGAACTTAACCAACCTCCACACTTACAAACACCTTTGTCCAGCATGAATCCAACTATAGGTTTTACCCTTCCAGGCACAGAAACAATAAATTAAACACGCTCAAAAGTATATTTTATTTCTAATAATTTACCAATAGAAATATAAATCCCTTAAAACTGCCTTTGTTTTCCGAACAGCTTTTATAAACAAAGACTAGAACTATTTAAAAAAAAAGTTATGTTAACCCTTTTCGGAACACTAATTTAAACCCAACACTGTGGGTGTCCGATTCTGTGCACCGCACTTTTGGAACGATATGAAGACTTTGTATTTTGGAAAAAAGTTTGCAAGAATGCACCCTCAGTTAAAGGTCTGTGTTTAGTGGATAGATTGGAGAAGCTGGGATTGTTCTCATTAGTATGGACAGATAGGGGTGTTTAAAATCATGACGGGTTCAGACAGAAAATCATACAATCGACACAGTGTAGAAAGAGGCCAACCGGTCCAACGGGTCTACACCGACCCTCCGAACGGGCACCCTACCAAGACCCATTCTCCCCCTAACACCCCCCTAACCTTTTGGACACTACGGCAATTTAGCATGACCAATCCACCTAACCTGCACATCTTTGGACTGTGGGAGGAAACCGGAGCACCCGGAGGAAACCCACGCAGACACGGGGAGAACTCCATACAGTCACCCGAGGCTGGAATTGAACCCAGATCCCTGGTGCTGTGAGGCAGCAGTGCTAACCACTGTGCCACTGTGCAGGTACTTTGAAATTAAAAAAATTTGAAATAAAATCTCAGCAGATTAAGCAGCATCTGTTGAGAGAGAAACAGACCTGCTGAGCATTTTCTATTTTCAGATATTGTCAGAAAAAAGTCCCTTTACTTACCTTCAAACCTTTCTACCCTAAGTTGATAAAGTTCTTAAAAAACATAAAGGATCCTGCACTTTATTAATAGAGGCTTACAGGAGGAAAAGCAAGGAAGTTATGCTCAGTCCTTTTTAAAACTGGGTTAAATCTAGCTGGACGATTTTGATTCTTGGCATCACGTTTTAGGAAGTCAAAATCCTGGAGAGTTTAAAAACTTGTTCATGGGATGTGGGTGCCGTTGGTAAGGCCAGCATCTGTTGTTCATTCCTAATTGCCGAAGAGAAGGTGATGCTGGATTGCTGCAGGTGGGTGTGGCGAAGTTACCCCACAGGAGTGCTATTAGGGAGTTTTAGGATCTTGACCCAGTGAGGATGAAGGATTGGCAAAGTACTTGGCCAAAGTGGTTAGCACAATTGCTTCACACCTCCAGGGTCCCAGGTTCGATTCCGGCTTGGGTCACTGTCTGTGCGGAGTCTGCACATCCTCCCCGTGTGTGCGTGGGTTTCCTCCGGGTGCTCCGGTTCCCTCCCACAGTCCAAAGATGTGCAGGTTAGGTGGATTGGCCATGATAAATTGTCCTTAGTGTCTAGAATTGCCCTTAGTGTTGGGCGGGGTTACTGGGTTATGGGGATAGGGTGGAGGTGTTGACCTTGGGTAGGGTGCTCTTTCCAAGAGCCGGTGCAGACTCGATGGGCTGAATGGCCTCCTTCTGCACTGTAAATTCTATGATACTGTATGCTCAAGTAAGGATGGTGTGTGACTTGGAGAGGAATCTGGAGGTGCTGGCATTCCAGGCGACTGCTGCCCCTGGTGTGGTTGAAAAGCCTTGGTGAGTTGCTGCAGAGCATCCTGTTAATGGTACACACTGCAGCCACTATGGCGGTGGAGGGAGTGAATGTTTCAGGCAGTGGATGGTGTGCCAATCAAGCGGGCCGCTTTGTCCTGGATGGTGTTGAACATCTTGTGTGTTGTTGGTGCTGCACTCATCCAGGTAAGAGCATATTATTCCATCATACTCCTAACTTGTAGATGATGAGCTTGAGCAAGCCCAAAGGGAATCGGGTGTTGGGTCAACCACAGGATGCACAATCCCAAAACTGCTCTTGATAGATATTCACACCACAGAAGGAGATCTTTCAGCCTTTTGTGTTGTTAAAAAGAACCATCTTTAAAAATAAACTTAAGAGTACCCAATTATTTTTTCCAATTAAGGGGCAATTTAGTGTGGCCAATTCACCTAAGCTGCACATCTTTGTGTTGTGGGGGTGAAACCCATGCAGACACGGGAAGAATGCAAACTCCACACGGACAGTGACCCGGGGCCAGGATTTTTAAAAACTATCTTGGTCTGAAGTCTTGTATGTTATGGCACTTCAAGCACATATCCAAGTATTTATGGGGCTCGCCCAGTTAATTATTATTTAATGGTTAATTCTGATCTCCAAGATATCAATATTGGGGGATTCAATGAAGATAATGCTGTTCAATGTCAAAGGGTGGGGGTCAGGTACTCTTGTTGGAAATGGTCATTGCTTGGCAATTGTGTGTCGAAAATGTTCGTTGCCACTCATCAGTCCAAGTCTGAATGTTTTCCAGGTCTTGTCTGTGGAATGTTATGAGGATGGCACGAAGGATGCATGCTAGAGAAGTTGGGGTTGTCCTCCTTAGGACAGAGAAGGTTAAGGGAGATTTTATAGAGTTGCTCAAAATTATGAGGCGATTTGATAGCATAAATTAAGATAAACGTTTTTACACTGGCAGGAGGGTCAGCAATCAGAAAATTGGCAGAGAAGAGGAGGAGATAAGGGAGAGCTTTTTTACTCAGCCATTTGCTTTGCTTTGGAATGCAGCAACTGAAAGAATGGTGGATGGAGATTCAATAATTACTTTCAAAAGGGATTGAATAAATACTTGAAAAATAAAATTAAAGGAAGACTAAAGGAGGGCTATGAAGAGAGAATGGGCGAAAGGGATTAATTATATAACTCTTATAATGAGCCTGAACAGGCACATTGGGCCAAATGATCTTCTGCGCTGTATGATTCTATGACTCTTTGTAGCTTCTAGAATTCTAGTAGCATCAGAAGTAAAAGGTGTATAATTGTGGTTGATTTGTGCTCATTTCCTCTTTCGCAAACATCACATGACTGTTGCAAAATTTGCCTGAGGTTCATTGACATTGCAATGCTTGCAGCAGATATTTAAAGAATGTATCAAAAAAACAGTGAGGCACCTGCTCTGGCTGATCATATGGCTGCTGACCCCATGTCCCCTTTTCCTGATATCTGAGTGCTGGAACTCAGCTGTGTAAGATTCAAAACCCACAGTTGCTGACTATTTCTGACTGGAAACAAACTGTCAGAAGGGTACTTTTGCTGCTGATGAGGATTGAAAACTGCCATATTGCCAGGCCAAATTCCTTTCTCAGTCAGCTGGTGGAACAGAGAGGATCCAAGGATTTAAGAAAATCCCTCCTCAGTGTTAGTTCGAGCAGTTGTGTTTCAGGAGTGAGTAGTAATAGTAGATGTGCCAACAATATTTCAATATCTGCATATGCTGGATGATAGACCCATTCACATTTTGTTAACATTTATAAAACCTCATTTTTGCTTACGGCCTACCTGCGATGGGCAGGGCAGGGCAGGACCTTGGAGCCTCCTACTTTATGATTGGTGCCAGGAAGATGCCCCCTTTTGTTCCTCAGGGTGGACCACAGGTTAATTTTGAGCAAATCCGATGAGTTTCTGTTTCTCTTGCGATTGACAATCACCGTACTAGTCCTAATCTGCAAGAAATTTGATGAACTATCTAGAACAGTGATCAGCTTCATTTGACACAGATTATGCAGCAATTTGAAGGCCCACTTGTTTCCTTTTTGAGATTGTTTTGAATTTCATTAAATCCTTTGAAACAAACTATTACTTAACCTCTGTGCGTACAACATTAGCTTATTAGTTACTGTGTAGATAGGTCAAAGGAGCTTTGTCAATTCAAATGATTGTTTATCCTCTACTGCCAAAGTTAAACAGCAATTAGGTAAATTAGTGCAGTGTAATTCCATATAACTGCATATGCACCAGCACTGGTTTAGACCAAAGGCCTGATTCCGTGCTGTAAATTCATTGTAATTCTCTGTAAATAGCAGAATAGGACTCACCAGAAAATTAGAGCTCTGTTTTTAAGTTGCAAGGTATCCCTCTCGTGGCCAACGTCTTTTATTTTCTGTGAGCATCGCTGGCAAGGCCAGCATTTCTTGCCCTTAAGAAAATGGTGGTGAGGTGCCTTCCTGAGCTGCTGCTGACCATCTGCTGTAGGTACACACAGAGAGCTGATAGAAAACAATTCCTATCAGCTGTGTATGTACCTACACCAGATTTCGATCCAGTAACAGTGAAGCAGCAATGAAATAGTTTTAAGTCAGGATGGTGTATGTCTCAGGGCGGCACGGTGGTTCAGTGGTTAGCACTGCTGCCTATGGCGCTGAGGACCTGGGTTCGATCCTGGCCTTGGGTGCCTGTCCGTTTGGAGTTTGCACATTCTCCCCGTCTGCATGGGTTTCCTACCCACAACCCAAAGATGTGCAGGTTAGGTGAATTGGCCACACTAAATTGCCCCTTAATTTGATAAATGTAATTGGATACTCTAAATTTATTTTTAAAAAAGGATGATGTATGTCTTGAAGGGGAAGTTGTAAGTGGCAATATTCCCAAGCATCTGCTGCCCTTGTCTTTCTCGGTGGTAACGGTTGCAGCTTTGAAAGTTGTATCTAAAGGAATCTTGGTGAGTTCCTGCAGTGCAGGTGCACACTGCTGCAACTTTGCGTTTGTGGTGGAGGAGTGAATGTTTACTGTGGTAGGTGGGGTGAAGATAAAGTGGACTACTTTGTACTGGATGGGGTTGAGCTTCTTGAGTGTTGTTGGAGCTGTACCGATCCAGGCAATTGGCGAGTACTCCATCAAACTTCTATATTGTGCCTTGTACATGGTTGGCAGGCTTTGGGGAGTTAGGAGGTGAGTTACTTGCCACAGAATTCTCAGCCTCTGGCCAGATGTTGTAGCCACTGTATTTATGTCGCTGGTCCAGTTTAGTTTATGGTCAATGGTCAATGCTAACCCCCAGCATGTTGATAGTGGGGGATTCAGCAATGGTCATGTCATTGAAAGTCAAAGGGGAAGAATTGGAGATGGTCATTGCTTGTATTTGTGCAGTGCAAATGTTACTTGCCACATAGCTGCTCAAGCCTGAATGGTGTCCAGGTCTTGCTGTATATGGACATGGACTGTGGTGATGTGCATCACTGTAAATACACAAGGGGTTAATGTAAATACACGTAGACTAGATAGACACTAGAGGGAACACCAGAGACATGACACACAGACATTCAACCAATAGGTCAGTAAGATAGGACACGACCAATGGGCATTCACGATACACACAGAGGTGATACTACCACAGGGGGCCATTACAGCAACCCATATATAAAGGACACAGCACACATGATCTTCCTCTTTCCAGTGGAGACACTCTGAGTACAGACACAGGGTTGATTGAACATCACACCCACCACGTGGATTGTAGCAGACTGTTTTGTCAGTCTGAGTAGCTATAGAAGGATTAACAGTAGAGTCGAATCCAAGTAGGAGAATTGTTAATAGTTCAATAAACGTTTTGAAGCTATCTCCACGTCTGAACCTTCCTTTGTCAGAGTGCACATCAAGGAAGCAGCTTATGCTAAGTCAAGAGCATAACAAGACACGGACTACTTCAGGGTCTGAGGTGTTGCAAATGGTACTGAATGTTGTGCAATCATATGACCTAATGATGGAGGGAAGGTCATTGATGAAGCAATAAAATGTTTGGGTCAAGGACACTACCCCAAGGAACTATTGCAATTATGTCCTAGGACTGTGATGATTGGTCTCCAAAAACCACAACTATCTTATTTTGTGATAGGTATGACACTAACCATGGAGAGTTTTCCCCAATTTCTATGGACTTCAGTTTTGCCGGTGATCAGCTGGCTCCTTGATGCTACACGCGCTCAAATGCAGCCTTGATGTCAAAAGCAGTCTCTTGGGGGATTTAGCGGTGGTAAAGCTGTTGAATGTCAAGGAGAGATGGTTAGGCATTTAGCTACAGCAAAGGAAAGAGATATATTAGCACTGCTGTGCTCCAGAGTTTTAAAACTTCAGAGCCACCTTATTTGTTTTTCTTTTTTCCAACTTGTCTTTCAAATTTGAACAAATCTGAAAGATTAAGAAACAGTTCAGAACAGCTAGAGTCTTTATCAGCCTTTAAATGCTAACTTCCAGTTGACCTCATGTTCTTTATTCAGACTTTATGTGGTTTGGAGCAATATTTTTCTGTTTTGTACCATTGAGTTTATGCATGTTTCTGTTTTACTTCTACTCTGATATTTCAGTGCACCTTGCTGGTACTGGAAGTCTCACCCTCATCTTCATCAGACAAGGCAACCCTTTCCTCAGATCCTTGGGACTCTGAAGTTACTGCAGATATCTTTACTCAGCGAAGAAGATTCTACTTATGGTAAGTAGTCTCTTATTTTCCTCGACTAAAAATAATTCATGGAAGAATAAAACAGACCTCCAAGTCTGAAGGTTAATTAAAGACTAGTCAGTGCTGTTTGGTTTAATGGTCAGACGTGGGTGTTAGGTAGTATGGAATCTGTCCCTCTATCCACCAATACTTTTTAAGATATTTAAACTATTAATTGTTGCACTGGCATTAAACCTAGACTATTATTTTCAGTTATGAAACTATAATTATCTCATCTCTACAATGTAATTAGTTTCGGATGAAAGCTTGGGAAAATAGATTAATGGCGTCTCAGACAAAATGCTATTCATTATTTTATTGTGACTATTTACCAATGATGACGGCATTGATTTTTGTTGTGATAAAACAGACTGTCCTCAATTATAATGCCAAAATAGCCATTCCTCTCATGTGAACCTCAGTCAGCGGGTTTGATGACATATTAGAGTGAAAGGCGCAGTCCGAGAAACTGACCAAGTCATTTTTCAAGTATGGCATCAAGCAGCCAAGAATACCTACTCATTCCTAATCACTGTCCAATCGCCCCAACGGGAAAGTGAGGGTCATAGAGTCATACAGCACAGAAAAGGCCCATCCTGTCTGTGCCGGTCAAAAACGTAACCACCTAACTTATTCACAGCCTTGTATGCCCTGGGTCTGTGGGTGTTCATTAGGGCATGGTGGTGGAATTGCCACAGTTGAATAATCCATTAGCACTCATAGTCTACATTCACAGGAGAAGAAAGGCTAGTGTGTGGGGTTATCAGAAGGCTTTTTGTGAGGAGGGGAGCACAGTACTTTTCCCCAGCTTCAAAGATTCCAGTTTCCATTGTATGATCAGACTGGGAAATATAACCATTTCAACAGTTGATCGGAATAAAGATGTTAGGTTTCAGTAAATTGAACATTATCAGCACACAGGTAATTTGGGGTTCATTTACCTACGCGAGCCATTACTTCCACCAAGTAGAAAAATGGCAGAGGGGTTTTGTAGAATATACCATATGAATGCTTATTGAATCTTACAACTTCTAGCAGTTTTAGCACAGAACAGAGGTATCCATCCTTGTCTAGATTTTCCAATGTCAAATGCCTCTCAGCCTTGAGAATAAAGCAAAGGGATTTCATTATTCCGAACTTAAATTGAACCACTTTGTGGAAATATTTCATTCAATATCTCGGTCAGGTATATTTTGTGCATTTTTATTATTTCCTTCCTCTCTTTAGGTCACCCTCTGGGAGGTGAGATAAATGTCTTAGTGCAGATATAAACTTGCCCAAGACTTTGATTAGAACCACTCATTGTCAGCCACTAGGTGGTGCAAAAGAGCAACTCTGAGTTCTTTAACCTCGAACAGCGCACTCCACCAACGTTTGCTTTATGTTTCCCCGACAAAATCCCTCCGCTATAATAATAATCTTTTTTATTGTCACAAGTAGGCTTACATTAACACTGTTATGAAGTGGCAACACGGTGGCTCAGCGGGTTAGCCCTGTAGCCTCACGGCGCCGAGGTCCCATGTTCGATCCCGGCTCTGGGTCACTGTCTGTGTGGAGTTTGCATATTCCACATATTCCGTGTTTGCGTGGGTTTTTCCCCCACAACCCAAAGATGTGCAAGCTAGGTGGATTGGCCACGCTAAATTGCCCCTTAATTGG
Source organism: Scyliorhinus canicula (assembly GCF_902713615.1). Taxonomy (NCBI): domain Eukaryota; kingdom Metazoa; phylum Chordata; class Chondrichthyes; order Carcharhiniformes; family Scyliorhinidae; genus Scyliorhinus; species Scyliorhinus canicula. Next base: position 19,327,245 of record NC_052166.1, on the reverse strand, counting down.
AAAAGATTAATTGGGTACACTAAATTTATTTTTAAAAACACTGTTATGAAGTTGCTGTGAAAAACCCCTAGTCGCCACATTCTGGCGCCTGTTCGAGTACATGAATGGAGAATTCAGAATTCTCAGCTAGTACGGGAATTGAACCCGCGCTGCTGGCCTTGTTCTGCATCACAAACCTGTGCGTATGAGCACATGGCTGAAACTAGTACCTCAGTATTAATTGGGGCCAGTGCAATAGAATGGCAAAGCATTGTGCCACTATAAAAATCTTAAATTGGTTTTTGAGTTTACATCTAAGCAAAATGTAAACCAATAAACTTTCCCCCTCCTTTAACCCCTCCAAGTCACACACAGGAACTGACTTGGAACTATACATCAGTTCCTTAACTGTTGCTGAGTTAAAATCCTGGTACTCGCTTCTTAACAGCGCGGCACCAACACCACATGGACCGCGTTGGCTCACCACTGCCTTCTCAAGGGCAATTAGGGATGGGCAATAAATGCTGGCCTAGTCAGCGACACCCAAATCCTGTGAAAGATATTTTAAAAAATATTCCTATATCTTTTGAACCAAGTATCTAACTCAGCCTTAAATAAATTTAATGATCCTGCCTCCATTGCTCTCCAGGGACGAAAATCCCATAGACTGACAACACTTGAGAGAAAATCCTCCTCATCTCCAACTTTGAAGGGAATATTCCATTGTAGGATTCATAACATTGCTTTTTTCCCAGAAATAACACACTTGTATTTACTTAGAGCCTTTCACAATTTCAGCACGCCTCAAGCACTTTACAGCTAATGAAATATTTTTGAAGTGTAGTCAGTGTTGCAATGCAGGAAATCAGACCATCAATTTGCATACAGCCAGCTCCCAGCAATGCAAAAATCACCAGATAATAATGATGTTGGCTGAGGAATAAATATTGGCCATGATGCTGGAGTAAATGCCTTCCTCTCTTTTAAAATAGTGCTGTGGGACCTTTTACATCCACCTGAGATGCAGACAGTGCATTGATTTGATATCTCATCTGAAATATCGCACATTCAACAATGTGGCACGTCCTCAGTATTGCAGTGGGGTCTCACCCTGGATTTTGAGCTGTAAGGGTTTTGAATTGTTTTTACTGGTGCTCAGTGGAAGGGCAGAATGATAAGAATCACTTCACATTTCTCTGCATTAAATTTCATTTTGGCAATAAGAATCTGGACAGGCAGTACAAAATAAAGGGTGCAATTCTTAGAGATGCAGGAGCAAAGAAACCTGGGGGGAGTGTGTGGTACAAATTGAAGCAGGCAGGTCAGGTAGAGAACATGATGAGTAAACTATAGGATTCTGGGTTTTATAAAGAAGGGCATAGAGTATAAGAGCAATAAAGATATGATAAAACTGTATAAAACACTAGTTTGGCCTCAAGTGGATTATTGCATCCAGCGTTGAGGACAACACTTTACGAAGAATGTGAAGGTATTAGAGAGGGAACAGAAAAGATGGACGACAATAGTTCCAGGGACAAGGAATATCAGTTACGTAGATATAACATATAATATTTTGAGGGGGTTTGATAGGTTGGATACCAGGAGGATGTTTCATAGAACATAAGAACATAAGAACTAGGAGCAGGAGTAGGCCATCTGGCCCCTCGAGCCTGCTCCGCCATTCAATTAGATCATGGCTGATCTTTTGTGGACTCAGCTCCACTTTCCGGCCCGAACACCATAACCCTTAATCCCTTTATTCTTCAAAAAACTATCTATCTTTACCTTAAAAACATGTAATGAAGGAGCCTCAACTGCTTCACTGGGCAAGGAATTCCATAGATTCACAACCCTTTGGGTGAAGAAGTTCCTCCTAAACTCAGTTCTAAATCTACTTCCCCTTATTTTGAGGCTATGCCCCCTAGTTCTGCTGTCACCCGCCAGTGGAAACAACCTGCCCGCATCTATCCTATCTATTCCCTTCATAATTTTAAATGTTTCTATAAGATCCCCCCTCATCCTTCTAAATTCCAACGAGTACAGTCCCAGTCTACTCAACCTCTCCTCATAATCCAACCCCTTCAGCTCTGGGATTAACCTAGTGAATCTCCTCTGCACACCCTCCAGCGCCAGTACGTCCTGTACGTCCAGTACATAGAACAGTACAGCACAGAACAGGCCCTTCGGCTCTCGATGTTGTGCCGAGCAATGATCACCCTACTCAAACCCACGTATCCACCCTATACCCGTAACCCAACAACCCCCCTCCCCATAATCTTACTTTTTAGGACACTACGGGCAATTTAGCATGGCCAATCCACCTAACCCGCACATCTTTGGACTGTGGGAGGAAACCGGAGCACCCGGAGGAAACCCACGCACACACGGGGAGGACGTGCAGACTCTGCACAGACAGTGACCCAGCCAGGAACCGAACCTGGGACCCTGGAGCTGTGAAGCATTTATGCTAACCACCATGCTACTGTGCTGCCCATTTTATGGGGGAAACGAGAACTCGGGGATACAGTTTAAATTTAAGAGTTCTCTCTTCAAAGATGGAGATGAGGAGGATTTTTCTCTTAAGGGCTTTCTTCTCGGAGAGCAGTGGAGGCAGGATTATTACATTATTCAAGGCTGAGTTAGAGACTTAGTTCATAAGAAAGAGGAGCAGAATTAGGCCATTCGGCCGATCGAGTCTGCTCTGTCATTTGATCGTGGCTGATCTCATCCTAGCTTGAACTCCACCATTCTACACGTTCTCCATAACCCTTCAACCCATTACCAATTAAAAATCTGTCTAACTCCTTCTTCATAAATTTACTCACTGTCCCAGCATCCACCGCTCTCTGGGGTATCGAATTCCACAGATTCACAACCCTTTTGGAGAAGTAGTTTCTCCTCAACTCCGTTTTAAATTTGCTACCTCTTATCCTTAGACTATGACATCTCATTCTAGAATGCCTCACAAGAGGAAGCATCCGCTGCACGTCTACTTTATCCATATGTTTTATCATCTTGTATACCTCTATTTAATCTCTCCTCATTCTTCTAAACTCTAGAGATTGTAGGCCTAAACTATTTAACCTCTCTTCATATGACAAACCCCTCATCTCTAAAATCAACCTAGTGAGTTTCCTCCGGGCGCTCCGGTTTCCTCCCATAGTCCAAAGATGTGCGGGTTAGGTGGATTGGCCATGCTAAATTGCCCGTAGTGTCCTTAAAAGTAAGGTTAAGGGGGGGGGGTTGTTGGGTTACGGGTATAGGGTGGATACGTGGGTTTGAGTAGGGTGATCATTGCTCGGCACAACATCGAGGGCCGAAGGGCCTGTTCTGTGCTGTACTGTTCTATGTTCTATGAACCTCCTCTGAACTGCCTACAATGCCACTACATCTTTCTTCAAATAAGGGGACCAAAACTGTGCACAATACTCCAGGTGTGAACAAAGAACAATACAGCACAGGAACAGGCCCTTCTGCACTCTAAACCTCTACCAGTCATGACACCAACCTTCGATAAACCCTCAGCACTTCCTTGTGCCGTATCCCTCTATACCCACCCTATCCATATGTTTATCAAGATGTCTTTTGAACACCGTTACTGTATCTGCTTCCACAACCTATCCTTGAAAAGCGTTCCAGGCACTCACCACCTTCTGTGTAAAAAACCTGCCTCGCACATCTCTAAACTTTGCCCCACGGACCTTAAACCTATGCCCCTTGGTGACTGAACCCTCCACCCTGAGAAAGAGTTCCTACCCATCCACTCTATCCATGCCCCTCATAATCTTGTAGACCTTTATCAGGTCATCCCTCAACCTCCGTCTTTCTAATGAAAACGATCCAAATCTATTCGGCCTCTCCGCATAGCTAACACCCTGCAGACAAGGCAACATCCTGGTAAACCTCCTCTGCACCCTCTCCAAAGCCTCCACATAATTCTGGTAGTGTGGCGGCCAGAATTGTACGCAATATTCAAAGTACAGCCTTACCAAGGTTCTGCACAACTGTAGCGTGACTTGCCAGTTTTTATACTCTATGCCCCATCCAATGAAGGCAAGCCTTCCGTATGCTTTCTTGACTACATTGTCCACTTGTGTTGCCACCTTCAAAGATCTGTGGACCTGCACACTCAGATCACTCTGACTTTCTATATTCCTCAGAGTTTTGCCATTTACAGTATATTTCCCCTCTTATGTTAGATCTACCAAAATGCATTACCTCACATTTGTCCGGATTAAACTCCATTTGCCATTTCTCTGCCCAAGTCTCCAACCTATCTATGTCCTGCTGTATCTTCTGAAAATCCTTAACACCATCTGCCACTCCACCAACCTTTTTTTAAAATATTTTTATTCTCCATTTTCACATTTTCTTCAGAATTTACACCCCGCCAACAAACAGTAAACTGTAACAAATACAATGTCACTCCCCTTATCAACAACAATGATCCCATCCTCCCACCAGCACATAAACAATGGAGAAAGGGACTGGTTTAGCACAGGGCTAAATAGCTGGCTTTTAAAGCAGAACAAGGCAGGCCAGCAGCACGGTTCAATTCCCGTACCAGCCTCCCCGAACAGGCGCTGGAATGTGGCGACTACGGGCTTTTCACACTAACTTCATTTGAAGCCTACTTGTGACAATAAGCGATTTTCATTTCAGCTGGCAATATAAGCATCAAATAAAACTTAACCTCCCAAGGTGGGAAAAGAAAGGAAAAAAGAAAAAGGAATCAAGAATTGCCTTTGGTCATCATTGACATATACAGTCCACCCCCCAACCCACCCCCCCTAATATTCAATGCCATCCGATCCCCGAAAGAGTACCGTGAATGACACCCATAAATTGTAGACACCTCCCACCCCCCTCCCAGACTCCTCCCCTCCACTTCCTCTTGTAAACTCCTCCCCCCAACCTCGGTTCCTTCCCCCAACTTTTCATCCCGGCTAGACTCACTGGAACCTGTTCTACCAGGCTCAGATGGCCGCAGCCCCTCTCCCCACCTCACTCCTGTTCACTGGCCTGCTTAAACCAGCCAGGGTGGAGGCCCCTGCCCGGGTCTCCTTCCCCCTTGCCCAGTCCCAGGAAAACCAAGAAATTCCCCTTTAGCACACAACGCCCGCATACACACCCAAGCCCGAAAGAACCATCATTGCAATGAAAGTCCCATCTCTTCCCTTGTCCAAATATATACAGTGTCGATTCATTTTGTACATACACCAACACGCAGTGAAAAAATTAAGTTACGTGAGGCTATATCGGTACACGACCATTTCTCAATTCAGCCACAGTCCTTCTGCCTTCGCAAACTCCTCCGCTGCTTCCGCCGTTCCAAAATAAAAGTCCTTGGATTTGTAGGTCACCCTCAACTTAGTTGGATATACTATGCCGCACTGCACCTAGCTTATGTACAGTGCCTTCTTCACCCGGCTGAAGGCAGCCCGCCTCCTCGCCAGCTCCACCGTAAAGTCCTGGTATATGCGTATACCCGCTCCAGCCCACTGCACCTCCCACTTCTGCTTTGCCCAGCAAAAGACTTTCTCCTTCACGATATACCTAAGGAAACACAGAGTTACTACTCTTGGCGGCTCGCTTGCCTTTGGTATAAGCCTCCACGACCGATGAGTTTGATCCAGTTCATATCAGGAGGGATCGTCTCCCTCCCCCAACAGCTTCGCCAACATCGTTGCAAAATACTCTGTCGGCCTAGGGCCTTCCACCCCTTCGGGAAGACCCACAATCCTCAGATTCTGAGGCCGGGATCTGTTTTCCAAGTCTTCCATTTTGGCTCGCAGACCCTAATTGGTCTCTATCACCCTCCGCAACTCCTTCCCCATCGAGGTGAGTTGATCACTGTGCTGCGATAATGCCTCTTCCAATTCCTTCAGTGTCTGACCCTGCTCCCGCACCTCCACCGCTGCACTTGATGCCGCCGCCCTCACCGGGGCAATCGCTTCCTCCACCAGCACTTTCAATACCGCCCCCATCTCCTTCTTCATTGTTTCCATGTGCTTTGTGAACTGTTTTTCAAGTTCCACAGCCATCACCATGGGACATTTCTTCTGCTGTGAGCAATTTGGCCTCCCCCAGTGCTCCAGCCTCCGCTTTCTTTACAGTTCCTGTGCTGACTTTTCCTCTCACCGGCAGACTTTCATTAACTCCTTTTTTCACGGTCGTTTTTCTCCCAGACTTGGACATTTCTCCTCCCTGTGCCTTCTTACAGCCTTTTCAGCCTCCGTTGCCCCCGGGACCGGGCGTTAAATCTCCAAAATTCCTATTCCCGAGCGGGAGCCCTCCAGTGTGCTGCTGCCTCTCGCCTGCCGTCACCGGAAGTCCCACTCCACCAGCCTTGGTTTCATCCGCGAAGTTACGAATCAGGCCGGCTACGTTTTCCTCCAAATCATTTATGTACATCACAAACAACAGAGGCCCAAGCATCGATCCCAGAGGAACACCACTAGTCACAACCTTCCAATCAGAAAAGCACCTTTCTACTGCTACCCGTTGCCTTCTGTGAACGAGTCAGTTCTGTATCCATCTTACCACCTCATCTCTGATCCTGTGTGACCTCACCTTTTGTACCAGTCTGCCATGAGGCACCTTGTCAAAGGCTTTACTGAAGTCCATGTAAACAACATCCACCGTCCTCCCCATATCAATCATCTTTGTCACCTCCTCAAAAAATGTGATCAAGTTAGTGAGGCACGACCTCCCCTTCACAAAACCATGCTGTCTATCGCTTATGAGTCCATTTGTTTCCAAATGGGTACAACTCTTGTCCCTGAGAATTCTCTCCAATAATTTACCTGCTACCGACGTGAGACTCACCAGCCTATAGTTTCCAGGATTATCCCTGCTACCTTTCTTAAAACAGCGGTACATATTAGCTATCACCAGTCCTCTGGGATCTCACCTGTAGCCAATGAGGATACAAAGATGTCAGTCAAGGCCCCAGCAATTTCCTCCCTTGCTTCCCTCAGTAGTCTGGGATAAATCCCAGCTGGCCCAGGAGACGTATCTGTGGTGATCCTCGCCTGAGTCACCAGGGGGCAGCGCGGGGACACCCATAAAAGGAACGCCGAAGGCCCGCCTCCGCCACTTGGAACCGGAGGGGTTGGAGTGGCAAGAGGTGCAAGAAGCTGGAGGGTGCTAGTCTGTTTGGGGCCTAGTTGCAGAACATTGAAGAGCAGCCTTTTATCAAGTGTAATCTGTAATTTATTGTGGGACACAATAAATCATCCTTAACCTAAAGACGACTTCGAGCATTCTTTCAAGAAGCATAACATGGTACAGGAGTGGATTCTCTGAACAGAGGGAACCAGCGCTACCAGCAAGACAAAGAAAGACAAAGACAGCAGACAAAGAAGAAGCACCAGCAACAGGCAGGCCACCAGACTTTGCAGCCTCTCAACTTCAGACGACTTTCTGCAACAATGGAACACACGGTACTTCCAGCGCCAATGAGAGCTACAGGTAATTTAAATTATAATTGGAAAATGTTCAAACAACAATTTGAAATGTACTTGTTAGCTCAGGACTTACATACAGCCACCGATGGAAAGAAAATTGCACTTTTAATCACATCGTGTGGCCAGCAACTGGTAGACACATATAACTCGTTCACATATGCGGATACTGAAGACAAAACTAAGTTTCAAGTGATAATGGCAAAATTGGATGAACACTATAAGTCTCAATCCAATGAAATCATTGAAAGATTCACCCTCCGTCACAGACTCCAAAAACAAGGGGAGACTATCACCCACTTGGTCACAGAGTTACGCTTGCTGGCACAAGGCTGCAACTTTGGTGATTTAACAAACTCACTCATCAGAGATCAGCTAATCTATGGTCTTGCTGACAAAAAACTAAGAGACTCACTATTACTGCAAAACGATTTAACACTAAAAACTACCATAGAAAAATGCTTGTTACAGGAGCAGAAAATGCAGCAGGTACAGGAGCTATTTGAAAAGCATACCTTACAAAACATCCACCACGAGGACGATATAAAGATGGTGAATTCCCCTCACAGGTCGTCTCTTCCGTTTTCCAGGCCGTCTCTTCCGTTCTCTGGCCCGTCTGCGCATGCGCACCGTCCTGAAAGACGCGATCCCGGAAGTGATCGGTCCGCGCATGCGCACTACTCGCAATACCGGCCCTGGTCTGAAAACCGCAATGCGCATGCGCGAACGCAGCATACGCATGACGTCATGACGTGTCATTACTGCGGCTCCTCCCACTTAAAAGGGCAATGTCCTGCCCAAGGAAAAAGGTGCAGAAAGTGTTCAAAAATGAATCACTTTGCCTCCCAATGTCAATCCACAGCTAAATTTCACTCGTCCACTCAACGGCATGGCAACCTGAAAGTCCGCACGGTTGATGTCACGAACACTCAGGCTCCCGGCGACAATTTTTCCGACCATGAAGAATTCAACTCCTGGGAGCACACGTACAGCATTGGCATTATTAATGCCACAGCGGGACCACAGGAGCTGACGACACAACCTCGACACGTGCATGCCATCAACTCTGCAAGTGAATGGACTGCCACGGTGCACGTACAGGACTTCCCCATCACGTTCAAACTGGACACGGGAGCCTCAGCAAACTTGCTAACGAGCAAAGATCTCGCATCGGTCCCAGGGACGCACGAGGTGTTACCTGCAGCATGCAAGCTCACTGACTACAACGGCAACCCGATCATCTCCAAGGGATCCTGCCACCTACAAGTTGCCAACAAAACTGTCGTAACAGGCCTACGCTTTGAGATTGTGGAAGACAACAGGTCCTCGCTGCTCGGCGCTCAAGCCTGCAAGGATTTGCAGCTCATTCAGCGGATTTTCATGCACACGGCTGCATCATCACGCATTTACGAGGACATACAGCTGCTACTCACCGACTACCCCGACGTTTTCTCGGGCATGGGTACACTGCCCTACACGTACAGAATCTTGCTCAAAGAGACAGCCATACCGGTTGTTCATGCCCCACGGAGGGTCCCGGCTCCATTGCGGGACAAGCTAAAAGCCGAACTTCAGCGTCTCCAGACTCAAGGCGTCATCTCAAGAGTCACACAGCCGACCGACTGGGTCAGCTCGCTGGTGTGCGTCAAGAAGCCGTCTGGTGAACTTCGGATCTGTCTAGATCCCAAAGACCTGAATAAGAACATTCGCAGGGAACACTACCCGATCCCCAAGCGCGAGGAAATCACGAGCGAAATGGCAAACGCTCGCATCTTCACCAAGCTTGATGCCTCACAGGGTTTCTGGCAAATGCAGCTCGATGAGTCCAGCCGCCTGCTATGCACCTTCAACACGCCGTTTGGAAGGTACTGCTATAATCGGATGCCCTTCGGCATTATATCTGCATCCGAAATCTTCCACAGAATCATGGAGCAGATGGTAGAAGGCATCGAAGGCGTACGTGTCTATGTGGATGACATCATCATATGGTCGGCGACGGAGAAAGACCATATTGCGAGGGTGAAGCAAGTCTTCCAGAGGATACACCACTTTGGACTCAAGCTCAACCGGGCCAAGTGCACTTTCGCACAGTCCTCTCTGACATTCCTGGGCGACACAATCTCAGAGCACGGGGTGAAGCCGGACGCTGAGAAGATCGCTGCAATTCAGAGCATGCAGCGACCACAGGACAAGAAAGCGGTTCTAAGGTTCCTGGGATTCGTCAACTTCCTTGGTAAATTCATACCCAACCTGGCAGCACGGACAAAGGCGTTGAGGAACGTGACACGGAAGGACACGGAGTTTGCCTGGACCCAGGCTCACCAGGCTGAATGGGATGATCTAAGATACCAGCTGATGGCAGCTCCAACGCTTGCATTTTTTGACCCGGTGAAACCTACCAAGATCTCCACTGACGCCAGTCAACATGGGATTGGTGCTGTGCTACTGCAACAGGATGACCAGTTGGACTGGGTTCCAGTGGCTTACGCTTCACGGGCGATGACCGCCACAGAGTGCAGGTATGCACAGATAGAAAAGGAGTGCCTAGGGCTAATAACAGGAGTGACCAAATTCCACCACTATGTGTACGGTCTCCCCACTTTCATCGTGGAAACGGATCATAGGCCGCTGGTCAATATCATTGACAAGGACCTCAATGATATGACGCCGCGCCTACAGCGCATGATGATGAAGTTGCGCAGGTACGACTTCACGCTGGTCTACACCCCTGGCAAGGACCTTGTGATAGCTGACACGTTATCACGAGCCATGGACGCTGACAACCCGCCACTGGCGTCCATCAATGATATGGAAGCTCATGCACAGTGGTGCAAGGAGACGCTCCCGGCAACGGATGAGAAGCTGCAGCAAATTCGTCAGGCGACACAGGAGGACGCCACCCTCCTTCAAGTCCTACACAACCTGCAGCATGGCTGGCCAAAGGGGCGGTGCCCACAGTTCCAGAATGTCAAGACTGAACTATCCGTGGTCGATGGCATTATACTGCGGAACGACAGGATCGTCATTCCAATGGCTCTCCGGGCGGACATCCTCCACAGGATTCACGAAGGGCACCTTGGTGCCGAAAAATGCAAAAGGAGAGCGCGCCAATCTGTTTACTGGCCAGGGATTAACGAGGACATCACCAACATGGTGCTCTCCTGTGACACGTGCCAAAGACATCGACCGGCACAATGCAAGGAGCCACTGCAGCAGCATGAGATGGCCACGTCACCATGGGACAAAGTGGGCATTGATTTGTTCCACTCCATGGGCCGCAACTATGTCCTGATCATTGACTACTTCTCCAACTTCCCGGAAGTCCTGCAACTCCCGGATCTCACAGCAGCAGCCGTCATCAAGGCCTGCAAAGAAACTTTCTCCAGGCATGGCATCCCACGGACGGTCATGTCCGACAATGGTCCTTGTTTTGCCAGCTGGGAGTGGACGGACTTCGCCAAGATTTACAATTTCCAGCACATAACGTCGAGTCCCCACTTTCCGCAATCGAATGGCAGGGTGGAGAAAGGTGTCCACATAGTCAAGCAACTCATCAGCAAGGCTGCGGACTCCAAATCTGACGTACACTTGGCCCTCCTATCGTACCGTTCGTCACCTTTGAGCTCGGGACTATCACCAGCTCAGATGCTTTTCAACAGGGATGTGCGGACAACTTTACCAGCGCTACACTTCACCAATCCTGATCACTCGCCTGTCCTGGATCAAATGCGTCAACAGCGCCAAGCGCAAAAGCAGCACTATGACAAGCAGGCCAAGGTACTGCCACCGTTGGCCATCGGCGACACAGTGAGGCTGCGAAACCCAGCTGGGGGTTGGTCCAAAATGGCGGTGGTCCTCCGCCTAACATCGCCACGGTCCTACGTCGTGCAGTCGGATGATGGAACAATGGTTCGACGAAATCGGCGAGACCTTCTGAAGGTCACACCTCGTCCACGGGTCCTTCCGACACTCGATCTGCAGGACACACTGGATCCACAGGACACGGTCATACATCTTCCTGACACCCCAGCAGCAGATGTCCGCACGGACACAAACGACCCTGGATCTCCAAGCCCACTCAGGAGGTCTACACGGATCAGACGTGCACCTGACCGTCTGAACCTGTGAACATGGACTGACAAATGCATCGCCCTGCCCTGTTCTGTGTATATACATATATAAACCTAACTCTTTACCTTTGTGTTTTACTACAGCTCTGCAACTACGAAAAAAAAAAAAAAAAAAAAAAAAAGTGAAGAAGGGGGATGTGGTGATCCTCGCCTGAGTCACCAGGGGGCAGCGCGGGGACACCCATAAAAGGAACGCCGAAGGCCCGCCTCCGCCACTTGGAACCGGAGGGGTTGGAGTGGCAAGAGGTGCAAGAAGCTGGAGGGTGCTAGTCTGTTTGGGGCCTAGTTGCAGAACATTGAAGAGCAGCCTTTTATCAAGTGTAATCTGTAATTTATTGTGGGACACAATAAATCATCCTTAACCTAAAGACGACTTCGAGCATTCTTTCAAGAAGCATAACAGTATCCACCTTAATATCTTTTAAAAGACCCAATACCTCCACCTTTTCGATGTTAACATGATCCAGACTGCTCACATACTCTAGCCAAGAATCAACTTCCACAAAGTCCCTTTCTTTAGTGAACACTGATGCAAAGTATTCATTTATTACCATACCTATTTCCTCTGGCTCAACACATAAGATTCCCCCCACTGTCCTTAAGTGGTCCATTCCTTTCCCTGGCCACCCTCTTGCTTTTTACATATTAATAAAAAGCTTTGGGATTCGCCTTAATCCTACTTTCCAAGGAATTTTCATGACCCCTTCTACCCCTCCTAATTTCCCGCTTCAGTACTTTCTTTAAAATCCTCAAGGGTTTCGACTGTTCCCACCCTTCTAGGCCGTACAAAAGTCTCCTATTTCTTTTTGACGAGGTTCATATCCCTCGTTATCCAAGGCCCCCTAAACTTCCCATACTTATCCTTCATTCTCTCAGGAACATGACTTTCCTGAATCCTAATCAACTGTCACTTGAAAGACTCCCTCATGTCTGATGTTGATTTATTATCCAACAACCGCACCCAATGCAAATTCTTCAATTCCTGTCTAATGTTATCATATTTTGCCGTTCCCCAGTTTTTCCTAGTTTAACACCTTAACGTGAGGGTTACCCTCATCCCTATCCAAAAGTACCCTAAAACCTACGGAATTGTGGTCACTACTCCCAAAATGTTCCCCTACTGAAACCTCAACCACCTGTCCAGGCTCATTCCCCAATACCAGATCCAGTACTGCCCCTTCCCTAGTTGGACTATCTACATATTGCATTAAGAAGGCTTCCTGGATACACCGTATAAACTCTGCCCCATCCAAAGCCCAAGCACTAAGTGAGTCCCAGGCAATATAGGGGAAATTAAAATCCCCTACCACAACCCTGCACCTATCCAAAATCTCTCTACCTATCTGCTCCTCTATCTCTCGCTGGCAGTGTGGTCTCGCCAATGCCTTGTATAGTTGCAACAACACTTCCTTACCTCTGTACTCTATTCCTTTAGCTATAAATACCAACATTCTTCTCACTTTATTTATTATCTGCTGTACCTGCATGCTAGTTTTCTGTGATTCATGAATGAGGACACCCAGATCCCTCTGCAACGGAGGACCCCAAAGTTTCTTCCCATTTATATCATAAGTTACCTTTCCATGTTTTCGACCAAAATGCATGGTCTCACACTTATCCACATTAAACTCCTTCTGCCACATTTGGCCCACTCTCCTAACCTATCTATAACCATTTGTAAGGTTCTTATTTCCTCATTGCAACTTACTGCCCCACCTATTTTTGTGTTGTTTGCAAATTTGGCTATAGAGCCTTCTATCCTGTATCCACGTCGTTATATAGATTGTAAATAGCTGAGACCCAAGGGCCGAACCCTGTGGCACCTCACAAGTTACATTGTGTCCTCCAGAAAAAGACCCATTTATCCCGACTCTCTGTCTTCTGTCCGTCAGCCAGCCTTCTATCCAAGCTCATAAATTACGCCAAACCCCATGTGATCTAACCTTGTGAATTAACCTTCTGTGTGGCACCATACCAAAGCCTTCTGGAAGTCCAGATATTCTACATCTACAGGATCCCCATTATCCACTTTGCTTGTTACATATTCATAGAACTCTAACAAATGAGTCAAACATGATTTACCCTTTTGTATTTTTCTTTGTTCTTTATACCCACCCCAGAAGTGTAGAAGATTTTAGTTTAGACAGGCAGCATGGTCGGTGCAGGCTTGGAGGGCTGAAGGGCCTGTTTCTGCGCTGTACTTTTCTTTGTTCTCTTTGTTCTTTGTTCTAAAACCATGCTGACTCTGATGGATTGTGTTTTGACTTTCCAAATGTCCTGATATTACTTCCTTGATAATTGATTCTAACAATTTCCCAACAACAGATGTTAAACTAACTGGTTTGTAATTTCCTACATTCTGCCTCCCTCCCTTCTTGAATAAGGGCATTAAGTTGGCATTTTTCTAATCCACTGGAATCTTTCCTGTGTCCAGGGAGTTTTGGTATATTATAATCAATGGATCCACTATCTTCGTTGTCACTTTGTTCAACACCCTAGGTTGTAGGCCATCAGGCCCGGGGAACTTATCTGCCCTCAATCACAATAATCTGTTGAGTACCGTTTCCCTGTTGATGTTGATTGTTCTAAATTTCTCCCTTTCTATTCCTCTGAATTGGTCTAGTGCCCTCCACCATGAAAACTGAGGCAAAGTATTGATTTAGCATCTTTGCCATTTCTGTGTTCCCGACTATTAACTCTGGTTTCATCTTCCAAGGGACCGGCATTTAATTTTGCGACTCTCTTCCCTTTTATGTACTAATAGAAGCTTTTGCTATACTTTATAATATTTTGCACTAATTTTCTTTCATAATTTACCTGAGCTCTTTTTATTACTTTTTTAGTGTCCCTTTGTTTATGTTTGAACGTTTCTCAATCTTCCAGCCTGCCACTGGCCTTTGCAGTATGATATACCTTAGGTTTTGTCTTTATATTGCCCTTGACCTCCGGATGTTTTTTAACCCTTCTTACCATCTTTCTTTCTCGCTGGATAAATTTTAGTTGTGAGGAATTGAGTATCTCCTTAAACAACAGCCACTGCTCATCAGCTGTCCTACCTTTTAGCCAACCTACTGTTCCAAGAAACAATCTTGAATACACTCAATGAACTCTGCCTCCACACTACCCTTGCCAAGACCAAGGCAGGCCAGTAGCACGGTTCAATTCCCATACCAGCCTCCCCAAACAGGCGCCGGAATGTGGCGACTAGGGGCTTTTCACAGTAACTTCATTTGAAGCCTACTTGGGACAATAAGTGATTTTCATTTCATTTAATTTAATTTCATTCTTCCTATATGCACATTAAAACCACCCATGATTATTGCCGTACCTTTCTTACAAGCCCCAGTATTTCCTGGTTTACACTGTGCCCCACTGTAGAACTACTGTTTGGGGACCTATAGATTACGTCTACCAAGAATGTTTTCCCGTTGTTATTTCTTGGTGCTACCCAGACTGATTCCCCATCTTGATCTCCAGTGCTTATGTCATTTCTCATCGCACTGATCCCATTCCTCACCAGCAGGGCCACGCCACCTCCTTTTCCTTTCAGTCTATCTTTCTGAAATTCTGCTTACCCTTGGATATTTAACTCCCAGACCTGGTCTCCCTGCAACAGTGTTTCGGTAATCACCACCAAATCATACCCTGTTGCTTCTATTTGTGCTGTTAACTCATTAAGTTTGTTCTGAATGTTTCATGCATTTAGATACAAATCTTTTAAATTTGTTCCACTGTTCGGTTTCCCTCCTCTTCTATAATTCCTTGGTGCATAAAGACATTCACCTGTTCTGTCCCTCACCTTTTCTGGTAACCATCCGCCACATTGCTAACCTGTACTCTTACCCATTCAGTTTAAAACCTTACCTACAGCCCTAGTTACCGATTCACTAGGACTCTGGTCCCAGCATGATTCAGATGAAGACCATCCCATCGGAACAGGTCCCTCCTTCCCAGTACTGGTGCCAATGCCCCATGAATTCAAACCATTTCTCTCACATTAATCTTTGAGCTACGCATTTTTCTCCTTAATCTTATTGACCCTGTGCCAATTAGCTCGTGGCTCAGGTAGTAATCCAGAGATTATTACCTTTTTGGTTCTGGTTTTTAATTTAGCTCCTAGCTGTCCATACTCCCTTAGCAGAACCTCTGTCCTTGTTCTACCTATGTCATTGGTACCTATGTGGACCATGACAATTGGAACTTTACCCTCCCACTCCAGGTTTCTCTGTAGAGGAAGATATCCCGAACCTGAGCACCAGGTAGGCAACACAGCCTTTGGGATTCTCGATCCTGGTCGCAGAAAACAGTGTCAATGTCCCTAACTAAACTATCCCTAATTACAACTACATTTATTTTCATACCCCACCCTTGTTTGGCTTCCTGTACCACTGTGCTGTGGTCAGTTTGCAGTCCCCATTCCCGTCCACGCTGGGATAAGAATGTCAAATCTGGTGGACAGGGACATGGACCGAGGCTCCTGCAACCCCACCTCCTGGATCCCTCTTCCTGCCTCACTCGCAGTCACACCCTCCTGTCCCTGACCACTGGCTAAATTGAAGTTAGTTAGTCTAAGGGGTGTGACTGCCTCCTGGAACAGTGTCCCGTTACCTCTCCCCTTCCTAATATGTTGCAGTGTCCGAAGCACAGAATACAGTTCATCAACTCTGAACCGGAGTTCCTCAAGCAACCAACGCTTACTACAGATATAATCACTAGGAACCACAATGGGGTCCACCAGTTCCCACATCATGCAGGAACAACACATCACTTGACCCTCCATCTCTATTTTATTTACTTAGTTTTTAATTTGTTTTTTAAAAAAATTATTTATTTGATAACTTTTTTATATCTCTCCTTATAACCTTAGTCTGAAAGCAATTTATAACCAGTAATTTAAAGTGGATTTTCACAGCTTCCCTAATAGCCAATCAAATCACAGCCTTCCTGTATTGTTATTGTTAATGGGGGGATTGTTGGGTTGTGGGTATGCGGGTTACGTGGGTTTAAGTAGGGTGATCATTGTTCGGCACAACATTGAGGGCCGAAGGGCCTGTTCTGTGCTGTACTGTTCTATGTTCTATGTACTGTTCAGTTCTTTCCCCCCCCCCAGTTGGAACTCAGTCAGTGAATCAGTGAAACCACGTACCTTCCCAGGCTTCTATTCGAATGCCTCCCGCTCTGCTCAGCTCCGCTCTCTCGTTACTACTAATTATAGCCCTTATAGATTATAAACCACAAAACGTATTTTCAAACTATAAGTGACAAAATTTGTAAAGACTTACCAACCTTACCCAATACTTACCAATCAGCTCTCTCCCTTGTAGCCTCAACTGCAGCAGGGCAAGACCCCTCTCTGAAGATTTAAAAATTACAAAGCAAGGAGAAATAACAAAGGGCATGTGTTCCCACTCTGCCCCAAATTCCCATGTTTAAAGCTTGTTCTGTCTGTGCCACACTCCAGATGTGGCCTCTCCCTCTGATCATGTGCAAAGCTCACTGTGTGTGTGCTTTGAGGTTCTTTACTTAAATAGAGCCGAGATGATTTGAGATGACTCAGACACCAGTTAAGCTTCTAATTATGTAATCAACACCTCTAGCCTGCTAATCATGCTTCAGGTGATGGACAGTTAACTGCCACACAGATATCTGGGTGGGGCAGCTCCTTATTACCATTTTTTTTCCTTTTTTACATTTTAGAGTACCCAATTTTTTTTTCCAATTAAGGGGCAATTTAACGTGGTCAATCCACCAAACCTGCACATTTCATTTCATTTCATCTTTGGGTTGTGGGGGTGAAACCCACACAGACACGGGGAGAATGTGTCCACACAGACAGTAACTCAGGGCCAGGATTCAAACCCAGGTCCTCAACATCATAGACACAGTGCTAACCACTGTGCCACATACCGCTCTGCTCCTTATTACCTTTTAACTGGGCGACTAAACTTATAAAACAGAAAAGAGGGAAAGACATACCAATTCAATTCCCACGCTGCTTCAAATTCCCATGTTTAAAGCTCACTTTGTCTGTGCCTCACTCCGGGTGTGGTCTCTCCCTCTGCTCGTGTGCAAAACGTCTTGATAGAGAAGGAAGTCAAGAGTATGGAATGCAGATAGGAAAGTAGAATGAAAACGATAAGCGTGCTCTTTCAAATGGTGCAGCAGGCTCAAAGGGCCTGCACCTGCTCTGAAGTACTATGTGCCTTGATAAATTGGAGAAGTTGGGACATTTTTCTGTTCAGCAAGTGGTTAAGTTCTGGGCAAGACTCAGGAGAGGGGTGGGTGCATATGGTGTTAATCACGGGCTTGTGGCTTCAGGGGACTCAGGCAGCATCCTCCCTCAAGAGGCTTTGTTACGCCTCAGTGTGCTCGCAAACAAGTGTGCAGTGAGCTCTCTGTTTTGACACAAAATTCTGTAAAAGCGAATGAGAGCCCAAAATTAGGCGACCAATTGTGTCGGTAGCTAGAGTGCATTCGGAGTGATGTAGACTGCCCTTGCCATGCTTTCACCCTCCCATGCAGGCGCCAACCCACTAATAATAATTATAATTGTTATTATTGTAACAAGTAGGCTTACTTTAACACTGCAATGAAGTTACTGTGAAAATCCCTGAGTTGCCGCACTCGGACGTCTGTTCAGTTACACAGAGGGAGAATTCAGAATGTCCAATACATCTAACGGCACGTCTTTCGGGACTTGTGGGAGGAAACCAGAACACCCAGAGGAAACCCACGCAGACACGGGGAGAACATGCAGACTCCGCACAGACAGTGACTCAAGCGGGAATCGAACCCGGGATCGAACCGGTGAGGCAACAGTGCTAACCACTGTGCTATCGTGCCACTAAAGATTTACAGGAGGCAAGATGGTGAAACAGGCTGGGAGGCCAGGTCGAACGGTAGTTGCAGTAACATCAAGATCCGAAGAGTTGGTGTATTTGACAGAGCCAAGAGGAAGCACGTCGTGCCTACTTCACAGCCTCTTCGATAAAATCTCTAAACCTCCTGGACCGGGGTGAGTGAGGGCGATAGTGACTGTCTGTGGGGGTGAGTGAGAGTTTGTGAGAGTGAGTGAGTATGGGTGGGTGAGAGTGAGAATGTGTGAGGGTGAGAGGGAACCGGACACACACAAGCTGCTTGGTGTGGACACGCACATCCTCCCCCCCCCCCCCTTGTAAACCTATCCACACATTGGGCCAGGAAAGGAGGAAAATCCAGATTGAAAGGCAACTTCTGACCCACACTTCCATATGAATGTGATCACCTCAGAGTGTGCACCGACAGAGGTGAATGTAAGGTTGGTGTTAGTTAAACTCAACTGCTTAACTCAGTCCTCATCCCTTTCCCCTTCAGTGGTGACCAGGTGTTGGGGCCTAGTATGATAACTAGCTCTGCTTCTTAAGCCAAAAGGCGAAGTTGTGCCAAACCATATCTCAGAACGCTACTACTGTACTGGGCTTCTTGCTGAAGGGGAATGAGAGGTCACAAGAGGCCTGATTGGGGGCAGACAAAAAGGGTTGTTTTTGCTCCAATAAAATGGGAAAAGCTCAATGCGTCTGGCGACATTTGTGTAGAGAGAATCAGAGGTCAGTGACCCTTCGTCAGAACTAGTACAGATTGTGGATCTGAAGCATTGACTCTGTTTCCACTCTCCACAGATGCTGCCTGGCCTGATGGGTATTTCCAACATCTGCCTACTTTGCTCTCCTATTATATGCTGCAGGCTGGGCATTTGCAAGTGTGATCACTTTCAATTTAAAATGAGAATATATTTATCATAATGCAAAGTATAATTTTTCTGTTAACAAAGCCCACTTGTGTGGTTAGAAATCGTACATGATTAAAGGTCCATAAGTTGGTGCTAAAGTTCACCATTTTTAAACTTGGAAGTGAAACCAAGTGAAATCAGTCATACGCCAATAAAATATGTCACTGTTAGTTCAAGATATTCTCAGTTGTACATGGGATTATTGTTTTTGGTCGTTGTTCAAGTCTTTAGGGTGTTGCTGTCTGGATATTGCATGGAGCCAGGTTCAAAGAACCTGGTTCAAAGGTTACATAATGTAAATAACTAGGTTGTGTATAATTGTCTGACAGAACTGTGGTTGTAAAGTGCATGATACTGAAACAAGAGCTTTGGTGGACTTTATAAATAGAGGCATAGAGTATAAAAACAAGAAGTTTTGCAAAAGGCATAAAAAATAGTTTGACTCCAAAGTGATTAAAGTTCCCAATTCTGTGATTTGGTGGTGGTGGTGGTGGTGGTGGTGGGGGGGGGGGGCATGGACACGATTGACTGAATGGCCTTCTATGCTGCAACCATTCTGTGTTGAAGCTATAGTTCACGAGTTATCTCAGGCCAGTTATTTGTATAAGGAAATAACACACTTGAAATGAAGGCTGTGGGATATCGCCTGATGTACATGGAACTATTAGCCTGTCACATCAGGACAAAGTTCAGGGGATGACTCAAAAACTGTAATTAACCACTGAGGAGGGATCTTCTTAAGAAACAAACTGAGTACAATTCAAAGCCAGGTACTTGGGTCAAACATACTCTAAGTTACATCGTAAGAAGTCTTACAACACCAGGTTAAAGTCCACCTGGTTTATTTGGTGTTGGAGTTTAACCTGGTGTTGTAAGACTCCTTACTGTGCCGACCCAGCCCAACGCCGGCATCTCCACATCTAAGTTACATAAGACTTAAATGGTGTTGGGCGTTTCAGGTTCAGGACAGAACATATTATAACTGCCCACTCTTTTGTGGTTTGAGTTTCAGTTTACCAGCATGACAAGCTTTGGCATACAAGGGACTGGTTTAGCACAGTGGGCTAAATAGCTGGCTTGTAAAGCAGACCAAGGCCAGCAGCGCGGTTCAGTTCCCGTACCAGCCTCCCCAAACAGGTGCCGGAATGTGGCGACTAGGGGCCTTTCACAGTAACTTCATTTGAAGCCTACTTGTGCCAATAAACAATTTTCATTTCATTTCATTTTCAAGGGTGATGGTGGTGAGGCTGCATTGGTTCTTAGATAAAGAGAAGATCTTGCGGTGGGTCAGGCAGACGAGGAGATGTACCTGGGACGGTAACGAGCTCCAGGTATACCAGGACCTGGCGGCGGAACTAGCTAAGAGGAGAGCTGAATTCAACCGTATCAAGGCTGCCCTCTTTAAGAAGGGGGTGAAGTTCAGGTTGCTGTACTCAGCCCGCTTCTGGGTGACCCAGAATGGTCGCAAATATTATTTTGGAACACAGGAGGAGTCAGTGGAGTTCTTGAGAGACAGTGAACTGGCAGGAGAGGGAGAACATTGAACTTTGGTGGAAGTGTGAAGAGATATTGGTTATCTCTGCCCCTTTTTGTTGTATTGCTTTGTGCCTATTTGGGTGATGGTAAGGGGAGAACCTCTCTTTCAGGGGCCGTTTATCCTTTTTTGTGGGGTCCTTTGGTGGGATGCTGGATGATCGTAAAGGGTGAGTGCACTTTTTTCTCATTGTTATTGTTTGCAGGGAAGTGTTCGAGCAGGCTGCCAGGCTAGCTGGGCAAGCTAGTTCACGAACGTGGAGTGGAGGGTTAGCAGGTGGTCAGTGTTAGAGGGATGGGATTGTTGTTTTGTTTCGGGAGGAGGGGAAACTGCTGATGGGTGTGGGGCGGTTGATGTGCAATAAGGAGGGAATTGGTGACAGTGGACATGTGACGACGAGCCTGGAGGGTTGCGTGACGTGGGCCAGGACTGGCCCAAGAATGACTAAAGTTGCCTGGCAGCGGAAGAGGCGCCCGGTGCCTCCCGACCAGGCTGGCCACATGGAATGTGAGAGGGCTGAATGAGCCGGTCAATCGGTCACGTGTGTTTGCGCACATGAGCTTGAAGGCTGATGTGGCATTCTTCCAGGAAATGCATTTGATTTTTGGGACCAGACAAAGCAAGGAAAGGGTGGGAAGAGCAAGTCTTTCACTCAGGATTGGATATGAAGATGCAGGGGGTGGCGGTGCTGATAAATAAGTGGGTAGCGTTTGAGGTGGGAAATATAATAGCAGACCCGGGAGTGGGGAGGAAGATTTGTGATGATGAGCGGGAAATTGGAGGGGATATTAGTGACCCTGGTGAATGTTTATGCCCCAAATTGGGACAATGTTGAATTCGTGAGGCGGTGGTTGGGGAGGATCACGGACCTGGACTTGCACCGGTTAATTATGGGGAGGGTGGGGGACTTTAATATGGTTGTTGAGCCGAGATTGAACTGGTCGAGTCTGTGGTCAGGGTGGGTGTTAGCGGAAGGAGCTGAAGGGGTTCATGGACCCATGGAGGTTTGAGAGGTTGAGGGCGAAGGAATTTTCGTACTTCTCCCATGTGCACAGGGTGTACTTGTGGATCAATTATTTTGTGGCGGATAAGACTCTGTTGCCGGAAGTGGAGGACTCTGGGTATTCGGTGATTGTGGTTTCTGACCACGTGCTACATTGGGTGGACTTGCAAGTGGTCGGGGTGGTGGGGTAAGGCAGTGCCTGCAATGGAGACTAGATGTGGGTTGCAGACCAGCAGATGAGGAGGTATGTGAGCGGGCGAGGGCCGCCATTCGGGGGTATATGGAGCTGAATGATACAGGTGAGGTTCTGGCCGCCACGTTTTGTGAGGTGCTTAAGGCAGTGGTTGGGGGGGGGGGGTGTTTGTATCGATCTGGGCACATAGGGATAGGATGGAGCGGGCAAAGATGGCTTGGCTGGTGGATGAGATCCTGCGGGTGGATAGGAGGTATTTGGACGCCCCAGAGGCTAAGTTGTTGAAAAAGCTCCAGAAGGAGTTTGAGTTGGTGTCTACGGGGAAAGCAGTGGGGCAGCTATAGAACATAGAACAGTACAGCACAGAACAGGCCCTTCGGCCCTCGATGTTGTGCCGAGCCATGATCACCCTACTGAAACCCACGTATCCACCCTATACCCGTAACCCAACAACCACCCCCTTAACCTTACTTTTTAGGACACTACGGGCAATTTAGCATGGCCAATCCACCTAACCCGCACATCTTTGGACTGTGGGAGGAAACCGGAGCACCCGGAGGAAACCCACGCACACACGGGGAGGACGTGCAGACTCCGCACAGACAGTGACCCAGCCGGGAATCGAACCTGGGACCCTGGAGCTGTGAAGCATTTATGCTAACCACCATGCTACCGTGCTGCCCAAATGGAGGACTGGAGTGCACTGTATGAATATGGGGAGAATTCAGGAAGCAGGAGGCGACGAGGGAGATCGGGAAGGTGAAGGATTGGAGGGGCAGGGTGATTTTGAACCCAGTGGGGTTGAATGGGCTTTTTTTTTAATAAACATTTTATTGAGGTATTTTTTGGTATAACACAACACAATGTACATGAAACTATAAACATAATGCAAAAGCCGTCTCCCTCCCTTACAGGTCCCACCTTTATTAACCCCCTACTCTAAGCGAAACTAACTCCTCCCCCCCTCTGCTGACGATTAATTTTCTGCGAAGAAGTCGACGAATGGCTGCCACCTCCGGGCGAACCCGAACAGTGACCCTCTCAAGGCGAACTTGATTTTCTCCAAACAGAGAAAGCTAGCCATGTCCGATAGCCAGGTCTCCGACTTCGGGGGCTTTTGAGTCCCTCTAAGCCAGGGGTGGGCAAACTACGGCCTGCGGGGCCGCATGCGGCCCGACAAAGGTTTTTATGCGGCCCGCCAATGAGGTGCCTGGAATCATAACCGGCATTTTTGAAAAGCCGCTGGGGGAAGCGGCTGAAGTAAATGCGCTTATTCAATAAGCGCATTTACTTCAGCGGCTTTTCCCCGGCGGCTTTTCAAAAATGCCGGTTATGATTCCAGGCACCTCATTGGCGGGCCGCATAAAAACGCGTGTAGTGGGGTAAGCCTTATTATTGTTTGTAACCTGGACTCCTATTGGTCGCACACCCAACTAAACCAACCAATAAGGCAACCCCACTCATCCACCCCACGACGCGCGTTTTTATCGTTGACTCGGCCAGGCTGTGCTTCTGTCAGTGTTAAGGATCAGCACAAGCAACTTGACACCTGATTTCAACAAACTGGTAAATGACTGCAGTCAGATGCATCATTCTCATTGACATTGTTCTGTTACTTACTGAGTTACTTTGTTTTTCAAATAAATGAGCTTTTTTTTCTTTAAAGACCTTTTATTTTGGCTATTTAAAATATTAATTATTTTACTTAATATACTATGCGGCCCTTTAAAATTGTGAATTTCTGAATGTGGCCCTTGCACGGAAAAGTTTGCCCACCCCTGCTCTAAGCTAATAAGCTACCACCCACTTCCTGATCATGGCTATATTCGCCGGCCAGTAATATTTACTAAAATTTGGCAGCGCCAGCCCGCCCTCTCCCCGACTCCCCGCTCAAGCATTACCTTCCTTACTCGTGGGGTCTTGCCCGCCCAAACAAAGCCAGAGATCACTTTGTTGACCCGTTTAAAAAAGGACCGCGGGATAAAGATGGGGAGACATTGAAACACGAACAGGAATCTCGGGAGGACCGTCATCATCACCGTCTGCACCTTCCCAGCTAATGAGAACGGAAGCGGGTCCCATCTCCGAAAATCGTCCTTCATTTGGTCTACTAGCCAGGCCAGATTTAATTTATGCAGCCGGTCCCTTTCTCGCGCCACGGCTCTTTAGACAGCGCAAACAACAGTGGGGAGAGGGGGCACCCCGTCTCGTCTCCCGGTGCAGTCTAAAATAGTCCAATGTTGCCCTATTCATCCGTACACCTGCCACAGAAGCCTGATACAGCAACCTGACCCAGTCAATAAAACCCCGCCCAAATCCGAACCGTTCCAGTACCTTCCACAGATAATCCCATTCTAACCGATCAAAAGCCTTTTCTGCATCCATTGCGATCACTACCTTTACCTCCCTACCTTCCGTGGCATCATGATCACATTTAACAACCTTCTTACATTGGCCACCAACTGCCTACCCTTAAGAAACCCCGTCTAGTCCTCACCAATAAAGTCTGGAACACAATCCTCTATCCTGGAGGACAACATTTTGGCCAGCAGTTTGGCGTCCACATTCAACAGGGATATCGGCCTGTTGGACCCACACAGCTCTGGGTTCTTGTCCCGCTTCAGAATCAGCGAAATCGTGGCCTGTGACATCATCGGGGGCAGAACCCCTCTTTCCCTTGCTTCATTGAACATCCTCATCAACACCGGCCCCAATATACCAGAGAACTTTTTATAAAACTCCACGGGGCTTTACCCGCCTGCATGGCTTTCAGACCCTCCACTATCTCTTCCAACCCGATGGGGTCCCCAGCCCTTCTACCAACTTCCCGTCCACCTTTGGGAAATTCAGCCCCACCAAGAAGTGCCCAATCCCCTCCAGCTCCGTAGGGGGTTCCGACCTATACAGCCTACTGTAGAAATCCCTAAATGCCTTATTCACCCTTTCTGAATCTCCAACCACGTTCCCTCTCAGTCATTTACGTTTCCCTATCTCCCTGGCTGCCTCCCTCTTTCTATGATGTGGAGATGCCGACGTTGGACTGGGGTGAGCACAGTAAGAAGTCTTACAACACCAGGTTAAAGTCCAACAGGTTTGTTTCAAACACTTTTTGAAACAAACCTGTTGGACTTTAACCTGGTGTTGTAAGACTTCTTACTCCCTCTTTCTAAGCTGCCGTGCAAGCATTCTGCTGGCCTTCTCTCCATACTCATGGATCGCCCCCCTTGCCTTTCTCAGCTGCTCCACCACCCTCACTGTGGTTAACAAGCCGAACTGTAGCCTCCGCCGTTCCCTTAAAAGCCCTGCCTCTGGGGTCTCTGCATACCTCCTATCGATCTGTAGTATCTCTTTAACCAGTCGTCCGTCTCTGCCCTGTCCACCTTCTCCTTATAGGCCCGTATCGTGATCAGCTCCCCTCTGACCACCGCCTTCAGTGCTTCCCAGACCATCGGTGCTGAAATTTCCCCCGTGTCGTTGACCTGCAGGTAGTTCTGAATACATTTCCTCAGCCGCTCGCACACCCCTTCGTCAACCAAAAGTCCCATATCTAACCTCCATTGCGGGTGCTGGTTACTGTCTTTACTAACGTGCAGGTTAACCAAGTGCGGAGCATGGTCTGAGATTGTGATCGCCGAGTACCCTGCGTCCACCCCCCCCCCCCCCCCCCCCCCCCCCCTGCCAGTAAGGCCCTGCTCAAAAGGAAGAAATTGATCCGGGAGTACACTTTATGCATGTGTGAGTAGAAGGAGAACTCCTTCACCCTCGGCTGCCCAAATCTCCATGGATCCACCCCCTCCATCTGCTCCATGAACCCTTTTAGTTCCTTTGCCATTGCTGGCAGCCTGCCCGTTTTCAAGTTTGACTGGTCTAAACCAGGGTCAATAACTGTGTTGAAGTCCTCTCCCATGACCAACCTGTGTAAGTCCAGGTCCGGAATCTTCCCCAGCATCCTCTTTATAAACTCCACATCATCCCAATTTGGCGCATACACATTTACTAATACCACCTGCACCCCATCCAGTTTCCCACTGACCATAATGTACCGACCTCCCACATCCGAAACTATTCTACCCGTCTCAAAAACCACCCGCTTATTGATCAGGATCGCGACCCCTCTAGTCTTTGAATCCAGTACCGAATAAAAGACCTGACTGACCCAGCCTTTCCTCAATCTAATCTAGTCAGTTACTCTAAGGTGCGTCTCCTGCAACATTACCCGTCCTCTTTTTTTGGGCCTTTCTCCAGCCCATGCTCTGCGTCTCCACCGGTCCGCCCCCAGGCAGCCTCCGCACCCAACCTCCTCTCTGTCCCTTAGCCCACGTCCCTCCCTCGTGAGCAGAACATTTCCCCCCCCCCCCCTCATTAACAACACTCTGTAATCCAGCCCCTTTGATAAACCGAATATATGCACACCCCCCACTGCGCTTCCGTGAGCTAGCCCGCCCAGCTAGCTTGGTGGCCCCCATCCCTGGCACGGGATAGTCTCCCACCTATTGTTTCCCACCTCCCCTCATACAAACGTACTTTAACTTCAAACACTCCCCACACAATTGCCCAAAAGAAACATCAAAATCTAATCAAGCACACCTCCATCCCCCAACAGTGCAAATTAAAATCTTAACTCATTCAGCTCTGCGACTGGTCCCAGATCAATACAGGAGGCATTACAAACAGCTTCCACAAAACGAAAAACATGTAACTTTTTTAACGAACAGAGAAACAAAAAGAAAAAAACATGAACGTTGCAGCAAAGTTCAAAAGTTCTCAGTCCACCACCAGTCCTTTCCTTTTCACGAATTCCAGTGCGTCCTCAAGCGACTCTAAATAAAAGTGCTATTCCTCGTACGTGACCCAGAGACGGGCCGGATACAACAGTCTGAATTTCACCTTTCTCTTAAAAAGGATCAACCTAATCTGGTTAAGCCTGCTCTTCTCCTGACCACCTCCACACTCAGGTCTTGGTAGACTCGCAGGATACTATTGTCCCATTTACAGCTCCGTGTCTGCTTGGCCCACTGTCGAATGCGCTCCTTTTCCAAGTATGCAGGCAGGGAAGGCCCCGCGCCCAGATGAGTTCCCGGTAGAATTTTACAAAATGTTTTTGGGGGATCTGGGGCCCTGCTGGTAAGCGCATACAATGAAATGAGGGAGAAGTGAGAGCTTCCCCCTACATTACTGCAGGCTTAGATATCCTTAATTTTGAAGGAGGATAAGGACCCGGAGCAGTGCTAAATGTGGATGCCAAGCTGTTGGCAAAGATCTTGGCCTTGCAGATTGAGGGTAGGTGAAGACCAACCAGGTTTTGCAAAGGGGAGGCATCTGTCGGCGAACGTTAGGCGCTTATTGAATGTGATAATGATGCCTTCGGGGGGACAAAATGTGGAGGTGGCGATCGCAATGGATGCGGAGAAGGTCTTTGATTGGATAGAATGGAAATATCTGTGGGAAGTACTAGGGTGGTTCGGGTTCGAGCAGGGATTCATGGATTGGGTCCGGTTGCTGTATAGGGCTCCGATAGCGAGTGCAAGGATGAATTGGGTGAGTTTGGGGTATTTGAGACTACATCGTGGGTCAAGGCAGGGATGCCCACTCTCCCTGTTGCTTTTTGCCTTGGCGATGGAGCCTCTGGCAATGGCACTTAGAGCATCAAGGTGTTGGAATGGGTAGTGCAGAGGGGGTGGGCAGCAAAGGGTCTCGCTATATGTGAATGATCAGCTGCTTTACATATCGGACCCATTGGGAGATATTGGGGATCATGAACATTTTAGAAGAATTCAGCCGTTTTTCCGGATACAAGTTAAACATGGGGAACAGTGAGGTTTTTCTGATCCAGGCAAGGGGGCAGGAGAGAAGGTTTGATGAGCTGCCGTTTAAAGTGGTGGGGGCAAACCTTATGTACTTGGGCATTCAGGTGGCACGGGGATGGGAACAGCTACACAAATTGAATTTTGTGCGGTTGATGGAGGGAGGGTTAAGGGGGGGTTGCTGCGGACTGGCCGTTCCAAATATAATGAACTATTTCTGGGCAGCGAATATAGCCATGGTTAGGAAGTGGGAATTGGCGGAGGGGCCGGTGTGGGAGCGGTTGGAGGCAGCCTCTTGTAAGGGCACAATATTAGGGGCATTGTTGAAGGCGCCTCTGCTGTTCATGCCAGCCAGATACTCCATAAGCATCCGAGGTTGGAGGGTGCCCGGGTCTGGGAACATTTGTGAGAATCATACATTTGCACCGAGGGAAGTCGGATGCAGGATTCCGGGGGTGGCGGTGAGCGGGGATCGAACGGTTTGGGGACCAGTTTGTGAGGGGTAGCTTTTTGAGTTTAGAGGAATTGGAAGAGGAGTATGAGCTGCCCAGCGGGAATCGGTTTTTGTACTTACAGGTACGGGGTTATGTTTGGAAGCAGCTGTCATCCTTTCCCGACCTGCCGCCCCCCGGAGCTGGAGGACAAGGTGGTGCCGAAAACAGAAGTTGGTGAGGGTAGGGTGTCGGAGATCTATAAGGAGTTAATGGATTGGGAGGGAGCCCCGATAGGAGAATTTAAACGGAAGTGGAAGGAGGAGCTGGGGAGGGCAATGGAGGCTGGGTTGTGGGAGGAGGTTCTGAGGAGAGTGAATGCATCCTCGGATGCATTATTCAATTGAAAGTAGTCCATAGGGCACATATGCCAGTGGCCAGAATGAGCAGTTCTATTATAAAGGATGTGATAAATGGACACTTAGATAATCATGATCTGATTGGGCATAGTCAACATGGATTTACGAATGGGAAGTCATGTTTGAAAAGCTTGTTGGAGTTGTTTGAGGATGTTACTACCAAAATTGACAAAGGAGAGTCGATGGACATAGTGGACGTTATTCTTCTTCGGCGGGATCCTCCACTTCGCCATCAGCTCACTTACACCCACGGATGTCCCGATGGCGTGGGGGTGGCCACAATGAGAAACCCCATTGGCTGGCTTTTGGGATGGGGAATCCCGCTGCCGGCAGGGGGTAATCATAACGGAAAACGAGTCTGGCGGGACGGAAAATCCCGCCCAGTATATTGGGATTTTCAGAAGGCTTTTGATAAAGTCTCCCACAGGAGGTTAGTTTGCAAAATAAAAGCACAAGCATGAGATAGGAGGCAATATACATGTATTAAGGATTAGCTAACAGGCAGAAAACAGTAGGAATGAATGGATCATTCTCAAGTTGGCAGGTTGTAGCTAGTGGGGTACTGCGAGGAACAGTACTTGGGTCACAATATATATCAATGGTTTGGATGTCAGAACCAAACGTAATATTTCTAAGTTGCGAGATAATACAAAACTAGGCAGACTATGTGTTGTCAGGAAGATGTAAAGCATACAGGAGGATTTGGTCAGATTTGGTGAGTGGGTAAGAATAATGTGAGATAATCCACTTCTATTCACCTCATTTCTTAAATGGTAAGAAATTTGAAAATATAAATCTACAGAGACCTGGGTGTCCTTGTCCATAAGTCACTAAAGGCTAACATGCAACTGCAGCAAGCAATCAGGAAGGCTATTGGGATTTTAGCCTTTATCGCAAGAGGACTTGACTACAGGATTAATTAAGTCTGGC
Organism: Scyliorhinus canicula; assembly: GCF_902713615.1. Classification (NCBI taxonomy): domain Eukaryota; kingdom Metazoa; phylum Chordata; class Chondrichthyes; order Carcharhiniformes; family Scyliorhinidae; genus Scyliorhinus; species Scyliorhinus canicula. The sequence goes on along the minus strand of NC_052166.1, from coordinate 19,297,588 downwards.
TTCACCTGTGTAGAAGCTTGGTTAGAATGCACCTGGAGTACTGCGTGCAGTTTTGATACCTCAGAAAGGATATTATTGCCATGGAGGAAGTACAAGGAAGGTTCACCAGAGTTGTTCCAGGGATGGCGGGACTGTCCTATGAAGAGAGATTGGGCAAACTGGGTCTGTATTTTCTAGAGTTTCGAAGAACGAGAGATGATCTCATTGAAACTTGAAAAATATTTAAAGGAATAGACAAGGTGGGTGCAGGTAAGATGTTTCCCTTGGCTGGGAAGTCTAGGACAAGGGGGCACAATTTCCAAATAAAGGAGAAGCCACAGGACCGAAATGTGGAGAAATTTATTTACACAGAGGATTGTGAATTGTTGGAATTCTATACCCCAGAGGGCCGTAGAAGCTCAGTCATTGAGTATGTTTAAGACAGAGATTGACAGATTTCTGATGGACAATAACCTAAAGGGTTATGGAGATAGTTAGTGTGTAAAAGGCATTGAAGTGTCTGATTACTCATGATCAAATCGAATGACAGTGGGTGCCAATCAAGTGAGCTGCTTTGTTCTGGGTGGTGTCAAGAAACACTCCAGCAACCCAGTGATGATAGCCACCCTCCAGACGTGGAACCAACTACAGCAGCAATTCAGACTGACCGAAATGTCCGACAAAGCCCCCATCTGCAATAACTACAGGTTCACACCAGCATTCACTGACACCACCGTCAAAAGTGGAGACAGGACGGGGTGACATTGACAGTCAGGAACCTATACACTGACGGTAGGGTCACAATACTGGAAGAACTGGCGCAGAGATTCCGACAAGCTAAAGGCAACAAACTCAGATACTTGCAGCTTAAAAACTTCCTACGGAAGGAGACCAGGACATAACCTGCGACCACCACAACAGACACTATTAGAAGAGCTACTGGATGCAGACATCCAGAGGGAACTGTAGTGACATGTACGACCGACCGCTAGAGAGGGCCGACACTGAACTGGACACGACAAGAAGGAAATGGGAGGAAGACTTGGGGTTCAAAATAGGGTGGGGATTCTGGAGCGAAGCACTGCACAGGGTCAACTCTACCTCCACATGCGTGAGGCTCAACCTAACGCAGCCAGAAGAGGTACATAGAGTCTACTTGACCAGAACCCGAATGAGCAGGTTCTTCCCGGAGGTGGAGGATAGATGTGAATGATGCCAAGGAGGCCGGGCCAACCACGCCACATGCTCTGGTCTTGCCCCAGACTTGCTGGGTACTGAACAGCCTTCTTTGAGGCAATGTCCAAAGTGGTGGGGATGAGGGTGGAGCCATGTCCGAAAGTATCAGATCAGCCATATCTCTTCATGGTGAGGAGGACGGACACCCTTGCCTTTGGCTCCGTGATCGCCTGCCGTAGAATCCTGCTTGGTTGGCGATCAGCTAAAGCTACAGTCTGGCTGTCCGACCTATTGCAATTTCTCCAAATGGAGAAAATCAAATTCACCATCCGTGAGTCGGAAGAGGGCTTCCAAAAATATGGGAGCCATTCACCCGACTGTTCTGAGATCCGAGACCTGTTTGAGGACAACACATAAATAAATAGCCAGTAGCCAGGGAGAAATAGCCAGGCAAAACAAAAAGAGGAAAGCCAGGGAGGACAGGGGTGGGGGGTGGGCAATGAGGTAGCAAAACCCAGCAAGAAAGAAAGAATGGGGGGCAGCAGTGAAGAAGGGGGAGTTGGAGGAAGGGGGGGGGGGGGGGAGGGGGGGGGGTTGTCAGGGAGAGGGGAGCTGGGTGGGTAGGGAGGATTGTATGCTGAGCCAGACGGTGACAGACTGTAAATAGAGATACTGGATACTGTACAATAAATGAAAACGAACGGCATAGTACATAATTTTGAAAATGTCAATAAAAAGATTTTTTTAAAAAAAGTTTGAGTGTTTTGGAGCTGCACTCAGCAAGGCAAGTGGAGAGTATTCCATCAACATTGCACCTTTTAGGCTTTGGGAAACCAGGAAGTAAGTTACTCTCCACAGAATTCCCAGCCTCTGACCTGCTGTTGCAGCCACAGTATTTATATGGCTAGTCCTGTTCAGTTTCTGGTCAATTGTTGATAATGGTAGCACTGTTGCTTCACAGCTCCAGGGTCCCGGGTTCGATTTCCGGCTTGGGTCACTGTCTGTGTGGAGTCTGAACATTCTCCCTGTGTCTGTGGAGGCTTCCTCTCGCTGCTCTGGTTTCCTCCCGCAAATCCTGAAAGACGTGCTGTTACGTGAATTGGACAGTCTGAATTCTCCTTCTGATGTACCCGAACAGGAGCCGGAATGTGGCAACTGGGGGATTTTAACAGTACTTCATTGCAGTGTTAATGTAAGCCGACTTGTAACAATAAATATTATTATAATTTCATAGAATTTACAGTTCAGAAGGAGGCCATTCGGCCCATAGAGTCTGCACCAGCTCTTGGAAAGAGCACCCTACCCAAGCCCATACCTCCACCCTATCCCCATAACCCAGTAACCCCACCTAACACTAAGGGCAATTTGGACCCTAAGGGCAATTTAGCCTGGCCAATCCACGTAACCTGCACATCTTTGGACTGTGGGAGGAAACCGGAGCACCCGGAGGAAACCCACGCACACACGGGGTGAACGTGCAGACTCCACACAGACAGTGACCCAAGCCGGGATTCGAACCTGAGACCCTGGAGCTGTGAAGTATTTGTGCTAACCACTATGCTACTGTGCTGCCCTTTGGATTCAGAAATGGTAATGCCATTGAATGTCAAGGGAAATGGTTGGATTCTCTCTTGTTGAAGATGGTCATTACTCTGGTCTGGTGAGAATGTTATTGCCTGAGTGTTGTCTAGGTCTTGCTGTATACGGGCAAAGGCTGCTTCAGTGTCTGAGGACTCGCGAATGGTGCTGAACATTTTGCAATCATCAGCAAACATCCTCACTTCTGACCTTATGTCAGAGAGAAGATGAAGCAGCTGAAGATGGTTGGACCTAGGACAGAGCCTGTAGGGGAGGTTGGAGATTTTTCAAAGGCGTACTTTGGTTTGTTGGACCATGTGTGCCTCGGATTGATTGGAAGACAGGATATTAAGGAGGCGAACTGTAAAAATAGTTTTGAATTGTGTGTTGTTGGGTACATGTGAGACATTGTTTTCAGGGGTCGAATTTGCAACCAATGGAATGACAATCTGACAACTTCGACAATAGGTGGATAATGGTTCCAGCAGATGTTCCAGCCCAAGTGGTGATTGTGACAATGACCAAGGACCTTGGAGATTCCACTATGTAGTAGCACACATCAACACATTACTTCTTCTGAAATTTCTCTTGGGACTATTTTTTGGAAGCGTTAACCATATTAAAGTAAGTGGAGAGGAATGTTGGTGTGGCTTATTAAGTTGTTCACATTCTTTATCAGATATTAATATCTCGCATTGAAATGAACAAACAGTCGTAACTGACCAGTGGATTGAATTAGATATTAGACACTGCACATGCAAGCTATATCTTGGCGATATCAGCAAGCCTGACATTATTTGTATATTACAGGAAGTGACTGTGAAAAAACAACTTGCATTTATATTGCACCATGCAAAAAATGGCTAAGAAATAAAATGTGACACCACATAAAGATATATTAAGACAGGCTTGGTCAAAGAGGTAGGTTTTAAGGAGCAATTCAAAGGAGGAGACTGATGTAGAGATTATGAAGCGATTTAGGGATATAAATTAAGAGCATAGGGTGTAGGTAGCTGACTCCCAGTGATTGGGTGATGAAAATCAGGAATGCAGAAGAGGTCAGAATTGGAGGAAGGCTGAGGAAGGCTATAGAACTCCAGGACATTACAGAATTAGAAATACCTATACAAAGATACATTATTAATGGATCTCTGGCATTTTGCATTGAAGCAGTAGATGGAAGAACTTCCTACTGATTGGAGGTGCTGATGTTACATAAACTGAATACCGAAACTTCAATACCACTAAATTTGTCCTTTTCTTGTTTCATACTGAACAATCTGTATGGCAAAATTCAACTCAAAAGAAAAACCTGTCAAACACCGCAGCAGAAACTTATTCGCAGAGATTGCAGAAAGAAATGTGCACATCAGAGAGTACCATCAATCATCTCACTCTCATAAGACATATGCTGCCGCAATACATGATAGAAAAGCTTTCACACTGCTAGCCTGTATAGAACCCTAGTCAGATTACAGGGCCTAGTTTTTGGCACCAACCTCAGGAAGTATACACTGGGCTTGGAGATTCACCAGAATGATACAGTCACAGAATAATAAAGCACAGGCGGCCATTCAGCCCATCATGTCTGCAATGACTCTTCTGAGTCTCAGACATTGCAACACATCAAGGAGGGGGAGAGTTACCTGGACGTTGTATTTCAGGAGGTAGTCACATCCCTTAGATTAACCACCTTGAATTCGGTCAGTGGCCAGGGACAGAAGGGTGTGAGTATAAGTGAGACGGATAGAGGGATCCAAGAGGGAGCACTGCAGGAGCCTCAGACCCCGGCCTTGTCCAAGGGTTTGAGATTCTTGCTCCATGTTTGGACGAGAGCGGGGTTTGTAGGAGGATGAGCAAACTGACCATAGCACCATGGTACAGGGAGTCGTTCAAATAAGGGGAGAAAAGAGAAATGCAGACATAATCAGGGATAGTATAGTTAGGGGAATAGACATTTTTTCTGGAGCCAGGATTGAGAGTCCCAAAGACTGTGTTGCCTACCTGGTGCCAGGGTATAGGATATCTCATCTGGGCTGCAGAGGAACTTGGGAGTGTAATGGGGAAGAACCAGTTGCCATCGTCTATGTAGGTACCACAATATAGGTAGGATGAAGAATGAAATTCTGCGGAGGGAATACGAGCTGCTATGTGCTAAATTAAAAAGCAGAACCGCAAAGGTAATAATTAATACCTAAGCCACGAGCTAGTTGGCATAGGGTCAGTAAGATTTAAAGAGGGAGATTGGTGTATGAGAAATAGGTTTGAGTTCATGGGACATTGTCATCAGTACTGGGGAAAAGAGGGAGCTGTTCTGTCGGGACAGACTCCACTTGACTCATGCTCAGACCACTGTCCTGGCAAATAGAATAACTAGGACTGTAGATAGGGGTTTAAACTAAATACTGGGGAAGAGGTTGAGTTGCATGGAAAATCAGAAAATCAAAGTGTAAGGAGAAGAGGTTAATGATGAAGCTAATGGTTATCAGATAATGAAAGGAAAGAGCATGTGAATGTCATATTACACTAGTAAATCATCTAAGTGTAGGGAAAATTAATAATAGGACAAACTTAAAGGCTATCTAACTGAATGCGTGTAGCATTTGGAATAAAATTAATGAGACAAAGTTGTATGATTTGGTGGCCATTACTGAGACATGGTTACAAGGAGACCAGGCCTGGGAGTAGAATATCCAAGGGTACTCAGTGTTTTGGAAGGATAGATAGAAAGGAAAAGGAGGTGGTGTAGCTTTGTTAGTAAAGGAAGGGATCAGTAGTGAGAAATAATATTGGCGCCGGAGATCAAGACTGCGAATTGTCTGGGTATAAATAAGAAATAGCAACAGAAAGAAGTCCCTGGTGGGAGTAATCTATCGGTCCCCTAATGGTAGTTGCACAATTGTACACAGTATAAACCAGGAAATATTGGGGGCTGAAAGAAAGGTAGAACAATAAGCATGGGTGATTTTAATATGCATATAGACTGTATTAATCAAATTGGCAAGAGTAGCTTTGAGGGAGAGTTCATAGAGTGTATTTAAGATTTCTTGGAATAATATATTGTTGAACTAACCAGGGAGCAGGCTATTTTGGATTTAATATTGTGTAATGAGATGGGATTAATTAATGACCTTATAGTAAAGGATCCTTTAGGGAAGACTGATCAATAAACCTGAGTCCCACGCTAGTGTTCTGTTGTTAAACCATGGTAATTAAATAGGCATGAGGACAAATTTGGCCCTAGTGGACTGGGCAGAAAGACAAGGTAGGACAGTTGATAGGCAAACATTTAAGGAGATATTAAATTCCTCCCAATTAAATATATTCAAGAGAGGAAGAAAGATTGTGTGGGGGCGGGGAGGAAATGCATCTGTGGCTAAGCAAGAATATTAAACATAACATAATGGTAAAACCTATGGCATACCATATTGCAAAGGTAATGTCAGGCTAAAAAAGTAATAAAAAGAGCAAAGGTAAATTATGAAGAAAATATAGCACAAAATATAAAAACAGATAGCAAAAGATTCTATAAGTATATAAAAAGGAAAAGAGTTGCTAAAGTCATCGTTGGTTCCTTAGAGGTTGAGACTGGGGAGTTAATAACGGGGAACACAGAAATGGCAGACACTAACTCAATATTTATCTTGGTTTTCACGGCGGAGGATTCTAGAACCATCCCAATAGTATCAGGTAATGCAAACCTTGTTTAAAAAAAAAACTTTAAAAGAAACCATCACTAAGGAAAACGTGCTGAGCGAACTATTGGGATTAAAGGCAGACATATCCCCAGGGTTTGATGGCTTACATCCTAGGGTCTTAAAGTAATTAGCACTGCTAATATATATATATTGGGGGCGATTCTCCGCACTCACGACGGTGCGGAGAATAGCGGGGGTCGTAAATTTTTACGGCCACGCTGGTCTGACGCCCTCCCGCTATTCTCTCTCTTCCCCCCCCCCCCCCCCCCCCCCACACGCCCGCCTCCCGACATGAATCGCTGCCCACCGTTTTTTTACGGCGAGCAGCGATTCTCAGCTGGCCGATGGGCCGAAGTCCAAGCCCTTCACGACCGTTTTTAGGAACGTCAAACACACCTGGTCTGACCGTTCATAAAAACGGCCGTTTGTTGCGATCTTGGGAACCATGGCACCGATTGGCACGGCCGTACCACGGGTGCCATGGGCCCGCGATCGGTGGGCACTGATCGCAGGCAGCGGGTACTTACCCCGCGCACTCTTTATCCTTCCGCCGCCCCGCTGTATCCATTCGCGGGGCGGCTGAGGGGCATACCGGCCCGCGCATGCGCGCGTTTCACGCAAATGTGTGATGACGTCATCCGCGCATGCGCGGGTTGGAGTCTTCCAATCCGCGCATGCGTGGCTGACGTCATGTGATGCGTCAGCCGTTGCAAACTCTGGCAAGCGGGCTTAACGAAATTCGTTAAGCCCGCGATGCCGGAGTTCACGGCCGCGGCATGCTAGCCCCGACCGGGGACCAGAATCGGTTCCCGGTCGGGGGGCGGAGGCTGGCGTCAAACCCGCCCGTTTTTGACGCCAGCCTCACGATTTCTCCCGGTTTCGGAGAATCACGCCCATTATATACAGAGATTGATAGGTTCTCCATTAATAAGGGGATCGGGTTATGAGAATGGGGATGAGAAACATATCAGCCATGACTAAATGGTGGAGCAGATTCAATTAAGGAAGAAGTAATGGGACTCTTGGAAAGAAAACGCAATCCATCAGAGTCAGCAAGGTTTTATGAAGGGTAAATTGTATTTGACTAATTTGCTGGAGTTCTTCAAAAATGTAACAAGCAAAGTGGACAATGGGAGTCCTGTAGATGTAATATATCTAAACCTCCAGAAGGCATTTGATAAGGAGCCACAAAAACGGTTAATGCACCGGGTAAGATACCACAGGGTTGGGGCTAATATATTAGCTTGAATATAGGTTTGGCTAACCAACAGAAAGCAAAGAATGAGGATAAATGGGTATTTTTATGCTTGGCAAGCAGTAACACACGATGTCCCACAGGTTCATCCTTCGGGCCCTAACTGTTTACAATCTATATTAATTTTTTTTTTAAATTTAGATTACCCAATTATTATTTCCAATTAAGGGGCAATTTAGCATGGCCAATCCACCTACTCTGCACATTTTTGGGTTGTGGGGGTGAAACCCACTCAGACACGGGGAGAATGTGCAAACTCCACACAGACAGTGACCCAGAGTCGGGATCGAACCTGGGACCTCAGCGCCGTGAGGCAGCTGTGCTAACCACTAGGCCACCGTGCTGCCCACAATCTATATTAATGACTTGTATGCAGGGATAAAATGTAGTACAGCCAAATTTGCAGATGACACTAAAATAAGTGGGAAAGTAAGTTGCAATGAAGAAATAAAAAATTTACAAATGGATATGGATAGATTAGGTGAGTGGCAGATTGGATTTAATGTGGATAAGTGTGAGGTTATCCATTTTGGTCGGAGGGATAAAAAGGCAACTTATTATCTAAATGGAAAGAAACTTCAAAATACTTTGGTGCAGAGAGATCTGGGTGTCCTTGTGCATGAATCTCAGAAAGTTATAATGCAGGTGCAGCAGGTAATAAGGAAGGCAAATCAAATTTTGGCATTCATTGCTAATGGAATAGAGTATAAAAGTAGGGAAGTGCTGTTGCTGCATAATGCATTGGTGAGACCACATCTGAAGTACTGTGCAGTTTTGGACTCCTTATTTGAGGAAGGATGTAAATGCATTACAGGTGGTTTAGAGAAGGTTCCCTAGATGGATTCCAGAGATGAAGGACTTGTCTTATGAAGAGAGATTTAGCAGTTTAGGCCTATACTCGCAGGAGTTTAAAAGAACGAGGGGAGATCTAATTGAGGTATGTGAAATGCTAAAGGGGATTGATAGGGTAGACGCAGAGACAATCTTTCCCCTTGTTGGACATTCTAGAACGAGTGGCCATTGTTTTAAGTGAAGGGGTGGTAGATTTAAAACCAAAACGAGGAGGAATGACTTCACCAAGTCTGCGTTTGGTCTCTGCGATATAGAGGAGACCACATTGGGAGCAGCGAATGCAATAGACCAGATTGAAAGAGATGCAGGTGAAACGCTGCTTAACCTGGAATGAGCGTTACGGGCCTGGAATATTAAGCATGGAAGGGGCAACTCTGACCTTCCCTTGTGGTCTCTCTGGGGACTGTAGCTATGACTCCTCTTTCATTCTCACTCCACAGAATAAATGTTTCCCACTTTCTCTGTCTTATAGCTTTGACAAAGGGTCATCTGGACTCGAAACGTTAGCTCTTTTCTCTCCCTACAGATGCTGCCAGACCTGCTGAGATTTTCCAGCATTTTCTCTTTTGTTTCAGATGCCAGGAGAGCTTCCCGACAGCCATTGCGCCTTGCAAGATCTAATCAGATCTTGTAGGGTGTTGCAATCTGGGTTCCCCACAATGGGCGGGGCCCAGTCTCGCATGACTAAGAGGGTTTCACAATCCACTTAAACTGTGTTCCTGGCTTCTAATGCCTCCCCAGGGAGACCCCAGCTGGGCGCCGATTAGTACTGGTCCACGCAATCGTGGACTAAGCGGAACGGTACCTGGGAGCCTTCCAGGCCATTGAAGGTGTCTGGCTCTCCCCCTGGAACATGGGCACTGCCAGGGTGTCACTGCCAAGGAGCAGCGCCTGAGGGGGACCATGCCCATGAAAGGAGGGGTGAGGGGGGTTATGAAGGGGGGGGGGGTGAAGGGTGGGTATGAAGGGGCCTCAGGAAATTGGGGGGGGGGGGGGGTTGGTGAAGGCCCTGGAAGCCCTGGAAGGGGGGAGGGCCTGAAAGTGGGGATGGGAAAGCTGAAAGCTCAGTTAGAGATCGGGGCACCCTTCCAAAATAATGGCCCGACATCTGAGGAGCCTGTCTGGCTTGCGAGGTTAGCTCCACAGTGCTGAAATAAATTCTGTGTGCGTCAGTCCAGACCCGAAAAAAATGACTAAGTGTGGTTAGATAGCGGTGGGGAACTCACTGACAGAGCCAGGGAGAAACTCCCAGCCAAACGAGCCTGAAATGGCACTTAGAAACTGTTCCGTTAGATTGCACCCAAAATGATATTTTGACTGCTTTCTATGCTTATGCTGACTAACCTAATTTGTGCTGTCAGCATTGGTTGATTTTGTTTCAGATTTTCAGATCCTGTAATGTTTTGCTGTTTACTTAGCTAGGGATTGTTTAATGAGCACACTGTACGGTTCACAAGTTCACCAGAGGCTTGTCCGGCTGGAGTTGTTATCCTTCGAGCACAGAAGGCTAAGGAGGGACCTGATTGAGGTGCACAAAGTTATGAGGGACGTAGATCGGGTAGATAGGAAGAAACTTTTCCCTTTTGTCGAGGGGTCAATAACCAGGGGCATAGATTTAAGGTAAACGGCGGGAGATTTAAGGAAAATAATTTTTACTCAGAGGGTGGTGGGAAAAGGGTGGTAGTGGCGGGAACTCACAACATTTAGATGAGCACTTGAAATGCATACAAGGCTACGGATCAAGTGCTGGAAAATGGGATTTGAATAGATAGGTGCTTGGTGGTCAGCACAGACACGATGGGCCAAAGGGCATCTTGCTGTGCTGTAAAACTCTTTGGCTCTATGTTTATTGAGGCCATTAGGTCCTAGTGCTCGGCAGCAAAATCTTCAAAGTTTGTATCTGAAACCTCAAACATTCCATTATTAACAGTTCCACTTTAATTAGTAGCTAATCACCCAGCACTAATTAATGTATTTTTAGATTTTGGAGTGCTGGGGTTTAACAAGAACCATTAATTTATGGATTTAAACATTGGAGCTACCATTACTTTATGAATTTGTAAACTGGAACAGATGTAGATTTATTTATTCAAACTCTAGGGCAGGCAGTGAGTTATTTCAGAAGAGCCCCTGGGCAGACCGAAAATGTCAATTTTAAAATGTAAACATTGGGATAATGTGGGCCATTACAATTACATTATATTTATTTCAATGTTGCAGTGCCAAAGGACGAGACCAGGAAGTGGTTCAGGATGATTCATTGAATATTTGACACCACAGCAATCCTTAATGGGGGTTGTGGCATGCTTGCACTTAATTTTCACCATTAACACACTAGATTAAAGCCAAAAATAAAACTGGATAAATTATAAGCAAGCAGGGGATCAATAATATCTAAATTTGAATTTTTGGGGGAAGTAAACACTCTGAGGGTTGCAGTGAAAACAGGACTGGAATCACTGTTCAAGAACTGTTCAGGGTAACATTGTCAGTGTTCCAACTGGCAGATTAAATCTCAATAATATGAAATGGGTGTGACAATTAATCGGCTTGAACACGTTACCGATGTACCCCATCAACTTGCTAAAATAATGGCCCAGATTTTGCTGAACTAATAACCATTCACCATCATTACTCCTTGAAAAATGATATCACATCTGGAGCCCACACATGCGCAGAATGCGCACACGCTCCTCTATGCATTGATGAGGCACCCACACCTCCCCACAAGACTGCAACCATAAAAACCAAATTAGATTAATTAGAGCTTTATGCTGTTAATCTCGTAGAAACACTTCAAAAGGTTACACTTTATGGAATGAGGTGCAAAGGGGTTTTACATGATGTTCCAATTTGCTAACCACCCTCAGTGACCTGAAAAGCTAATAGAATATACTTTTTTAAAAAAACATCATCTTTATGTTGGTTTCTATTTTAATCCCGTCAAAATCTGAAAAATTGAATTACAAGTGAAAGGTAGTGTTTTTAACTTCCTGGTTTGCGGTGTGTATTTCAATTTGATAGGTTGTATATTTGCTTGCTGATGACATCACTGCTGCTGCAGCTGAGACTTGGCGCCAGATTAAAACTGCCATCAGGAAAGAGCATAGCCAGACCACAGAGATCACTAGATCTGTGTAGGCAGCTTTCAAGGTCAGCAGCACACCCTTATTTTGCTGCTGACTGCAAATCAAGACTTAAGTATTTCAGCTGTTTGTTTTAACAAGCCAAAATGTAGGTGAACTGAGGAACTAGTAAATTGACTGCATAGCTGGTATTAGTGTTCTCTATTCAAGGCAACTGCAAGACCTTTTCGTGACAATTTTAGGGATTATCAATATCAAAAATAAACTAAATTGTGAAAATCAGAAATAGGTTTGACAAGATTTTAACTTGTATAAAATATATTGATCTATTTTATTGAATGCCAGGACTCGGTACTGGTATTTATTTTAACAGAATTGTATGTTTTGTGCAGTTATATGTGAATTTGTAGGTGAAGCTCTATTAATATAAGACCTATAGTTTTTATACTGAGATACATTCAGACGTTGGAAAAACTTTGAGACCTTGCACACTGTACAGTAGCATATGTACAAGTATTTTAATGGAAAATAGTTTGACTGACAGTTGAATTGTTGGCCTTGTAAAGAGGGACAAGCACAGGCTTTAGATAAAAATCCTTTGTTTACTCACACTGTTGGCTGATGACAGGAGCACAAAAGCTTGAGGGACTCCTCATTCTATTCAGGTTAAGTGTTAGTTCTCAATCACGCAGAAGTTATTTGGGCTTGTATGTAAAGTACTAAACTGTGTGGAGTGACTAGTGGGTTAGATTGCCTGAAATAATGTTTTAAGTTTGATAAAGAGATATATTCTCCTTATGTTTTAAAGATTTAAGGGAAGAAAGCTTTTAAGTGGAAAGGGATAGATACAATATTTAAAGTTCTCTTTTGTTCAATTATAGTCCAGAGAAGAACCCATAGTGCTTGCTGCAGTTTATAGTATATATAATCCAATTGTTATCTGCAAATTGGAGAAAGGAAATGAGGGAGAATGTCTAACAATAAGGAAGACTAGAGAATGAATGAACAAATGCCTTAAAGGCCAGGACCCACATACAGTACAGCATAAATAGAACTGATTTCATGTAACAGTTAAAAATTAACACATTAAATGTTTTTCCTCTTTGAAAAACTGATAATGTGATAGGGTCCTATTTCAGAGGGGCAACGTCCATGATAGTCTTCAAAAGCAGGAAGAAAACAGTTGTTAAACCATGTATTCCTCCTTCTAAAATCTACTTAAAACCTGCATCTTTGATGAAGCTTGATGATCATGTGCCCTAATACCTTAGAACATAGAACAGCACAGCACAGAACAGGCCCTTCGGCCCATGATGTTGTGCCGAGCAATGATCACCCTACTCAAACCCACGTATCCACCCTTACCCGTAATCCAACAACCCCCCCCTTAACCTTACTTTTTACGGGCAATTTATCATGGCCAATCCACCTAACCCGCACATCTTTGGACTGTGGGAGGAAACCGGAGCACCCGGAGGAAACCCACGCACACACGGGGAGGACATGCAGACTCCGCACAGACAGTGACCCAACCGGGAATCGACCTTGGAACCTGGAGCTGTGAAGCATTTATGCTAACCACCATGCTACCGTGCTGCCTGATGTGGTTTAGTGTCAAAATTTGTTTGACTACACTTGCGTGAAGTGCCCTGTGGCATTTTTCTCCTTAAAGGTGCCAAATTAATAAGTTTTGTTTATACTTTGCCATATACATAGAAAGCAAAGGTAATGGGTAAAATAAGTTTCTTGAAACTGAGTAAATAATTGGTGTCCTGGCATGCTGTTTCACAGTCCTGTTTCAGTGGTTCGCACTACTGCCTCACAATTCCGGCCTTGGGTGATTGTGGGTTTGCACGTTCTCCCCATCTCTGTGTGGTTTCCTCCCACAGTCCAAAGATGTGCAGGTTAGGTGGGTCGGCTATGCTAAAATTGTCCCTTAGTGTCCAAAGAAGCACAGCTTAGGTGGGGTTACAAGGATAGGGTGGGGGGGGGGGGGAAAGAGTGGGCCAGAATGAAAGAAAAACTGATATCAGAGGATGGTGGGACTGGAAGAGATTGGGGGGCTCATTTACACCCTTACCAGTTTCCATTTTTCTCCTGAAAACTTTCCTCAAATCACCTTTTGGAATTCCAGGGAAAACAACCCTTGTTTGTGTTATTTCACCACCATTTAACCCTTTCCGTCTGGTAACATTCTGGTAAATCTACACTGCACACAAATAGACATTCTCACTCCTCCTCCCATTCGGTGATTCTCTGCAATCTCATGCTCTGTATCTTGCACGACTACCCCTGCCTCCCTCAATGAGTCTGGAGACTTGGGAGTATTATTCAAATGTTAGGAAAATATTTCCTCTTGCAGCATTTCAAGTGAAACAGATTCTTCACACACACAATTCAGTTCAAAGCTTCCTCAATAGCCAAACCCTGACCCTCCCATTCAAACAACCGTAAGTCTGTCTGAAGGTAGCCCACAATTCCACTTTGTGGGAATGTCAGCTTTTGTAACGCTACCTAATGTGATTGTTACACTTTTTCAGGAAAAGATTAGTTTCACCTGACAGATCCTGGGGACCAAAATTAATCTTTAAGATGCAGAAATGAAATTAAACCCCGGTCTTAGTTTTTCCTGCGCCAATTTAAACTTGGTCCATTTCTATTTTCTCTCCTTGGCCTTTGGTTCAAAATGCACATTCAAATGTGGGTGGCACAGTAGCTAGCACTGTTGCTTCACAGCACCATGGTCCCAGGTTCGATTCCCAGCTTGGGTCACTGTCTGTGCGGAGTCTGCACGTTCAACCAGTGTCTGTGCGAGTTTCCTCTGGGTGCTCCGGTTTCCTCCCACAGGACGTGCTATTAGGTGAATTTGACATTCTGAATTCTCCCTCTGTGTACCCAAACAGATGCCGGCATGTGGCGACTAGGGGCTTTTCATAGTAACTTCATTGCAGTGTTAATGTCAGCCTACTTGTGACAATAAATATTATTATGCATCAATGCCCACATCTCAGCATTGCTCACAGAATATAAGGGCAGTGGCAATGCAGATATAAAATTGGAAGCAGAGTAATAATGAATGGATATTTTTCTGGCTGGAGGAAGGTTTGAGGTTATGTTCCCAGGAGTCGGTATTGGAACCCTTGCTTTACCTGATATATATTGATGATCTAGATCCTGTTGTGCAGGGGACAAATTCGAAGTTTTGGGGCAGACACACGGCAGATGAAGCTCAATGCAGAGAAGTGAGGCGATGCATTTTGGTAGGAATGATATGGAGGAACAATATAAAATAAGTGTTAAAATTGTTAAAGGTGAAGGTGGAGAGAACAGTTAAGAATATTATATTCTGGGTTTTATTGATATGGGCAGGGAGTAGGAGAGCAGATGTTATGCTGAATTATACAAGACTGCACAGGGTTAGATAGAGAATAAAGCTCCAACTGCACTGTTCTCATAAAACACTCCCACTGAGTAAAGCTCCATCTACACACTCCCCTAAAACTTTACCCAGGCAGCTACATAGGAACATAGGCAGGAGTGGAGGCCATTCAGGAGTGTTCCACCACACATTACAAGCATGGCTGATCATTCATTCCAATGCCTTTGCCTCCACACTACCCCCATACCCAGGATTTTATGAATGTTTCTATAAAATGTGATACACCGCAAGCTGTAATATTTTGAAACATTAGGGTTTGTGACGAACCAGAGAAGATTAAGGGAAAGACGCAACTGAGATCAGAATTACAAGGGGTTCTCAAAAAATAATCAGGTAGTTTCCACTGATTAGAATGATGAAGGAGACATTCCAAAACTAAGTTATTGTTCCATTGGTTTTGTAAATGCTCACCACCCTTCCAAGCTGCAATTTCCTTAAACAGTTAAGTCTCCTTAAATAATTGTTCTCAAACAAGTTGCATTTATAAAGCGCCTTTCACCTCGTAAAATTTACCAAGACACTTCACAGGAGCATTATATTTTATATTGATCACATAAGGAGTTATTAGAACAGCTAACCAGAAGCTTACTCAGGAGTTAAATTTAAGGACAAAATGTTTGTTGAAAAGTACAGCACAGGAATAAGCCTTTCGGCCCTCCAGGCCTGCACCGACCATGCTGCCCATCTAACCTAAAACCTTCTACACTTCCACGGTCCATATCACTCTATTCCCATCCTACTCATGTATTTGTCAAGACGCCCCTTAAACGTCACTATCGTACCTACTTCCATCACCTCCTCCATCAGCAAGTTCCAGGCACCCATTAACCTCAGTTTTAAAAAAAACTTACTTCGCACATCTCTAAACTTTGCCCCACGCACCTTAAACCCTGGCCCCCTAGTAATTGACTCTTCCACCCGAGGAAAAAGCGTTATCCACTCTGCCCCTCAATTTTGTAGATTTCTATCAGGTCGTTCCAGTGAGAATAAACTGAGTTTATCCAACCTCTCCTCATAGCTAATGCCCTCCATACATGCAACATCCTGGTAAATCTTCACATCCTTCTGGTAGTGTGGCGACCAGAATTGAACACTATATTCCAAATGTGGCCTAACTAAGATTCAGTACAGCTGCAGCATGACTTGCAAATTTTACTCAATGCCCAGCCCAGGAAGGCAAGCATGGCATATGCCTTCTTGACCACCTTCACCTGCGTTGCCACTTTGTGATCTGTGGACCTGTACACCCAGATCCCTCCGCCTGTCAGTACTCTTAAGGGTTCTACTATTTACTGTATATTTCCCATGTATTAGACCTTCCAAAATACAATACCTCACATTTGCCCAGATTAAACTCCATCTGCCATCTTTCTGCCCAAGTCTCCAACCAATTGATATCCTTCTGTATCCTCTGACAGTCCTCATCGCTATCTGCAATCTCACCAACCTTTGTTTCGTCTGCAAACCTAATCAGACCAGTAAAATTTTCCTCCAAATCATTTCTATATACTACAAACAGCAAAGGTCCCAGCACTGATCCCTGTGGACCACTAGCCCTTCATTCAGAAAAGCACCCTTCCATTGCTACCTCTGTCTTCTATGACCGAGCCAGTTCTGTATCTATCTTGCCAGCTCATCTCAGATCGTGTGACTTCACCTTCTGTATCTGTCTGTCGTGAGGGACCTTGTCAAAGACCTTACTGAAATCTGTGTAAACAACATCTATTGCCCTGCCTTCATCAATCATCTTTGTTACTTCCTCAAAAAACTCGATCAAGTCAGTTAGACACGACCTCCCCTTCACAAAACCATGCTGCCTCCCGCCAACATGTCCACTTGCTTCCAAATGGGACTAAATCCTGTCTCGAAGAATCCTCTCCACTAATTTCCTTACCACTGATGTAAGGCTCACTGGCCTGTAATTTCCTGGATTATCCTTGCTACCCTTCTTAAACAAAGGAACATTAGCTATTCTCCAGTCCTCTGGAACCTCACCTGTAGCCAGTGAGGATACAAAGACCATAAAATACAGGAGCAGAATTAGGCCACTCGGCCCATCAAGATTTCTGTCAAGCCCCAGCAATTTTCTCCCTTGCCTCTCTCAGTATTCTGGGATAGATCCCATCAGACCCTGGGGACTTATCAATGTTTTTCAAGATGCCCAACATCTCCTCTGTTTTGATCTCAATGTGATCTAGACTATCTACACACTCATCATCCACCAAGTCTTTCTCTTTGGTTAATACTGATGCAAAGTACTCATTTAGTAGTTCACCCATTTCCCCAGACCCACGCAGATTCTCCCCCTGTCCTGGACCAAACCTTTTCCTGGCTACCCTCTTGCTCTTTATATATGTATAAAAAGCCTTGGGATTGTCCTTAATCCTGTTTGCCAACAACTTTTCGTGACACCTTTAACCCTCCTTGCTTAAATTCCTTCCTACTTTCCTGATACTCCTCACGGCTTTGTCTGTTTCCAACCTTCTAGCCCTTACACATACTTCTTTTTCTTTTGGACTCTGCTCACAATATCCCTCGTTCTTGTCATACTTAACCTTCTGCCTCACAGGAACATGCCGGTCCTGAAGTCCGATCAACTGACATTTGAAAGCCTCCCACATGCCAGATGTTGATTTACCCTCAAATGCTGGCCCTCAATCTAAATTCTTCAGTTCCTGCCTAATATTGTTATAATTAGCCTTCTACCGATGACTACTCTTATCTTTATCTAACAGTACCTTAAAAAGTACTGAATTATGGTCACTTGCTGAAATGCTCCCCTACTGAAACTTCGACCACTGGGCCAGGCTCATACCCCAATACCAGGTCCAGTACAGCCCCTTGCCTTGTTGGACTATCTACATATTGTTTCAAGAAGCCCTCCTGGATGCTCCTTACAAACTCTGCCCCACCCACACCCCTAGCACTAAGCGAGTCCCAGTCAATATAGGGGAAATTATAAATTACCCACAACAATCCTGTTGCTTTTATACCTTTCCAAAATCTGTACCTCCATCTCCCGCTGGGAGGCAAGTAGTAAACCCCCAATATTGTGACGGCACCCTTCCTATTCCCGAGCTCTACTGCCTCGCTGCATGCTTCCTCCAAGGTGTCCTCCCACAGTACAGTTGTGATATTCTCCTGAACCAGTAGTGCAACTCCCCTACCGCTTTTACATTCCTCTATACCCTGCCTGAAACATCTAAATCCTGGAATGTTTAGCTGCTAATCCTGTCCCTCCTTCAACAAAGTCTCTGTAATGGCAACAAAATCACAGTTCCAAGTACTAATCCAAGATCTGCCTTACCTGTTATACTTCTCGCATTGAAACAATGAACTTCAGATCACCAGTCCCGCTGTGTTCAGCAACATCTTCCTGCCTGCTCTTCCAGAGTATTACTGGTCCTATTCTCTACTGCCCCTCAGTTATTTCACCTTCCGGTCTATTGCACTGGTTCCCACCCCCCTACCACACTAGTGGCACCCTAGGAGGAATGTCCTAAAAGAGAGGGAAGATAGAAATTTGAGGGAATTCTAGAATGTAGCGACAGGCAGGTGAAGGTATGACAGCCAATGGTGAAATTATGAAAATGGGCTAGATTTGGAGTGCAGAAATCATGCATGGTGCAGGACTAGAATTACAAAAATGGAGAGGGAGCAAGGCAATACAGGGATTTAAAATGGATGAGAATTTTAAATATAGCCTCTACCAGCAATGGAGACAGCCAGAAGGGCACTAACAGTCAAGTTGAAAGGTAACAAAGATAGCAATAGATGGTCTTTGCAATGGAGGGTACATGGGTTGGAAGCTCAGCTTTAAATTGTATGCATTGGTTGTGAAGTTTCAAGTTCAGATGGTTGATTAGGAAGTGATGAAGACTAGCTTCAATTTTTCCAAAGCTGATTTTGACTCAATTTGTCATTCAAATTGGATGTCAATCAGCTTGATGAAGCAGAATGAACAATGAAGCAAGTTGGTGAGGTAGAGCTGGTGTAGTTAAATATGGACACCTGACCCATCTCAAAGCACTTAATTGAGTACAAAATTGATATAATTTGGGCAATGTGGCAGCCCTCGTGTATAGCCTGATCCCACAAATACTAGATCCGATCTTGGTATTTTTTAACATTTAGTTCAGGTTAGAGACCTCCACTCTTCCAACAATATGGAGTTGATTAACCAAGCCAGTCTGCCAGACCAGGTGAATGGGACCTCTTTAATATCATGTCTGAAGTGCTGTGATAATAATGGATGCTTCCTTCAGTATTGCACAATTCCATTTTAGTCACTGGCTGTACATGCGTGAGAGATTGTGGATGATCATCTTTCCCAACGGTCATAGAACAGTACAGCACAGAACAGGCCCTTTGGCCCTCTGTTGTGCCGAGCCATGATCACCCTACTCAAACCCATGTATCCACCCTATACCCATAACCCAACAAACCCCCCCCCCCCCTCCCTTAACCTTACTTTTTAGGACACTACGGGCAATTTAGCATGGCCAATCCACCTAACCCGCATACCTTTGGACTGTGGGAGGAAACCCACGCACACAGGGAGAGGACGTGCAGACGCCGCAGACAGTGACCCAGCCGGGAATCGAACCTGGGACCCTGGAGCTGTGAAGCATTTATGCTAACCACCATACTACCGTGTGGCCCCATGTTAACAGATTTATCTGTGCTGCAGTAATCAGAACCTGCCTGTTTACATATTGAAATTCAGATGTAGATATGTGGCAGCAAATAAGGCTCACTGGCAGAATTGGACACAATTAGTCATTGCTGTTTAATAACCTGGTGCTACAAAGAATTATGTTCTGATCTCCCCTTTTCTAATATAGCATGCTATGTGAAGATGAATCATCACCAACAGCAAGAGGCACATTACCTTAGTGGTCAGATGCAGGCTTAATGCTCTTGGCTAATTAGGAAAAGGCTAGCTGGTAGAGAAGATAACTCCTCATGCTTGGAGTTGCTTAGTTTGGGGACAGCCAGTCCTGATGGATAATCACATGGGGTGCACTTAATATTAAATGGAAAGTGGGGCACACAAGCTCAGGTGGGTAATGTAGCAACATAAGTGTTGCTCGTTAGGCAAGCGGACAATCCCTCCCAAGATTCAAATTGCAGGTTAGATCTTGATAGCATCATTGAACTCTATTTGCCTATTACATACTACCCATTGAAAGATGGGAACATAGTAGGAGGCAAACATTAGGGGCAAGTGACTTCCATTGACTGCCTCTGGCCCAGTTTCAACAGGGAAATGGTAGCTGCCTATGGTAGAGTTATTTTGGACCAGAGAACTACCCCAGTCCAAGAGTCACCAACATTTCCTGTTTGGAGGTCTGAGCAATTATAATCTCTGGCATGCAAAACTGAAGCTCGAACTCGAATGCAATACTGTTGCATCCGAGGAAAATTGCAAACCAAGTGATAAGTGACAAAAAAGGTAACTTTTATCAAGGCAACTATAAATGGGAGGGTAGAAATATTGGGCAGCACCAGGGACCAAGGTTCAATTTCTGGCCTGGTTCACTATCTACGCAGAGTCTGCATGTGCGTGTTCTCCCCCCACAAGACAGCTTGTTCAGTGAATTGGACATTGTGTACCCAAACAGGCACCATAGTGTGATAACTTGGGGATTTTCACAGTAACTTCATTGCAGTGCAATGTAAGCCTACTTGAGAAAGATGGACCTCAAAATCAGAATACTACAGTGCAGAAGAGGCCCTTCAGCCCAGAGTCTGCACCAACACATGAAAGGCCCTGACCCTGCCCACCTAATCCTACTTGCCAGCACTTGACCCATACCTTTGAATGTTATGGCATGCCAAATACCAAGGTACTTTTTAAAAAGTATGAGGCATCCCACCTCAACCACCCTCCCAGGTAGCGCATTCCAGACTGCCACCACTGGGTAAAAAAGGTTTTCCTTAAATTCCTACTAACTTTCCACCCTCACTTTGAATTAGTGTCCCGCAAACTGACCCTTCAACAAAGGAGAATAGCTGCTCCCTATCCACACCCCTCAATCTTGTACACCTCATGAGTCACCTTCACAACAAAAGCTTACCCAACCGTTTTAAACAATGGTTCATCCCAGGAAACATTCATTCAGTAATCTCCTCTGTACCCACTCCAATGAAATTACATCCTTCCTAAAATGCGGCAACTAGAATTGCACACCATACCCCAGTGGCCTCAAAAGTTCTATACAACTCCTATGACCTCCCTGCTTTTGTAATCAATGTCCTGAAGGTAAAAGCATGTCCATACAACTCCTATGACCTCCCTGCTTTTGTAATCAATGTCCTGAAGGTAAAAGCATGTCCATATGCCTTTTTCACCACCCCATTAACCTGCCCTTCTGCCTTCAAAGATCTATGGACAAACACACCCATGGTCCCCTTGTCCTTCGGAACTTCCTAGTGTCAGACCTTTCATAGTATACTTCCTTGTCCAATTACTCCTTCAAAGTGTATCACCTCACTTTTCAGGGGTAAATTCTACTTGCCATCATTTGCCCATTCTACCTATCTTCCTATAACCCAAGATACTCAACCTCACTGTTAACCACCAGGTCAATGTGTGTTATCCACAAACTTACTGATCCTCCCTCTTTCTTCCCCCCCCATGTCATGTATATAAATGACAAATAGGAGGTCCAGCACAGATCCTGTGGCACCACTGGCTCCCAGACATTCCAGCAGACAACTGTCACGGTCTCCTACTACTAAGCCAATTATGAATCCACCGCATCAAATAACATCCACCCCAAAGCACACAAGACCTCAAGGCCAGAATCTTGCATCACCCCATGGAGTGCAAGATTTTCCATTTGATACCTGCATGCTGAGTTTCAGGGAGATTCTAATGCCCCTTGTGTTGAGTTTGCACACCTGGTGTCCGGATGGGGGTTCCAGAGTTCAAAGATGTGCAGGTTAGGTGGGGTCACAAGTATAGGGCAGGGGACTTGGCCTAGATAAGGGTGCAGACTTGGATGGGCTAATGACCTTCTGCACTGTATGGATTCTGGCAAAGTCAGTGACACCCAAATCCCATGAAAGAGAAAAAATTAGGAACAAAATAACAATTCAGAGATAAATTGTGCTGTGCTAATTTAATGGTTAAACACGATTTATTTTACAGGAGCAATCTCCATACAAAGGTTTCAGAACATTAGCAGTCAAACATCCCAGATTTGGATAGTGACATTGATGCTGCCAACAAAACATGGTGTTTACACATTCTGCCTAGAATGCTGGCAGCTAGATCAGAAAGCCACTGTCTATCTTTGCAGAACTGTGGAATGAGCATGCTTTGCCACATTAGGGCTACCACTTTAGAAAATTCAGACAGGTCAGTGGACAGATTCACAGCCTGAATTGGACTGCTCTTTTGAGCATAATGTGGATAGAAAACATTGAGAAAATGCAAACAGATTTCACAAAGTATTTTCCCCCCAATTTACAGGGTGAATTTTGTTGACAGTCCAATTTGACTGTTGGATATGAAAAAAGTGGCAACCCTACTGAATAAATACAGTAGCAACCAAATTAGGTCAATGGAAATCTTCTGCATCAATACAGTGGCACCGATTCATTCTTTATAAATCAAAAATACTAACATTTTACAATTTCTCACTTTCACATGATTAACATCTGGCCAGAAATCCAGGGAGTCTAAAAATGATACCCTCCCTTTAAAAAAAAGCAACACTGGATAAAATTATATTTAAGGACTGTAAAAAAAAAATGTATACCATGATGAAAAGGCAGTCTTCTGGAGACAGGCCAGTGTCTCTATTTTAAAGATGCTCTGCTCACACATAGCAGGACCAGGTTAGTTGGGTTGGCAGTCAGTCAATTTGCATCCTAATGGCAAAAGATCCCACTATAATGCTATGGGGGTTCTATTAGCAAACCTCCAACCAAATTAAATTTTTTCTCAAAGACAAGTCCAATACAGCAGACCCGATCAAAACTTCCTCACTTGGGGGGGCGGAGACACGAGAGAAGAAAAAAAAGAGGAAAATCTTACCAGGATTCTTCGCTCCAAGAAAAACATTACAATTTCAGTTTGAGATTATAGAACCCATAAGTATTACATGTATACAGTGATTCCAATTATACAAGTCAATGCTGCAGATACCATCAGGAGGTTACAACTGAAATTGTATACAGCATAAGATAGAAATGCAGAACACATGAAAAGTGTAGAAGTATAGAAAGAAAAGGACATTAGACAGGTCTCTGCAAAATGAATAAATTGTTAGCTCTGACCACAATACTGCTTAGGCAACCTCTTCATCCTCCTCAAATTCACCCTCTTCCTCAGCTGTAGCATCCTGGTATTGCTGGTACTCAGATACCAGGTCATTCATGTTGCTCTCAGCCTCAGTGAACTCCATCTCATCCATGCCCTCACCAGTGTACCAATGCAAGAAAGCTTTCCTCCGGAACATGGCAGTAAACTGCTCAGAGATGCGCTTAAACAGCTCCTGAATGGCTGTGCTGTTGCCAATGAAGGTGGCAGACATCTTCAGGCCTCTAGGTGGGATGTCACAGACAGCTGTCTTGACATTATTAGGAATCCATTCAACAAAATAGCTGCTGTTTTTGTTCTGTACATTTAACATCTGCTCATCCACCTCTTTCATGGACATGCGGCCTCGGAAAATGGCAGCAACTGTCAGGTAACGGCCATGGCGAGGGTCACAGGCAGCCATCATGTTCTTTGCATCAAACATCTGTTGGGTAAGCTCAGGTACTGTGAGGGCACGGTAATGCTGGCTACCACGGCTGGTCAGAGGAGCAAAGCCTGGGATGAAGAAGTGCAGACGGGGGAAGGGGACCATGTTCACTGCTAGTTTACGCAGGTCAGCATTGAGCTGACCAGGGAAACGCAGGCAGGTTGTTACACCACTCATGGTGGCTGACACAAGGTGGTTCAGGTCACCATAAGTGGGAGTTGTGAGTTTGAGGGTACGGAAGCAGATGTCATACAGTGCCTCATTATCAATGCAGAAGGTCTCATCAGTGTTTTCCACAAGCTGATGGACAGACAGAGTTGCATTATAAGGTTCTACTACAGTGTCTGACACTTTTGGTGAAGGCACAACGCTGAAAGTATTCATTATTCTGTCAGGGTATTCTTCACGGATTTTACTAATAAGGAGTGTTCCCATGCCAGAGCCAGTACCACCACCCAGTGAATGGGTGAGCTGGAATCCCTGGAGGCAATCACATCCCTCAGCTTCCTTCCGCACCACATCCAGAACGGAGTCGACCAGTTCAGCTCCTTCTGTGTAGTGACCTTTGGCCCAGTTGTTGCCAGCACCGCTTTGCCCTGAAACAAAGGATGCCATGTTTTAAAAGATTTTCTTTGTAGTAAAACTGCCAAGTTACAATGGTCTAGTTTTAACAATGCAGGCAATACTTGTGCACAATTTACATTTTAATTTGCATAATGGCAGACATACCCTTTATGCACAAGGAAGTGACTGCACTTTGCAACAATAAATATCTTATTTTCTATAATAGTTAGTTCATTGGTTGTAGAGTTTTGGGACATCAACAAGCCTAGAGTTTAGCTTTGAAGTGGTTAAGCTACGGCAATGTTTGAGTTCATTAATACCATGCGATTTAGTTAAGAATGGGAGCAGCAAGAGAATAGCAGTTATTTGACTGATGTGTAGATGGCCCGAATGCTGGGTGCCCAGCTTGACTCAAATTTGGGAATTTGATGGATTCCTGAAAAGCTCATTCATTGTAGGTGGTGTTCTTGTTTCAGCCTGAGCAAGTTAGTGAGGAAAAGGGACATCATCCAGTAGAGGGAGGAGACAGAGCGACATAAGGATCTTGTTGAACACTGACCAAACATTTTAGTATGGAATACTATGGTGGTTAATGGTAAGCAATGTTACAGTATATGCAGCAGTGGCAGTCAAATGGGGAGAGGATAGGAAACTTTGCTTACAAAAAAGGTGTTGGAAACATCAATGATTTCAAAAAGAAATTGAATGGACACTTAAGGAAATAAACAGGATAATATGTACAGGCTAGCAGTATACATTCATAAACCTAGGACAAAGTGCAATTCAGCCTCTCCTAATGAACTGACCCATTGTGTGCCCATCCAATCAGAATTCAAATAAAACATTTATCACATGACCTCCACTATACAAGAGCTATTTACACAAGTTTCACTTACCAAAAACAAAATTATCTGGCCTGAAGATCTGCCCAAAGGGTCCAGAACGAACGGAGTCCATTGTACCGGGCTCCAGGTCCACAAGGACAGCACGAGGGACATATTTGCCACCTGTTTGGAAATTGGGAGCAGATTAGAATACCATAAAAGTAACTCCAATCTAAGAAATTTATGTTTAAAAGCCTTTGATTACCTGAAGCTTCATTGTAATAGACATTAATCCTCTCCAACTGCAGGTCAGTGTCACCGTGGTAGGTTCCAGTGGGATCAATGCCATGTTCATCACTGATAACTTCCCAAAACTGAAGGATAAAGATATATCAGACATGTCAAACTTGTAGGTTTGCGTCAGTAATGTCATCATAATTCTTGAAAATTATTTCAGGCTTAATGAGTAAGCTACTTTCAGCACAACTCTTCATATGCAGAACCCCTCCCATTACCAAGATGTGTTTCAGCCCCCACTCACTTGGAATTGTGCTGCCTCACACATTGCACGAGTGGGCATGGTTTGAGTGATTGTAATTCACCTCAACACAGGAGCAGCAGCGGGAACAATTAAACATCTTTATCTTGCTTCCTTTCCCCTGAAAAGTTGATTAATGAGTAATCACTCAAAAATTCTAATTTGACATATTTAACAGCTAGTTTTTCACAAGCTGGAATCCTTACAATGGAATGCCAAGGACTAATCTGGGTTTGGTTCACCCAATTGTAATTGGTACAAAATTCAAATATCCTAAAACCAGCTTGAGAACAAACTAGTAATCAACTCATTTTACCAGAATGAACCATTTCCCCTTTTATTGCTCAATTCCAGTAATATTCACTTCAATAAAGCTACACAAAAACCACTCAAGACACCTCAACCCTTACCATCCATCTCCATTATCAAGGCCACCTCTATCCCTCAAGGACCCAAACCCCTCTAGCCTTTCAACCTAGTTCATTCATGCTTGCCCTAGAACTAACCCCTATCCAATACACCTGCCCTCACCCCACCTACAATTCCATTGCGTGTATCCTTTCCCACACCAAAGTTCTGCCGAGTTATCATTACAGTCCATAGACCCACGTTGGCTCCTGGTCCCCCTAACATCACCTTGACTTCATCAGAATTCTGGCCTTCTACAGGAACAGCAATTACTCTTCCCCAAAGCTGCATAATTCACTGCACACCCAAGTTTAGGTAGCTCCTTTCGCTTCAAATATTTAAAACCCCAATACACCTCAGGCCTCCTGAAATGAATTTGTACACAAGGTGTTACAAAATTAGTACTGGTTGTTGCTTTTCCAATTGCCCAAGTTCTTTTTGGCACCAAGGGGGTCTTTGGACTGCTTCCAACACAGCAACAAAGGCACAAGCTGCTGAAGACCGTCAGTTCTTTGGGAAAGATAGAGCCTGGTGTCAAAACCTCCCAACCTGTAGTTTGCTGTTCTCATGTGCCATGACTACCAAATATGGTAACCACTGCAGAACAGCTCATCAAGAGTTACCAGTCATGTTAGCACTATGGAATACACACATTTCCTCACTAATACCCATCTCCATTAAATTTCAACGATCATTGTTCTGCCCAACACATTGTGGCTCCTTCCAATTACAGTTTCAATCCCACTGCCCTCAGATGGTAATCTGCAAATTGACTACTTAGTAGTAATCTTTTGAAATCAAGTCATCACTGTAAACTAAAAACTGCAACTCTATCCTCACTAATCAGCCAGTACTAATGAGGAGTCTGCTTGCTATCACTGAACCCAAAGAACACACATTTGCTTTAATTCCTCCCTGCAAAAAAAAAAAACTCAATTTGTATGTGTGGTCATCTTCATATATTAATATGGTCAAAACTAGGCTAAACAGCCAGACTGACTATACTCGCAGGATATTGGCATAATATGCTGAGACACTCAAACCTGTCCAGGATGCAGCTTCACTGATCATTGTTTCTTTGGCAGTGTTTGAATGTATATCTCAGCTTCACCCCTTTTATAATTCAGATTTCAGTGATTGTGGCTGCAAGGAGATAGACCCTGTAGATGTTAAATCTTGCATTCTGAAGTGGCCCAAACAGTCAAATTACAATTTCACGATTCTTCATCGAAATCCATAATCAACTTTGCTTCGCAGCAATATAAAACTGAGCAAATGATGAGTAAGCCAAGGCTCCTGCTATACAGAAAGCACTGTTCATCAGACCTGGGGTTCTGCTCACTCATTTGATGCAAGCACCGTGGTCCACCAAGCAATATGCGACATCAGCATGTGCTGATCAGAATCCAACAGTGAATGATGAGCTTGAGGGGTGGCTAAAGTACGAGAAAAGGATTTGTCATATAAAAGCAGGAAGGTGACTGCAGTCACCTTTATCAGTATTCAATTTAATGAATTGATTTAATTTGCAAATGAACCTTTCTTCACCCTTCCCTACTCAGCATTCTTTTTAAATTCAATTTAATTGACCATCGTAAATGAAAACTATGCTTGGGAAAAGTGATGGACCCAATTGGACGTTTTTTCAAAAGCTGGTAGTATGGTGGGCCCCGTACTGTATGATTCAAGAGGAAATCACAATTTTGAACAGTATACAGAAATCAGAGTGCCACATATTTAAAGTAGCAATGGACAACCTACAGTCCATCAGATCAGAGTGCAGCCCGTACAACATTTTGTTGACTGTTGCCCATGCAGAATTGCCACATCCAGTGGCAGCCATAATGGGTAGCACGGTAGCATTGTGGATTACACAATCGCTTCACAGCTCCAGGGTCCCAGGTTAGATTCCGGCTTGGGTCACTGTCTGTGCAGAGTCTGCACATCCTCCCCGTGTGCGCGTGGGTTTCCTCCGGGTGCTCTGGTTTCCTCCCACAGTCCAAAGATGTGCAGGTTAGGTGGATTGGATATGATAAAATTGCCCATAGTGTCCAAAATTGCCCTTTGTGTTGGGTGGGGTTACTGGGTTATGGGGATGGGGGGGGGGGGGGGGGGGGGGGGGGGAGGTGAGGTGCTAACCTTGGGTAGGGTGCTCTTTCCAAGAGCCATTGCAGACTCGATGGGCTGAATGGCCTCCTTCTGCAAATTCTATGAAATCCCACTGGTTTGCATCCACGTTGCTCTTTTCCTACCAGCACACCTAATGTCTCACACGCCTAGGAGCCTACTGCTGCTTCAAGGACTTCCAAATTCAATTAAGTCCATGGGTTAAATATCAATCAAGTGACAAAGGCAGACAACTAGCTGGCAATTCACATGGGCATCAGTCTTATTCCAGGCAGCTAAGCCACAGCAGGTGTGCCCAATTTATGCCTCAATTATCTGATCACTGCCACCAGGGAATGTGCTGTGGGAAAATTGGCTGCTGTACTTTCCACATTACCTCGAATGCTTCATCAGGGTTTAGTGTCTCCAAAATCCTAAATTTTAGTCTCTTCATACACTGGATTCCCCCCATTTAGACACCAGGTGAGATTTCATGCAGTATGTTGTAGATTGAATTAATTTGCCATACAGCATTTTAGAAATGCATAGCTAGGAGTTGGACTTGAGCTGGTTAATTCCAGAGAATGCAATCTGATTAAAGTTACAAAAAAGTCAGAAGTTTAAATGAAGTAATTATTAAAATTACCACAAAATAATATCTGGTCCCTGGCACCAGCATGCATGTGCTTGAATAGCTGTTTCTAATCTCAAATCGGTTCATTGATGAAACCTCACGTCCAGGTTTCAAACATCGCGACACTGCTGACTTTGCAGAAATCCAAGGCGAGCTTCAGTTTGGTTCTGCACAGTGCAACCATATTTAATAAAGCAGATGGAAATCTTGAGATCAATCCCTCAAATGGTGGGCAGGGAAGAATGCTAGCAATGTTTCAGAAAATGGATAAATCACTTACAAAAATGGGTCCAATCATTTGGTGAAAGATGTGATCGTTCACAATCAGAGCACGCAAGGAGGAAGTGGCACGTTTAGTAAAGACTCACCTGCAAACGGGTGGATTCTGCATCCCTATTAAAACACCAGTCCATAAGCCTCTTAAGATCCAAATTTCATGAATTAGGATCATTTTATTAGTCTTTTTAAAAAAAAAGTAAACCCCAAAGGCCCCATCCTTTTAGTCGCTTTTGATCAAATTCAACCTTTTTTGCAATTGAGGAACTAACTCGATTTCCCAATGTAATGAGTAAACCTCCAGAAGGTTAAGCGCAAAAAGATTTCATTGATTAATAAACCTATCGCTACGAAGAGCCTCATAAGGGAGTTGCCCTATTCTTTGTTATCCCGACACCATTGATGAAATCCATCTTGGATCATCCGCCCAAAAAAATCAGCCTCATTTCCCGTTGTAATTATAAAAGAGCACCATCTTTAATCCGATTTAATCCAATTGCTCTAAAAGGAATTTTATCCTAAACTCCCTTACTCGGATTTAATGAACCAGCGCTCTTCCCCCTCCCAAACATTAATACCGTTCTGCCCCTGCACCAAAAAAATCCCTAATTGACACCGTTGATAAAGCCCAGTCATTCCAGGGGTATCACGCACGTTAATATACCCGAGACGATCCAGCCCTCACTAATCTTCGAAAGGAATCATGAAATGCTGCGTTAGCAACAATCCATTAATAATCGCGGATAAACCCAGAATTCAGGCATTATTGATTCGCCCCCTCCCATTTTGGAAGAAGCCGCCACGCCGCATTCTCCCGCTCAGACTCCATTACAGGGCCCAGCCGGGCAGGGCAGCCCTGCAGAGACCGCGGGAACCGCCCATACGCAGCACAATCAGGGAGTGGCGCTGCGGAGCAGCCATGCTGAAAAATGCGGGCGGCTCTCCCTCAGCTAGGCCGCACTGGCGCCTCGGCGGCTCCCCTCACCCGGCCCCCCTCACACACCTTGGCCCCGATCTGATTGCCGCATTGGCCGGCCTGAAGGTGCACGATCTCCCTCATCCTGGTTGCTCGGAGTTTTTTTTCCGCTCCTTCACTCTTCCAACACACGCGCCACTCCTCCCTCTGGTTGCCGAGCACAAAAGAACGAGACGCGCAAAGTGAGTGCTGCTGCCCGCGCTGCACCTTATATAGCCGTCCTGCTGAGCCCACCTTCGCCGGCCGGCTGCTGCCTCTGGTTGGCCGGCTGCGTCTTCCATCAGGGCCGCCGCTGTCTCTAATTGGCCGGCCAGCCCGTCCATCAGGGCCGCCGCTCCCTTTGCACACGAGCCGCGCTGTCAGCCGCCGGCTCTCACTATTGGCTGAAATCTGCTGCCTGGGCCAGAAACCAGCTACTCCCAATGATGGCTGCATTATGCTATTTAGCGATGCACCGGCCTTTGCACCATATGCAAAGTCAGTAGAC
Organism: Scyliorhinus canicula; assembly: GCF_902713615.1. Classification (NCBI taxonomy): domain Eukaryota; kingdom Metazoa; phylum Chordata; class Chondrichthyes; order Carcharhiniformes; family Scyliorhinidae; genus Scyliorhinus; species Scyliorhinus canicula. The sequence continues at coordinate 19,266,953 of NC_052166.1, read as the reverse complement.
GGATTGCAACAACCACACCTTTTTTTAACTTGCATTTTTACACTTTACATATATTTGCTTTATATTTTTAACATGTTATTGACGGACAAATACATATTAGACGTGACTCTCGGATCTAACCCGATGATTACTGCAGAGTAATTCCTTTGCATGAGCTATTTCTCCTGATGTCTTTTACATCCACCCGATCAGTCAGGTGGCACCTCAGTTTAACATCGCATCTGAAAGACTGTGACTCTGACTGTGCAGGGCTCCTTCAGTCCTACATTAGAGTGTTAGCTGCAAATGCATTGAAGAGGAAGAGGTCGGTGTGATGCATAGACTTGGTGGGCTGTATTGGCTGCTTCTGTGCTATAAAATACAATGTAAATCGGCAGCAGGGCAGCAAAGTGGTTAGCACTGTGGCTTCACAGCGGCTGGTCCCAGGTTCGATTCCCCGCTGGGTCACTGCGGAGTCTACATGTTCTTCCCGTGTCTCCAATGGGTTTCCTCCGGGTGCTGCGGTTTCCTCCCACTTTCCAAAGACGTGCAGGTTAGGTGGATTGGCCATGCTAAATTGCCCTTAGTGTCCAAAAAGGTTAGGAGGGGTTATCGGGTTATGGGGATAGGGTGGAAGTGAGGACTTAAGTGGGTCGGTGCTGACTCGGTGGGCTGAATGGCTCCTTGTGAACTGTATGTTCTATGTTAAGGAGCATAGACTGCTTATGGAAACCAAACTCAATCCTGTCTCTATGTGCGGAGGAGCAAATTTGGTGCTTCATGATTCTATAATTCTGACTGTTTTGTCCCTTGAGTGTGATCAGAGGGTACACATCTCACATTTGTCACTAGCAGTGGTGAATTAAAATACAAAGCAGTAACTTATCAATCCAGGAGTCAGGCAACAGTCACATGCAAGAGAGCTTTACACCGAGTAAATTATTCACAGAAGCTGAAGCAACAGCACAGCTGGCAATTCCCAATGGTTAACTGAAAGTGAAAATCGCTTATTGTCACGAGTAGGCTTCAATGAAGTTACTGTGAAAAGCCCCTAGTCGCCACATTGCAGCGCCTGTTCGGGGAGGCTAGTATGGGAATTGAACCGTGCTGCTGGCCTGCTTGGTCTGCTTTAAAAGCCAACGATTTAGCCCAGTGTGCTAAACCAGCCCCTCTGCTGTGATCAGGGGGGAAAAAATCTGTTCTGCCAGACCCTATCAACAAATTCTGAAAAAGACCTGCTGGTAAATATATAATTCCTTTCCAAAAAATATAACAGCAACATCAACTTGCATTAACATAGCACCTTTAACATCAAAAAATGCCCAGAGCACTTTTATGAGCATTATTTTTTTTTTTTTTTTTATAAATTTAGATTACCCAATTATTTTTTCTATTAAGGGGCAATTTAGCATGGCCAATCCACCTACTCTGCACATTTTTTTTGGGTTGTGGGGGCGAAACCCACGCAGACACGGGGAGAATGTGCAAACTCCACACGGACAGTGACCCAGAGCCGGGATCGAACCTGGGACCTCAGCGCCGTGAGGCGGTTATGCTAACCACTAGGCCACCGTGCTGCCCTTTATGAGCATTATTAAACAACATTTTATACCAAGCCACACATTAGGATCGGTGATCAAAAGCTCGGTCAAAGATGTAGATTTTAAGGAATGTCTAAAAGGAAGAGAGCAAAGTTATGAGGTATAGTAAGAGAATTCAAGAGCTTAGGACCTTGGCAACAGAAGGTCTCCACCATTTCCGCCGCCGTTGGAGTGAAGAAAATTAGGTATGCCTCTCACACTCTAGCAAGCGAGAAAGATAGAGCACAGCCCATGGAAAAAACTTGCGCGTGGAGTCTTTGAACATGGGGAGGCTAATTGGCTGCTGTTGCCACATGGTTTTGGAAAGTCCATCTCTTGCCAAAGGCTCATCAGAAGGATTTACAGGTTGATAATCCGGAGAACTTTGTTTTAAGCCCTTATCGCCCGGTTCCTGGAGGAGATTTGAGGTGGAATTTGTTCAGTTTGATGGGTTAGGAGTCCCACATCAAAGGAATGCCTAATAAATACAAAACTCGGCAGCAGAAAAATGAGGAATCTAATCGTTGGACTCAGAGGTTTCGAGAGCGACTTCCGGTTGCGGCTATGACCAGCTAAGTCGCACGTTTGGCTGCTCCTGCTACAAAGGTGTTTTCGGGCCGATTGGAGGGCCCCAACGGCGCTGTAAGGACAAATCCCGGTGGGGGAAGGCTCCCTGAAGAGAACCAGACCAACTTTATGGTCGGTACCCGGAGTGGGGTGGTAAAGAAAGCAACAGCAGCTCCCAAAAAAAAGCGGGGGAAGAAGACCAAAATGGCGGCCGGTGGAGCACCCGAGGAATGGAGGAAATGGGCGGAGGAGCAGCAGGCCGCTCTCCTGCGCTTCTTTACGGAGCTGAAAATGGAGCTCTTGGAGTCAATGAATGCGACGACCACCAGGCTGATGGGAGCCCAGGCGACCCAAGAGGCGTCGATTCGGGAGCTGCAACAGGAGATGACTGTGAGGGAGGAGGAGGCCACGGTCCTCGTGGGAAAGGTAGAGGTGCACGAGGCACTCCACCTGAAATGGCAGAGCCGTTTTGAGGAGCTGGATACCCGAATGAGGCGGAAGAACCTGAGGATCTTGGGCCTGGCAGAAGGCCTGGAGGGGTCAGACCTCCCGGGATATGTAGCAGAAATGCTGAGCTCCCTGATGGGGGCAGGGGCCGTCCCTTCGCCCCTGGAGCTGGAAGAGGCCTACAGGGTCATGGCTAGGAGGCCAAGAGCAAATGAGCCCCCGAGGGCGGTGCTGGTGCGGTTCCAGCGACTCAGCGATCGGGAGAGAGTGCTGGAGTGGGCCAAGAGGGAAAGGAGCAGCAAGTGGGAGAATTCGACGGTGAGGGTCTACCAGGACTGGAGTGCGGAGGTGGCAAAGCGGCGGGCCCGGTACAACCGGACGAAGGCGGTGCTACATGCAAAACGGATCAGGTTCGGAATGCTGCAGCCAGCGCGCTTGTGGGTCACCTACAGGAACCAACACCACTATTTTGAGTCCCCAGAGGAGGCGTGGGCCTTTGTACAGGAAGAGAAACTGGACTCGAATTAGACCCAGGGGATACTTGGCGGCCGTAGCCGCTCGGGTACTTTCAGCTGAATTCTTTGTTTGGATTTTGAACTCTTGCTGTGGTTTTTCTTCTGATGTTTTTTCCCCCTTTGCCAACTTCCCTTAGTTATTGTTATTGTGGTTATTCATGGTTATTTATGGTTATTTATGCTGTTTGGTAGAGGGCGACTGTTAAGTACATTGTTATTTGTTATTTATCTGTTATTTATAATGTTAAGTTGGGGAGGTGGGACGGGGGGGAGAGCAGATCGGGGATATGGGCTCCTAGGGGGGGTTCTTTTACAGGCATGGACGGGGACGGGGGTGGAACTGAAGATGGCGGGGTGGGGTGTGGCAGGGCGAAAGCGCGGGCTTTCCTCTGTTTTCCCGCGCGCGGGGCAGAGGAGGGGGGAGGGGAGGAGTGCGGGGCGTGGCTAGCAATGGCGACCTTTCCCGCGCTGGAGCGGGGCCAGGGAGGAGTGGCAAGGGGGGGGGAGGCCCCCCCCCCGAGCCGGGGGGAGTCGGAGTGGGGCAGGAGCAGCCGGGTCAGCGTGAACCAGCTGACTTACGGGAGTACGATGGAGGGTACATCGCGGCTAGGAGGGGTCCTAGCCTGGGGGGGGGGGGAGGGGGGTTAGGGAGGGACACCGGGTTGCTGCTGAAAAGACCAGAAACGGGAAGTGGAGGACTGGAGAGGTGGGGGGAGGGGGACATCGCCATGGGGAGCGGGTCAGAAGGGGAGGGTCGACCCGGGGCGAGCAGGGAACAGGACATGGCTAATCGGCAGGGGAAGGGGGCGGGTCGTCCCGCGACCCGGCTGATCACTTGGAACGTGAGGGGGTTGAATGGGCCGGTCAAGAGATCAAGGGTATTCTCACACCTGAAGGGACTGAAGGCTGATGTAGCAATGTTACAGGAGACCCATTTGAAGGTAGTGGACCAGGTTCGCCTGAGAAGGGGGTGGGTGGGACAGGTGTTCCACTCTGGATTGGACGCAAAGAACCGGGGGGTGGCGATTCTGGTGGGAAAGAGGGTGTCGTTCGTGGCGGAGGAGGTGGTGGCGGATAAGGAGGGTAGGTATGTGATGGTGAAGGGTAAGCTGCAGGGGGAGAAAGTGGTGATGGTCAACGTATATGCCCCAAACTGGGATGACGCGGGTTTTATGAGGCGCCTATTGGGCCTCATTCCGGGACTGGAGGCAGGGGGCTTGATCATGGGGGGGGACTTTAACACAGTGCTGGACCCCGGGCTAGACAGATCGAGCGCAAGGACCAATAGGAGGCCGGCAGCGGCAGAAGTGCTGAGGGGGTACATGGAGCAGATGGGAGGAGTAGACCCATGGAGGTTTGGTAGGCCGAGGGCGAGGGAGTATTCCTTTTTCTCCCACGTCCATAGAGTGTACTCCAGAATCGATTTCTTCGTGTTGAGCAGGGGGCTGATCCCGAGGGTACGGGAAGCTGAGTACTCGGCCATTGCGATCTCTGATCATGCACCGCATTGGGTGGATGTGGAAATGGGGGAGGCGCGGGACCAGCGCCCGCTGTGGCGGCTGGATGTGGGGCTGTTAGCGGACGACGAGGTGTGTAAAAGGGTCCGGAAGAGCATTGAGAGCTATCTGGACTTGAATGACACGGGTGAGGTGCAGGTGGGGATGGTCTGGGAGGCCCTGAAGGCAGTGATCAGGGGAGAGCTGATCTCCATAAGGGCGCATAGAGAAAGAAAGGAGAGGCAGGAGAGGGAGAGGCTGGTGGGGGAGCTATTGGAAGTGGATAGGAGATATGCGGAGGCACCAGAGGAGGGGCTGCTGGAAGAACGGCGCAGCCTGCAGGTCAAGTTCGATCTGCTGACCACCAGGAAGGCAGAGACGCAGTGGAGAAGGGCACAGGGCGCGGTCTATGAGTATGGGGAAAAGGCGAGCAGGATGCTGGCACACCAGCTTCGCAAACGAGATGCGGCTAGGGAGATTGGGGGAGTGAAGGAGAGGGGCGGGAAGGTAGTGCAGAAGGGGCAAGAAGTGAACGGGGTCTTCAGGGATTTTTACAAGGAGTTGTATCGGTCTGAGCCGCCGACAAGGAGAGGGGGAATGGAGGACTTCCTAAACAAATTGAGGTTCCCAAGGGTCCAGGAGGGGCTGGTAGAAGGGCTGGGGGCGCCAATAGGGCTAGAGGAGCTAGTCAAGGGAATAGGTCAGATGCAAGCGGGGAAGGCGCCGGGGCCAGATGGGTTCCCGGTGGAATTCTATAAGAAAAATGTGGACTTGGTGGGACCGGTACTGGTACGAGCCTTTAATGAGGCGCGAGAGGGGGGGGTTCTGCCCCCGACAATGTCGCAGGCTCTGATCTCCCTGATATTGAAGCGGGATAAAGACCCCGTGCAGTGCGGGTCCTACAGGCCTATCTCGCTTCTGAACGTGGATGCCAAGTTGCTGGCAAAGATCCTGGCAGCTAGAATAGAGGATTGTGTGCCAGGGGTAATCCATGAGGACCAGACGGGGTTCGTGAAGGGGCGGCAGCTCAACACGAACGTGCGGAGATTGCTGAATGTAATTATGATGCCGGCAGTGGAGGGGGAGGCTGAGATAGTGGTAGCGCTGGACGCGGAGAAGGCATTCGATAGGGTGGAGTGGGAGTACCTGTGGGAGACGTTGAAACGGTTTGGGTTTGGGGAAGGGTTTATTAAGTGGGTGAAGTTGCTCTACTCGGCCCCGACGGCGAGTGTAGTGACAAACGGGAGGAGGTCGGAGTATTTCGGGCTCCACCGAGGGACCAGGCAGGGATGTCCCCTATCCCCCCTACTTTTCGCACTGGCGATTGAACCGTTGGCGATGGCACTGAGGGGTTCAGGGGGGTGGAGAGGACTGACTAGGGGAGGGGAGGAACATCGAGTATCGCTGTATGCGGATGATCTACTGCTGTACGTGGCAGACCCAGAAGGGGGAATGCCGGAGATAATGGAACTATTAGCAGAGTTTGGGGACTTTTCGGGGTACAAATTAAATTTGGGCAAAAGCGAGGTTTTTGTGATACACCCGGGGGACCAGGGAGAGGGTATTGGGAGACTCCCCTTCAAGCGAGCAGGAAAGAGCTTTAGGTACTTAGGGGTGCAGGTGGCAAGGAACTGGGGGACCCTCCACAAGTTGAACTTTTCCAGGCTGGTGGAACAGATGGAGGAGGAGTTTAAGAGGTGGGACATGGTACCGTTGTCGCTGGCGGGGAGGGTGCAGTCAATCAAAATGACGGTCCTCCCAAGGTTCTTGTTTTTATTTCAGTGCTTGCCCATCTTCCTCCCTAGGGCCTTCTTCAAAAAGGTGACGAGTAGCATCATGAGCTACGTGTGGGCGCATGGCACCCCAAGGGTGAGGAGGGTCTTTTTGGAGCGGAGTAGGGACAGTGGAGGGCTGGCACTGCCCAATCTCTCGGGGTACTACTGGGCGGCAAATGTGTCAATGGTGCGCAAGTGGATGATGGAAGGGGAGGGGGCAGCTTGGAAACGAATGGAGAGGGCGTCCTGTGGCAACACAAGCCTGGGGGCCCTAGTAACGGCACCATGGCCGCTCCCCCCCACGAGGTACACCACGAGCCCGGTGGTGGCGGCCACCCTCAAGATATGGGGGCAGTGGAGGCGACATAGGGGTGAAATGGGAGGTCTGTTGGCGGCGCCAATAAGAGGGAACCATAGATTCATCCCGGGGAACATCGACGGGGGATTTCAGAGCTGGTACAGGGTGGGCATACGGCAGCTGAAGGACCTGTTTATAGAGGGGAGGTTTGCGAGCCTGGGAGGGCTGGAGGAGAAGTTTGAGCTCCCCCCGGGAAACATGTTCAGATATTTACAAGTGAAGGCATTTGCTAGGCGGCAGGTGGAGGGGTTTCCCCTGCTCCCCAGTAAGGGGGCGAGTGATAGGGTGCTCTCGGGGGTCTGGGTCGGAGGGGGGAAGATATCAGACATCTACAAGATAATGCAGGAGGCGGAAGCAGCATCGGGGGAGGAGCTGAAAGCCAAGTGGGAAGGGGAGCTGGGAGAGCAGATAGAAGACGGGACGTGGGCGGATGCACTGGAGAAGGTCAACTCTTCCTCCTCGTGTGCGAGACTGAGCCTCATTCAATTTAAGGTGCTGCATAGAGCTCACATGACGGGGACAAGGATGAGCCGGTTCTTTGGGGGTGAGGACAGGTGTGTCAGATGTCTGGGAAGCCCAGCGAACCATGTGCATATGTTCTGGGCATGTCCGGTGCTGGAAGGGTTCTGGAAGGGGGTGGCAAGGACGGTGTCGAAGGTGGTGGGGTCCAGGGTCAAACCAGGATGGGGGCTTGCGATCTTTGGGGTCGGGGTAGAACCGGGGGTACAGGAGGCTAGGGAGGCCGGAATACTGGCCTTTGCGTCCCTAGTGGCTCGACGAAGGATATTAATTCAATGGAAGGACGCGAGGCCTCCAAGCGTTGAAACTTGGATTAACGATATGGCTAGCTATATTCAGCTAGAAAGGATCAAATTTGCCCTGAGAGGGTCGGTACAGGGATTCGCCAGGCGGTGGCAACCTTTCCTTGACTTTTTAGATCAGAGATAGACGTTCGGGGTCGTGGCAGCAGCAACCCGGGGGGGGGGGGGGGGGGGGGGAGGGAGGGAGGGGGGGGGAGGGGAGGGCAGCAAGGGTCGTGGGGGGACACGCACGACTGTAACGCGGGCAAGCCTGCTCGCTGCTCATGTCTGAAACTGTAGGCTGCCTTGGTTGTTAAGGTTGCCTGGGGGGGGGGGGGGAGGACTGGTGCGCGCGAGAGGGCGGGCGAGGGAGGGACATTTGCCTAGAGGGATTGTGTTGTAAATAATTTAAAAATTAGTAGGGGTAAATGTCTGTATGGAAAAACTCTTTCAATAAAAATTATTTAAAAAAAAAAAAGAGGTTTCGAGAGCTTTGTTAAGGAAATGGTGGAGACTCGTGCAGCATCAATGGTCTCTCCTCTAACCGCTGAGATGCTTCCAGGCATCTTGGTGGCGGAGCTCAAGAAACTACCATGGAAGGTCTTGGAGGACCATGAGAGGACAATTGAGGGGCCGATGTCCACTATTCCAGCGGCCTTGGCAAAAATTGATGGAGTGATAAAGGCGTAGGGTCGGTGCTAAAGGAATTGGAGGTTGTCCTTTAAAGGCAATCTGACCAGATCATCTCCCTGGAACCGGAGATGGTACAGGTGTCTGGTAACTACAAGGCATTAAGGGCCAAAGTAGAAGATTTGGAAAATCGCTCCAGAAGGCAGAATTTGATGGTTATCGAGCTGCCAGAGGGCTTGGAGGGTGCGAATCCAACATTTATGTTCCAGATGTTTGGGAATATGGCGTAGTGGGGGGAAATGGAGTCCCCTGAGCTGATCGGGCCCACAGGTCATTGAGGCAGAAGGCCCAAGCTGGTGAGCTATCGCATGTGATCATCATGCTGTTTCACAAGTTATCAAGCAAGGGAAAGAGTCCTGCGGTGAGCAAAAGATCATCGAGACTCCAGACTGCCATGCCGTAAGGATCTACCAGGATATTGCAGCAGAGCAAGCCAAGAGGCGGGCAGCATTCAACAGGGCCAAGGCCGCAGTGTATAGGAACAATGTTCAATTTGGCATGGTTTACCCTGCCCTCCTTTGAGTGGCTTATGAATCAAAATATTATTACTTTGAGACTCTGGAGGAGACGGAGGCATTTGTGCAGTAGCATGGACTGGGATTGAGAGAACTGAGAATTATATTGGTTGCGAGATGTCTGTCTGAGGATGGGAGTGTGATTTTGGAGATTTTATGGGTGTTTATTGGGCGGTTTGGAGTTTTGGGATTGAGCTGGAGCGTTGCCCATTTGTGGCTACCTTTGGGGTCTTGGACTCGCTGCAGTTGGGGGCGAAGGCAGATGCTTTTGCCTTCACCTCGCAAATGGCCCGAAGGTGAGTTCTGTTTGGGTGGACGACTGATTAAGCACCTTATGGAGTTTCTGCACTTAGAAAAGGTCAAGTATACCATGAGGGGGGGGTCGACATAAGGTTTCTAATTGAGATGGCAGCCTTTCATTTCCTGTTTCAGGGAGCTGATCACCATAAAATGTTGGGGGGGGGTTGTTTCTGGGTTCGTGTCTATTTTTGACTTGTGTGTTTTTCTGTTTTGGTGTGGGAAGTGGGGTGGTTGAGTTTGGAATTGTGTTTACTCTATATTATGGGTTTACGGTGATATATTGAAAACATTTTCTCAATGAAAGTATTTTATAATATATTTTATAAAAAAGAAGAATGACCATCAAGTTCAGGGGTGGGACCAAAACCAGAATTGGCTCACAAGAGCAGGTCAGAGGCTGGGAATTCTGTAATGGGTAACTCTCTGCCTGACTCCTCAAACTTTGTCCGCCATCTGCAAAGCATTTGCCTGGATGAGTGCAACTCCAACAACACTCAAGAACCATCCAGGACAAAGCAGCCTGATTGGCACCCTGTCCGCCACCTTAAAAATTCACTCCCTCCAGCACACAGTGGCAACGGTGTGTACGATCGATAAGATGCACTGATTTGGGCAGCATGGTGGCCTAGTGGTTAGCACAACCGCCTCACGGCGCTGAGGTCCCAGGTTCGATCCCGGCTCTGGGTCACTGTCCGTGTGGAGTTTGCACATTCTCCCCGTGTCTGCGTGGGTTTCGCCCCCACAACCCAAAAATGTGCAGAGTAGGTGGATTGGCCACGCTAAATTGACCCTTAATTGGAAAAAATAATTGGGTAATCTAAATTTAAAAAAAAAAATTCTTTTAAAAAAAATGCACTGATTTGATTTGATTTGATTTATAATTGTCAAATGTATTAGTATACAGTGAAAAGTATTGTTTCTTGCATGCTGTACAAACAGTGCATACCGTACATAAGGAAGGAAGGAGAGACTGCAGAATATAATGTTACAGTTATAGCAAGGTGTAGAGAAAAGATCAACTTAATACGAGGTAGGTCCATTCAAAAGTCTGATGGCAGTAAGGAAGAAGCTGTTCTTGAGTCGGTCGGTACGTGACCTCAAACTTTGGTATCTTTTACCTGACGGAAGGAGGTGGAAGAGAGTCACTATCTGTGCGGAGTCTGCACATCCTCCCCGTGTGTGCGTGAGTTTCCTCCGGGTGCTCCGGTTTCCTCCCACAGTCCAAAGATGTGCAGGTTAGGTGGATTGGCCATGATAAATTGCCCTTAGTGTCCAAAATTGCCCTTAGTGTTGGGTGGGGTTACTGGGTTATGGGGATAGGGTGGGGGTGTTGACTTTGGGTAGGGTGCTCTTTCCAAGAGCCGGTGCAGACTCGATGGGCCGAATGGCCTCCTTCTGCACTAAATTATATGATATCTGTGATATGTCCAGGGTGAGTGGGGTCCTTAATTATGCTGGCTGCCTTTCTGAGGCAGCGGGAATTATAGATAGAGTCAATGGATGTGGGCTGGTTTGCGTGATGGACTGGGCTACATTCACGACCTTTTGTAGTTTTCTGCGGTCTTGGGTAGAGCAGGCTCCATACCAAGCTGTGATACAACCAGAAAGACTACTTTCTATGGTGCATCTGTAGAAGTTGGTGAGGGTCGTAGCTGACATGCCAAATGTCCTCAGTCTTCTGAGAAAATAGAGTCGTTGGTGGGCTTTTTTAACTATAGTGTCAGCATGGGGGGACCAAGACAGGCTGTTGGTGATCTGTACACCTAAAAACTTGAAGCTCTCGACCCTTTCTACTTTGTTCCCATTGATGTAGACAGGGGCACGTTCTCCACTACGCTTCCTGAAATCGGTGATAATCGTTTTGTTGACATTGAGGGAGAAATTATTGTCGTCGCACCAGCACACACCAGTGCTCCACACTGCAGCAGGGGCAGCACAGTGGCTCAGTGGGTTAGCCTTGCTGCCTCACGGCACCGAGGTCCCAGGTTCGATCCCGGCTCTGGGTCACTGTCCGTGTGGAGTTTGCACATTCTCCCCGTGTTTGTGTGGGTTTCGCCCCTACAACCCAAAGATGTGCAGGTTGGGTGGATCGGCCACGCTAAATTGCCCCTTAATTGGAAAAAATTAATTGGGTACTCTAAATTTTAGGAAAAAAAAGATAAAGATGCACTGCAGCAAATCCCCAAGGCTGCTTGACATCATCTTCCACACCTGCAACCTCTACCATCTAGAAGGGCAATGGCAGCAGGGCACATGGGAACACTACCGCCTGCAATTTCCTCTCCCAAGTCAACACCGTTCCAAGTTGGAAATATATCACCGTTCCTTCACTGTCGCTGGCACAAAATCCTGGAACTCCGTCTCTGACAGCACTGTGGGTGTACTTACATCCCATAGACTTGAGCAGTCCAAGAATGCAGCTCATCACCGCCTTCTCAAGGACAATTGGGGATGGGCAATAAATGCTGCCCTCGGCAATGATGTCCACATTCTGTGAACAAATAACAAAAGAGCCAGCCACAGGGCCTCCTCAGAACAGGTATGTGCAAGAGGGCAGAAACAGAGGAATGCAGTGATCCTGGTGACTTCTTAGCCTGGAAGAGGTCACAGAATAGGGATGGGTGAGACTATGGAGGGTTTTGAAAACATGAGAATTTTAATATTGAGGCATCAACGGACTGGGAACCAATGTAGGTAAGAGGCGATGGGAGAATAGGACTTGGGCTTCGGACACAGATAGTTTAGCTTTAGGTTACAGCAACAATGTGTCGAATACGCGAGGATTCTTGGTTTTAGTCATTTTCTTTCTCTGAAGTTCGAATAAGTTCTTTGCCAAGGTCAAGCAATCAAAATGCTAATCATCCTCACAGCTTAGTATATATACTGACACAAGTTCTTATAATTGTTCTATTTTGTTTCCTGTTAACTTTCTAAATCTTCAGAAATCTGTTTGGCAAATGAGAACAACTAGAGGCGATATTGTAGTCTGTCAAATGTTGCTTGTATTATTCCTGGTGCCACTTTCCATGGGGAACTTTAATCTGTTTGAGGGAGATGATGATAATTTTCTTTTTATGCAGCAAGTACGTAATTGTGATCAGGAACACTCTCTGAAAATATGGTGGAAGCAGATTCTACACTAACTATCTAAAGAGAATTGGTTAAATAATCGAGGGGGAAAACATTGCAGACACATGGGGCAAGAGCAGAGGAATGTGACTAACTGTATCATTACTTCACTGTCACTGGGTCAAAATGCTGGAACTCCCCCCTAACAGCACTGTGAGTGTACCTACACCACATGGACTGCAGCGGTTCAAGAAGGCAGCTCACCACCACCTTCTCAAGTGAATTAAGGATGGACGATAAATTGTGGCCTAGCCAGTGACACCCACATCCTGCGAAATAGTGAAAAAAAGAGTTCACACATGCTCAATGGGTCAAATCATAGAATCATAGAATTTACAGTGCAGAAGTAGGCCATTTGGCCCATCGAGTTTGCACCCGCCCTTGAAAGAGCACCCTACTTAAGCCCACACCTCCACCCTATCCCCGTAACCCAGTAAACTCACCTAACCTTTTTGGATACTAAGGGCAATTTAGCATAGCACCCATCTCTCACAATCACATTCCACAAATGTTATTCCATCATCTCCATACATTCCATTTTTCAGACTCATAATTCTGTTTCCTGTCCTTTCCGGAGGCAAGTACACAACAGAGAGGGGCAGAGAACTAGACATGGCCCTGAGGTCATTGTCGCTCTGACACTGGAGGAGGCGAAGGCCTTTGAGATTGGCTGGGTGGCACATCCATGGGTGTAAGGATGGAGAGATGAGGTTGCCCACATATGTGGTGACAGAATTAGATATCACATTGGCCACTTGGCATAGCCCTGCTGTCAGCACTAACTGAAATGGCAATATCAGCACAGTGTAGAGTTTGAACTATTTCCTTGTGTCAGTTCGAAATCATGCCTTTCAACTCCCACAAGTCTTTCAAACGTGATAGAGGAAGAGCAGCAAGAGAAGGTAGAGGAATTCGCAGAGGAGGTTGCACGCTTCACCACCATAAAGCTCCTTGGGTGCTGGAGGAGAGAGAGCTAGGTTGTCAAATGATGAGGTGCACATCACATGTGGAACATCAGTGGTCGCCTGGAAAATCAGACATAGCAGACAAGCGAGTATATGCCGGCCTGGTCAACGGCCTGCACACTCTGTCTGCTACTTTGAAGAAAAGTCTTGCTGAAGTGCAGCAAAGTACTCTCCACCCTTGGTTGGCAGGGGTGTGCAGATGGGCCGTGAGGGGAAAGATAGAGGAAGAGCACACAGGAAGCGGGGACTCTTTTGAAGGTGCTCCCACTTCTTATCCATCATGCCACCACCACAACCACACCCCTCCCCAGCTCTCAAACAGAGATCCATATGCTGCCTCTTGCCACAATGACTCAGTCTTCCCCTGCTCAAGTGCAGATGAAGTAGTCTTTCGCGGCACCCTCATGAGCTCCAAAACACAGAGAATGTCAACCAGGTGTATTTCAGCTAACAGTGGGGCAGTACGGTAGCACACTGCTGCCTCACGGCACAGAGGACCCAGGTTCAATCCTGGCTCAGGATCACTGTCCATGGGGAGTCTGTTTAAGTCTCATGCCCACAACCCAAAGATTTTTTAAAAATAAATAAATTTAGAATATCCAACTCATTTTTTCCAATGAAGGGGCATTTTAACGTGGCCAATCCACCTAACCTGCACATCTTTGGGTTGTGGGGGTGAAACCCACGCAGACACGGGGAGAATGTGCAAACTCCTCACAGACAGTGACCCAGGGCCGGGATTCGAACCCGGGTCCTCAGCGCCGTAGGCAGCAATGCTAACCACTGTGCCACCGTGCCGCCCCCACAACCCAAAGATGTGCAGGGTTGGTGGATTGGCCATGCTAAATTGCCCCTTAATTGGAAAGAAGAAGAAATTTTTTTTAAAAGTATTTCAGCTAACAGCAGGAAGACGAGGGGCGCGATTCTCCGCAAATGTGGCGAATCGTAAAGGCTGCCGTAAAACTGGCTGTGTTTCACGGCAGCCTCCGTGCCCCCTCCCGGGACCCGATTCTCCCCCCCCCCCCCCCCCCCCCCCGCCCCGGGTCGGGGCTAGCAGCGGGGTTCCGTGAAGCACGGCATCGCGGACTTAGCGACCGCCGCTAAGTCCACGCGTCAAGCATGACGCCGGCTGACGCGCACGATGACGTCAGCCGAGTTGGAGCCGTCCAACCCGCGCATGCGTGGGACCATCATCTCCCTCGGCCGCCCCGCGGACTGATCCTGCGGGGCGGCGGAGGGAGAAAGAGTGCGTCCGTTACGGTGGGCACCGATCGCAGGCCCATGCCCCCCTTGGCATGGCCGTGGTTCTGCCATGCCAATCGGGGCCCTGGATGCCCAGAACGGGCATGTTGCGGCAGTTTTTATGACGGCAGCAAGCAGGTGTGTTTGCTGCCATAAAAACGGTCGTAAAGGCCTGGGTACTCTGCAAATCGGCCTGGGGAGAATCGCTGTTCGCCGTAAAAAACGGCGAGCAGCGATTCGTGTCGTGGGATGGCCGTGTGGGGGGGGGGGGGGGGGGGGGGCAGAATAGCGGGAGGGCGTGAAAAATGTCGGGGACGCCCTCCTGCTATTCTCCGACCCGTCGTGGGCAGCGGAGAATCACGCCGCAGTTTGCCTTTAGAACTGCTGAAACCACAATGGTAGCATCATGCAAGAGTAATAGAAAGCAAAAGGGGAAGACTTTATAGTTGCACTAGGCATTTGAGTGTTTATAGCAATTCCATTGTGAATTGATAACTTTATTTGATTCTTCATTGTTCTGCCATCTCCAATGTAGTATCATGAACTCCAAGTGGACATTAGCCTTGAGGAGAATGGTTTGATCAGAGGACAAAAAGTGCTGTGAGTGTGATAGACAGATTCATGACTTTGGTAATGATTCGTGTTGTTGGGTTAAAATGGGAAGACGGTTTAACATTGGGATGTCACATGACTCCACACTCTTAGGCTATCTGACGTTAGCCTGTATGGGCCTGTTGCAAGCACCCTGGATATATCTGGCTCCTCAGAGAATGCCAAGCGATCAGCAACTTCCTCATCCTTCAACTCCACTCCTCTCTGCAGCACAATGTTGTGCAAGACAGCACCTCCCAAACCTGCAAGAAGGACACGGACAGGAAATGCATGGGAATACACCACCTGCAAGTTCCTCTCCATGTTGCAAACCATCCTGACTTGGAACTATATTGTCATTCCTTCATTGTCACTGGGTCAAAATCGTGGAACTTCCTTCCTAACAGCATTGTGTGTGTTCCTACAACACATGGACTACAGCAGTTCATGAAGGCAGCTCACCACCACCTTCTCAAGGGCAGTTAGGGATGGGCAATATAAGCATACGGGCGATGGCGGTCACTAGAGGGGGGCGGAGATGTAAGCCTCCGGTGAGAATTGAGACATGGAATGTTCACGTGCTGAATGCGCCGGTCAAGAGGTCTCGGGTGTGCGCACAGAGCTTGAGGGTGGATGTGATTTTCTTGCCGGAGACGCATCTCCGGGTGAAAGATCAGATGAGGCTGAGGAAAGGATGGGTGGGACAAGTGTTTGATTCAAAGTCAAGTGGGGTGGCCATTTTGTTCAGCAAGAGAACGGTGTTTACTGGAGCCAGGGAGTGCAGGACTGGGCGGGGGAGGAGGGCGGTACGTGATAGTGAGTGGGGTGTTAGAGAGGATGCCGATAGTGTTGGTAAACGTGTACGCGTCTAATTGGGATGATGTTAGTTTTGTAAAGAAGTTACTGGGAGCAATTCCAGACCTGGACGCGTATCAGTTGATCATGGATGGGGATTTTAATTGTGTAATGGAGCCGAGGTCGGATGGGCTGAGCCCTAAGTCGATGGGAAGCTCGAGAATGGCAAAAGAACTGGGAGAGTTCATGGAAGGGATGGGAAGGTGAATCCGTGGAGGTTTGAGTACTCCTTCTTCTCGCAAGTGTATGAGGTATACTCTAGGGTTGATTTGTTTTTGTGGTGAGCAGGGCTAATGGGGACGGTAGGGGAGGAATATTCAGAGATTGTGATCTCAGACCATGCGCTGCATTAATTAAATGTGAGGTTTTGTTTGGGACAGGCTGAGGTGGAGGTTGGGACTTTTGGCTGATAATGAGTTTTGTGGGAGGGTGAAAGTGGCAATTAAGAACTATGTGGAACTCAATCAGATTGGCGAGGTATCGGCGGCTACGTTTTGGGAAGCCTTAAGGCTGTGGCCTGAGGGGAAATTATTTGGATCAAGGCTCACAGGGATAGGATGAGGGAGAGAGGAGCACCGGTGGTTATTGGACGAGATAGTTGAGTTGGACAGGAGATACTCAGCGCCCCCCATGAGGGAGCTGTTGGCAGAGAGGAAGAGGTTTCAGGGACAATTTGATTGTCTGAAAACGGGCAAAGCGGTGGGGCAGCTGCGGAGGGTGAGGGGGTTGCAGTAGTGAGTATGGGGCGAAGGCAAGTCGTATGTTGGTCCACTAGTAGCGGCATCAGGCAGCGTTCAGGGCAATTTTGCAGATGAAGGCAGAGAAAGGGGAGGTGGTGTCGGACCCAGAAAGGATAAAAGGTGGAAAATATGGGGCGTTTTCTGGATGGGTTGAAGTTCCCAGAGGTGGAGGATGGGAAGAGGCAGGCATTGGAGGAGTCTTTGGGGTTAAGGGAGGTGATGGAGTGCATTAGTACATACATAGATACATACATACATACATGCATAGAATTTACAGTCCAGAAGGAGGCCCTTTGACCCATCGGGTCTGCAGCAGCCCTTGGAAAGAGCACCCTACTTAAGCCCACACCTCCACCCTATCCCCGTAACTCAGTAACCCCACCTAACCTTTTTGGACACGAAGGGCAATTGAGCATGACCAATCCACCTAACCTGCACATCTTTGGACTGTGGGAGGAAACTGGAGCACCTGGAGGAAACCCACATAGACACGGAGAGAACACGGAGACTCCACACAGACAATGACCCAAGCCAGGAATCGAACCTGGGACCCTGGAGCGGTGATGCAAGAATGCTAACCAATGTGCTACCGCAGTAGGACGCAGTTGGGGAAAGCCCCGGGACCGGGCTGCTTTCGGGTGGAGTTTTACAATCTTGGAGGCACGCATTTACTTCTTTAATCTTATTGACCCTGTGCAAATTAGCTTGTGGCTCAGACAATAGTCCAGAGATTTTACCTTTTTGGTTCTGCTTTTTAATTTAGCTCCTAACTGTTTATACCCGTTTAGCAGAACCACTGTCCTTGTTCAACCTGTGTCGTTGCTATCAATATGGACCACGATAACTGGATCTTTACCCTCCCACTCCAGGTTCCTCTGTAGCCCAGATGAGATATCCCGAACCTGAGCACCAGGTAGGCAACACAACCTTCGGGATTCTTGATCTTGGTCACAGAGAACTGTGTCAGTGCCCTAACTGTACTATCCCCAATTACATCTACATTTCCTTTCTCTCTCCCCACTTAAATGGCTCTTTGTACCATGGTGCTGTGGTCAGTTTGCTCACCCTCCCTTCAGTCTCATTTACGGGATGTGGGCGTTGCTGGTTAGCCCAACATTTATTGCCCATCCCTAGTTGTCTCTCAGAGGGTTCGGTGGATTGGCAATGATAAATTACTCCTTAGTGTTCGAAAGATTAGGTGCAGTTATTGGTTTACGGGGATAGTGTGGATAGTGGGCCTAGGTAGGGTGGAGAAGGTGGAGTATTGAGAGAGGATCGGTGCAGACTCAATGGGCCAAATGGCCTCGTTCCCACTGTACTGATTCTATGATACTAGCAATTTGCCCCTCACCTGGTGGGTATGCTTAGTGAGGTGGTGGAAAAGGGGGAGCAACCAGCTTGTTAGTGCAGGCATCAATTTTGTTGATCCCGAAAAAGGGGAGTTTCTGAGGGCCAAACGGGTTTTGTGAGGGGGAGGCAGCTCTCCAGTAACAGGAGGTTGCTGAATGTTATTGTGACTCCATCAGAGGCACGGGAGCCAGAGGTGATTGTGTCCATGGACCCGGAGACGGCATTTGACCGGATAGAGTGGTGGTATCTGTCTGAAGTTTTGGGAAGGTTTGGGTTTGGACTGAAATTTGTGGCTTGGGTGTGATTGTTGTATCCGTCCCTCATGGCTAGGGTACTTTGGGCTGCATAGAGGGACGAGGCCGGGATGCCTGCTGTCGCTGCTGTTGTTTGAACATAGAACATAGAACAGTACAGCACAGAACAGGCCCTTCGGCCCTCAATGTTGTGCCGAGCCATGATCACCCTACTCAAACCCACGTATCCACCCTATACCCGTAACCCAACAACCCCCCCCCCCCTTAACCTTACTTTTATTAGGACACTACGGGCAATTTAGCATGGCCAATCCACCTAACCCGCACATCTTTGGACTTGCATTGGTTATACAGCCCTGGTGATGTTCCTCGGGCATCGGCTGAGTGGCGAGGGATTGTTAGGGGGATAGGGAGCACAGGGTATTATTGTAAGCGGATAACCTGTTGTTTGTGTTGCACCCATTGGAGAGTACAGTCAGAATTATGGGCTTGTTGGAGCAATTTGGGGCGTTTTCCACCTATAAGCTCAATATAGGGAAGAGTGAGGTGTTCCCGGTAAATGTGGCGGGGCGGGGGGCTAACCTGGGGGCGCTACCATTTAAGGTGGCACGGGAGCGGTTTAAGTAGCTTGGAATCCAGGTGACACATGAGTGGGCCACACTGCATAGATGGAACTTGACAGAGTCAGTGGAAGAGGTTAAGGGGAGAATACGTTGCACTTGAGGGCAGCACGGTAGCATAGTGGATAGCACAATCGCTTCACAGCTCCAGGGTCCCAGGTTCGATTCCGGCTTGGGACACTGTCTGTGCGGAGTCTGCACATCCTCCCCGTGTGTGCGTGGGTTTCCTCCGGGTGCTCCGGTTTCCTCCCACAGTCCAAAGATGTGCAGGTTAGGTGGATTGGCCATGATAAATTGTCCTTAGTGTCCCTTAGTGTTGGGTGGGGTTACTGGGTTATGGTGATAGGGTGGAGGTGTTAACCTTGGGTATGGTGCACTTTCCAGGAGCTGGTGCAGACTCGATGGGCCGAATGGCCTCCTTCTGCACTGTAAATTCTATGATCTAAGGAGGACAAAGCCTCCGGGCTGCGTGCAACGTTCCCCAGCCCCCAGTCTTCAGTTCAAGTCCAGCTTCTCTGCCTGGACAAAAGTCCAGACCACCTCCGAGAAGTCAAAATAAATTGGCGGTCTTTATAAGTGATCCACAGGCGTGCCGGCTGCAACAGGCCAAACTTGACCCTCTTCTTGTGGAGCACTGCCTTCGTTCGGTGAAACCCAGCCCTTCTCTTCGCCACCTCTGCACTCCAGTCCTCCCACTCCGTATTCTCCCACTTGCTACACCTCTCCCTCTTCGCCCAACGAAGCACACACTCACGGTCAACTATGCGTTGAAAGCGGACCAGCAGCGCCCTGGGCGGCTCGTTCGGCCTGGGTTCCCGCAGCAGCACCCGATGGGCACCCTCCAGCTCCAGGGGTCCCTGGAACGACCCCGCGCCCATCAGCAAGTTCAGCATCAGGACCACGTAGGCCCCCAAATCCGAACCTTCCAGCCCCTCCGGGAGGCCCAAAATCCGCAGATTCTTCTGGCGGGAGCGATTCTCCATCTCCTCCATCCTTGCCAACCATTTCTTGTGAAGTGCCTCGTGCGACTCCACCTTCACCGCCAGGCCAAGGAGTTTGTCCTCGTTCTCCGAAGCCATCTGCTGCAGCTCCCGAATCTCCGCCGTCTGAGTCGCCCTGAGCCTGTCCAGCGATGCCCTCAATGGCTCCAGGATCTCAACCTTTAGTTCCTGGAAGGAGCGCAGCAGTAGCTCCTGCTGCTCCCTCGCCCACTGCTGCCACGCTGCCGGTTCCCCACCCGCTGCCATCTTGTCCTTTCTGCCTCGCATCTTCTTCTGCTGCAAAGTCGATTTTCTGGTCGCTCCACTTCTAGTCCAGCCCATCCACTGGCCGCCAAACACAGAGGCTGTGTTCCCACCCGGGGAAAAGTCAAAACAGTGCCGTTGCGGGCCCTTAAAAGAGCCCGAAAGTCCAAAAATAGCAGGAGCCACTGAACGTGCGGCTTAGCACTGCATCGCCGCAACCGAAAGTCTGAACTGTACTTTTAAAACACAAATTCCTGTATATAGTTCTCCACCACCCCCGCCGGACTCATATTTAACAGGGGGTGAATGTGGTAGTCACCACTGATGTATATATTGTATATAGAGGATGTTGTTATAGGTGCTTTACGGTAAGACCCCTGTAGTACAGGTACGGGGGTAAATCCCTGCCTGCTGGCTCCGCCCAGTAGGCGGAGTATAAATATGTGTGCTCCCCGTACAGCAGCCATTTCATCAGCTGCTGTAGGAGGCCACACATCTCAGTGTAATAAAGCCTCGATTACATCCTACTCGCGTCTTTGCGTAATTGAAAGTGCATCAATATACATATACAACTATGAAACCAAATGCTTGCTCAGTCTCTGTTGCAACATTGGTTTTTACTGGTGGCATGGTTGCGACATGAAAATCCCTAAAGGCCACAGAGGTGGAGAAAGGTCACTGCTTATCATCAACAACTTGATCAATGTCTGAGATTTTGCCCCAGACCCAAACCCTTGTCTCCACGTCCGGGTCCCTCAGTCTCACCCTTGACCTCCGAGGCATCCAGCTTTTGAACTTCATTTCCTCTTCCCCACATACATATCCTCCCCAAATATCTTCTCCGAGGCTCTGATCCTCCCTCCTAGTCTCTAACGTCTCCCTGACCTCCATTGCAGCCTGTGAGGCCCACCCAGTTCACCCTTGATCCTCATGACCTGACCCAATGACTTACCTGATAGGCCTTCCTGCCACAACACCAGTTAAAGTCCAAGAACCAATGTCCACGACTCTTTGTTACTAATGCTGAACTGGGTTGGGGTTGGAGGGAAGGGGGTGGGCAGGGAAGGTGGAATCATTCATATATGGGAGCTACAGAATTTAAACCATCACTTCCCCCTCCCTCCCTCAACCCGCTTGAATTCAGTTTCCTCCACGGAAAGTTGCAAATTCAGTTCAATAAACCTGATAATTTATATGACTGCATCAGAAAATACGCTGCTTTATCAGAAAACTGGCTTACTTTGTCCTTCAGAGCAATCTCTACTTGGTTTGACCTGCACTTGATTCTAGTCCCACTTTACATGGTTGACTTTTAGGAGTAAAAATTCATCCATAGCGGTGGCACAAAATAGGCAATGTCAGACCAACCACATGTTCCATACAGACTTCAATCCCATTGACTGGCAGCCAATCCATTTCATATCAACACCTGATATGACACTAACACTAATCCTGCTTAAAATGTGAACCACATCTTGAGCGCAATAACATGAAACTGAGCAAACTCTCTATCGCAGAATCACAGAATTGTTATGGCGCAGGAGGAGGCCATTTGGCCCATCGTGTCTGCACTCACTCTCCAAACAAGCACTATGGCTGAGTGCTATTCTGCTCCCTTTTCCCCATACCCTTGCACATTATTTCTATTCAAGGAAACATCTAATGCCTCCATTGAACCTGCCTCCACCACACTTCCAGGCAGTGCATGTCAGACCCCAATCACTTGTGTGAAATAGTATTTTCTTGGTTGGAAATCTAGGCTCTTTCAGATTTTTTAACTTTCTTTCCTGACATTGATAACCTGCAAAATGCAGGTGCAAGACTCAGAACAAATTTAACCTGTGACTTCCTACTGTTACTATTACAAAGTAAGTACTGTATTGGGAACACGCAAATAAGGTGGTAGCTAGTATGAACAATGTGGAAGAACTAGTATGCAATATGTGTTCAAACATGGTACGGCCTGCTGATGGTCTATTAGTCTGACTCCAGTTTGAGCTAGAATGACTAAAGGCTGGTTCTGAACCATAAGTACTTAAGATATCTGAGCTGTTTATTTTGATTTTAAGAGCACCAAAAATATATTTTACCCAAAATACTAGATAAAATTAACAGATCAACCAGCCCATCTCAGTGTTCATGTTCCATACAAGCCACCTCCCATTCTACTTCTTTGTGCTCTATCAACATATCCTTCAACTTTTCTTTTCATGATGAGTTTCCTCTGATCTTTCATCATTTTCCACTGATCCACTTGCTTTCATCTATCCGGCGTGCCTTGTGTTTTAATGTCTCTGATCTCTCCATGTTCCCCAGTGGAGCATTTATATATTCATACATCAGATTAATATTTTAATCCTGCTTTCTCCTTTCAAAAATAACTTATATTTGTTCAAGGGCCATTAGGGGTGAGTGGCAAATGGGGGCCTTGCCAGTGACGTTCACATCCCATGAACAAACAATTAAAAAAATTAGAACCAGGGGAGATGATAATTGTTTTTGACACAACAAGTTGTTATGACCTGGAGTGCACTCCTCAAAAGAGAGGTGGTAGCAGGTTTAATTGGAACTTTCAAAAGAGAATTGGATAAATATTGAAAGGAAAACTTTCACAGGGCAATGAGGAAAGAGCCGGAGGGTAGAATTATTTGGATAGCCCCTTTAAAGAGCTAAATGTTGTTAGATCTCGGAAGGCGAAAAACCTCTTGCGAGATTTACTGGCCTTGTCATGTCCCAAGTCAGGTGTGACGGGGCCGATAGATTGCGCCCTTGATTTCAATCACTGGTCAAAACACAAGCTCCAGTATCCAAACCAGCATCTGCGATTGCAAATGACACTACTGTGAACCAGCACATGTCTCTGCTTTCAAATGCCAGATCATCTCAGCCCTCCACATAGATCATGCACTTAATGCTGAATTATTTCCTTTTTACACTCAAAAAATGTTCACAATTTATAGAACATAATATGGATGAGTATAGATTATTTAGTCCCTCGACCCTGTTCCGCCATTCAGTCAGATTATAGGTGATCTGCGTCTCCATTTCACTGACCAAAATTAACTTCACATCCTGTGATGCCCTGACCAAACTAAATCTATTGACCGCAGTCTGCCCACTGCTGGCAGTGGTGAGATATTGTCCATATCCATAAATCTCAACTTTACACAACATTGAATTAAAACTCGCCCTTCTCCTCCTCCCTCCCATTCATCTTTTATTGTCTGTCCTACACCTTTCCTGTTTTGCAACTTCAAAATACACGGCGTTGTAAAACATTTGGGACATCCTGAAATCATGAAAGGTGCTGTTGAAATTGAAAGCTTTTTCTTAAATTTTCTCGCCATCTCTTGTTTTTCAGCTGGCTGCATTACTAGACTTGACCAAAAAGCTTTGAGCCAGCCTGCTCTTACCAACTTTTCCAAGTGTTTGGACAGAACCCAGTCATACAATTGTGCACCAGGAGTGCCACATCAGCGGCAGAGTGGACGGGCTATAAACACTACAATGCTGATAGGATTTTTGGCGAGCTGCACTGAGGTTAGAGGTCCTGGCCGTCGGATGAGACATTAAATCAAGGCCCATTCTTCTGCCTCAGATGGACATAAAAGTTAAAAGTTCCCACGGCATTATTCGAAAGAGACCTGGGGCTGGATTCTCCGAGTCCACGATCGGCTGGAGAATAAGGGGGCAATTCTCCGAGCCCCGCGCCGGTGCCGAGTGGCCGCTCCGACACGAAAGAGTCCCGCCGGCGCCGTTCATCTCTGGTCGTTGCGGCGGGAGCTCTGCGGGAACGCTCGGGGGGCGGCCTGTGGGGGGGGGGGGGGGTGCCTCCGATGGTGTCTGGCCCACGATCGAGGCCCACCAATCGGTGGGCCAGCCTTTCTGTCGGCAGGCCTCCTTTCCTCCATTGGCAATGTTTTACGACATATCTGTGCAGGGTGGCCTGGGGGAGGACAGCCACTGCGCATGCGCTAGTTGGCGCCTGCCCAACTGCGCATGTGTGGGACTCAGGGCGCCGCGTCTTTTACGCAGCATCGGGTCTCCGATGCCGTGCTGAGGTCCCGCCCCCGCAAATCGCGCCATGTCCCTGCCAGCCCCACGAAGGCCCCAGAATGGGGTCTGGGAACGGGTGCCGACGCCGGAGTAAAACACTCCAGTTTTTACTCCAGCGTCGGCACTTAGACTCCCGTTGGGAGAATCCCAGGTTTTTACGCCGAAATGGCCCGCGATGGCGTTTCAGCGCTGATTTGTGATTCTCTGCACTCCCAAAAATCGTGCGATCACGGCGGGCACCACATTGCCCGGAGAAATGCGGGATCTGTCCGATGATCGATTCTCTGGGCCCCTAACGAAAGTCCCGACGGCGTGGTTCTAACCACCTATAAAAATTCGTCAGCCAGTCGTGCCGGCTGTTGAGGCGTCCGGAGGAAGGAGGGGTCGACGCAGGGGACCTCGGGCTCCCAAAATGGAGACGGCCATGTCTGCTGCGGGTGTGGAGGGTTGGGGGGGATGGGGGGAGAGCCTTCCAGAGCCGGGGGAGTGTCGAGGAAGGTGGGGGAAACAGGCCGAGCGGCCGGGAACCACCCGCCATGGCAGGGCGATGCCCACGCAACGGAATCCATTACGATGGCCATGTTGATGGGCACCCACACCACGCTGTGGGTGAACGGGGGGGGGGGGGGGTGGTAGGGGTCATGACAGGGCCAATACGGCGCCCATGTTAATGGGCACCCACACTGGGCACTGGCTCATCGCAGACATCACGGCCGTTTGAGTGTTTGCCGGGCCCCTCGCTGCCCACCCCAGCCAGCGGCACCCACCGGGGTAGAGACGCAGGGCTGCACCCACGGCACCCCCCAGTGGCCCTGGCAGGAGGGACGGGTGACAGATGCGGAGGCACCGAAGGGGTTGGGGGGGGTGCATGCGTGTCTGGGGCGCACAGTGCCACCAAGGGCGACCATGTAGGCATGGTGCATGCGCCATGATAACATTTTGTTTCCCCTCACCCCCTGCAGATCATAATGTTTGGCCACCACCTAGCGTTGTTGACCGCCGTTGCGGAGGCTGCTGCCGGCTGTTGAGGCGTCCGGAGGAAGGAGGGGTTGACGCAGGGGACCTCGGGCTCCCAAAATGGAGACGGCCATGTCTGCTGCGGGTGTGGAGGGTTGGGGGGGATGGGGGGAGAGCCTTCCAGAGCCGGGGGAGTGTCGAGGAAGGTGGGGGAAACAGGCCGAGCGGCCGGGAACCACCCGCCATGGCAGGGCGATGCCCACGCAACGGAATCCATTACGATGGCCATGTTGATGGGCACCCACACCACGCTGTGGGTGAACGGGGGGGGGGGGGTGGTAGGGGTCATGACAGGGTCATGTCGCCCTGTAGGGGCGTGAGGGGGGGGCACCTCAGAGAGGAGGTGGAGACCGCAGCAGAGGAGCGAGCCGCAGAGGGATATGTACCAGCCACTCAGGCTGCAGGTCTACCTGCCTGACAGACCGAGGAGGGGGAGCTGAAGGACGAGGATGGCGATGAGGAGGACAGGGAAGAGGAGGGAAAGGTGATGGTGGTGCTACGGTGGCACCTGATGAGGCCCTGTATGTACCGGCGCCGCATGTCATTCCAGGACCTCCCGGACAGGGCATGCAAGAGGAGACTGAGGATGAGCCGGGAAACCGTGGCCCACATATGCCACATGATGGCACACCTTGCACCGCGTGGGACTGGGGGAGGACACCCTCTCTCGGTCGCCATCAAGGTTACGGTCGCCCTAAACGTCTACGCCATGGGGTCGTTCCAGTCGCCGGGTGGGGACCTGTCCGGCACCTCTCAGGCTTTGGTGCATCAGTGCCGTGGCTGACGTCCCGTATGCCCTTGTGGACCGCTACATACAGTTCCCCATGGATTGCGCCCACCAGGATGCCCGGGCAGCGGGTTTTGCCGCCGTCGCCAGGATACCCATGGTTCAGGGGGTAATTGATGGGGTGCACGTTACCGTGCGACCACCATTGTATAACAGGACGATGTCCATGAACGTGCAGGTGGTCTGTGACCACCAGATGAAGATCTTGCATGTCTGCGTCTGGTACGAGGGCAGTGTGCATGACTCTTCGTGTGGCGCAATCATTCATCCCCGGCACGTTCGAGGGACGCCCCCCACGGTTGCGGGGCTGGTTGCTGGGCGACGGGTTACCCGTTACGGTTTTGGCTGATGATGCCATATGGAGGCCACAGACCGATCCGGAGCACCGCTACTCCCTCATGAATGAGGATCCCCTGTCACTGTGGATGTTGGCGGGGAAACCGAACAGAGCGAAGATTGTGTTGAGGGCTTTGA
Source organism: Scyliorhinus canicula (assembly GCF_902713615.1). Taxonomy (NCBI): domain Eukaryota; kingdom Metazoa; phylum Chordata; class Chondrichthyes; order Carcharhiniformes; family Scyliorhinidae; genus Scyliorhinus; species Scyliorhinus canicula. The sequence continues at coordinate 19,240,607 of NC_052166.1, read as the reverse complement.
TGATGGTGACAGATGTCATATCGGGGCATGGGATGGCGAAGGGGAATTTGGAGTAGTCATCGACCACACTGAGAATATACGTGTTTCGGTTGGTGGAGGGGAGGGGCCCTTTGAAATCCACGCTGAGGCATTCAAAGGGGCGGGAGGCCTTCACCAGGTGCGCACGGTCAGGCCGGTAGATGTGCGGCTTGCACTCCGCACAGACCTGGCAGTCCCTGGTGACTGTCCGTACTTTCTCGACGGAGTAGGGCAGATTGCGAGCCTTGACAAGATGGTACAATCGTGTGACCCCCGGGTGACAAAGGCTGTCGTGTAGGGCCCGGAGTCGGTCTATCTGTGCGCTGGCACATGTACCTTGGGATAGGGTGTCTGGGGGCTCGTTGAGTTTGCCGGGGCGATACAAAATCTCGTAATTATAGGTGGAGAGCTCGATCCTCCACCTCAAGATCTTATCATTCTTGATCTTGCCCCGCTGTGTGTTATTGAACATGAAGGGTACCGACCGTTGGTCAGTGAGGAGAGTGAATCTCCTACCGGCCAGGTAATGAAAAAATGAAAATGAAAATCGCTTATTGTCACGAGTAGGCTTCAATGAAGTTACTGTGAAAAGACCCTAGTCGCCACATGTGGCATGAAGGGTGCGGGAAAAGAATGCCACGGGTCTGCCTGCCTGATTGAGGGTGACGGCAAGTGCGACGTCTGATGCGTCGCTTTCTACTTGGAAGGGCAGTGTCTCGTCTACTGCGTGCATCCCGGCCTTGGCTATTTCAGCTCTGATACGGATGTAGGCCTGTTGTGCCTCGGCCGTAAGGGGAAAGTGGATCGACTGAATGAGTGGGCGGGCCTTGTCCGCATAGCTTGGGACCCACTGGGTGTAGTAGGAGAAGAACCCCAGGCAGCGTTTGAGGGCCTTGGGGCAGTGGGGGAGGGGAAGCTCCATGAGGGGGCGCATGCGATTGGGATCAGGCCCCAGAACTCCGTTCTGGACCACATAGCCGAGGATGTTGTAGGTGAGGTTGAGGAGAGTGGCGGTGTGGAGGAATTTGGCAAGGTTGGCGTCGTGGTCCTGCTGATCGTGGCCGCAGATGGTGACGTTGTCTAAGTACGGGAAGGTGGCCCGCAAACTGTACCGGTCGACCATTCGGTCCATCTCCCTTTGGAAGACCGAGACCCCGATAGTGACGCCGAAGGGAACCCTGAGGAAGTGATAGAGACGACCGTCCGCCTCGAAAGCAGTGTATGGACGGTCCGATTTACGAATGGGGAGCTGGTGGTAGGCGGATTTGAGGTCTACCGTTGAGAAGACCCGGTACTGCGCAATCTGATTGACCATATCAGATATGCGTGGGAGGGGGTACGCGTCGAGCTGCGTGTACCGATTGATGGTCTGGCTGTAGTCCACGACCATTCTGTGTTTCTCCCCAGTTTTAATGACTACCACTTGGGCTCTCCGGGGGCTGTTGCTGGCCTCGATGATGCCTTCCCGAAGCAACCGCTGGACCTCAGACCTGATGAAGGTCTTGTCCTGGGTGCTGTACCGTCTGCTCCTGGTGGCAACGGGTTTGCAATCCGGAGTTAGATTGGCAAAGAGGGAGGGTGGGTCGACCTTTAGGGTTGCGAGGCCGCACACAGTGAGGAGTGGTAGGGGCCCGCCGAATTTGAGGGTAAGGCTCTGGAGATTGCACTGGAAGTCCAAGCCTAGTAGTAGTGCAGCGCAGAGATTAGGAAGGAGGTAGAGGGTGAAGCAGCTGAATTCTACGCCCTGGACCGTGAGAGTGACCGTGCAGAACCCCCGGATCGCGACGGAATGACATCCGTAGGCCAGGGAGATTCTTTCTCCCTGTGGATGAAGCTTTCGGTGCTCCCGGAGTCCAGCAGGCAAGAGGTCACGTGACCGTTGATTCTCACACTGGTCAAAGCAGTAGCCAGGTTGTGCGGACGAGACTGGTCGATCGTCACTGAGGCGAGCTGCGGTCGGTCATCGCTGGCGTCAGAAGATGGAGAGCGTGGGGGGTTCAAGTCGTGGAATGCTGTCGGTGTCCATGCCCTGTGGGGAAGACAGGATGGCGGCGCCTGAAGATCCTGCGGGGAACAAAATGGCCGCGCCCATGGGCCGCACGTTGCGGGGGCTGGACAAGATGGCGGCGCCCATGGGCCGCACGTTGCGGGGGCTGGACAAGATGGCGGCGCCCATAGGCCGCACGTGGATTGAGGGGGGAAGTTGGCGGCGCCCACTGGCTGCGCGTGGTCCGGGGAGGTGAAGATGGCGGCGCCCACTGGCCGCGCGTGGGATCCGGAACGAAGATGGCGGCGCCCATTGTGTGTAGGCCAGGGGGGAGGGGGCAATAGCGGCGACTGCGCGGGCCTGGCACACCGCGGCGAAGTGCCCCTTTTTGCCGCAAGCCTTGCAAATGGCAGTGCGGGCCGGGCAGCGTTGGCAGCGGTGCTTCTGCTGGCCAAAGAAGTATCATCGGGGACCCCCGGGGTGCGCAGGTTGGCGTGTGGTGCAGGCGTACTGGCTGGGTAAAGCCCCGGCTGGGGCGGCCATTTCTGGGGTCAACGAGGAATAGGAGGAGTGGGCCCCGCGGTCGGAGGGGTAGGCCTGAGCATTATTTGAGGTGACTGTCATGGAGAGTGCTAGCTTTTTAGTCTCAGCTAGGCCGAGCGTGGCCCCTTCTTGCAGTCTTTGGCGTATGAGGTCCGACCCAATCCCCGTTACAAACGCATAGCGCATAAGAAGGTCGGAATGTTCGGTGGCCGTAACGGCCTGACGGTCACAGTCCCGGATGAGTGGCATTAGGGCCCGCCAGAAGTCTTCAATGGACTCACCAGGGAGTTGAGAGCAAGTGGCGAGTACGTGCCTGGCGAAGAGTGTGTTCGTTTTCTGTGCGTAGTTTTCTTTGAGAGTGCCATGGCATCTGCGTAGTTTGGGCCATCCTGGATCAGCGGAAACACGTTGGAGCTCAACCTTGAGTACAGGATCTGTATCTTCTGAGCCTCCGTCGGAGGGGTGGTCGCTGAGTTGATATAGGCCTTGAAGCAAGATAGCCAGTGATTAAAGTCCTTTTTGGCGTCGCTTGATTGCGGATCCAGCTGCAGGCGATATGGTTTGATTCAGAGGTCCATCTTTTAGAAAATCTTAGAGCAATAAATTGATGCACGATCCATTGTACAAAGGTACATTACACAAGGTGTACTAAGGTTGGATACAACTGTGGTTTATTGCAGTAAGATGTGTGGCCTCCCACAGCAGCTAGCGAAATGGCTGCTGAATAGAGGACACGCATTTATACTCCTCCTACTGGGCGGAGCCAGTAGGCAGGGGCTACCGGCGAACCTGTAGGACAGGTCCTACCTTACCTAATACAGGTGTAACAGTGGTTTACCACAGCCCCCATTGCCTCTACTGCAGACACCACCCGTGCGGTTTTGGCCTGACTGGCACCATTCCCTGCTCCTGCAGGTGGTTGGACTCCTCCACCTGCACGTCTAGGCAGCAGCTGGTTGCTGGGGCCGGGCTGCCCTCAGACCGTCCAGTCCCTCCGCTGCTCCTACCTCCACCTACTGAACCAGAGCAGCTGTGTGGTGCGCCCACATAGTATATCTCCCAGGATCCTCCTCACTAAAGATCCCAACCGAGGTGATAGTCTCTGCGATGGTGCAGGGTGGGAGTGATAGCAGTGCCGGAAAGTCTAACGCAGTGTCGTCATTGGACCAGAAGCCGGCATCTCCTGTGTCATTGTTTGCTGTCTGTTGGATTCTTGCATGTCCGTCCCCTGTGTGTCAGTCCCGTGTGTCCGTCCCCTGTGTGTCAGTCCCGTGTCGCCGTCCCCTGTGTGTCCGTCCCCTGTGTGTCCGTCCCCTATCTCGTTGTGTGCTGTGTGTCTGTCCCTTCTGTTTCTGTCCCCCTGTGTAGATGTGTCCTGGCTCGTGTCGGGGGTAGTGCTGTTGAGACGGCTGCCCTTTCTGTCGGTGCTTGCGTCCCTGGGTGGCACTGGCACTAGCTGGGGGCGGGGAGGTGGCACTGGATATGCCCAGGACATCGCCGGCTGGTCCTCTAAGACACAAGACAGCATGTATGGTTAGACCGATGGACGGGGGTGAGGGTTGTGGTGAGGGGTGTGGGGGGGGGGGGGGGGGGGGGGGGGGGGGGTTGGGTGCGGTGAGGGGGTGGAGGTTGACACAAATGTGTTGTGAAGGGCCATAGCCAGGCAGAGGCGCGTCTTACTTGGTGGCACGTCTCCAACCTCGGCATCGGCAACCGTCCCGTTCCTCGGGTCCGCCAACGAGGTTGAGTGCCCTCTGCTCGTGCACGGTGAGGGGACGCAGTTCAGGCGTTCTCCCCCAGTCTTCTCCCGCTCTCTGCTTTTATGGGCGGACTTCCCCTGGGGGAGGGGCATACAAACATCAACAGTGCTAGACGGTCCGACGCATGCGGCCCTGCGGTTGGGTCTGTGATGGCATTGGCGCACAAGACACAAGTCCACTGCGGCTGCCATGGGTGGAGGTAGCCATGTGGGTTAGGGCGGGTGTGGGTCTCCCACTGGGGGGGGGGGGGTGGCTCACATGTGTCAGGTAGAGGGGTTTGTGCCAGGTGCACAGTGCTCGGTACTCACCTTAGCTGCACTGAGTAGGTTGTGCAGCTTCTTCCGGCACTGGTCACCTGTCCTGGCAACCGGCCCGACGGCACTGATGTCCTTGCCCACCTCCACCAACAAACGCCGGACGATGACGGCTGGTGTCCTGTGGCCGGGTCCGGTGTACAGAACCCCCCTGCTCTGCTCCATTGTGTCCAAGAGAATGTCTAGTCCTCCCTCCCAAAATCTCGGCGCTGCACGGTGGCCTGTGACGGATGCGTGTTGGGGGAGGTCTCTTTGCGCGACGCTACGCATCGGCGGCTGCTCCCTCGGCGCTTCCTGCGGCGCCCGTGCTAGCCCCTTGTGGGCCACTGAATCGATGGACCTGGCACGTTGATGCAAGTTCCCTTCCAAATCACACATCATTTGATTTGGAACTATATTAGGGGCTGGTTTGGCACAGTGGGCTAAATAGCTGGCTTGTAATGCAGAACAAGGCAGTAGCGCAGGTTTAATTCCTGTATCAGCCTCCCCGAACAGGCGCCGGAATCCGGCGACTAGGGGCTTTCACAGTAACTTCATTGAAGCCCACTTGTGACAATAAGTAATTATTATTATTATTATTGCTGTTCCTTCACAGTTGCTGGGTTAGTGCCCTGGAACTTGCTCCCTAATGGTGGCACAGTGGTTAGCACTGCTGACTCACAGCACCAGGGACCTGGGTTCAATTCTGGACTTGGGTGACTGTGTGGAGTTTACACTTTCTCACTGTGTCTGCGTGGGTTTCCTCCCGATGCTCCGGTTTACTTCCACAGTCCAAAGATGCATGTTTGGTGGATTGGCCATGCTCATAAAAGACACAAGCTGGAATACTGTGTACAGTTCTGGGCGCCACACGATAGGAAGGATGTGAACACATTGGAGAGAGTGCAGGAGAGGTTTACAAGAATGGTTCCAGGGATGAGAAGCTTCAGTTATGAGGATAGATTGCAGAGGTTGGGATTGTTTTCCTTGGCGAGATGAAGGCTAAGAGAAGATTTGCTAGAGATGTTCAAAACCATGAGGGGACTGGAAGAGTAGATAGGGGAAAACTGTTCCTGCTTGTAAAAAGATCACGAACGAGAGAACACAGATTTAAAGTGTGCGGCATGGTGGCACAGTGGCTAGTGCAGCTGCCTCACAGTAATGCTTACTTTTTAAATCTGCCAATTGTTCGAACTTAGTTATTTTAGTGTCATTTTGGGCATAACATCAGTTCGCTTCAAGCCGGCACCGGCAGTGCGATTTCGATTGCGATTTTCTCCCAATTAGTGTAATTAGTGCTCTCCCGCATGAAACACGCTGCATCTGACTAACCCGATCGAGGGCTCAGCTGAGTGGTGCAAGCAAGCAAGGAAAGCATTCCCATGACTTTTGGAGAGTTACCCAAAGAGGCTTTCACTGCAAAACCCCCCTGACCAGCGGTGTGGATCCCAGATCCCGGCCGAGTGTAGCGGCGCTGGACACAGCCCCTAGCTGGGTTCCCAACCGCTGAGACCAAATGTGTCCCGCGCCGTTGGGAACTTGGACCATCGGAGGCGGAGCATCGCGGGAGGGCCTGCCAATGAAGCGTTGCAACTCCATTGCAATGGCGCGTGACACGATTACACCATTTGCAAAGGTGTGGAGCATGGCTAACTGGCGTAAAGCTGGCATCAGCCCTGATTTGGGCGTCGGAGTCAATTCTCCACCCAATCACCGATTATGATATTGGCATCGGGCAACGGCAATTCCAGCCCATGATGTTCATCCGGTGGTTGAATACTAGTTGGACATTCAGGGAGTGTCGATTGATGAAGGTCGATTGATGCCATGGTGCCCGCAAGACCACATGTGTTTCATCCTGCAGCCTGGACATCTTGGTGGACGTGGTCGGTCAGATGCCTGAACATACAGAGCATCCGTGACCTCTCAGATAAACTTGTGGATTGATTATTGAGATAACGTACTGAAATCATCAGACGAGTCTTGGAATGAGCCAGTGGTGAAGAAGTTCAGGGCTGCTGTGACCTTCATGGCCACAGGGAGTGGATGCCCTCCTCCTCCAAGTGGCGCAGGGAAATTGCAGATGTGCCATACTGTCTTTTTGTGCAGACAAAGTCTTTGGTGGCACAATGACAGTTCCTGGAACAACATACAGGTCCTGAGGTCTCCCTCTCCGACATCTTTTAAAAAAATTTTAGAGTACCCAATTTATTTTTTCCAATTAAGAGGCAAATTTGGCGTGGTCAATCCACCTAGCCTGCAGATCTTTGGGTTGTGGGGACGAAGCCCATGCAAACATGGGGAGAATGTGCAAACTCCACACGGACAGCAACCCAGAGCCGGGATCGAACCTGGGACCTCGGCGCCCTGAGGCAGCAGTGCTAACCATTGCATCACCATGCTGCCCCTTCTCCGACATCTTTGACCCCCCCACCCCCCGCCTCCGACATCTAGTCATTGATGGTAGTGGACAATTAAATAACTCATTGGAGGAGGAGGCTCCACAAATATCCCAATGATAGAGGATCCCACCACATCAGTTCAAAAGTCAAGGCCGAACCAGGGCCTGGTTTAGCACACTTGGCTAAATCGCTGGCTTTTAAAGCAGACCAAGCAGGCCAGCCGCACGGTTCGATTCCCGTATTAGCCTCCCCGGACAGGTGCCGGACTAGGGGCTTTTCACAGTAACTTCATTGAAGCCTACTCGTGACAATAAGCGATTTTCATTTCATTTCATTCACAATAATCTTCAGCCAGAAATGCCAAGTGATGATCCATCTCGGTCTCCTCCAGAGGTCCCTAACAACATCGATGCTCGACTTCAGCCAATTCGATTCACCCCACGTGATATCAAGAAATGGTTGAAGGCACTGGATACTGCAAAGACTATGGGCCCTGACAATATTCTGGAAATAGTACTGAAGACTTGTGCTCCAGAACATGCCGCACCATTAGCCAAGCTGTTCCAGTACACCCACACAGTGGCATCTACCCAGCAATGTGGAAAATTGCCCTGGTATGTCCTGTACATAAAAAGCAGGACAAATCCAACCTGCACAATTATCGCCTATCAGTCTTCTCTCAGCCATCAGTAAAGGGATGGAAGGATCATCAACAGCGTTATCAAGCGGCACTCCGCAATAACCTGCTCACTGACGCTCAGGTTGGGTTCCGTCAGGGTCACTTAGCTCCTGACCTCCTTACAGCCTTGGTTCAAGCATGGACAAAACAGCTGAACTCCAGAGGTGAGGTGAGAGTGACTGCCCTTGACATCAAGGTAGCATCTTATCAAGAATGGCACCAAGGAGCCCTAACAAAACTGGAGCCAATGAGAATCAGGGGGGAAACTCTCCACTGGTGGAGTCATACCTGGCACAAAGGAAGATGGTTGTGGTTGTTGTAGATCAGGCACCTCAGTCCTGTCATCACTGCAGGAGTTCCTCAGGGTAGTGTCCTAGGTCCAACCATCTTCAGCTACTTCATCAATGACCTTCCTTCCAACATAAGGTCAGATGTGGGGATTTTCGCTGATGATTTCACAATGTTCAGCACCATTCATGACTCCTCAGATACTGAAACAGTCCATGTGCAAAACAGCAAGACCTGAACAGTATCTGGGCTTGGGCTGACAAGTGGTATGTAACATGTATGCCACACAAGTGCCAGGCAATGACCATGTCCAATAAGAGAGAATCAAATCATTGCCCTTTGACATTTAATGACATTGGCATCACTGAAACCCACCACTATCAACATCCTGTGGGTTACCATTGAAGAGAAATCGAACTGGATCAGCCATATAAATACTGTGGCTACAAGAGCAGGTCAGAGACTAGGAATTGTGTTGCAAATAACTCACCTCCTGACTCCCCAAAGCTTGTCCACCACCTACAAGGTACAAGTCAGGAGTATGATGGAATACTCCCCACTTGTCTGAATGAGTTCAGCTCCAACAACACTCATCAAGCAAAACATCCAGGACAAAGCAGCCCGCTTGATTGGCACCCCTTCCACAAACACTCATCCCCTCCACCACTGACGCACAGTAGCAGAAATATGTGTAACATCTTCATCAAAGTTCCTTTGGTAGCACCTTCCAAATCCATGTCCACTGCCATCTAAAAGGACAGGAGATTCATGGGAAGATGCATGGGAAAATGGTCCCCTCCAAGTCATTCACCATCCTGATGTGCAAATATATCACCCGTTCCTTCACTGTCGCTGGGTCTAAATCTTGGAACTCACTCCCTAACAGCACAGTAGGTGTACCAACACCATATGGACTGCAGCAGTCCAGGGAGGCAACTCACTACCACCTTCTCAGGGTCAATTAGGATGGACAATAAATGCTGACCGAGCCAGTGATGCCCACATCCCGTAAAAATGAAGATAAAAATAAGTCAGCATTGGGGGAGGGGGGATTCTCTAGAATCTATGAAGGCAGTCAGCAGCTGTGTAAACAAAGAGCCTTTTCATTCACTCTGGCCTTTGAAGTGCTCAGAGCTGCTTTTAAAACAGACATGCAACAGGCTTACTAGCAACTCAGACCAACTGCAATCCCCAGCCCAGGGGCGACACCCTGTCCTACAACCCCATTCCCAGACTGACCCCTCCCCAAGCCCCTGCACCCTTGAACTACTCCCCCGCCTCAGCTGTCCAGCGGCAGCTTTCCCCTTTTGCACCGTTGTTCGCGGTGGATAATATTATTAACCTTCTTCCTCCCTCTCGGAACCCATGGCACCTGATTCAGGTTATCATAGAGCAGTAATAATTCATGCCTGCGTGACATCACGCTGATGGGTGGGAAGATTCTGTCGGAGCTTCTGATTTTAAATTTGCTAATCACGTTCAAGTGGATTCAAATGCATTCAGATCAGGTTCTTGCCCTTCCTAGGCGTGAACCAGATCGCATTATTGGGGAGAACCTGGGAAAATCGTGTTCCGAAATCCCGCTGGCATTTTTGGCCTCACAATATTTTGCGGCCATTATGGGATTTGTGCCTGCGGATAATGGACCACAAAATTGTGCTCATAGACCCAAAGTAGCAATACTCACCAGTTGCTTATTTCCTATCTGTTTGCGATCAATTGTATCTGCTGGAGTTTAGAATAGTAAGGGGCAACTTGATAGAAACAGATAAGATCTTGAGGGGTCTTGACAGAGTGGATGTGGAGAGGACGTTTCCTCTTGTGGCTGAATCTACAACTAGGGGTTGCTGTTTAAAAATAAGGGGCTGGATTATCCGCACCTCAGGGGCTGGATTCTCCGCACCTCAGGGTCTGGATTCTCCGTACCTCTACGCCGAAATCACGGCCGGCGCTGGGGCAGAGAATCCAGTTTGATTCCTGTGGTAAACCACTGTTGCACCTCTATTAGAGGATGTATGGTAGGACCTGTACTACAGGTACGTTGGTAGTCCCTGCCTGATGGAGTATAAATATGTGTGTCCTCTATGCTGCAGCCATTTCGCCAGCTGCTGTGGGAGGCCACACATCTTGGAGCAATAAAGCCTCAGTTGTATCAAACTCAAGTCTTTGTGCAATTGATCGTGCATCAATTTATTGCTCTAAGATTTTCAAAAAATGGACCTCCGTAGCAAACCAGATCACCTGCAGCTGGATCCGCATTCAAGCGATGCCAAAAAGGACTTTCAGCACTGGCTAGCTTGTTTCGAGGCGTATATCAACTTGGCGTCCAGCCCTGTCTCGGAGGCTCAGAAGATACAGATCCTGTACTCAAGGTTGAGCCCCAGCGTCTTTCCGCTAATCCAGGACGCACTGAACTACGCCGAAGCCATGACGCTTCTGAAAGAGAATTATGCTCAGAAGACGAACACGATCTTCGCCAGGCACGTACTCGCCACTTGCTCTCAACTCCATGGTGAGTCCATAGAAGACTTCTGGCGGGCCCTAATCCCACTCGTCTGGGACTGTGACTGTCAGGCCGTTACGGCCACTGAACATTCAAACCTCCTCATGAGGGACGCGTTTGTTATGGGGATTGGGTCGGACCTCATATGCCAGCGACTGCTAGAAGGGGCCACGCTCGACCTAGCAGAGACAAAGAAACTAGCGCTCTCTAAGATGGTCGCCTCGCGCAACGTTCAGGCCTACACCATCTTCGCCGCCATCTTCTCCCCCTCAGACCACACCGCGGCCAGTGGGCACCGTCAACTTCTCCCCCTCAGACGAAGCGCGGCCAGCGGGCGCTGCTATCTTCCCCTCAGAGCAACACGTGTGGCCCATGGGCACCGCCATTTTGTCCTCAAGATCTTCAGGCGCTGCCATCTTGTCTCCCCCACTGCACATGGGCACTGCCAGCGTTCCAGGACCTGTGCCCCCCGGGCTCCCTATCATCCGACACCAGCGACGACCAACCACGACTTGCCTCAGTGATCATCAACCAGTTTCGTCCGCACAACCTGGCCACCGCATCGACCAGCATTAAAATCAACGGACCTCTTGCCTGCTGGACTCCGGGAGCACCGAAAACTTCATCCACCCGGATACGGTAAGGCGCTGCTCCCTTGCAGTACACCCCGCCAACCAAAAAATCTCACTGGCCTCCAGATCCCATTCCGTGGCGATCCTGGGGTACTGTACAGTCGCACGCACGGTCCAGGGCGTAGAATTCAGTGGCATCCGCCTCTACGTCCTCCCTAATCTCTGCGCTGCCCTTCTACTCGGCCTAGACTTCCAATGCAACCTCCAGAGCCTAACCCTGAAATTCGGCGGGCCCCTACCACCCCCCACTCTGTGTGGCCTCACGACCCTAAAGATGGATCCGCCTTCCCTCTTTGCAAATCTAACCTCAGATTGCAAACCCATCGCCACCAGGAGCAGACGGTACAGCACCCAGGACAGGACCTTCATCAGGTCCGAGGTCCAGCGACTGCTTTATGAAGGCATCATTGAGGCCAGTAACAGCCCCGTGAGAGTCCAAGTGGTAGTAGGTAAAACGGGGGAGAAATACAGGATGGTTGTGGACTACAGCCAGACCATCAATCGGTAAACGCAGCTCGACGTGTACCCCCTCCCACGCATATCTGATGTGGTCAATCAGATTGCACAGTACCGGGTCTTCTCAACGGTAGACCTCAAATCCGCCTACCACCAGCTCCCCATTCGTAATTCGGACCGTCCATACACTGCTTTTGAGGCAGACGGCCGCCTCTATCAGGGTTCCTCAGGGTTCCCTTCGGCGTCACCAATGGGGTCTCGGTCTTCCAAAGGGAGTTTGCGGTACGGTTTGCGGGCCACCCTTCCGTACCTAGATAACGTCACCATCTGCGACCATGATCGGCAGGACCCGACGCCAACCTTGCCAAATTTCTCCACACCGCCACTCTCCTAAACCTCACCTACAACAAGGAGAAGTACGTGTTTAGCATGACCCGCTTAGCCATCCTCGGCTATGTGGTCCAGAACGGAGTTCTGGGGCCCGATCGCGATCGCATGCGCCCCCTCATGGAGCTCCCCTTCCCCCACTGCCCCAAGGCCCTCAAACGCTGCCTGGGGTTCTTTTCGTACTACGCTCAGTGGGCCACAAACTATGCGGACAAGGTCCGCCCATTTTCCAGTCAACCCATTTTCCCCTGATGGCCGAGGCACAACAGGCCTTCGCCCGTATCAGAGCCGATATCGCCAAGGCCAGGATGCACGCAGTAGAAGAGACACTGCCTTTTCAAGTAGAGAGCGACACATCAGACATCGCCCTAGCCGCCACCCTCAATCAGGCAGGCAGACCCGTGGCATTCTTTTCCCGCACCCTTCATACCTCAGAAATTTGGCACTCATCCGTCGAAAAAGAGGCCCAAGCTATCGTTGAAGTTGTGCGGCATTGGAGGCATTACCTGGCCGGCAGGAGACTCACTCTCCTCACTGACCAATGGTCGGTAGCCTTCATGTTCAATAAAACACAGCGGGGCAAGATCAAGAATGATAAGATCTTGAGGTAGAGGATCGAGCTCTCCACCTACAATTACGAGATTTTGTATCGCCCCGATAAGCTCAATGAGCCCCCAGACACCCTATCCCGAGGTACATGTGCTAGCGCACAGATAGACCGACTCCGGGCCCTGTACGATAGCCTTTGTCACCCGGGAGTCACACAGTTGTACCATTTCATAAAGCACCGCAATCTGCCCTACTTCGCCGAGGACCTACGGACAATCACCAGGGACTGCCAAGTCTGTGTGGAGTGCAAGCCGCAGTCCAACCGGCCGAACTGTGCGCGCCTGGTGAAGGCCTCCTGCCCTTTTGAACGTCTTAACGTGGACTTCAAAGGGCCCGTCCCCTCCACCAACCGAAACACGTATTTTCTCAGTGTGGTCGATGAGTACTCCAGATTCCCCTTCGCCATCCAATGCCCCGAAATGACGTCTGCCACTGTCCTCAAAGCCCTCAAGATGGTCTTCGCTCTGTTTGTTTTCCCTGCCTACATCCACAGTGACAGGGGATCCTCCTTCATGAGTGATGAGCTGCGTCAGTTCCTGCTCAGCAGGGGTATCGCCTCCAGCAGAACGACAAGCTACAACCCCCAGGAAATGGACAGGTAGAGAGGGAGAACGTCTTTTTGTCTGCCCAGGAAGTCCAGACTTGGCTCGTAGCTCCAGGATCTGTCCTGCCCCGTAGGCACATCCGACTCCACAAGTCGGACCCGTTGGTGGAGAGGGTGCAATTGCTCCATGCAAACCCCCAGTATGCCCACGTGGCATACCCCGACGGCCGGCAGGAAACTGTCTCCCTCAGGGACCTGGCACCAGCAGGTTGCACACACACACACACACACACACACACACCCCGGCCCGGCGCCACCCTCCCCTCCCCCGGCGCTCCCAGCAGTAACCCCCCCAGGACCATCCGTCCTTCCCCTGCCCACACCCGAGGATGAAGAGGATTTTGGCACACTCCCGGAATCATCCAACATCAGGCAAGCATCGGCATCGCCGCCACCACTACGTCGCTCCCAGTGGCACATCAAGGCCCCGGACCGGTTAAACCTCTAACTGGTCCACTGGACTTCAAAAGACGCTTTTTTTTCTCTTTCTCTCTATCGAATATTGTAAATGTCAAAACCATTTGTTGTATATAGTTCTCCACTACCCCCGCCCGACTCAATTTTAACGGGGTGAATATGGTAAACCATTGTTGCACCTCTATTAGAGGATGTATGGTAGGACCTGTACTACAGGTACGTTTATAGTCTCTGCCTGCTGGCTCCGCCCAGTAGGCGGAGTATAAATATGTGTGTCCTCTATGTGGCAGCCATTTCGCCAGCTGCTGTGGGAGGCCACACATCTTAGAGCAATAAAGCCTCAGTTGTATCCAACTCAAGTCTTTGTGCAATTGATCGTGCATCAACGCTGAAATCGGGTCCGCGGCGGTTCAGCGATCTTCTGGGCACCGAAAAGCGGCATCACCGGTGAGTACGCCACGTCGCCGGGGGCCATTGCCAGAGGCCCACTCCGACATTCTCCACCCCCGACGGCATGGAACTAATCTGATATTGCTGGTCGCCATGGTTGTGGGCGGGTCAATTGGAGGCCCCCCCCCCCTTATAGGCGGCCGGGGAAAGATTGTGCGGGGTTTGAGGGCCAGGCGTATGGCCGATTGGGGGGGGGGTCTCTTTCTTGGGTCTGGCTCTGCAGTCAGAGTCCGCCATGGAGCACGGCGCGGCTGCTTGCATTCAACGTCCTGCACATGCTTGTTCTCTGACCCGGAAGTGCGGGGGCGTGTATCTGCAGCAAAAGCTGCGAGATTTACTCAGGGTCCCTGCTAGCCCCCTGCAGTGCTTCGAAATCATGTCCCTTTTTTCCAGGATTTTCAGGAGTTTTGATGTGTGTCCTCTATGGGGAGTCAAAACTCCCCAGTTTTGATGCCGGCGTGGGGACATAGTCCCAATAATGGAAAATCCAGCCCACGATTCGCCCATTTGAGACAGAGATGTGAAGAACTTTTTTCTCTCCAGAGGTAGTGAGTTTTTGGAACTCCCTTCTCAAAAGGCAGTGGAAGCAGGGTGTTCTGAATGTTTTCAAAGCAAAGGTAAATAGGCTCTTGATAAACAAGGGGGTGAAAGGCTCTTGGGAGTAGGCGGGCGGTTACAGTCAGATCAGATATGATCTTATTGAATGGTGGATCAGGCTTGAAGGGCCCAATGGCTTATTTTGCTGCTACTAATCTGTGTGTTTGTATTTAGATGTGCCTGCTGCAGCACACTTATCTGAACCATGGTTGATACCCCAGTTTGATGTTAGTGGTGGAGTGGGGGATATTGTTAAAAAGTGGGGAAAACTAAGATTAAAATATGAAATTGGGATAAAATTAAATAAAATGGGGGATTGATAAGGGCAGCTGTCTGAAGGGGTGTCTTGATACGCAAATTATCATACAGCATGCGAATTAGCAAGTGCATAATTATACGACTAGGGGAAAACAATGGGGTATAGGATAGGTAACATCGCAATGGAGAGATAAGGGAATTAGCACTTATGTGCTCAAAGCTGTGTCCACATGGTGGGTAACATCAAAGGGAAAGAATGATATATCCATAGCACAATAACTGGAAAAAGACATAGTAGAGGCAGCTACCATTACAATCACACCCAGCTGCAGAGAACAGCCTCTCCTGAAATCAGGTTATGGCTAAAAGGACGGCTGATTAAAATCCAAAACTCGGACCGAGAAGATTACTGCTTCACTAAAACTGAGAGCAGCACGGAGGCACAGTGGTTAGCACTATGGCTTTATGACTTCCGGTTGCGGCTATGCGGAGCTAAGCCGCACGTTCAGCAGGTCCCGCTTTAATAGGACTTGTGGGCTCTTTTAAGGACCCCAAACGGCGCTGATTCGACGATTCCCGGTGGATAAAGGCGTCTGGAGCAAAACCCCCCTGGATTTATGGTGCGGACCCGGAATGGGGTGAGGAGAAAAACGGCAGTAGCTCCCCTGGAAAAGCGGGGGAAGGTGGACAAAATGGCGGCCGGTGGAGCCCCTGAGGAGTGGAGGCAGTGGGCGGAGGAGTAGCAGGCGGCCCTTCTGCGCTATTTTACGGAGCTGAAAGGGGAGTTGTTGGAATCCCTCAAGGTGACGACTAGTAAGCTGCTGGAGACCCAGACAACCCAGGGTGCAGCGATACTTGAGTTGCAGCAGCAGGCCTCTGAGCGCGAGGAGGAGGTTCTTCCTCCGTAACCGAAGCTCCTCGAAGCGCCTCGTGGGGAAGGTGGAGATACACGAGGCGCTTCATAAAAAGTGGCAAGATCGGTTCGAGGAGATGGAGCTTCGGTCACGGAGGAAGAACCTGCGGATCCTGGGCCTCAAGGAGGGGCTGGAGGGGTCGGACCTGCCGGCCTATGTGGCCGTGATGCTGAACTCGCTGGTGGGGGCAGGATCCTTCCATCTGCCCCTGGAGCTGGAGGGGGCCCACAGAGTACTGGCCAGACGGCCTAAGGCGAATGAACCCCCGCGGGCGGTGCTGGTGCGTTCCATCGGTTCAGTGACCGGGAGTGTGTTCTGCGATGGGCCAAGAAGGTGAGGAGTAGCAAGTGGGAGAATTCGGTAGTGCGTGTCTACCAGGACTGGAGTGCGGAGGTGGCCAAGCGGAGAGCCGGGTTTAACCGGACGAAGGCGGTGCTCCACGGAAAGCAGGTGAAGTTCGGCATGTTGCCACCTACGCACCTGTGGGTCACCTACAAGGACCGGCATTACTACTTTGAGTCCCCGAGGAAGAGTGGGCCTTTGTGCAGGCTGAAAAGTTGGACTTGAACTAGAGATTGGGGCTGTGGGAGTTTTTCTATTTCTGTATCACTGTTTATGCTGTTACTGGTTATTCTGTTTGTTTCTGTTTTTTCACTCGCTTTCGGACGATGTGGGTTATGGTTTTGTGTTTTAAGGGGGGTATTGGGGTTTGTGGTTGATCTGTGTCTTTGTTTGTACGGAGTTGGTGGATGGGTTGGGACTGCTGTTTGGGAGCTGCGTTGGTGGGGTGGGGCAGTGTGAAAGCGCGGGCTTTTCTCTGGTTTCCCGCGCTGCGGGATGAGGGGGGTGGAGCTGGTGGCGAGGGGAGTGGTTATCAGACCCGTTTTCCCACGCCGAAGTGGTGCCAAGGAGCTGATGCAGGGGAGGAGGGGGGGACCTCATATCGGGAGGGGTCAGAGTTAGGGCGGGAGCTGCCAGGGTCAGCAGAAGTCAGCTGGCTCACGGGAGTACAGTGGAGGGAGCGACGCGGCTAGGAGGGCTCCTAGCCTGGGGGGGGGGATACCGGGTTGCTGCTGGATTGGCCAGGGAGGAGTTGGTGCGGGTCGGGGTGAGGTTCTATCGCCACGAGAAACGGGCCGAATGGGTGCTGGCCAGGTGCGAGCAGTCGATGGGCTATGGCTAGTCGACGGGGGAGGGGGCGGGGTGCCCCCTGATCCGGCTGATTACGTGGAACGTGGAGGGGTTGAATGGGCCGGTTAAGCGGGCCCGGGTGTTTTCGCATCTGAAGGGGCTGAAGGCGGACGTGGCCATGCTCCAGGAGACCCACCTGAAGGTGGCGGACCAGGTCCGTCTGAGCAAGGGGTGGGTGGGGCAGGTTTTCCATTCAGGGCTCGACTCGAAGAACCGGGGGGTGACGATCCTGGTGCGGAAGAGGGTGGCGTTTGAGGCGTCTGAGGTTGTGGCTGATAGTGGCGGCAGATATGTGATGTTGAGCGGTAAGCTACAGGGGGAGAGGGTGGTGTTGGTAAATGTGTACGCCCCAAATTGGGATGATGCTGGTTTCATGAGGCGTATGTTGGGCCGCATATCTGGCCTGGAGGTGGGGGGCTTGATCATGGGGGGTACTTCAATACGGTGCTGGATCCCCTACTGGATCGTTCTAGTACAAGGACAGGCAGGAGGCCGGCGGCGGCCAAGGCGTTGAGGGGGTTTATGGACCAGATGGGAGGAGTGGATCCCTGGAGGTTCGGGAGGCCGAGTGCTCGGGAGTACTCTTTTTTTCTCCCATGTACACAGGGTGTATTCCCGCATTGATTTCTTTGTTTTGAGTAGGGGGCTGGTCCCGAGGGTGGAGGAGGCCGAGTATTCGGCTATTACGATTTCGGACCATGCTCCGCATTGGGTGGATCTGGAGATGGGGGAGGTGCGGGACCAGCGCCCGCTTTGGCGTCTGGACGCGTGGTTGTTGGCGGATGAGGAGGTGTGTAGGAGGGTTCGGGGATGTATCGAGAGGTACCTCGAGGTCAATGATACTGGGGAGATCCAGGTGGGGATGGTGTAGGAGGCTCTGAAGGCAGTGATTAGTGGGGAGCTGATCTCCATCCGAGCCCATAGGGAGAGGGGGGAGAGGAGGGAGAGGGAGAGACTGGTGGGGGAGCTGTTGAGTGTGGATAGGAGGTACGCGGAGGCCCCGGAGGAGGGATTGCTGGGGGAACGGCGTAGCTTACAGGCCAAGTTTGATTTATTGACTGCCAGAAAGGCGGAGACACAGTGGAGGAAGGCGCAGGGAGCGGTCTATGAGTATGGAGAGAAGGCGAGCAGAATGCTGGCGCATCAGCTTCGTAAGCGGGACGCAGCTAGGGAGATTGGTGGAGTGAAGGATAGGGGTGGGAATGTGGTGCGGCAGGGGGCAAAGGTCAATGAGGTCTTTAGGGACTTTTATAGGGAACTGTACCGGTCGGAGCCGCTGGTGGTGGGAGGGGGAATGGAGAGTTTTTTGGACAGGCTGCGATTTCCAAGGGTGCAGGAGGAGCAGGTGAAGGGACTGGGGGCGCCGATCGAGTTGGAGGAGCTGGTCAGTGAGATTGGCCACATGCAGTCGGGGAAGGCGCCAGGACCGGATGGGTTCCCGGTTGAATTTTATAAGAAATACGCGGACCTGCTGGGCCCCCTGTTGGTTAGGACCTTCAACGAGGCATGGGAGGGGGGTGTTTTGCCCCCGACAATGTCTCGGGCGCTGATTTCCCTGATCCTGAAGCGTGATAAGGACCCCTTGCAGTGCGAATCATACAGGCCAATTTCACTGCTGAATGCAGACGCCAAGTTGCTGGCGAAGATCTTGGCCACTAGAATAGAGGACTGGGTGCCGGGGGTGCTACATGAAGATCAGACGGGTTTTGTGAAGGGGAGGCAGCTGAACACTAACGTGCGAAGGCTGCTAAATGTGATAATGATGCCGGCAGCAGAAGGAGAGGCGGAGATTGTGGTGGTATTGGATGCGGAGAAGGCCTTTGACAGGGTTGAGTGGGGGTACTTGTGGGAGGTGTTGGAGAGGTTCGGGTTTGGGGTGGGTTTATTAAATGGGTGAGGTTGCTGTACGAGGCCCCGATGGCGAGTGTAGCGACAAATGGGAGGAGGTCTGAGTACTTCAGGCTCCACCGTGAGACGAGGCAGGGGTGCCCCCTGTCCCCCTTGCTTTTTGCGTTGGCAATTGAGCCTCTTGCCATGGCTCTCAGGGAGTCGGGGAGGTGGAGGGGTTTGGTGCGAGGTGGGGAGGAGCACTGAGTGTCGCTGTATGCGGACGACTTGCTGTTGTATGTAGCAGATTCTTGCTGAGTTTGGGAGTTTCTCGGGCTATAAATTGAACCTGGGCAAGAGTGAGATGTTTGTTGTACACCCGGGAGATCAGGAGGAGGGGATTGGTAGGCTCCCGCTAAAGAGGGCAGTGAGGGGTTTTAGGTACCTGGGGGTTCAGGTGGCTAGGAGCTGGGGGACTCTGCACAAGCTCAATTTTACTAGGTTGGTGGAGCAGATGGAGGAGGAATTTAAAAGGTGGGACATGCTGCCGTTGTCGTTGGCGGGTAGAGTACAGTCCGTTAAAATGACGGTGCTCCCGAGGTTCTTGTTTTTGTTTCAGTGCCTCCCCATTTTCATTCCGAGGGCCTTTTTTAGGAGGGTGAACAGCAGCATTCTGGGATTTGTTTGGGCGCATGGGACTCCGAGGGTAAGGAGGGTCTTTTTGGAGCGGGGCAGGGATAGAGGGGGGCTAGCGCTGCCCAACCTCTCTGGGTACTATTGGGCGGCTAACGTCTCGATGGTACGTAAGTGGGTAATGGATGGGGAGGGGACAGCATGGAAACGGATGGAGATGGCGTCCTGTGGAGGCACGAGCCTGAAGGCACTGGTAACGGCGCCGCTGCCGCTCCCTCCAACGAGGTACACTACGAGCCCGGTGGTGGCGGCTACCATCAAAATTTGGGGGTAGTGGAGGCGCCACAGGGGGAAAGTGGGGGGCTCAGTGGCGGCCCCGCTGCGGGGAACCACCGGTTTGTCCCAAGGAACATGGATGGCGGGTTCCTGGGGTGGCACAGGGCGGGTATTAGGAAGTTGGGAGACCTGTTCATTGACGGGAGGTTTGCGAGCCTTGGTGAATTGGAGGAGAAGTTTGGGCTCCCCCCGGAGAATATGTTCAGGTACCTTCAGGTCAAGGCGTTTGCTAGGCGGCAGGTGGAGGGATTCCCTTTGCTGCCCCCGCGGGGGGTAAGGGATAGGGTACTTTCGGGGGTGTGGGTCAGGGATGGGAAGGTGTCTGACATCTACCAGGTGATGCAGGAGGTGGAGGAGGCGTCGTTAGAGGAGCTGAAGGCTAAGTGGGAGGTGGAGCTGGGGGAGCAGATTGAGGAGGGGACATGGGCGGACGCCTGGAGAGGGTGAACTCCTCCTCTTCATCTGCGAGGCTTAGTCTCATCCAGTTCAAGGTGCTGCACCGGGCCCACATGTCCGGATCTAGGATGAGTAGGTTCTTTGGGGGCGAAGACAGGTGTGTCAGGTGTTCGGGGAGTCCAGCGAACCATGCCCATATGTTGTGGGCATGCCCGGCACTGGAGGAGTTCTGGAAGGGGGTGGCGGGGACAGTGTCGAGAGTGGTGGGATCCAGGGTCAAGCCAGGTTGGGGACTCGCGATATTTGGGGTTGGGGTGGAGCCGGGAGTGCAGGAGGCGAAAGAGGCCGATGTTTTAGCCTTTGCGTCCCTAGTAGCCCGGCGGAGGATCTTGCTGCAGTGGAAAGATGCGAGGCCTCCGAGTGTGGAGACCTGGATAAATACATGGCGGGATTCATTAAGCTGGAGAGGGTCACGTTCGCCCTGAGGGGGTCGGTACAAGGGTTCTTTAGGAGGTGGCAGCCTTTCCTCGACTTTCTGGCTCAACGATAAGGAACTAGGTCAGTAGCAGCAGCAACCCGGGGGGGAGGGGGGGAAAGGGGGGGGGGGGGGGGGGTCTTAGGGGGATAGTGTTTCAGTTAATTTGCTTATTGTTAATTTATTTTGTTGTCTATTGGGCTTGGGGGGGGGGTTTGTTATATGCGTTGTTACGGGACAGGGGGGTGTTTATTATTGTTATTGCTATTATTGTTCTGTTGATATATTTTTTTTAAAAATTCCAATAAAAATTATTTACAAAAAAAAAGCACTATGGCTTTATTGCGGAGGGTCCCAGGTTGATTCCCAGCAAGGATCACTGTCTTCGCATTTCCCCATGTCTGCATCGGTTTCATCTGGGTGCTCCGATTTCCTCCCACAAGTCCCGAGAACTATTAGGTGAATTGGACATTCTGAATTCTCCCTCACTGTACCCAGCCAGGCGCCGGAATGTGTCGACTAGGGGATTTTCACAGTAACTTCATTACAGTGTTAATGTAAGCCTACTTATGACAATAAAGTAAGGTGTCTTACAACACCAGATTAAAGTCCAACATGTTTGTTTCAAACACTAGCTTTCGGAGCACTGCTCCTTCCTCAGGTGAATGAAGCGGTTTGTTCCAGAAACATATATACAGACAAATTCAAAGATGCCAGCGAATGCTTAGAATGCGAGCATTTGCAGGTAATTGAATCTTTACAGATCCAGAGATAGGGGTAACCCCAGGTTAAAGAGGTGTGAATTGTCTCAAGCCAGGACAGTTGGTAGGATTTTGCAAGCCCAGGCCAGATGGTGGGGGATGAATGTAATGAGACATGAATCCCAGGTCCCGGTTGAGGCTGTACTCATGTATGCGGAACTTGGCTATAAGTTTCTGCTCAGAGATTCTGCATTGTCGCGCGTCCTGAAGGCCGCCTTGGAGAACGCTTACTCGGAGATCAGAGGCTGAATGCCCTTGACTACTAAAGTGCTCCCCGACTGGAAGGGAACATTCCTGCCTGGTGATTGTCGCGCGATGTCCGTTCATTCGTTGTCACAGTGTCTGCATGGTCTTGACAATGTACCACGCTTCGAGACATCCTTTCCTGCAGCGTATGAGGTAGACAATGTTGGCTGAGTCGCACGAGTATGTACCGGGTACCTGGTGGGTGGTGTTCTCGCGTGTAATGGTAGTATCCGTTTCGATGATCTGGCACGTCTTGCAGAGATTGCCATGGCAGCGTTGTGTGGTGTTGTAGTCGCTGTTCTGAAGGCTGGGTAGTTTGCTGCAAACAATGGTTTGTTTGAGGTTGCGCGGTTGTTTGAAGGCAAGTAGTGGGGGTGTGGGGATGACCTTGTGCGACTCGTGCGACTCGGCCAATGTTGTCTACCTCATATACTGCAGGAAAGGATGTCCCGAAGCGTGGTACATTGGCGAGACCATGCAGACACTGCGACAACGAATGAACGGACATCGCGTGACAATCACCAGGCAGGAATGTTCCCTTCCAGTCGGGGAACACTTCAGCAGTCAACTGCATTTAGCCTCTGATCTCCGGGTAAGTGTTCTCCAAGGCGGCCTTCACGACGCGCAACAACGCAGAATCGCTGAGCAGAAACCTATAGCCAAGTTCCGCACACATGAGTACGGCCTCAATCAGGACCTTGGAATCATGTCGCATTACATTCATCCCCCACCATCTGGCCTGGGCTTGCGAATTCCTACTAACTGTCCTGGCTTGAGACAATTCACACTTCTTTAGCCTGGGGTTACCCCTATCTCTGGATCTGTAAAGATTCAATTACCTGCAAATGCTCGCATTCTAAGCATTGTCTGGTATCTTTGAATTTGTCTATATATATGTTTCTGGAACAAACCTCTTCATTCACCCGAGGAAGGAGCAGTGCTCCGAAAGCTCGTGTTTGAAACAAACATGTTGGACTTTAACCTGGTGTTGTAAGACTTCTTACTGTGCTCGCCCCAGTCCAACGCCGACATCTCCACATTATGACAATAAAGATTATTATTATAAAGTTGGTTTCCCCAAACGAGGACAAGTAACCTGTGCGTGGTGAATATTAATTGGATTTAGCTCATAGAGTTATATAATATTGGATGTTGTCTGGAAACAAAGTCCTCTCAGTTCAGGAAATTTAGGTAATTGGGAACAAAGGGGTAACTTCATGTAATGCTGTGTTTGTAGAACTATCAGTGTAGTTAGGTATACTGTTATAGTGTATTCCTAGTGTATAGTGTCCTTGTGTGTTTTTATTTTAAGTTAATAAATATTTTTTATTAATGAATCACAAAACGACTGGACTATTCCTCCTTGGTTTGCATACCGTTTCTCACCGTATACCAAATTGAAAATATACTCCGTTAAGAATCTGGGTTTCAGTTTACCCTTCTGGGTTTCGAGATAACCTCGCATCTAACATCAGTGGGATTCTTCACAAAATATATCCAGAGTCAATGTTGAGGACTTCCAGGGCAACCCCTTCCCAACTGTATACTGTGCCGCCAGCTCTGATGGATTTGCCCAGTCAGTGGGCCGGGGACGGTGATGGTGGTGTCAGGGACATTGTCTGCAAGATATGATTCAATGAGGATGAATACGTCAGGCTGTGGCCTGGCGGACAGCTATCCCATTTTTGGCATAAACCCCCAGATGTAAGTGAGGAGAACTCTGCAGAGTCAACAGGACTGGGTTTGCTATTGTAATGTCCAGTGCCTCGGTCAATGCCAGGTGCTCCATCCGGTTACATTCCTTTTAGACTTCATAGCGGTTTGATACATCAGAGTGACTATGTGCACCATTTAAGAGTCAGTCACATTGCAATGGGTCTGGAGTCACATCTAAGTCAGACCAGATCCCGAAAGGGTCTGAGTGGTCTAAATGGGCTTTTATGACAACTGATTCATGACTGTGTTGTACCTGTAAAACCTCAAATACTTTTGACCAGTTTACTTACTCAAACGTTTTACCCAGGTACAGATTTAACACAATTTTATTCACAATTCTCTTACTCAACAAAATATGACTCAGACTCACAGCTGAGCTTCAGGGTTTACCCGCACTTAGTGACAGAGGCTAGCAGGCTTCGATCACTAGATGTGGATGTCTTCTCTGGGTTTGAAACCAAGGGCCCTTCTTGCGATGGTTGTGCCTGGGGGACACCCAGGTTATCGCTGAGGATCTGTTCTGATGTTCCTTTCTTTATACTCATATGCTGGGATTGAGTCAGAGGTATACACCCACAACTGGCCATTGTCCCATCGAGATCCCAACTTGTTAATGGGAAAGACAGGATACTCCTGTTTATCTGGGGTGATTCAATCAAGACCCATTGTCCTCTGAAACACCTTCATCTGACCAGCCCTCAGCTCATTATGGAGTCTGATGGCTTCTTTTGTCTGTTCTTCATCCTGCTGCAAAGTTATCACCTGTGTCTGGAGGTTTGTTACATATTCATAGCATGGTCTTGTTCTTTGGAGTGGGTAATCACAAAGACCATACAGCGAAAACAAGTTTATGTATTGACTTGAGTGTTTTTGCAGAAGGCTAGTATCGATTCCAGCCAGGGCCTCATGAGATAGGCCAGGAACAGAAACTATGTGAATCTTCGCAGTCTGTTTTCAGTATCACAACTGCCATTACAGAGACCAGCTTTTTTTTAAATTCCAGATTTATTAACTGTATTCAAATTCCACCAGCTGCCATGGTGGGATTTGAACCCATGACCCCAGAACATTAGCCTGGGCTTCTGGATTACTAGCCCAATGACACAACCTCCATGCCTCCCCTTCTGATGTTGGAAGACGAAGAAATTCACAAAAACAATTTATTATTCTAAATTGTAGCTCTGGGAACAATTTAGCAGTGTCCCAACGTGTCAACATCTGAAAAACACAAGAGGTGTTATTTATATTAAGCTCATGAAACTAACAAACTGATGCAACTGACGAGGAGAGAAAGCTTCATTCCATCAACATCAAACATAAAAAAGTCAAAACATTACCATATATGGCAGTGAGGAGGCCCCTGTACATAACAACGTCTGAATGAGTAAGAGCATTGTGCCTGGGTCAGTCAACACACGTAAACCCATTAGGGACCTCTTTCCACGCGCATGCTACCTTATAGCTTAAATCCGTGTTTTTCAAACTATTTTTCCAGGGACCCATTTTTACCAACCGGCCAATCTTCGGGACCCACACTGGCTGACCTTCGTGACCTACACTGGCCGTCATTCACGACCTACCATTTTCTCTTACCTTTAATGCGAGAGGTGAGCCTGCTTGGTCCTCACGATCTCTCACTCCAATCAGGTTCACAGGAGGAGAGGGCTATGCGCATATCAGGTTCAGGATTCAGCAGGTTCCTCAGTGCTGTCTTAATCTTTGTGAGGATGAAAAATCCAACCTCAGACGTGTCGGTCTTTGTGAAGGACAAAAGCAACAAAATGCTTGTTTACTCAGCTCCAGATACTGCTCGGAGATGCTACCCCAGGATGCTGACTGTTTCATTGACTTGTGCCGTGTTTTTAATGTGTATCAAAGTTGAGGCGCAGAAGTTCAGTCAGCTTCATTTGGAGTCAGGCTTGCCAGTCCATTTACAGTTTCCTTACTAACGCTGTTTTCTTTGATGTGTTGTATCAGTATAGGGAACGTAGTAATTTTGACTTTGCACTCGCAATTGCCTAACTTTCTGTGACTTTTGGAAAGCCGTGATTGCTTCACAGTGCCGAAAGCAATCATCATCCTTCCCATGCAATTTGAGGTTCAGTTCATTTAGAATTGAAAAGATGTCTGCAAGGTAAGCTGTAGTTAGCATCCAAGTTTCATCAGCAAACTAATCAGCCAGAGAGGACAATTTATAGAGGAGGAAAGTGTGGATTTTGTACCACCGTTCGTAAACTCTGAGTAGCTCCCCTCTTGACTGATCATTACAGTAACTGTTCAAGCGGATGAAGTTCACCGTTATTGGGATTGACTGGTCACTGTTTTGATTCAATGCTTTAATGTACTCTAAAAGGTCAGCAAAAAACTTATCGCAACCCTTCAGTACACAGAGGGCGATGATGTGATGATTTACAATGGCTTTCATTATATTCCTTGCTAAACATTCAGTTCTGTCCATGATTAAACCATGCTGAATATAGGGCGGGATTCTCCAATTCCCCGCCGGACTCGAGAATCACTGGGGGAGGGGGAGTGCGTGAATCCCACCCGAGGCCGGTTTTTCGGCGGGGGCGGGAATCGCGTTGCGCCGGTCGGGGGCCGTTGGCAGTGCCCCCCACCCTCGGCGATTCTCCGCTCCGCGATGGGCCGAGTGGCTGCCCGTTTTCATCCAGTCCTGCCGGTGTAAATCAAACATGGTCCTTACCGCTCTGCAGGCGGCCTGCGGAGTCCTCGGGGGGGGGGGGGGGGGGGGGGGGGGGGCACGGTGGCCTGGCCCACAATCGGGGCCCATCCGATCTGCGGGCGGGCCTGTGCCGTGGGGGCACTCTTTCCCTCCGCGCCGGCCGTTGTAACGGTCCACCATGGCCGGCGTGGAGAGCCCCCCTGCGCATGCGCTGGGATCAAGCCAGAACACGCTGGCGCTCCCGCGCATACGCCAACTCGTGCCGGCTGGCGGAGGCCCTTCAGCGCTGGTTAGCACGGTGCCAACCCCGCAGGCGCCGGCCTAGCCCCTGAAGGTGTAGCGGCTTCCACACCTTCTGGGTGGCCCAACGCCAGAGTGGTTCACGCCACACCTCGGCGCCGGAATGGTCCACCCCGCCGAATAGCGGAGAATCCCGGCCATATACTCTCTCCAGATCATTTGAGTCATGATTTGGGATGCAAAGGTCATAGCCTTGTTCATTCCCTGTGATTACCATGCAGTCAGCTGCTGCCATGCCTCGATCGCACTTTGAACTCGGGCTCAGGTCCCAACACTCCCGGGCCGCATGCACACTGATGAGCGGGCACGCATATGCAGTGTGCCCGCATTTTTTTCGCTGGGAGCAGCTGACATTTCAAAAGCTGCTCGCAGCGGAATGGTTAAAAGCCAGCTGCTGCGGATGTTCCACGTGAATTCCATTCCCGTGATTGGGAATACCGTGATGACTGGCTCCGAGACCATTCCGACACCTGCGGGTCGTGATCCCCACTTTGAAAATGTGTGACTTAAATCATTTTTTAAAAAAAAAAACGCATTTTATTCAAACTTGTATCAAAGTAGGTTATAGCAAATAAACACCCTGGGAAACATTCTTCCCAACAATCAACTATATAGTATGTACAGATCCCCCCCCGCTGCCACGAACAACTCCTCACAGTGACAAACATCCCCCACCTTTTCTCGAACTCCCCTGCTGAGCCCCTTAACTCATACTTTATCTTTTCTAATTGCAGGAAGTCGTACAAGTCACCCAACCATGCTGCTACCCCCGGTGGCGATGGCGACCGCCACTCCAGCAAAATTCATCGCCGTGCAATCAGAGAGGCGAAGGCCATGGAATTAGCCTTCCTCCTCTCCATGAGCTCCGGCTTCTCTGAAACCCCAAATATCGCCACCAAAAGGTCCGGATCCAGTCCTTCCTCCACTATCCTGGCTAAGACCGCGAACGCTCCCACCCAGAATCTTCCTAATTTTTCACGACCCCAAACCATGTGCGCATGATTCGCTGGCCTCTGCCCACACCTCTCAAACTCATCTGCTACCCCTCTGAAAGAACCCACTCATTCTCGCCCGAATCATATGCACTCTGTGCACCAGCTTGAACTGTATCAGGCTCATCTTTGCACAAGAGGAGGTCCCGTTTACCCTTCGCAGTGCCTCACTCCATACTCCCCAGTTGATCTCCATTCCAAACTCCGCTTCCCATTTCTCCTTGATCTTCACCACCCGCTCACATCCCTGCTCCCCCAGCCACTTATATATATCCCCAATTCTTCCCTCCCCTTCCACATCCGGAAGCAGTAGTCACTCCAGCAGGGTGTATCCCGGCAATCTAGGGAACCCCTTCCAGACCTTTCGTGCAAAGTCTGTAGATACCTGAACTCACTACCCCTCGGCAGCTCTACCCTCTCCCTTAGCTCCTCCATACTGGCGAACCCTTCCTCCAAATACAAATCCCTCACCTTGACCAGCCCCACTTCCCTCCACCTCCTGTATACACTATCCTGCCCCCCGGCTCAAACCCATGATTCTCGCACAGCGGCGTTAGCACCGACATCCCTTCCACCCTAAAATGTCTCCTCAGCTGATTCCATATCTTCACCGCGGACTGCACCACTGGGCTCCCTGAATACCTACTCGGAGCCATTGGCAATGCTGCCATCACCTTTGCCCTCAAACTGGCTTAAATCGTTGAATACAACAGGAATGGTTCATATTCACAGATAGAAGGACTGATTTTAACCCCACCTTCACAGCACAGAACAGTCTCCCTTCCTCTAGCTGTCACTTCTCCGGGCTGCTGGTTTTGGTACGCGAATGTCCATCCTTGTGGAGTAATGCCAATTGTGAATGAATAGACTTTTTGGGAGTTATTTTGACCACATAAAACGGGTGGTTGTGGTTGGTGGAATGCTAAAATGGAAAAATTTCAAGTTCTCCTACAACCTGCCCAAATATTTCACCTATTTCAGTTGCAACGCTGGCTGACAAAGTTAGCCAAGCCGTGGGACGCCTGGCAGAGAAAAAGGATTGAGGTCTGCTTGCTGGAAGAAGTAATATGCTCTGTAGCACTGCTTGTGGGCCAAGAGAAACAGGACTGCTTCCTCCCAGCCCACCAAGCTTGCCTATGCTAAACCCCCTCCACAAACCCCAAGATCCAAAAATAACCATAACCACCCCCCTTGGAGATTGGACGTTCCCAAGATCTTAACTACTCTCCAGACCAAGCTGTACATCTCTATTGCATATTCCCTGCCTGACAGGGAGCCAACCCTGTCAATCGTGCTCACATCAGGGTGGGGAACCTGTTTGAAAGAAAAGACTCCAGAGCTTGTAACCCAAACAAAACTTCTCCGTTACCCCATGCCCAAACTCCGTCTCAGTCAAGACTGGCACTTTTAACGCTTGATTAGCTGATTCTCGACTGTCTGTCCTTATTCCCATTTCCAATATTTTACAACTATTAAGCTAAAATGGAAATAAGCACATTTTTTCCCTCCTTATTTGCAACAGTCTCCAGGAAGTGACTTTTTAAGGGTCAGAGAGTTGGTATACCTACAGAAACTAGACACGTAAGCAGTTAGAATGGGCCACGGAACTTACTCCATGGTCTTACCACCGGCTGCAATTTCAACCTGCTATTCTGTAGGGATGACTGCAGGACATAATTACCCACATAATTGGGTAAATAGACTCTGCCTGTATCATTTGCAGGGTAAAGACATTTTAACTGGAGCCTGTGTTGGGGAGCTTTTGTTGCCACTCTGCCAGGTACCAGGAGCCACCACCAGAGAGACCCAGTAATCCAGTGGATTTTATTACTGTTTGGTGTTATAGTGGGCAGCATAGGCTGGAATGCTCCTCCGGACCCCATCAAGAAATCCTAGGTATTAAACATGGCTCAATGACAGAGCTTAGGTTGAAGTCCTACTCCAAAAATTTGAGACGAAAGGAAGTTAAGGGGCTATTGTGTTGGCGTGCAGGCTTTGAATGAGCCTGCACCACCAGGAACTTAGTTTTGAAAGGACACCCCGATACAAAAAAAAAATAGAACCCCCCCCCACATGAAAAACCCACATACGCAACACCCCCACACATGGAACACCCCCCCCCCCCCCCCGGATCCCGGATACTGACCCGGGCATGACCCTCTCTTTCCCTTGGGGTGTTAAGTAATGGGTTAAGAGACATTGCAATTAGTTGTCTCATTTATGTTAAGTGTCCAATAATTGACACTGATATGTAAAGGGGCTTCAGGTGGCCTCTGGGTCTGGTGATGTGTAGAGTTTTGTGCAGAGTCTGTTGGAAGAAATAAAAGTGTGTTGGTGAAAAAGGAACAGAACTTTTGTCTCTTCATACCGCAGCATCTAAAATGTCTAAATGGGGATATACTCACCTACTCGCCTCCGGCAGGTTTTGCTCATCAGGCGCACATTGTGAGGACCTGCTGTGCTCTCAAGCCGACATCAATTGGAAACCTAACAGGGGGAGGGCAGGGTTATATTTAATATATTTAATAATAATAATAATCTTTTATTATTGTCACAAGTCGGCTTACAAGAACACTGCATGCAGTTACTGTGAAAATCCCTTAGTTGCCACACTCCGGCACCTGTTCGGGTACACTGAGCGAGAATTCAGAATGTCCAGTTCACCCAACAAGCACGTCTTTCGGGACTTTATGGGACGAAACCGGAGCACCTGGAGGAAAGCCACGCAGACACAGGGAAAACATGCAGACTCCACACAGACAGGGACCCAAACCGGAAATCAAGCCTGGGACCCTGGCGTGGTGAAGCAACATTGCTAACCAGTGTGCTACTATGTCGCCCTGTGGACACGGTAAATACATTCAACGCATTCAAACGGGATCCTGATATTCAATGATCCCCCCCCCCCCCCCCCCGGAAACGGGAGAGGAAAATCCCCCCCCAGTGGCGGACTGGCCAGGGTGTCAGCTTGCCCGATGGCATGTGGGCCCCTGATGAAGTGGGCCCCCTATATCAAATAAAAATGCAATAAAGAAACAAACACAGACAACTGTTTTAGTAATAAAAAGGAATAAGAAAAAAAAGAGAACAGGACACAAATAAGCAGTGCATGAAAAGGAACGAAGCAGAGGAGGTAGTGAAAGGATGTGGACTGGGGGGCCCGGGTCGGGCATAATTAAGGAAATTCCATGTTTTCAGCAAGAGTGTGTGAATTTAAAGATAAAGTTACAATTCGTGATTTGAGATGGTCGGCAACTTCAAAGGCTATCAAGCAGTAGACTTGGTTCAGCCGGTACATCGGTCCGGGGCCCGGAGAGCCAAGAAGGGGCCCGTGAATCTCTGAAGGGCCCTTAAAAATTATAATTAATTAGATAAATAAATCTCCAACTTCTTTCCTGAGATTTGTATTCTAACTTAATAAAATATAATTGTTTTTAAAAAGAGCAATACCAAATAAAATGCAATAAAGAAACAAACAAATAATCACTCAGTGTATGAAGGAACGAAGCAGTATTAAACGGATGTGAAAAGGAGTGGGGGGGG
The DNA here is from genome assembly GCF_902713615.1 of Scyliorhinus canicula. NCBI lineage: Eukaryota > Metazoa > Chordata > Chondrichthyes > Carcharhiniformes > Scyliorhinidae > Scyliorhinus > Scyliorhinus canicula. Next base: position 19,209,711 of record NC_052166.1, on the reverse strand, counting down.
GGGGCTGGTTCACCCGGGTCAGACATAGTTGGAAATCCACGTTTTCAGCAAGAGTGTGTGAATTTAAAGATAAAGTTACAGTTCGTGATTTGAGATGGTCGGCAACTTGAAAGGATATCAAGCAGTACATAGGGTCGTGAGGTCACCGAAAAGGAGAAGCGGTACCTTTGACCGTGAATCATGAGGTCAAAGATATTGAAGTGATAAGCCATGATCGGTAAACTCAAAGGGTTGCGACTTGTAACACTACACTGGTATAAAACTGGACATGTTAACTTTGGTCGTGGGACCATTCTTAATGTCTTACTTTAGTCGGACCAAACTTCTAAGTTTCAACAGTTGTCTCAGTTGCTTGCTGGTGTGAACACTGGACAGTGGATTGTCTCCTTTTTTGAAGCTGCATAGGCCACAGTAGTATTGACTAATGAACATAGCCTATTGAAGTGTAAGTAAGTTATTTTATATTTTTTATCAAGTACGGGTTTATCTGGCGTACCTTCAAGTTATTCTTGCAATCATCAATATTCATTTTTCCTAATGTGGGCTATTTTTAATTAAGTTTTTATTTCAGGAATATTACCCCTACCAGCATGGAAAAGAAAAAGCATAAATCTGGGTCACTAAAACGCAAAGAACAAAAAGAAGCAGAAAGGAAGGAATCAGCCAAGCGATGCAGGCCTATTACAGAGTTTATAATACTACAAGCACAATCCACATCAATATCCAGTTCTGCAACAAATAAGCAAGAAGCAAGAAACAATGCTCATGGTGATGATGCAATGACATGCGAGTTACAAGAACAGGGAAGAGCTACTTTGAATGTAGTGACAAATACAAGTGCATCCATTACTAATCAACCCAGGCCCAATATTTCTTCTGGCTTCCTTGTTCCGGTATTTGTACTGCCTGTAGTTGCAACATCTGAACACATAGCTTCAACTAGTGACAGGGAATTAGATATTCCTTCAAGCATAAATGACTTGGTTTCTGAAGCACATCCTGTAAATGAACCTACGCAAGAAAATGAAAGATCAATTACTGGAATCTTCCAATATCCATCACGAGCAAAGCTAAAACAGTTTTTTGCTGAACATCCACTTCAGCCACTTGATGATCTGCCATTTGATGCTCGTTTGTATGAGAGGAAAATTATGAATGACTCAGTCCCAAGAAAATGGCTAACATATAACAAAGAAAATAGATGCTTATATTGTTCATACTGCTTAGCCTTTGAGTTTCCCAACACTTGTAATCCATCATCCTTTGTACATGGCTTTAGTGACTACAGGCATATTAGCCAGAGCTTGACTTTACATGAATCGACAACAACACATGTCAGAAATGCTCAGCAATATATCAGTGTGGTTAATGATGACACCTTTGATAAATTTTTTGCAGCATCACTAATTAAAAGGAACGAAGAAGTATTGAAGCAGAGAAGTATTGTCATGAGGATTATAGACATCATAAAGATGTTAGGCAAGCAAGTACTTCCTTTTCGAGGTCACAGAAATGAATCGGCCTACACTCTAGATAATGAGGTTCTGAATCATGGCAATTTTTTAGCTACAGTGCAGTTGATGGCAAAATATGACCCCATTATGGCAGCTCATGTTTCTGCAGTGCGAAACAAGTCTAAACAAAGAATCAAACGATTAGAGCAACAAGGAAAGGCTCAAAGTAAAGGCCGTGTAAAACAATTATAAACATGTTAATCAAAATTATGAAGAATATGATTAGTCAACATTTATGATTATACAAGAAAGAATTAGTCATGAAGTTTCTCAAGCAAAATATTCTATTCAGGTTGATTCAACACAAGATCATTTATCCATCGATCAGTTTAGCATTATTATTCGGTATGTGCTTAAAGGTATTATCTGTGAGCGACTACTTTCAGTTGTGCCAAGTAATGATGGTACAGGACAGGGACTTTTTGATCTATTGATTGAAACATTACAGCATCTTAAAATTGACCCCCAAAAATGTTTATCTGATAGCACAGATGGCGCTGCAAGCTACCATGGCCAGTATAATGGTTTACAAAGTAAAATTGCTGATGTGGCTGATCAACATGTTCATATATGGTGCTATGCCCATGTCTTGAATTTGGTGATAACTGAAACAACAAAATGTTGTGTGCCTGCAGTTTCTTTTTTAAATTTGCTCCAGAATATAGCAACTTTTGTGAAAGCATCATACAAGAGAATGGCTGTATGGATAGAAGTTGTTGGAAAACATCTAGGACAAGAAAAAATGAAATGATTAAAGCTAATTGGTGAGACCAGATGGTCAGGAAAATCCAATGCAGCAACAACTATATTTGGATGTTTTGATGATGCCGCTGCCAGTACTTTCGTAAATCTATTGACATGCTTATCAATGATACAAAATTCAGAAAAGTTTGATGGAAAAACAAAACATGAAGCAAATGTTTTACTTCAAAGTCTTCTAAAGTTTGAAACCATATTGACAGCATTTACTTGTATATATTTGAAACTACAACCCCATTATCAAGTTATCTACAGACAAGTGGTTTAGATATGTTTACTGCATGGAGTTTGGTAGATTCAGCTACAACAAAGTTGAAGGAACAGACAAGAACATTTGATAACGTTCACAGCAAGACTTTGGAATTTGTAAATAAATGTAATGACAGGATTTCACAGATGAATATGGATGAAAATCAAACATTGGAAATTGATGCGTTGGAAACAGCATTGCCAGTTAAGAGGCAGAGGAAGAAGAAAAGAATGGCAGATGAGCTTATTGATGATGAAAGAAATTCCTCAGATTCTCTAGCTGATTTTCGAGTAAATGTGTTTAACCTAATAATGGATCGCATTGTCCAGTCACTAGAATCACGCTTTGTACAACACAAACAGTTGTATAAAGATTTGTCCTGCTTGGACCCAGCAAAGTTTAAAACTATTGCAGAAAAGGGCCTTGAAGATGAAGCATTGGAAGGTATTATTAAGCTGTTTCCACAAATCAGCAAAGATCAAGTAATATTGGAATTGTTTTCTTTTGCTTCAAACTTTGATGTATTAAAGCTATTGCTTAATGATGGTGAGAATATGGATTCCAGTTGCAACAATTGTAAAATTTGCAGCACTTGCCCATCGTGTGTACTAAAAATTCTGGCATCCAACAGGCTTCATGACAAGGCATATGATAAGTCCAATGTGAGAGGACATTTTCAAAGCTAAAGATCATAAAGACAAGGTTAAGAAATTCGCTGTCTGAGGAGAATCATACATGTTGCTATCCATTGAAAAGGAATTGTTAGATGAATTGGATCCAGAAGCAATTATTGGCAGATTCGCACAATCATCTAGCGAACACAAACGATTGCTCTTAATATAGTGGACTGCATGCAATGCTCTAATGTGCTTTTGAACTATCTGTTAATGTATAAATTGTGCAGTAAACTATTTAAAAATATCAACCAATTACTTAAAAAAAATTTTAAAAATTAAAAATTCAATTATAACATTCTGTATTTACATTTGGTATCTACTGCCAGTAATATGTACAGTACATGTACACTGTAATTACTAAGAAATACACATTTTTTCCACAAAAATTTTAATTGTACCCTTTTTTCCATATGTATTTTTTGAAAATTTAATTTATTCGTTATGAAAATTAAATGATAGCATTGTAGTTGTGGGTGGGCCCCTTTGTCTCCTGGCAACCAATATTTTTAGACCCAGTCCGCCACTCCCCCCCCCCCCCCCCCCCCCGCCAGACCTGAGAGTGCTACTGACGTAGCCACAGCTGACACCATTAAGAGTGGGTTCTATTAAATGAGCAACATAATTCTGCATAATTCATTCATGATTGCACAATATGCTGCTCAATTTGTGACTTCTCAGGTACTGAAGCCATCTATGTCCATATGCAGCAAGACAGGGACAATATTAAGGCTTGGACTGATAAGTGGCAAGTGAGAATGAAATGAAAATCGCTTATTGTCACGAGTAGGCTTCAATGAAGTTACTGTGAAAAGCCCCTAGTCACCACATTCCGGCGCCTGTTCGGGGAGGCTGTTACGGGAATCGAACCGTGCTGATGGCCTGCCCTGGTCTGCTTTCAAAGCCAGCGATTTATCCCAGTGTGCTAAACAGCCCCAGAGTAATCGTTGCGCCACCAGAGTGCCAGGGAATGAGCCTCTTTAGCAGGAGAGATTCTACTAAATCTCCCTTGCAGTGATACTGCACAAAGGAAGATGGTTGAAGGAAAAGGTTAATCATCTCAGCCCCGGGACATCACTGCAAGAGTTCCTCAGAGTAGTGTCCTAGGCCTAACCATCTTCAGTTGTTTCACCAATGACCTTCCTAAGGTCAGAAGTGGGGATATTTGCAGATGATTCCACAATGTTTAGCACCATTCAGCGCTCCTCAGATACTGAAGCTATCCATGTCCATATGGAGCAAGACTTGGGCAACATTCAGGCTTAAGTGATAATGTTCGAGCAACCCAAGTGCCAGGCAATGATCTTCTCCAGCAAAAGAGAATCTAAATCATCTCCTCTTGACATGCAATGATACTACCACCGCTGAATCTACCACTATCATGCTGGTGGTTACCATTAGTGTGTACTATTTACAAAATGCACCTGCAGCAACTCAAACCAAGGCTTCTTCGACAGCGCCTTCCAAATCTGCTACCTCTATCACCGTGAGGACAAGAACCACAGATGTATGGAAAACCCCCCACCTGAAAGTTCTCCTCCAAGTCACACACCATCCTGACTTGGAATTATATTGCCATATCTTCGCTGCTGCTGGGTCAAAATCCTGGAACTGCCAAAAGCACGGTGGGTGTGCCAACACCACATGGCTATGGTACAAGGACTTAGGAATAGCAATAAATGATTCGTACATCCTGTGATAGAATAAATAAAAAAATCTTGTGAATCCAATTTTGTCTTTAATCCAGTGTGCAATCGTTCTGTGTATTTTGATTGAAATTTTTTTTAAGTTTAGGGTACTCAATACATTTTTTCCAATCATGGAGCAATTTAGCGTGGTCAATCCACCTACCCTGCACATCTTTGGGTTGTGGGGGTGAAACCCACGTAAGCGTGGGGAGAATGTGTAAACTCCAAACGGACAGTGACCCAGAGCCGGGATCGTACCTGGACCTTGGCGCCGTGAGGCAGCAATGCTAACCACTGCGCCACCGTGCTGCCCTTGAATTGAATATGCACTGCACCACGTTTGATGGTTAAATCACTCTTATTTAACATAAGGGTAAACTACTCTCAGATACAGATTTGCAATGCGAGCGCACTTCTGGATTTATGGCAATGTCAGAGAAGAAAAATAGTAGCAATAACATTCCCTGAGGAAAAGCTGCAAAGGGGAAAGTGCCAGGTCTCCACATAGCCTAAATCCCATGGCTGCTGCGCTGATTCTTTCCTCATCAATGGCAGCAAGGCAGACATTACGTGATGTAAATCCTTGAGGCAGAGTCTGGCTGTCACACTCCCTGTTACCATAGAGCCTCCTGCTCAAGGAAGTTTGCACCACCAGACTGTGGGGCTGCTGCTAGTTTTGTTGCATAGCAACAGTGCTATTCACTCTGCCAACGACTAGAAAGAAACAACTTGCATTTATACATTGTATTTCACAACCTCAGGACATCTTAAAAATGCTCGATAGCCAATTAATTACTTTTTTGAAACATAATGTGGGAAATGCTGTGGTAATCAGCAAATAACTGCCTTTTTATGGATGTGGTTGACAAATCTACTTTGATCACATGACTGAGAAGAATTCCCCTGCCTTACTTTGAAATAGTGCAGTGGGATATTTTACATCTGCCTGAGATGGTGAGAGCAGTGTACACTGGGGATGGAAGTGGGACTGTTTGCATTCAGGTCCAGTGTTAAAGCATCATGCCATAATGACAGTAGAGGGCACCAGCTGTGGTTGAAGGACTAAGTAACCTGTGTAACCTGCAGGAAACACTAATGACCGTGAGCAAGACCTTGAAAGGGATGAATGGATCCCAGATGTAGGAAATGTTATTAAAAGATGGTTGGGATCATTTTATTTAGCCAGTGGTGCACATAACCTGCAAATTGTGACCCAGCCACAGTGCAGAACATGTCAATGAAGTTGCGACTGTAGATTGCAGGGTTTTAAACGGATGTTGGAGGACAGTCACTGGAATGAGTGCTGATGACAGATGACCGATTATGATAGCCGGCGAGCTTTCTTTGTTAAATAGAGCACAAGCTGGCTCAGACCCATGTTGTGTTATGCTTCTTCATTTAGCATAAGCTGCTTTCTTGATGTATACTCTGACAAAGGAAGGTTCAGACTTGGAGATAGCTTTAACACATTTATTGAACAGTTAACAATTCTCCTACTTGAGTTTGACTCTCCTGCTAATCTTACGATAGTAACTCAATCTAACTAGCCAGTCTGCTCTAAGCCATGCGGTGGGTGTGATGGTTCCAGATCTGCCCCTGTCTCTCTGAGTGTCGCCTATGGAAAGAGAGAAGGAGCATGTGTGCCCTGTCCTTTTATATGGGTAGCCCCCTTGTCGTAGTGTCACCTCTGGGTGTCTTGATTGCCCATTGGTCCTGTCCTATCTTACTGACCTATTGGTTGAAGTTCTGTGTGTCATGATGTCTCTGGTGCTCCCTTTAGTGTTTACCTAGTTGCAGTGTACCTACATTAACCCCTTGTGTATTTACAGTGATGCATATCACCACAACCCAAAACCTGTCCAGTAATACATTTTGTGATCAATGAAGCCTGTGGCCTTCCTTTAATATTACAATGATACAGCCTTTTGTGGAATGTGGAGAAATCGCTATCCGTTCACTTGAAAAAAAACTAATGAGATTTAATGGTATAAGCTGCTGGAATCAGATTTGAAGCACAATCCAAAATCATCTGCTCAATCTGCGAACCTGTAACGCATGTGGAAATTGCTGCCTGAATGCCAATTCAGCATGACTGCAGGATCTCTCCACTACCACATATGTCCATTTGGATTAGAAACTCAGTGCAGTCACACTGCCTCAGATGCGAATGATCTGTCATGGTGTTGCAACCCTCACCAGACCTACGGGAAGGGGCAGATTAGACTCCCCATAAGCCTCGTGGAATCTGAGCTCACCTGCTGAGGGGAGGAAGCCCATCAGTGGGGTAATTGATTACGGACATAAAGGCCGGTCCTAGATGGGACCTGGATTGTGACGTGTGAATAGTTTGCTTTAACAATAAATCGTTCTTGTTAAACTCTCATACCTGACTCCTCTGTGACCACTAAACATGATCTAAGGATGATTCAGGATGCACGTTCATGCGAGGCACAACATTAATTAGTTTCTCACACCTGCTATTGCTTCTCAGCCTTTTGTCGAAGATGGAATCAAATGTGAGGTGTGAAGACTGTTCTTGCCAGCTTGGATCGCATATGCCTCTTTTGTGGTGGGTCATGAACTGCATTCAAGTTGAATTTGAATTGGCTTTTGGAGCCACCAAGTAGATGGATTAAGGGCTTGCCCCGTCCACTCCGGCTTGGTAACTCTGAGAAAGGAAAAGTTTGCGAACGGTTATTGCTTTATCAATAGTATGAAATTAAAAATTACTTTCTCAACTGGAGCAGGTAGCAAGGCAGAATCGGCGGCAGCAGCATTTAACCACAGAATGAAAGAATTTACTGCACATAAACTATTGTAGTCAATGCGGAGCCCCAAAAAAGTGAGTTAAAAAGTTGTTTATTTTGTACTCACAGCGAGGAAATAGAGCAACAGTCCAAGTCCCAGCCGGGACCATCCTGAGATGCCGGCTTCTTCCTGTTCTTCCTGGGCTGGCTTTTTTCTCGGGGAATTAACGAGGCTACTGTTGGGCCCCTGCCCCTCTGCGCGGGAGCTCGTACTCCAAGAACCCCATGGGGAATCATAACAGAAACAGACATTTGGTTCAATGGTCTATATCAGTGTTTATGCTTCTCACGACCCCCTTCTTACCTTACTTCACCTAACCTGATCAGCACATTCTTCTATTCCTTTCCCCTTCATGCGTTTATCTAGCTTCCTCGAAGATGGATATATTTTATATATTTAAAATGCTGTTTGCCTCAGCCACGCCTTGTAGTACTGGCCCCTGCATACGGCATGGTAGCACGGTGGTTAACACTGTTGCTTCACAGCCCAGATTCGATTCCAGGCTTGGGTCACTGTCTGTGCGGAGTCTGCACGTTCTCCCCTTGTCTGCGTGGGTTTGCTCCCGGTGTTCCGGTTTACTCCCACAAGTCCCGAAAACGTGCTGTTAGGTCATTTGGACATTCTGAATTCTCCCTCAGTGTACCCAAACAGCCGCCAGAGTGTGGCGACTGGGGCTTTTCACAGTAACTTCATTGCAGTGTTAATGTAAGCCTACTTGTGACAATAAAGATTATTATTATTTTTTAAATTTTGTTTGCTCTCTGGCCAAGAGCTTTCTCTTGAATTTCCCACTGGATTGGTCGGTAACTATCTTATATTTATGTATGAAATACGGTATCTAATTTGCACAGAGCAGAGTCCCACACAGCAATTTGATAATGATCAAATAATCTGTTTTAGTGATATTGATTGAGGAATGATTGGGCCAGGGAGCCAGGGAGAATTCCCTTGCTCTTCTTCAAAAATAATGCCACAAGATCTTTTCTGTGCACCTGAGAGTGCATTTGAGCCTTGGCTTAACATCTCATATGAAAGATAGCACCACAAACAGTGCAATGCTCAATCAGCACTGTCCTAATTATGTCAGCCTAGGTTATATGCTCAAGTCTCTGGAGTGGGACTTGAACTCACAACATTCTGACTCAGAGGCAATAAAGTTACCAAGTGAGCCGTGATTAACATCAATTATTTGGGCATCAGCCAGGTACGTCTGTGTTCCGCCACATTTAATTTTGGTGAAGGATAACTATCATGATTAGGTAACTATCATTTTAACCTGACAGTTTCAAAATGATCTGAAGTATAGGCCCTAATGTCCCTCTTTCACAAGATGAAAGCTTTGCCCTTGTTGCAAGACACTCTAACAAAAATATGTTTCAGGCCCTGGGTTTAATATTGGCTGGACTAACTAATTTTATAATAATAATCTTTATTAGTGTCACAAGTAAGCTTACATTAACACTGCAATGAAGTTACTGAGAAAAAGTATTGGGAGGAGTGCTGTAGGTGTTCTTGGATTAGGGAGCAGACGTTGGTCAAGCTTCTTGCTCCTGATTGCTGCAAGTGAACCCTTCTGGAGAGGACACATGCCTGGACATTGGGCATGATCAGGATCAAACCTGGCGGTATTGACATCCATGCTGCAATAATAATAATAATCTGTCATCTCATGTCACGTTTAAGAATTGGTAGTTTGAAAAGCTATTAAAGAGCTGTGAGCACCGATGGAATTGTTTGCACCTCTTTTTGAGAAGGAATGAAGGAAGTTTGATGGAGAAAGGGGAAAGGAAAAATTCCATTTACTGACTGGTGTAAAGTAACCAAGGACTATGGAAACAGAATTATTTGCCCTGTTATTTAAGGGGAGACGGGAGCGTTTTTGAGAGGCTGAAGAATCTTTTGAGACCGTTGCCCTATTGGTAGGAATTCATTAATACTTTTCTTCCACATTGTGCCGGCTGACGGACAAATTGATAGTCTATCCGGCTGCTGGGTCGCAAAATGATGGCAGGAGGCTACATTGGGGAGCCACGGGGACAGTCTTTGGCTGTTGGGAGTGGGAATGGTTTGGAGAGAAGCCATTGGGCCTTTTGGTGGGGAGGGAAGAGGAAAAGGGTTCAATCACAATCGGGAACACGAAAGAGAGATAGAGACCAAAGGTTTGAAAGGCTTGAGGTGTGGGGGGGAAGGGGGGTGGGTGGGGGACAGTACTCCTGCATAACTGGCTCACAAAGAGTGCTGTAAAAGGCTGTATCTGCTTGATTCGGATGCTCTTGTCTCCCTTTCATTGCTGGATTTCCCAAGCCCTGGGAAACACACACACAAATTTAAATTGAACTGTGAGAACGCAATTTAAATTTGTTAATGAAGATCTTGCTTCTCCACTGCAGGACTTCGGACACCCAATTTCTTTTTTCTTTGTTCATGAGACATGGGCTAAGCTGGCTAAGTCAACATTTGTTGCCCATCCTTAATTGCCCTTGAAAAGGTGATGGTCAACTGCCTTCTGAACAGCTGCAGTCCATGTTGTGTGGGTACACACACAGTGCTGCTAAGGAGAGAGTTCCATGGTTTTGACCAGTGACAGTGAAGGAATGGTGATATATTTCCAAATCAAGGTGGTGAGTGGCTTGGAGGGGAACTTCCAGGTGGTGGTGTTCCCATATATCTGCTTCTCTTGTCCAATCTTGATGCTCATGGTTTTGGGCTTGAAATATGCTGTTTAAGGAGCCATGGTGAATTCCTGCAGTGCATTTTTTGATGGTGGTGGAGAGAATGAATGTTTGTGGATGGGGTGCCAATCAAGTGACTGCTTTGCCTTGGATGGCGTCAAGCTTTTCGAGTGTTAATGAAAAGCCACTCATCCAGGTAAGTGGGGAGTATTCCATCACACTCCTGACTTGTGCCTTGTAGATGGTGGACAGGCTTTGGGAGGCAGGAAGTGAGTTACTCAGGATTCCCAGCCTTTGGCCTGCTCTTGTAGCCACAGTATTTGTATGGCTAGTCCAGTTCAGTTTCTTGTCAATTGTAACCCTCAGGATGTTGACTGTGGGGGATTCAGCGATGGTAATGCCATTCAGGGCCGGCCCAAGGTACCGGCAACTCGGGCAGTCGCCCGGGGCGCCATGTGTTAGGGGGCGCCAGAGACTCGGGTCCCGCGCATGCGCAGTTGGGCCGGTGCCAACCACCGCATGCGCGGTGGCCGCCCTCCCCAGGGCGGCCCCCTCCGTCCGCCCCCCCCCTCCGTCCGCCCCCCCCCTCCGTCCGCCCCCCCACCTCCGTCCGCCCCCCCCTCCGTCCGCCCCCACCTCCGTCCGCCCCCCCCCCCGTCCGCCCCCCCCCCCGTCCGCCCCCCCCCCCTCCGTCCGCCCCCCCCCCGTCCGCCCTCCCCCCTCCGTCCGCTCCCCCCTCCGTCCGCCCCCCCCCTCCGTCCGCCCCCCCCCTCCGTCCGCCCCCCCCCCCTCCGCCCGCCCCCCCCTCCGTCCGCCCCCCCCCTCCGTCCGCCCCCCCCTCCGTCCGCCCCCCCCCCCCGGCTCCGCTCCCCCCTTCCGGCTCCGGCCCCCTCCCCCCCCTCCGGCCGTCCCTCCGTCCGCCCCCGCCCCGGCCCCGCCCCCCCCACCCCGGCCCCCCCTGCCCCCCCCCCCCCACCCCGCCCCCCCTGCCCCGGCACCACCCCGGCACCGCCCCGGCACCTCGGCCCCCCCGCCCCGCCCCCCGCCTCAGCCCCCCCGCCCCGCCCCCCGCCTCGGCCCCCCCGCCCCCCGCCTCGGCCCTGCCCCCCCCGCCTTGCCCCCCCCCGCCTCGGCCCCGCCCCCCCCGCCTCGGCCCCCCCCCCCCATGGCCCCGCCCCCCCCGGCCCCCGAAGGGCGCTGAAGTTCAGCTTGCCCGGGGCGCCAGCAACCCTAGGGCCGGCGCTGATGCCATTGAATGTCAAGAGGTGATGGTTGGATTCCCTCTTGTTGGAGATGGTCATTGCCTGGCACTTGTGTGGCACGAATATTACTTGCTACTTGACAGCCCAAGACCGATATTGTCCAGATCTTGCTGCATTTGGACACAGTAGTTTCAATATCTGAGGAGTCACGAAAATGTGCCGTGATCAGTGAACATCCCCCTTCTGACCTTATTATGGAGGGAAGGTGATTGATGGAACAATGGAAGATGGTTCGGCCGATGACACTACCTTGATGTCCTGAAGCTGAGTTGACTAATCTCCAATAACCACAACCATCTTCCTTTGTGCTGGGCATGACTCCAGCCAGCAGAGAGCTTTCCCTCTCATTCCCATTGACCCGAGCTTTGTTAAGGCCCCTTATAGCATACTCGGTCAAATGCTGCCTTGATGTTCAGGACAGTCACTCTCCTCTCACCTACTGAGTTCTGCTGTTTTGTCCATGTTTGAATCAAGACTGTAATGAGGTCAGGAGCTGAGCGACCCCGGTAGAACCCAAACTGAGCGTCAGTAAGAAGGCTATTTCTTAGCAAGTGCCTCTTGATAACTCCGTTGAATACCCTTTCCATCACTTTACTGATGATCGAGTGTAGCCTGATGGGGTGGTCATTGGCTAGGCTGGATTTGTCCTGCTTTTTGTAAGCAAAGCATACCTGAATAATTTTCCACATTGCTGGGTAGATGCCAGTGTTTTAGCTGTATTGGAAGAGCTTGGCTAGGGACGAGGCGAGTTCTGGAGTGCCAAGTCTTCAGTACTATTGCTGGAATATTGCCAGGACCCATAGCCTTTACAGTATCCAGTGGCTTCAGCCGTTTCTAGGTATCATGTGGTGTGAATCAAATCAGCTGAAGACTGGCATCTATGATGCTGGGGAATCTCTGGAGGAGGCCGCGATGGATCATCCACTCAACACTCAAATCCACTGTGGTAAAAGCGACACTGGCTGTGTATAAAGCCGGTTGGGGTTTGGTTCCCCATTTATACATTCCCCTCCCCAGCCGTCCATCTCCCATCTGTTTGGGGTTTAAACAGCAAATAGAATTATACAGCACAGAATAAGACCCTGCAGCCCACCCTGCCTGTTCCAGCTCTTTGAAAGAGCTGTCCACTCTCCCCACTCTTTGCCTATAGCCCTGAAACATTTTCCTTTTCAAATATAGAGCTAATTCTGTTTTGTAAGCAATTTAATCTGCTTCCATCACCCTTTCAGACATGTTATAACCTGAGCGGAGGCCATGAGATCTGCAACATCAGAGTCCCTGTGGCATCACCTGAATATAATCTCCCCAGATGAGGGGGTGGACCTTCATACTTAGGTAAGGGTTCACTGGGACATAAATACCACGGCCCAAGCGTGGGCCGAGGAAGGGGGACTCTTTGGGGAGCAGGAGTTGTATCTGGAAGGTTAAATAAATATTGAGTTTTCTAACAGTCATCGTTTCCGTGTGGGATCATGCCTGGAACTTTACAAGACAGTTCATGCCAGATCATAACAACTTGCTACACAAAAAAAACCCTCCTTACCGTCCCTCTGGTTCTTTTGCCAATTATCGTAAATCCTGTGGCTGGTGACTCTCCTGCCAGTTTCTCCCCATGTACCTTATCAAAGTCTGTTATAATTTTGAATACTGCCCCCCCCCCCAGCCTTGCCTTCTCTGTTCTAAGGCGAACACCTCCATAACCAGAGTACATTTTACAACGTCGCTTTTATTCAGATTCATGAATGGGGCAGCACCTTTCCAGCAGCTGCCTTTTCTGTTACGTAAGCGTCAGGGAGCGTTTTGTTTCCATCAGGTCTGCCTGTGCACACACGCCTCGGGGAAAACCATAGCCACTGGAGGTAGCATGCCAGCTGCAGAACACTGAATGTGCTCAGAGTTTAGACATGTGGAATGGATCCCAGAGACTGATTTAGTGCCTAACTTACAGCAGTATCTGAAACTGAGTCTAAACTCCACAGCACTTGTAGTGGACTAGGTAAACAACAGCTGGATTTGAACCATGAATTATGTTGACTAAGTGCATGCTGCAGCTGTTAAATATTTCACAAACTGAATGAATTGCCTGTACATCCATTCCGGCAATTCAAGTAGAAATTCAAACGAGATCCTACTTGGGTTCATTTCCAAGTATACATTTTAATTGTGAACGCCAATTAGCTCTGCCATTGATCCCATGCGAACAGACCTGGCGACCGCAAACCAGTGTTTAAATCTGCGGGACTTTATTGAAAAAACAACCAAAATCATGTATAGCTACTGGATGCTCAACTTAAACTCTTCCTGATCAGGCTAAACAGTAAGTGACTGTTGAATGGCTCAGATTTCGAACAATGGCTGTCCAATATCCAGGATTTGGAAGAGCAAAACTTTGCACTAATTACACAGGGTAGGCTAAAGTTCTACTCCTAACACAAACTCTGTTTTCTAGTCACCTATTTCACCCCTCTTCCCTGGCCACTGAAGCAGGCTGAACCAGATGGCTTATAACCTAAACATCCTATTTGACCTCGAGATTAGCTCCCAAGCCCATAGCCGCTGCATCACCAAGACCATCTCCTTCCACCTCCTTAACATTGCCATCTGCTGCTAAAATCCTCATTTATGCTTTTGTTACTTCAAGACTCAACTATCCCAATTTAAAAATGGAAAATGCTAGAAGTCCTCAACAGATTTGGCAGCATCTGTGGAGAGGTAAACAGAATTTTTTTTTTAAAGCTTTAAAATTTTTTTAGAGTACCCAATTATTTTTTTCCCAATGTAGTGTGGCCAATCCACCTACTTTGAAGCGACCAGCAGTGGCTAAGGAACTGAAGGGTTTGATGGAGCAGATGGGGGGGGGGGGGGGGTGGATCCTTGGAGGTTCGTGCGGCCGAGAGCAAAGGCGCTCTCTTTTTTTCTCCCACGTTCATAATGTTTATTCCCGCATAGACTTCTTTGTCTTGAGCAGGGCGTTAATCCCAAAGGTGGCGGCGACGGAATACTCAGCAATCACAGTCTCGGACCATACCCCGCACTGGGTGGACCTGCGGCTTTCGCAACTACTACTGGGCGGCCAATATAGCTATGATTAGGAAGTGGGCGATGGGGGGGGGGGGGGGGGGGGGGGGGGGGGCGTGGGAGCAGCTGGAGGCGGCGTCATGTAAAAGTACTAGTCTGGGAGCTTTGATAACAGCTCCTTTGCCGTTCTCACCGACCCGTTACTCCACAAGTCCGGCGGTGGTGGCGATACTGCCAATCTGGGGACAGTGGAGGAGATACAAGAGGGTGGAGAGAGCGTTGGTCTGGACCCCGATATGCAACAATCACAGGTTTGTCCCGGGTAGGATGGATGGTGGGTTCCAGAGCTGGCAGAGGGCAGGCATCAGAAGGATGGGAGATCTGTTCATAGACGGAAGCTTTCCCAGTTTGAAGGCACTAGAGGACAAATTTAATCTGCCGCCAGGAAACGCCTTTAAATATCTGCAAGTATGAGCCTTCCTGAAAAAACACATAGTGGCCTTTCCGACGCTGCCGCCACTGAGGATACAGGACAGGGTGGTCTCCGCCACCTGGGTGGGGGAGGGGAGGGTGTCGGATATCTACCAGGAACTACAGGAGGCGGAGGAACCCCAGTGGAGGAGCTCAAGGGCAAGTGGGAGGAGGAGCTAGGTGAGGAGTTGGAAGTGGGTCTGCGGGCAGAGCTCCTGGGCAGGGTTAATTCCTCCTCATCATGTGCCAGGCTCAGTCTAATTCAATTTAAGGTGGTCCACCGGGCACACATGACGGCAGCGAGAATGAGCAAGTGTTTTGGGGTAGAAGACAGTTGTATGAGGTGCAAGGGCAGCCCTGCAAACCATGTCCACATGTTTTGGGCA
Organism: Scyliorhinus canicula; assembly: GCF_902713615.1. Lineage (NCBI taxonomy): Eukaryota > Metazoa > Chordata > Chondrichthyes > Carcharhiniformes > Scyliorhinidae > Scyliorhinus > Scyliorhinus canicula. The sequence goes on along the minus strand of NC_052166.1, from coordinate 19,194,209 downwards.
TGCCTGGAGCTTAGAGTGTTCTGGCAAGGGTTCGCGAGGGCAATGTCCAAGGTGCTTTACACACGGGTGGTGCCGGGTCCAGAGATAGCGATCTTTGGAGTGTCAGAAGACCCGGGATTTCCGGGGGCGAAAGAGGCCAACGTCTTGGCCTTTGCCTCCCTAGTAGCCCAGAGACGGATTTTATTAATGTGGAGGGACTCAAAGCCCCCGAGTGTAGAGGCTTGGGTTAACGACATGGCTGGGTTTCTCAGCCTCAAGAAAATAAAGTTTGCCTTAAGAGGGTCTACGCTAGGGCTCCCTTGGAGGTGGCAGCCGTTCGACGACTTTCTCAGGGAAAATTAAAATGTCAGCAGCAGCAGCAATCCATGGTGGGTGGAGGGGGGTGGGGGAGGTGAGTGCTTCATTGGGATGGTGTGGGAAGACTGAGTCGCGTGGGGTAATGGCTATTTAATTGTTATTGTATATTTTCTTTTTGCACTGTTAATGTTCACTCTAGTTTGTTTTGTTATGGTTACTACTGTTTTATTATGAAAAATTCTGCAAAACCTTAATAAAAATACTTTTTTAAAAAATCCACCTACTCTGCACATCTTTGGGTTGTGGGGGTGAAACCCATGCAAACACGGGAGAATGTGCAAACTCTAACAGACAGTAACCCGGGGATCGAACCCGGGTCCTCAGTGCGGTAGGCAGCAGTGCTAAGCATTGGGCCACCGTGCCGCCCTGTGAGGCAAACAGAATTAACATTTCAAGTCAATGATCGCTTATCAAGGTTTTTATGCAAGGTCATCGACCTGAAACACTGGGCGGGATTCTCCGACCCCCCGCCGGGTCGGAGAATCACCGGGGAGCGGCGTGAATCCCGCCCCCGCCGGCTGCCGAATTCTCCGGCACCGGAGATTCGGCGGGGGCGGGAATCGCGCTGGTCGGCGGCCGCTTGCAGAGCCACACCCCCCCCCCGGCGATTCTCCAGCCCGCGATGCCAGACCCGCCAGCGTAAGTTAGACTAGGTCCCTTACCGCGGGACCTAGCGGCGCAGGCGGGCTCTGGGGGGGGGGGTGGGGGGCGCGGGGCGATCTGCCCCCAGGGGGTGCCCACGGTGGCCTGTCCCGCGATTGGGACCCACCAATCCGCGGGCGGACCTGTGCCGTGGGGGCACTCTTTTCATACGCATCGGCCATGTCGGCCTCCGCGGTGGCCGACGCGTAGATGAACCCCCCTCCCCCCGCGCATGCGCGGGGATGACATCTGCTGCCGCTGACGCTCCCGCGCATGCGCGGACCCGCGCCAGCCGGCGGAGTCCCTTCGGCCCCGGCTGGCATGGCGCCAAAGGCCTTCCATGCCGGCCAGCGGGGTGCAAACCACTCCGGCGCCGGCCTAGCCCCTGAAGATGCGGAGGATTCCGCACCTTTGGGGCGGGCCGACAACGGAGTGGTTCACGCCACTCTGTCCAGCGGGGAACGGGAGAATCCCGCCCACTAACTCTGTTTTTCCCTCTGCTGTTGCCTGATCTGCTGTGTATTTCCAACATTTATTGTTTTTATTTCATATTTCCAGCATTTCCAGCTATTCCCATGCTTTCCTGGCTGGGTTCTGCTTTCATCCTCCTGAAACCTGAGGCCATCCAAAAATCTGATGGCCATTTTCCAACTGACTCTCAGGACAGATTTTCTGACCTGATGCCCTGTGTTGGAAGTGGTGAGCCAACCAAAAGTCCATTGACTGGCCGTACTGGAGGATCCACTGGCGGGCTCCTTTGCCATCATCCCTGTGATGTCGTAGTGCTAACAAAGAACATCAACCTATGTATTTCAAACAAAGCCAGTTTATTTACACTAGTTTAAATGATTCACACACCTTACTAAGTAACAGCTAAGAGAAGAACAATATTAAATCTATGCTACAGAAATCTATAATATCTCTCTAATACACCTAACACCCTATCTCAACCTTTCACTAACACCGTCTCAAACACCTTCGCCCAGAACCCTGGGAGGCACATGGCCGGGATTCTTCCGATTGGGGACTAAGTCCCCACACTAGCGGGAAAACCGGCGCCAACGACTCTTGTCAACGGTCCCCCAAGATGAGGATTTCTCACCTATATAGGGGGCTAGGTGGACGCCGGAGAGGTTGGCGCCGCTCCAGCCAGTGCCTAAAGGCCGCACATGCGTGGAACGGCCGGCGTGATTCCGCGCATGCGGAGACTGGCCAACGTATTCTCGTGCATGCATGGGGTGGGTTCTCTTCTCCGCGTCGGTCCCCGGGAAATATGGCGGAGCCCTACAGGGGCCCGGCACGGAAGGAAGAAGTGCCCCCACGGAACAAGCCCACCCGCAGAGCGGTGGACCCCAATCGCGGGCCAGGCCACCTTGGGAGCAACCCCCCCCCCCCCCCCCCCCCAGGGTCGGATCCCCCCACGCTCCTGAAGGACCGCCTCCGCATACTCACCTGCCAGGTCCCGCCATGCTTGAGATGAGTGATTCACGCCGGTGGGACTGGCCGAAAATGGACGGCAGCTCGGCTCATCAGGGCCCGGAGAATTGCCGGGGGGTCCGCTGTCAATAGCCCGCGACCGGTGCGGTGGAAATCTTGCCCCCGCCGAAAAACGCCACGGGAGCACAGGGCGTTGGGGCGGCAGGGTGTGACTCACGCCTCCCGCCAGGGATTCTCCGTCTCGGCGGGGGGGGGGGGGGGGGGGGGGGGGAGAATCCCGCACAGTATATTTATATGACTACTCTGTGGTGCCATCTAGTGTTGAGATACATGAACATCATCTTGTTAACCCTTTACACCCCCTGCACTATACATATGGGGCTGCATGGTAGCACAAGTGGATAGCACTGTGGCTTCACAGCGCCAGGGTCCCAGGTTCGATTCCCAGCTGGGTCACTGTCTGTGCGGAGTCTGCACGTTTTCCCCGTGTCTACATGGGTTTCCTCCGGGTGCTCCGGTTTCCTCCCACAGTCCAAAGACGTGCAGGTTAGGTGGATTGGTCATGATTGGTCACCCTTAGTGACCAAAAAGGTTAGGAGGGGTTATTGGATTACAGGGATAGGGTGGAAGTGAGTGCTTAAGTGGGTTGGTGCAGACTCGATGGGCCCACGTTCTATATCGTCACACAGCATACTTCAAATTTAAAACATTAATCAGAGTGTTCAAATTCCTGCAGGGACTCACCTCTCAGTATCTCTGTAACATCCTTCAGTTCTACAATTTTCAAAGAATTCTTCGCTCCTCCAATTTTTGCCTCTTAGGTATCCCTGGATTTTCACTGTTGCACAATGGTGACTGCACGTTTAAGCAGCTGAACCATCTGCTCTGGAATTCCACCGTTTTCCTGTCCGCCTTTTTACCTCTCTCTTTAAGACATTCCTTAATGCTTACTTCATTCATCTGTCGAAATTCCTTCCTATGTGGCTGCGCGGCAAATTCTGTTTGATTATGCTGCCGTGTAGTGTATTGAGGCTGTTTTGTCACATTTAAAATGTTTTGCAGTGAATTTTATTGTTTATTGTTGGTCCAGTTGACTGGAGGGATTAACATCTGCCATTGCTTGATGGTTTTCCCTGTCATGTGATGGTAACATTACCCATTGAATAAGCTTTTCATGTTATTAAATAGTTGGCTTTAATTCTGCATCCCCTTTCTTTAATTACAGAATCCTTAAACTTGGGCGCCTTTCTCATGACTATTGCAAGATTGTGCCAATGAAGTCTATTCCATCTCAGCAATATCATGCAATTCTTGTGCAAAATGCCTCAGTTTACTTACTTTGATTGGGAAGGCAGTAAGTTAGGAAGCTGCCACTTCAGGTACATTAAGCTGTGGTTTTACCTCTATGCACAGGTGGAGACAAAGAACTGGATTGCCCTATTCAAAGAGGAGGAGGAGGCAGGGAGCCTGGTGGTTCTTATTCCTCAATCTACACCACCAAACTGGCCGTTCGTCTATTTGTGTATATGTGACCTTGTAGGTTGCCCACTGAACTTGCCAATATTGCTAACATGGTGAGGAGACATCCTGAGGAGGTGCTGAATCAATAGAGGTTATTTCTGTCTTTCATTATCATTGAACCATCCAGCCCAGGAGGAGGCCTTTCAGGCCGTTGTGTCTGTGTTAGTTCTTTGAAAAAGCTAAACAATTTGTTCCTCCCCCCACCCATTTTTACCCCACAGCCTTGAATTTTTGTCCCTTCCATTTCCCATCAAGCTCTGATTCTAACTTGAGCCAAACTCTCACAAGTACTTATCCACTTTCCCTTCAGAAAGTTCCTGTTGAACCTGCTTCATCCCATTTCCAGGAAGTGCATTCCAAATCAAAATAACTTACTGCAACTAGTTTCTGCTCATCTCTCTCTGATTCTTTTGCCAGTTACTTTATATTTGTGATCTCTGGTTACTGAGCCTCCCACCAGTGGAAACAAGTGCTTCCGGTGCTAAAACCTCTTATGTGTTTGAACAAGTCCATTACATTTCTCCATAACCATCTCAGGTTCTGAATTCCATACACTGTGGACAGGATTACAAAAGGAATGGGAAAATGAGATCTACAAACACCTTGTCATAAACCTTCTGGAAACCTAAGTGCACCACATCCACAGGTTCCCCTTGTTACTTCCTCAAAGGTCTCTAATAAATTAGTCAAGTAATTTGACAAAAGCATGTCGACTCTGCCTGATTGCATTGAGATTTTCTAATGACACTGAAATAAAAACAAAAAACTGTGGATGCTGGAGAACTGAAATAAAGACGGAAAGTGCTGGAAAAACTCAGCAAACCTGGCAGCATCTGTGGAAAGAGAAACGGAGCTAAGGTTTCAAGTCCAAAATGACTCTTTGGAACTAAAGAGAGATAGAAATGTGATGGGTTAAATGCTGTTCAGAAAGTGGGAGGGTCAGATGGAGTGAAAGGAAAGGTGAGGGATAGGTTAGAGCAGTGCTTCTCAAAGTGTGGTACACGTACCGCGCCGGTACGCGAGCCATCGTCTGCCGGTACTTGGAATGTTTCCAGAAAAGAAAGAGACAGTAATCCTGGATTGGCTTGTTTCGCTCACCGGTCCCTGGCACATTGAAAAAAAAAACTGCCGGTACGCCACATCAGATAGTTTGAGATGCACTGGGTTAGAGGATAGGGGAGATTAAATTACAAGAGGCAATGGAACAATAGACAAAGTGGATAGTAATGGTAGCAATCAAAAAACAAAGCATTGGGCCAGAGTAGGCGTCAGATGCAACCTCCAGCATCCACAGTATTTTGCTTTTATTTTAGTGTTAAATTCCATAAGACCATAAGAAATAGGGACAGGCTCATCGAGCCTCGTCCACCATTCAATAGGGTCATGGCTGATCCGACATTCCTAACCTCCACTTTCCTGCCCTTTCCCCATGACACTCCATTCCCTTACTGATTAAGAATCTATCTCAGCCTTAAATATACACAAGTGGCGTGATACAATGGGCCAAAATAGAATCCCATTTTGGACGTGTTTAGCGGGGTGTTACTCGGTGCCTGCAGTGCCGAGAAACGCAACGCTATTTAACAGGACTTTGTTGTTTTCTTTGGCCTCGGCGAGGAACGCCCTGCCGAGGCTGCACTTACCTCATTTCCTGTACCGATGAGCTCAGCTTGCTGGTACAGGAAGATACTCGCGATCGAGGCACCATTTTTAAATGCTTGATGAGCTTAAATCAATTAGAATGGGCAGGATAAGAGTACCAAGAAAATTATTAGCACTAAATACTGACAAATCCCCATGTCCTGATGGACTTCACCCTAGAGTCTTAAAAGAAGGGCTGTTGAGACAGTAGGTACATTGGTTTTAATTTTCCAAATTTCCCCAGATTCTGGAAAGGTGCCATCAGATTGGAAAGTAACAAATGTAACTTCTCTAATCAAAATAGGAGGGAGACAGAAAGCAGTCACTACGGGTTGTTGGAATCTATTATTTAGTTTATAGTGGGCAGTTAGAAAATCTCAATCAGGCAGAGTCAACATGCTTTTGTGAAAGCAAAATTGTATTTGACTAATTTATTAGAATCCTTTAAGGAAGTAACAAGCGGGCGGCACAGTGGCACGGTGGTTAGCATTGCTGCCTCACGACGCTGAGGTCCCAGGTTCGATCCCGGCTTTGGGTCACTGTTCATGTGGAGTTTGCACATTCTCCCAATGTTTGCGTGGGTTTCGCCCCCACAACCCAAAGATGTGCAGGGTAGGTGGATTGGCCTCGCTAAATTGTCCCTTAATTGGAAAAAATTAATTGGGTACTCTAAATTTATTTTAAAAAAGGAAGTAACAAGCAATGTGTATAAAGGGGAACTTGTGGGTGTGGTGTACTTAGGTTTCCAGAAGATACATCAAAGGTTACTACACAAAATAAGAGTTCATGGTGTAAGGGGTAACATATTAGCATGTAAAAGGATTGATTCGCAAACAGGAAACAGAGCAGGCATAAATGGGTCATTTTCTGGTTGCCAAGATGGAACGAATGAAGTGCCACAGGCACCAGTGGTGAGGTCTCAATTATTTATAATCTATACAAATGATTTGGATGACAGAATTGAATGTATTTTTGAAGAATTTGCAGATGAGACAAAGATAGGTAGGGGAGTAAGTTGTGAAAAGGATATAAGCAGTCTTCAAAGGGTATAGACAGATTAAGTGAGTGGACACAAAATTGACAGTTGAAGTATAATGTGGGAAAATGCGAACTTGCCCACTTTGGCAGGTATTTTAAAAAGCAGCATATTATAAAAAGGGGGAGTGATTACACAACTCTGAAGTACAGAGGAATCTGGGTATAGATAAAGGATCTGGCACATGAATCACAAAGCGTTAGTATGCAGGTACAACAAGTGATTAGGAAGGCAAATGGAATATTGTTGTTTATTGCAAGGGGAATGGAATATAAAAGTAGGGATGTTTTGCTATCTTGGCGGAATTCTCTTTAATGGCAGGCAGGAGTGGAGAATCTAGCGGCAATCTAAAAGGTAGAAACCCATTGGCATAAAATCACTTTACAAGTCTCCCAAGGGTTGTTTAATAGCGGGTAGCTTCCAGCTGGCAGGTGGCATGAACACCATTTTCATTTGTTTTCATCTCATGAATGCTCATTTAAACAGTTGACCGGTGGAATCTCATCAGGTCTTTCGATCATACACCATGCCAGTGAGATATTATGCTGGTCTGAAAACTGATTGATAAATAGTGACATACACAAGGCGGTCCTCAGTTTGCCAGAGACTTCGAGGTGAGTGGAACAAAACCTACCTGCCAGCTTCTGATACGCTGAGGGTAGACCGTGGTGTTCTGGCACCCCACCTCCATGCCAAGCTGTTCTTCATAGACAGCACCATGTTGCTGGACCCATGGACCCTCCTGTGTTACCGAGTTGGAGCAGTACTTTGTCTGGGATTGGGAGTACAGGAATCTCCTTTAACCCCCGGTGCCACAAACCAGTGTCTATCTAGGGGAGTGCGTGGTGTAGTGGTATTGTCCCTGGACTAGTAATCCAGAGACCCAGGGTGATGTTCTGGGGTCTGTCTTTGAATCACACCCTGGCTGATTGTGGAATTTAAATTCAATAAAACATTTTGAAATAAAGGTCTAATAATGACCATGGAACTGTGTCACTTGCCATAAAAACCCACCTGGTTCACAAATGTCCTTTAGGGAAGGAAACCTGCCATCCTTATCTGGTCTGGCCGACATGTGACTCCAAATCGATACCAATGTGCCCTCTGAAATGGTCTCGCGAGCTACTCAGTTGTATTTGATTGCTACCAAGATAACAAAAACAATGAGACTTCCGGTTGCGGCTATGACTAGCTAAGCCGCACATTTGGAAGCTCCTGCAACAAAGGTGTTTTTGGGCCAATTGGAGGGCCCCAACGGCGCTGAAAAAACGAATCCCGGTGGGGGAAGGTCCCCTGAGGAGAACTAGACCGATTTTATGGTCGGTACCCGGAGTGGAGCGGCAAGAAAAACGGCAGCAGCTCCCCAAAAAAAGCGGGGGAAGAAAATCAAAATGGCGGCCGGCGGTGCATCGGAGGAGTGGAAGAAATGGGCGGAGGAGCAGCAGGCCGCTCTCCTCCGCTTTTTCACGGAGATGAAAGTGGAGCTCTTAGAGTCCATGAACGCGACGGCCACCAGGTTGGTGGGAGCCCAGGCGATCCAAGAGGCGTCGATTAAAGATCTGCAGCAGGAGATGACCGCGAGGGAGGAGGAGGCCACAGTCATCGGGGCAAAGGTGGAGGTGCACGAGGCACTCCACATGAAGTGGCAGAGCCGCTTCGAGGAGCTGGACACTCGGATGAGGAGGAAAAATTTGAGGATCCTGGGCCTGGAAGAAGGCCTGGAGGGGTCGGATCTCCCGGGATATGTGGCGAAGATGTTGAGCTCCCTGATGGGGGAAGGGGCCGGTCCGGCGCCCCTGGAATTGGAAGAGGCATACCGGGTCATGGCCAGGAGGCCTAGGGCAAACGAGCCCCCGAGGGCGGTGCTGGTGCGGTTCCAGCGGCTAAGTGATCGAGAGAAAGTCCTGAGGTGGGCAAAAAGGGAGAAAAGCAGCAAGTGGCAGAACTCGACGGTAAGGGTGTACCAGGACTGGAGTGCGGAGGTGGCAAAGCGGCGGGCCCGGTACAACCGGACAAAGGCGGTGCTACACGCGAAAAAGATCAAATTTGGAATGCTGCAACCGGCGCGCTTGTGGGTCACCTACAAGGACCAACATCATTATTTCGAGTCCCCAGAGGAGGCCTGGACCTTTGTACAAGAGGAAAAGTTGGACACGAACTAAAACTTGGGAGCACCGGCGGTCGTAGCCGCCGGGGGACTCTTGATTGAGCAAGTGGCCCTTTTCTTTTTCAGGCCAGGTCGGAACTGGGTAACAGTTTCGTGGATTGTTTGGGGTGTTTTTTCTCGAACGGTTGACTTTTCTGAATATTTTGAAGGTTTTGAGTTGTTGGGTGTTTCTGTATATTTGTACTGTTGAAATCTCTATTGTGGGTCGTTGGCTTCCTATGGGGTGTTTTTTCCCGTTTCCAATTTCCCTTAGTTATTTACCCCTCTTACCCTTTTTCTTTGGGTGCTTGGGGGGGTTTTTTGTTCTTTTTTTCTTTTCGGGTTATGGTTATCTGCGGTTATTTATACTGTTTGATGGAGGGTGATGGTTGGGCACACTGTTAGTTGATAGTTAGTTAATTATTTTGTTATTTAAGTATGTAGTTAAGTATTTATGTATTTAGTTGCCATTGGGTATTTATATCGTTAAGTTGGGGAGACGGGACGGGGGGGAGCGGGTTGATTATGCGGGTCTTTCTCGGGGGTTTTAAGGGGATCTTTCACGGGCGCAGATGGGGTGAACCGGGAGGAGTCGGAATGTGGCAGGAGCAGCCGGGTCAGCGGAGACCAGCTGACTCTCGGGAGTACGATGTGGGGTACATCGCGGCTAGGAGGGGTCCTAGCCGGGGGGGGGGGGGGGGGGGGGGGGGGGGGGGGGGGGGGGGGAGGGGGGGGGGGGGGCTGGGGGGGGGACACCGGGTTGCTGCTGGAAAGACCAGGGACGAGAAGGGGAGAGCCGGGGGGGTGGGGGGGGGGGGGCCATCGCTATGGGAAGCGGGTCAGAAAAGAAGGGATGACCCGGGGCGAGCAAGGGACAAGACATGGCTAATCGACAGGGAGTAGGGACGGGTCGCTCTGCGACCCGATTGATCACGTGGAACGTAAGGGGGCTGAATGGGCCGGTCAAAAGATCAAGGGTCTTCTCACACCTGAAGGCTGATGTAGCAATGCTGCAGGAGACTCATTTGAGGGTAGCAGATCAGGTCCGCCTGAGAAGGGGGTGGGTGGGACAGGTGTTCCACTCAGGCTTGGATATCAAGAACCGGGGGGTGGCGATTCTGGTGGGAAAGAGGGTGTCGTTTGTGGCGGCAGAGGTGGTGGCAGACAAGGAGGGCAGGTACGTGATGGTGAGGGGTAGGCTGCAGGGAGAGAATGTGGTACTGGTAAATGTGTATGCCCCGAACTGGGACGACGCGGGTTTTATGAGGCGCCTGCTGGGCCTCATCCCGGGACTGGAGGCAGGGGGCCTGATCATGGGAGGGGACTTTAATACGGTGTTAGACCCTGGGCTGGATAGATCGAGTTCCAGGACGAATAGGAGGCCGGCAGCGGCAGAGGTGTTAAGGGGTTCATGGAGCAGATGGGAGGGGTAGACCCATGGAGATTTGGTAGGCCTAGGGCGAGGGAGTATTCTTTTTTCTCCCACGTCCACAGAGTGTACTCTAGGATCGATTTTTTCGTATTGAACAGGGGGCTGATACCGAGAGTGCAGGACACGGAGTACTCGGCCATTGCGATATCGGACCATGCACCACATTGGGTGGACGTGGACATGGGGGAGGCGCGGGACCAACGCCCGTTGTGGCGCCTGGATGTAGGGCTGTTGGCGGACGAAGAGGTGTGCAGAAGGGTGAGAACGGGCATTGAGAACTATCTGGGTACGAATGACACAGGTGAGGTGCAGGTGGGGACGGTCTGGGAGGCCTTGAAAGCAGTGATTAGAGGAGAGCTGATCTCCATAAGGGCACACAGAGAGAGGAAGGAGAGGCAGGAAAGGGAGAGGCTGGTGGGGGAGCTCCTAGAAGTAGATAGGAAATATGCGGCGGCACCAGAGGAGGGGCTATTAAGGGAGCGACGTAGCTTGCAGGCCAGGTTCGACCTACTGACCACTAGGAAGGCGGAAATGCAGTGGAGAAGGGCGCAGGGTGCGGCGTATGAGTACGGGGAAAAGGCGAGCAGGATGCTGGCACACCAGCTTCGTAAGCGAGATGCAGCCAGAGAGATTGGGGGAGTGAGAGAGGGGGGTGGGGATGTAGTGCAGAAGGGGCAAGAGGTGAATAGGGTCTTTAGGGACTTCTATAGGGAATTGTATAGGTCTGAACCGCCGAAGAGGAGAGGGGGAATGAAGAACTTTCTCGACAAATTGGGGTTCCCAAAGGTACAGGAGGAGCTGGTGGAAGGGTTGGGGGCGCCGATAGAGCTGCAGGAGCTAATTAAAGGGATAGGCCAGATGCAGGCGGGGAAGGCGCCGGGGCCGGATGGGTTCCCGGTGGAGTTTTACAGGAAATTTGTGGACTTGGTGGGTCCAGTGCTGGTGCGAGCCTTTAATGAGGCGCGAGAGGGGGGGGTTCTGCCCCCAACAATGTCGCAGGCCCTGATCTCCTTGATTTTGAAGCGGGACAAGGACCCGGTCCAGTGCGGGTCCTACAGGCCCATCTCCCTCCTGAATGTTGACGCCAAGCTGTTAGCAAAGGTCCTGGCAACCAGGATAGAGGACTGTGTGCCAGGGGTAGTCCATGAAGACCAGACGGGGTTCGTGAAGGGACGCCAACTTAACACAAATGTCCGGAGATTGTTAAATGTGATTATGATGCCAGCAGTGGAAGGGGAGGCGGAGATAGTGGTAGCGCTGGACGCGGAGAAGGCATTTGACAGGGTGGAGTGGGAATACTTGTGGGAGACGTTGGAAAGGTTTGGGTTTGGGGAGGGATTTATCAAGTGGGTAAAACTGCTCTATTCAGCTCCGATGGCAAGTGTGGTAACAAACGGGAGGAGGTCAGAATATTTTGGGCTCCATCGAGGTACTAGGCAGGGATGTCCCCTATCTCCCTTACTCTTTGCATTAGCGATTGAGCCGTTGGCGATGGCACTGAGGGGTTCAGGGGGGTGGAGAGGACTGACAAGGGGAGGGGAGGAACATCGGGTCTCGCTCTATGCGGATGATTTATTGTTGTATGTGGCAGACCCGGAGGGGGGAATGCCGGAGGTAATGGGGATACTAGCGGAGTTCGGGGACTTTTCGGGATATAAATTAAATCTGGGGAAAAGTGAGGTCTTTGTAATACACCCGGGAGACCAAGGGGAGGGAATTGGGAGGCTCCCCTTCAAAAGAGCAGTTAAAAGTTTTAGGTATTTGGGGGTGCAGGTGGCAAAGAACTGGGGGACCCTCCACAAGTTGAACTTTTCCAGACTGGTGGAACAGATGGAGGAGGAGTTTAAGAGGTGGGACATGGTGCCGCTGTCGCTGGCAGGGAGGGTGCAGTCAGTTAAAATGACGGTCCTCCCGAGGTTCTTGTTTTTGTTCCAGTGTCTGCCCATCTTCCTCCCCAGGGCCTTTTTCAAGAAGGTAACGAGTAGTATCATGGGGTATGTGTGGGCACATGGCACCCCGAGAGTTAGAAGGGTCTTTTTGGAGCGGAGTAGGGATAGTGGAGGGCTGGCGTTACCCAACCTTTCAGGATATTACTGGGCGGCAAATACATCGATGGTACGAAAGTGGATGATGGAAGGGGAGGGGGCAGCCTGGAAGCGCATGGAGAGGGCGTCCTGCGGCAACATAAGCTTAGGGGCACTGGTAACGGCACCATGGCCGCTCCCTCCCACGAGGTATACCACGAGCCCGGTGGTGGCGGCCACCCTCAAGATCTGGGGGCAGTGGAGGCGACACAGGGGGGAAGTGGGAGGTCTGATAGGGGCACCACTAAGAGGGAACCACAGATTTGCGCCGGGAAACACAGGAGGGGGATTCCAGAGCTGGCAGAGGGCGGGTATTAGACAACTGAGGGACTTGTTTATAGAGGGGAGGTTTGCGAGCCTGGGAGAGCTGGAGGAGAAATTTGGGCTCCCCCCGGGGAACACGTTCAGGTACCTCCAAGTGAAGGCATTTGCCAGACGACAGGTAGCGGGGTTCCCCGCGCTCCCCGACAGGGGGGTGAGTGATAGGGTGCTATCAGGGGTCTGGGTCGGGGAGGGGAAGATCTCGGACATCTATAAGATTATGCAGGAGGTGGAGGAGGTACCAGTAGAGGAGCTGAAAGATAAGTGGGAGTTAGAGCTGGGGGAACAGATAGAGGACGGGACATGGGCAGACGCCCTGGAGAGGGTCAACTCGTCGTCGTCATGTGCGAGACTAAGTCTCATTCAATTTAAGGTACTGCATAGAGCCCACATGACGGGGACAAGGATGAGTCGGTTTTTCGGGGGTGAAGACAGGTGTATTAGATGTTCGGGAAGCCCTGCGAATCATGCACATATGTTTTGGGCATGTCCGGCACTGGAGGAGTTCTGGAAGGGGGTGGCAGGGCGGTGTCGAGAGTGGTGGGGTCCAGGGTCAAGCCAGGATGGGGACTTGCGATCTTCGGGGTTGGGGTGGAACCGGGGGTACAGGAGGCGAGGGAGGCTGGAATATTAGCCTTTGCGTCCTTGGTGGCTCGGAGGAGGATCTTGATTCAGTGGAGGGACGAAAGGCCTCCGAGTGTTAACACCTGGTTAAACGACATGGCAAACTTCATCCAATTGGAAAGGATCAAATTCGCCCTGAGAGGGTCGGTGCAGGGGTTTTTCAGGCGATGGCAACCCTTCCTAGACCTCTTGGATCAGAGATAGAAACTGAGGCCGTGACAGCAGCAACCCGGGAGGGGAGGGGAGGGCGGGAGGGAGGGGGGAGGAGGGGGGGGGGAGGGGGGACAAAGACGAAGGAAGTACGGTAGCGCGGGCAGCACGGTGGCCTAGTGGTTAGCACAACCGCCTCACGGCGCTGAGGTCCCAGGTTCGATCCCGGCTCTGGGTCACTGTCCGTGTGGAGTTTGCACATTCTCCCCGTGTCTGCGTGGGTTTCGCCCCCACAACCCAAAAATGTGCAGAGTAGGTGGATTGGCCACGCTAAATTGCCCCTTAAAAAAAAAGAAAAAAAAAAAAAAAAAAAAGGAAGTACGGTAGCGGTGGTGGCACGGGCAAGGCCTGCCCGAGGACGCTGCTAGAAATGATAAGTTGGTCTGACTGTCGGTTCGCCGGGGGGGGGGGGGGGAGACGCGCGAGTAGGGGGGGGGGGACTTTTTTTTTTTTCTTGTTAAGTAGGGGGGTTTGACTTTGTTTTGTTATAATTTAAATGTAAATGTAGGGGGGGTTAAAATGTTTGTATTTTGAAAAATTTCTTCAATAAAAATTATTTAAAAAAAAAAAAACAAAAACAATGAAACCCGACAGACCACCCAGCATCGACCTAGGCACCGGAAACAACAATGGGCAAACCCATCCGTATTGACCTTGCAAAGCCCTCCGAGAGCTGTCCCAACAACAGCAACAGCCTGACATAGTCATACTCATGGAATCATGCCTTAATCATACCTGTCACACCGACAGGACAGACCCAGCAGAAATGGTGGTATACAGTCAGGAGGGAGTTGCCTTGTGAGTCCTCAATATCGACTCTGGATCCCATGAAGTCTCATGACACCAGGTCAAACATGGGCACAGAAACCTTCTTCTGATTACCACATACCATCCCCCTCAACTGATGAATCCTCCATGTTGAACACTGTGGTGGAGAATGTGGATGTATTAATTTGGATTAAGCTTGGAGTGCCAGTCAGAACCTGTAGCTAGGGTCCAAAAATATACACAGACAATCACAGCCTTATTTGAGAGAAGTTGCAATTAAGAAATGTGAGATACACAAACAATGTACAGAATAACCTAATCAAGAAATGGGGGAGGCCATTGTTACATTGTCTGATAGTCTCAAAGCACATCAATGCACCCCCCGCAAACCTATTATGCTGAATACAATAACTCTCTACTGTCTCCGGAAGGACAATACCAAGTCTCTGCATTGCAATTACTGTACAAGAACACAATTATTAGCCCACCGGAGGCCATCTGTGTTGTGACCTTTGTCTATTTAATACAATTAAGTTGTAACTGATAATGAAAACATATATAAGCTGTGTACATTTGAACCTCAGTGGAGAAGTGTCTGATGTCCTCCATCGTGTTGTGTGCCACCACCATCATGGAAATGAGAAAGACTTCAAACACATCTAGCAACTCAAGACAGGGCATCCATGAGGCTTTGGGCTATCAGCAGTAGCAGAATTGTATACAACCACAATCTGTAACCTCATAGCCCGGCATATCTCTCACTCTACCATTACCATCAATGGTAGAATGGGGGAATCAATCCTGGTTCAATGAAGAGGATGAGAAGGGCATGCCAGGAGCAGCACCAGGCCGACCAACAAATGAGGTGTCAACTTGGTGAAGTTACAGTACAGGACCACTTATATGCCAAACAGTGGAAGCAGCAGGCGACAGACAGAGCTAAGCAATTCCATAACCAACATCTGATCTAAGCTCTGCAGTCCTGCCATATCCAGCCTATTCAAAAATGTGATAGTTGCTGTATAATGTGAGAAAATGTGAACATGTCCACTTTGCCAGTAATACTACAAAAAGCAGCATATTATATAAATGGGATGGGATTGCACGATTCTGATGTATACTTATTTCCGGATGTTATTTGTGTCTACACAGTGAACGCAGATGCAAAATATCTGACAGGTGAATGGTGATTGAGGTACAATGATCTGAATCTTAGGGCCAAAACAGAATTGGACACTTTAAATTAAGAATTGGACACTTTCAATGAAAGCCACAGTCAGAACCACAGACAGGCCTGATGGGAAGTCAAATAGCCAACCTCGAATATTCTAGACAGAGACAGAGAGCCGAGGAAAGTCTGGGCCCGACCTGGAAACAGGACATCGGAAGATAATCAAATAGATCTCGTGTTGTGGATTGCCCAGATGAAGCCAGACTTTCTGGCACCTAGATTTCCCACCGTTACCTTATATGGGATAAGGGTGTGTGTGGACAATACACCTAAGGATGGACCCCTGGCAGGGAGAGGGGGGGGGGGGGGGGGTGGACAGGGGAGTTCTTCGCATCCTGCAGAGTTGCAATCGGCGACTCTGTTGGGTGGTTGTGACCCCCGCTCAGCGACCTCGGTGGCTGAGGGCCAAGGAAACTTCTGGAAGGGTGCGAAGAGGGGGATGAGAAACACCCAGAGACTCTCCCCAGCGAAGACTCTACGTAGAGGCAATGGAGCAGTCTCAATGGTGGACCAGTGGACAGAAGGAAGCAGCATGCGAGACGCACTTTCGCAGATGAAGGCCCTGAGACGGCTAAGACTCAGAGGATTGGACACGCAGTTCGATCCAGTTCATTGACACGGGTAGTATTAAGAATCTTAGGCACATTCTAGTTGGGATAATTTGGAGGATTATTGTGTTACACCCGTGATGAACCCTAGGGGGAGAGAGAGAATTAGAAATGGCAAGTTGTGCCGAATAGGAAGAACATTCCGAGTGCAGCAGGCGGGGTCTCCCTCGGAGTATAGATTTGGACCAAGGGACTCATTCCACTTCCCAGGTAATGCAGAAGGAGATAAACCCATTTGGGATGAGCCAGAAGTTCCACATTACACATCATCCTCAATCTAGTGGGATAGTGGAAAGGATGAACTGCACCATCATAGAGATGATCCGTAAGACCGTCCAGCAGAAAAGCCACACCTGGAGCAAAGTCCTGTCATTTGGCCTGATGCTAGTACGGAACTCAGTTTCCAGTTTTACCAGCTACAACCCCCCCCCCCCCCCCCCCCCCCCCCCCCCATGTGCTCATGACAGGGCGACCTATGAGAGGGGTTGGAGAATTTTGGGGAATAAAACTATGCACAAATCCAATTTTCCATATTCGACTGAACATAAACTTGCTAAATCAGGATAACCAATGGTACAGGCCATCACACCCATAATACACACTCAATTGGAGGAAAAAAGATAGCATCAAGCAAACAACAACTGACCAACAGAAAGAAATGTCGAGGATATGGTGGTTAGCATTGCCGCTTCACAGTGGCAGGGACCTGGGTTCAATTCCTACCTTGTGTGACTGTGTGGTGTTTGCATTTTCTCCCCGTGTCTGCGTGTGTTTCCTCCGGGAGCTACGGTTTCCTCCCACAGTCCAAAAGGGTGGGTGGGGTTACTGGGTTATGGAGGTAGGGTGGGGGCCTGATCCTAAGTAGGGTGTTCTTTCAGAGGGTCGGTACAGACTCTAAGGGCTGAATGGCCTCCTTCTGCACTGTAGCGATTCTATGATCTGAATTGCAGGGCAGCACTCAGCATAAAGACATCTTTCCAGATGCACAAAGAAAGCATAAGGATGAAACAGTATCAATGAGCATTCTTCAGGATCTTTCAAGGATTCCAACTATAGAAGCACGAGACATCCACCATACCATCTCACCAACCCCCCGGCAGTCCACAACCTCATCCTCAGCCAGGGGGACTGACTCGACCGATATGGTGACCTCCAACCCTTCACGATGAGCATCAGGGATAGGACATTTGTTATGGGCCAGGGTTTAGAGAACCCCAAAGTGTATCATGGAGTTCACCTGACCCACAACTTTTAATAAATTGTGGTATGGGGAACACACGGCCCAATCTATAGGTGTGGTACAGCAGAGATCGAAATGTAATT
Organism: Scyliorhinus canicula; assembly: GCF_902713615.1. Lineage (NCBI taxonomy): Eukaryota > Metazoa > Chordata > Chondrichthyes > Carcharhiniformes > Scyliorhinidae > Scyliorhinus > Scyliorhinus canicula. The sequence continues at coordinate 19,176,828 of NC_052166.1, read as the reverse complement.
TTTAAAGCAAAACAATGTTATTCTATGAACTCAAGTTCACCTTTTTAAAACATACAGTGAAAATCTTAGCAAGCATCAATTTAAATACAACCCCCAAAGAATACAACACTAAGTAATCTTTACTTTCCTTTTAACATCCATAAGACTTTAAAAATCCTTTTAACAGAAGCACATCAGGTTTAAATTCACTACTGTGAACAGTTATCACTCTAAATTCACCAAATGATCAAGAGATAGTCATTACATGGCAGAGAGAACAACATTTTTACAGATGCAGCATAGAAAGCATTCTTTCTGGTTGTATCACAGTTTGGTATGGATCTGGCTCTGCCCAAGACCACAGGGAACTACAAAAGGTTGTGAATGTAGGCCAATCCATCATGCAATCCAGCTTTCCATCCATTGACTCTGCCTACAATTCCCACTGCCTCGAAAGGCAGCCAACATAATTAGGGACCCCACACACTCTCTTCCACCTTTTTCTGTCAGGAAAAAGATACAAAAGTTTGAGGTCACATACCAACCGACTCAAGAACAGCTTCATCCCTGCTGCCATCAGACGTTTGAATGGACCTACCTCGTATTAAGTTGATCTTTTCTCTACACCCTAGCTATGAACTGTAAAATTATATTCTGCAGTCTCTCATTCCTTCCCTATGTACAGGGGGATGGTGATTATAATAAGGGATTAATACAAAATGAAAGATGAGTGCCCTTGCTTCTGATGTTGAAGTCGTTGCAGAAGTCTGTCCTCTCAGGATGTTTAGGGTTCGAAGCCACCGCTGTAGTATTAGAAAAGCCTGCTGGCAGTTGCATTCAGCCATTACACCCAGGCAATTGTCTTTCCCCTGGAGAGTCACTTTAATTTTTATTATTTATTATTATGAAGCCTGGGCCTTCATTCAAAGGAGCAACCTAAGGCCTGTTTAATTCTTGCTTGTTTCCAACTCCACCAGAATGACCAACAGCCTTACTGAGGTACGAACAGAGTTCCCCACATGAGATTTTAAACGGATTTTAAACATCTGAACCCTGCCTGCAGCTGATGATTTGACTTTGGTTTCCTTGCAGTTCAGTCTGGCTGTGCAAAGAGAGAGGGTTTTACCTCGGATCTTTGGAACGAATCCATGAGATGAAAGAGAAATCAGGGCTGTGACACTCCAGACCTGACATCAAAGCAAAAATAAAACCTGGTCTCACTAAAGAACATTCGTGAGACAACGAAACCAATCACTGCCTGTTCCCGAGAAGAGCCAGCATTTGGGGATAGCTCATTGGCCACCAGCCAAGCCAGTGAGTCTAGTTTATCACTGATACCAGACCAAACAGTCCTGCTCGAGCTCTTTGTTTAAAATTAAAGGTAAGTTGCTTGTCCTTAAAGGCATTAAACATCCATGGACAAAAATTGTAATAGTGAAAAGATTAACAGAAATTAAAAGGAGGAAGCGGGAACGGATAAGGACTAAACAGGTGGATCCTTCCAACCCAACCCCGCCCACTCTGACCACCACAGGCAAACAAGGTTTTTTTTTAATAAACATTTTATTGAGGTATTTTTGGTATTATAACAACAACAAAATAAACAATGTACATGAATCTATAAACATAGTGCAAAAGCCGTCTATTTCCCTTACAGGTCCCACCTTTATTAACCCCCTACTCTAAGCTAAACTAACCCCCCCCCCCCCCCCCCCCCCCCCCCCCCCCTTCTGCTGACGATTAATTTTCCGCGAAGAAGTCGATGAATGGTTGCCACCTCCGGACGAACCCTAACATTGACCCTCACATGCCAAACTTGATTTTCTCCAAACAGAGAAAGCTAGCCATGTCAGATAGCCAGGTCTCCGACTTCGGGGGCTTTGAGTCCCTCCAAGCGAATAGTATCCGTCTCCAGGCTACCGGGGAAGCAAAGGCCAGAACGTCTGCCTCTTTCTCCTCCTGGATTCCCGGGTCTTCCAACACCCCGAAAATCGCCACCTCTGGACTCAATGCCACCCTTGTTTTTAACACCGTGGACATGACATCTGCAAACCCCTGCCAAAATCTCCCAAGCTTCGGACATGTCCAGAACATATGGACATGGTTTCCTGGTCCTCCCGCACACTTTGCACACCTGTCTTCCACCCCAAAGAATCTGCTCATCCGGGCGACTGTCATGTGAGCCCGGTGAACGACCTTGAATTGGATCAGGCTGAGCCTGGCACATGTTGTGGACGTGTTGACTCTACTCAACGCGTCCGCCCATAGACCATCCTCTAACTCTCCTCCCAGCTCCTCCTCCCACTTGCGCTTCAGCTCCTCGGTCTGCGTCTCCTCTGACCCCATAAGTTCCTTGTAAATGTCAGAAAAGCTCCCCTCTCCTACCCACCCTCTGGAAACTACCCTGTTCTGAATCCCCCTTGGTGGTAGGAGGGGGAAGGTTGACACCTATCTACATTGGAAGTCCCATACCTGCAGGTACCTGAATTTGTTTCCCCTCGCCAACCCAAACTTCTCCTCCAGCTCCCTCATACTCAAAAAGCTCCCCTCTATAAACATATCCCTCATCCTCTCAACCCCTGCTCTCCGCCATATCTGGAACCCCCCATCCATACTGTCAGGGGCAAACTGGTAATTATTACAGATTGGGGACCAGACTGATGCTCCATCTACTCCCACATGCCTCCTCTAATGCCCCCAGACTCTCAGGACAGCCACCACCACGGGGCTGGTGGAGTAACGTGCCGGCGGGAACGGCAGAGGTGCAGTTACCAACGCCCCCAGACTGGTGCCCTTGCATGAAGCCGCCTCCATACGCTCCCATGCCGACCCCTCCCCCCAGCACCCACTTCCTGATCATGGCTATATTCACCATCCAGTAATAGTTGCTAAAATTTGGCAGCGCCAGCCTACCCTTTCCCCAACTCTGCTCAAGCATTACCTTCCTTACTCGCGGGGTCTTGCCTGCCCAAACAATGCCAGTGATCACTTTGTTGACCCATTTAAAAAAGGACCATGGAATAAAAATGGGGAGACACTGAAATACAAACAGGAATCTCGGGAGGGCCGTCATCTTCACCGTCTGCACCCTCCCAGCTAGTGACAACAAAAGCGCGTCCCATCTCCGAAAATCGTCCTTCATTTGATCTACTAGCCGGGCCAGATTTAATTTATGCATTCGGTCCCATTCGTGCGCCACTTTGAAGCCTAGATACCTAAAGCTTCTGCCTACTAATCTAAATGGCAGCTCCCCCCAATCTCCCTCTCCTGTCCCCTCATCTGCACTGCAAATATTTCACTTTTCCGCATATTTAGCTTATACCCCGAAAACCGACCAAATTCCCCCAGAATCCTCATGATTTCTTCCATCCCCTCTATTGAGTCCGATACATACAGAAGCAGGTCGTTTACGTAAAGCTCCCCCCCCCCGGACCAGCCCCTTGAGGCTCTCAGAGCAATTGCCAGCGGCTCGATAGCTAGCGCGAACAACAGTGGGGATAGGGAGCACCCCTGTCTCATGCCCCGGTGCAGTCTAAAGTAGGCCGGTGTCCTATTTGTCCGTACGCTTGCCACAGGAGCCTGATACAGCAACCTGACCCAGTCACTAAAGCCCCGCCCAAATCCGAACCATCCCAGTACCTCCCACAGATAATCCCATTCTACCTGATCAAAGGCCTTCTCTGCATCCATTGCGACCACTATCTCCACCTCTCTACCTTCCGGGGGCATCATGATCACGTTTAATAGCCTTATATTGACCACCAACTGCCTACCCTTAACAAACTCTGTCTGGTCCTCCCCAATAACGTCCGGAACACAATCCTCAATCCTGGAGGACAAAATTCTGGCCAGCAGTTTGGCAGCCACATTCAACAAGGATATAGGCCTGTAGGACCCACACAGCTCTGGATTCTTGTCCCGCTTCAGGGTTAGCGAAATCGTGGCCTGTGACATCGTCGGGGGCAGCACCCCTCTCTCCCTTGCCTCATTGAACGTCCTCATCAACAACGGTCCCAATATCCCATAGAACTTTTTATAGAACTCCACTGGGTACCCGTCTGGCCCTGGGGCTTTACCCGACTGCATGGCCTTCAGACCTTCCACTATCTCTTCCAGCCCGATCAGGGCCCCCAGCCCTCTACCAGCTCCCCGTGCCTCATCCCGTCCAGCCCAGGTGGGGGTTCCGACCCGTACAGCCTACTGTAAAAATCCCTAAACGCCTTATTCACCCTTGTTGAATCTCCAACCAGGTTCCCATCTCCATCATTTACTTTCCCTATCTCCCTGGCTGCCTCCCTCTTTTAAAGCTGCTGTGCAAGCATCCTGCTGGCCTTCTCTCTCATAGATCTTCTCGGGAACAGGCCCTTCCCTTTCTCAGCTGCTCCACCGCCCTCCCTGTGGTTAACAAGCCAAACTCCGCCTGTCGCCTCCGCCATTCTTTTAAAAGCCCTGCCTCTGGGGTATCTGCAGACCTCCTGTCAATCTGTAGTATGTCCTTTACCAGTTGGTCCGTCTCTGCCCTATCTGCCTTCTCCCTGTGGGTCCGCATTGAGATCAGCTCCCCTCTAACCACCGCCTTCAGTGCTTCCCAGACCACCGCTGCTGAAATTTGCCCCATGTCGTTGACCTGCAGGTAGTTCTGAATACATTTCCTCAGCCGCTCGCACACCCCTTCGTCAGCCAAAAGTCCCACGTCTAACCTCCAGTGCGGGCGCTGGTTACTGATTTTACTAACCTGTAAATCAACCCAGTGCGGAGCATGGTCTGAGATTGTGATCGCCGAGTACCCCGTGTCCACCACCCCCGTCAGTAGAGCCCTGCTCAGAATAAAGAAATCGATCCGGGAGTACACTTTATGCACGTGTGAGTAGAGGGAGAACTCCTTCACCCTCGGCTGCCAAAATCTCCATGGGTCCACCCCCCACATCTGTTCCATGAACCTTTTAGTTCCTTTGCCATTGCTGGCACCGTGCCCGTTTTTGAGTTTGACCGGTCTAAGCCAGGGTCAATAACTGTGTTAAAGTCTTGTGCGAGTCCAGGTCCGGTATCTTCCCCAGCATCCTCTTTATAAACTCCACATCATCCCAATTTGGCGCATACACATTTACTAATACCACCTGCACCCCCTCCAGTTTCCCACTGACCATAATGTACTGACCTCCCACCTCCGAGACTATTCTACCCGCCTCAAACACCACCCGCTTATTGATCAGGATCGCGACACCTCTAGTCCTTAAATCTAGTCCCGAGTGAAAGATCTGACTGACCCAGCCTTTCAAACAAGGGTTTTAGCATTAATCTCGGCTCTTTCGCGCAAAGACACCAACCATACACTTATCGGGACATAGCACAGGCCATGAACCCCAAGAAAAGACAAATATGAAATGTTCAACAGGATGAAAGGACGATTAAGTGATGAGCAGAGCTGGAACTCACAAAAACACAGCTGCTCATGCATCACGTGTATTTTCCTTTTTTAGAAATTTAATTCTGGGGATGTGGGCATTGGCAGCCCAGCTTTTATTGCCCACCTCTAATTGCCTTTGAGAAGGTGGTGGTGAGCTGCTCTCTTGAACTGCTGCAGTACATGTGATGTTGGTACACCCACTGTGCTGTTCAGGAGTGAGTTCCAAGATTTTGACCCAGCGATCGTGAAGGAACAGCAATATATTTCCAAGTAAGGATAATGTGTGGATTGGAGGGGAACCTCCAGGTCATGATGTTGCCATGTGTCTGCCCTTGTCCTTCTAAATGATAGTGGTCGTGGGTTGGAAGATGCTGTCTGAGGACCCTTTGTGAATTCCTGCAGTGCATCTTCTATGTTCTATGTTTTATCTTGTAGATGGTACACACGGCTGCCATTGTGCATCAGTGATGGAGGGTGTGAATGTCTGTTGATGGGGTGCCAATTAAGTTCGTTGTTTTGCCCTGGATGGTGTCAAGCTTCTTGAGTGTTGCAGGAGCTGCACTCATCCAGGCAAGTGAAGAGTATTCCATCACACCCCTGACTTGTACCCTGTGGACAGGGCTTTGGAGAGTCAGGAGGTGAGTTGCTCGCTGAAGGATTCCTAGCCTCAGACCTCATCTGCTCTTGTAGCCACAGTATTTCTATTGCTAGTCCAGTTCCGTTTCCGGTTAATGGTAACTCCCCCGCAGGAGATTGATAGTATCACTATCACTAAATAAAGTGATTCTGTGTTATTAAATACAAATTATCTGGTCACTATTACCTTGTTGGCTGTAGGAGCTTGCTGTACTCAAACAAGTTGCCATGTTTCTGTGTTACAACAGTGACTACACCTCAAAAGTACTTTATTTTGAGATAAAAACAATAAAATGCTGGAACTACTCAATAGGTCTGGCAGCAACTGTGGCGAGAAAAAGAGTTAACTTTTCAGGTAGATGGAAGACATTTAACAATAATAATCTTTATTAGTGTCACAAGTAGGCTTACATTAACACTGCAAAGATGTTATTGTGAAAATCCCTTCATCACCACATTCCGGCGTCTATTCGGGTACACTGAGGGAGAATTCAGAATGTCCAATTCACCTAACAAGCACGTCTTTCGGGACATGTGGGAGGAAATCGGAGCACCCGGAGGAAACCCACACAGACATGGGGAGAACGTGCAGACTCCGCACAGACAGTGACCCAAGCTGGGAATCGAACCTGGGACCCTGCCGCTGTTAAGCAGCAGTGCTAACCACTGTGCTATCTTTGAAGCAAATGCAGAGACAAGGAAAAGGGGGAGGGGAGGAAAAGAAATTAGGGAAGGTCTATGATAGGATAGAAAGGGGAGAGATGAAATGATAAAAGAGATGATGGCAGCAACTGTGGGAAGAAAAAGAGTTAACTTTTCAGGTTGATGCAAGGCATTTAATAATAATAATAATAATCTTTATTTGTGTCACAAGTAGGCTTACATTAACACTGCAATGAAGTTACTGTGAAAAACCCCTAGTCGCCACACTCCGGCGTAAGGAGATGGCAATGTAACAATAGAGAAAAGATGTACCCAGAGGAGTCAACAACTGCCTTCCAAAAACAACAAATATTTAGCATGTTCTGCGGTCACTCCTAGCTTAAACGTAAAAAAAATCTTAGAAACGTTTCAGACAAAACGTTTGCTTTTTAAATAAATAGTGCAATGACTATTTTTATGCATACAAATGAGACACTCGTTTATCAGCACAATACAAAGCATGAGCTGTATGATTAGATAACATGTTGGGGGTGTCAGTGGTAGGAGGCATGTTGCCAGATTAACAGGAATAGTGTCAGGGATCATTAACGTCCAAGTGAAATTGATTGGATTATTGTTAGTCTGAATGGGATAAACTTCAACATCTCAAGAGAGATTAACTTCACATGTCTTATGTACCAAAACCAAAACCCTGTTCTTTATAAATGTTGTATGAAGATTTCAGACGAGAAGATGCACTGGTTGAGATCAATGGGAAAGGCACACCTGTGCCCAGACCATTGGGTTCAAGCACTGTCATCACCAGGACTGGTTCAATATTTAAATATGTGACCTCCTAGAACAAAAATGAGCATCTTTCATGACTTGGCACAATAACCAAGGTGGCAAGTCAAGAAGGCAGCTTTCTAACAGCTTGAACCAGACGCCCAAACACAAATACAGAAGATAAAGTAAAAGCAATCTGGCACCCAGAAGATAAAGGACATGTGGCTGGAAGACAAAGCCCGAGAGATCCAGCAATATGTTGATCATGACGTGCAAAGCTTTTTTGAAGCCACCAGAGCAATCTACAGAACAAGGTCAAATGGGCAAATCCTGTGACCCCGACAGTATTTTAACTGATGTCTTCAAAGCTGGTAGGGTTTTTTCCTCCCATCAAGACTCCATGTGCTCATTCTACAGATTTGGGAAGAAAAAGATCTCCCCTGCATCCTCCCCCAATGTCAGGAATGTGACAATCATATCTTGCTTCAACAAGAGAGACAAATCATGTTGGATCTCTCGGGCTTTCTCTTCCAACCACATGTCCTTTATCTTCCGGTATTTCTCTCTACTGACATGGCCTATGTTGCCAGACAAATGCAAGAAAAGTTCTGAGAATTGAATTAATTGACTGGAACAATTGCAATGCTGCGTGGATTGTGCTCCAAAAATGTGGGTGTCCATGAAACATCTTCATAATTCTTCAATTACTTCATGGTGATCTGACTGCAACTGCCTCAAGTAGAAGATCCGAAACAGATATCTACACAATCCGGACTGGGGCCAAGCAAGACTGTGCGATAGGCCCCATACTATTTACCTGACAATGGTTATTCACCTCGTCAAAGATCAACTGCTCTCTGGTGTCCATATTAAATGCCTCCTAGCTGGAAAGCTCTTTAACTTCAATCGCCTTTCCATAAATAATTATGGTCAAATTAAATTGACCATAATTGGAGCTATATTTTACAGATGACTGCAGTGTTGTTACCCAGTTAGAAACAGATTTACAAGTCATTGTTGATCTCTCGAATTTTGTATACATTCTGCATGAAACTCAGCCTGTCTTGAAGGTTGCCAAAAGAAAACTCATAAATCAATCCAAACCTGGTCAACAAAATATTCCACCTTGCACTTCTGTTGAAGCAGAGACTCGAATATGTTTTAGATTATTTAGAACATACAGCACAGAACAGGCCCTTCGGCCCTCAATGTTGTGCCGAGCAATGATCACCCTACTTAAACCCACGTAACCCGTATACCCGTAACCCAACAATCCCCCCCATTAACCTTACACTACGGGCAATTTAGCATGGCCAATCCACCTAACCCGCACATCTTTGGACTGTTGAGCACTTCCCATACCTTGACAGCCACTTCTCGCAAAAGGCCACGATTGATGAGGAGATTCATCACGAGATCAGTGGTGCCAGCTCAGCATTCTGCAAACTATGACAGTGTACCTGTGACATCAAAGATATCCGCAAGTCCACAAAAGCCCGAGGCAGAGGTATTGCAGGATCAGCGGTGGGAGTGGGAAACCAAAGTATGTTTTAATGACCCATTGCTTAATTTTATCACATGCGTTTTAGACATCTTAAGATCCTCATGCTTTACCAAGGTATTCTACATTGTTGCATGGCAATCTGTTGGCCCTTGACATGTGACTGCCAACAAACACCATGCGCAACATATAGTGCCATGCACTAAAATGAAAGCAAACTAGTTACAGGTTACAATCCAGGTCCCAGCTGGAACTTCTCTGCCTAGACTCCTATCTGGGTGGGCTTTTATGTCCGGAATCAATCACCCCGCTGATGGGCCCCCACCCGTCTTACGGGGGAGGCTAATCGGTCCCTCCCGGTACGTCTTGTGAGGGTTATACCAGTGACCTAACCTCTCCTTCATTCTGTCTGTTCAAATGGCCAATATTTATCCCTCAATCAACTGCTACGAGAGTTAATATTTCAATACAACTCTTCTTTAAAACCTTCTCCTTTCTCCACCAATGCTGCCAGCTCTGCTCAGTTTTTCCAGAACTTTCTATTTTTATTTCAGATCTTCAGCATATTATTGTTATATTATTGCACTAAAATCAGATTGCCTGCTCATTTATTTTTTTTTTTTTACATTTAGATTACCCAATTATTTTTTTCCAATTAAGGGGCAATTTAGTGTGGCCAATCCACCTACTCTGCACATTTTTGGGTTGTGGGGGCGAAACCCACGCAGACACGGGGAGAATGTGCAAACTCCACACGGACAGTGACCCAGAGCCGGGATCGAACCTGGGACCTCAGCGCCGTGAGGCTGCTATGCTAACCACTAGGCCACCGTGCTGCCCTGCCTGCTCATTTATTTCATTGCTGCTAATGGGAGCTTGCTGTGCTCAAATTTACATGTGTGTTTCCTACATTACATTACAACTCAAAAGTATTTCATTTGACTTTAAAATACTTTCTGAATTACTGAGCTCATTAAATGTTCTATTTGAAATATTTTTTTCTTTCTGGAGTTCATGTAGTAACAAAAAACTCATAATTATTTTTTTTTACCAGATTCAGGAGTAAAGAAGGCATAACTGAGAATTTCTCATCAAATTTTGCGGGCAGCACGGTAGCATGGTGGTTAGCATAAATGCTTCACAGCTCCAGGGTCCCAGGTTCGATTCCCGGCTGGGTCACTGTCTGTGCGGAGTCTGCACGTCCTCCCCGTGTGTGCGTGGGTTTCCTCCGGGTGCTCCGATTTCCTCCCACAGTCCAAAGATGTGCGGGTTAGGTGGATTGGCCATGCTAAATTGCCCGTAGTGTCCTAAAAAGTAAGGTTAAGGGGGGGGGGGGGGGGTTGTTGGGTTACGAGTATAGGGTGGATACGTGGGTTTGAGTAGGGTGATCATTGCTCGGCACAATATCGAGGGCCGAAGGGCCTGTTCTGTGCTGTTCTGTTCTATGTTCTATGTTAAATGTACAATTGTTGTTATGAATTATGAAGTTCGGCTCCTCCCTCTGCAACTGGATCCTTGACTTTCTGACCCACAGACCACAATCAGTAAGAATAAACAATGACACCTCCTCCACGATAGTCCTCAATACCAGGTCCCCGCAAGACTGTGTACTTAGCCCCCGAATGTACTCCTCATGCACACACGACTGTGAGCTAAAATTTGGCTCCAACTCCATCTACAAGTTTGCTGATGACATGAGCGCAGTGGGTCGGATCTCAAACAATGAGAGGGAGGGAGATGGAGAACTTAGTGGCATGGTGCAATGACAACAATCTTTCCTTCAATGTCAGCAAAACTAAGGGGCTGGTAATTGACTTCAGGACGCGAAGTGTCATACACGCCCGTCTGTATCAATGGTGCCAAAGTGGAGATGGTTGAGAGCTTCAAATTTCTAGGGGTAAACATCACCAACCATCTGTCCTGGTTAACCTATGTCGACGCTTCGACCAAGAAAGCACAATAGTGCCTTTAATTCCTCAGGAAATTAAGAAGAGTTGGCATGTCTGCAATGGTTCTTATCAATTTTTTTTACAGATGCACCATAGAAAGAATCCTATCAAGCTGCATCACAGCCTGGTATGGCAACTGCAGAGAGTCGTGAACACAGCCCAGTCCATCATGTGAGCCCGCCTCCCATCCATTGACTCTGTCTGCACCTCCCGCTGCCTTGGGAAAGCAGGCAGCGTAATCGAAGACCCCTCCCACCTGGGTTATTCCCTCTTCCAACCTCTTCCATCTGGCAGAAGATACAGAAGTTTGAGAAGACGCATCAACAGACTCAAAAATAGCTTCGACTCCTGAATGGTCCTCTTTTGGACTGAACTGATCTTTCTACGCATCTTCTCTACAGTTGTAGTACTATATTCTGTATGCATCACCCAATGTCTATGTCTATGTATTTACATTGTTTAGGTCGTGTATTTATTGTATGTTCTATGTTTCCATGTATGGAGCGATTTGCCTGGACTGTACGCAGAACAATACTTTTCACTGTACCTCAGTACACGTGGCAATAAATCTAAATCTAAGCCAGGGACCACAGTTGAAGATGCTGTCATTCAGATTTAACAGTGAATCGAGGCTCTATCTGCTCTCGTGGTGAATTTAAAAGATCCAATGTTTCAATGGGCAAGGATTTCTCCTGGTGTCTACTTTTGAAGTGCAGCCAAGAGTCAATATCTATCCACACGACAGAGAGGCCCCAGGAGTTAGTCAGCCTTGATTTAGAAATAGCAGGTTGTGTGTACTGAACTGACTAGAATTTGTTGTGTTTGTAACTGAATTAGTGGCTGAAGGCATTGCAACAGATATAATCAATTTCAGTAACATATGGCCCAGCTTCAACTCTTAATGGTTATTCCTGGCAAAGCTGGTCTGTTAATGTGGGTACTTTATTACACAATACTAAAATTAGAGAAGGAAGGGCCGGAAGAGGCTCATTTGGAATTTAAACACCTCCAGAGACCAGGCGTGCTGTGGCCTGTTTCTGTGCTGCAGATATTGTGTCATTCTATGTCACATGTAATTTCCCATTGCTCTCAGTTTTCATTAACGTTGCATAGCCAATGTTTTTAAAGCTCTTCGAGATAAATGCTGAAGAGCATTGCTGAAGCTGAAACTGCTGGGAGAAGGTTGCAATCTTCAACACACATCCCAAAATGGATAACAAATAGCCTCTACTACATCCACCAATAGCTGGCGATATGCCTCGCTTTCACACCAGGGATGAAGTGCTAGCTTGTAAGTACAAGCTCACCCAATAGGGTGGGTAAACCGATATGGATCTGCCATAATAGAAAGATGGCGTGTACCACTTTGCCTTCAGTTAACTCTGCCTTACAGAGCTACTGCTGCTTTTATCAAAGTACATTCTTATGATGTGGGCATCCTGACATGGCAAGCATTTATTGCCCATTCATAGTTGCCCTGAATATAACTGCTTGCAAAACACCTTCAGAGGATAGTTAAGATTAACCGCAGAAAAATGCTTTTCACTGTACTTCGGTACATGCGACAATCAATCAATCAATCAAACCACAATGGTGTCACATTGTGCCAGGCAAGGATGGCAAATTTCTTTCCCTCACATTAGTGCGCCAGTGGGTCGTCCCAACAATCCAACATCTTTTGCAGAAACCACCTTGATAAATTAAATTTAAATTCAACCCTGGTGAGATTTGAACTCATCTTCTACAACTGTATTTTTTTATAAACTTCTTTACCCAAAGGGTTGTGAATCTGTGAAATTCCCTGCTCAGTGAAGCAGTTGACGCTGACTCGTTGAATGTTTTTAAGGCAAAGATAGATAGATTTTTGAACAGTAAAGGAATTAAGGGTTATGGTGAGCGGGCGGGTAAGTGGAGCTGAGTCCACAAGACGATCAGCCATGATCTTATTGAATGGCGGAGCAGGCACGATGGCCTACTCCTGCTCCTAGTTCTTATGGCTGATGGTAAACGCTGGATTATTCCAAATCCCAAAAAGGGGAACTTGAAACAACTGTCCTCAACTGTATTTTCCAATTTGATATAATGTGAGGAACGATTTGAAATCCAGACAATGATGTACCAGGCATTTCATGATCATCTTAAATAAAATAAATGTTTATAAATAAATAAATGTTTATTAATAATAAAATAAACAACAATAAAGTCAACTAGAAGTACTAATAATTAAAACAATGACTATACACGGTAGGTGGGGGTCCTCTGATCCCCCAGCCACGTGTTCCTTGGCCGCATGCCTTTCGCTGGCGGTGGGATTATATCTTCTTGCCGCTTGTCAGTGGGATTTCCCATTGTAATCAGCCCATGCCGCCATGAAGCCCACTGGTGGGGGTGCACTGCCAGCGATGCGTTGTGGCGGGAACACGACGACTGGAGAATTCCAGCCAGTATCACCAGCGTTATCCAGTTGCAGACACCTTTATTCCACTGCCTTCAGAGCTAATACGCATCGCAATTCCACAACATCTCACAGGCTTTCAAAAACTGCAGAAAAAATCCACTAGCCACACCAGGCAATTATATTTCTTTGGAGTTGCTGCTGAGGTAGAAGTAATCAACTGTTTTTTCAAGGCAGTCTTTCTTCGCAGACATGGCTTGCTGAGAGTTAAAACTGTTATTCCTGCTGTAGCCTGAGGTCTCAAACAGCTAACCTTGCATAGGGTGAATGCTTCTGATATACAATTTTCCCCTTTTGACTTTCCCTTCTCTCAACTACCTTCTTCAGAAGACAAAATTAATTACCTTAATTTTGTGAGTCTATCTTTTAGAATGTAAATGCAAATGCAATGTTCACACCTGAGGGCCAGAATTCTCCGGCCATTGGAATTCCCTTTTCCCGCTGTGGGTTTCCCGGCGGTGTGGGGTGGTTTCAATGGGAAATCCCATTGACAAGCGGCAGGAAGAGTCAATCCCAACACCAGTGAATGGCACACTGCCGAGAAATGTGCAGCTGGGGAATCGGAGAATTTGGCCACTTGTCCTTTGAATTGATTCAATTCCTTTATGTTCTATTCCCATTGTTATGAGCTTGCCTTTGGTAAACATCTCTTTGCAGTGATGCCAGGCTCTTCAACATATCAAAAGCACTAGTTCCATCAACACAACACAACGGACCCTGTCTTTAAGCAGCCTACATGTCAATTGTTTTTTAAAATATATAACTGCAGCAAACACGTCAAATTATTGGATTTCCCTGATATTTTCATGTAAACACTACTTTTCCTGATAAACTGGATTCGTAATCTGAGAATGCTAATGTAACCACCACACTACCGTTCCCAGTAGAAACGACTGCTGTTAAAGTCTGTCGCTTCTCTGATAATCGTGCTTCTCACGGACGAGGTGACAATTCAGTCCCTCGGGGATTACACCAGCATGATCTTTAGTTTTTCAATGTGCTTACATCTATCATCAACAACATTTTAAAGTGGTAATTGTGTTGTGCAGAGGTTGTTGAGTACGATATTTGATATTCAGGCATTGTAAATTGACAGAAACCCCAGAGTGGTCTTTGAGTTGAGTGCAGCCCTAAGGATGCTGGGAAATACAGGAAGAAGTCCTACAACACCAGGTTAAAGTCCAACAGGTTTGTTTCAAACACGAGCTTTCGGAGCACGGCTCCTTCTTCAGGTGAATGGAAAGGCTTGTTCCAGAAATGTTTATATAGACACAGTCAGAGATGCCCCAGAATGCGAGCACCTGCAGGCAATCAAATCATCAAAGATGCAGAGAGAGAGGTAACTCCAGGTTCAAGAGGTGTGAATTGTCCCAAGCCAGTTCAGTCGGTAGGCCTCTGCAAGTCCAGGCTTGTTGGTGGGGGCCGAATGTAATGCGACATGAATCCCAGATCCCGGTTGAGTCCGCATTCATGCGTGCGGAACTTAGCTATAAGTTTTTGCTCAGCAATTTTGCGTTGTCGCGTCTCCTGAAGGCCTCCTTGTAGAATGCTGACCCGGAGATCAGAGGCTGAATGTCCTTGACTGCTGAAGTCCCTGAAATACAGGGACAATTGTTGGGATTGTCCGTTGAGGTGAGGGAATAGGGATGATTTTGCCGACATGTCCCTGGATGACCTCTTAGCGGAAAGCATATTTGGCGGATATGGTAGTTGGACCGTGCTCTTCCTTGCCATCCTGTGGGTGTTCTTGTCCTTTGGGCTCATTTACTTCTGTGTCTTCCAACACAGATGGCTTGATTAGTTGTGAAGGGTTCAGCAGATGCTCTTCTGTAACCCATTTCAAGACCTATCCAGGCAGTGGAGCATTTGAATTGCTGATATTGATGCTGATTTTGTCCCATGAACACTTGTGAATCTATTGCTTTGACTGTATTCTCAGTTTATCATCTGTGTTTAGGCTCCTGACTGGTAGAATGAGTCATGAGTGCATGGTGATATTCCCAAGCAGCCTATGCATGATGAGCATATCGCACACACCAGCTGCACTTTCAGTGAGTGGAGAGCCTTCCTGTCCCTGCAGACTCCAAGGCCTTGTGTTGGAACATGCAACGGGATGTTTGCAGTCACGATGCCCTCCATTTACTTGAAGCCTACATCATGGTAAACCTCAAAGTCCCTCTTGTGCTTCATAGGGCATAGTTTTAATTATCAATTGGGGTTGGATTCAGTTGTGGGGCGAGGGGTGGGGGTAGATTGTTGAAAACCCAATATGATCCCACCTCATCCCAGACTTTACCACCACATGTTCCCAGATAAGCGGAAATCTCCCACCCAGTTGGCGGGTCAATGATTTAAATATACAAACAAGTAAGTGTGGCTTTAACTCAGGATTCTGTCTTTGACAACCAACACAGAGTTTCCCAAGCTGTGTGCAATTCACCAGGGTCAGTAAGGTGAGAGCACAGCGGGGAGACATTGATCAATGAAACTGAAAGGTTGGAAAGCAATAAATCTGCGTAAGCTGCTTGTCCACCAAGGTGAGAGGCTTGTGCTCACAGCACTTTTTCTAAGAATGAGGTTTCATTGCTTCACAGGTGATTTCCAATCTTTTGGCTTTTCTTGCACAATGGGAGCAAGTTTTGCAACAATTCCATGGACCTTTGATGAAGAAGAGCTGGAGCAGCCACACCAACACCTACAGCAGCATCAAGCGCACCATCAATAGCTACAGCACCAGCAGCAGAACAACAGCAGCTGCCTTCTCTGTAGCCATATGTCGTGCCACAACCGTGGTTCGCACGGTTGCTTCACCAGCGCCAGGGTCCCAGGTACGGTTCCCGGCTTGGGTCACTGTCTGTGCAGAGTCTGCACATTCTCCCCGTGTCTGCGTGGGCTTTCTCCGGGTGCTTCGGTTTCCTCTCACAAGTCCCGATGGACGTGCTGTTAGGTAATTTGGACATTCTGAATTCTCCCTCTGTGTACCCGAACAGGCGCCGGAATGTGGCGACTAGGAGATTTTCACAGTAACTTTGCAGTGTTAATGTAAGCCTACTTGTGACGCTAATAAAGATTATTATTATAAAGAATATTATTATTAGAAAGGAAGTTCAAAGATCTCCAGCTCTAAGGACATAATATCCCCAGAACAGCATATGCAGACAATCCACTTACTCAATCTGGTGGAGCAACAGAGCCTCAGGAGGTTCAGACTTTCATGGCAGGTTAGTATTGACATCTGCAGCTTCCTGGATCAAGACTCCTTCTAAGCTGACTGGTGGGCAGGCATTGCCAAGGTCACCACAACCCTAAAATTCTTGGTCTGCAGCTTCTTCTGGGGATGGTGACAAATGCAGAACTGGTGACAAATGCAGAATTTCACAATCTGCTGCCCACAAGTGTTACTGGTGCCATGTTTGTCAAGACTGCCTCTTATTTCCCTTTAACATTGATGAAACCTATCAGACACAGAGGGTTCTCTTGCTGCAGTGCCTGGATTCTTACATATACATCAAGTTATTGACTGCATACACGTGGCAATCAAAGTGTCCTCACTATCCTGGAGTATTCGATATCCGGAAGGCATTCCATTCCACCCATATTCAGCCAGTGCATAACCCTCATAAGGCTATCATGCATGTCTGTGCAAGATATCCTGGAAGCTGCCATGATTCCTTCATTCTGTGGCAGTCACATAACCCACAGGTAAAAACCTGTGAGCACCACATGAGCATTGGAGTTGTGTGCTATCTTCTGAGGACCTGGCTAATGCCTGCTGATGCAGGAGAGAAGTGTAACCTTGGCCACATGACTCAAGTAAGCCATTGGGTTGCTGAAGATGTGATTCAGGTGCCTGGACAGATCTGGGGGCATCCTTCAGAATGCATTAAGAAGAGTAAGGTGCTGACCACTCTGCATATTCTTCCAAGGTGACCACTTCTCCGGGTCGGTTTGTCACCTGTCTTCCTCTGAGATGAAAGTGGAGGATGAGGAAGAAGAAGAAGAGCCAGATGTGAACCGGTGATTGCAGGTGCTCACCTGGCTTCTGGAGAGGTCAGTAGCAGCTTCATACTGGCTCCCTTCAGTTAATCAAAGTGCACATGAGACATATTGCCATGCAATCATAAACTCTGTATATTCACCCACCAAAAGAACAAATTATTTCCACAGCCATAAATCAAACCATTATATTCATATAATTTACACCCTTTCTTCATCTTCTAACCTGGTCATACAATTCACCTGAAGCTAATTTGGCATTTGGGATGCAACAGTGCGTGTGCCAGGGGAATGAAGAGTTCAAATAAAGTGTTTGATCCATTTAAGTAAATATACACATACTCAAGAACATTGTTATGCACAAGTGAAATCTCCTTTTGCAACTAATAAATATTTCTCATCCACTTCCTGTGTGGTACAACCACTGTGGCTTCAGCAGAGCTGGAGGAAGGGTTCTCTTTCCTCTGAAACATGAGAGGTTTGTACTGATGTCCTTTTGCAGAAGTGTGCACAGACTGCTCCACAAGCATCTGTGCAGGGGAAGATTCTGTCATCAGTGGCCAATGTCGGCCGCCAAAAAGTTTAAAGATGGGCGCTGAGGCATCACTGTCTTGCAGAATGGCCAGCACTGCGAGAGACACCAGGCGGGAATCCGTGGTGCTCCACGACGGGAAAATCGGTGCAAATCCCTCACCGATTCCAGTACCTGTGAAGGGCTAGCACCGGTGCCACATGGAGCACCTGTGGATCGTGTGGAGAAAGGCTGGAGAATCGCTGGGTCCCAGGTCGAACCTGCGCAGGGCTGACAAGCTGCAGCCATGCACAGCTACGCCTCCACTCGTGACGCCGGGAAACATGGTGCTGGCCGTACTGGACCACGTATCCACCCATCCTGACCCCACAGCTTACCCCCGGTCACACCCCACCACTAGCATAAGCACCCCCCCAGCAGAGGCATGGATCCCGGCTGAGTGTGGCAGCGCTGGACACTGTCTGCAGCTGGAATACCAGGTTCATCACGGCCAATCCACCCAACCCACACGTCTCCAGGCAGCGGGAGGAAATCGGAGCACCCGGAGGAAACCCATGCAGACACGGGGGGAAAGCACAGAATCCGACCTAGCGGGGAATCGAACCTGCACGTTCTCCCCATGTCTGCGTGGGTTTCCTCCGGGTGCTCCGGTTTCCTCCCACAAGTCCCAACAGTCGTGCTTGTTAGGTGAATTGGACATTCTGAATTCTCCCTCAGTGCACCCAGAACAGGCGCTGGAATGTGGCGACTAGGGGATTTTCACAGTGACTTCATTGCAGTATTAATATAAGTCGACTTGAGACACTAATAAAGATTATTATTATAGCATTATAAGATCCCGGATGGGGCCCATGTGTGGGAATACCCGTCTTCCCCATGCTCCTTACGGAGTACAAGCCCCCCCGCTCGGGGCGGCCTATCTCAATTACCCAGTGTATATAAGGTCAGCCAGTAAGACACGGATCAGAGAAGTTCCTGGGAGGAGTCTACCGGGGAATGTGAATATTCTGTTTGTAAATAAAACTCCGTTCCTGCTTCTACTCATTTGGTCTCCCACGTCCTTATTTAAAGCATCCCATGCACCAAACCATATGCCAATTTCAGACAACCCTGATCAGTGGAGCCTCTGTGGAAAGTTTGATGTCAGCCACAATGAACCAACCCATGACCTAGCTAGCCTGCAGTTTTGCTTAAATAACACAAGAAAATGGCAACCTCTTATTGCTGGGCCTATTGTAGGACTGGTGACGCTACCCAATGACATTCATGCCCTGACACAAGGCGGAACCCATATTTGCATATCTTAAAATGTTGATTTCCAACACACGCTGAACACCAATCCAAAATGAGGTTGGAGCCAACTCTGGGTGGAACAGGAGGATGAGTTCCTAGCCAAATTTCAAGGATCCTAAGCCTTTAAAGAGGAGGGTGCCTGATGAGAGTTGTGCCCCACGTTGGCACTGCCAACTTGGTTATTTATCCTGCTCGTTATGAGGGCTACGGTCAGGCGCAGGTTGCCATCAGTGGAGTAGAATTCATGTTATTTACCTTCATTGTTTATTGGAAAATTAAATAGCTGGGCTGAAAATCTACTTGATGATAGGATGCAAAAAGTGACAATCAACAAGCAAGACTTTGGCTGGTATGAAAAGTCAGAGATTAATGAATTCTGCTCAAATCTGTACTTTCCATCAAAGCTCAAGTTTATAGAAGAGTTTTATACTCCACAAGTCCTGTACCTGGCTCTCTCCCATTCACCTGATTCAGAAAGGTTATCCTGGCTTTGGAGCAAGTGCAGAGGAGATTGACCAAAATGGTACCACGCAGGGACGAATGACTCAAGTTATGTGGAAATACTACAGAAACTGGGGTTATTTTCCTAGAACAGAGAAGATTAAGGGGGGGTTTAGTAACAGGGTTCAATATGAGGGGTTTTGATTCAGTAAGTAAGGGGAAACCTTTTCTATTGGCAGGTGGTACAGTAACCAGAGGAAAGCGATTTAAGGCAATTGAAATGAAATGAAAATCACTTATTGTCACGAATAGGCTGCAATGAAGTTACTGTGAAAAGCCCCTAGTCGCCACATTCCGGCACCTGTTCGGGGAGGCTGGTACAGGAATTGAACCGTGCTGCTGGCCTGCCTTGGTCTGCTTTAAAAGCCAGCGATGTAGCCCAGTGTGCTAAACCAGCCCCTGGTAAAAGAACCCGCGGAGAGATGAGGATATTTCTTTGTACAGAGTCTGGATGACCTGGAATACATTGTTGGAAAGGTTGTGAATTCAAATTCGGAGACAAATATCAACAGGGAATTGGATTAATACATAAAAGGAAGAAATGTTCAGGGCTAAGGGGATAATACAGGAGAGTGTAATTATCTGGTTAGTTCTTTCAAATTACTGGCACAGCAATGATGGCCCAAATGGTGTTCTCAGGAGCTGTACGGCTCTGTGCTTCTAATATGATTCACCAATGTTGTGGAGGGGACACATCTAGTCATGTTAAAAAGAACAGGACTGCACTGGGCATTATGTCGATTCTAAAGCTTTACAAGGGTTTAGCAACTTGACTTCTGCCCAGCGCCTGTTCCCCCACAGATCTCCGCCACATAGGTGAATGGAAGGAGTTGGCACTAATCATGGAGCTGTTTCACAGAGCAATGGCACATCTTGACCACCCAGCTACCCCACCTGGTTGACTGCTGGTGTGCGGCCTACAGACTCAGGCTGTCACTGCGGCAGTTCCCTGTGTGTCTGTGGTTGCAGTGACAGTCCAGCTCAAGGTGTTTCTGGACCACTTTGCCCTCGAGTCACTACTGCTGGTACCAGCCGTAACCCACTGCAGAAACACATTTAAAGGTGGATGACAAAAAAGGGTTAAATTGTGAGGGCAGGTTCCAAGAAAGAGGCTCCCGTTCCTTGAATATTGAATAAGGTGTGAACACTTTGAGGTGTTTAAGACTTTTGAAGAACTTAATAGGGAAAGAAAATATATTTTCTCTGTTGGAGAGTCCAGAACAAGGGGGCATAACCGTTAATAGGTATAGTATCTCAAAACCGGCTCTCCAAAAATTGGAATTGTCCTAAAACTGGATATTTTTGAAACTGAAAATGGTTATCAGGGCTGCCCTCTGTGGGTGAGTCTGTGGTATTACGTTGGTTAACAATTTCTCTGTAACAGTGTTAAAATGGATGCTTGCAGTCAGACGTTTCTTGTTCTGGTGCCACTTGTCCAATTCAGGCCGACGGCATCCCGTGGATAACTGAGGTCAGGAATAACCAGGGGCTGGTTTAGCTCAGTTGGCTGGAAAGCTGGTTTGTGATGCAGAACAGTGCGGGTTTAATTCTCATTCTGACTGAGGTTATTTATGAAGGCCCCACCTTCTCAACCTTGCCCCTCGCCTGAGGTATGGTGATCCTCAGGTTATATCTCCACCAGTCAGCTCTCCCCCTCAAAGTGGAAAGCAACCTATGATCATCTGGGACTATGGCAACCTTACTGACTTGTCCAATTCAGATCAAGAATACCTTGATAGAAAGAGCAGACCATCTTGCACATTGTATTATTGCACCGACCCTGATAGTGCAGTGAAACCCTGTTTTGAACACGCAGCCCTAGGCACCTTTCATTCAACTGACCATAACGCTGGGAGAGATTGTCAGATTGGTTTGTGGTCAGGGCACATGAAAGAGCTCAGCGAAGTGCAGTGTCCCTGGAAAGCCCACTGTTCGGTCAACAGAGGGCAGTAAGACTGGGAGCTAACTTTCGGCTTCTAATTCTGCAATTCTGTCACCAACCAGTTCCATGCACCCAGAGACGATATGAGAACCACTTCTTCACACAAAAAGTGGTGAAAACCTTGAACTCTCCCTCACAAAAAAAGTTGTTGAGGCTGTGGGTCAATGAACATTTCAAAACTTAGATTGACAGACTTTTGTTGGGAAAGGGTATTTAGCGTTACAGAATCAAGGCAGGTGATTGGAGTTGAAGTACGGGTCAGCCATGATCTAAGTGATCAATGAATAAGATTGAAGGGCTGAATGGTTTATTCCTGTTCCTCAGTCATTGCACACAACATGACGTCAAATGGAGGAACCTTCAAAGAGAAACATCCTGAGGCACGTTCTCCCCCTGCCTGCGTGGGTTTCACCCCCACAACCCAAAGATGTGCAGGTTAGGTAGATTGGCCACGCTAAATTGCCCCCTTAATTGGAAAAAAATAATTGGATACGCTAAATTTATAAAAAAGAAAAAAAAAGAAAAGAGAAACACCCTGAATATACTTGCTCATCACATTGATGGGATAAGTGAAATTTAAGTTAACTGGTCTTTATTTGGGATGGGAAAGGAGAGGTAACTATGGAGCAATGGTGCTGTATTCCATCCTTAGGTAGCTGAGCACCATCTTGTGGAATTTGGATGCAAAAGGAGAAGTGGTTCTTGCAGAAAATAAAAGCTCATGAATGTAGGGGTAGCATATTGACATGAATAGAAGATTGGTTAGCCAACAGGAAACAGAGAGTTAACGTAAGTGGGATCATTTTCTGGTTGGCAGGGTGTAACGAGTGGTGTGCTTCATGGACCTGTGCTGGGACTTCAACTTTTTACAATTGATAAAAATGACTTGGATGAAGGGGCCAAAGGAATGGTTACTGAATTTGCTGATGACACAAAGATACATCGGGAAGTAAGTTGTGAAGTGGATATAAGGAGGCTACAAAAGTTTGTGCCACACAAGTGCCAGGCAATGACCAACTCCAATACGAGAGAATCAAACAATCGTCCCTTGACATTCAATGACATTACTATCACTGAATCCCCCACTATCAACTTACTGGGGGGGGTTACCATTATCCAGAAATTGAACTGGACTTGCTACATAAATACTGTGGCTACAAGAACAGGTCAGAGGCTCGGAACCCTGCGATGAGTAACTCAGCTCCTGACTCCCAAAACTTGGCCACTATCACAAGACAGGAGTGTGATGGCACAAGACAGGAGTGTGATGGAATACTCTCCACTTGCCTGGATGAGTGCAGCTCCAACAACAATCAACAAACTCGACACCATCCAGGACAAAGCAGCCACTTGATTGGCACCCCATTGACAAACATTCACTCCCTCCATCACCAACACACAATAGCAGCCGTGTGTACTATCTACAAAATGCACTGCAGGAACTCACCAAGGTTCCTTTGGTAGCACCTTCCAAACTCACGACCACTACCATCTAGAAGGACAAGAGCAGCAGATACCTCAGAACCCACCAGGTTCCCCTCCAAGTCACTCACCACCCTGACTTGGAAATATATCGTAGTTCCTTCACTGTTGCTGGGTCAAAATCCTGCAACTCCCTCCCTAATAGCACAGTACAAAGAGAACAAAGAAAATTACAGCACAGGAACAGGCCCTTCGGACCTCCCAGCCTGCGCCGATCCAGATCCTTTATCTAAACCTGTCTCCTATTTTCTAAGGTCTACTTCCCTCTGTTCCCGCCCGTTCATATACCTGTCTAGATGCCTCTTAAATTATGCTATCGTGCCCGCCTCTACCACCTCCGCTGGTAAAGCGTTCCAGGCACCCACCACCCTCTGCGTAAAAAACTTTCCACGCACATCTCCCTTAAACTTTCCCCCTCTCACCTTGAAATCGTGACCCCTTGTAACTGACACCCCCACTCTTGGGAAAAGCTTGTTGCTATCCACCCTGTCCATATCTCTCATAATTTTGTAGACCTCAATCAGGTCCCCCCCCCTCAACCTCCGTCTTTCCAATGAAAACAATCCTAATCTACGTAACCTTTCTTCATAGCTAGCACCCTCCATACCAGGCAACATCCTGGTGAACCTCCTCTGCACCCTCTCCAGAGCATCCACATCCTTGTGGTAATGTGGCGACCAGAACTGCACGCAGTATTCCAAATGTGGCCGAACCAAAGTCCTATACAACTGTAACATGACCTGCCAACTCTTGTACTCAATACCCCGTCCGATGAAGGCAAGCATGCTGTATGCCTTCTTGACCACTCTATCAACCTGCGTTGCCACCTTCAAGGTACAATGGACCTGAACTCCCAGATCTCTCTGTACATCAATTTTCCCCAAGACCCTTCCATTGACCATATAGTCCGCTCTTGAATTTGATCTTCCAAAATGCATCACCTCGCATTTGCCTGGATTGAACTCCATCTGTCATTTCTCTGCCCAACTCTCCAATCTATATTTTGTTGTATTCTCTGACAGTCCTCCTCGCTATCTGCAACTCCACCAATCTTAGTATCATCTTCAAACTTGCTAATCAGACCACCTATACCTTTCTCCAGGTCGTTTATGTAGATCACAAACAGCAGTGGTCCGAGCACGGATCCCTGTGGAACACCACTAGTCACCCTTCTCCATTTTGAGACACTCCCTTCCACCACTACTCTCTGTCTCCTGTTGCCCAGCCAGTAGGTGCACCTCCACCACACGGACTGCAGCGGTTCAAGGGGACATCTTACCACCACCTTCTGAAGGGCAATTAGGGTTTTGACAACAAATGCTGGCTTAGCCAACGACGCTCACATCCCATAAAAAATGAATTTAAAAAAAAATGGCCTGACTGACACTGCGACATTCTCTGCGATTATTGCCTCCTGCCCTCCTGTGTTGGGATTATGATGTGATGTGATTGACAAACTGCACACACTGAGCCCAGATTGGTTACTGCTCGTGAGTGAAATTCTCACCGTTAGAATCCGATCACAATAAAGACGTTGGGAGAGAGAGCTCAGTAGGAATTGAAAATACAGAGCAATAAGTGAACGATGATGGCAAAAAATGATCTTTAATGATTTTTCTCTGAAGAATTTCCCACAGAGTACAATTGGTTACAAGAGAATTGTGGAAGAGGCAGAATGTGAACACAAAACGTGAATCCACGGCACCTTTCACCCTATTTTCAATTCAAATTTACGAGTTCTACATTCGCGTTTAAACAGATCCCAACACCACAAGTGAAAAATCAGCAGGTCAGACATATGGGACTGGATTCTCTGAGCATCCGTGGGGGTGGAGAATGGCCGTTTACCCGGAAATCGAGACCAGCGCCGCTGAAGCGATTCTCCGGGGAATCTCTCGCGTGCGATCTACGCGGCATGGGTAGGGTGCCATTGACAGAGACCCCAACGCCGATTCTCCGCGCAAAACTCGCCGAGTTCTCGATGCCGTGGTTCTAACCACGTATCGGCCGTGAAGAATCTCGGGTGGTGGCTGCTCAGTCCGCGGCTGCCCTGGTGGGGGTGGTGCGATCGATCACCGGGGGGGCCTCATGGACGGGCAGGGGAGCGATCGGGTGGCACGGATCTGCGGGCACGCGCAATCTCAGGGAGGCCTACATTTCTGATGACATGTCCGCCATGTCGCACTGTGCGGCCACCGGAGGCTGCCGCGGTGCGCGGACTCCCGACCAGAAATGCGTCGGGAGAAATGCCAGAGCTACGAGAAGCACTCCGGGGCCCTGTTAGCTCCCTGTAGGTGGGAGATTCGCTCAGGACTTTCTTAAGGAAAGTCCAGAGTGAAACGCCAGCGTTTTTACACTGGCGTGGAGATATAGCCCCATTATTGGTGAATCCAGCCCAAGGTTCCAAATCAGTCACGAAATATGTGCATCACTGAGGCTTACTCCTCTCAGGTGGCATTAATGGTAAGATTGTATTTGCCAATAGAATGGTAGAAAATTAAATTAGGATGGTTCCGACTGGGGTTTAGAGTTGCCAACCTTCTCCCCGTGTCTGCGTGGGTTTCGCCCCCACAACCCAAAGATGTGCAGAGTAGGTGGATTGGCCACGCTAAATTGCCCCTTAATTGGAAAAAATAATTGGGTAATCTAAATTTATAAAAAAAAACTAAAAAAAAAAGAGTTGCCAACCTTCCAGCGACTCTTAAATTAAAGTTTACCGGCCCAGAAAAAAAGTCATAGAGGTAGCGACCGTTTCATCTTCTTTGAGCATGTCTATGAGAACCAAGAGGAAACCTTCATTGATCTCGCCGTGGAGCACGAGCTTCCTAGATGGGGGACAGAGGCCACCAGTCTGGGGCTCGTCACGAACTAAGATAAAGGTGGCACAGTGGTTAGCACTGCTGCCTCACGGCGGCGAGGACCCGGGTTCGATCCCGACCTTGGGTCACCGTCCATGTGGAGTTTGCTCATTCTCCCCGTGTCTGCGTGGGCCTCACCCCCACAATCTAAAGATGTGTGCAGGGTAGGATGATTGGCCACGCTAAATTGCCCCTTAATTGGAAAAAATAATTGGGTTTTAATTATTTTAAGAAAGAACTGAGATAAAAGCAGGCCCAAAGCAGGGCCTGGTGTTGTTGAGTCCTTCCAGCAAGGACTGTACTGGGAATGACATGCTCCTTAAGTAGCACTTTGTAAGTAGTTTAAATAACATTATGTTTAGTTACCGCTAGCCCCCCTGAATCATTGAAGTGCATTTTCATTTTTTTGTTAAAATATATTGTTGATAGGTGTGGCGAATGAAATGCTTTTGACTGGATACGGTTGGAGGGGGTCAGAAATCATGCGATGGGATCTCCAGAAATATGGCCTACCGGAGTTGGCAGTCTTGCTGAGGGGAGTGACCAAATGCCTTCCATCATCCGCTGTGAATCATCGGCACAAAGTGCCACTGAGTGTCAATACAGCGTGCACTGGCAACAGGAGAACAGTCACTTGCTCAGTCTCATGTGCTGAATCCCTGAGTGATCACTGGATGATTGTTTCCAGAGCCCGAGGAGAAACATTTCAGTGACACTGTGAGAAGTTCAACTGCAAACGTGGCAGCTTCATTTGAGAAGAGTGTTATTACGGCATATCAACAGGGCTCAGAAGGGGGTCCGTGCGCCTTTGTATTCACTGGGTGTTATTCAGTGGCTGATCGTTATGTGGGAAAGGAAGGTCTGACTGAAATCGGAAAGCATTTAAATCAGTGTA
The DNA here is from genome assembly GCF_902713615.1 of Scyliorhinus canicula. Classification (NCBI taxonomy): domain Eukaryota; kingdom Metazoa; phylum Chordata; class Chondrichthyes; order Carcharhiniformes; family Scyliorhinidae; genus Scyliorhinus; species Scyliorhinus canicula. The sequence goes on along the minus strand of NC_052166.1, from coordinate 19,149,974 downwards.
TGGAGGGGAATGGGGAGTCAGAGACAAATGAATCCCAAGAGCAGGTGAAACAACTCAACCAAGCAGGTTAAAGTGCCTGATCTCCCCGGTCCGCTCCAGAGTGTACAAAGGAATACACGTTGCTGAGAGAGGTCTGAAGCATTTCTTTGCCTGTAACTCCATTTGAATTTTATTAAAGAAATACTGACCCATAATAACTCTGGACTTACTGGACACCCAGTACATCAACAGGTTTGTTCCCTCACAGTCCTGGGCAAACTACAGTGATCAAAACTGTGTTACATTACCCGCCAAGCACATTACAACAGTTATTTGCATTTGTCTAGTAAAAACATCCCAAGGCACCTCACAGGAATGACAGCAATCACATAAAGAGATATTAGTGACCAAAAGCTTGGTTAAAGAGGATAGGTTTGGAGGAGAGTCTTGAAGTGAGCTTGAGGCGTGGGGGGGGGGGGGGGGGGGGGGGGGGGGGGGGTAGTGAGGAGAATTGGAGGTTTGCTGCCAAAATCATGGGCGCTAATGATGGAATGACAGAAATAGGAGATGGGCAACCTTCTGGCTGTTGGTGTTATCTGCACGATAGAAGATCATGTTAAAAAATATATAATAGTAAAATCCACCCAAAACCTGGAAAGAAATCTTATTTAAATTCTAAATTAAGTCCCAAATGAAAGTATCAGTAATCCCATGCGGTCTCAGTATATTGCATAGCAGTGTTTCACAGTTGACTTTGTTCCTCCTCCTTCTTGGTCAATTTTTGCTGGGAGGCAAAACATTGTCCTTGAAGTAGCCAGGGTTGGTGATATTTCCCGCTGGTTTGTAGACTGCCACCACCATGAACGTGCCCTTCCCGTCTGTTGCACAGCCAGCGCCCACCTCTGTTGATGCCTTCCACACCAGCTGGGTGAAGTGCCCTGGAACCAGCACAAAGAAAAAGATGTGAATTTTTGCAGCGACAATCCCAACCTCAGGGTGCCTGAAGCATTTTACAGCTATTGAAGTGTAATAATTGTGTGAGATAGGAAATGCGACTGCCAATGAGTGCACAGAGCACGCAGTTATGTGATCATGACCAATACACCTGTGTCAGTGATTTTTGTTTGGAGATAAATATTGGTCAGGACAATGGGGAGAAAACCCTGCTCTTCTTCGAATAGTTCCAAGGGAACTAAGGCGTTTGACAAGGTCCCACATGGCAGACTGATACAAAAACTAAAATCGCATGGGATTCGGGTGGGCTGGCTAGATGGATACAGAACTGGTTTGGTTATGGAAGACAGTGTGTTTTTCATTATGGAGATCTGTAGCTAGTGGTTTTACGCAGAGATCAGTGCTGGGACCTTTATTGTTTGCAATATATACAAATTATCTGGAGGAATATGTGGGTGGTCTGATTAGTAAGTTTGTGGATGACACAAAGATTGGCGGAGTTGCTGATAGTGCCAAGGATTGTCAGAGGATACAACAGGATAGATAGATTGGAGACTTGGGCACAGAAATGGCAGATGGAGTATAATCAGGACAAATGCGAGATAATGCATTTTGGAGGATCAAATCTAGGTATGAATTATACTGTAAATGGCAGAACCCATTGGAACATTAACATGCAGAGGGATCTGGGCGTACAGGTCCACAGTCTCCTAAAAGTGGCAACACAGGTGCCCAATGTGATTAAAAAGGCATACTTGCATTCATATAATAATAATAATAATCTTTATTGTCACAAGAAGGCTTATATTAACACTGCAATGAAGATACTGTGAAAAGCCCCTAGTCGCCACTTTCCGGCGCCTGTTTGGGTACACAGAGGGAGAATTCAGAATGTCCAGTTCACCTAACAGCACGTCTTTCGGGACTTGTGGGAGGAAACCGGAGCTCCCGGAGGAAACTCACACAGACATGGTGAGAATGTGCAGGCTCCACACATACAGTGACCCAAGCCGGGAATCGAACCTGGGATCCTGGCGCATCAGTGCTAACCACTGTACTACCGTGCTGCACATCTGCTGGAGCATTGAGTACAGGAGTTGGAATATCATGTTGTAGCTATCTGAAACCTTGGTTAGGCCGCTTCAGGGGTAATGCGTGAAGTTCTGGTTAGAAGGTTATCGGAAGGACGTGGAAGCTTTTGGAGCGAGTGCGAAAAGGTTCACCAGGATGTTGCCTGTCTCGACAGTGTTGGTTATGAGGAGAGGTTGAATAAACTAGGATTGTTTTGAACGGGCCCCAATGTCTTGACCCCCCTCATGCCCTAACTCATCTATAAGAGGGTCCTCAGGTCCCCCTGCACCCCACTCAGACAGATGGTGCACCCCCAGCGTGAGCGAAATGCCAGCCTGGCACCTTGGCACTGCTGGCCTGGTAGTGTCTCTGCCATTGGGGGTAAACACCCCCCAAGTGCCATCCCGCCTGTCCCCATTTGTGGGGACCAGTACTGAACGCCGCTCACATAAAGTCTCCAAGGTGAAGGGGTTCGATCCCAAGCAAAGCCTAAGGTAGATCAGGCGCGTGCATATTAGAGTGAGACTAGCTACTCACTCTAATATGCAGATTTACCAAATACTGATCGAATGCGACTTCTCCCGAGATCCCGTTTGATCTCGTGATGTGTGGCGAGCGAGGTAAATCTGGGACAAGGCCTCTCCCGGTCTGTACTGCCTTTGTCGCACCCCACGGTTCAGGCGGGCCGAGAAATGGCCAAGTGTCATTTTGGGCGAATTTGGCGGGATGTTTTGTGCCGTCTGTAAAGGTGAGATTGAGATCTGTATTCAACCATATTTGGCATAAGAAATGAGTCCCTATGTCAATCTCGCAATTCTAAGGCTCCCTCGCTGTCTGATTTGCCCGACCTGTGCCTCGGCTACTCACCGCTTTTAATCACTCCCTCACCACTCACTCCAAGTCAACACACAAGCATGGCAGCGTGCACACCTGCTACTTGCTTTGCAGATGATGATCTGGCCAGATTCCACGCCATCGTGGATGTGTTCCCCCGAGGGGGTCAGAGAACCAGCAGTAGGGCCACCAATGCTGCCTGGGAGGCAGTGGCAGCTGCAGTAAGCGCAGGCAGCGTGACCAGGAGGACCACCGTCCAATTTAGGAAGAAGATGAACGACCTCCTACAGTCTGCAAGAGTAATTTACCACCAGTCTGCTGACATCAGTCCCGCCTGCCGCCTTTCAATTTTTTAACCCCTCGCATTCCTCCACTGCATCGTGACCGACTCCCAACACACTGTCGCTGAACCTTGGGCAGTAGGTTTCTTTCTTCTCAGGACTCGCCAGTCCTGGGCTGGAGACAGTGAATGTGTACATGGGTGTGGTTTAAATTTGGCACCAGGAAAGATGATCCAATGAGTTCACAATAGGGTGGATTAATCCAAGTCTTCCCTGCCACAAGATATGACGTCCCTCATGTTCACACATAAGCAATGAGGTGAAAAGCGGACAATCTGGTGCAGAAACCCACCGCCCCAGCCGGTGGGAAATGCATGCCCCCCCCCACTGCCACTTTTTACTCATGGAATGTGAGCGTCACAGGCAAGGCCAGCATTTATTGCCCATCCCTAATTGTCCTTGAGATGGTAATGGCGAGCTTCTTCTTGAACCATTGCAGTCACTCACAGTGCTGTTAGATAGGGATCTGGATTGCCCGCGGCAGGATGCTCCTTTTTGCCGGCAGCCCAGGGCTTTCCGGATGGCTGCCCTACAATGGGAAACCCCATTGACCAGCCGGAGTAACGGAGCATCCCGCTGGCGTGCTGAAACAGAAATGTGCCGCGGCGGGGTAGAGAATCTAGCCCAGGGATTTCTAGCACTTTGAGTCAGGACTCCGAGTGATGAAGGAATCCACAGATGTTCTGTGATTTGGAGAGGAATTTGCAGATGGAGGTGTTTTGTCTGTCTGTCTGTCTCTCTCTTTTGCAACTCAATAACATGACTGCCTCCATCTTGTACCATATTGCAAGATCTGAGCATGTTGTTATATGCTCTCTCTGCTGCCCTCTCTGTTGTGAACGTGCGAATAAAGTTGGTTCAATGATAAAGTTGCGCACATGTTAGTGTTACACAACGCAACACACAAAAAACTGTCTCTTTTCCTCTTTCTCTCTGTGACTTTTGTGGTTATAGATCATAGAATTTACAGTGCAGAAGGAGGCCTTTCGGCCCATCGAGTCTGCACTGGCCCTTGGAAAGAGCACCCTACCTAAGCACACCCCCCCAGCCTTTCCCCGTAACCCAGTAACCACACCCAACACTAAGGACAATTTAGCATGGCCAATCCACTAACCTGCACATTTTTGGACTGGGAGGAAGCCGGAGCACCCGTAGGAAACCCACGCAAACACGGGGGGGAACGTGCAGACTCCGCACAGTGACCCAAGCCGGGAATCAAACCTGGGACCCTGGATCGGTGAAGCAACTATGCTAACCACTGTGCTACCATCCCCCCCGAATGTGTATGTGTCGCTTTCTCAAATGACTTGTTTTTCTATTGAATATTTTTCTCTCACCTGTCCCACTCTTAAAACTCGGATCATTGAAGTCATATTTCTTGATTTCGTTGTACCAGGTTTCACTCACTTCAGTCCCTGAAAGAAAACAAAGATATGTACGACAGTTTTCGATAAGGTAGCTGCAGTGTTCGATAAGGTAGCTGTAGAGAAGATATTTTCACCTGTGGGAATTAAAATCAAAACTATAGGCCATAAATGTAATCTAGTCACTAATAAATCCAGTGAGGCATTCAGGCGAAACCTGTTCTGCCCGAGAGTCTGGTGAGAATCTGGAAGTTATTATCGTAAAGAGCTCAGATGAAAAGCATTTCAGGGGAAGCGAGATAATGAGGGAAAAAGTAATGCCTTATTGACCCAAATCTTCTGATCAGGTTCAGAACCCCTATTTCTTAGGGGCAGCAGGGTAGCATGGTGGTTAGCATAAATGCTTCACAGCTCCAGGGTCCCAGGTTCGATTCCCGGCTGGGTCACTGTCTGTGTGGAGTCTGCACGTCCTCCCCCTGTGTGCGTGGGTTTCCTCCGGGTGCTCCGGTTTCCTCCCACAGTCCAAAGATGTGCGGGTTAGGTGGATTGGCCATGCTAAATTGCCCGTAGTGTCCTAATAAAAGTAAGGTTAAGGGGGGGGTTGTTGGGTTACAGGTATAGGGTGGATACGTGGGTTTGAGTAGGGTGATCGTGGCTCGGCACAACATTGAGGGCCGAAGGGCCTGTTCTGTGCTGTACTGTTCTATGTTCTATGTTCTTACTCTGACCAGACAAAAAATACCCAATTATCTTCCTCCAAACTTTCTGGACAATCATCTGATGGAAGATTCTTCCAAACTGGCTCCACGCAGCAAATCTCAAAGGGGCCAAGGGAGAGAATCCATGCGGGCGTCACATTTCCATTATCCCGTTAGGAAAAAGTTTGAATATCCTTTTTAAAAAAAAAAAATTTAGAGTACCCAATTTTTTTTCCCAATTAAGAAGCAATTTAGCGTGGCCAATCCACCAACCCTGCACATCTTTGGCTTGTGGGGGTGAGTCTCACACAGACAAGGAGAGAATGTACAAACTCCACATAGACAGTGACCCGGGGCCAGGATTGAACCTGGGTCCTTGGCACCGTGAGGCAGCTGTGCTAACCACTGCGCCATTCTGCCGCCCGAGTTTGAATATCCTTCTTTGAAATGCTGCATAGAGATGGCAAGCGGGTAAGTGGGTAAAAGGGGTTCAGGTGAATGAGGTGCATGGGGTGGCATGGGTAGTTAAGTGCCTTTGGGCTTAGGGAGGGTCGGGTAATTGGATGATCAGGTAGGTATGTGTGGGGATCAGGGTGGGAAAGAAAGTGATTGTAGGTGTAGGCTGTCAGTTTGGTGGGGTGATGGGGTCAGATCCGATTGTGGTGGAATCAGGGGATTTGGGGTGGGGTGATCAGATGTGGGGATGGGGTGGGGTCAATGGAGTCAGATGGTGGAGTAGGGTCAGTTAGGTTGGGGCGTAACCATTGTTCGAGGGGAGGTGGATGGTTGGGTCACATCTGGTCAACGGGTTCTCAGAGAGTAGTGGGGGAGTTGAGGATTAATGTGAGTGATTTGGGGGTCAATTTGGGGTAAACCCAGGTGTTAGACGAGGCTTTAATCTGTCTACCATTTCTGGGTGTCCTGTACGTTGGAACTGTCTGAAGTCTCCGACTCTGACTCCAATGGGGTGAGCAGATGTGGGCAGTCGGGGGGATACATTTTTGGAGGGTCCCAAGGAGCAGGGTGATTGCTCATTAGAAGGTCAAACTTCCTGGATCCTCATGGAATCAGTGCGTTGAGATTTCTGAGGGTCTCGTAGTGCACCTGGTGAGAGCGTGCATTGATCCTGCTAATTATCCAGAGACTGTAGGATCAGGGCCATTATGATGAGATTAGATGATGACTCTGGGAGGCGGTGGGTGCAACATCACATTGGTGTAGACCCATTGGGCTGAATGACCTGTTTTCATTGTGAAACTATGTAATCCCACCCTCTTTCTCCTTCTTCCTGCTTCACACTGGCTTAATATCAAATGTGTTAGACTGAATGCAGTATCTGCTGCTTGGCCACGTTTTTCCTCAAGATTTGAAAACTCTGAAAATCCTCAACTTTCTTGACCTTTTCATCCTCCTAACAACCTTCACGCTTTTAAAACCGAAGCTTGATTTGTTTGTATTTTTGTTTCTCGATGAGGAGCTCATTGTGAGGAAAACAGATGGGAAGTTAGGGCAAGAGAAGGGAATGGGAGGAGTCAGCTTCGTTGACAGTGACTTTGGGGAATGAGTGGATATTGGAGTACGTTGATGGGGGTTAAAAGCAAAGTTAGGTGAAGTCCCGCTCTCCTACTACCTCTGTGTTTGCTGACCTGTATTGAGTTGGGAGTGTTCATCCTTGTATCTAAATCCCTCCATGGCCTCACCCCTTCCCTATCTCTGTAACCTCACGCAGCCCTACAGCACTGGATCTGTGCGTCTTGGGAATGTTTTTGTACCAATGGTGCTGTGCTTTTGATTCCCAGCTCTGGAATTCCTACCCTAAACCTCTTGAACTCTTTCTTCCTTTCAGAATCTCCTTAAAATCCACTTCTTCTATGGCTCAATGTCAAATGTGTTTGATGATGCTCTCTGTGAGGTGCTTGGAGATGTTTTACCATGTTTAGTGTACCCAATTAATTTTTTCCAATTAAGGGGCAATTTAGCACAGCCAATCCACCTAGCCTGCACGTCTTTGTGTTGTGGGGGTGAGACCCCCACAACACGGGGCGAATGTGCAAACTCCACACAGACGGTGACCCCGAGCCGGGATCGAACCTGGGACCTCGGCACCATGAGGCAGCAGTGCTAACCACTGCGCCACCATGCAGCCCAATGTTTTACCATGTTAAAAGCAAGTTCTTATTGTAGTGACAGCACAACCAGCAGGAGGGAAGGGTCTCAATTGCCTGCAAGATGTCTTTCAGATGATCTTTCACAGAGCATTACTGAGGCTGTTATCTGACATAATGTTCATGTGGCTATATCATGGATTGGCACCTCTAAGAAAGCAACTGAAACTTTAATGTGTCATTTACATAAGTAGAATTACCCAGAATTTAGAGTCATAGAATCTCTACACTGCAGAAGGAGGCCATTCGACCCTCTGAAAGAGTACCCTACCAAGATTGACGCTCCTGCCCTATCCCAGTAACCTCACGTAACCTTTTGAACACTAAGCGGCAATTAAGCATGGCCAATCCACCTAACCTGCATATCTTTGGACTGTGGGAGGAAACCGGAGCACCCGGAGGAAACCCACGCAGACACGGGGAGAAGGTACAAACTCCACAGAGACAGTCAATCAAGGCCGGAAGTGAACCTGGATCCCTGACGTTGTGAGGCAGCAGTGTTAACCATTGTGCCACCATGTCGCCGATTGAACACTGGATTGAGTTCAAAGATAAATGAGTGACGTAACCGTGAGGGTTCCTCAAAGCAGCCTGCGGCTGTTGTATTCCTTTCCTGCCACACCCTGTGCCACCTCCCACTGTATATGCACTAATTCAACCTTGTAGTAAAAATGCATATGATTCACTAAAATGAAAATAATTTGGGTCCTTCAGCTGAAGGGTAATTTTAAATGAAAGTAAAGCATTTTTTACCACCTCAGGACGTCGCAGTGTAGTTTACAGCCATTGATATAATGTAGAAAACACAGTAACTAATTTGCACATAGTAACTTCAAATCTACATAACTATCTTTGAGATCACATCCAGGCTGCATGGTAACTGAAAGAATATGAAAGTCACTGCCAATCAAATGGTCATGATGTGGAGATGCCGGCATTGGACTGGGGTGGGCACAGTAAGAGGTCTTCCTGGGCGGCTTGCGGCGCAGTGGTTAGCACTGGGCCTGCGGCGCTGAGGACCCTGGTTCGAATCCCGGCCCTGGGTCACTGTCTGTGTGGAGTTTGCACATTCTCCCCATGTCTGTGTTGGTTTCACCCCCACAACCCAAAGATGTGCAGGTTAGGTGAATTGGCCACGCTAAATTGCCCCTCAAAAGAAGGTCACTCTGAACTCTCAGTTCTTTGCCCGTGGGTCGTCACTCTGAACACTCAACTGTGAAGAGGGTCATGCCAGACTGTCATCTTTGTACCTGTGGGTAACTTTGCATCGCTGCTCCATTTGTACCAGAGATTCTCTCCGTAATTGGTGTCGCTGTGCTGGAGGCTATTGATATCAATGAGATGCTCTGCCCATTTCTGTGCTTGGGTGGAGAGGTCAGAGTTGAACTTCAGTGGCTGTGCCTGGTGTAGGGCTCGTAATCTGTTGTGTTCTTGAAGCAGTTCAGCAAGGAAAGCTTTTTTCTCCATGTCTGAAAAACATCAGATTATAATTGATAACACAGAGTATTGGTGAGGCTGCTCTGTGATGTAATGTTCATATTTCTACATCATGGATTGGTACCACTGAGAATGCAGCTGAAACTTAAATTTGGCATTTACATATGTAGAATTACCCAGCATTTATAGCACGGAAACAGGCTGTTCAGAAGCTAATTTGCATATTGGAATTTCAAGTCTGCACATATATCTTTGAGAGCATCTCAAGGCTGCATGGTAACTGAGGGGATACTAAAGAATGCAGCTAATCAAATGGTCAGTTGGCATGGACCATGGTTATATAAATACTGACCAGTAGACACCATGTTGGCCCAATGAGAGGCCATTGTGCCACCTTTCACTGGCAGGAGAGGTAGATGCGGGCAGATGTCAATATTAATATTGGGGAGGAGGCTTCTACTTTTTAACTTTGTATGCCAAATGAGGTCGATTGCAACAAGTTCAGATTAGAAGGAGAGTTTCATTCACCATCTCTTCTTCAATGCTCAAAGTCAAGTTTAGCTCAATCCGTTATTTGTTCTTCATGCTATCGCAGTGGGTAGCTCCCATTGTTCACTCACCCTCTGTACTGGGGTTTATGCTCCACTGGAGCTTCCTCCCACTTTACTTCATCTAACCCAGTCGGCATGTCCTCCTTACTTCCTCATGTGCTTGTCCAGCATCCCCTTATAGGTATCTGTGCGATTTGCCTTAATCACTCCTTATGATCGCAAGTTTCACATCCTTCCCATTCACTGGGTAAAAATGTTTCTCCAGAAGTTATCAAATAGAAAAGCCAAAGCTTCACCATTAAACTGAATGGGTGAAACAGACCCAGCTACCTGTGCGCCCGTAATGAATGAAGTCAGTAGGATTTTGCCTGGCCAGTTGCTCAGCCATATAATAATGAAGTGGTGGAATATATAGAACAAGGCAAGGGGCAAAAAACAAGCTTGAGAGATTAGGAAGTGAAAATGTCCACAAGTGGTTGTGAACAGTTTGTGTGTGTGTGTGTGTGTGTGTGTATGTATGCCAACGTGTGAATGTGCCTGAGGAAAGATTTCAATGTGTGTGCTTGTGCACGGTGGCTACCATCTCCGCCTCTGACCTAGTTTCACCTCAGGACATGATGGCCAAAGAAGGTGTGTTCACAAAGCACCAAACAGCTTGAGTACAAATCCTTCCAACTCACACTAAGACAGGTGGTAAGGAGAGGAATCCTTCAGCTATGTGAAGGAAGGAATATTAATTGGAGCCTCTAACATCAATATTCATAGCTCCAGGCTACAGCATGGTTGTAAAAGTACATGTTGCCACAGCACCTGTAACCCAGCCCCACCACCAAAATGTGTGAGCAATGGTCTGGGGGAGGGTGGCAGTGGGGGTGAATTATCCTCTGAGATCCTGCCAAACATTGGTTGGGATTTTGGTACATAATGAGGAAAAGCTCAATCCTATTGCTATCTCAGTATTCTGACTTCCCATGACAAAATGGGTGTCCTTGCCTGCCTAGGCCACACGAATGGCAGTGTGGGCCATAGATCCTGGGTCTCTGGCACACTTTTCCGCCCATGCATTGCGTTTACCACCATCTTGCATGGCTGCCATACAAACCAAGAGGGATAGTCTCCCTGGTTAGGCTCCACACCTCCCGGGACGGGAAAGCACCCCTGCAGCAGTTTCCTCACCCTCCAATTTAGGCCCAGCATTTACCACTGAAGACCTGATCTCACTGCCACAAAGGGTGTGCCTCCTCATACGAGCAGCAGTTTTGGAATGAGTAGGAGTGCGTTGGTATTTGGAGCCTCCACATTAGAACAGTACAGCACAGAACAGGCCCTTCGGCCCTCGATGTTGTGCCGAGCAATGATCACCCTACTTAAACCCACGTAACCGGTATACCCGTAACCCAACAATCCCCCCATTAACCTTACACTACGGGCAATTTAGCATGGCCAATCCACCTAACCCGCACATCTTTGGACTGTGGGAGGAAACCGGAGCACCCGGAGGAAACCCACGCACACACAGGGAGGACGTGCAGACTCCACACAGACAGTGACCCAGCCGGGAATCGAACCTGGGACCCTGGAGCTGTGAAGCATTGATGCTAACCACCATGCTACCGTGAGGCCCAGACATATGTCTGGGTGAATCTGTATGGGTTGTTAGGAATGAGAAGGCCTTGTTTGAATGTACTGTGTGCTGTTGTGACTGAATTATGAGGGTACAGAAAGAAGTGCCTGTAGTCATTGCATGTGGTGATGTCAAGGTCCTAGACCAGACCCCAACAGTGGTTAGGATACTGCACAGAAACCCTGCATAAGATAAAGATGCATGGCACTAAGGGTAAAGTAGTAGCATGGATAGAGGATTGGTTAATTAATAGAAAGCAAAGAGTGGGGATTAATGGGTGTTTCTCTGGTTGGCAATCAATAGCTAGTGGTGTCCCTCAGGGATCAATGTTGGGCCCACAATTATTCACAATTTACATAGATGATTTGGAGTTGGGAACCAAAAGCAATGTGTCCAAGTTTGCAGACGACACTAAGATGAGTGGTGAAGCAAAACGTGCAGAGGATATCGGAAGTCTGCAGAGGGATTTGGATAGGTTAAGTGAATGGGCTAGGGTCTGGCAGATGGAATACAATGTTGACAAATGTGAGGTTATCCATTTTGGTAGGAATAACAGCAAACGGGATTATTATTTAAATGATAAAATATTAAAGCATGCCGCTGTGCAGAGAGACCTGGGTGTGCTAGTGCATGAGTCACAAAAAGTTGGTTTACAGGTGCAACAGGTGATTAAGAAGGCGAATGGAATTTTTTCCTTCATTGCTAGAGAGATGGAGTTTAAGATTAGGGAGGTTATGCTGCAATTGTGTAAGGTGTTAGTGAGGCCACACCTGGAGTATTGTGTTCAGTTTTGGTCTCCTTACCTGAGAAAGGACTAAAATGGCACTGGAGGGTGTGCAGAGGAGATTCACGAGGTTAATCCGAGAACTGAAGGGATTGGAGTACGAGGAGAGGTTGAGTAGACTGGGACTGTACTCACTGGAATTTAGAAGGATGAGGGGGGATCTTATAGAAACATGTAAAATTATGAAGGGAATAGATAGGATAGATAGGATTTGGGCAGCACAGTAGCATTGTGGATAGCACAATTGCTTCACAACTCCAGGGTCCCAGGTTCGATTCCGGCTTGGGTCACTGTCTGTGCGGAGTCTCCACATCCTCCCTGTGAGTGCGTGGGTTTCCTCCGGGTGCTCCGGTTTCCTCCCACAGTCACAAAGATGTGCAGGTTAGGTGGATTGGCCATGATAAATTGCCCGTAGTGTCCAAAATTGCCCTTAGTGTTGGGTGGGGTTACTGGGTTATGGGGATAGGGTGGAGGTGTGGACCTTGGGTAGGGTGCTCTTTCCAAGAGCTGGTGCAGACTCGATGGGCCGAATGGCCTCCTTCTGCACTGTAAATTCTATGAAATTTAGATGCGGGCAGGTTGTTTCTACTGGCGGGTGAAAGCAGAACTAGGGGGCATAACCTCAAAATAAGGGGAAGTAGATTTAGGACTGAGCTTAGGAGGAACTTCTTCACCCAAAGGGTTGTGAATCTATGAAATTCCTTGCCCAGTGAAGCAGTTGAGGCTCCTTCATTAAATGTTTTTAAAGATAAAGATAGATAGTTTTTTGAAGAATAAAGGGATTAAGGGTTATGGTGTTCGGGCCGGAAAGTGGAGCTGAGTCCACAAAAGATCCGCCATGATCTCATTGAATGGCGCAGCAGGCTCGAGGGGCCAGATGGCCTAGTCCTGCTCCTAGTTCTTATGTTCTTATGTTCTTATGTTATGTTTTATTTTCATTTTGTAAAACTGTGAGGAAAAGATACCTTGCTCCAGGAGTAATTGCACAAAGAAATAGGGATATGAATATTAAAACAAACATTTTTACTGGCGCAGTATTAAAATCTTTAACATCACACCAGAAAATAACTTACAATTACCCCTTAAACTACACCACTCAGTACAGAGAATACAATACCCTTAACTGCTACAACAAAAACAGAAAATATTGAACAATCTCGGCACGTCTGACAGCATCTGTGGAGAGAAATGGGAGCTAATGTTTCAAGTCTGGATGACTTTGTCAAAACTTAATACTATCTTTATTCCCACTCAAATAACAAGAGGAAAAAAAGAATCAGCTCTCATTCCAATTTAACTACCGATGGCATGTGGAAATACTTGCTTTACAAATATATTCTTTGAGAAAGAGAGATCTTTTGACACTGCTTTAAAGACAAGATCTGACTCCTGGCTGACCCAGGCAGAAACTCTGGTTGTCTTTCTGCAGAAGCTTTTTCAGCTTGTTATTGCTCCCCTTGTCCTCAAACAAGTCGGCACTAGTTTTTAAATCTATTTTAACTGAACTTCAGAGCGCAAACTGCTTGACTTCTGGTCACAGTTTCATTCTAGAACACCCCTGACCTGCTTTTCCTGCAAAACGCCTGATACCTTAGCTCCAGCCAGTAATTACATCATCTTACCAAGCTGAAATCTAACTCCACAGGGAGTCCCCTTAATCAGAACAAAATTCCATTAGCCCAGGCTTTTTACGATGCTTTTAAATGTATACTGTCTCCCAACCTTTCACACCAAGATTATGTTAAAATATGACTGTGCCAGTCACACATACTAATAATCCAGGCTTTTAACCCTTATTGTACTAAATACCTATAATACAATATATCTGAAATGTCTATATTCATCAGTGAATGCTTCAAACACTATGAAAATCTATCAACTTTGATCACTTCTAGTGACAGAATTTCCTTCCCTGTCACCATAACCTGGTTAGCATCTACCTCCTTTTTAAAGGCAGATGCAAAGTACTCATTTGATATCTCAACAATGATCCCAGCCTCTATGTGTAAATTCCCTTTTCGGTCCCTAATCGACCCTACTCCTGTTACTATCTGCATGTCTATAAAAAACTTTGGGATCCGCACGAGAGAACAGTTGCACTGTGTTGAATATTCACTGTTCTCTCCATTGTTCTCTCCTTGTGTCATTGTCAGTTTAATGTGAAACATCTGTAGAACCATAAGTCTGTGGACTGCACTGAAGGACATGTAAACTCGGCTACCTTGAACATGGTCAGATGCTCAGGAGATAGCCAAATCAATGTTCTCGCTAAACTTCTCACTCACAAACTGCAGGTTGCCACATGGGCAACACATAAGGTGACCCCTTTATGTTCTGCGTGACTGTGCAAATATATTCAAAGGGGCTTAAATAAATCACGGTGGAAAAAGAAATGAAGGTACGCTGACCCTAACCCTGTTCTTGCAAAGTTGGGTTGGGTCGCTGTCCTATAGAAACCATTGGCAACACTTCATTTTTAACCCAGAGCAAGATTCGGGTGGAATGTGAAATGCCAAAGTACAGACCTTGAGTATTTTAACGTCAGGGCCTTAATTAAATGCTGTCACTTCATTACCGATCTGAAACAAATGTGAAGGAGCAGTGTGACCTCCAGCAACTATTTAGACACTAAGGAGCAATTTATCATGGCCAATCCACCTAACATGTATATCTTTGGACTGTGGGAGGAAACCGGAGCACCCGGAGGAAACCCACGCACACACGGGGAGAACATGCAGACTCCACACAGACAGTCACCCGAGGCCAGAATCAAACCTGGATCCCTGGTGCTGTGAGGGAGCAGTGCTAACCACTGTGCCACCGTGGTTACTCGGGTTAGAATTCCACAATGGCAGATGGTGAAATTTGAATTCAATAAAAATCTGGAATTAAAAGTCTAATGATGACCATGAAACTGTTGTTGATTGTCATTAAAAACCCATCTGGTTCGTGAATGTCCTTTAGGAAAGGAAATCTGTTGTCCTTACCTGGTCTGGCCCACAGGTGACCCCCAGACCCACAGCAATGCGGTTGCCTCTTAAACCAGGAGTAGGTAACAAATGCTGGCCCATGAACAATTTTTTTTAAATGGAGCTGCTTCTTCGCAGCGCTGGATTGTGAGGGTAAGTCAAGCTGAGGGACATTTTTTATGGTACTAGCTGCTATATTCTGGTAGGTATGTGTAAAAGCTTCTTTGAAGTGTGTAGGATGGGTCAGTAAGTATATGAGGATATGGGATGGGCAAGGGGCTAATGTGCATAAGGTGGCAGCTGGGTAGGGTAGGGCAACAGTTGGACAGGATGGTAGGGTGCTAGATGGTTAAGGTATGTTGTGGGCCAGAGTTGCGAAAACTCCAAAATATATCATTGAGTTCACCTAGCCTACAACTGTTTATTACAAACCGCTCCAAAATCCAAATCGAAAGTAAAAACTCAGAGCCACAGCCCAGCTCCACCCACACAATGACATCACTGAAGCCATGTGATTAGACAAAAACATTTCTCAAAGGGACACTCCCGTGACAGATGACACGGTGGTATGTGGGATAGGTGATAGCATAGCAGGTGGATAGGGTGGCTGGGTCATAGGAGCCAGGTGGGTGCCAGGGTGGCAGGTGTGTAGTGTGGCAAGTGGTAGGGTGGCAACTCAGTAGGGTGCTAGCTGAACAGGATGGCAGCTGGATGGGGTGGTTAAATAGATAGGTTGCCAAGTGGGTGAAGTGGATGTGGATAGGGTGGCGGATAGGTAGGGTTGCAGGGTGGTAGGTTGGAGAGTATTGGGGCCTGGTGGGGGTGGGAATTCCTAAGGAACCAGTGGAGTAAAGGGGAAGTCTGATACTGACGGCAGACTCAGGGTTCAGTGTGAGTAATTGTGGATGGAGGGATAGGTGGGAGAATAGTCTACTGTATAGTTATCCAGGACTAGGTTTTATTCTGTCTAATATTTCTTGGTAACTATCCAAGTAAGGAGGTTGAAACTGAGTGAAGTCTCTGACTCTAACTCAGAGTTAGGGGCCTTTTTGGATGAATTGGCCACTGGAATTTCACACTGCCTGGGCAATTCCCACAGTCCTTACATTGGGACTTCTGAGAGGTCTTCTAATGTATGTCCTGTCCACAACTGTTCTGAGATTGGAAGATCTGGGCCAATATCTATCAATAACTGGGTGGAGTTCCTGAGAGTAGTGTCTTAGGCCCAACCATCCTCAGCTGCTTCACCAATGACCATCCTTCACCATAAGGTCAAAAATGGGGATATTTGCAGATGACTGCACAATATTCAATTCCATTAGTGAGCCCGGGTCGACCGATCTTAAATCCTGAAACTTCCCTAACACCTTACTAGATTTAAATGGTTCAAGGAGACAGCTCGCCACCTTCTTCAGGGCAATCAGGGATGGGCAATAAATGCTGACCTCGTCAGTGACATCCACACTCCATAAATTAATGTTGAAAAAAGCTTTTCACTCAAGAAAAGTGGATTGTGAGGGTGATCTAATCGGGACCTTTAAAATTAGGTTTGAGTGGTTGACAAAGAGAAGACATTTCCATTTGTGAGGAAAATAAATTTTCATAAATATAACAGCCACAAATAAACCTGATAAAAAATTCAGGAAAATCTTTGGTTTTCAAAGAATATGGAGCTTGATACCACAAGGAAGAGTTGATGTGAATAACATTGATGCTTTTAAGTGGAAGCTCTGTGTAAGGTCGAAAAGTGTCGATGCATAATGGAGATGATGTAAGGGGTGGCAAGAATGTGTGGAGCATTAAAGCTGATCGATCCAGAATGGCCAGGTTAAGTGCTATAAATTCTCAATAATTTCATGTGATTAAATCGTCTGCCTTTTATATCTGTCAAACTGCTTTTGTGCCCTCAGAAAAACCCATTACTCAAACTATCATAATGAAGGTGAATGTATTTACATATATACAAGTTATACTTTACATAGCACCTCAACCCTAGTGCAGACCTTGCTGAAGGGATAGGCTTGATCAGGCTCTGAGTTAGGCCTGCTTTTATCCCCTGCCGTAACAAGCCCCAGGTAGTTGACCACCGCCCCCCCTACCTAGGGAGCTCTTATTCCATGCGTCTCACCGGGAGACCAATAGCTGTTTCCCCATGGTCCTCATGGGAATTATAACAATTAACTCCTAAATCCCGCAAGTCTCACCAGGTGATATTATTGTCCCAATCACACTGTGGTGAAGTAAAATTTCCGACTACTCCAGTTGGTTCTTTATCCATTGTCTTTTTAAATTTATCCCACAGTTCTGGACTCCCTGGCCTGCAGGCCTATAGAAACCCACCCCAGTAAGAGTTTACTGTCTTATCATCTCTTAATTCTACCCAAAATGATTCTATCTCTGTCTTTTGCTGTTTTATGTCTTCTCTCACTTGTGCCTCATATTAGAGTTTATATAGACAGCGATCTCCTTTTCTCCTGACGATCAATTTTGATCTTGCCTAATGTATTCCACTGATAGGAATCATTCCATCATCTCTCTCTCTGGCACTAATAATGTCCAATCTATCAATCCTTGCAAGACCTTATGGATCACCCATCTTCTTGACAGACTTAATACTTGCTGTAGCACAGAATATAATCACAGATAACAATTAAATGGATTGTGAACAGAGTGGGAAGTTTAGAATTTGGAAAAAGTGGGAATTCAGTCCACAGACTGAAGGAGGTGCTTCTTTGTTACTTTAACATTTGTATTTTCTTGTGTGAGCTTGAGATAGTAAGTATTTAAAATTCTGTTCAGTGTTTCAGTACTAGCAAAATAAGTATTTTTAAAAAATGTCAATAAAAAAACAGAAAAAGTTAATTGTTTTTAAATAAATACAGACTAAAAGATGTGAGCAGGGCACTCATTAAAACTCATAACTATTGTGTAGTATTAACTCTTCCTCAAGCTTTTCCCTGAATTCTACAAACTACAAACCTAAAAATACATCTTTTTAGTCTGAGTTTCCAACTCACTGAGGAGGGACAGGTCAATTAATATCCAACAACCTGCTCTGAAAACTCTGCTGACACTTTGGCAGTTGTGACAAATTCGACCACAGCAACTGAGACGAACCCTAACATGCTAAAACAATCATCAACATTCTAAATAAAACAACCCGTCAGATTCTCAGAAAAGTCAATTCACCTGATAAATAATAATAATTGCTTATTGTCACAAGTAGGCTTCAATGAAGTTAATGTAAAAAGCCCCTCTTCGCTACATTCCGGCGCCTGTTCAGGGAGGCCAGTACGGGAATTGAACCGTGCTGCTGGCATTGTTCTGCATTACAAGCCAGCTGTTTAGCCCACTGTCCCAACATTAACAGATACTTTTAAAACTTTCAGGATCCAGATCTGCTTCTTTGTCAAACACAAATCAGTTCTTCCTTTGGCCACACCCTACCCGCATACCAGTTTCTTTGAAATTTGTTAATTAGTTTTTGAGATATTTAATTAACAGAATAACAGGGATAAAAACATTACCGCCACCCACCTTTGGAGGGGATAAGGTAAGGACCAAAGAGAAAGAACTGAGATATTTAACCCAAATTCAAAAAAGAGTGAGATTTTCATGTGGCTTCCATTTAGCTTGGAGTCGACTTCTTCTGGACTAGAAAAACAAGTTGGTGATTGGTTTGTGAGTAATAGTATTTTTTGTTCTATGTTCAGTAAACGGTGATGATTCGTTTATGTGAACAAAACTATTTATCCAATTATTGATAAATAAATTTTTAAAAGGCAAAATATAGTAGGCAAGCATTGTGTTGGGACAATAATGTGTGGAAACTTGTGGACAAGATTACTGTCCTGTTTCCTGTAGCTTTTTCTTATTCTTTCATGGATTGTGGTCGCTGCAGACGAGGACAGCATTTGTTACCCATCAGTAGTTGCCTTAGAACTGAATGGCATGTTGCGCCATTAATTAAGAGTGAACCACATTGCTGTGTGTCTGGAGTCATATGTAGTCCAGACCAGGCCACATGATGGCAGATTTCGATTCCCAAAAGGCATTAGTGAACCAGATGGGTTTTTACAACATAGAATTTACAGTGCAGAAGGAGGCCATTCGAATCTGCATTCTGCTTCAGCCCACAGACCTGCCCCATACCCGTAACCCAGCAACCCCACCCAACCCTTTTGGACATTAAAGGCAATTTAGCATGGCCAATCCACCTAACCTGCACATCGTTGGAGGAAACTGAAGCTCTAAGGAGGAAACCCACGCAGACATGATGAGTAGGTGCAGACTCCGCATAGACAGTGAAGTGATAGTGCTAACCACTGTGCTACCATGCCACCCACAATTGATGATAGTTGTTAGATATCTTAATTGAATTCAAATTCAACCTTATTCAACCAAATTCAACATAGAGAACCTAGTGGAATGGTGCAACGACAACAATCTATCCCTCAATGCCAGCAAAACTAAAGGGCTGGTCATTGACTTCAGGAAGCAAAGTACTGTACACACCCTGTCTGCCTCAACGGAGCCAAGTGGAGATGTTTAACAGCTTCAAATTCCTTGGGGTGCAGATCACCAAAAATCTGTCCTGGTCCACCCACGTCGCGCTACCATTAAGAAAGCATAACTGCCGTCTCATCCAATTTAAGGTGCTGCACCGGGCCCACATGTCCGGGACTAGGATGAGTAGGTTCTTCGGGGGTGAGGACAGGTGCACCAGATGTTCGGGGAGTCCTGCGAACCACGCCCATATGTTCTGGGCATGCCCAGCACTGGAAGAATTCTGGAAGGGGGTGGCGGTGACGGTGTCGAGGGTGGTTGGATCCAGGGTCAAACCAGGGTGGGGACTCGCGATTTTTGGAGTTGCGGTAGAGCCGGGAGTGCAGGAGGCGAAAGAGGCCGGTGTCCTGGCCTTTGCGTCCCTAGTAGCCCGTCGAAGGATTCTGTTACAATGGAAGGATGCAAGGCCCCCAAGTGTGGAGACCTGGATCAGTGACATGGCGGGATTTATAAAATTGGAAAAGGTCAAATTTGCCCTGAGAGGATCAATACAAGGGTTCTATAAACGATGGCAGCCTTTTTTGGACTTCCTGGCTCAGAGATAGGTAACTGGGTCAATAGCAGCAGCAACCCGGGGGGGGGGGGGGGGGGGGGGGGGGTGCATTATTGTAATGTTTATTCTGTAACTTTATAGTGTATTAATATGCGTTGTTGTTAAAATGCTGGGTTGTTCATGGGGATGGGGCAAATGTATATGATTGTTAATATTATTGTTATTTTCGATATTTTACTAAGGTGCGTCAATGTTGTATAAAATCAAAATTTCTCAATAAAAATTATTTACAAAAAAAAAAAGAAAGCATAACTGCCTTTACATCCTCAGGAATCGAAGTAAATTTGGCATGTCCACAATAACTCTTAACAACTTTTACAGATGCAACATAGAAAGCATCCTATCTGGCCGCATCACAGCCTGGTATAGCAACCGCTCGGCCCAAGAAACTTCTGAGAATTGTGAACACAGCCCAGTCCGTCACACGACCGTGCCTCCCATCCATTGACTCTATTTACACCTCCCGATGCCTGGGGAAAGCGGGCAGCATAATCAAAGACCCCTCCCACCCAGCTTACTCACTCTTCCAACTTCTTCCATCGGACAGGAGATACAAAAGTCTGAGAACATACACAAACAGATTCAAAAACAGCTTCTTCCCTGCTGTTACCAGACTGACCCGATTAATACTACACTCCTGTATGCTTCACCCAATGCTGTGTCGATGTATTTACATTGTGTACCTTGTGTTGCCCTATTATGCATTTCCTAAATGATCTGTTTGAGCTGTTCACAGAAAAATACTTTTCACTGTACCTCAGTACACGCGACAATAAACAAACAAATCCGACAAATCCAATTCCACCAACTGCCAATTGTCAGTGAGATTCAGAGAATCAGGGGGCTGCCATGCCAGATGGCAATGTTTCCCAGTGACTTCCATCGAAGAATTGCCTGATAACCAGCCTATTCCTATTTTAACATAGTTTAAACTCATTTTCCCTGGTTATTCCCAGTTAAATTGAAATAATCTGTCACAGGGTACATTTAAAAAAATCTCTATCAACTTCCCTCTAACTGTAGACTGGTCTGAACAAATGACCTTGCTTCTTATTCCAATCCTAGTAATTAAACAATGGTTAATTCGCAGAGATCTCTTTTGACCCCTTTACTGCAAAGTACTCCTGATGTAGTCGAGCCAACAACCTGTGCAATGACAGAATGGTCTCTTTTCGTTTCCACTGAATAGTTCTATAGATAGATTCCAATCGCTGGAACAGGTGGATTGACTTAAAATGTTTTTAAAGTATAAAATGTTCTGCTTACCTGTGCTAACAGAGGGTGCAGATCTTGAAATGTGTGTTTCTATCGGTCTGGCACTTGCATGAAAGGGCACAGAATTTCTCAGACCCGAATAACTGGAGCACCGTCACAAGGAATCCTGCACTGACCCTGCAGGTGTAAAAGGCGGAATTGAAATGTGAAAGGAATGTGGAGCAGTAGACAGTCCCAAAGTCTTACAGAAGCTTCATGATTTATTTCATGCCATTTTGCGGGTCTGAGATGTAGAGGAGCAGATCATCCGCATTGAATGCGACTCTGTACTCCCTGCCTCCCCTTGGATATCCTTCCAACCTCTCACGTCTCGCAGGGCGACAGCCAGGGGTTCAATTTCCAGGGCGAACAGGAGCCGGGACAGTGAGCATCCCTGCAGTGTGCCTCTGTGCAACAGGAAGTTTCAGAGCTGGAGGTGTTGGTCTGTACGCTCACCTTTGAGTGTGGTGTAAAGGAGTTTCATCAGTGAACTGAACCCTGAACCGAGCCCAAACCGCTCCAGTACCTCTTTTATGCATCCAGAGAGAGACGATCACTGCAGTGATATGCCTGTAAACAATATTGTAGATAGTTGGTGGTGTGACTTCCAACCAGCAGGTGGCAGTACAGATCCACCATGCGGTCAGGTGAATATTTGAGAAGGCACTCAGCTATAAGTGAGGGCAGATCCAGTGATCCCGAGATGGTTATAAGACGTACATGAGGACAGTCGTGCATGGGAGTAGTTCAGGGGAGTCAAAAGAAACTCCACGATAACTTGCTCGGTATCAGATCATTATCTTATCGTGTGTGATTTGATAAAGATCCTGGTTTAGAAAGTCACAAGTCATTTGGTAGATTCCTTGCTAGACATCGAACACCAAACATGCTCCAATACCTCAATGAGGTATGCCCACTCGACTCTGTTGAAGGCCTTTCATGCATCCAGGGAGACAATCACCTCTGGCGTTCTCTCTCCAGATGGGGTCAGCATCACATTCAGCAGTCGTCTGATGTTCGCAGTTAGCTGTCTACCCTTGACAAAGCCCGTCTGGTCCTCTGCAAACACCTCTGGTACGCAGTTCTCCAGTTTCCTGCTCTGGACTTTTGCGAGTATTTTCGCATCCGCGTTGAGCAGTGAAATTGGACTATATGATTCGCATTCCGCCAGGTCTTTGTCCTTTTTGGGTATCAGTGATATGGTGGCCAGTTCTAGCATTGGAGACAGGATGCCCCTTGCCAGGGAGTCTGTGAATCTCTCCCACAGGTGCAGGGCATGAGCCGGTGTAAATGTTTTGTAGAAGTCTACTGGGAACCTGTCAGGTCCCAGTCCTTCCTTAACCACAGTCATCCTTCTCCCTCAGGTGCGTCTCTTGGAAGAAGACTATGTCAGCTTTCAAACTTCTCAGATGGGAGAAGACTCTGGATGATTTCACTGGACCGTTAAGTTCCCTGACGTTCCAGGTGATACTCCTGGGGGGGTAGAACCCCCCCCCCCCCCTTCCTGCAGGATCAATCATACTTTCTGGTGGATGCACCCCTGAACTCGGGGGTCTCTCTTTGTTAGCGGGCCATCCAAAATGGCTGCAGCCATCAGTCACCATGAGGCCAGGCCCCTTGTCTCCGGGGTTTCCCTTTGTCCAGAGACCATCCAACATGGCCGCCACCTGTTCGTATGCCACATGGAGGCGCTCCTGCACTCCGGGGTTTCCCTTTGTTTAGAGACCCTCCAAAGTGGTTGCTTGCGGTGTCATCTGGTTCCATCAACCTGAACCTGAACTGCTGAAGCCATCTGGAGCCCTTCCCTTCCTTATCGTTATGCTCCCCCCCCCATGGTCCCCCTTCCCCACTCTGTCCCCCTTTCTACCCTCTCCGCCTCCCCGTGCCCTTCCCACCTGTTCATGCCCCTACCTTCACCTTCACTATCCCTGTGGTTCCACCCTCCCCGTCAGTCGCTCCCTCCCTGCTGGGAAATGCGCCATGTGGCGCTAACTTTCCCTGCTAGTGTGGTTGCCCCCTTCCCAGGGTTGATCTTTCCCCCTCCTTATACTCAATCAATTGCTGTTCCCTCTGACTCCTCTTCAGCCTTTCCTGTGCTCCGCTGCCGTCGCCCCTTCCTTCCTGTGAGCTGGTGCTCTTGCTCAAAGCGAGTATTGTCCGGCGCAAAAATTGTTCATGCACATGACTTTTCTTTTTCTTTTCTCTCCCTGCGTTTTCATCATCGCTGCTTTGTCTGCTTTTCGTCTAGGCCATTTTCCCGCACGAACCCATCCGCCTCTGCCAGGGTGGTGAAATAATGAGCTGGATTCTCCGTCGGCGAGTTCCTCCGTTTCACCGACAGCGCACTCACACCCGCGGATTTCCCAACGGCGTAGGGATGCTCACAATGGGAATGCTCACAATTGGCCGGCTGCCAGACAGAGAATCCCGCTGCTGGTGGGGGTGTGTCGCACCAGAAAACAGGTGCGGAAGGACGGCGAATCCTGCCCAATGTTTTTTGTTCTGGAATGTCACCCGGAGCCTGCCGGGGATTAACATCCCAAATTTTATTCCGTTCTTGTACAGGGCCAATTTTGTTTGGTTAAATTCGGCCCCGCGCTTTGTCAGGTCTGCCTCAATATCTTGGTCCACCCCTATTCTGTGTCCTTCCCAACAGCTGGTTTTGGTCTGCTGAGCCCAATGCAGGATCCTCTCCCGATCCTGGTACTTGTGGAACTTGCTGATTATCACCTTTAGACTGGTTCGCCTAATCCTTGGCTTTCCCTTTCAGGCTCCCTTGCTTCACCACCAACCTTTTTATCTCTGCTTGTCACTCCTGTCTCCTGTCAATCTCTGCTTGACCAGATCCAGGATTGTCTTCCCCTGAATCTCTAGCTTCTTCCCCATTCCGTTGAGCTCCATCTGCATGATCTCCACTTTGAACTCTTCTTTCATCACGGTCAATTCCGTAATGAGGAATGTCTTCTATCCCTCTCCAGGTATTGGGGGGACGGGGGATGGGGGTGGGGGGAGAAACGGCAGAGAGCCCATTGTCCAGGTCATCAGTCTCCCTCTCTTGGGGATGGCTGGGTTCCGCCGACTCGCTCGCTCGCTGCTCCAGCCCTGTTCCACCGCTTGTGTTTTCCCTGTGGCCTCTTGAGCTACTACTTGCTGGCATATTGCTCTTGTTCCTCTTCTTTTTCTATTTAAGGATAGGATAAGCCCGAATTTTTGGATTAAATTCATCCAAGTGCCTATTTGACTGTATTCTGAAGGAGAGCTCCCCCCCAATGTGCGACTGCTCAGCACGGTCCCGTCACCGTACGTTTCAATATCCTAACATTTGAGACTGTTGTAAGAGGTAGATCTGACTCCTGTCAGAACCAGGCAGAAACTCTGGCTGTATTTCTTCAGAAGCTGCCTCTCAGCTTGTTTCAGTTTACCTTACAGCCACACAATCCTGAACTGCAGGGACAGGTTTAGTTTGACCAGAGGCCTTGTGTTCAAGCTGATTCTAGACATTCAGGAGGCATCAAATTAAATGACCAGAAATCCAATTTCTCGAGAAGTTAGTATTGTTTTTAATTTTGGTGTAATAGCCACTCCCTGTCCCATTTGCCGCAAAATATCACTTCACCAAAAGACAGTCTGATGTCACCAAACATAATTCTAGCAAACAGAACAGAACTGAGGGAAAAGTAACTCTCCGAAAAAAGGAAAACTTACATTTATAGAGAGCCTTTCACAAACTCTGGGTGTCCCAAACAGTTAATGAAGAACTTCCTGAAGCGATGGAAATGCGCCGCTGCTGCCAGTTTGTGCACAGCAAGCTCCCACAAACAGCAATATGGCAATGACCTGATAATGGGGTTCAGTGATGTTGACTGATGAATAAATATTGGCCAGGACATCAGAGGAAACTGCCCTCATGTTTTTCGTACATCTGAGAAGCCTAGGTTTAAGGCCTCGTCTGAAAGTCAGCACCTCTGACAGTTTAAAACTCCTACTGGCGTGTCAGTCCGGAGTGTCAGTCTGGAGTGTGTACTTTTAATCTAAAAATCTTTTATTGTCACAAGTAGGCTTACATTAATACTGCAATGAAGTTATTATGAAAAGTCCCTAGTCGCCTGTTCCGGTGCCTGTTCGGGTACACCGAGGGAGAATTTTAAACGTCCAATTCACCTAGCAAGCACATATTTCAGGACTTTTTGGAGGAATCATATAGTAATAGAATTTACAGTGCAGAAGGAAGCCATCCAGCCCATCAAGTCTGCACCGGCCCTTGGAAAGAGCACCCTATCCAAGCCCACACCTCCACTCTATCCCCGTAACCCCACCCACCCTTTTTTTTTGTTTGGACACTAAGGGCAATTTACCATGGCAAATCCACCTAACCTGCACATCTTTGGACTGTGGGAGGAAACAGGATCACCCGGAGGAAACCCACGCACACACACGGGGAGAACGTGCAGACTCCGCATAGACAGCGACCCAAGCCAGGAATCGAACCTGGGACCCTGGAGCTGGGAAGCAACTGTGCTAACCACTGTGCTACCGTGACCCCCGGAAACCGGAGCACCCGGAGAAAACCCATGCAGACACGGGGAGATCCAGCTCGAAGAAGCGAATGCTATCGGCTGAACCACAGCTGAGACTAATGCATTCTAATAAACTACTGTTAGAATGAAGTGCCTATTGGATTGAAACTCTTGTCATCATAAACTTTAGTTTAACAGCACCTTGTCCCAATGAAACTCCTGTTATAACAAAACCTGTTGTCATGAAAATAAACATCATCATTATAAACTCCTGTTATAACATGCAGCTGCTCCAATTAAACTCCTGATATAATGAAGTGATGACACAATAAAACATTATGACTTACCTTGTATATAATTGCATTCTATCATGCTTCTTTTATAATATAACGATAGCATTTTATTGTAGACTGTTCTCATAGATAACAATGTTACACTTTTGCAAAGATCTGCTTGTTGAGCCTCAAACAAAGAGATTTGGGCCTCAAACAATGAATGTGTAAATGGCAGAACAAAGGACAAAGGTGAACAGTGTGTCACAGAATATCTACAGTGCAAAAGGGGGCCATTCGGCCTATTGATTCTGCACCGACTCTTGGAAAGAGTAACCTACCTACACCCCCATCCCTACCCTGCCATAACCCCGACCCAACCCTGCCCCGTACCCCCACTTAGCATTTTGGACACTAAGGGGCAATTTAGCTTGGCCAATCCACCTAACCTGCGCATCTTTGGACTGTGCAAGGAAACCGGAGCACCTGGAAGAACCCCACGCAGTCATGGGGAGAAAGCGCAAACTCCACACAGTCACCTGAGGCAGTAATTGAATCTGGGTTCCTGGAGCTGTGAGGCAACACTGCTAACCACCGTGCCACCATGCTGCCCCACTGTGTTGAATTGCAACTGGGAACAAGGAACAGATGACCCAAGTGAGGTGAGGTGGGGGGGGGGGGAATGGGGGGGGGGGGGGGGGGGGGGGGGTGGGGGGGGGTGGGGGGGGGGGGGGGGGGTGGGTGGGGAGAGACAATGGTGAGGGGAAAACAGATCGAAGGAAGAAATGAAAATGAATTTTTTTGGGAAAATGTTTTATCCGAGTTTTTCTTTTTATACAAAACAAAGATGAAAGTGAACATACACAAAAACTAGATACATCAGTTACAATTCACATTTTACAGGTGCCCAGCTTTGACTTGGCCCCCTAATCCCAACTCCCCCTCTCTCCCAGGTCCTCCCCTTCTTACTATCTGGTGTGTATTCTTTGTCCATTGAAGACAAAGAAGTCCATTGAACCAACTGGGAGTAGCGTAGTGATGCGTATATTACCTCGTGTTAAGTTGCTCCTATTTGGTTGTTCCTGTTTATAAGTGTTCGGTCCAGAGGGGCTGCGCCCCCACCCTTCCTGCTCCCCTCCCTGTGTGGGGTGCAGTTGGGTTCTGTGTGTCCTTGTTCCCTCCCTCCCTCCCTCTCATCACCCTATCCTCCCTCTCTCTTTCCATTTGTGTCTGTATCCGTCTGGATCCCCCTGGCATACTGGTTGCTGGTTACAAACAGGCCTTGGAACAGATTGGTCAATGGCGTCCATGTCTTCCATGCCTCGGATGGTGAATTTGATTTTCTCCAGTTGAAGGAATTCTGGCAGGCCGGTCAGCCAGTCTGCTACTTTGGGTGGTGCTGCCGATCGCCAGCCGAGCGGAATTCTTCAGCGGACGATTAAGGAGGCAAAGACTAGGGCGATTGCCCTCCCCCCCCATAAAGAGATCTGGCTGTTCTGCTACCTGGGAGACTGTCTCCCTCGGGCACAGCTCCACCCTCACCTCCACAACCTTGGACATCGCCTCGAAGAAGGCTGGCCAGAACCTGACAAGTTGGGGAAGGCCCAGAACATGTGGCCGGCCTCCCTGGCACCGTTCATATTTGTCCTCCACTTCCAGGAAGAACCTACTCATTATGGTTCTGGTGAGGTGAGTTCTATATAACCACTTTAAGCTGCATTAGGCTGAGCTTTGCACAAGTGGAGGCGGAGTTGACTCTGTGCAGTGCTTCGCACCAGAGTCCACAGCCAATTTCAAATCCGAGCTCTTCCTCCCAATTTTCTCTAATGTCCTCCAATGGAGAGCGTGTCTTTCCCAGTAGTCGCCCATACAGGTCCTCGCAGTTTCCCCCCACCCGAGGGTGTCTATGCCCAATAGGTTGTTGCAGCCCCTGTGGGTATGTCTTTGTTTCCCGACGCAGGAAGTTTTTAATTTGCATGTGTCTTAACTTGTTTCCCCCAGTCAGTTGGAACTTAAGTCAGTTCCTTAAGTGTTGTCAGTCTGTATAGAACTCCCCAAATGTCAGTCCCCCCCCCCCCCCCCCCCCCCCCCCAACTATTTTGGCAGACGCAGTTTGGGCTTTAATGGACATTTCAGTTAGACCGAAGTGCTGCACATGAACTGGTTTCACGACTTGTGTGATCAACCATACTTACCTTGTGGATGCATCCTGTTTTGTTATGCACTTGACTTTGCATAAGCTACTTCCTTGATGTGCACACTGACAATGGAAGGTTCAGACTTGGAGATAGATTTAACACATTTATTAAACAGTTAACAATTCTCCTACTTGGATTCAACTCTCCTGTTAATCCTGCTCCAGCTGCTCAGACTGACAAACTAGTCTGCTACAATCCACATGGTGGGTGTGATGTGTTTAAATCAACCCTGTGTACTCACTAAGTGTCACCATTAGAAAGAGGAAGATCATGTGTGCTGTGTCCTTTTATATGGGTTGCTGTAAGGCTCTCCTATGGTAGTGTCACCTCTGTGTGTGTCTTGAATGCCCATTGGTCGTGTCCTATCTTACTGGCCTATTGGTTGGCTGTGTGTCATGTTTCTGGTGCTCCCTCTAGTGTCTATCTAGTCTATGTGTATTTACATTAACCCCTTGTGTATTTTACAGTGATGCATATCACCACATCGCCCCTTCATTCGTGTTACATATTTTCTGTACAGTGTTAAAGAAAATTGAACAAAAACAGGTAGATAAGTGATGCTCTGTACAAGTTATGATGACTGTGATGACTATACAATAGTATACAAGACCAAATAATAGTTGCGATGACTTTGAGGATAAGACAATACAAAATAAAAGTTATGAGTCCAATAATTCATGAATTTATATGGTCTGGTATGGAAGTGTCAATGGTGATGTTGTCATTCCCTTGTGAACGCAATCAGTGTCCTGGAGTTTGGTCATCAGGAGGTGTTCAAGTGTTCAAATCACTTCCTTGACTTATTTGTGATGTGTTGGGTATGCTGGGTCTGCGAGGGCTGCGTTTACCATAGCATTGAGAGAGACAGGCTACCAACACTTGTAGAAGTACAACTCTATTTTATTTAGCTATGAGCTGTTAAACATACTTGCACTGTGGGTTGACACCATGTTGAGTTGACTCGAGACCAGAGGCTAGCCTGACCAGACTATACTGCTAGCACATGGTGGATATTCATGTTGCTGATCACGGGCTCTGGCTGTCTCAGAGGCTGCATCCCAAGAGTGCGGGAAAACTAGTGCCCTCTGACTTTATAGTGACCGTGTCCTGTCTGGTGATTGGCTGCTGTGTTCTGTGTGTTGATTGGTCATTCAGTGTGTCAGTTAGTGTATACTTGTGTATATATTATGACATCTCCCCCTTTTGAAAAAAAATGTGTATGTGGCAATAAATAGTGTGATATGCGAATGTGCCTGACTATATAAAGAGTATGTGAGCATATTTACATGAACATGATCCTGACTATATACAAAAAAAAATCCTATCATATTTACACGGGAGGTGTCTAGTGCAGATAGAGTGTATGTAACAAACCATGGAAGATAACAGTATGTACAAACAAGTGAACGAAGAACCAAGGTAACGAAACAAACAGTTCATAAATTCAGTCTCTGTGGTTGGCGTCGAATTCTGGTTGACCGCCTCAAGGGTGAGTCAGGGGCCGCCTGCTCTGGAATGGGTGGGGCTGTATCAGCTGCAGAGGGTGGCAACAGAAGACGTAGATCTGCGAGCTCTTGGAAGGGCATGACCTGAGGGCGAGGCAGGGGCATCACGATCTGGCAGCGAGCGTGGAAGCAGCCGCAGTGCCCGCCTATTATGCCGAAGGAAAGAGCCATCCTGCATACGAACCGGAAATTATCTCGCTTGATCACCAGAGCGGTGGCAGACCAGCCACCTTCAGGGAGCTGAACACGAACCTGGTCATCAGGAGCGAGAGCAGGGAGATCCGTGGCACGGGAGACATACGCCGACTTGTGTTGGGCCCGAGACAGTTGCATTCTTTGCAGGACCGGAAAGATGTGTATTGCAGGCACCGTTGTCCATAACGTGCAGTTCATTAACAATTGTGCTGGGGACAGGCCAATGGACAAAGGAATCGACTAGTAGTGCAAGGTAAAAGTCAGAACCCGCTTTGCACAGCAGTAGTTTGACAATGTGTATCGCCTTTTCAGCATTGCCATTTGACTGGGGGTAGTGGGGACTTGAAGTGACGTGACTGAAATTATTCCACCGGGCAATTTTGGTCCATTCCTGACTGGCAATACACGGGCCATTATCGGACATGACCATGAGTGGAATGCCATGGCGAGCAAAGGTCTCCGTGCATGCATGGATGACCGCTGTCGATGTGAGGTCATGCAGCCTAACCACCTCTGGGTAGTTAGAGAAGTAATCCACAATGAGGACATAGTCCCGGCCTTGTGCGTGGAAGAGATCAATGCCTTGTGACTGCAAAGTCTCTTTTGGCTGAGCTGGCTGGAACCGTTGGCACATTGGGCAGTTTAGAACAGTGGTGGCAATGTCCTGGTTGATGCCAGGTCAGTATACTGCCTCAGGCTCGCCGGCGACACTTTTCCACCCCCAGGTGACCCTCATGGAGCTGACCAAGGACGAGCTCCCGCATACTTTGTGGTATGACGATCCTGTCCAACTTCAACAGAATTCCATCTACCACTGCCAGATTATCTTTGATGTTGTAGAATTGCGGGCATTGGCCTTTGAGCCATCCGTCTGTAAGATGGCGCATGACTCGTTCGAACAAACGATCCTTGGCTGTTTCACGACGAATCTGGATGACTCGTCCGTCAGTGGTGGGCAAGTTAGATGCGCAGAACTCAACGTGGGCATCAATTTGGCAAACGAAGCCCGACTGCTCACATGGCGTGATGAGGAACGGGAGAGTGCATCGGCCACGATAAGCTCCTTGCCCGGGGTGTAGACCAGTTCGAAGTCATACCGCCTGAGTTTAAGGAGGATGCATTGCAGGCGCGGCATCATAGCGTTGAGGTCCTTCTATATAATGTGGACCAGTGGCCTGTGGTCCGTTTCGAACCGTAAATTTGGGGAGTCCATACACGTAGTCATGGAATTTGACAATTCCCGTGAGGAGGCCCAGGCACTGTTTTTCGATTTGAGCATAGTGTTGCTCAGTGGGCGTCAACACACGTGATGCGTTTGCGACTGGAGCCCATGAGGAGGAGTCGTCGCGTTGGAGGAACACTGCTCCAATGCCAGACTGACTCACATCAGTGGAGATCTTTGTCTCCTTGGTAGGAGGGTCGAAGAATGCCAATACCGGGGCCTTGGTGAGGTTCGCCCTGAGTTCACGAGCGGGGAGCCACTGGAAGTCAGTGGTTTTCTTCACAAGATTGCGGAGAGCTGTGGTGTGAGATGCGAGGTTGGGGATAAACTTCCCCAGGAAGTTGACCATTCCCAGGAAGCGGAGGACTGCCTTGTTGTCCTCCAGTGTCTTCATGGCGTTGATCACCGACACTTTGTCTGCATCCGGCTGCACACTAAACTGTTACTTGTGGTCGCCGAAGAACTTTATTTCTGTTTGACCAAAGGAGCATTTGGCTCTGTTGAGGTAGAGGCCATGTTCATAGATTCTCCGGAACACGCATTGGAGTTGATTGATGTGTTCCTGAGGGGTGGTGGACCAGACAATGATATCATCTACGTATACCCGCACCCCCTCGATGCCCTCCGAGGTGGAACACCTCCGAGGTTGAGATGATGCCAAATGGCATCCAGTTGTAACAATACTGGCCAAATGGGGTGTTAAAGGTGCAGAGCTTCCGACTGTATGCGTCAAGTTGTATCTGCCAGAACCCCTTGGAGGTGTCCAGCTTTGTGAAAAATTTGGCGCGAGCCATCTCGCAAATGTGTTCTTTGCGCTTTGGGATAGGGTAGTGTTCCCTCATGATGTTACGGTTCAAATCTTTGGGGTCGATACATATGCGTAGTTCTCTTGATGGTTTCTGAACACACACCATGGAGCTGACCCAGTTGGTGGGCTCCATTACGTTAGAGATGACGCCCTGGTCCTGGAAGTCCTGCAGCTGCTGCTTGAGGTGGTTCTTAAGGGGCGCTGGCACCCGGTGGTGTGCATGAACCACAGGCGTGGCATTTGGTTTTAAAAGAATTTTGTACGTGTATAGGAGTGTGCCCATTCCTCGAAGACGCTGTGGTATCGAGTAATGATGTCCTTCAGTTGCATCTGAAAGTCGGCGTCCGGCGATGCTGAAGCCTCAGCGGGCGACATAGAGTGAACCCGCTGTACGAGATTCAGGATCTTGCAGGCCTGAGCACCGAGCAGGGAAGCTTTGGTGGACCCTACAATCTCGAAGCGCAGGGTGGCCTTTAAGGAACGGTGCGACACTACAAGCTGGCATGAGCCACCGGCAGCAATGGCATTGCCATTGTAGTCGAGAAGCTGGCAGGCGGATGGAAGGATGGCCGGCTTAACGTGGAGACTGTCCAGGTCAGACTGCGAAATGAGGTTGGCTGAAGCGCCGGTGTCCAGCCTGAATCGGATGCGAGATTTGTTGACCAAAAGGGTGGCACACCACTCGTCGTCCGGATCAATGCTCATCACTGGGAAGGGCTTGGCCTTTTTCTTTGAAGCACCGTGTGCTTGGTGATGATGCCCACCCAGAATGGGGATTTGAGATCCTCGGTGTCAGGGTCTGGAACCATGTCGGAGTCGGAATCTGTAACTGGTTGTTGTACGGACCGGACGTTCCTGCGCTGCTGCTGGAAGCGACGGGAGGCAGGTGTTTGAGCAGACCAGCACAGGGCTGCTTAGTGCCCAAGCTTGCCACACTGGAGACAGCGTTGAGATTTTGCGGGACATTGCTGCTTTAAGTGGGAGGAGCCACAGTTGTTGCACGTCATGACGTCAGAATGCTCCGTGCGCCACCGCGCATGTGCGGTGCGGTTGTACGTTTTGCGCGCCTGCGCAGTTCGGCCTTCGGCCTCGCCGTCCCCTCGGTCATTGGGTGCATGCGCAGGAGCCCGGGAAAAGCATGCAAAATGGCTGCCCTCATCCAGGCTCAGGCCCTGGAGCTGTTTTACAGCCTGCACCCGCTCCACATCGTGGGGGCCTTGCCGCGCAGTCTCTGCTGCTTGAATGTGCGAATACTGGTTAGTAGCGTGCTCATGCAGAACGCAGGTTTCGATGGCTATAGCGAGGGTGAGCTGTTTCACTTTAAGAAGCTGCTGGCATAGGGGGTCTGCGTGCACTCCGAAAAAGATCTTGGTCGCGGATCATTGAGTCGGGGGTGGAGCCGTAATTACAGGATTGCGCGAGGATGCAAAGATGGGTTAGGAATGATTGAAAAGGTTCATCCTTACCTCTGACGTCATGAAGCGTGTGATGTAGAGTGTAGGAAGCGATTGCACATGCGCAGATCGCTGTTCCTTTACTTGGGGCCTTTTTCACAATAGCGCATGCATGGCTTCTTGTGCATGCATAAACGGACCTTCCCATTCTGTGCGCACTTCGTGCAACTGCGCATCTGCAGCTCCTTTTCCAAAATAGCTGCAAATCAAATCTGCAACGGAAAGCCTACCTTCACCTCGTGGTTAGTGCTGGCACCTTTTTACCTTTTTGTCTTGTATCTTCCTCGCCGAATTCTTGGAATTTGTTCAGGACTGCCTGGAAGTTGCTCTTGTTTTGCCCCTTTGAGTATTTGAAGGTCTGGAAGATTTCAGCTGGTCTTGACCCACGATGGTAAGTAGAAGCTTTATTTTCTCTGCATCCGCCATGCCATCTAGGTCGGACGCTACCAGGTAGATCTCGAATCTCTGCCTGAACGCACGCCAGTTTTCACTGAGATTGCCTTGGTACCTGAGCTAATGTGTAACCAGAATCTCGAACATCATCTTGCCTGGGTGCTGTTGCTGGTTGTCACTGTTTGTTGAGTTGTAACTATATGGATTTAACAGTCACTCCTGAGTGCCATGTTTTGTTATGCTCTTGACGTAGCATAAGCTGCTTCCTTGATGTGCACTCTGACAAGGGAAGGTTCAGACTTGTAGATAGCTTTAACACATTTATTAAACAGTTAACAATTCTCCGACTTGGATTCGACTCCCCTGTTAATCCTGCTGTAGCTACTCAGACTGACTAACCAGTCTGCTACAATCCACGTGGTGGGTGTGATGTGTTTCAATCAACCCTGTGTACTCACTAAGTGTCTCCACTGGAAAGAGGAACATTATGTGTGCTGTGTCCTTATATATGTGTTGGTGTAATGCCCTCCTGTGGTGTTGTCACCTCTGTATGTGTCTTGAATGCCCATTGGTCGTGTCCTATCTTACTGGCCTATTGGTTGACTGTCTGCATGTCATGTCTCTGGTGCTCCCTCTAGTGTCTATCTAGTCGACATGTATTTATATTACCCCTTGTGTATTTACAGTGATGAATATCACCACACGCCCTGCACTCTGGGGTTTCCCTTTGTTAGGAGGTTATCCAACATGGCTGCCAACAGTGTGTTGGCACTCCGGGGTTTCCCTTTGTTCAGGCACCCTCTAAAATGGTTGCTTACGGTGCTACTATGTTCCTGTTGTAGCCAGCCTAAAACCCTTATCACCCTTGTCCCTATGTTTCCCCTATGATTCTCCCCCCTTGCCTTTTCCCCACTATCATTATTGTCCCCTTCTCTACTTCCTTTCCCCCATTTACTACATTCCCCCCCCCCCCCCCAGCTATCCACCCATTGGGGTTGTGTACCCCCCCCCCCCGTATTTCCCCCCCCACCACCTATTGTCAGGCTCTCCTCTGTGGGAGATGTGCCTCGGCCGCCACCCCCCACTCATTCTTCCTGATACTAACTTTCCCGCCAGTGTGGTGGCCCCCCTTCTGTGGTCGGCTATGCGTCTACCCTTCGCCTGCCTGGTTTCCCGTCCTGCTGTCCTCCTCACTCTCTCCTGTGCTCCGCTTCCCTCACCCCTACCTTCCTACGTTTGGGCTCCCGTGTTCTGAGTGAGGCAGTGCAGTCCCGCGCAAAGAGTCTCTCCGGTCAATTCAGTCCCTTTGGTGATCATTTCTCCGCTGTCCAGCCCGTTTTCCTGCCGGGATCATGAAAGAATGCTCCCTGCCCTGGAATGTGACCCAGAGGGTTTGGCTGGGTAAAGCATCCTAAACTTCACTTTGCTCTTTTCCGCCTTCGCTCTGTTGAATTCCGCCCAGGTCTGGCCCAACGTCCTGATAGATCCTGATTTGGTGCCCTGCCCATTTGCAGGTCTTTGTCTCTCTGGCCCAGCGCAGGATTCTTTCCCGGACCTGGGACCGGTGCATTTTGGCAATTCTGCGGCGTTGGGTTTCGGCCGGAGCGACTGGTGTGCTCTGTCTATTTCTGTCGGGTTGGGGAAGCTGTCCCTTCCCACCAGGTTTCCCAGCAACTGGGCCACATAGTCCGTGGGGTCCCTGCCTTCGAGTCCTTCCGGCAGGCTCACTATCCTTCTAGTTCTGGTGCCGTGACCATTTCTCTTGGTCCTCTTTTTCTCTTTTAGACTTCCTTGCATTGCCACCAACCTCACTTTTTTCCATCTATAGAATCATAGAATCATAGAATTTACAGTGCAGAAGGAGTCTGCACCGGCTCCTGGAAAGAGCACCCTACCCAAGCTCACACCTCCATCCCATCCCCATTACCCAGTAACCCCACCCAACACCAAGGGCAATTTTAGACGCTAAGGCCAATTTAGGGCAGCGATCCGATCGCTCTGGTCTGCTGAGGCTTTTTCCAGTCCTCAATGGTGCTCCCTTGGGCCTGCAGTTGTCTCTTTGCCCTGTCCAGGGCTATCTGCATGGTGGCCAGTGCCTCCGCGACCCTCACCCTGACCGCAGCTTGAATGTCTGTTCTGAGCTCCCTCAGCCCCCTGGAGAGGGACGTCCTCCATTCACCCTCCGGCGAGGGGGAGTGCCGGGTGCGATTTGCCGGTCCCTCTCGTTCTGGTGTGGCCGGCACTTCGTCGCCTCGTGTGTCCGCCGCCTCGCCGTTTGTTTCTCCTGATTTCTGCCACATTTTGTTTCTTTAAGGCCTCTGGACCTACTATTGCTCGGCAACATCTCTTGCGCTGCTGTTAGGTAGGGTGAGGGTATAATTTTCTCCTTGTTTCTGTGCGCTATTTTGAATAACAGAGCCTAATTTGGGGTTCTAAGAGGAGAGCCACCTTTCGTGCGCCCGCTCAGCACACCGTCACCGGAAGTCCAAAGTGAAAATGAATTGATGGAAATATAAATAGGGTGACGGTGGAGGAGCGAGGTCACAATCTGAAGGTGCTGAACTCAATGTTAACTCCGGAAGGCTGTAACGTGCCTAACCAGAAGATGTGGTGCTGTTCCTCCAATTTGCGCTGGGCTTCACTGGATCATTGCAGCAGGCCAAGGACGGACATGTGGGCGTCAGAGCAGGGCGGTGAGTTGAAATGGCAGCGACACAGAGGTCTGTGTACTGCTTGCTGACTGATCGGAGGTGTTCTGCAAAGTGGTCACCCAGTCTGGAGTAGATCACATTGGGAGGGGAGGAGGGGTAGGGGGTGATGGGGGGGAGTAGCGGGGAATGACCAGGGATAGGCTGTGTGGGGTTGGGTGTCCCCTCGGCCCCTCGGGACCAGGGGTGTCTAGAAAAGGGCCGCCATTGCCGCAGCCTGCAAGGCACCCAACTTGCTGCGCACCCCACTGACCGCCCACTGTGACCCGTGGCTATGCAGAGCGACACTGATTGTATGGGTGCCCCCACGCCCAACTCAGAGTGCCAGAGGGAATGGTAGGGGATGAGTGTGGGGATGGGAGAGGAGTGGAGGACATGCGGGGGGCAGGTGCTGTAGTGCAGGCTGGGGCCACCATGTAGCCCGTTGGACCTGGTTGACACGGGGTATGCACCATGTTAACACATCTGTCTTTCACACCCTGCAGACAATGGATTTGGGTATCCAACCAGGAATGGTTGGCATCTGCCTTGTTGCTGCAGCCCTGGCTGATGCAGTGATGTTGTAAGAGCGGGAGCTGCTTGGAGAGGACCCTGCAGCAGCGGAGCCTGTCCAGATGGTCAGGAGACAGCCGGAGAGGATGGAGAGCAAGCCACCTAATAGGCCGAGGAGGAGCTGGGAAGGAGGCTCTGCATTCGGCCTTGTGTGTACCGGCAACGCCTGTCCTTCGAGCACCTGCCGTACCTGGCGTGTCGCCGAAGACTCCGGCTGAGCAGGGAGACCGTACGGCATATCTGCTGGATCATGGCATACCAGGAACTGCGGGGTATGGGGGAGGACACCCGCTCCCAGTGACGGTCAAGGTGATGGTCACCCTGAACGTTTTTGCCGTGGGGTCCTTCCAGGTGCCGAGTGGGGAATCTGGAATCTTGAAGACCTCGGTGCACAGGCGCATTTGTGCTGAAATAAAGGTCCTATATGCATAGTCAACACAATATACCAGCTTCCACGCAGACCAGGTTGCCGGGCAACGGAATTCGCCGCCATTGGCGGGATGCCCCAGGTCCAGGGAGAGGTGGACGGGATGCATGTTGGAGGAGGGGGGACGAACACCAGGCCTCGTTCGGTAGGATGCCGAGGAGAGCCATGATGGGCATGTGGTCCGGGCAGCCACAGGAGGTCACAGAACGTGTACGCCAGGGCTGTCGTGCATGGGACGCTCTAATTGTCTCCACATTTATCAACTAGAAGGGCCTAGCCGACTGCAGCATGAGCTTCCCCCCCCCCCCCCCCCCCCACCCACACACAACCGGGACCCCCCCCCAGGCCGGCCACCCCCTCCTATGTCCACCCTTCCTGCACCGACCCTCCCCGCAGCACGGTAGCACAAGTGATTAGCGCTGTGGCTCTTCACAGTGCCAGGGTCCCAGGTTCGATTCCCTGCTGGGTCACTGTCTGTGCAGAGTCTGCACGTCCTCCCCGTGTGTGCGTGGGTTTCCTCTCGGTGCTCCGGTTTCTTCCCACAGTCCAAAGATGTGCAGGTTTAGTGGATTGGCCATGATAAATTGCCCTTAGTGACCAAAAAAGGTTGGGAGGGGTTGCGGGGTAGGGTGGAAGTGAGGGCTTGGGTGGGTCGGTGCAGACTCGATGGGCCGAATGGCCTCCTTCTGCACTGTATGTTCTATGTCTAAATCACCCTTGGCAGCTGGAGTCTCTGACAGGACGGAGTGACAGGTCAATCCTTCACTGCATCTCAAATAACGCCACAGTGGGAAGATGTTCAAATTTCATGGGCCCAGGCAGTGATTCAGTGAGTCTCTGTGAATGAATGAGTCTGTGAGCGTGAGTGACTATGTGAGTGAGTGAGTCCAAAGGTGTGCAGGTTAGGTGGAGTGGCCATGTTAACATTGCCCTTAGTGTCCAAAGATGGTCGGGTTATGAGGATAGGGTAGGGCAGTGGGCCTAGATAGAGTGCTCTTTCAGAGGGTCGGTGCAGACTCGATGGGCCAAATGGCCTCCTTCTGCACTGTAGGGATTCTATGGTGCTATGTGTGTGTGAGTTAGGGTGAGAGAGTGAGCGAGGGAGTCTGATTTCAGTCTTGGTGAGCCTGACTGAATCCATGAGTCTGGGGGAGTGAGTCTGGATGAATAAGTCTGGGTGAGTGAGAGTGGATAAGAGTGAAACTGGGATTGAGCTGAACACGTACACACCCTGACCTCCTCCCTCCACAATCCCTATCGACAATGCAGGCCGGGTGAAGACCACCTAGGTTGAAAGGCGCCCTGCCTCCAAACTCTGCTTTCATGTGAATCGTGACTTTGCATTTGCCACCACAGGCAAATGCAAAGTCAATGTTAGTTCGACCCAACTCCATAACTCGGTCCTAATTCATCCCTCCCTGATGATCAGGACTTGGGGTCCAGTCTCTCTGTCTCCAGCTCTGCTTCTTAAGCATCTTAAGATCATTCCTGAGGTGAATTAACTACTATGGGAGCTTTGTCCCGAATCTAGCAACCCTACTCAAACTGTTACATACCTTATTGTGCATGCAGAATGTGAAAAAACATCTCTGCAATCAATCCAGTGAACCTCCTCTGAACTGCTACCAATTCCACTACATCTTTCCTCAAATATGGAAACCAAAACCGTGCACAATACTTCAGGTGCAATCTCACAAATGACTTGTACAGTTGCAACACCACTTCCTTACCTTTATATTCCATTCCTTTAGCTATAAATGCCAACATTCCATTCACTTTCTTTACCTGCATGCCAGTTTTCGGAATCTCAGAAAGGTATTTATTTTTGACAGCAAGTAGACTCTTTGATTTTATCTGCACATTCCAATTCCATTCAAATACTAACAGAGAGCCAAGACAATGCTGATGCATTGCCACGTTTGACTTTGCCTGCTGGTCAGATAGTAGCCAATAGTATTCACATAATTCATAAAACCTTTACAGTAGGCCATTTGGTCCATCGAGTCTGCACCGGTCCACGGAAAGAGCACTCTGCTTAGGCCCTATCATTGTAACCCCACCTAACCTGCACATCTTTGGGCAGTGAGGGTAATTTAGCGTGGTCAATCCTTCTCACCTGTACTTCTTTGGGCTCCTAGTGGAAATATCTACTATTGTGCACACATATGACACATTCCAGTGACTGCAGTTCAAGTTCAACGACATACCAGAAAAGATCCCGTGATGGGGTAGGTACTGGAAATGGTATGAAAGGGGAGGGGAGCAGGAACACATCCTGAATTAAAGCAGTATACATCCAGTAAACCCAAGGTGACAGTATGAGGCGGATGCCAGTTGTAGGGGAATGAGAATAATAATTTCTCCAAATTTACGACAAAGGGGATTGGAACAATTTTAACAAAGGACACCCAGGTATAGTTCGAAGGAAGGAACTTTCATTGAGCTACGTTTGGTGGCCAGGAACTGATGCCCAAAGAGAGAGAAAAGCAGGGCTGTGCCAGCCATGTGCGGGGGTAAGGATCACACCACCCAATGTTCCCTCCATGGGAGTAACCTAAAATGCTTTGGCAATTTGGCACATTGACTTTGGTCCATACGAGGGGCACATGTTCATGGTTGGAGTGGACGGGCACTCCGTGTGGCCTGAGGTGGTCCTGATGAAATCAACAACCGCTGAACATACCATTGAAAAACTCAATGAGATTTTCGCCAGATTTCGGGAACCAGAACAAATTAATTAAAATCAGAACAGCCTTCGAGATCATTCCATTTGAATGAAAGGCACAGGCCATCGCGTCCTTCAGCGGTTAGCACTGTTGCTTCACAGCACCAGGTTTCCCAGGTTCAATTCCCAGCTTGGGTCACTGTCTGTGCGGAGTCTGCATGTTCTCCCTGCCTGTGCGTGGGTTTCCTCCGGGTGCTCCGGTTTCCTCCCACAAGTCCCGAAAGACATGGAGCGGAATTCTCCGCCGGCTCCAAAAATCGCGGAGGCCGTCGTGAACTCGGCTGAGGTTCACGACGGCCTCGGGGCCCACTCCCCGCACCTAATTCACCTCCACCCGGGGGGCCAGGAGCGGGCCCCCGTCGTTCCCGCAACATCGGCCACCGGAAATGACGCCCGAACGGCGCAGACGACGCTAACCCGCGCATGCGCGGTGCCGTCTTTCTCCACCACCACCTGGCAAGACGTGGCGGGAAGAGTGGGTCCATTTTGGACACAGGCCCCACGATCGGTGGGCACCGATCGCGGGCCTGTCCCCTCCGGAGCACAGTCGCGGTGCTCCCGTCCCAATTGGGCCCCTGGATGCCCCAAACGGGCATCCGGCACCCGTTTCACGAGTGCAGCGACCAGGTGTGGTTGCTGCCGTGGTGAAACGGGCGTGAAGGGCCGGCTGCTTGGCCCATCGGGCCCGGAGAATCGCCGTTCGCCGTGAAAAACGGCGAGCGGCGATTTTTCCGAGAGGGGGGGAGAATCGCGGGGCCGCCGGGGGGGGGGCGTATAAAATGTCGGGAGGCCTCCCACGATTCTCCCACGCCATGTGGGGAGCGGAGAATTCCGCCCATGCTGTTAGGTGAATTCTTCCTCAGCGTACCCAAACAGGCGCCGGAATGTGTCGACTAGGGAGGGGCTTTTCACAGTAACTTCATTGCAGTGTTAATGTGAGCCTACATGTGACAATAAAGATTATTATTATTATTATTATTATTAATAAAGATACAGGCTGCCTTAAAGACATGTGCCCATAAATCATCCATGGATCAAAAATGTAGCAGTAAAAACAAAAGAAGTGGGAAACAAGGGAATAGACAGAGAATAAATAAGAAAGGCAGGAAGGGCTCTTACAACGGTAGCAGTTATTGGTCTGTCAGATGCTGCCTAAGGACCCTTGGTGAGTTCCTGTACAGGACGGCATGGTAGCACAGTGGTTAGCACTGTTGCTTCACAGCGCCAAGGTCCCGGGTTCGATTCCGGCTTGGGTCACTCTCTATGTGGAGTCTGCACGTTCTCCCTGTGTTTGCGTGGGTTTCTTCCGGGTGCTCCGGTTTCCCCCAACAAGTCCCGAAAGACATGCTGTTAGGTGAATTGGACATTTAGGATTCTCGCTCTGTGTACCTAACAGGTGCTGGAATGTGGCAACTAGGGGCTTTTCACAGTAACTTCATTGCAGTGTTAACGTAAGCCTACTTGTGACAATAATAAAGATTATTATTATTAGTGCTTCTTATTGATAGTACACTCTCCTATCACCGTGAATCAACAATGGAGGGACTGAGGGTGCGATTCTCCGCACCCGCGGAAAATCGCGAAGTCGGCCGTGAAAACAGCTGACTTTTGCGACGTCCCGACACGGCCCATTTCCCGAGGTATTCACGTCCGGGAAATGGGCTAGGAATGGGGCCGCGTCAATCACGTGCGCGATGACGCCGGAACGCGGCAACGCTACAAACACACCCACGTGACGCTGCCCAATGCCGTAAAAAGGCGCGGGCGAGCACAGAAACTAGGCCAGGATGTCGGAGCTCAGGAGAGCTGAGGCTGACGTGGAGACGCTGCTCGAATCAATCAAGCAGAGGAGGGGTATCATCTGCCCATGTAGAGGGCTTCGACACCCTGCCAGCGTGGTGCGCCAGGCCTGGCGTGAGGTGGCTGCTGCCGTCAGTGCTGTGGGGCAGACCCCTCGCTCTGCAGACCAATGTCGGAAGAAGATGCACGACCTCACCAGGGCTGCCAGGGTAAGTGCCAAGAGGGTGCTCCCGGGTGACAACCATCCCTCCCCCCTTTACTTAATCACCCCCCCCCCGGCACGGGGGGGGGGGGGGTGGAGGGGGATTGGGGCAGAGTGAGTTGAGGGTGGTTCACAAAGTAGTCACATACCCAGCGCTCTGGCCCCCGTGGAGAGATGCAATGGTCTTATTACAACTTGACCCCCAAACTGTGCCAGCATCTGAACGGCCTGCTGATACCTGCCGTATTGTAATGATCTACCTATGCCCCCTCCCCCAACAGGACAAGACCGCTCACAACACCCGTGAGTGGAACAAGACTGGAGGTGGTTCGCCCATCCTGCACCCCCTCACAACGTTTGAGCAGAGGGCACTGGACCTTGTTGGGGATCTGCCACCCGGGAGATCGCGCAATGCGAGGTTGGCGGAGCTGCAACAAGTGAGACAACCCTGCATGACAAACACCCCCCCTCCCCCATCCTCTATCCATTCACACACCCTGCCCACTTGGACACCTCCCCCATCCTCTGTCTCTTCACACACCCTGCCCACCTGGACACCTCCCCCATCCTCTGTCCCTTCACACACCCTGCCCACTTGGACACCTCCCCCATCCTCTGTCCCCTCACACACTCTGCCCACTTGGACACCTCCCCCATCCTCTGTCCCTTCACACACCCTGCCCACTTGGACACCTCCCCCATCCTCTGTCCCTTCACACACTCTGCCCACTTGGACACCTCCCCCATCCTCTGTCCCTTCACATTATGGGTGACTTTAATCTGCATATAGATTGGGCGAGTCAAATTAGTCACAGAACAACAGAGGAGGAATTTCTGGAGTGTATGCAGGATGGTTTTCTCGGCCAGTATGTTGAGGAACCAACAAGGGAGCAAAGCATATTGGACTGAGTTTTGTGCAATGAGATAGGATTAGTTGGCAAATCTAGTTGTGAGAGAACCCTTGGGGATGAGTGACCATAATATGGTAGAATTCTTTATCACTGTGAATAGTGAGGTAGTTCCCGTACCAGCCTCCCCGAACAGGCGCCGGAATGTGGCGACTAGGGACTTTTCACAGTAACTTCATTTGAAGCCTACTTGTGACAATAAGCAATTTTCATTTCATTTAATTGATTCTGAGACCAAGGTCCTGAACCTCAATAAAGGTAACTATGATGGTATGAGGCATGAGTTGGCAAAGACGGACTGGGAAATATTATTGTAAGGAAGGACAGTGGACAGGCAATGGCAGGCATTCAAGGAACGAATAGGTGGACTCCAAAAGTTGTTTATTCCTATTTGGCGCAAGAATAGAAATGGAACTGTGGCCAAACCATGGCTTACAAGGGAAATTAGTAGATTCAAAGAAGAGGCATACAAATTAGCAAGAAAAAGCAATAGCCCTGAGGATTGGGAACAGATTAAAATTCAGCAAAGGCGGACTAAGGGATTGAATAAGAAGGGGGAAATACGGGTGGCACGGTAGCGCAGTGTTTATCATTGCTGCCCCACGACGTCGAGGCCTGGGTTCGATCCCAGCCCCGGGTCACTGCCCGTGTGAAGTTTGCACATTCTTGTTGTGTCTGCATTAGTCTCACCCCCACATCCCAAAAGTTGTGCAGGGTAGGTAGATTGGCCACGGTATATTGCCCCTTAAATGGAAAAAATAATTGAGTACTCTAAATTTATTTTTAAAAAAGAAGGGGAAAATGCAATATGAAAGTAAGCTAGCTGGAAACATAAAATCTGACTATAAAAGTTTCTATAGATATGTAAATAGAAAAAGATTGATATAACCTAATGTAGGCCCCCTCACAGTCAGAAATGAGGGAATTCGTAACGGAGAACAAAGAAATGGTTGAGGGACTAAATTCATACTTTGCTTCTGTCTTCTTTACAAAGGGAGACATTAATAATGTTCTGGAAGTTTTGAGAAACACAAGTTTCAGTGAGGAGCTGAAGGAAATTAGTATTAGTGAAGAAATAGTTTTGGGGAAATTAATGGGATTGAAGGCGGATAAATCCCCACGGCCTGATAATCTTCATCCCACAGTACTAAAAGAAGTGGCCCTAGAAATAATAGATTTATTGGTGGTCATTTTACAAAATTCTCTGGACTCTGGAATGGTTCCTACAGATTAGAGAGTAGCGAATGTAACCCCGCTATTCAAAAAGGGAGGTAGAGAGAAAACAGAACTATAGACCAGTGAGCCTCATGTCGGTAGTAGGGAAGTTGCTAGAGTCCATTATCAAGGGTTTCATAGCACAGAATTTGGAAAGCAGTGGTATAATCAAAGTCAGCATGGATTTATGAAAGGGAAATAATGCTTGACAAAACTTCTGTTTTGTTATGCTCTTGACGTACCATAAGCTGCATCCTTGATGTGCACTCTGACAAAGGAAGGTTCAGACTTGGAGATAGCTTTAACACATTTATTAAACTGTTAACAATTCTCCTACTTGGATTCGACTCTCCTGTTAATCCTGCTATAGCTGACTAACCAGTCTGCTACAATCCACGTGGTGTGTGTGATGTGTTCCAAATCAACCCTGTGTACTCACTAAGTGTCTCCACTGGAAAGAGGAAGATCACGTGTGCTGTGTCCTTATATATGGGTTGGTGTAATGCCCCCCCCGTGGTAGTGTCACCTCTGTGTGTGTCGTGAATGACCATTGGTCGTGTCCTATCTTACTGGCCTATTGGTTGAATGTCTGTGTGTCATGTCTCTGGTGCTCTCTCTATCCACCATCTTCTAGGGGCTGTTTAGCACACTGGGATAAATCGCTGGCTTTGAAAGCAGACCAAGGCAGGCCAGCAGCACGGTTTGATTCCCGTAACAGCCTCCCCG
This sequence comes from Scyliorhinus canicula, assembly GCF_902713615.1. Lineage (NCBI taxonomy): Eukaryota > Metazoa > Chordata > Chondrichthyes > Carcharhiniformes > Scyliorhinidae > Scyliorhinus > Scyliorhinus canicula. Next base: position 19,105,003 of record NC_052166.1, on the reverse strand, counting down.
AACAGGCGCCGGAATGTGGCGACTAGGGGCTTTTCACAGTAACTTCTTTGAAGCCTACTCGTGACAATAAGCGATTTTCATTTTCATAGTGTCTAGCTAGTCTACGTGTATTACATTAATCCCTTGTGTTTTTACAGTGATGCATATCACCACATCCCCCCTTTTTCGTGTTACATATTTTCTGCACAGTGTTAAAGAAAATTGAACAAAAACAGGTGGATAAGTGATGCTATGTACAAGTTATGATGACTGTGATGACTATACAATAGTATACAAGACCAAATAATAGTTGCAATGACTTTGAGGATAAGACAATGCAAAATAAAAGTTATGAGTCCAATCGTGCATGAATTTATATTATCTGGTTTAGAAGTGTCAATGGTGACGTTGTCATTCCCTTGTGAACGCCGTCAGTGTCCTGGTGTTTGGTCATCAGGAGGTGTTTAAGTGTTCAAATCACTTCATTGACTGATTTGGAGTCTGTTTCTTTTTTTTGTCGATGCTTATGGTGGTAATTCTTGATGGCATCTGTCCTGAAAGCTAGGTTGCCTGTTGGTAGTGCAGCAAACCTGAATTGGCAAGGTGCATCGTCCTGCCATGGTATGTCATTGTACTGAGCTGAGCAGTAACAGTGTCCCTCATTTGCAGAGTTGCACCATGTCGTACGAGTTGTAGTTCCATTGGTGTTGTTGTTGTCATGCTTGTTGTTGATGTTGTTGCCTTTGGTACGCTTCTTGTTATTGTCGTTGATATTGTTGTTGTGTTGGTTGGTTGTGTTGTCGTGTTTGCTGCGCTCAAGGACCACACTCTGTGGATAATACAAGTCCTTCACATAGTTACTCGTGTCAACGTGCTTTGTGGCATCTTCTGTTTCCTTGAGCTTGCCGTCACTGAGTCTGTGATGCTCCCCGTCTGGAGTCATGTCCGGCTTACTTGAATCAGCTTTGGCTTGTCGATGCTTCCCGTCTGGAGTCTGGTCTGTTTCACCTGAGTCAGTTTTGGCTTGTCGATGCTCCCTGTCTGGAGCCCTTTCTGGTTCACCTGAATCAGCTTTTGTTTCTTGCTGCTCCCCGTCCGGAGTCATTGCAGGTTCACTTGACTCTTCTGAAGTTTCGTGATGCTCCCCGTCCGGAGTCAAAACATTCAGGAATGCAGTTGCTTGTGGAGAGGCTCGAGCGAATGAGGTGTGAAGTAACGTGGTGTCTCCGGAGTTTTCACTGAGATTGCCTTGGTACCTGAGCTGCTGTGGAACCGGAATCTCGAACATCATCTTGTCTGGGTGCCGTCGCTGGTTGTCACTGTTTGCTGAGTTGGAACATATGGATTTAAACAGTTCACTCACTGCTACCATGTTTTGTTACGCTCTTGACATAGCATAAGCTGCTTCGATAATGTGCACTCTGACAAAGGAAGGTTCAGACTTGGAGATAGCTTTAACACATTTATTAAACTGTTAACGATTCTCCCACTTGGATTCGACTCTCCTGTTAATCCTGCTAAAGCTACTCAGACTGACGAACCAGTCTGCTACAATCCACGTGGTGGGTGTGATGTGTTCCAAATCAACCCTGTGTACTCACTATGTGTCTCCACTGGAAAGGGGAAGATCATGTGTGCTGTGCCCTTATATATGGGTTGGTGTAATGCCCCCTGTGGTAGTGTCACCGCTGTGTGTGTCGTGAATGCCCATTGGTCGTGTCCTATCTTACTGACCTATTGGTTGAATGTCTATGTGTCATGTCTCTGGTGCTCCTTCTAGTGTCTAGCTGGTGTACATGTATTTACATTAACCCCTTGTGTATTTACAGTGATGCATATCACCACATCTTCTAGAATTCTTTGAAGATGAAACTAGTAGAATTCACCAGGGAGAACCGGTGGAGTTGGTTTATTTAGACTTTATTAAGGCCTCACATAAATTACTATGTAAAGTTAAAGTGTAAGGGATTGCAGGTAGTGTTTTATGATGGATAGAAGCTGGTTAGCAAATGGGAAGCACAACGTGGGAATAAATAGGGCTTTTTCCGATTTGCAGGCAGTGACTAGTGGGGTACCGCTGGGATCTGTACATATATATAATGTTCACATTATATATTAATGATCTGGACAAGGGAACTAAATGTATTATTTCCAAATTTGCAGATGATACAAAGTTGGTTAGGAGGGTGAGCTGTGAGGAGGATGCAGAGATGATTCAGCAGGATTTGGACAGACTGAGTGAGTGGGCACATGCATGGCAGATGCAATATAATGTGGAGAAATGTGAGGTTATTATTATTTGAATGGGTGTAAATTGAGAGAGGTGGATACACAGCAAGACATTGGTGTCCTCGTGCATCGGTCGCTGAAAGTGAGTGCGCAGGTACAGCAGGCAGTAATGAAGGCAAATGGTATGTTGGCCTTCATAGGAAGAGGATTTGAGTGTAGCAATAGATATGTTTTACTACAATTGCATATTGGTGAGGCCACACCTGGAATATTGTGTGCTGTTTTGGTGTCCTTATCTGTGGAAGGAAGTTCTTACTCTGGAGGGAGGGCAGCGAAGGTTTACCAGGCTGATTCCTGGGATCCAGGACTGTCATATGAGGAGAGACTAAATTGGTTAGAATTATATTCATTTAGAAGAGTGAGAGGGGATCTCATAGAAACTTATAAAATTCTAACAGGATTAGACAGGGTAGATTCAGAAAGAATGTTCTTGATTGTGGGGGAGTCCAGAGCTAGGGGTCATAGTTTGAGGATAAAGTAAACCTTTTAGGACTGAGGTGATGAAAAATGTCATCACCCGGAGAATGGTGAATCTGTGGAATTTGCTACCCCAGGAAGTACTTGAAGCCAAAATGTTGTGTAATTTCTTAAAAAAAAAATTTAGAATACCCAATTCATTTTTTCCAATTAAGGGGCAATTTAGCGTGGCCAATCCGCCTAGCTTGCACATTCTTTTTTGGGTTGTGGGGCGAAACCCAAGCAAACACAGGGCGAATGTGCAAACTCCACACGGACAGTGATCCAGAGCTGGGGTCGAACCTGGCACCTCGGCGCCATGAGGCCGCAGTGCTAACCACTGTGCCACCGTGCTGCCCTATGTTGTGTAATTTCAAGGAGGAATTAGGCATAGTTCTTGGGGCTAAAGGGATCAAGGGATATGGGGGGAAGGCGGATCAGAGTACTGAACCTGATGATCAGCCATGGTCATAATGAATGGCAGAGCGGGCTTGAAGGGCCTTCATCTTGTATAACATAGTTTATCCATTAGCGCCCTGCACTCTTTCGAAGTCTGCGAACCTCTGCCATCATTTTCATCATCTCTTCTTGTTTGCGCAGCTCCCACATGTGCAGCTCTGCCGTGTGGCGTAAGCCACGACCCATCACCCCAGGAAAGCCACCCAATTAAACATGGATGCCGAGAGTACATCAACCTCCACAGAGTTTTCTGAGACCTTCATTCCCTGTGTTTGGGTTTAGCTAAACCTACCCTTCTCTTTCCGTCCACACAAGTTCCGTAGCTTTTGGCGAAGAGCGACAGCATTGTGGAACATGACTGGAGCTCGTCAATGCAGCTCCATCCAATTTGAGGCCACAAAACGCATCGTCCCCAGGCACAAAATTAAACACGGACGCCTCAGATTCTGGGATGAAGATATTATAAAAGGGGTCAGTATGTGCGTGAGCCAGCATCTGATGGGAGGGATAAGAAGAAGAGATCAGATATTGGGAAATAAATACAGAGGTTACCCAGAACACTCTGCAGAATTTGTTACACACTTGTGCTGTGTTGCCTGGGATTCTTCATCCTGGAATGGACACGAGGATACAGTCCCAAAGAAGGAAGGATTAAGAACTGGGGGCGGGATTCTCCGAACCCCGGGGCGTCGGAGAATCGCCCGGGGTCAGCGTCAACCCCACCCCGCCGTGTACCGAATTCTCCGCCACCCGGTCAGCGGGCCCCCCGCAGCGATTCTCCGGCCCGCGATGGGCCGAAGTCCTTCCGCTGATAGGCCTCTCCTGCCAGCGTGGTTTAAACCACCTTCCTGACCGGCGGGATTGGCAGCGCGGGCGGTCTCCGGGGTCCTGGGGGGGGGGGGGGGGGGGGGGCGCTGGGCGGTTTGACCCTGGGGGGTGGCCCCACGGTGGACTGGCCGTGATCGGGGCCCACCGATCGGCGGGCGGGCCTGTGTCGTTGGGGTATTCGTTTTCTTCCGCCCCCGCCATGGCCTTCACCATGGCGTAGGCGGAAGAGATCCCCTCCGCTGCGCATGCGCCGGTATGGTTTCAGCAGCCGCTGACGCTCCGGCGCATGCGCGGACTTACGCCGGCAGGCAAAGTCCTTTTGGCCCCGGCTGGCGTGGCGGCAAAGGCCGTCCACGCCAGCTGGCGGAGTGGGAACCACTCTGGCGCGGGCCTAGCCCCAAAAGTGCGGAGAATTTTGCACCTTTGGGGAGGCCCGATGCCAGGGTGGTTGGCGCCATTCCAATACGCTGGGATCCCCCGCCCCGCAGGGTAGGGGAGAATCCCACCCCGGAAGTTTGAACTAACATACCCTGGATGCATGTGGTTCACCCCACCGGCTGCGGGAGATGTATGAGGATGGTATACTCTGGGTGCACCCAATAAAACAATCACATACGTGTGCAACAACCAAAGGGTGGTGTACAGGAAGGTTAATGGGAGCCGTTATTACTGCTCCCAGAGGGTGACCCTCACAAATGATTGGTGGGGATTCACAAACCATGGGTGTATGGAGCTGGCATGATTTGCCTCTGGTCAGGAGAAGGGGTTGGAGTTAGGACAACGGTGCCCCAGGAAGATCATAGAGAAGGAGTAGATATGTTATGAGATCAGGAATAGGCTGAGGCCAGCTGCTGATGCTCCAGGGCCTCAAAACGAGTTGCTTTTAAAAAAGAAAAATAGAATTAATTTATAGGATGTGGCTATTGCTGGTTAGGTCAGCATTTATTGCCCATCCCTAATTGCCCTTCAGGAGGTGGTGCTTTGCCTTCTTAAACTGCTGCAGTCCTTGAGATGCAGGTACATCCACTATGCTGTTAGGGAGGGAGTTCCAGGATTTTGTCCCAGCCCATCGGAGGCGGAGCATCGCAGAGGCCCTGAAGAATACCCAGTCGGGTCCGCTAATGACATTTTTCATCACATCGGCGCCCAATGTGATTTTGGCGCTGGAACCTATTCTCCAGCCAATCGCGTTTTGCGGATTCGGGATCAGCCAACGGAAGATCCAGCCCAGGGTGTTTCTCTCTGAAGGTTCCTCCATTTGACATCATGCTGTGTGCAGTGACTGAAGAACAGGAATAGGCCATTCAGCCCTTTGATCCTATTCCATTGATCACTTGGATCAAGGCTGACCTGTACTTCAATTCCAATCACCTGCCTTGATTCTGTAACGCTTTCCCAACAAAAGTCTGTCAATCTAAGTTTTGACATTTTCAATTAACCCACAGCCTCAACAACTGTTTTGGGGGAGCAAGCGCCAGATTTTCCCGACATTGTGTGTCTTTCTTCACTCAGCCCGCAATGGTCTAACTTCAATTATAGGTAGAGTTTTCTCAAAAGCAATAACCTGGGTACTGAGACTGTGCTGGAATTCCGGAAAGGCACCGCCTGCCCCAGCAAAATTAGACCGAATTTCCTGCACGTTTTACATGTTCGACCTGACAGTCGGACCTCTGCCAAACAGCTCCCCAATGTCAGGCCGGGTTGCTTCAGTCACCACTGGATACCCCTCAATGTCTGTGATGCCCAGCGGGTCCACGAAACAGGTCAGTAGCAGAAGGGCTGAATTATAATGCCAGTTTCTGATTGATCTGATTCACTCTGAGTCAAACAGGAGGCCTAATTGTGGGGCAGTGCTACGAACCTCTGCATCTCGCTGAGCACTTGCACGTGCTGCTGAATGCAAGGCCATTTCGAGAATCCATCCCAGAGGTGTGGCCAGATGAATGAAGTTTGCCGGGGCCACATGTTCAGGGCGGGATTTCATGGATTTCTCCGCTTATTCAGGGTGGGTCCACCAAAATAGGGTGCAGGAGGTAGAATCATAGAATTCCGACAGTGAAGAAGGACACTTTAGGGCCCATCGAGTCTGCACCGACTCTCCTAAAGAGCAACCTACGTAGGCCCAATCACTCACCCTATCCCCGTAACCCCACCTCGGGGCAATTTAGCATGGCCAATCCTAGCATGACCTAAACCTGCACTTCTTTGGGCTGTGGGAGGAAACCGGAGCACCCGGAGGAAACCCACACAGACACAGGGAAGAAAGTGCGAACTCCACCCAGTCACCCCAAGGTTGGAATCGAATCCGGGGCTTTGGTGCAGTGAGACAGCAATGCTACCCACTGTGCCACCCGGATACTACTCCTTCCCACAAGACATCTCCAACCTGAGCTGGACAGGTGACACCAGAGCATGAGGCATCTGACTGAGACCACCATAATACAGTAGCACTGTTCTGGAGATATCATTAACCAACGTAATTCTATAACATCATCCACAGAGGGCAGCACTGATTACCATTTTCAAAGAGTCCCGTTTTCGGACAATTTCAATTCCAGTTTCTGGAGATACTGTACCTGTTTCTGGTTATGCCCCATTGTTCTTGACTATCCAACAGAGACGATATTTCTTCAATCATCCTAAACACCTCAAAGTGTTCACATCTTATTCAATATTCAAGGGAATGGGAGCCTCATCCATGGAACCTGCCCTCACAATTTAACCCTTTTTTGTCATCCACCTTTAAATGTGTTTCTGCAGTGGGTTACGGCTGGAAGAAGCAGCAGTGTCTCCAGGGCAAAGTGGTCCAGAAACACCTTGAGCTGGACTGTCACTGCAACCACAGACACACAGGGAACGGGCGCAGTGACAGCCTGAGCCTGTAGGCCGCACACCAGCAGTCAACCGGGTGGGGTAGCTGGGTGGTCAAGATGCGCCATTGCTCTGTGAAACAGCTCCATGATCAGTGCCAACTCCTTCCATTCACCTATGTGGCGGAGATCTGTGGGGGAACAGGCACTGGGCAGAAGTCAAGTTGCTAAAGCCTTGTAAAGCTTTAGAATCGACATAATGCCCAGTGCAGTCCTGTTCTTTTTAACATGACTAGATGTGTCGCTTCCACAACATTGGTGAATCATATTAGAAGCACAGAGCCGGACAGCTCCTGAGAACACCATTCGGGCCATCATTGCTGTGCCAATAATTTGAAAGAACTAACCAGGTAATTACACTCTCCTGTCCTTAGCCCTGAACATTTCTCCTTTATATGTATTAATCTAATTCCCTTTTGATATTTGTCACTGAATTTGAATTCAGAACCTTTCCAACAATGTATTCCAGGTCATCCAGACTCTGTACAAAGAAATATCCTCATCTCTCCGCGGGTTCTTTTACCAATTGCCTCCAATCAGTTTCCTCTGGTGACTGTACCACCTGCCAATGGAAACAGTTTCCCCTGTTTGCAAACACAGAGCTTGAGACTCTCCTGAACACCATGGAGGAGAAGCGGGCCACCCTGTTATTGTAGGTGGGAAGGAGGCTGCCACCCAATGCCGTACACTGGGCCTGGGAGCAGGTGGCAGAGGCCGTGTGCCGTGCGCCCCACCGCCAGGACTGGACAGCAGTGCCAGAAGAAGGTGCACAACCTCCTCATGGTGAGTAACCAGCACCGTGCCCCTGGCACCAAAACCCATTCCACTCACCCGTAACCACCCCCCCCCCCATCCAGAGGGCGACCGAACCCCACCCACCAGCAATGTACGCCATCCCCACCCTGCACCATGTGTCAGCACCTTACCGCCCGCCGTGGCCGAGTGCCTTGGCCACAAACGCCGTCAGCTGCCCACCCCCTGTGCTGCACGCGTCCGACTGCCTAACACTTTCTATCTCTCCGCCCCCCCCCCCCCCCCCACCACACATTCAGCCCCCCCCCCCCTTACCCCCAGAGGGGAAGAGACCGCAGAGAGAGAGAAGACCGGAGGGGGAAACGCCGGAATTACGTCCCCTCACCGTCGCGGAGCAGTTGGCACTGGACTTGGTTGGTGGGCCCGGAGAGAGGGCCGTCGCCGAGGTGGAGGCTGGCACCGGGCAACCAAGTGATCCCCCGCTGAGTTCCGGTGTGCCTACAGCACGTATGGCACAATCCCCACACCACACCCTCACACCCTACCTCCCCCGAATCACCCGCCCACCACTCCTTCACCATCACCGTACCATCCCCACACCACACCCCCACCCCCACACCACCCACCATCCCAACCCGTGATCCAATCATGTCTTGTGTCTTGCAGGATCACCTGGCGATGAGGCGGGCCCTCCTGGTGTCCCCACCCTTGACCCAACCCCAAGCGGATTCCAGCGAGGAGCCAGCAATGGATGGCCCCCAAAAATCAGCTCAGGACACTCCGGAGCACCAGTCTGGGGACGACACTGACTTGCCGTCACAGCTGTCACCAACACCCTCCACCATCCCAGAGACACTCACCTCGGTTGGGCATATTGGTGAAGAGACTCCTGGGGCATTATCTAGTGCACACCACACACGTGCAGTGGTATAGCAGGTGGAGGTAGGAACCCTCGAGGGGGCGGACCAACCTCAGGGACTAGCTGTCGCACAGGTAGGCCTCAGGCTTCTGGAAATGGTGATTCCATCATAATGGAGATGCAAACACGGAGCCAGGGTCTACATGATGAAGTGTCAGCAACCATCCAGCAGGCAGTTGGAGGAGTCCAACCGACTGTCGTAGCAGGAGGCGGTGTCGACAATGCAATCCACCCACATGTGGCGTCCACACTGGAGACCTTGGGGACAAAGGTATCGGCCTTGGGCCAGGATGTCCAACGACTGGGGCATTCTGTGCGGACAGTGGCCGAGGCACAGACAGGGTTGCTCTGTCACAGGCTGCAGGTGGCACTGGGGTGGGGTGAATGTGGGCGGACGTTGGAGATTGGCACAGGCCGGGGCACCAATGTCTGACACCGCACATCGTCCCGGTACTCTGCTTCTCCCCCTCCCACTCCAACACGCCCACACCCTCCCCCCACCCCTCCACTCCCCAAGGGTGGGACCGTGTAATGGAATGGCCAGCAGGCATGCAGGGATCACCCAAATGGATGGTGGAAAGTGCTACTGTGGGCAGGCGTCAGACGTTGACAAACGATGCAGAGCACCAGAGTTCATCGCAGAGCGGGTGTCACCATCCTCCATCCCATGGACCAGACCTGCTGTTATTGTCAACCCAGGGCCTGCACCCCATAGCGAGGCAGGGAGGCATCATGGAGGGGGTTGTGAGGGGGGGGTTGCAGGAGGGAGGTCATGATGTTTGTGCCCATCGGCCAGGCCCCCCAGTTGGTAAACCTGGAGGCGATTAGAACGTCCCGTGCCTGCCAGCCCTGGTGCACACGTTGTGTGGCCTCCTGTTCCTGCCCGAGCTCAAATGCACATCCAAATAGTTTTTAAAGATGATGATGGTTTCTGCTTCTTCCACCCTTTCAGTCAGTGAGTTCCAGATACCCCCCCCCCCCCCAACCACAGCCCCCTCATCTCCACTCGAACCCATCTGCCAGTTACTTTAAAAGTGAGATAAGGATCTCATAAGGCCAAGTTTCAGAAGAAGAAGGAGGGGACTGGCAAACCAAATGGTACGACAGACATCCTGCCTGAAACCTCACAGACCGTGGCTAGGCTAATGGAGGAGTCCACCTCCACCTTGGTCTGTGGCTTGATACAAAACTCGAATCCATCCACTGCCCTTTGGAGAAGTTTATCAATCCCACAGGGCGATCCCTAGAATGCAGCGTTGAGCAAAATCTGATAACTGAGGTCACAGCTTCACCGCAGTCATTGCAACTCCCATGAAACACCAAGAGGCAGCATGGTGGCACAGGGGTTAGCACTGCTGCCAAGTACTAACCCCTGCGCCAAGGGGGGCGGAAAGGTCCCCGGTTCGATCCCGGCTCTGGGTCACTGTCCTTGTGGAGTTTGCACATTATCCTCGTGTCTGCGTGGGTTTCGCCCCCCAGAACCCAAAGATGTGCAGGCTAGGTGGATTGGCCACGCTAAATTGGCAAAAATGTATTGGGTACTCTAGAATTTAAAACAAAATGCGGCTCAGGAAGCCCAAATTCTGGGTGCTCTGGGCTGCTCAATTCAAAGGAGCCATGCCGTATCTCTGCTGCCCTTTCTTCCAGCAGGTCAGTGGTCTGGCCAGACCCGAGGGAGTGACCATGGGAGGAAACCATGGAGCAGGAATCTACTTCTCCTCTCTCCAGATGCCAGCAATCCTGCTGCCTTCCCCATCACTTCACGATTGCCTTTGTGTGTGTTGTCAGCCATGTTAAGATGCTGCAGTCTGAGGTGTGGCCATGACAGCCCACAAACTGTTGTGGGTGACACAGGAGAATATCTGCTCTACCCGCTCTTCAGATTCTCAGCAACTATCTATCTCACCAATGCTTCACTTTGGGTTGAGCCTCACATAAACAGCAGAGCTTCCATTCAGAGTAGGCACCGTGGTTAATATTTTTGATTTATTTCATGTTTCCATTGTTTGCTTTTGTTCTAATTAAAGAGTGATTATAAGAATTAGATATTGGTGGAACTAATGACTTTTTATTGTGTTCTTTATGAGCCAGGCATTGAAGGGATTGAGTACAGATGAAGAGTTTCTGGGGGATTCTCAGTCCTGGACGGTCATCTGTCCACGGTTCTCCGAAGTCTGATTGTGGAGAACAGCCCTCGAAAGCAGTCTCCAACTAGATGGCCCTCCCTAGTGTGGACCACCTTCCTGGAACCATCTGCTGGGGCTCCCCTGGTCTCCCAAGCTTTTGTCGTCGTCTTGCATCTCCTCCTCCTTTTGAGGCTATTAAGCTTCTCGCTGGTGATAATATCTCCTCTCTCTTGATCACCAGATTGTTGAGCAAGTCACCATAAATCGGGTTCCCACCTTGGTCCCTTCTCTCTTTCTCCTCCAGCAGTGGGTGATGGTGCACTCTCTCTGGCCTCACCTCCTCCTTCCATTCCTCCTGTAGAATCAGGGATACCATCAAGCAAGAGTCCCATGACCAACCACTCCTTTTTTCTTTGTGACTCCTATAGTGCACCCAAAGAGATGGAATAGCCGCACACTCTAATTTGGCGCAGCCTTTCGAGATATTGCTAGAATTGATCATGGGATGTGAACTTCACTGGCAAGGCTAACATTTGTTGCCCATCCTTTCCTTCAACTGCTAAAGTCCAGGCAATGCAGGTGGACCCACAGTGTGGTTAGGAAGACTCAAAGACAGTGAAGAAACATGAGGACAGGGTGTTGGATGAAGTCTTGGGAAAGTGTCCAGAAAGTCTCTCTAAGTGCATCAAAAGCCGACATAACATTTTGGATAGGTACATGGATTACGGTAGAATGATGGAGTGTAGATTAATTTGTTCTTAATTTAGGACACAAGTTCGGCACAACATCGTGGGCTGAAGGGCCTGTTCTGTGCTGTATTTTCTATGTTCTATGCCAACAGTGTCCGTTGATCTTAAGCATCACAAGAACAGTGAACGCTGAGCACGGTTTTAAGTTTCACCTACAGTCCTGACCAAGGGCTTCTTCAGCTCATTAGAGTTGTGGGGAGGGGGGAGGGGGGGGGGGGGGGTTGTTAATTCACCATTAGTCAAAAAAGGTGTGCAACTTCATTTGGTCATCAGACTCTTAAAAATCCTTGGGCCTGCACCGCTAAATTCCTTTACCAAGATTACAGGAAGGAAGTGATTGAAAGAGAGAGGGTACACACAAGATTTAAGAAGATGCTGTTGGGAATTTGAGCTGTGAGAAATAGTGGAGGTGACTGCTCTTTTCTGAGGAACACAGGAGACAGAGAGATTTAATGGTATTTCATAACATTATGCGGGGTCTAAATAGAATGATTAGGAGAGAGGTCGATAACCAAGGGGTATAGGTTGAAAGTAACTGGCAGAAGGGTAGGACAGCACAGTGGCGCAGTGGTTAGCACTGCTGCCTCACGGCGCCGTGGTCCCAGGTTTGATCCCGGCCCCGGTTCACTGTCCGTGTGGAGTTTGCACATTCTCCCCGTGTTTGCGTGGCTTTCGCCTCCACAACCCAAAGATATGTTGGGTAGGTGGATTGGCTACGCTAAATTGCCCCTTAATTGGAAAAAAATGAATTGAACCTTGCCCCTCGCCTGAGGTGTGGTGATCCTCAGGTTAAACCACCACCAGTCAACACTCTCCCCTCAAAGGGGAAAGCAGCCAATGGTCATCTGGGACTATTGCGACCTTAACTTTACCATTTCCCAAACCTATGCTAGTCAGTTAGCGTGGCCTGATACAGAAAGTGGTGTTGCCGACGTCGCACGTTGATGCCCCATACTGGTATTGTTTTAGCGAGATCGTGATACATATATATGCACTTGGGTGACGTCACTTTCCAGATTCTGAATTTCAGTGCCATCTTGTTGGCTGGGGTGGTGTGTGTGGGGAGTGAAGTGTGTATAGGCAGCTGCAGTTTGTCAGTCTCCCGAGTGTCAATCACGGACCGGGCAAATCCCACACCGTTTATCATTGGAATTGATTGTGTTCCACGTGGTGCTGGTGCTCGCCCCTCTACAGTCACTGAATCGGTTCAGGTGTGGCGCCAGATTTGCTGCCATGAAAGTCCATGAATTCTGCACTGGCGTCAACACTTAGTCTCAGGAACGGAGAATCCTGCCCGTAAGATTTCCTGGGTTCAGCAGCTACAGATACCTGGATAGGCCAGACGCCTAGTCAGAAGTAAGTTTAAAATGGTGTCATGTCGCAAGGGGCTGGGAATCATGATAGGCAGGGTTCACTCAGTTCAATAGCTCACACAGTTGTTAAAACACCAAAAACTGAACATTTATTTAAAGGTCTTCAGATATTCAGCAAAACAGAAAAAAAAGTAAATAAACACCTAGCTCTTTTTTGACCTTAACTTTACACAGATTATATCCTGATTTAAACTAATCTGTTTCCCAGGTTTCCCAGCAACACAGTATATAACAGCAACAGTCAGATTAATAGTACAGGCTCTCTCACAGGTCAAAGTTCATTCCAAATCAGGGTTTTCGTAGAGACCAAGGTCAGCATCAAACACACAGTATGCACACAACAGCAAATTCTTCACTCTTCAAGGCACCTTCCTTACATTCACCAAATTGGCTCCACCCTAGCAGGACTCAGTACTCTGCTTATACGGTCTGGTAAGGCTACGTAGCTGATGCTCATTGCATTGATCCCTGATAGGGGTTTTCCATCAGTCTGCCATGTGACTTCCGGGTTGACTTCCTGTTAGAGGGAAACTCTGTCAAGAAACTGGAGAATGTTATGAGAAAAGTACCATCCTTCCAGCACACAACCCCTGGTGACACCACTAAGCTCTATTAAATTTATTGAGAAACAACAGTTTATATATGATATATTAACTAATTAGACTGAAAACGTATAAGACCCATAGCAGCTTATGATGACAGCATTCTACTCTCTCGTCCACTGTTAGGGAATTCTTCGCTCGATCTCTTGATCTTCCTTCTCCTCTGGTACATCTTCCATCTGAGGAAGGCCGTTGGCCAATGAGCACTGCCACCTCATCGGCACATCAGCCGTACATGACCCATTACAGTACACAACCCCACCCCGGTGCTTCAGTACCTGTTTATATACCCTTTTTCTGGGGGCTGCTGTCTTACCCAGTGTCAGTCATCTACTCAAACCTTTCTGACCAATGGAGACAAGGCTGTGGGGGTGCTTGTCACTCTCCACTCTGATGCACTATCAATTACGACGAGACGAGAGTAGAGAGTAATCGAGGCTTTATTAAGCAGCGATGTGTAGCCTCCCGCAGCTGCTGCCGAAATGGCTGCAGCTCGGTGAGCACACACATTTATACTCCACCTACTGGGCGGAGCCAGCAGGCAGGGATCTACCCCCGTACCTGTAGTACAGGAGCCTTACCGTATTACCTCTTGTATGTGATATATTCAACAGTGGTGACTACCACACACTCATCCTGTTCAAGGTCAGCTTTTTAGTTGACATTGTGCTGACGGTCATTTCCTGGCCCTATCTAAATAATTGCACTGATAAGGGGGTGCAACTTAAAAATGCCAACATGGAAGCTTAAACTAAGACTGTTTGGAGGAAGAGAGATTCATTTATGCTTAGAAAACACGATAAAATACAGAAAATGCCACTTACTAATGACTCCAATTTCTTACATAACTTTATTCAGAAGAGCCAAGTGGATGATCCATTTTGGCTGCCTCCTGAAATCCTCAGCATCACTGAAGCCAGTCTTCAACCAATTCAATTCGCTCCATGTAATGTCAAGAAATGTTTGAAGGCAAAAGCTATGGGCCCTAATAACATCCCAGCTGTGGTACTGTAAACTTGTGCTTGAGAACCAGCTGCTCCCTGGGCAAACTATTCTAGCATCTACAATGTTGGCATCTGTCTGATAATGTGAAAAATTGCCTAGGTAAGTCCTGTCCGCAAAAAGCAGGAAGTATCCACCATGGCCAATTGCCATCCTATGTCTACTCTCAGCTATCTGCGCTGTCATGGAAGATGTCATTGACAGTGCTATGAAAAGGCACTTACTCAGCAATAACCTGATCACGGATGTTCATTTCGGGTTCTGCCAGAGCTGGTTAACACCATTGGTCCAAACACCGAAAAAAAAGGGGGGGGGGCGGGGTGTGCTGCTGTAAGTTCACAGTTTGACAGCTCGAAGAAGTTATTAAAGGATTCTTTCATGCGGGGTTACAAACCTAAGTATTTTTTTTATAAGGGATTCAGTAAAATTGAGATTTACATGTATTGAATGGATTTTTATGAATGAGAGTTTTTAATCTGATGAAATATGTAATAGACATTTAAAACTTCATTTTATTGAATCTCAGGTGGTGAGCTCTACCCATGATGGATACTGGGTGAATTGGCATAGAATCCACACAGTGCAAAAGGAGGCCACTCAGTCCACCGAGTCTGCATCAACCCTCTGAAAGAACTCCCTACCCAGGCCCACTCCCCCACCCTGTCCCAGTAACCCCATAACCCACATCCCTGGACACCAAGGGGCAATTTAGCCTGGCCAATCCACCTAACCTGCACATCTTTGAACTGTGGGAGGAAACCGGAGCACCCGGAGGAAAACCCACGCAGACACAGGGAGAAAGTGCAAACTCCACACAGCCAGTCACTCAAGGCTGGAATTGAACCTGAGTCCCTGGCACTGTGAGGCAACAGTGCTACCCACTGTGCCACCGTGCCGCCCATAGAGGGTGTAAGGGCAAAGGACGGTGGGAGGTGCATGAGCTGACACTAAATGGCATAGAGACCATGGGGGTGGGTGGGGCTCATGACTTCTCATGAGTTTCCATGGATAGGCATGGGGAGTGGATGTGGGGGGGGGGAGGTAAGGGGGTATGAGTGGTGAGGGCTGAATCCCGCCCGAGGTCAATGGAAATCTAGAAGACCATAAGACCATAAGATATAGGAGCAGAATTAGGCCACTTGGCCCATCGAGTCTGCTCCGCCATTCAATCATAGCTGATATTTTCTCATCCCCATTCTCCTGCCTTCCCCCCATAATCCCTGATCCCCTTATTAATCAATAACCGATCTATCTCTGCCTTAAAGACACTCAGGGATTTGGCCTCTACAGCCTTCTGCGGCAAAGTGTTCCACAGATTCACCACCCTCTGGCTGAAGAAATTCCTCCTCATCTCTGTTTTAAAGGATCACCCCTTTAATCTGAGATTGTGTCCTCTGGTTCTAGTTTTTCCTACAAGTGGAAAGAAATATCCTCTCCACATCTGCACTATCCAGGCCTCGCAGTGTCTTGAACGTTTCAATAACATCCCCTCTCATCTACCCTCTCATACTTCCAAACTCCAACGGGTACAGACCCAGAGTCCTCAAACGTGTGACGTTCTTGCAGAGGGCGGGGCGGAAGAATCCTACCCAGAGTCATAGAGTCCTTAACACAGAAGAGGCCCTTCGGCCCATCATGTCTGTGCCGGTCAAAAACAACCACCTAACGATTCTAATACCATTTTCCAGCACTGGGCCCATAGCCTGTAAGCCCTGGGATCACAAGTGCTCATTTAAATACTTCTACAATGTTATGAGGGTCTCTGTCTCCACCACCCTTTCAGGTAGTGAGTTCCAGACTCCCACCACCCTCTGGGTAAAAAGATTTTCCTCACATCCCCTTGAAACATCCTGCCCCTTACCATAAATCTCTGCCCCGGGTCACTGATCCCTCCACCAAGGGGAAACGTTTCTCCCTGACTGCTCTATCTATACCCCTTATAATTTTATACATTTCAATCATGTGCTCAATCTCCTCTGCTCCAAGGAAAACAACCCCAGTCTATCTAATGTGCTGAACATATTTATATTGTAGGTATTGTAGCAAAGTTAATAACTGATTTAAAATAAGAGCATTAGGAGAGAGGTTGATATACAAGGTAGAACACCGACACATTCATGTTACCTGCTGACATGAGCCACAGTGAATTGAAGGCTATGCAGACTGAGATTTGGTCCGACTGACACTGCGACATTCACTGAGATTATTGCCTCCTGCCCTTTGGTGTTGGGATTATGATGTGATGTGATTGACAAACTGCGCACACTGAGCCCAGATTGGTTACTGCTCGTGAGTGAAAGTCTCACCATTAGAATCCGACCACAGTAAAGACGTTGGGAGAGAGAGCTCAGTAGGAATTGAAAATACAGAGCAATAAGTGAACGGTGATGAAACATGGATCTTTCACAATTTTTACTTGAAGAATATTTGACAGAGTACAATTGGTTACAACAGAATTATGGAAAAGGCAGAACGTCAACACAAAACGTGTATCCAGGACATCTTTCACCCTATTTACAGTTCAGAGATACGAGTTGTACATTTGTGTTTAAACAGATTCCAACATCACAACTGAAAATTAGCAAAGCAAAATTCATTTGTGGTACGTGGGAGGCGCTGGCTAGGCCAGCATTTATTGCCCATCCCGAATTGCCCTTGAGAAGGCGGTGGTGAGCTGCCTTCTTATACCGCTGCAGTCTGTGTGGAGTAAGTACACCCACATTGCTGTTGGCAGGGGGCGGGGGGTTCTGGAATTCCGATCCAGCGATAGTGAAGTAACGGTGACATATTTCTAAGTCAGGATGGCGAGTGATTTGGAGGGGAACGTCCAGTTGGTGGTGTTCCCATGTGTCTGCTGCATTTGTCCTTCTAGATTGCAGTAGTTGTGGGTTTCGAAGATGTTATCGAAGGAGCCTTGGAGAGTTCCTGCAATGCATCTCGTAGATGGTATACATGGCTGATAATGTGTATCGGTGCTGGAGGAAATGAATGTCTGTGGATGGATCACTTTGTCCTGAAGCCTGGGAATTTGTTTAGGTTTTGCTTCATTTGGAGTTAGACTGAACACATGGATTAGAATCAGTCACAGTGGCCGGAATTTCCCGGCCGTTGGGATTCTCTGCTGGCAGTGAATCCTCGCCTGCGGATTTCCCGGCCACGTGGGCTGTCTTCAATGAGAAATCCCATTGACAAGGGACGGGATCAGAGAATCCCGCCACCAACAAATGGCGTGCTGCTGAGAAACACGCCAAGGTAGCAACTTAATTTATTTCTTCAAGTATCTGGGTGATGGGATATGTTTTTGAGTGTGTCTGAGGTTGAGGGGGTTTTGGAAAGGATTTTTGGACGTAATGCCAAAGATTTCGGGGCTAGAGGTAGCTCCGAGTCCAGGATGGCGATATTTAGAATGCCGGAGGATCCATGGGTACAGGTGGGGGAGAGGCTGACCTCTTGGCCTTTTCCTCCCTGGTAGCCCGGAGACGGATTCTGTTGTGCTGGCGGGTTACGCCGAAGGTGAGCGATTTGGCAGAGTTCCTGCATTTGGAAAAGATCAAGTTCACCATTCGTGCAGTGGAGGAGGGGTTCACCTTGAGGTGGAAGCTTTAAGGGGTATTTAAGGTTCAGCCTTGGGGGGGGGGGGGGGAGAGGAGGGGGTGATGTTTAGTTGGAAAAGGGAGGCGGGTGCCGGGGTGGCAGTGAGCTGGGTGGGGGGTGATGCTTGGGGGAGGTATGGGGGTGGTGGTGGGGGGGGGGGGGGGGGGGGGGGGTTTCATCACTTGTTGCCATATTTATATTTTTGTGATTATGTATATATTTAAAATGCCTTCAATAAAATGGTTTTCAAAAATATATATATATGGGTGATGGGCTGGGGTATGGGCAGCTGTTTGACTGGACATGGCTGGAGGACATGGTGAAGAGGTCTCTGGGGATGTGGACTCACGGAGTTGGCCACCCTTGCTGAGGGGGGTGACAAAATACCTTCCATCATCCGCTCTGACTCATCGGCACAAAGTGACACTGAGTCTCAATACAGTGTGCATTTGCAACAAGGCACCGTGAACAGTCATTTGCTCATCTTCAGTTACTTTGGCCTGAGTTTTCATCCTCGAGGGCGGGCACCGGGAGTCAGGAAAATTCCCAGATCATTTCCCTTTGGGATAAAATGCTTTCAAGGTGGGACTCTTCATTGCTGGGGGGGGGGGGGCGGTAATTGTGGGCTGGTGTCGGGCCTGCCAACCTGGGAAAAAGTTCAGAGGCAGCGGCTGGAGCTGCTGGTGTCGAGGCAGGCTGTTTAATAGGCCCGACTTGTTCTTGTGCGACTTTGTCCCAATTAAAATAAAAATACAAAGATTCTCCAGTTCTTTCATCCCGAGAAAAGTTATTTCAGTGTG
Source organism: Scyliorhinus canicula (assembly GCF_902713615.1). Classification (NCBI taxonomy): domain Eukaryota; kingdom Metazoa; phylum Chordata; class Chondrichthyes; order Carcharhiniformes; family Scyliorhinidae; genus Scyliorhinus; species Scyliorhinus canicula. The sequence goes on along the minus strand of NC_052166.1, from coordinate 19,086,204 downwards.
AGGCAAAATGATTGTCATTCATCGAATTCATTGCAGTGTCAATAACAAAGCCCATATGCCCTTCAAACCACTTAACCTCATGTAAATAAACATTGTGACATTTACCACAGAGATCAGAAAGTCTGCTTAATTGTCTGCTCAATGTTTTCTCTCTGGCGCAGCTGTTTTATCAAGAGTATTGTTTGATAAAAGTAAATTACTGCAGATGCTGCAATCTGAAACAAAAACAGAAAATACTGGACAATCTCAGCAGGTCTGACAGCCTCTGTGGAGAGAGAAGGGAGCTAAACGTTTTGAGTCTGGATGACTCTTTGTCTCAGAGTATTGTTTGTCTGGCTCTCAGCTCAGCCTCATTATGTATGCTTGGCATTACGGTGTGAGGAGGACCATCTGGACTCCCTTTTTAAAAGGTGCCCCCATACGGACTACGGTTCACAACACATCTGAGGGGCCGTAAATCAGAACTCTGCCTGACGCTATTACAATTGCAGAGAAGTAGGACATGCCTGTCTCCGCAATGGAGTGGGGCAGGTTGAGAGTGCTGAACGTGGGCTTTCATAGAATTATAGAATTTACAGTGCAGAAGGAGGCCATTTGGCCCATCGAGTCTGCACCGGCTCTTGGAAAGAGCACCCTACCCAAGGTCAATACCTCCAGCCTATACCCATAACCCAGTAACCCCATCCAACACTAAGGGCAATTTTGGACACTAAGGGCAATTTATCATGGCCAATCCACCTAACCTGCACATCTTTTGACTGTGGGAGGAAACAGGAGCACCCGGAGGAAACCCACGCAGACATGGGGAGAACGTGCAGACTCCACACAGACAGTGACTCAAGCCGGAATCGAACCTGGAACACTGGAACTGTGAAGCCATTGTGCTGTCCACAATGCTACCGTGCTGCCCACTTTCCACAGGGGCCAGCCCGGCACCATTTAAAGGCATTCCCAAAAATCGGACAGCCCCGGAATGGGGTCGGGAATCTTGGAATTGGGACCCAACTGCCATGTTTAAAGGGCTGCCGTGTCTCCCCGACTTGGTGAAAATTCAGCCCAGCATGAAAAGGTCCTAATGCAAACCTGGCAAGGCTGAAAAGGAGGGCCTCTGAGTCTCTGCGTTCACTGGGTGTTACTGAGGGAGTGCCCTTTACAGAGGAAAGGAAAGTCTGACTGCAATCAGAAAATATCTAAAGTCAATGGAAGAACAGAACCCAAGGGTAAGTGAAACAATTGAGCACGCAAGTTGAAGTGCCTAATCTCCCTTGGTCAGCTTTGGCCAGTACAAAGTACATTGCTAGAAACCCAAAACATTTTGTTACCTGTACCTGCGTTTGACTTTGTTCTTTTCAAATAAATTATGACCTGTAATAAGCCTTTAAGACAGAGATACATAGGTTCTTGATTAATAAGGGGATCAGAGGTTCTGAGGAGAAGGCAGGAGAATGGGGATGAGAAAAGTATCAACCATGATTGAATGGCGGAGCAAACTCGATGGGCCGAATGGCTTAATTCTGCGTTTATGTCTTATGGTCTATGGGTCTCTGATTTCTGGACACCCAGTACATAAACAGGTTTGTTCCCTCAAAGTCCCGTGCAAGCTACAGTTGATCACAATTTCAGGAATACACAAAGCACTTTGCTACATTATACTCCAAGCACATTACAATGACAACTTGCATTAATCTCACATTTTTAGCACAGTAAAACATCCCAAGTCACTTCACAGGAATGATCTCAAACATAATTCCAAATTACGGAGATATTGACCAAATGTTTGTTCAAAGAGACCTATTTTAAGGAATGTCTTAAAGGAGGGAAGTGAGCTGGGAGGGTTTATCGAGAGAATTAGACTGAGGCAGTTAAGAGCAGGGCGCTACTGATGGAATGAAGGTAATTGAGATGTGCCACCTACTGGTATTTGGTGTTATCTGCACAAAATGAGATCTTGTTAAAATATATATTATAGCAAAATCCACCTTGAGCATGGAAAGAAATCTAATTTAAATTCTAATGAAGTCCCAATTGAGAGTACCAATAATGCCGGTGCTTTTAGAATACAATACATCTGTGTTCCTCTTCCTCCTTGATCAATTTTTACTGGGAGGTAAAACATTGTCCTTGAAGTAGCCAGGGTTGGTGATATTTCCTGGTGGATTGTAGACTGCCACCACCATGAACGTGCCCTTCCCGTCTGTTGCACAGCCAGCGCCCACCTCTGTTGATGCCTTCCACACCAGCTGGGTGAAGTGCCCTGGAACCAGCACAAAGAGAAAGACTTGAATCTTTGCAGTGACCATCACAACCTCAGGGTGCCTGAAGCATTTTACAGCCATTGAAATACTTTTGAAATGTAGTCACTGTGCGAAATAAGAAACATGGTAACCAATTCATGCACAAGCAAGCTCCCACATATTAATACAATGAGCAATCAATCTGTTTTTGCGATGTTAGCTGAGGGATAAATATTGATTAGGACACTGGGTAGAATTAAATGAAAAATGAAATGGAAATTGCTTATTGTCAAGAGTAGGCTTCAAATGAAGTTACTGTGAAAAGCCCCTAGTTGCCACATTCCGGCACCTGTTCGAGGAGGCTGTTACGGGAATCGAACCGTGCTGCTGGCCTGCTTGGTCTGCTTTCAAAGCCAGCGATTTAGCCCTGTGCTAAACAGCCCCAGGAAGGCAGGGAATATCCTGCCCTTCTTCAAAATGTGCCACGGGATCTTTTACACTCACCTGAGAGGGCAGACGGGACCTTAGTCTAACATCTCATCTGAAAGATGCCGGGCGCAATTTAACCATCACGTTGTGTCGGGCGTGCTGGTTAAATAGTGGGAAAGGCCAAAATCGAGACTCTCGTCGGGCGCGATGAGTTTGACATCTAACTGGCCCGCTTCCAATGGTGAGAATATTATCAAACTCAATTTGTATGAATTTCCATCTCATCGGTGAGATTTAACCAGCTCCGCAACGAAAAATCAGACGGGACCTTAGTCTAACATCTCATCTGAAAGATGCCGGGCGCAATTTAACCATCACAACTGAAGGGCATTGCTGATAAAAATTTGACCTCATTAGTTGTGAGAGGACTTCATAGCTGCAGGTTGTGTTTGCTGTTTGCTCCTGCTGGTGGCTGCAGATGCCTGGAGGTTGCTGTTGCTGTTTCCTTCTTTTTCTGTAGCCGGAAAGAAGGGCAATTTTTTCTAAGATATCTGGGTCCTGGAACACTTGGCTCAGGATGTATGAGTCCAGAAGGCAATCTGGTTCGAAGCAAGAAGATGCTGCGGGACCTGGTGCACGATCCCAATGGGCACCTGGTAACGCCGTTGAAGAAATGCTTTTGCAGATTGCTGATGCCTTTGTTGCTGGTGTGGTGAGTGCTGTGTGTAACTGGCATGTCACCACGGGTTAAACACGCTGAAAGTCAGGGATGTTTAGCTGCACCTTGAGTGCCAGTGGAATATGTGGATGCCAGAATCTGGTTCCGGTGAGATTGGACCGTATGGGAGGGCCTGCACAGCTGCGGCTCCTGGGCTGGGAATGGCACTGATACACTGATGGGGAGGTGTTGGCGTAGTGGTATTGTCACTGAACTAATAAACCAGAAACCCAGAGTAATGCCCAAGGTTCAAATCCCACCACTGCAGATGGTGAAATTTGAATTCAATAAAAATGTGGAGTTAAATCTGATGATGACCATGAAACCATTGTCATAAAAACCCGACTGGTTCACTAATGTCCTTTAGGGAAAGAAATCTGCTGCCCGTTTACCTGTAAAAATTACCTGTAACTTGTCTCCTCTTGTTGCTGAACTATCCTCCAAAGTTCTCGGGCGCGATTCCCCGCCCCCCCCCCCACGCCGGGTGGGAGAACAGCGGGAGGGCCTCCCGACATTTTTCATGCCCTCCCCCTCCCGCTATTCTCCCCCCCATGCCCGACCCACGCCACGAATCGCCGCTCCCCCTGGACTGCTGTATAAATACCAATGCTCAGAGCCAGTCGTTCAGTTCATCGAGAGTTCAATGCGGAACAGGCTGGCTCTGTTGTAAGTAGATTAAAACCACTGTTCATATCTTAAAGCACGTGTCTAGTGAATTGATGGTTCCATCAATTTAATCTACTTGAGAAACAGTCAGGATCAATCATGGAATCAGCCCTCAAGCCTGAGCGACTGGAACTCGACCCACAGGATGCAGAGGCAAAAGAAATGTTTTCTCATTGGCTGCGGTGTTTTAAAGCCTACCTGGCGGAAGCAAGCACAGCCGAAAAAACAGAGGAGCAGAAACTGAGCCTACTGCACGTGAGGGTGAGCCACAGAATCTCTACTCTACTAAACTGCGCCGGTTCGTATACTGAAGCCCTAGCGCTACTCGACAAAATGTATGTAAGGCCTGTAAATGAGGTCTACGCGCAACACGTGTTTACTACTCGCCGCCAGCAGCCTACGGAATCGCTCGCAGAATTCCTGAGAGAGCGTAAAACTTTTATCTAGTGACTGTAATTACGCGGCAGAACATAGAGAACTTGCTGTATGTGATGCCTTTGTTGCGGGCCTTAGGTCAAATTACGTGCGCCAATGACTGCTGGAAAAGGGGGCCCTAAATCTTGAAGCGACTGTTGAACTTGCTACCGCTATGGAGGTCTCCTTCCGCAGCCTCACCTCGTTCCCCGCGACCCCGTCATGGGCCCCCGACCAGCGACTCCCCTGGCCTGCGCCACGTGGCCGCCCAGCCACAATGCTGCCCCAGCCTGCCACTTTTGCGGCCAGGATCAGCACTCGTGGCAGCACTGCCCGGCCCGCAACGCGACCTGCAGCAGCTGCGGGCGGAAAGGACACTATGCCAGAGTGTGTCTGGCGAAGAAAGCCCCAGCCTCTAACCCTCCCACGGCTCAAAGCACTCGTTCCGCCCCAGCCTCTAACCCTCCCACGGCTCAAAGCATTCGTTCCCTGAATTCGCAGGCCCGCATGCCCCGAAATGCTGCAGCCTGTATGCCGACTCCGCCCCCACCTGACATGTACGACTCATGGGGGCGGCCATCTTGGCAATCCTCCGCCATGCAGCCGGCCATGTGCGACTCATGGGGGCAGCCATCTTGGCAATCCTCCTCCATGCGGCCGGCCATGTGTGACTCATGGGGGCAGCCCTCTTGGGATCCATCCCCTTCAAACTGGGGATTGGGGCAGCAGGGTAGCATGGTGGTTAGCATAAATGCTTCACAGCTCCAGGGTCCCAAGTTCGATTCCCGGCTGGGTCACTGTCTGTGTGGAGTCTGCACGTCCTCCCCCTGTGTGCGTGGGTTTCCTCCGGGTGCTCCGGTTTCCTCCCACAGTCCAAAGATGTGCGGGTTAGGTGGATTGGCCAGGCTAAATTGCCCGTAGTGTCCTAAAAAAAAAAGTAAGGTTAATGGGGGGGGTTGTTGGGTTACGGGTATAGGGTGGATACGTGGGTTTGAGTAGGGTGATCATGGCTCGGCACAACATTGAGGGCCGAAGGGCCTGTTCTGTGCTGTACTGTTCTATGTTCTAAACTCTGAAACTCACCTCGACGACTACAAACTCAGAGGGCAGTCATCACAGGGCCACTCCAGCACAGCTGAGCGAGCCGCCGCCGCCCCGCAACTCAGCGCAGTCACCCTGGACCAATCGCGCCCGAAGCATCTGTGAAACTCGATGGCGACGGTCCAAATTAACGGGTACAGCACGCCGTGCCTTTTTGACTCTGGTAAGCTTCATACACCCAGATCTGGTAAGACGCTGCTCGCTCCCCGTTTTCCCCACGCGGCAAACTATCTCCCTTGCTTCAGGCTCCCACTCTGTCCAGATCCAAGGGCGCACCGCCGCGATGCTCACAATCCAAGGCGCTAGCTATGCCAAATTCCAGCTCTATGTCCTGCCCGGACTCTGCGCCCCACTCTTATTAGGCCTTGATTTCCAGTGTAATCTCAAGAGTCTCACCCTCAGTTTCGACGGACCCCTACCCCCACTCACTATATGCAGCCTAGCCACGTTGCGAATCTCCCCCCCTCCTCTCTTTGCCAACCTCACCCCGGACTGTGAACCCGTAGCCACTCGCAGCAGGCAGTACAGCCTGCAGGATAGGGTGTTCATCCGATCGGAGGTCCGAAGGCTTCTCAATGAGGGGATCATAGAGGCCAGCAACAGCCCCTGGAGAGCTCAGGTGGTGGTCGTCAAGACCGGGGAAAAATTCTGTATGGTTGTCGACTATAGTCAGACCATAAATAGATTTACGCTCCTAGACGCGTATCCCCTCCCCAGGATTGCAGACATGGTAAACCAGATCGCCCAGTATCGGCTCTTTTCCACAGTGGCTCTGAAGTCTGCATACCACCAGCTCCCAATCCACCCGGAGGACCGCCACTACACGGCATTCGAGGTCGATGGCCGCCTCTTCCATTTCCTCCGGGTCCCCTTCGGCGTCACTAACGGGGTTTCGGTGTTCCAACAAGCAATGGACCGAATGGTGGACCAGTACGGGCTGCGAGCCACGTTTCCGTACTTGGGCAATGTCACCATCTGCAGCAATGACCAGCAGGACCACAACGCCAACCTCTACCGTTTTCCCCAGACGGCTCAGAAATTAAACCTCACTTATAACAAGGAGAAATGCATTTTCCGCACAACCAGACTAGCCATCCTCGGCTATGTCGTGGAAAACGGAGTCCTGTGCCCAGACCCGGACCGTATGCGCTCTTAGAACTCCCCCTCCCTCATTGTCCCAAGGCCCTCAAGCGGTGCTTGGGTTTCTTTTCCTACTACGCCCAGTGGGTCCCTCAATATGCGGACAAAGCCCGCCCACTCTTTAAGGCCACACTATTTCCCCTGTCAGCTGAGGCGCGCCAGGCCTTCAACTGCATCAAGGAGGACATCGCCAAAGCAGCCATGCGGGCAGTGGATGAATCCACTCCATTTCAGGTTGAGAGCGACGCCTCAGAGGTAGCTCTAGCAGCCACCTTAAATCAGGCAGGAAGGACAGTTGCATTTTTCTCCCGTACCCTCTCCGCTTCGGAACTCCGACACTCGGCAGTCGAAAAAGAAGCACAAGCCATTGTGGAGGCTATTTGTCACTGGAGGCACTACCTCGCAGGTAGGAGGTTCACCCTCATCACCGACCAACGATCGGTTGCCTTTATGTTTGACAACTCGCAAAGGGGCAAAATCAAAGACGATAAAATCCTGCGGTGGAGGATCGAACTCTCCACCTATAGCTACGATATTAAGTATCGACCGGGGAAGCTCAACGAGCCCCCAGATGCCCTATCCCGCGGGACATGCGCCAGCGCGCAGATCGACCGCCTGAAAGTCATCCACAACGACCTCTGCCACCCGGAGGTCACCCGGCTCGCCCACTACATCAAAGCCCGAAATCTGCCTTTCTCCACTGAGGAGGTAAAAGCCGTCACCAGAGACTGCCCGATCTGTGCGGAGTGCAAACCGCAAATCTATAGACCAGACAGGGCCCACCTGGTCAAGGCTTCTAGGCCCTTTGAACGCCTCGCGATCGATTTCAAAGGGCCACTCCCCTCAACTAACAGGAATGTTTACTTCTTAAATGTCATAGATGAGTTCTCCCGCTTCCCATTTGCTATCCCGTGCCCCGATATGACCTCCCACACAGTCATTAGGGCCCTGCATAGTATCTTCACCCTGTTTGGTTTCCCCAGCCACGTGCACAGCGACCGGGGTTCGTCCTTCATGAGCGACGAGCTGCGTCAGTACCTGCTCGACAAGGGCATCGCCTCGAGCAGGACTACCAGCTACAACCCCAGGGGGAACGGGCAGGTGGAGAGGGAGAATGCGACGGTCTGGAAGACTGTCCTACTGACCCTCCGATCCAGGAATCTCCAAGTCTCCCATTGGCAGGAAGTCCTCCCAGACGCGCTCCACGCTATTAGGTCCCTCTTATGCACAGCGATCAATCAGACCCATCACGAGCGGCTCTTTAGTTTTTCCAAGGGCACTACCACGGGGGTCTCACTCCCGGCATGGCTGAAGACGGCGGGCCCTGTACTCCTCAGGAAGCATGTCAGGGCGCACAAAACCGACCCCCTTGTAGAGAAGGTGCGCCTGCTTCACTCTGTGTTCCCTGAAGGCCGTCAGGACACCGTATCCCTCCGGGACCTTGCACCAGCCGGATCCACATCCCTTCTATCACTACAGATGCACCCCTCACCCTACACCCCACCAGCCGCCCCCTCAGGCTCCCGAGCCCACTAGCTCGCTGCATTGGTTCCGCGCAACCCAGCCGCCCCCTCGCGCTCCCGAGCCCACTAGCTCGCTCCACCTGTTCTGCGCGCCCACACCGGCTAACCCCCAGCGCCCCCAGTCCCCAGTCGAACCAGACGGGTATGGAGCTCTGACGAGATCTTCCCTGGAGTCTGCCATCGTACCCCAACCCACAACACCCGTCCAGCCACCGCAAAAGGCTGCAACCCCGGTGCTCCGCAGATCGTAGCGGACAGTTCGACCACCGGACAGACTCAATTTATGAACCACCACCCCCGCCGGACTTGATTTTTTTGTTGGGGTGAATGTGTTGAATGTAACTCCGTAATTCACACTGTATTGTATATACATGAGACCATGCATTTGTAAGCACAGTTGCGTTGCCCGACCACTAGGGGGGTAGCGCTGGGAATGCGTAGGAGTTTGTACAGGGCTCCACCCTTGGCTCCGCCCACGACTCCTCCCCCTGGACTGCTGTATTAATACCAATGCTCTGAGCCAGTCGTTCAGTTCATCGAGAGTTCAACGCGGAACAGGCTGGCTCTGTTGTAAGTAGATTAAAACCACTGTTCATATCTTAAAGCACGTGTCTAGCGAATTGATGGTTCCATCACTCATGAATGGCTCAGCTCGGATTTTTAAAATCTGCCCTCTTATTCTTGGTCAGAGGCAGTAATTTCTCCATATTTACCCTACTGTGTCCTTATTGTCATTGTAAATAACTCACTCAGATCATGCCTTAATATTCTACACTTGAGGAAGTCCAAGCCAAATTTATGCTTCTCCTTAGTGACAGTGTATATTACCTGGGCCTTTTTAATTTCAACCCCTGACCCCCCCTGCGCCCCCCAAAGTAATTTCAAGGTGGAAGAGTGTCGTGACTGGCCTCTGGATTTCAATTGGAGATAAATGGGATTTGAAAGGCCGGTGTGTTGGCTGTTAAAAATGGATTTTGCTACTTCTGTGATGTTTGGCTGGTTCTACTCACATTCGAGTGGATTACCTGATAAGAATTTGAGTTCAGGAGCCATCTAAGATAGGTAGTTGAGTATTGATAACGATCGTGACTTGATATCGTCACTATGGAGAGAAGTTCACTGGTCTCAGAGAACGAACGGACGATTGGCTCAAAGTGCATTGATCTCACCAGCTTGTGTTCGCAGCATTCTGCTCTCCAGCCCAAAGTGTTCAGGAACTCTTAAATCATTGAATTTACACTGCAGAAGGAGGCCATTTGGCCCATCGAGGCTGCACCGGCCCTTGAAAAGAGCACCCCACTCAAGCCCATACCTCCACCGTATCCCCATAACCCAGTAACCCCAACTAACCTTTTTTTGGATACCTAAGGGCAATTTATCATGGCCAATCCACCCAACGTGCACATCTTTGGACTGTGGGAGGAAACCGGAGCAACCGGAGGAAACCCACGTAGACACGGGGAGAACGTGCAGAGTCCGCAGAGACAGTGACTCAAGCCGGGAGTCGAACCTGGGACCCTGGAGCTGTGAAGCAACAGTGCTACCCACTGTGCTACTGTGCTGCCCAGGGTTTAATCGTTCTGTCTTCCTTCACCTTCTCTGGTTGACACCTGATGGAAACTGCCAGCTGACTCCAAGCACTTGTTAATATACTTTAATTCTAGTGACTGGTAATTCGCCCAATTTCGGTGACCCATTCAAGCCCTTCTTACCAATGAACACAGGACAAGTAACCAAGGGTAGTCACCTCCTCCCTCCCCTGTCCAACACATTGGTTTGAGGTAATTTATTTTATTCACTTCATGTTGGAGGCCACTTGCTGGATAAAGGAGTATGGAAGACTGCCAGAAGGCTTCCTACTGTTGCATGTACATAGAATCCAGTGACTGCAATCCAGACAGAACAATTTTTGTGACCTTTATCTCTACTGTGTCTTCATCCCTGACTCCTCAGAATTATTTATATTTTTTTTCCCAGAGTGAGAGACAGAATTAATGTTGCACCAGTTAATTCCATTAGAGTTCTATTCAGTCCTACACCACTTCTTAAATGTCCCTATGTCTTACAGGAAACTTTTCAATGCTGTCTCTGGTTTAGTTATTCGAACATATAATGAATTGGACATCATTGTTGAGATCGAAGATATGTAGAAAATAAATCGCTGAAAATAAATTACACCCAATAGATAAGGAAATGAGTGAGGATGATTTACGAATATGAAACTAACAGAGGATTAAAAAAGGAATGAGGACATACATAGAAACATACACAGTAAATAGAAGCAAGAGGAGGCCACTCGGCCCTTCGAGCCTGTACCACTATGTTTTTTAACTCGTTCATGGGACGTGGGCATCGCAGGCTGTGCTAGCATTTATTGCCCATCCTTAATTGGAGCTTAATAGGGGCTGATTTAGCACAGGGCTAAATCGCTGGCTTTGAGAGCCGACCAAGGCAGGCCAGCAGCACGGTTCAATTCCCGCATCAGCCTCCCCGAACAGGCGCCGGAATGTGGTGACTAGGGGCTTTTCACAGTAATTTCATTTGAAGTTCATTTGAACTATTTGTGACAATAAGCAATTTTCATTTTCATTTCATTTCATTGCCCTTCATTATGACCATGGCTGATCATCAAGTTCAATACCCTGATCTTGCCTTCCCCCCATATCCCTTGATCCCTTTAGCCCTAAAAGCTAGATCCTTGAAATTACACAATGCTTTGGCCTCAACTAGATTTTGTGGTAGTAAATTCCACAGATTCACCACTCTCTGGGTGAAGGAAATTCTCTTCACCTCAATCCTAAAAGTTCCTTTGTCCTCAAACTATGACCCCTAGATTTCAACTCCCCACCATCGGGAACATTCTTTCTGAATCTACCCTGTCTAATCCTGTTAGAATTTTGTAAGTTTCTAGGGGATCCCCACTCACTCTTCCAAACTCTAATGAATATAATCCTAACCGGCTTAGTCTCTCCTCATATGACAGTCCCGCTATCCCAGGAATCAGCCTGGTAAACCTTTGCTGCACTCCCTCCATAGCAAGAACATCCTTCCTCAGATAAGGACACCAAAACAACACAGTACTCCAGGTGTGGCCTCACCATTGCCCTATACAATTGCAGTAAAACATCTCTATTGCTGTATTGAAATCCTCTTGCTTTGAAGGACAACATACCATTTGCCTTCTTTACTGCCTAACATATGCACACTTACTTCAGCGACTGATGCACGAGGACGCCAAGGTCTCGCTGTGTATCTACCTCTCTCAAGTTACGCGCATTCAAATAATAATCTGCCTTCCTATTTTTGCTACCGAAGTGGAAAACCTCACATTTCTCCACATTATACTGCATTTGCCATGCATGTGCCCACTCACGCAGCCTGTCCAAATCCCACTGAATCATCTCTGCATCCTCCTCACAGCTCACTCTCCCACCCAACTTTGTATCATCTGCAAATTTGGAGATAATGGGCGGGATTTCCGACCATCCCGCCGCATGTTTTTTGGTGGCGGAGGCCAGCGGGATCTACCGGATCAAGGCTGTAACTCTTTTGTAGACACTATCCCTCTTCTTTATTTGTTCATGCGATGTGAGTGTCGCTGGTAAGGTCAGCATTCACTGCCCATCGCAAACTGTGCTTGAGAAGGAGGTGGTGAGCCTCCTTCTTAAACTGCTTTGTTTGTATGTCGCTCTTGCTTTCTTAGGGCTGGTTTAGCACAGTGAGCTAAATCGCTGGCTTTTAAAGCAGGCCAAGGCAGGCCAGCAGCACGGTTCAATTCCCGTAACAGCCTCCCCGAACAGGCGCCGGAATGTGGTGACTAGGGGACTTTTCACAGTAACTTCATTGAAGCCTACTCTGACAATAAGCGATTTTCATTTCATTTTCTTTAAATTGTCTTGTATTTTCCATTGAATTTCTTTCTCTCACCTGTTCCACTCTTGAAACCTGGATCACTGAAGCTATATTTCTTGATTTCATTGTACCAGGCTTCACTCACTTCCGTCCCTAAAATAAAACAAAAGATATTCATGACAGTGTTTGAGAGGATATGTGTAGAGAAGATTGTGGGAAAAATCAAATCGAATCCAAACTGGGGGCCATAAATGTAAGTTAGGATGCAATTGTCCCACTTTGACTCTAAGTGTTTCCCCCAGTGGGGAATTGGGAGTGTTTGCAGCTGCCGCGAGGAGAGCTGCTCATGTGCCATTCAGAATAATGTTGCAGCCCCCTATATTTGCGGGAAAGGCCCCCTCCAATCGGTGGCACGGGTGAGTGAAGTTGTGGAAGACAGTGTTGGCTCCCTGGCCCAGATTATTGGTGCTCACATTGATGAACTGCGAGATATCCCAAAGAGAATGGATGAAACGGAGGGGAGAATCCTGTCAGTCAATAGGGCAGTCTCCTCAATGGGGGTTCATGTTCAGTTCTTGGAAATTTGCTGCATGGTGTGTCGAACATCTGGTTGATTCTGGGAGATGGGGCTGGAGAAGGAGTATTCGTTCGCCTGGCCTCCCGAGGAAACAAGGGATAAATTCTCGGCTGAATTTGAGATCTGGCTACCATGCTTTCACAATCTCGATTGAGGATTGGGAGTTTTGGGTTCGTTGGAGCACATTGTATACGGTCTTCGAGACCTGGGATTGGTTGGAGTAACCGACCACTGGTCTTAAGATGTCCGGCCCTCGATGTTCGTCAAGAAGGATTGGTAGCGGCCAAACGCGATAGTGCCTAGGTTTTTCTTTACCAGGGCTTTGGGACGACGACATGGTGGAGGCGCCTTCAGTGAAACTCTGGATGGATCCTGGATGTTGCGTGACAATCCTGTCATGGCCTTTCCAAACTCCATGGATGGTTATATATCCTGCAGCTCATCACTAATCCTGAACTTTATTCCCTTGTGATTATGCCCCTGAGTTGGTGCCATTGCCTTTCATTCTGACCAAGGGGGCAGGATTCTTCGTTCCGCCAGCTGTGTTTTCCTGGGTGGTGCGCCCTCGCCAGCAGTGGGATTCCCCATTCCCGCCACCTGCCAATGGAATTTCCCATTGTGGCCATCCCACGCTGCCGTGAAACCTGTGGGCATCCCCCTTAAGGGTGTATGGTATGTCAGCCTGCTACCCTGTTATACTAAGAGAAAACTGGTGGTGCAGACCTGTTTTTCTATATGTTTTAATCCTTGCTTTTACACTGAGGGAGTACATTTTCTTTATTTGTAGATAGGATGAATAGTGCCACAGCAAAGTGGTGGGCAGGTGGTTTGGTCTCGAGGCCTTGGGATGCTGTGTTAGGTCCCGATTTGTAGCATTTTATCCCATAAAGGATCTGGTATATTATGTATCCCTGTTTTTGTTATCCTGTGGAGGAATGCATGCACCACAGTGCCATGTGCTCAGTGCTCATGGCTTTATCCTGTTATCCTATTATCCTGAAATCCCCCACTCTTTCTGATATCCTTTCATTATCTATGAACAGTGATGCTGAGCCTCTCAAACTCTCTTCCTCAAAAGGCGATGGAAGCAGAATCCTTGAATATTTTTAAGGCAGAGCTGGATAGATTCTTGATTTATGTGGGGTTAAGGTTTCAATCAGATCAGCCAAGATCTTACTGATTGGGAACGCAGGCTCGAGGGGCTGAATGGCCCAGTGCTGCTCCTAATTTGTATCAGGAAAGTGGAAGACACCAATCACAAGAATCCAAGGGTCACCTCAGCAGTGAACCCTTGGAACTATCCAACTGCAATGAAGGTCTGGATTCTGACTACAGCGCTGACTTTTTGATACTGCTGCCAGAAATTGGTAGTCCAGCCATTTAGCAGGAGAAGCCAAGGAGTTGTCACAATGAACGCACAGTGAAAACAATTAGGCCAGAATAAACCTGGGAATGGGAGTGACCATTCACCACTCTTTAGAATTGCTTCGAGAGTGGAAGATGGAAATCGGGATGACAAAATACTCTGTTCAAATATTATAGACAGGATTCACTGTTGCCCGATGCCGATATCGTAATCAGTGATCGGGAGGAGAATCCCTTCAGATGCCCAAAGCGGGGGACATGTGGTCTCAGTAGTTGGGAACCTGGTGTGGTGGCTGTGGACTGTATCCAGCGCCATCATAGTCAGCCGGGAGCCTAGGGGGCTTCCGTCAGGGCTGGGGGGACTGGTCGGGGGTGTCCAGGGGGTGGCCTGAGGGGCAGTATTTGGCAGGTCGGATCCGCGCAAAACCTGCGGCATGGTTTACATGCGACCACTGCAGATAGTTGCAGTGGGCATATGCGGCCATGAACCCGGACATTCTTCAGCTGTTTGTATCATGGGAGCCAGGTGTTTTACCCGGCACTTAGCCTCAACAATGTCAAATCCAGCCCCACATTATTCCAACTGTGGTGAGCACCAAAAGTGGTCATCAAGGATGCCAACAGTCAAAGAAAGTGGACCACCCGGTTTAGGTGGATCGGCCATTCTAAATTACCCCTTCGTGTCCTAAAAGGTTAGGGTGGGTGACGGGGATAAAGGGGATAGGGTCGTGGTGTGTTGCTTGGGTAGGGTTCTCTTTCCAAGGGCCAGTGCAGACTCGATGGGTTGAATGGCCTCCTTCTGCACTGTAAATTCTATGAAAAAAGTCAAAAACCAGACAAACTGAGGCAGCACAGTTGTGCAATGGTTAGCACTGCTGCCTCATGGTGCTGAGGCCCCAGGTTTAATCCCAGCTCTGGGTCACCATCCGTGTGGAGTCTGCACATTCTCCCCGTGTTTGCATGGGTTTTGTCCCCACATAGAACATAGAACATTACAGCGCAGTACAGGCCCTTCGGCCCTCGATGTTGCGCCGACCTGTGAAACCACTGTAAACCACTCCCACAAACCAAAGATGTGCAGGGTAGGAGGATTGGACATGCTAATTTGCCCCTTAATTGGAAAAAAATGAATTAGGTACACTAAATTATTAAAAGAAACAGACCAAGCCACTCAATAACCATGTTTTTTTTACATGGGGAGAAAGTGAATCTAAGACATTGATCAGCTGGATTCCTCATGTTGTCCGATCCAACCAAAATAATTACTTCATGGCTAGAAGTCCAGGACTATCCAAGAGTTCAGGGATGAGAGTGTGCAAGGAGTCATCGCTCAAGGAGTAAGAAAGGATGTGGAAAAACAAAGGAAAGAGGGGAAGCTCAAGAAACAAGGACAAGAAGCATGCGAAACACAAAAGTGAGAGATAAACCTGTCAAATCGAATAAGGAGAGAGGGAAATGTGATCGAGGAACAGTGAAGAGAGAAAGAAATGGATCCAGATCCAGAGATCGGACCAAAGGAAAGAAGGAGTAACATTCCAGAAAGACGACAATCTTATTTAGTACATACGTCAGAAGGTGGAAACCAGAGGAATCTTGGGCGCGATTCTCCGCAAATGTTGCGAGTCGTAAAGGCTGCCGTGAAACTGGCCGTGTTTCACGGCAGCCTCCGCGCCCCCTCCCGGGACCCGATTCTCCCCCCCGGGCGGGGCTAGCAGTGCGGCCCCGTGAAGCACGGCATCGCGGGCTTAGCGACCGTCCCGCGCATGCGCTGATGACGTCATCACGCATATGCGTCAAACCCGCGCATGCTCGGGCCGTCATGCCCCTCAGCCACCCCGCGGACTGATCCTGCGGGGCGGCGGAGGAACAAATAGTGCGCGGGTATCGGACCCGCTGCCCGCGATCGGTGCCCACCGATCGCAGGCCAATGCCACCCTTGGCACGGCCGCACCACGGTGCCATGGTTGTCCGGGACGGCACTTTGCGGCCGTTTTCACGAACGGTGAGAGCAGGTGTGATTGCGTTCGTGAAAACGGCCGTAAAGGCCTGGGAACTCGGCCCATCGGCCTGGGGAGAATCGCTGTTCGCCGTAAAAAACGGCGAGCAGCGATTCGTGTCGTGGGGCGGCCGTGGGGGGGGGGGGGGGGGGGGGGGGAGAATAGCGGGAGGGAGGGAAAAATGTCGGGAAGGCCCTCCCGCTATTCTCCGACCCGTCGTGGGCAGCGGAGTATCGCGCCCCTTATTTCTATTCATCAAAGACAACAATTAGTCGTACATTCGGAAGAACCAGAGGTTGAGTCAGAAGTTAATCAAGAACCAAATGCTACAGCTTTCAGTGAAGACCATCCATGTCAAGAAAAAGGGAGATCAGGAAGCGAGACAACTGGGGCGGGATTCTCTGTCCCACCACACCCGTTTTCTGGTACGGTGTGCCCCTGCCGGCAGCGGGATTCCCCGTCCCGGCAGATGGCCAATGGGGTTTCTCATTGTGGGCACCCCCACGCTGTTGGGAAATCCGCGGGCGGAGTGCGCTGCCGGTGAAACGGAAGATTCCGCCGACGGAGAATCCAGCGTCTTCCACATCTGACACGAACACGATCGGGGAGCGCCATGAAGCCTCCTCACAGATTGAAACAGTAATGTCAGTAACGTGGGGAGATTGGGCAGTATGTCAATATGAATGAAGACTTGGGGGAGATGTAGTTTATAAGGGTGTAAATAGCATCTCCAAAAGTGCTGTAAGAAAACACATGACGAGGAGTAGAGAGAGAATGCTCAAGATTCAGCAGTGTAAATCTAGTCACCAATAGCCAAACACAGTTCTATTGCATAAAATAAACCAGTTATTGTTTGAACATACCAACATGTCAGGAATCATTCCGTCAAGTTAGACTAACCAATACGCAACAAGAGGTCACTCTGAACACTGAACTGTGAAGAGGGTCATGCCAAATTGTCAGCTCTATACCTGTGGGTAACTTTGCATCGCTGCTCCATTTGTACCAGAGATTCTCTCCATACTTGGTGTCGCTGTGCTGGAGGCTATTGATATCAATGAGATGCTCTGCCCATTTCTGTGCTTGTTTGGAGAGGTCAGAGTTCAACTTCAGTGGCCGTGACTGGTGTAAGGTTCGTAATCTGTTGTGTTCTTGAAGCAGTTCAGCAAGGAAAGCTTTTTTCTCCTTGTCTGCAAAACATCAGAAAAACAATAGGTATCTCAGAGCATTGGTGAGGCTGTGACGCACCGTTCATATTTCTATGTCATGGATTGATACCACTGAGAATGCAGCTGACAGGTAGAATTCAACCCAGAGAAGTGGGTGCTATGTCTTTTCGTCCGACGTCATTTCGTCCAACGACACTTCGTCCACGTCTTTTCGTCCAACGTCTTTTTGTCCGCCCGTCTTTTGGTCCAACGTCATTTTGTCCGGTGATTTTTTTCGTCAAAGATTTTTTGTGACTTTTTACGTGTTTTTGCTGGATGATTTTTTTTGTCAAAGACTTTTTGTAACTTGACTTTTAGTAACTTGCTTAGTAGCACCACTCCACTTTAACTTTTGTACATGGAAATCTTCTCTAATGCACATAATATACAATAAAGAATCTTTATTACCGGCCTCTTTCCTTTAACGAGCCTCGTTAAAGGATAGTTATTATCGTTCTCTCGTTAAAGGATAGTTATTATGGGAGGTGAAGAATTTGGGGAAGTCAAACAAGGCAAAGGATTACACACAAGGAGGATATTACGAGGTGTAGAGGAAGTGAAGGATCTTGGGGGGAATTCCTACAGATCCCTGAAGGTAGCAAGGCCAGTTAGTTGGTTAATAAGGTATATGGAATTCTTTCATTTATTAACCAGGGCATAGAATGTAAGAGAAGAGCAAATATCATTGCACTTTGTGTGATGAGCGCTTTCAAATATTTGTAATGTTCTTTCAGATATTTTATGAATGAAGTATATTTTTGCAAAAAATAGGCACATTGAAGAGAGGATGAAAGGAGGACCCGGAGATAGCAACCATCAGCTGGAAGAGCTGTCCAATACAGTCAAGTCTGTGGCTCCAGAGCTCGGAGAGAAATTAAAATGTGACTTCCCAGGAAAACAGATAATTTATTAGTTGGAGAATATTTTGAGGTCTTCAAACCTCTTGCATTGTAATTGTAATTGTAAGGTTTGATTAGTTGTAATCAGGTTTACAAGCAGTAAAGCACTGGGGCGGCATTATAGTGAGCACTGCTGCTTCAGAGCCCAAGGGACCCGTGTTCGGTTCCAGCCTTGTTGAGTTGGCACTTCCTCCCCGTGTTTGTGTGGGTTTCCTCCGGGTGCTCTGGTTTCCCCCCACAGTCCAAAGATGTGCAGATTAGGTGAATTGGTCTTTCCCCTTCGTGCCCAATGAGATGGGTGGTTAGATGGGTGGGGGATTGGGCTTAGGTAGAGTGCTCTTTCGGCGGGTGGGTGCAGACTTGATGGGCTGAACGGCCTCCTTCTGCTCTGTAGGGATTCTAGGAAATTCAAATCTTATTCGGATTAGCAGTTTGTATTCATTATAAATTAATTAAAAACCAGTTAATTAGCGCATAATAAAGAAGACAGGGTTGGTGATGTGTGAGGGCCGCTGGATGCCGGAGTGATCCAGGTCAGATACATCTGTAGCAAGTGGCTGTGGCTTAAGCTCAGAGTCAAGGAGCTGGAGATTGACCTGTAGACTCTGTAATGCATCAGGGAGGGGGACAGCTACCTGCACACTTTGTATCAAGAGGCAGGCACACCCTTTAGGACATGGTTTTTCTGATTTGGTCTGTGGTCAGGGACAGTATAGTGCGAATGCAAGTGAGGCAGGTATGGGGCCCCAGAAGGTAGAGTGGATGAGCTTCAGCCTTTGCAGTTCTTAGAAAAGAAAAAGTACAGCACAGAAGGAGGCCATTTGGCCCATCTTATCCATGCCAGCCCTAGGACTAATCCCACCTTTCTGCACCCAGTCCACAGCCCTGTAGCTTGTTCAATAGGTTCCTGTAAACAACCTGTAAGGTTGAAAGTGCTGGCTGCAGGGTGGATGACCCATCTGACCATTGCATTATGGTACAAGAAACCATTCAAGTGGCAGCATTTATAGGAATGTGGTGCTAGTTTGGGACAATATAGTCAGAGGGGTAAATACAATTCTCTGCAGCCACGGGCTGGAGTCTAGACAACTGTGTTGTCTGCCCGATACCTGGGTTTGGGATAGCCGTGTAGGGCTGGAGGGGAACTTGCAATGGGAGGTGGAGGATCCAGCATTTGTGGACCATATAGGTACCAACAACATAGGTAAACTAAGAAAGATGTTCTTTTTTTTTAAATTTAGAGTACCCAATTATTTTTTTCCAATTAAGGGGCAATTTAGCATAGCCAATCCACCTACCCTGCACATTTTTGGGTTGTGGGGGTGAAACCCACGCAGACACGGGGAGAATGTGCAAACTCCACACGGACAGTGACCCAGACCCGGGATCGAACCTGGGACCTAGGCGCCGAGAGGCAGCAGGGCTAACCCACTGCGCCACCGTGCTACCCAGAAAGATGTTCTTCTGAGGGAGTATGAGCAGCTAGGTGCCAAATTAAAAAGTAGAACCTCAAAGGTAATAATCTGTGGATTACTATAGAGCCATGGGAAAATTGGCAGAGGGTAAATCAGACTAGGGAGTTAAATGTGTGGCTCAAAGCTTGATGTGCAAGAATAATGGTCTTATGGCCTTAATTGCATTTCAATTCATGGAGCACTGGTACCAGTACTGGGGAAAATGGGTGCTGTACCACTGGAGCGGTCTGCACCTGAACCTGGGATGAGTGTTCTGTTGAGGCGTAGAAACCTTTAAACTAAACAGTGAGATCAAGGGTTTGGGCAGATGTGATAAATAAAATAGAGAAGACAAGGTAAGAGAGCAAGGTATAAATAAGGAAAATTATAATCAGAGCACGCAGGAAAAGCACAGGGTGTGCAAACTAAGAATACACCCGTAGATATGGGCAAAGGTTCTCCAATCTGGATTTCCCACCAGCGGAGAATTGGGACTGGTCTCTACTGACGCTGCAAGCGAGTTCCATTTGCGAGTCTCTCTCCTTAACCATGCTATAATAAGCTTGGTGAAGTGGTTTCATTTCCTATTTTTCATAGCAGAAAGCACTTAGCTCCTTTTGATGTGGTGAAGAGTTGTCACTCATAGCAAGAGTATTCATAAACATTGTGGTTAGCATCAAAGCAGGGGATTGGAGATGCACTTCAGCGTGAAGGGAAAGATCAATAAGCAATCCACCAAGCATCTGTGCCTGACCTATAAAACTGTCAATCAAAGGCGAATGAAAGGTTTTTCTCAGTGAAATTGAATGGAAGATTTGCATTTCAATTGCTGTCAGGGGATTTGAAGCCCTCCCAAATGTTCTGGGCTTTCGAGGAAGCCTCTGACACTTGTAACAGCAGCTGCTTTAAAGCCTTTTGTCTGAGGCATCAGATGTTAGGAAAGGGTGAGTGAAAATGCAGTGATTTCACTGTGCTGCCTTGACTGCTCTTCATGGTGTAGAGGGTAACATATTAGCATTGAACTTTAGTTAGCCAAAAGGAAACAGAGGATGGGTGGAAAAATGGATCAAAATGGATTTAGGGTTGGCAAGATGTGACGAGTGGTGCGCTACAGGGATCAAGGCTGGATCTCAACTATTCACAATTTATTTTGATGACTTAGATGAAGGGACCAAATATATTGTTGCTAAATTTGCTGATAACGGTCTTCCGGTGGCGGCGATGTCCGAGTGAGCCGCACATTCGGCGGGCTCTCACTCCGGCGGGGCTTAGCAGCTGATTCCCCGCGATAGCGGGACCACGGGGGCGGCAAAAAGGCTGCCGTGAAAGAAGAGGAGAGCGGGCTGCAGCGGATGGAATCGTGGGAGGCCAGCAGGTAGAGGAAGAAAGAGAGAGAGAGAGAGACGGAGGCAAGGAGGAAGCTGACCTGAAGGGTAAGATGACGGACCCACGGACCTTCCTTCCTCCAGGACAAGGAAAAAAAGTTTGGAGTTGCTGAGGAGGGACAGCTTGGACACACTTCAGATGCCCAGGAGGTAAAATTTAAGGAGCTGGGCGAAGGAAGGCGGCAGCGAAGGTGCTGAGGAGCGGGCTGTGGCACATGGAACAGCGGGATTCCAGAAGGCAGAAGAAGAAGGAGTAAAAGGAACAGAGACAAGGACCTGAAGAAAATTACCTGGGACCTAAGATGGCGGACACACGGACCCCGGACTCAGCAATCCAGCAGGTGCTGGATAACATGCTCCAGGTAATGAAGTCCAGTTTTGAAGTGCTGAAGCGGGACAGCTTGGACCCAATCCAGAAAGCGGTGGATCAGCTGAACCAGAGGCTGGACGCCCAGGATGTTAAAGTTAAGGAGCTGGGAGAGGCGGTGGAGGAGCAGGCGGATGCGCAAATGGTTGCAGCGCTAGAAGTGGACGGCCTGAAAGAGCGGCAGAGAAGACTGCTGGACAGAGTGGAGGAGCTGGAGAATAGAGTCCGCAGGAACAATCTGAGGATGGTTGGCCTCCCGGAGGGGGCTGAGGGAGCTGATGCTGCAGCGTTTGTAGCAGACCTGCTGAAGCAGCTGATGGGGGCCGAAGCCTTTCCGCGACCGCTGGAGCCGGAGGGGGCACACAGAGTGCAGGCAAGGCAGGGGCGGCCGGGCGGACCCCCCCCCCGCCCGATGGTGATTAGGTTCCACAGGTTCGTGGACAAGGAACGGGTGCTGCAGTGGGCAAAGAGCGCCAGGAGCAGCACGTGGAACAACAGTGTTCTCCGCATTTATCAGGACCTAAGCCAGGAGGTGGCTCGGCGGCGAGCAGCCTTTAAGAATGTCAAGGAGGTGCTGTTCAAGAAGCATGTGAAGTTTGGTCTGCTGTTCCCAGCTCGGCTATGGGTCACGCACCAGGGTCAACACCACTACTTCTCCGAGCCCGAAGAAGCGATGGACTTTGTGAGGGACCTGGGGCTGGTCCCGAAAGGAGGCCCCAAGGACGCGAGTTAGGGCCCGAGGATTTCTGTGGGAAGGAACGCCGAATGTGCCTGGACTGCTGCTCAACGGGTTGCTGGGCCAAAGGGGCCAAGCGGAACATTTGAGACTCTTTCCTTTGTTCATGGACATTTACGTGCTTTTTCTCTTTTTTCTGTGTTTTTTTTTCCTGTTTGGGCTGGTTTGTGCTTTTTGTGCAGCTCGCGGAAGACACTGGAGCCGGCTTGCCCCAGTGGGTGGGGAGGAGGACGGGGAAACAATGGGAATGAGACAGGAAGGCGCCGGAGTGTTGAGTCACCGGGCTAGCAGATTGGCTAGTCAAGGGAGTCAGATGGGGGGGGAAGTTACAGCTAGTAGATGGCAGGGGTGGGGGTATCGGGGGATGGGGTTAGGGGAGGGGGGGTTGTTCTGCTGACGGGAGAGAGACTTGAAATAGGCACTGGAAAGGAGGTCGAGGGTGGAGGCAGCCAAAGGGCGGGCCAGGAATGGCGCGACGCACGGGCCAGGGGCCGGCCCGAGAAAGGCTATGGCTGACCGGCGGGGTGGGAGGGGTGGGATGTGCCCCCCGACCAGGCTGATCACCTGGAACGTCAAGGGACTGAATGGGCCGGTTAAGAGGGCGCGGGTGTTCGCGCACTTGCGGGCCCTGAGGGCGGACGTAATTATGTTGCAGGAGACACATCTGAAAGTGTCGGACCAGACCAGGCTAAGGAAGGGCTGGATTAGCCAGGTCTTCCACTCGGACTTGGACTCGAAGTCCAGAGGGGTGGCAATCATGATCAACAAGCGCGTGCAATTTGAGGCAGAGGGCATATCCGCAGACAGGGGGGGCAGATACCTGATGGTACGGGGCAGACTGGAGGGGAGAAGAGTGGTGCTGGTGAATATATATGCCCCGAACTGGGATGACGTGGACTTCATTAAAAGAGTGCTGGGGAAGATACCGGACTTGGATTCTCGCAGGCTAATAATGGGAGGGGACTTTAACATGGTCCTTGACCCGACTTTGGATCGGTCGTGTCCCAGAACGGGTAGACTCTCAGCAATGGCAAGGGAGCTGAAAGGGTTTATGGAGCAAATGGGGGCAGTGGACCCCTGGAGAGAGGGACAGCCAACAGGAAGGGGCTACTCGTTTTATTCGCACGTCCATAAAGTATATTCCAGGATAGATTTCTTTGTACTAAGCAGGGACTGTGTGGGGGAGGTAAAGAACACGGAATACTCAGCAATTACCATTTCAGACCATGCCCCGCATTGGGTGGACCTGCAGTTCGGGGGAGCGAGCTATCAACGCCCGCAATGGAGGCTAGATGTGGGACTGCTGTCGGAGGAGGGGATCTGCGAGAGGCTTCGGAAATGTATAAAAAATTACCTACAGGTGAATGACACGGGGGAGGTCTCAGCGGCGACCTTGTGGGAGGCGCTAAAGGCAGCGCCGGCCCTAGGGTTGCTGGCGCCCCGGGCAAGCTGAACTTCGGCGCCCTTGGGGAGGGGGGGCGGGGCCTGGGAGGGGGGGCGGGGCCTGGGAGGGGGCGGACCCGAGGGGAGGGCGGGGGGGGCGGACCCGAGGGGAGGGCGGGGGGGGGGGCGGACCCGAGGGGAGGGCGGGGGGGGGGGGCGGACCCAAGGGGGGTGCGGACCGGGGGGGTGGGGGGGCGCCCTGGGGGAGGGGGGCCGCCCTGGGGGAGGGGTGCGGTACGTTTCAGCGCCGCCGCTTCAGCGCTGCCGTTTCAGCGACAGGACATTTCAGCACCAGAAAAAAAAATCATACAGCAGGAAAAACAAGACCTTGGGGAACTGCCCCTCATAAGCATCCTCCAGAAGGAACATCCCAAGTACCCAGGGACAACAGGATACTGGCCATATCATTGGACCTGCACCCCATCCAAATCCAAACCTCTCCCGTCCCAGCAGGGAAAATGTACTGTCCCCATTCATATTAAGAGGAAAAGCATAATCACTCCAGCCCCAGCCAGGGGGACCCCGGGAAACTAACCCGACCAACAGAGTGCACCATGATTAGAAATAACACCCTCAAGAGAGACGAAAAGAATGAAAGGAGCGGGATGCAGTCATAATAATAGTCCTTGGGGGGAGTGATAATTGATTATTGATTATTGAAACCGCATGAGCAGATGGTAAATTGTTTTCTAACCTACACCAGATGACATGTAGTTCAACGGAGGGTTTTTCAAAACTCTCACTGACAGTTTCAGCTTTTTCTCCCCTATGTTTAAAGAGCATGGGATTTTTATCCCCATGTTTAAAGAGAAGCAAATTAGCACACAGTAATAAAACTCCAAAAAAAGGCCAAATAACTAAGTGTTATAACTAAGTATACCTGTGTCACCACCTTTGCACTGCAGCTTTTTGGCTCCCCTGTTAATCTCGTTGCGCTTGTAAAGTGACCTGTGAATGAATGAGCGCTGGCCAGCTGAAATTTTTGGCGCTGAAACGGCAGCGCTGAAATTTTTGACGCTGAAACGTCCAGGCGCTGAAACGGTAGCGCTGAAACGTCGGCGCTGAACTGTCCCATTCCCCTGGGGGAGGGCGGCCACAGCGGGGAGGGCGGCCACCGCGCATGCGCTGGTTGGCACCGGCCCAACTGCGCATGCGCGGGACCCGAGTCTGGCGCCCCCTAGCACATGGCGCCCCGGGCGACTGCCCGAGTTGCCGGTGCCTTGAGCCGGCCCTGGCTAAAGGCAGTAGTGCGGGGGGGGAGCTGATTTCAATTGGGGCCCACAGAGCCAAGGCAGACCGGGCAGAGATGGATAGATTGGTCAGGGAAATGGGTCGGATAGATGAAGAGCACGCAGAGTCCCCGGGGGAGGTTTTACTCAGGGAGAGGCAGAGACTACAGGCGGAACTGGGGGCACTATCCACGAGCAGGGCCGTGGAACAGCTTAGGAAGGCGAGGGGAGTGGTGTACGAGTATGGGGAAAAGGCTAGCAGACTGTTAGCGCAGCAACTCAGGAGGAGGGAGGCGGCCAGGGAAATAGGTAGAGTGAGGGACGAGGGGGGGCGCAAAGTGGAGGACCCGGCAGAATTGAATAGGGTATTCCGGGACTTCTATCATAAGCTGTATACTTCGGAGCCGCCGGAAGAACCGGAGGGGATGAAAAGGTTTCTGGACGGGTTAACATTCCCAACAGTTGGGGGGGGGGGGGCGAGTGGAAGAGCTGGGGGCCCCGATTAGAGTAGAGGAGGTATTGGGGGGCCTAAAGGCCATGCAGTCGGGGAAGTCCCCGGGGCCGGATGGATACCCAGTAGAGTTCTATAGGAAGTTCTCTGAGCTGGTGGGCCTGGTATTGGCGAGGGTTTTCAATGAGGCAAGGGACAGAGGGACCCTGCCGCCGACAATGTCACAAGCCACCATATCTCTGATATTGAAGCGGGGTAAAGACCCGGAGGCGTGCGGGTTCTACAGGCCAATCTCCCTGATTAATGTAGACGCCAAGCTCCTGGCAAAGGTACTGGCGGGCAGAATGGAGGACTGTGTACCGGAGGTGATTGGGGAGGATCAAACGGGGTTCGTGAAAGGTAGGCAGCTGGCGGCCAATCTGAGGAGATTGATCAATGTGATAATGATGCCCCCGGCGGTTAGAGAGGTGGAGGTAGTGGTGGCAATGGACGCCGAGAAGGCCTTTGACCGGGTGGAGTGGGACTATCTATGGGAGGTGCTCGGACGGTTTGGGTTCGGGGAGGGATTGGTGGATTGGATCAAATTATTATATCGGGCCCCGAGGGCCAGCGTCAGGACCAACAGAGAAGTGTCGGAGTACTTTAGGTTGTACCGAGGGACCAGACAGGGCTGCCCGCTCTCCCCGCTGCTGTTTGCGCTGGCCATAGAGCCGCTGGCAATTGTGCTGAGAGCCGCAGAGGGTTGGAAGGGGATGGTGAGGGGCGGGGTTGAACACAGGGTTTCTCTTTATGCAGACGACTTGCTCCTGTACGTGTCGGACCCAGTGGCCGGGATGGGAACTATACTAGGAATGCTGAGGAAGTTCGGCCAGTTCTCAGGATACAAATTAAATACGGTCAAGAGTGAAATGTTTGTGGTCCAGGCAAGGGGCCAGGAGAACAGATTGAGAGGGCTACCGTTTAGGCTGGTTGAGGAAAATTTCCGGTATTTGGGAATCCAGGTGGCACGTGACTGGGGCAGGCTGCATAAGTTAAATTTAGCCAGGGTGGTGGAGCAAATGAAGGGAGAGTTTCGGAGATGGGATGCACTCCCGCTGTCGCTGGCAGGGAGGGTGCAGACTGTAAAGATGACAATCCACCCTTGATTTTTGTTTATTTGTCAGTGCCTCCCGATCTTTATCCCACAGTCCTTCTTCAAAAGAGTTAACGGGCTGATCATGAGCTTTGTCTGGGCGGGAAAATCCCCGCGGGTGAAGAAGGCGATGTTGGAGAGGAACCGCAGCGAGGGAGGGCTGGCTTTGCCGAGTCTGGTCAATTATTACTGGGCGGCCAACATCGCTATGATAAGGAAGTGGATGGTGGGTATGGGGTCTATTTGGGAGCGGGTGGAGGCGGCTTATTGCAGGGGCTCCAGCTTGGAAGCCCTGGTCACAGCTCCTCTACCGCTGCCGCCGGCCAAGTACACCACCAGCCCGGTAGTGGTGGCGACCCTGCGGATATGGGGCCAGTGGAGGAGGCATGTGGGGGAGATGGGGGCGTCTGTCTGGGCGCCAATCTGCGACAACCATCGGTTTTCCCCCGGCAGTATGGATGGGGGGTTCTGAGTATGGCGGCGAGCAGGGGCGGGAAGGGTGGGTGATATGTTCCTGGAAGGGAGCTTCGCGAGTTTGAGGAACTTGGAGGAGAAATTTGGGTTGGTAAGGGGAAATGATTTTAGATACCTACAGTTGCGGGACTTTGTTCGTAGACAGGTCCCATCTTTCCCGTGCCTCCCGCCAATGGGGATCCTCGACAGAATAGTCTCTAAGAGGGAAGAAGGGGAGGGTAGAGTCTCGGGTATATATAAGGTGCTCATGAGGGAGGAAGGGTCCCAGACAGAGGAACTGAAACTTAAATGGGAGGAGGAGCTAGGCGGGGAAATGGAGGATGGGCTGTGGGCAGAGGCCCTGAGTAGGGTAAATTCGACCGCGACATGTGCTAGGCTCGGGCTGATCCAATTTAAGGTCGTTCACCGGGCCCATATGACGGTGGCTCGGATGAGCAAATTTTTCGGGATAGAGGACAAATGCGCTAGGTGCGCGGGAGGACCAGCGAACCATGTTCACATGTTTTGGGCATGCCCTAAGCTGAGGGGGTACTGGGAGGGATTTGCGGGGGTCATGTCCCAGGTGCTAAAAACAAGGGTGGTGATGAGTCCAGGGGTGGCAATTTTTGGGGTTTCGGAAGACCCGGGCGTCCAGGGGGAGAAAGAGGCCGATGTGTTGGCCTTTGTTTCCCTGATAGCCCGGCGACGAATATTATTGGCGTGGAGGGACTCAAAGCCCCCGAAGACTGAGTGGTGGCTTGCGGACATGTCGAGTTTCCTGGGGATGGAAAAAATTAAGTTCGCCTTGAGGGGATCTGTGCAGGGGTTCACCCGGAGTTGGCAACCATTTATTGACTTCTTTGCGGGAGAGTGAGCGTCAGCAGGGGGGTGGGGGGGGAGGGGGGGGCGGGGTAGAGTAGAGTAGGAGGGAAAATATGGCGGGTAGTACCGGTGGGAGGGGAGCGGGCTTGTGCAATATGTTACGATGGAAGTATTGAAAGTACGTGGATGTTTGCACATTTTTGCCTTTTTTGCTTTCTTTCTGATGATGTCTGTAACTGTTTACAAAGCCAAAAACTACCTCAATAAAATTGTTTATTAAAAAAAAAATTTGCTGATAACGCAAAGAAAGGTAGGAAAGTAAGTTGTGAAGAGAACACACGGCGTCTACAAGGAGAGATTGGTGGGTTAAGTGAGTGGGCATGGTCCCTGTGCTCCTCCCATACCCTCCCTGCCGTCCCTTTATTATCAGGCCTTTTGTTTCTCTCTATTTATGTTATTTCAGAATGGGAATGTCTGTAGTGGCCTCATTCTGTGGACTGCTCTGAATGGCCATGAAAAACAAGTTCCCCAGAATTATGTTAAGAGAATTCAGGAGCTACCCAAACTCATACTTGGGTTGGTCATTTGGGTTTCTGTCCAAAATAAACAATTATTTTGGTTTTCTTAAAGGATGTACCTTGTCTTTTAGGGAGCAAAATCTATACCTGACAGTTGCATCACCCGAGTTGTCCCTGGTCTGTCAGGTATCTTGCCGCTGTCTCCTTGTGCTGACGCAACCTCACCCTCCTTCACCTTGCTGCCAGCGGGTAGGACGTTTTTAGCAAAGTAGCCCGGGTTGGTGATGTTACCCGCCGGGTCAAACTGAGCCACGACAATGGTGAGGCCTTTGCCATCAGAAGCCAGCCCAACTCCGACCTCCTTGGACTCTCTCCAAACCAACTGTGTGAAATGACCTGCAGAGGAACAACAATCAAATGATTTACAAAGAGTTCAGACCCACAGCTTCTGCCATCCAATAATGTCCATGAGTTGTGTCTTCCCACACGTATGATTCACATCTCTGATTGGCTAATGCTCTATTTGATAGACTCACACATATGATCCACATCTCTGCTTCCCTTGCTCTAACTGGCACCAGGTTTCATGCTGACTAACATTGGCTCCTACTCTGGTGAAGCCTTGATTTTGAAATTCTTATCTTAGTTTTTAAATCCCTCCATGTCCAAGTACCTTCCTGTCTCTGTAACCCCCTCCAGTCCTACCACCCTCCAAGATCTCTGTGCTCCTCCATTTCTGGCATCTGCAATTACTCCGACAATTTTGTGTATCCAACATCATATAGAAACACTTACACCTACAGAGAAGCTCAGAACATCTACTGGAAACATCCCAAGATCATCACAAGCAATGAATTACCATGAAGTATGTTACCTGTTATTATATATTTCGTATACCAAAGGATTGTACAATGTTTTTGGCTGTCGTGCTATCGATTGAGGTAGTTGAATGTTTCCAGGCTATTGTTTGTAGAGTAAAGGGTTAACTCGAACACTAGAACTAGCTGTGTAGCTGTCATAATTATGTCACTCAGAGAGAGACCAATGAGAGGAACCTAAAAGAGGAATCGTAGTTTCTGTTCTGTAATCTTGCATATGTTTAGTTTTGTAAATAGAAGTACCTTTGAAGAAAGATCTTTGCTTCCAGCCAGATCTCTTCCTAAAGTAAGACACGCAAGGTCTTCCAAGACAGCCCATCAACAGCACACTGTTCACAAATCTTGGGTGGGATACTCCGACCCCCCGCTGGGTCGGGGAATCGCTGGGAGGCGGCATGAATCCCGCCCCTGCCGGCTGCCGAATTCTCCGGTGCCGGGGTTTTGGCGGGGGGGGGGGGAATCGCGCCGTGCCGGTCGGGGGCCATTGGCTGTGCCTCCCCGGTGATTCTCAGGCACGCGATGGTGGACCGAGTGGCCACCCATTTTCGGCCGGTCCAGCCGGCGTAAATCGCAACAGGTCCTTACCGGCGGGACCTGGCTCCACGGGCGGCTTCTTAGGGGTGTGCAGGGGGATCTGGCCCCGGGGGGATGCCCCCACGGTGGCTTGGCCCACGATCGGGGACCACCGATCCGCGGGCGGGCCTGTGCTGTGGGGGCATTCTTTCCCTCCGCATCGGCCGCTGTCAACCTCCGCCATGGCCGGTGCGGAGAAGAACCCCCCCCTGCGCATGCGTTGGGATGACACCAGCGCACGCTGGCGCTCCCGCACATGCAGCAACTCGCGCGGGCAGGCAGAAGCCCTTTGGCGCCGGTTGGCGTGGAGCCAAGCCCTTCCGCGCCAGTGGCGTAGCGCCAAACACTCCGGCACCAGCCTAGCCCCTGAAGGTGCGGAGGATTCCACATTTTCGGGGCGGCCCGACACCGGAGTGGTTCATGCCACTCCTCGGCGTCGGAGTAATAGAACATAGAACATTACAGTGAAGTACAGGCCCTTCGGCCCTCGATGTTGCGCCGACCTGTGAAACCCCTCTAAAGTCCATCTACACTATTCCATTATCATCCATATGTTTATCCAATGACCATTTAAATGCCCTTAATGTTGGCGAGTCCACTACTGTTGCAGGCAGGGCATTCCACACCCTTACTACACTTTGAGTAAAGAACCGACCTCTGACATCTGTCCTATATCTATCTCCCCTCAATTTAAAGCTATGTCCCCTCGTGCTCGCCATCACCATCCGAGGAAAAAGGCTCTCACTGTCCACCCTATCTAATCCTCTGATCATCTTGATGCCTCTAATAAGTCACCTCTTAACCTTCTTCTCTCTAATGAAAACAGCCTCAAGTCCCTCAGCCTTTCTTCATAAGATCTTCCCTCCATACCAGGCGACATCTTGGTAAATCTCCTCTGTACCCTTTCCAATGCCCGCCCCGCCGGTTCATGGAGAATCCCAACATTACTTCCTCAAATACAGCCATGGGATCATAGAATCATAGAATTTACAGAGCAGAAGGAGGCAATTCGGCCCGTCGAGTCTGCACTGGCCCTTGGAAAGAGCACCCTACTTAAGCCGACGCCTCCATCCCCATCCCCATAACCCAGTATCCCCACCTAACTTTTTTGACACTAAGGGGCAATTTAGCATGGCCAATCCACCTCACCTGCACATCTTTGGACTGTGGGAGGAAACTGAAGCACCCGGAGTAAACCCACGGAGACACGGGGCGAAAGTGCAAACTCCACACAGACAGTCACCCGAGATCGGAATTGAACCTGGATCCCTGGAGCTGTGAGACAGCAGTGCTAACCACTGTGCCACCGTGCCAGCCCCAAATCTTTAACATCCATTCAAACCATTGGAAGTGGAACCTGGCACTCTGTTTAATGGGCTGCTGCATCAAGCACCTTACCTTCTGGAACTGCTTGCAACATTCAAGATGCCTCAGTCTCACAACAAGGAAAGGTGGTGGTGTAGGGAGAAAGGGAGTTGACCCAAACATTACTCATTACAGAGCCAATGCCTTTTAGTTTTTGTCCTTGATTGAATAGATTGGAGGCAGGATTCTCTGTACCGCCAGACATGTTTTCTGGCGCGGCGCACCCCACCAGCAGTGGGATCTTCCGTCCTGGCAGCCAGCCAATGGGATCTCCCATTGTGGCCACCCCCACACAATAGAAAATCCCCAGGCGTGAGTGCGCGGCTGGAGGATCCCGCTGACGGAGAATCCTGTGGGCCTTTTTCCTTTGGGATAGAGGGCACTTAGTGGTGACCTCCTGGAGATCTTTAACATTTTGAATTGATTGGACAACGTTGATATGGAGAGAGCATTTACAGTTGTCGGACAGTTCAAAATGACGGACCATAGGTACATAATAGTTACTAATGAATCCAATAAGAAAACAAGGATAAACTCTTTACTGGAACAAATGTGAGTGGAACATAGGAGGAGTAGTAGACCATTCAGCCCGTCGAGCTTGTTCAGACATTTAATTAGATCACGGCTGGTCCTCTACCTCCATGTCACTTTCCCGCCCTAGTCCCATAGCTCTTGATGTCATTGGTCTCCAGAAATCTATCGATTTCTGTTTTGAGCATAATCAATGAGAGAGCTTCCATTTCCATTTCCCTTTGGAGTAAAGAATTCCAAAGATTCACCACACTCTGAGAGAAGATATTCCTCATTCCAGTCTTAAATGTTCTGAGATTATGTCCCCTGGTTCTAGACTCAGCAGCTAAGGAAGACATCCTATCTATAGCTACCCTGTCACACCCTGTGAAGATTTTGTAAGTTTCAATGAGATCACTTCTCGTTCTTCGATATTCTAGAGAATACAGGCCCTCAAGCTCTCCTCATAAAACAATCCTGCCACCCCAGGGATTACTCTGGTGAAGCTCTGCTACACTCTTTCTATGGCAAGTACATCTTTCCTTAGATAAAGAGGCCAAAACTGTACGCCATACCCCAGGTGCGGTCTCACCAAGGCCCTATATAATTGCAGCAAAACATTTTTACTTCTGTACTCAAATCCCCTTGTGATAAAGGCCAACATACCATTTACTTCCTCATTGTTTACCGCACCTGCATGTCAGCTTTTAGTGACTCATGAAGAAGGGCCACCCATGTTCCTTTGAACATTAACACGTCCCAACCTCTCACCATTTAAAAACTATTCTGGGCGGGGTTCTCCATCGGCGAGATCCTCCTTCGCCGGCAGCGCACCCAAGCCAGTGGATTTGCTGATGGCACGGGGGTGAACCTCATTGGCCGTTTGCTGGGTCAGAGGATCTCACTGCTGATGGGGATGCGTCACACCAGAAAATGGGTCTGACGGGACGGAGAATGCCGACCTCTGTCTTTCTGTGTTTTTCTAACCAAAGTGGATAACTCCACATTTATTCACCTTATACTCCATTTACCATGCTCTTGCCCGCTCAGTCAGCTTGTACAAGTCCCCTTAAAGCCTCTTTGCATCCTTCCCACAACTTATATTCACACCAAGTTCCGCATCATTAGCAAATATGGAAATATTGGGCTGGATTCTCCATTTTAGCAGCTAAGTGCCGTCTGAAATGGAGAATTCACAGGCATTTTACGACGCCAAAATTGGCGCCGAACCCTCACTGATTCCGGGACCTGCAAGGGGCTAGCAGTGGCGATGGGTAGAACTCTCGGCGCCTACCCCAGAAATGGCCGGAGAATGACTGGGTCCGTGGCCATGCATGCGTACAGCGGCGACCTGCAGTGTGATCGCGCAGTACAACATGGCGCCGGCTATGACCAGACCCAACCTGCCAATTACGGCCCCATAGAACGCCCCCTGGATATCCCCCACCAGTCACTCCAGCCCTCGCGGAAGCCCCCCCTGGTCAGCGGCACAGCTCCCGTTTTGGGCGTCGGAGGGGATTCTCTGCCCAATCGCCGATTACGATATTGGCGTCGGACAACGGAGAATCACGCCCCCCAATGTTTGACCCTCCCACATCATTTATATCGATAGTGAACAGCTGGGGCTCCAGCACTGATCCTTGTGGTACCCCACCACTAACAGTTCACTATCATTTTCTGCCAATTCTCAATCCATACCATCCCAGTTCATAAGTTGATAAGATATAGGAGCCATTTGGCCCACTGAATCTGCTCCGCCATTCGATCACAGCTGATCTCATCCTGGCTTTAACTCCACCGTCCTGCCTATTCTCCAGAACCCTTCAACCCATTACCAATTAAAAATCTGTCTAACTCCTCCAGTATATTACCTCCATGTGCTCCAATTTTATTTACTAGCCTCCTGTGTGGGGACCTTATCAAAGCCTTCTGAAAATCCAAATACACCACATATACTGGTTCTCTGTTACCTGGCCACAGGAATCATCCTCAAAAAAACTCCAACAAGTTTCTGAATGATGGGGTGTCGATTAATTTGTTCTTAATCTAGACATTAATCGAAACAAAAGTTCAGCACAACATCGTGGGCCGAATAGCCTAATCTGTGCTGTATTTTTCTATGTTCTATGTTTGCCAAACATGATTTCCCTTCATAAATTCATGTTGACTCTGCCCAATCATATGTTCTAGCTGTCACATCCTTTAAAATAGTGGTGAGAATGTAGAATTTCATGGCTACAGGATGTGGTTGAGGTGAATGGTTGAGATGCTTTTGAAAGGAAACTAGTGGAGTATGTGAGAAAAGTAACGGAAAGATATACTGAATGGCTGAAATGTGATAGCTGAGATAGGACGAGACTGCTGTGACTAACCGAGTCAAATGGCCTGTTTCCATAGTGCAGATTTTATATAATTCCATGCAATCATTATGAACAATTGGGACAATCAAAAACTTACCACAATTCTTCTGAAATCCCGGAGAGGCGAAGTCGTAATTTTTAACTTCATTGTACCAGTTTTCAACAGCTTCCTTTCCTGTAAACATTGAAACCTTAACAGTGTAAAACACATTACAGCATAAACACAGCAGAGTCTGGGACACGAGGTATGTCCTCAGACATCACTGACAATAATGTCCTGTCATAAACTCCTGATTTAATAAACTAGTTATAAGTGAATTCCTGTTATTCTAAACTCCTGTCAGAATACACTTAAGTTACAATACATTCCAGTCACAATCAATCCCTGTTATACTAAAGTCATAAATACTTTTCTGTTGTAATAAACTCTTGTCAGAATAAAATACTACGACAATAAACCTGTTACAGTAAACACTTGTTATAAAAAACTCCATGGGCTGGATTCTCCGGCGGCGGGATTTTCCGTTTTGCCGGCAGCCTGAGGGTTTCCCGACGGCGTGGGGCTGCCCCACAATGGGAAACCCCCGCTGACCAGCCGGCGAAACGGAGCATCCCAACGGCGTGCTGAACCAGAAATCTGGTGTTCGATTTGTTATAATAAATTGCTTAAAATCAAATTCATCCCATATTAAACTCATCGCAAGAAACAACCTCTGATATAATAACTCTTTTTGCAATAAACTTGATATAATTAAGCCGCAATACTTAAGTTTCCGCGACAGTCCTGTAGTGTGAAAGGTTTAGAGGGAATTCTTAAAATGCATCCAGGAGAACGTTTTAAGCCAGTACATAGAAGGACCTAAAAAAAGAGTCCTCGACTTAATCCTTTGGTAACAAAGCTGGGCAAATTGCTGAAGTATCAGTGGGGGAACATTTTGCAGACAGTGATCATCACTCGGTTAGATACAAGATTGTGATGGAAAAGGACAAGGATTGGCCTGAAATCAAAGTTCAAACCTGGGAGAAGGCCGATTTTAATAAGATCAGATATGATTTGGTCTGAGTGGACTGGGAGGTAATTTTAGGTACAGTGGGTGGCATTCAAGAAGAAAATAGGGAGAGTTCAGGGCCAACATGTTCCAATCAAGAGAAAGGGTCCAACAAATCCAGTGAACCCTGGACATCGAGGGATATACAGCATTGGATAAGGAGAAAAAGGGAGGCTTATGGCAGATATCAGGGGCGCAAAACAGCAGAAGCCCTAGAGGTGTATAGAATGTGCAAAAGTGAATTTAAAAAAGGAAATAAGGAGAGCAACAAAGGGGATGTGAAAGGATACTGGCAGGTAAAATAAAGGAAAATCCTGAATTGTTTTACAAGTACATTAAGGATAACTAATCAAAGAGTAGGGCCCATTAAGGGCCATAGTGCTAATTTGTGTGTGGAGCCGGAGGACGTAGATAGGGTTCGAAATGAGTGCTCTGTGTCAGTATTCACTTGTGAGAGGGACGGAGATCAGGGAGAAGGACAGTAATAAAATTAAAGAGATTAACATAGACAGAGAGGAGGTTCTGAGTGAGTTGGCAGGTTTAAAGGTAGACAAATCTCCAGGGCCAGATGAAATGTATCCCAGGCTGTTGAATGAGGCAAGGGAGGAAATAGCAGGGCGCTGGCAATAATGTTCAATTCCTCTCTGGCACAGGAGAGATGCCGGAGGACTGGAGGTTAGACAATGTGGTACCATTATTCAAGGAGGGAGGAAGGGATGAACCAGGAAACTACAGGCCAGTCTGTCTAACCTCAGTGGTGGGGAAACTATTAGAAACAATTCTGAGAGACAGAATTAATCTGCATTTGGAGAGGCAGGGGTTAATCAAGAAGGGTCAGCATGGTTTTGCTAAGGGGTGGTCATATCTGACCAACTTTATTGAATTTTTTGAAGCAGTGACCAGGTATGTAGATGACGTTTAATGTAATCTACTTGGATTGCAGCAAGGTTTTTGATAAGGTTCCCCATGGGAGACTGATAGCGAAGGTAAGAGCCCATGGGATCCAAGGCAATTTGGCAAATTGGATTGAAAATTGGCTGAGTGGAAGGAAGCAGAGGGTGATGGTCGCGGGGTGCTTTTCTGACTGGAAGCCTGTGTCCAGTGGGGTCCCGCATGGCTTACATAAAGGGGCTGGTTTAGCTCACTCAGCTAAATCGCTGGCTTTTAAAGCAGACCAAGGCAGGCCAGCAGCACGGTTCGATTCCCGTACCAGCCTCCCCGGACAGGCGCCGGAATGTGGCGACTAGGGGCTTTTCACAGTAACTTCATTGAAGCCTACTCGTGACAATAAGCGATTTCATTTCATTTTTTTTCAAATGATTTAGAATGTAGGAGGGTTAATCAGTAAGTTTGCGGATGATACAAAAACCGGTCAGGTGGTAAATAGTGAGGGGGATAACCTTCGATTACAAGAGGATATGGACAGCTGGTCAGATGGGCTGATCAGTCCCAAATAGAATTCAATCCGGATAAGTGTGAGGTGATGCACTTGGGCAGGACAAAGAAGGAAACGGAATACATGATAAATGATAGGACCATGGGAGGCACCAAGGATATGAGATGTGTAGATACACCAGTCCCTATGATAGCAGAGCAGGTGGATACAGTGGTTAAGAAGGCATATAGTATATTAGCCGAGGCATAGAGTTTAAGAGAAGGGAGGTTATGCTGGAACTGTATAAAATGTTGGTTAGGCCACAGCTAGAGTATTGGGTGCAGTTCTGGAATCCACATTATAGGAGGGATGCACTGGAAAGGGTGCAGAGGAGATTTACCAGATGTTGCCTGGGCTGGAGAGTTTTAATTTCGAAGACAGATTGGATAGACTTGGATTGTTTTCCTTGGAGCAGAGGAGACTGAGGGGGCAAGATTGAGTTATGGATGGCATGGTATACAGTGGTTAGCACTGTTGTTTCACAGTGCCAGGGACCCAGGTTCGATTCCCGGCTTGGGTCACCGTCTGCACGTTCTCCCTGTGTCTCTGTGGGATTCGTCTGGGTGTTCCAGTTTCCTCCCATGAATCCCGAACAGGCACCAGAGTGTGGCGACGAGGAGATTTTCACAGTAACTTCATTGTAGTGTTAATGTAAGACTACTTGTGACACTAATGATGATTATTATTATTATGAGTTGTATAAAATTACGAAGAGCATAGATAGGGCAGACTGGAAAAAACCTCTCCACTTGGTGGAGGAATCAATGACCAGGGGGGCATAGATTTAAGGTAAGGGGCAGAAGGTTTAGAGGGTATGTGAGGAAAAACCATTTTACCCAGAGAGCGGTGGGAGTTTGGAACTCGCTGCCTGAAAGGGTGGTGGAAGCAGAGACCCTCATAACATTCAAGAAGTATTTAGATGTGCATTTGCGATCCCAAGGCAGACAAGGCCTTGGGCCAAGTGCTAGGAGATGGGATTAGAATAATTCGTTAGTTGTTTTTGATCAGCACAGTGGATCAAAGGGCCTTTTCTGTGCTGTCCGACTGTATGACTCTAATTCCTGTTATAATTCTAATGATCTGATTTACAATTTCACAGTGATATTCATCTGATGAACTATCTGGAGCTGGTTTAGCTTACTCGGCTAAATCACTGGCTTCTAAAGCAGACCAAGCAGGCCAGCAGCACAGTTCGATTCCCGTACCAGCCTCGCCGGAATGTGGCGACTAGGGGCTTTTCACAGTAACTTCATTGAAGCCTACTGACAATAAGCGATTTTCATTTTTTTTCATTTTCATCTCAATTAGTTTATCACCTTGATTTAATTTTTGCTTCAATCAATAGATTTTCTCAGAGATCCAGAAGACTCTCAACTGTCGAGCATAACCTATCGATTCTGGAAAGACATGGGTAGGACATGGGTCACTTTGCCAGACGTATTTTGGAGAGAGTCAGGAATTTCAAGGCCACAGAATGAGCTCAGTCATGGGAATCAGGAACTTTCAGTTAATTCTGTGTTGAAATGTCTTCTATTCAGAGGAATTCACTGGGCAGAAGTACAGATAGATGACCTAAATGGATCATTCAAAATATGTCACATAATAGTCCTGTAGAGATTCAATGGATTTACTTTGGCAAGGGTGAGACTTTGCATAATTAGGTGGGGTATATAGAGTTCAGGGTAGAGCAAAGTGGCTGCGAAAGGAACAATATCGATGGGCTGGATCAGAGCCAGTGTATCTCCTACTGATGTTAACCGCCAACAGGCAGTGATGTGACGTACCTGTAACCGGCTGGCTGCCATGACCTTGCTGACACCAGATGTTCTCCCCGTAAGATGTGTCGCTGTGCTTCAATGTTCTGCAGCTTACCAGATGTTGTGCCCATTTCTCAGCCTTCTCGCTGATTACCGGGTTCAGGGTTAACGCCCCCGCTCCGTGCTTTGCCCGATATTCATTCACAGATTTCAGCAACTGCGCGGCAAAACTTCCAGACCCTTCACCTGAAAGAAAGAGATCTCAGTAACGTACTGTGACTGGTGAGTGGATAGCCTGTAGAGTGAGGGAGCTCATCCTGAGGCAGCACAATGGCTCTCTGAATCTGTCTGGCGACCATGACTGTAATAGCCTCTTTACTGATAGTGCAGGGACAATCTGTATGTTTGTGGTAAGGGAGCGCGTGAGAGTGGATCAAAAACATGTTGGAAATATGCAGCAGATGCAAATAGAAAAAGACAGACTTGTGTTCCACCAGAAGCGGAAGCGAATCTTCAACAGAACCTTTTGTAGGATGGAAGAGAAATAGAAAGGAGCAGGGGTGGGTGAGGACAAGAGGCTCCAGATATTCATGAAGGCCCCAACTTCTCAACCTTGCCCTTCGCCTGAGGTGTGTTGATCCTCAGGTTAAACCACCACCAGTCAGCTCTTCCCTTCAAAGGGGAAAACAGCCTATTGTCATCTGGACTCTGGCGACTTTACCTGACCTTATTTGAACGGTGGCATGGGTAAATAGGTAGCAGAGGAAGTTCAATGAGGAGAAGTGTTAGGTGATACATTTTGGCAGGAAGAACATGGGAAGTCAATATAAAATAAGGGGTAAAATTCTTAGAGGGACCTGGGTGTATAAGTGCAGAGATCATTGAAGGTGACAGGACAGGTGGAGAGAGCAGTTAATAAAGCAGATAGTATCCTGGGCTTTATTAATAGGGGCATAGAATATAAGAGCAAGGAGGTTATGCTGAACTTATACACAGCACAAGTTGGAATATTGTGTACAGTTCTGGGCGCCATACTCAAATGAATCTGAGGAAGGAGCAGTGCTCCGAAAGCTAGTGATTCGAAACAAGCCTGTTGGACTTTAACCTGGTGTTGAAGATGTCTTACTGTGTTGCTGATGGCACAGAAATGTTTACGATGGATGCCTCACCCAGCATTAAGGCTATAATGAAAGGGCTGAGGCAGTCAAAGAGGCTATTGGGTAGCTGAGTCTATTTCCCATTTCTCACAATTGTTTCCCATTGACACTCGGGGCTGATGCTATTACAGCTATTACAGCCACATGCGCGGCTGACGTCACGATGGCTGACAGCTCAAACCCGCGCATGCGCGGTGGCCGTCTTTCCCTTTGATCTTGCGGGGCGGCGGAGGGGAAATAGTGCGTCCGATTGAGACGCCGGCCCGACGGTCGGTGGGCAACGATCGCGGGCCTGTCCCCTCCCGAGCACAGTCGTGGTGCTCATTCCCCACCAGGCCCCCTACAAGCCCCAAAACGGGCATCTCACGGCGATTTCATGACGACAGCGACCAGGTGTGGTTGCCGCCATCGTGAAACTGTCGCGAACGGCAGTCCGCTCGGCCCATCCGGGTCGGAGAATTGCCGGTTGCCGTGAATAACGGCGAGTGGCGATTCTTCCGAGCAGGGGGTGGGAGAATTGCGCGGGGCGCCAGGGGATCGTGAAATTAGTCGGGGGGCACTCCCGCGATTCTCCCACCCGGCGTGGGAAGCGGAGAATCGCGCCCGAGATCATTGCTGAGTGGAGCCAAGGAATGCAGTGAGACATTTTGAAAATCTTTGGAGAGAGGCAGTTTTTGGAGAAAGACAGTAGGGAAGTAGAGTTTTTGGAGAAACTTTGGAGAGAGGAGTAGAATTCTGATCTGCCTGATGCTGAGTCCACAATTCTTCCACAGTAAGATAGATTGAGAGCTGTATTTTTCCTTTCTTGTTGCTTAATGGGAAATTGAGTAGTAGTGCTGCATCCACTGTTATTTGTTATTAATACTAATGATTTGGATGAGAATTTAGGAGATATGGTTAGTAGGTTTACGGATGACATCAAGATTGGTGACCTAGTGGACAGTGAAGAAGGTTATCTCGGATTGCAACGGGATCTTGATCAATTGGGCCAGTGGGCCAATGAATGGCAGGTGGAGCTTAATTTAGATAAATGTGAGGTAATGCATTTTGGTAGATTGAATCGGGGCAGGACCGACTCAGTTAATAGTAGGGTGTTGGGGAGAGTTACAGAACAAAGAGATCTAGGAGTACAGGTTCATAGCTCCTTGAAAGTGGAATCACAGGTGGACAGGGTGGTGAAGAAGGCTTTTGCCATGCTTGGTTTCATTGGTTAGAACATTGAATACAGGAGCTGGGCCGTCTTGTTGAAGTTGTACAAGACATTGTAAGGCCACACTTGGAATTCTGTGTATAGTTCTGGTCACCCTATTATAGAAAGGATATTATTAAACTAGAAAGAGTGCAGAAAAGATTTACTAGGATGCTTCTGGGACATGATGGTTTGAGTTATAAGGAGAGGCTGGATAGACTGAGACTTTTTTCCCTGGAGTGTCGGAGGCTTAGGGGTGATCTTATTGGGGTCTATAAAATAATGAGGGGCATAGATTAGGTAGATAGTCAACATCTTTTCCCAAAGGTAGGGGAGTCTAAAACTATAGGGCATAGGTTTCAGGTGAGAGGGAAGAGATACAAAAGGGTCCAGAGTGGCAATCTTTTCACACAGAGGAGGATGAGTGTCTGGAATGAGTTGCCAGAGGCAGTAGTAGAGGCGGGTGCAATTTTGTCTTTTAAAAAGCATTTAGACAGTTATATGGGTATAGAGGGAAATGAGCCAAATCCAGGGAATTGAGACTAGTTTAGTGGTAAAAGCTGGGCAGCATGAACAAGTTGGGCCGAAGGGCCTGTTTCCACGCTATAAACATCTACGACCTCTAGTAGTGCTTAAGGTGTAATTGTAAGCTGTTCTTTTTGGGTGCAAAGTTAAAAACTTTCATATTGTTTTCATAATAAGGTTTTGTTGCAAAAATATACCCAGACTATTAGAATAGATGGCATTGAGGTGAGTAGGGAAGAAGTGTTGGCAATTCTGGACAAGGTGAAAATAGATAAGTCCCCGGGGCCTGATGGGATTTATCCTAGGATTCTCTGGGAAGCCAGGGAAGAGATTGCTGAGCCTTTGGCTTTGATTTTTAGGTCATCATTGGCTACAGGAATAGTGCCAGAGGACTGGAGGATAGCAAATGTGGTCCCTTTGTTCAAGAAGGGGAGTAGAGATAACCCCGGTAACTATAGGCCGGTGAGCCTAACATCTGTGGTGGGTAAAGTCTTGGAGAGGATTATAAAAGATACAATTTATAATCATCTAGATAGGAATAATATGATTAGGGACAGTCAGCATGGTTTTGTGAAGGGTAGGTCATGCCTCACAAACCTTATCGAGTTCTTTGAGAAGGTGACTGAACAGGTGGACGAGGGTAAAGCAGTTGATTTGGTGTATATGGATTTCAGTAAAGCATTTGATAAGGTTCCCCACGGTCGGCTATTGCAGAAAATACGGAGGCTGGGGATTGAGGGTGATTTAGAGATGTGGATCAGAAATTGGCTAGTTGAAAGAAGACAGAGAGTGGTGGTTGATGGGAAATGTTCAGAATGGAGTTCAGTTACGAGTGGCGTACCACAAGGATCTGTTCTGGGGCCGTTGCTGTTTGTCATTTTTATAAATGACCTAGAGGAGGGAGCAGAAGGATGGGTAAGTAAATTTGCAGACAACACTAAAGTCGGTGGAGTTGTAGACAGTGCGGAAGGATGTTGCAGGTTACAGAGGGACATAGATAAGCTGCAGAGCTGGGCTGAGAGGTGGCAAATGGAGTTTAATGTGGAGAAGTGTGAGGTGATTCACTTTGGAAAGAATAACAGGAATGTGGAATATTTGGCTAATGGTAAAATTCTTGGTAGTGTGGATGAGCAGAGGGATCTCGGTGTCCATGTACATAGATCCCTGAAAGTTGCCACCCAGGTTGATAGGGTTGTGAAGAAGGCCTATGGTGTGATGGCCTTTATTGGTAGAGGGATTGAGTTCCGGAGCCATGAGGTCATGTTGCAGTTGTACAAAACTCTAGTACGGCCGCATTTGGAGTATTGCGTACAGTTCTGGTCGCCTCATTATAGGAAGGACGTGGAAGCTTTGGAACGGGTGCAGAGGAGATTTACCAGGATGTTTCCTGGTATGGAGGGAAAATCTTATGAGGAAAGGCTGATGGACTTGAGGTTGTTTTCGTTAGAGAGAAGAAGGTTAAGAGGTGACCTAATAGAGGCATACAAAATGATCAGAGGGTTAGATAGGGTGGACAGCGAGAGCCTTCTCCCGCGGATGGAGGTGGCTATCACGAGGGGACATAGCCTTAAATTGAGGGGTAATAGATATAGGACAGAGGTCAGAGGTGGGTTTTTTACGCAAAGAGTGGTGAGGCCGTGGAATGCCCTACCTGCAACAGTAGTGAACTCGCCAACATTGAGGGCATTTAAAAGTTTATTGGATAAGCATATGGATGATAAGGGCATAGTGTAGGTTAGATGGCCTTTAGTTTTTTTCCATGTCGGTGCAACATTGAGGGCCGAAGGGCCTGTACTGCGCTGTATCGTTCTATGTTCTATACCCAAGCCCTTTGTTTTATGCAATCACACCTGGAGCGAATGATTCTTTCCGCACATTCTTACAAATAAACTCAATATTGGGGTTTCGGTCCAGTATCCTGTCACTGTTGGAATCTGGTCTGGAATCGTAATAGCGCCCACATTGCCACCTCACCCTCATGGGCCCTTGAAGTTCCAGTCCTGAGACTCTGTTCATACTGCTTAGGAGTTGCCTGAATTTGCTCTTGAGTCGCTGTTCCATTTCAAACACGGTGTCCAGTTTTCTGACTGGTTTCTAGTCTTTCAGAGAACAAAGCTCATACCTGGTAATGGTGCCACCCTGCTTGTTGCTGGTGTCTTGCCGCTTTCTCCTTGT
Source organism: Scyliorhinus canicula (assembly GCF_902713615.1). Lineage (NCBI taxonomy): Eukaryota > Metazoa > Chordata > Chondrichthyes > Carcharhiniformes > Scyliorhinidae > Scyliorhinus > Scyliorhinus canicula. The sequence goes on along the minus strand of NC_052166.1, from coordinate 19,043,118 downwards.
GCTGACCCACCCTCGCCCTCCTTCACCTTGCTGCCAACGGGCAGGACGTTTTTAGCAAAGTAGCCCGGGTTGGTGATGTTACCCGCCGGGTCAAACTGAGCCACGACAATGGTGAGGCCTTTACCATCAGAAGCCAGCCCAACTCCGACCTCCTTGGACTCTCTCCAAACCAACTGTGTGAAATGACCTGCAGAGGAACAACAATCAAATGATTTACAAAGAGTTCAGAACAGTGCAGCCCACACATACAATCTGCCAACTAATAGTACTTGCCCAGCAGCACACAAGAAATAATCTTGTCATGGATCTCTCACCTAAGGCCGATACCAGAATTTGGAAGATGAAGCTACTCATTCACAGCTTGAGTGGAGATACCAGTAACAGCGACTTGCCTTTAACAAAGAATATCGTCCACTTCATAAAGGCTTAATTAACAAACTGGCAACAAACATGGGGAGGTGGTGGAATAGTGGTATTGCCATTGGACGGGTAAGCCAGAGGCCCAGAGAAATGCTCTGGGGACCCAGGTTCAAATCCTGCCACTGCAGATGGTGAAATGTGAATTCAATAGAAATCTGGAATTATAAGTGGGCAGCACAGTAGCACAGTGGTTAGCACAGTTGCTTCACAGCTCCAGGGTCCCAGGCTTGGGTCTGTGTGGAGTCTGCACGTTCTCCCCGTGTCTGCGTGGGTTTCCTCCGGATGTTCTGGTTTCCTCCCACAGTCCAAAATTGTGCAGGTCAGGTGGATTGGCCATGATAGAATGCCCTTAGTGTCCAAAAAAAGGTGAGGTGGGGTTACTGGGTTACGGGGATGGGATGGAGGCGTGGGCTTGGGTAAGATGCTCTTTCCAAGAGCCGGTACAGACTTGATGGGCCGAATGGCCTCCTTCTGCACTGTAAATTCTATGATTCTATATGACTATGAAACATTGTCAACTGGCCCACATGTGACTGCTGATCCACAGCAATGTGGATGACTCTTAACTGCCCCCTCAGGGGCAAGAAGGGATGGGCAGTAAATGCTGGTCCAGCCTGCAACCCCCACAAACAAAAAAAACAAATAAACTAGAAGAGATCGTCAATCGCTTGGTCAAAGAGGTGGGTTTTAATGGAAAGAGGTATTTGCAAAGGCACAATAGTTTAAAGGAGGTTAATTTCAGTAACCTAAACACCTGAAGACATATTGACAGCTGGGAGACATGCACAGAAAGCCAGGGTCAGCAGATTGGGGTTAGGAAAAGTGGGGGGAGGGTGGGGGCTGAAAGAGGGAAGAGGATAGGAGGAGGTGGAGAGGACCATCGGGGTATTAACAAAGATGTGCATGTTTGAAGTAAGAAGTCTGATAACACCAGTTTAAAGTCCAACAGGTTTGTTTCAAATCACTAGCTTTTGGAGCACTGCTCCTTCCTCAGGTGAAAGAAGAGGTAGGTTCCAGAAAGATTTAGATCGACAAAGTCAAAGATGCAAGACGAGACTTTAAATGCGAGCATTTGCAGGTAATTAAGTCTTTACAGAGCCGGAGAGAGGGGTAACCCCAGGTTAAAGAGGTGTGAATTGTCTCAAGCCAGGGGAGAAATTCTCCGACCCCCAGCAGGGTCGGAGAATCGCCTGGGGCCGCTGGAAATCCCGCCCCCGCCGTGGCAGAGATTCTCCGCCGCCTGGGAAGTGGCGGTGGCGGGAATCTCGCCACTCCGATCGTCGAGGCCCCTGCAGTGATTCTCCGGCCCGGATGGGCCGAAGTCCCGCCGCTGGGAGGCCTCTCCCGCCGCCGAGGTTTGAACCACCTCTGGTGGCGGCGGGATCGGCCCCGGGGTCCTGGGGGGGTGGGGGCGATCGGACCCCGGGGGGTGCCCCCACGGTGGCCTGGCACGTGATCGGGGCCCCCCGCTCAGACTCCGGGCCAGTGCCCTGGGTGCACTCTTTCTCCTCCGCGGCCACCACGGCCTCCGCCATGGCGGAAGCGGAAGAGAACCCCACATCGCGCATGCGCCGGCAGAGACGTCAGCGGCCAGCTGCCGCTGACGTCACCGCCGGCGCATGCGCTGACCGGCGAAAGCCTTTCGGCCAGCCCCGCTGCCGGGTGCGCCCTTTTTTTGTGCCAGTCTTCTGGTGCCAACCACTCCGGCGCGGGGCTAGCCCCCAAAGGTGCGGAGAATTCCCCACCTTTGGGGAGGCCCAACCCCGGAGTGGTTGGCTCCACTCCCCTACGCCGGGTAGGGGAGAATCCCGCCCCAGGACATTTGGTAGGATTTTGCAAGCCCAGGCCAGATGGTGGGGGATGAATGTAATGAGACATGAATCCAAGATCCCGGTTTAGGCTGTACTCATGTGTGCGGAACTTGGCTCTAAGTTTCTGCTCGGCGGGCAGGAATGTTCCCTTCCAGTCGGGGACCACTTCAGCAGTCAAGGGCTTTCAGCCTCTGATCTCCGGGTAAGTGTTCCCCAAGGCGGCCTTCAGGACGCGCAACAACGCAGAATCACCGAGCAGTGAATTTGTGACTGATGGGTGAGAAAGACATGGTGATGGGTGGGATACAGATGTCAGAGCTTTGGATGATCATAATTTTACAAAGGGTGAAAGGTGAGAGGCCAGTCATGAGGGCATTGGAGTATTCGAGACGGGAGATGACAAAAGCATGGATAAGAGTTTCAGCAGTAGACGGGTTGTGGCATTGTATGAAAGTGAGCTTGTAGCGTTGGACTTATATAAACTTTGTGATGGAGAGGTCATTGAGTAGGGAGCTCTGCTCGGAGTCAAATAGGATGGTGAGGTTGCAGTTGTTTTGATTCTGCCTCAGAAGGTAGCCTGGAACATTGGCAAGTGGGCCACTGGTGATGGATTTACAAGAGGAATTCAGTAATAGGAATTTGCAGCATCTTCCAGTGCTGGGAGCTGGCAGTCTAACACCACAGACACAGAGGAGGGGTTGGAAGAAATAGAAAAGTAGGACTAGATATTTTCAGCGTACATGTGAAAATTGACCCCAGTCAAAAACCCGTCCATGCCATTGTGGTATAAGAATGAAGTGAAGTGGCTTCAGAAGGCTTGCACCTGGCAAGCACACCTTCAACAGGAGCTCGGAGGTGAGCTCAGCATTCATGGTGTGGATACGCGTATTCAGGAGCTCGGAGGTGAGCTCAGCATTCATGGTGTGGATCCACGTATTCAGGGGAGAGAGAAGCTACAGGGATTTGATTCGGGGAACACCAGCTTGACTCAGGAGTATCGGGGTTTGACTTTGGGACATCAGGCTTGACTACAATGGTACCAGGGAGATCGGGGTCAGGCTCAATTCAAACTGGGGTAAGACTCGAAGGTAGACTGAGGTTAAGACTCAAAGGGAGACCAGTGTAAGACTCGGAGTACTGGGGTAAAACTCAAAGAGCACAGAGGTGAGACTCCAAGGGGACTGGGGTAAGATTCGGAGGGAACTGGGTAAGACTTGAGGAGGACTGGTGTGAGACTCGAGGGAGACCAGGATAAGACTCCAAGGAAGACTGGGGTGAGACTCGAAGGAAGGCCAAGGTAAGACTTGAGGGAGACTGGGATGAGACGTGAAGGGAGATTGGGGTAAGACTTAAAGGGAGACCAGGATAAGACTTGAGGGAGATTGGGGTAAAACTGGAAGAGAGATATGGGGTATGACTCCAGTGTGCCAGGGGCCTAGTCGGGTGAGACCAGTGGGTTGACTCTGGGAGATCGGGGTTTTGACTCCAAGGTGCTGGGGGGGTTGAGCCCATGGTAGCGGAGGCCTGGTCGGGCGAAATGGGGTCGGGGGGAGGGGGGTTTGGCGGCTCTCAAGTGTAAAAAGCCCCGTCCTTGAGGATGCCTTCTGCTGGCAGGTCATGGGCTTCTTAGAAGGGCCTCACGGAGGAAGAGAAGCCTGAGGCTGTGCAGTTCGGGGGAGGGGGGGGGGGTCATTATGGGCTGACAGTTCCACTCAAATTTGGTGGGGTGGGAGCGGGGCTTCTGGAGTTGGCATGTTGCCAAGGGCAAGGCTAATTGGAAAAACATGTCAGTCATCAATATACTGTTCCAGCCGAGACTGTTTAGCTGTTACTCAATTGACATGCCTAGAGTCAAACTAGTCTCGTAATTATACTGCAGGGATCAGTGCTTGCACTCCAGCTATTCACAATATATATTAGTGATTTAGACGTGGGAACTAAATGTAATATTTCCAGATTTGCAGGTGGCATAAAGCTGGGTGGGAGAGTAAGCTGTGTGGAATATGCAGAGATGCTTCAGTGTGATTTGGACAAGTTGGGTGAGTGGGAAAATGCAGATGCAGTATGATGCGGATAAATGTGAAATGATCCACTTTGGTAGCAAAAACAGGAAGGAAGGTTATCGGAATGGCTATAGATTAAGAGAGAGTAATGTACAATGAGACCTGGGTGTCATCGTACACCAGTCACTGAAGGTAAGCATGTAGGTGCAGCAGAATGTGAAGGAGGTAAACTGTATGTTGGCCTTCACAGCAACAGGATTCGAGTGCAGGAGCAGGGATGTCTTGCTGCAATTATACAGGGCCTTGGTGAGGCCACACCTGGAATATTGTGTGCAGTTTTGGTCTCCATGTCTGAGGAAGGATGTTCTTGCTTTGGAGGGAGTGCAGCAAAGGCTTGCCAGACTGATTCCTGGGATGGCGGGACTAACATATGAGGAGGGATTGAGTTGGTGAGGATTATATTCGCTGGAGTTTCGAAGAATGAGGAGGGGATCTCATAAAAACCTATGAAATTCTAACAGGAATAGACAGGGTGGGTGCAGAAAGGATGTTCCTGATGGTGGGCAGTCTATAACCAGGGGTCTGGGTTAAACCATTTAGGATTGAGATGAGGAGATATTTCAACCCAGAGAGTGGCAAGCCTGTGGAATTCTCGACCACGGAAAGCAGTTGAGGCAAAATCATTGTGGGCAGGATTCTTCGCCGGCTGACGCCGGAATTGGTGAACGCGATTGGGCAGAGAATTGGTTTCGGTGCCAGTTCACAATTTCCCAGTGCCTCGGCAGCAGCGTCAATGCATTCCAGAACCCAAGTACAGTAAACGCCATTGGCATATAATTAGTGGGCCTGACCCAGTATTCTCTGGGGCCTCCGCCGGAAAGCTGAAGAGCAGTGCAGGCAATGAAATCACTAACTTTTCACTTACTCTTTCCTAAAATCTGCCTCCTCAAACAAAAGTTTTTAAAGCAGCTTCTTTTAAAAGTGTCAGTGGCTACCTGAAAAAAGTCCGTGACGCTCGAAGGGGCTTCAAAAGGAGTGTTTTCTGCTGTGGAAAAGGTGAAGTGAAACCACTTAGCTGCTTTTGATGTGGTGAGCAGCGGTCAATCATAGCCAGAGTGTTTGTAAACATTGTGGTTGGCATCAAAGGAGAATAATGGAGATGCATTCAAGGTGAAGGGAAAGAAAAATAAACAATCCACAAAGCACCTGTGTCTCGACCAATGAAATTGTCACTGGCTGGTGAAATGTATTGCTGTGTGAAATTGAATGGAAGATTTGCATTTCAAAGGCTGTCAGGGGATTTCAAGCCCTTTCAAGTGTTCTGATTTTTCTCAGCCTCTGACATTTAGGTAATTTGGACATTCTGAATTCTCCCTCTGTGTACCCGAACAAGCGTCGGAATGTGGCGACTAGGGGTTTTTCACAGTAACTTAATTGCATGTCAATGTCAGCCTACTTGTGACAATAAAAATTATTTTAAAAAAATTAAAAATTAACTTGTAAACGCTGCTGCGTGTGTCCGATGGGGGGTAAGCGGCTTCTCCCCGGCATAATAATAATAATATAATAATATATATTATAATATATAATAATAACAATCTTTTTTGTCACAAGTAGGCTTACATTAACACTGTAATGAAGTTACTGTGAAAATCCCCTAGTCGCCACATTCCAATGCCTGTTTGGGTACACAGAGGGAGAATTCAGAATGTCCAATTCACCTAACAGCACACCTTTAGGGACCTGTGGGAGGAAACCGGAGCCCCCGGAGGAAACCCACGCAGACACGGGGAGAACGTGCAGACTCCGCACAGACAGTGACCCAAGGCGGAATTGAACCTGGGACCCTGGAGCTGTGAAGCAACAGTGCTACCCAGTTTGCTACCACACTGCCCATTAGGAAAGGGTAGGTGAAAATGCAGTGATTTGGCAACCTACTGCTTGGACTGTTCATCAGCATTCAGGCAGAGGGTGACTGATATCGGTGACTGATGGAAGTCTCTGATTGGATGGTGTGATAGGGATCTCTAGTGGGTGTGACTAATGGGAGATACTGATGGGGGGTCTAATTGGGTAGCTGGGGGGGAGCGGACCTTACCCCAAGATCCTAGATTGTTCCCTCCTCCTCTGCAGCCTTGCAGCGGGAGAAGGGCCCTACATCAGTGCCTTGACCCCCTTCATTCTCCTCGGGATCCACCATGGCAAGGCTGCGTTTGGTCAACCTTGCATCAAGGTCCACCTGGTGGATTTCCGGGGGGGCGGGGGGGGGCGGGAGGGGGGCGAAGCATCACGGTGAGCAGATACAGCCCATCTTCAAGCCCGTTAATTGCATGAGTATGCAATCTTTACATTGTTTTGCATGTTCCGGGCAGCGCGGGGCTTGGAGCATAGCAACGGGCGCCAATCCCGTTTTTCAGGGATGCTCCATTCTCCACCCGATTGGTATTCCTGACCGGAGCGGAAGTTAATGGAGAATCCCGCCCTCTGTCTTTTGAATCCTGATGCAATGTGTTTTATTCATGGTCCCAGAGTGACTGATCATTGCATGGACCAATCAGAAACTTACCACAATTCTTCTGAAACCCAGGAGAGGAGAAATCGTAATTTTTAATTTCATCGTACCAATAATCGACAACTTCCTTTCCTGCAAACATTGAGAGAATAATTTAATTAAACGCATTGCCATCTAAAAGACCAGGGTCTAAGTAACTTGTTTTAGAGACACATATCACAATTAAACAACAGTAATCATAATCTCCTATACAATAACAGATGACTGTGCTAAATCCATTATAATTAACCATGTTATGAAAAACTGCTGTAGGAATAAACTGTTATAAATTCATTTTAATGAATTCCTGTGATAATAAACTTCTGTTATACTGAACCCAATCCTGACAAACTTATGGTGAAAAAATTCTTGATAAATGTCCGGTCAAAATCCTGCTATAATAAATTACTGTAATTATAATATTCTGTGATAATGTAACTCTTATTAAAGCAAATCTCTGTTATGATACAGCTCTACTACAGTGAACTTCTATTCTAGATACTACATTATATCCATAACTAAGCTGCAGCTATATTTGACACTGATGTAATTAGGTTTTTTTCGAGTACGCTTCCATTGATATAATCTGAGGCTGCAGTATAAACAGAGCAAATAAGTATTTGCTCCCTGTCTTCAGATTCATATTTTTCACTCACATATGGAACATTATTTTCTGTAAAGATAAGCTTGCGAAGCGACATTATCAGGAATGCAAATATCTGGAATGGAGCTTGTGCCCAGCACCTTCTGACTGTCAGGTGTGAGTATTATCAGCTGAGGGAAAATGGGTGGCATGTTGGCACAATTGTTAGCACTGCTGCACCAGGGTTCAAATCTGGCCTTGGATGACTCTTGTGTGGCGTTTGCTCATTCCCCCAGTGCCCGCGTGGGTTTCCTCTGGGTGCTCCGTTGGCCAGCTTGCCATCCTCACTCGCTGCCATCCCGTTTGGCCTCAAATGTGAATAAACATTGTACAAGACACAGACATAATCAAGGGTGATACACCTGTGCGGTACTGAGGAAGAGCTGTACTGTCAGCAGTACCACCTTTCCCCTGTGCGGTACTGAGGGAGTGCTGTACTGTCAGCAGTGTCACCTTTCCCCTGTGTGGTACTGAGGGAGAGCTGCACTGTCAGCAGTAACACCTTTCCCCTGTGTGGTACTGAGGGAGAGCTGCACTGTCAGCAGTAACACCTTTCCCCTGTGTGGTACTGAGGGAGTGCTGTACTGTCAGCAGTACCACCTTTCCCCTGTGTGGTACTGAGGGAGAGCTGCACTGTCAGCAGTAACACCTTTCCCCTGTGTGGTACTGAGGGAGAGCTGCACTGTCAGCAGTAACACCTTTCCCCTGTGTGGTACTGAGGGTGTGCTGTACTGTCAGCAGTACCACCTTTCCCCTGTGCGGTACTGAGGGAGAGCTGCACTGTCAGCAGTACCACCTTTCCCCTGTGTGGTACTGAGGGAGAGCTGCACTGTCATCAGTACCACCTTTCCCCTGTGTGGTACTGAGGGAGTGCTGTACTGTCAGCAGTACCACCTTTCCCCTGTGCGGTACTGAGGGAGAGCTGCACAGTCAGCAGTACCACCTTTCCCCTGTGCGGTACTGAGGGAGTGCTGTACTGTCAGCAGTACCACCTTTCCCCTGTGCGGTACTGAGGGAGTGCTGTACTGTCAGCAGTACCACCTTTCCCCTGTGCGGTACTGAGGGAGAGCTGCACAGTCAGCAGTACCACCTTTCCCCTGTGCGGTACTGAGGGAGTGCTGTCCTGTCAGCAGTACCACCTTTCAATTGAGATTTTAAACTGAGACCCTCCGGATTGGAGATACACAATGCTAACTTGACAAAGAGTGGGGCAGTTCTCCTTTGCACCCTGGTCAATATTTACCGCTTAATATCACAGGTTATCTGGCGGTTATCACAGTGCTGTTTGTGGGTTCTTGCTGTGCACAAATTAGCTGCCGCATTTTCAATTCTGTCGAAAAGTGTTTCTGACGCAGAGGTGAGAGAACTGCCAACTGAATCAAGGCCACTGTCACCGCCATCCCTGTAAACAAGCACGCCAGGAAGATATTCTGGAATTTTTACAATTATAGTCTTTATTAGTGTACTAGGCTTCCATTAACACTGCAATGAAAGTTATTGTGAAAATCTGCTCGTCTCCACACTCCGGCGCCTGTTTGGGTACACTGAGGGAGAATTCAGAATGTCCAATACACCTGACTGTACGCTTTTCGGCAACCGGAGGGAGCCCACGCAGACACGGGGAGAACGTGCAGACTCCGCATGGACAGTGACCCAAGCCGGGAATCGAACCCGGATCCCTGGCGCTGTGAAATAACAGTGCGAACCACTGTGCTATCGTGCCACCCACATTTCACTGGGTATACTTTGGGAAGGGTGAGACTTTGTAGAATTGGAGTGTTGTCTTGAGCAAAGTGCATAGACTGCGGGAGGAACAAGCTCGATGGGCGGGCATCCTCTTCTGATGTCTCCAAACCCAACTTATTCTCTCCTTCTGATGTTAACCAGCGTGAGTGTTTCAGGCAGTGATGTGACGTACCTGTAACCGGCTGGCTGCCATGACCTTGCTGACACCAGATGTTCTCCCCGTAAGATGTGTCGCTGTGCTTCAATGTTCTGCAGCTTACCAGATGTTGTGCCCATTTCTCAGCCTTCTCGCTGATTACCGGGTTCAGGGTTAACGCCCCCGCTCCATGCTTTGCCCGATATTCATTCACAGATTTCAGCAACTGCGCGGCAAAACTTCCAGAACCTTCACCTGAAAGAAAGAGATTTCAGTAATGTACTGTGACTGGGAACCGCAGAGCCTGTAGAGTGAGGGAGCTCATCCTGAAGCGACACTATCTCTCTCTTTCTTTCTCTCCAGGGGAATGTGACTATGTGGCTACAATGTGGCAAAGCCCTGAGGTAATAGCCTACTTGATGTGTATGTCGGCCTTCCATCTTTTGTAAACTTGAGCTTACCCAAATCTCTGCTGTCTATATTCTAACCCATACCAAGTCCCATTCACCTGTCTTCTTTGAGCTTCATTGGTTTCTGCTTTGGCAAAGGTGGGTCGCACCTTGAGGCTCTCTCGTTTCCCAACTCAAAGCCACAAACTTCAGCAGTGCTGTTTGAGTGGAACCCAGTGTGCCCGAACATGCGCCGGAGTGTGGAGACTAGCAGATTTTAAAATTCCCAATCCCTGTTTACAAATCCTGCCAGGGTCTCACCCACTATTCTTCTTCATTTATTCTTGCAGGGAATGTTGGCGTGACTGACGATGCCAGCGTTTCTGCCCACCTCTAATTGCCCTTGAAAAGGTGGCGATGGGCGGTCTTTCCAGAGCTGATGCAGTCCGTGTGGCGAGAGCTTTTTGAAGCAGTTTTGGTAAAACTGAGTGGTTTGCTAGGCTATTCCAGAGGGCAGTTAAGAGTTAACCACATCACGGGTCTGCCGTCTCATGTAGACTAGATCCAGTAGGACAGCATGTTTCCTCCCGATAGAACCAGATGGATATTTGCAGCAATCTAGTAGTTTCATGAACACCATTACGTTCTACCTCGTTCTCCTCCTTTAAGGTGCTCCTTGACCTGAATGGTCAACTGAGCGCATCCTGTGGGGCGGATGACCATCTTTTCACAGTCATGTAACCTCATGCTAGACTGGACTTTTCCCAGATATCATAGAATTTACAATGCAGAAGGAGGCCACTCGGCCCATCAAGTCTGCACCAGCCCTTGGAAAGAGCACCCTACCTAAGCCCACACCCCTACCTTATCCCGCAGCCCCATCCAACCCAACCCCTGTGGACACTAAGGGCAATTTAGCATGGCCAATCTACCTAACCTGCACATCTTTGGACAGTGGGAGTAAACCAGAGCACGCGACGGAAACCCACGCAGACACGGGGAGAACGTGCAAACTCCGCACAGTGACCCAAGCCAGGAATTGAACCTGGGACTCTGGCGCTGTGAAGCAACTGCACTAACCACTGTGCTACCGTGCCACCCCAACTGTCCTTCTTGGCTGGATGGACTTTACCTTGAACTGGTAACTTGTGACACGGTTTGTGGGCTCTGGAGCAAGGCACTCACACTACATCCATCCCTCGTATTAGAGTTGCCAGCTCTGATTGCACTTACTTCTAGGGGGGATTCATCACATGACCTTCAGACACTAAACCCCAATGCTCTTGCAATTGGTCAACCAGCATGTCAATCCTTGAAGAACACCATCCCAATTAGCCGAGCAGATGAATTCTGACGATATCTCAAGCAGCCTTAATGTGAAACATTATTTGGCATACGACACAAGTCTTCGCCAGCGTTGTTTACAGCAGTGTCTGGGAGATGGATCCTTAATTCCGAGAGTATCCAGAACAATCCCAGAGGGTTGGCAACCCTATTCATCATGTGGCTATCTGCCTGTGGGTTGCACCTTGAGGCTCTCCCGTCTCCCAACTCAAATCCACAAACTTCAGCAGTGCTGTTGAGTGGAACACCGGAAGCTGGTGACATAGGGGTATTGTCACTGGACTAGTAATCTAAAGACCCAGCTCTCGAGACCCGGATTCGAATCCCACCATGGCAGATTCAATAAAAACATGTGGAATTAAAACCTAATGGCATGAAACGATGAGTGTGGCTCTAACACTAGAAACTTGACGCCATCTAGGACAAAGCAGCCCATTTGATTGTTATCCCTTCCACAAACATTCACTCCATCCACTATTGACATACAATATCCACAAATGTGTACCATCTACCAGATGCACTGCAGGAACTCACCAGGCTCCTTAGATGTTACCTTCCAAACCCCCGACCATTACCATCCAGAAGGTCAGGGGCAGCAGATAAACGGGAATCCCACCATCTGCAAATTCCCTCTGAGCTATTCACCACGATGACTCGAAAATATGTCGCCGACCCTTCGCTGTCACAGGGTCACAAACGCGGAACACCCTCCCTACCAGCACTGTGGGTGTACTTACACCACAGGGACTGCAGCAGTTCAAGAAGGCAGCTCACTACCACTCTCTGAAGTGCAATTAGGGATGGGTAATGAATGCTGCCTGAGCCAGCGACACCCACATCCCACGAATGAATAAAGAGAAACCTCCAATCCTGGCAAATTTCCTGGCAACCACCTTACAAAGAAATATTTATCTACACGTAATTATAGTAATCACTTATTGTCACAAGTAGGCTTCAATAAAGCTACTGTGAACAGCCCCTAGTCGCCACATTCCGGCGCCTGTTCGGGGAGGCCGGTACGGGTACACGTATTTGTGGATGTGGTGATTTCCTGGTAGGGATTTAGAGAAATGCATTGACAATCTTTCTTCTCCAAGTGAAACTGTTTCATTGGGTCGATTTCCCCGAAAGATTATTCAAGAAGTGAGGCTGCGCTTCAGAGAACAAAGCTCATACCTGGCAATGGTGCCACCCTGCTTGTTGCTGGTGTCTTGCCGCTGTCTCCTTGTGCTGACCCATCCTCGCCCTCCTTCACCTTGCTGCCAGCAGGCAGGACGTTTTTAGCAAAGTAGCCCGGGTTGGTGATGTTCCCCACCGGGTCAAACTGAGCCACGACAATGGTGAGGCCTTTGCCATCAGAAGCCAGCCCAACTCCGACCTCCTTGGACTCTCTCCAAACCAACTGTGTGAAATGACCTGCAGAGGAACAACAATCAGGTGATTTACAAAGAGTTCAGACCCACAGCTTCTGCCATCCAATAATATCCATGTGTTGTGTCTTCCATGGAGCCCAGGGCCTAAGACAGCTTCAATCATTTTTTACAGAACCACCTTTTTTGTGGAGAGTCAGGACTAATGTTGGGTTGTGACCCTGAATGGTAGAACAGAAAATCTCCCAGTAATCAAAGAGGACTGACGGGATAACATGGCCAGTTTGTCAGAGCAAGGATTCCTGTTTCAAATGGACCGTGGCAGTGAAGCTCACTTGGATCTTCAGGCTGCAGCACACACAAAAATGGTGAGGAGACCCGGGAAGGCTGCACCTCCGGGTCTCTCGCTGTTACCTGGAGATCCAGCTGAGGAAAATGAGGGGCTGCAGCGATGTGATCTCTCCCAAGGACTGGAGGTAGACACAAGGGGCAGGATTCTCCGGGAATTGGCAGGGGGGGGGGGAAAGAAACAGCACAGTGGAGTGGCGGGAACCACTCTGGCGTCGGGCCAACCCAAAGGTGCAGAGGGGCTACGATGGCGGCGGAGTGGTTTGCAACCCGCCACTCCTGACTCCACTCACAACTGGTCCTTGACGAAATCGGAAGGAGGCAGTTATACTGAACACGAAGAGAATAAAGTTTTATCACTGAGCTGAACAAAGGGCTTCAGCATTCAAAACAAAATGAGGAAATCAACCAAGTAATTGCGTAACGATAGTTAAAAAGATCCTTCTCCCCACCCATCATCACCCCATTCCCATTTCCCCCCACATCTATCCTCATCCCATCCCCACCCTACCCCATCCTCATCTCATTCCCTCCCTACCTCCAGCCTGACCCCATCACTCCCTATTCGTTCCTTACCCCCATCCTCATTGCACCCCTCCATAACCCCTCCCTACCCACATCCATACCCGAGTCCCTCCCTATTGCTAATCTCATCCCATCCATTCCCCATCCACTCCCTTTCTCCATCCTCACCCCATTCCCCAAATCCCTCCCTACCTCCAGCTTCACTCCATCCCTCCCCACCCCTCCGTAACCAATCCACACCCATCCCTCCCTACCCCTATACTACTCACCCCCTCGGCATCCTCTCTCCACCCCATCCTCCCACAGCCCCTCTCCATCCTCTCCCTACCCATATCTTCCCCCCACCCTCTCCCTGTTCTCTCCCTAACCCTAATGTTACTCCATCCCCTCCCCGCCCTCTCCCCTAAACCTAATCTCACCCCTCCCCTCCCCGCCCTCTCCCCTAAACCTAATCTCACCCCACCCCCTCTCCGCCCTCTCCCCTAAACCTAATCTCAGCCCACCCCCTCCCCGCCCTCTCCCCTAAACCTAATCTCAGCCCACCCCCCTCCCCGCCCTCTCCCCTATACCTAATATCACCCCACCCTCTCCCCTAAACCTAATCTCACCCCACCCCCTCCCCGCCCTCTCCCCTGAACCTAATCTCAGCCCACCCCCCTCCCTGCCCTCTCCCCTAAACCTAATCTCACCCCACCCCCCTCCCCGCCCTCTCCCCTGAACCTAATCTCAGCCCACCCCCTCCCCGCCCTCTCCCCTAAACCTAATCTCAGCCCAACCCCCTCCCCGCCCTCTCCCCTGAACCTAATCTCAGCCCACCCCCCTCCCCGCCCTCTCCCCTAAACCTAATCTCACCCCACCCCTCTCCCCGCCCTCTCCCCTAAACCTAATGAAAATCGCTTATTGTCACGAGTAGACTTCAATGAAGTTACTGTGAAAAGCCCCTAGTCGCCACATTCCGGAGCCTGTCCGGGGAGGCTGGTACGGGAATCGAACCGTGCTGCTGGCCTACTTGGTCTGCTGTAAAAGCCAGCGATTTAGCTGAGTGAGCTAAACCAGCCCCTAATCTCATCCCACCCCCCCTCACTCTCCCCTAAACCTAATCTCACCCCACCCCCCCTCACTCTCCCTTAAACCTAATCTCACCCCACCCCCGCCCCACCCTCTCCCCTAAACCTAATCTCGCCTCACCCTCTCCCTGCCCACTCTCTACCCCTATTTTCATCCCACCCCCTCCCCATCCTCTCCCTATGCTCACCCTATCCCCTCCGTGTCTCCTCTCCATCATCATCCTCACCCACCCCATCCCAGCATGCTCCCCTCCCAATCCCCTTCCTCACCCCCACCCCTCTAATCCCCATCTCCCCATTCTCCCCACACCCCCACATCACTGTGCTCATTGTTCCAGGGTTCCTTTCCCATTAATGAGGATCGATCCATGGTTGCAGTAATTGGACGAGGATCATCCTTTCAGACTTACTGTTGTTTCTCTCCTTAATAGTCTTAGAACTGATTATAAATTGATTATAAAATAAAATTACCACAATTCTTCTGAAATCCAGGAGAGGCGAAATTGTAACATTTAATTTCATTGTACCAGGAATCAGCAACTTCCTGCCCTGTGAACATTGAAACATTGACAGAAACAGAAAGGCAATTAGTTTCCAGAAAATTTAATTTAAGGGAAAGCCATTAGCAAGCAGGATTGTGTTCTGAGGAGTTCCCCACAGATATAACAACATTCTCCCCCACAATGGTTCACGGGAACTAAACAAAGACTGAACATTGGAAAGTGGAACATTTGGCTGAGGGTATATCACAGACCTTTAACCACTCCTTCTGTGTGAACACCTCTCTGTATTCTTGGCCTCAATATCTCCATTGATCTCTGGTGAAATTTCCTCAATCTCCTTTGTGTCTAAAATTCAATTTTGCCAAAATTTCTGCCATGTCAACAAGTGACAACTAGCCTTAAAGGCAGAGGGATCTATCACATGCCCCTTCATAGAATTTACAGTGCAGAAGGAGGCCAGTCGGCCCATTGAGTCTACGCGGGCTCCCGGAAAGAGCACCTCACCCAAGGTCAACACCTCCACCCTATCCCCATAACCCAGTAACCCCACCCAACACTAAGGGCAATTTTGGACACTTAGGGCAATTTATCATGGCCAATCCACCTAACCTGCACATCTTTGGACTGTGGGAGGAAACCGGAGCACCCGGAGGAAACCCACGCAGACACGGGAGGATGTGCAGACTCCGCACAGACAGTGACCCAAGCCGGAATCGAACCTGGGACCCTGGAGCTGTGAAGCAATTGTGCTATCCACAATGCTACCGTGCTGCCCTAAAGGGGCATTTAAAGGATTGTCAAGATGGTTTGGGGCTCTAATTCATTTCCCTTCATTCCAGACTGTGGAACACCAACTGACACAAGTATGAAGGATATTGTGGAAGGATAACAAGAGGCAAAATGGTTCAGTTTGGCTCTCCTCAGCTTCTCCAACTATTGGCACTGCTGCATTATTATTCATTTGGAGCTCATTCACCCTTCATGCTGCAGCATCTCCTGGAAGGCTGCAACACAATCTGTTGCTTTTTCCTGGCAGTGGCCCCATCGTTCTGCAGAGCTGAGATTCTGCTGGAAGCCCACCCTGAACATGTCATGGACCCTCATTTGGGAAAATATGTCAGGGTTGTAGTGCTAACAATTATACTCAAAGACGAGAGACTAGTACAATAGAGGCTTTATTGCTGTGCGATGCTATTCCTCCATCTGCAACTGTAGACTAAGGTCTGAGTGACTCACACGCATATTTATACACAAGCTCCCTGTGGGCGAAGCTAACCGGCAGGGGCTTACCGGAGGAACCTGTATTACAGGTACAGGCATACATCCCCCTACTGCAAGTACACATCACTACAGTGGTTATATCACCACATTCACCCCCTGTAAAAAATGAGTCCGGTGGGGGTGACGTGTAACTATAATAAAAAGGATGAGCTATTTATAAGAGGGTCCAAACAAAGAAAACCAAGAGTCCATCCGTTTAGCAGGTTACAGGTTGAGCCGAATCGGTGGTCGAACATTCCGCTGTGATCGGCGTAGCTGTGGTGGCGATGTCGGCACAGGCGGTGATGGCAACGATGGTGCTGGTGTCGGCGGTGTTGGTGCTGGCTGCTGGCGGGATGACTCCGAGAGCGAGCCAAAATCTTCTGTGTCCTCCAGTGTGTCGGGGGACGAGGGATGGACCTGGTGGGGACGAATAGGGGGACGCTGGGGAAAAGGAGGTTGGCGCGGGGGGAAAAGGGGGCGTGGGCATGGGATCGGCACCTGAGGGAGCCAGGTCCCTGAGCGAGACTGTGTCCTAGCGGCCGTCGGGGAACTCCACGTAGGCATACTGAGGGTTGGCGTGGAGAAGGCGTACTTTGTCCACCAGGGGTTCCGCCTTGTGGTGCCGGACATGCCTACGGAGAAGGACTGGGCCCGGAGTCATGAGCCATATCGGGAGCGACACCCCGGATGTAGACTTCCTTGGGAAGGCAAAAACACGTTCATGAGGTGTACTGTTAGTTGCGGTGCACAGTAGCGACCGAATGGAATGGAGCGCGTCAGGGAGGACCTGCTGCCAGCGAGCGGCTGGGAGGTTCCTGGACTGGAGGGCCAGCTGGATGGCCCTCCATACCGTCCCGTTCTCCCTCTCTACCTGCCCGTTTCCCCGGGGGTTGTAGCTGGTCGTCCTGCTGGAGGCGATACCTCTGCTGAGCAGGAAATGACGCAGCTCATCGCTCATGAACGAGGATCCCCTGTCACTGTGGATGTAGTCGGGGAAACCGAACAGGGCGAAAATGGAATCCAGGGCCTTGATGACGGTGGCAGATGTCATATCCGGGCATGGGATGGCGAAGGGGAACCTAGAAAATTAATCGCACACTAAGGATGTAGGTGTTGCGGTCGGTGGAGGGAAAGGGCCCTTTGAAGTCCACGCTGAGGCGTTCAAAGGGGCGGGACGCTTTCACCAGGCGCGCGCGATCTGGCCGGTAGAAGTGCGACTTGCACTCGGCACAGATCTGGCAGTCTCTGGTGACTGTCCGTACTTCCTCGACGGAGTAGGGCAGATTGCGGGCTTTGATTAGATGGTACAAGCGAGTGCCCCCGGATGGCAAAGGCTCTCGTGCAAGGCACGGAGCTGGTTCACTTGTGCGCTGGCACATGTACATCGGGAGAGGGCGTCTGGGGGCTCGTTGAGCTTGCCGGGGTGATACAAGATCTCGTAGTTAAAGGTGGAGAGCTCGATTCTTCACCGCAAGATTTTGTCATTCTTGATCTTGCCCCGCTGCGTGTTGTTGAACATGAAGGCTACCGACCGTTGGTCAGTGAGGAGAGTGAATCTCCTGCCGGCCAGGTAATGCCTCCAGTTCCGCGCCGCTTCAGCGATTGCCTGGGCCTCCTTTTCAACAGAGGAATGCCGAATTCCGGAGGCGTGGAGGGTGCGTGAAAAGAATCCCACGGGTCTACCTGCCTGATTCAGCGTGGCGGCAAGTGCGACATCTGAAGCGTCGCTTTCTACTTGGAAAGGCAGTGTCTCGTCTACTGCGTGCATCCCCGCCCTGGCTATGTCAGATCGAATGCGGGCGAAGGCCTGTTGTGCCTCGGCCGAGAGGGGAAAATGTGTGGACTGGATAAGTTAGCGGGCCTTGTCCGTGTATTGTGGGACCCACTGGGCGTAATAAGAAAAGAACCCAAGGCAGCGTTTGAGGGCCTTGGGGCAGTGGAAGCTCCATGAGGGGGCGCATGCGGTCGGTTGTAAATTATACAGCCCTGTTTAGAAAATGGGAGAGGAATAACCCCAACGACCGCAGCCCTATCAGCCTAATGCTAGCAGCAGGGAAAGAGACATTGAGCAAGTTTTTACCCCAAAAAATGAGTGGATTTGGGTCGAATTAAGTTTTATGTTAAAATGCAAAAAATCCAACCCCAACCCACCCACTTGAAATTTTGGAAGGAGGCAGGATGGAGAGTGGGCAACAAGTCCGGTCAAAGGAGACATGTTGGAAAATATTGCAATGAACCTGCATGCTTCATATTTAACCATTAAAATCTAACCCTGGCTGGTTGAGTGTTCCAGGCCTAAGGAAAGCCAACGGAAAATGGGAATCAAGTGCTGCCGGATCACAAAGGTTGATTTTTATTCTCTGATGAGATGTGGGAACTACTGGTAAGGCTAGCATTGTTTTTCATCCCTAATTTCCCAGCAGGAAGTGGTGGTGAGCTGCATTCTTGAATTGCTGTAGTCCATCTGGTGCAGATTACACCTAGACTGCTGTAAGGGAGGGAGTTTCAGGGTTTTGATGAGTGACAGTGAAGGAACAGCGATATATTTCCAAGTCAGGGTGCGGTGTGATTTGGTGGGGAATAGACAGACGGGTGGTCGTATTCCCAGGCATCTGCTGCCCTTGTCCTTCTAGATGTTAATGGTCATAGGTTTGTACGATGTTGTTGAAGGAGCCTTGGTGGGTTTGTATTGTGCATCTTATAGAATCATAGGATCCCTACAATGTAGAATAATAATAATCTTTATTGTCACAAGTATGAAGTGACTGTGAAAAGCCCCTAGTCGCCACATTCTGGCGCCTGTTCAGGTAAGCTGGTACGGGAATTGAGCCCACGCAGCTGGCCTTGATCTGCATTACAAACCATCTGTCTAGCCCATTGAGCTGAAGGAGGCCATTCAGCCCATCAAGTCTGCACCGACCCTCTGAAAGAGCATCCTACCTATGCTCAATCCACCACCCTATCCCCGTAACCCCACCTAGGAGCAATTTAGCATAACCTAATCTGCACATCTTTGGACTTTGGGAGGAAACCGGAGCACCCGGAGAAAACCCACGCAGACACAGGAAGAATGTGTAAACTCCACACAGACTGTCACCAGAGACTGGAATCGAACCCGGGTCCCTGGTGCTGCGAGGTATTACTGCTTCACTAATCCTTTAATATCAAACACCATCATGACGCTTCCAATCTCCTTTACAAGGCCTAGGATCTCCCCTCTTGACCCTTTTGATCTCCCCCACCCCAGTCCCAAATCTGTCCCCAACTTCTGAATTCACCAGACCTCAGCCTCTGACCTGTCTCTGACCTCAACTCTTGCAATCTTCATAACCAGAGCATTCAATCTGCCTTAGACCTTCAATCTCTGCCCTGACCACCCCCCCCCCGCCATGTTTCGACCTCCAATCTTCCATTCCCTACCCTTCTGGCTTCCACGACCCTGATCTCTGACCTGTTTCAGGCTTCCACGACCCTGATCTCTGCCCCCAATCTGACCTCTCCATTGTTGCCTGTGTGGTAGTCACCACTAGTAGTATATTACATGTATTATGGCACTGCCCGCATAGTCGAGGTACGTGGGTAAATCCTTGCCTGCTGGCTCCGCCCAGTAGGCGGCGTATAAATGTGTGTGCTCGCCGGTGCTGCAGCCATTCTGGTTCCAGCGACAGGAGGCACCACATCTTGCTCAATAAAGCCTCGATTATTCCACTACTCTCGTCTTTGTGGTAATTGATAGTGCATCAATGTTGAGCAAGATTTTTTAAAACGATGGATCTTCACATCAAGCCTGATCATCTGCAGCTAAGCCCTCAAGCAGCCAATGCTACGTCCGACTTTGACCACTGGCTAGCCTGCTTCGAAAGCTACCTCAGAACAGCCACTGAAGTACCCTCGGACTCATAGAAGCTCCAAGTCCTCTATTGACGGGTGAGCCCTGACATTTTTCCTCTCATCCGAGATGCGCCCACCTAGTCCGAAGCGATTGAGCTCATGAAGGGACATTACATTCGACCAGTCAATCAAGTATACGCCAGGCACCTCCTGGCCACGACACAGCAACTCCCCGGGGAGTCTCTGGACGATTTTTGGTGTGCCCTGCACATCCTAGGTAGGAACTACGACTGCCAGGCAGTTTCAGTAGTCCAGCACACAGAACTTTTAATTCAAGATGCTTACGTTACGGGCATGAGGTCTACGTACGTCCACCAGCGGCTACTGGAAGGGGGTACGCTTGATCTTGCGGGAATTAGGCAGCTCGTTAACTCGTTAGAAGTGGCCTCCCGTAACGTTCAATCCTACGTCCCCGACCGCATGGCACACTCGTGGGCATCGTTGGCCCCACCAGCTGCCGACTCTGGCTCACTGTAAGCCTGCGCCGTGCGGCAGCCAGCCAACTCTGGGGGGCCCAATTGCTATTTTTGTGGGCAAAACAAACCACCCAGGCAGCGCTGCCCGGCGCGGAGCTCGACCTGCAACGGCTGTGGGAAGAAGGGACACTTTTTTCTGTTTGCCAGGCCCGAACCGCTCACGTGCGACCCGCCATCTTCCTCACCGCAATCCACATGCGGCTCGTGGGCGGCGCCATCTTTGATGCCGCCCGCCATGTGCGCCCCATTTTGGGCGGCGCCTCAGGAGCCCTGTTCGTCTGGCCGTTCATCGCCTGCCGCTACCCCCACCACCGCTGACCAGCCTGGGACCTCCCAGCATCTGCTGCAGCTCACCTCTATCACCCTGGACCAGTCACGGCCCCGCAACCTCGCAACCGCGACGACGACGATGAAGATCGATGGGCACGAGATTATCTGCCTTTTTGACTCCGGGAACACAGAGAGCTTCATCCATCCCAGTACGGTAAGGTGTTGCTCCCTTCCGGCACACCCCGTCACCCAGACAATCTCCCTGGCCTCTGGTTCCCATTCCGTGGAAATCCGGGGGTACTGCATCACGACCCTCACCGTCCAAGGCTTAGAGTTCAGCAACTTCCAGCTCTACGTCCTCCCCAACCTCTGCGCTGCCCTGTTACTCGGCCTGGACTCTCAGTGCCATCTCCAAAGCCTAACCTTAAAATTCGGCGGACTCCTACACCCCTCACCGTCTGCGGCCTCATGACCCTTAAGGTCGATCCACCTTCCCTGTTTGCGAACCTCACGCCGGATTGCAAACCCGTCGCCACTAGGAGCAGACGGTAATGCCCAGGACAGGACCTTTATCAGGTCGGAGGTCCAACGCCTTCTGCAGGAAGGGGTCATTGAGGCCAGCAACAGCCCCTGGAGAGCTCAAGAGGCACCACATCTTGCTCAATAAAGCCTTGATTAGTCCACTACTCTTGTCTTTGTGGTAATTGATAGTGCATCAGCCTGGCTCTGGACTCTGATGCTTCTCCCAACATCAGCCATCCTGTTCCATCACCCCAATCTTCACCGGCTCCGAGTTGCTGCTCCCTGGCTGTAGCCTGATGGTGCAGGCTTTACCCACCCGACTGCTAGGCAGCTTCTCAATCTGGTCAAGGAGCAGAGATAACATTTGATTAAATTAGCCAGAACTGTTCCTTCCCTGCTCCCTCGGTCTTTGCGTTAATATCCCGCCCAATCATCTGGGACAAAATTAATTGAAGTTAAGAAAGTGTGAGTTAATAAATGAAAGTCAGCATTTGTTGAAGGCAGATCAGGTGTTTGACAAAGTACTACATGATCGACTTGTTTGTAAAATGGAATTAAAAGAGCAAAGGCAGGACGGAGAGCAGATTGGCTAAGGGGCTAGGGGCTAAGTAGTGGTGAATGGTTGTATATCAGATTGGAAGCAGGTATATAGTGGTGTCCCCCAGGGCCTGATGTTAGGAGCCAGTGTGATTTTAATATTTGTGAATGACCTAGATGTTGGTGCACAAGACATAATATCAAAGTTTGCATGTGATACAAAGCTGGGAAATGTAATAAACAATAAGGTGGAGAGCAGCAGACATCAGGACGAAGGCTGGCGAAACGGGCGGGTTCAATTTAATGCAAAAAAAGCATCAAATGGTACATGTCAGCATGGTAGCATAGTGCTACTGCCTCACAGCTCCAGGGACCCAGGTTCAATTCCGGTCTCGGGTGACTGTCTGTGCAGAGTCTGCACGTTCTCCCTGTGTCTGCGTGGGCATCCTCCGGGTGCTCTGGTTTCCTCCCACAATCCGAAGATGTGCAGGTTAGGTGAATTGGCCATGATAAATTGCCCCTTAGGGTTAGTTGGGGTTACGGGGATAGGGTGGAGGCGTGGTCTTAAGTAGGGTGCTCTTTCCAAGGGCAGGTCCAGACTCGATGGGCCGAATGGCCTCCTTCTGCACTGCAGGGATTCTATGTTTGTAGGAAGAATGAGGAGAGGCAATATGATCTAAAAGGTATAATGTTAAATTCTGCAGGGACAGAAAGACCTGTGGGTGGATGGACACAAATCTTTAAGGTGGTAGAACTAGTTGAGGAAGCTGTTACAGCGCATGGAATACTTGATTTTGTTAGCACAAGGATAGACTACAAAAGTAAGGCAGTTATGCAAATCCATCAAAAAAACCATTGTTTTTTTTAATAAATTTAGAGTACCCAATTAATTTTTTCCAATTATTGGCAATTTAACGTGGCCAATTCACCTAGCCTGCACGTCTTTGGGTTCTGGGGGTGAAACCCATGCAAACACGGGGAGAATGTGCAAATTCCACACGGACAGTGACCCAGAGCCGGGATCGAACCCGGGACCTCGTCGCCATCAGGCAGCGGTGCTAACCACTGCGCCACCGTGCTGCCCTACAAAAAAACCATTGATAAGGCTCATTTACATTTCTGGGTGCCGCACCTTCGGAAAAATGTCAACATCTGGAAGGGATGAAGGGGACATCCATAGAATCCCTACAGGGCAGAAAGAGGCCATTCGTCCCATCAAGTCTGCACCGACCCTTGAAAGAGGCCCTAGGCCCACTACCCTGCCCTATCCTCATAACCTCATAACCCCACCAAACCTGAACATTTTTGGATTGCGGAGCACCTGGAGGAAACCCACTCATAAAACGGAAGAACGTGTAAACTCCACACAGACAGTCACTCAAGGTTGGAATCGAACCCGAGTCCCTGGCGCTGTGAGGCAGCCGTGCTAACCACTGCGCCACCACACTAGAATGGCACAGGGGATGTAAGACTTCAGTTATTTGGAAAACTAGATAAGCTAGGGTCATTCTCCTTACAGCAGGGAATGTTAAACAGAGATACAGACATATGAATTAGGAGCAGAGATGAGACATTCAGCCCCTCAAGCCTGCTCCACCATTTAATAAGATATTTTGAATTCCATTTTCATCGACCCCCAATAACCTGTGATTCCCTTGCCGAACAAGAATCGCTTTACCTCCGACTTAAAAATATTCAATGGCTCCACCTCCACTGCCTTCTGACGCAGAGGGTTTCAATGTTGGACAGTCCTCGGAGAGAAAATATTTCTCCTCATCTGTGATGAAGATAGGAATTTCACATATATTGTCGGTATTTTTTGCAGTAAGGGTCAGCGCCGGCCCTAGGGTTGCTGGCGCCGCGGGCAAGCTGAACTTCGGCGCCCTTGGGGGGGGGCCGAGGGGGGGGGGGGGCGGGGCGGGGGGACCCGAGGGGGGCGGGGGGGGGCGGACCCGAGGGGGGGGCAGACCCGAGGGGGGGGCGGACCCGAGGGGGGGGGCGGGGCAGACCCGAGGGGGGGGCGGACCCGAGGGGGGGGGCGGGGGGGGGACCGGGGCGGGGGGGGGAACCGAGGGGGGGGGGGGCGGACCGAGGGGGGGGGGCGGACCGAGGGAGGGGTGGGGGGGGCGGGCCGAGGGAGGGGGGCGGACCGAGCGGGGGGGCCGCCCTGGGGGAGGGCGGCCACCGCGCATGCGCTGGTTGGCACCTGCCCAACTGCGCATGCGCGGGACCCGAGTCTCTGGCGCCCCCTAGCACATGGCGCCCCGGGCGACTGCCCGAGTTGCCGGTGCCTTGAGCCGGCCCTGGTAAGGGTTAAAAACCTGGATCAGAGGTGCTTTTAAAGAATCCTGGGTTGAAAGTGTTTGGGAGCCAGGGGTGTAATTAAAACATCGTAAATAGCCTGGGTAATGGACCATTGTTTGGATTCCCTGTGGAGTTAATTAGAATTCAGCTTGGGAAGATGATTGCTGGGAGGAGCCACAAATGCAGGCAGTGGTTAGCACTGTTACTTCACAGTGCCAACGTCCCAGGTTCGATTCCCTCTTGGGTCACTGTCTGTGTGGAGTCTGCACGTTCTCCCCGTGTTTGTGTGGGTTTCCTCCGGGTGCTCTGGTTTCCTCCCACAGTTCAAAGATGTGCAGGTTAGGTGGATTGGCTATGCTAAATTTCCCTTTAGTGTCCAAAAATGTTAGCTGGGGTTACTGGGTTACGGGGATAGGGTGGAGATGTGGGCTTAAGTCGGGTGCCCTTTCCAAAGGCTGGTGCAGACTCGATGGGCCAAATGGCCTCCTTCTACACTGTAAATTCTATAATTCTATGATTTTGCAGGAAAGCAGTGTTAGTTGAGTGTTGGTTAGAGATGTGAGCAGATGTCACACATCTCAGGTCAGTTAAAACATATGTCTGCCGATAGATCAGCAGTTTCTTTCCAAGTAGTTCAGAAGAGTATAATTAGAAGGTGAGTTGAAGCAAGCTGAAACAGTTCTGAAGAAATACAGCTAGAATTTCTGCATGGTACTGACAGGA
This sequence comes from Scyliorhinus canicula, assembly GCF_902713615.1. Taxonomy (NCBI): domain Eukaryota; kingdom Metazoa; phylum Chordata; class Chondrichthyes; order Carcharhiniformes; family Scyliorhinidae; genus Scyliorhinus; species Scyliorhinus canicula. The sequence continues at coordinate 19,018,276 of NC_052166.1, read as the reverse complement.
CACAGGTCTTTTCTTTAAAACAGTCTCAAAGAACAGCAGATATTCTAACCCTAACCCTAACTGTATTTTAACAGTGGATTGAGAGCGGAGATACTTTGTTGTTTGAATGGGATAGCAGTTAGGTTATTGTATTCACTACATTGATTAGCATTATTTAAGGGGTAACTGTAAGCTATTTTCTGGTGTGATGTTTAAGATATTTTAATACTGTATTAATAATAAAGTTTGTTTTAATACACCATATCCCTATTCATTGAAGTATAACCTTCCTACTTTTGTATTCAATTTGCTTGCAGTAAGTGATAACGTTCTATTTATTGGCTTTCATAATTACTTGCTGTACCTGTATACTGGCCTTTTGTGGTTCATGCACCAAGATACCCAGATCCCTCTGCAGCTCGGGGCTCTGCAGTCTCCAACCATATGTTTCTCTTTTTCTTCTTTTGCCAAAATGGGCAGCTTCACATTTTCCCAAATGGACGACTTCCTACTTTCCCACAATACACTCCACAGAATCCTTACAAGGCAGAAGGAGGCCATTCGGCCCATTGAGTCTGCACCGACCATCTGAAAAAGCGCCCAACCTAGGCAAACTCCCCCGCCCTATCCCCGCAACCCCACCTAACCTCCACACCCTTGGACACTAAGGGGCAATTTTACCATGACCAACCCACCTCGCCTGCACTTCATTGGGAGGAAACCGGAGCACCCGGAAGAAACCCACACAGACACGGGGAGAAAGTGCAAACTCCACACAGACAGTCACCCAAGGCCTGAATTGAACTCGGGTCCCTGGTGCTGTGAGACTGCAGTGCTAACCACTCTGCCATTGTACCGCCTTTTCCCAGATCTTTGCCCATTCACTTAACCTTTCTATGGGTGCAATCTACCAGCCGCATTGCATTCGAGTGATAATCAACGTAGCCTGTAGATGCTGGGGGAGGCCTCCCATGGGCTTTCTGGCAGCCTTTACACCTCGTGGGATATACCCACGTGCCGCAAGACGTCAGAATCAGAATCCCGTCCAAAAGGGCCATGGCCAAACAGTGTGTCTATGTAAGTTTTAAACCCACGTAGGCAGGCTGACCTGGGATCTACCACCCACCCAGCGAGACTGCACCTGTGCGCTGTTCAGTGCTGGTCCACACAAACGTGGACAAGGCGGAACGGCACCGATGAGTCTACCGGGCCACCAGAAGCCCCTGGTTGGCCAGGAATAGTGCAGGACGGCTCACTGGCCCTCTCCCTGGAACATGGGCACCTTGGCACTGCCACCCTGACACAGTCTAGGTGGCATTGTCAAGCTGGCAGGAACACTGCTGGGATGACATGGTTGCAGTGCAAGGGTGCCAGGGTGGCACTGCCAAGGGTCAGGCCCTGAGTTGGGGCCATGACCATGAAAGGAGGGTGGAAGGGAGGTATGAAGGGAAGGGGCATGCAGGGCAGGTAAGTGGGGGCCTCTGGAAGGTTGGGGTGGGGGGGGGTGATGGGTAGGGGTGCTGGAGTGGGGGGACTGAAGAGGGTGTCCCCCAGGAACCCTATAGCGGGGTCTCCGCGCTTGGGCGTGGGGTGTAGTAATGCCCATGTGTGTGGGGTGTGACATTGCCCATGGATGGGGAGTGTGGGGGACCCACAAGCTCACTTAGAGATCAGGCATCCTTTCATAATGGTGGCTTTATCAGATGCCTTCTGGAAACCCACATACAGTACATCCAATGGTTTCCCTTTATCCTCAGCATATGTTACTTCCTCAAAGAACTCCAATAGGTTGGCTAAACATTATTTCCCTTTCACAAAACCATGTTGACTCTGCCTGAATTTACCTTGAACTTATCTAAAAGCCTTGCTAAAGCTTCTTTAATAATAGCTTCTGCCATTTTTCCTGTGGCAGATATTAAGCTTACCAGGTAGTAGTTTCCAACTTTATGATGTGACGTACCTGTAACCGGCAGGCTGCCATGGCCTTGCTGACACCAGATATTCTCCCCATGCGGTGTGTCGCTGTGCTGCAATGTTTTGGAGCTCACAAGATGGTTTGCCCAATTCTCAGCCTTCTTGCTGATTACTGGGTTCAGAGCTAACGGCCGCGCTCCATGCTTTGCCCGATATTTATTCAGCGATTTCAGTAATTGCGTGGCAAAATTTGCAGAACCTCCACCTGAAAGAAAGAGATCTCAGTGATGTACTGTGACTGGGAACTGGATAGCTTGTAGAGTGAGGGAGTTCATCATTTAATCCAGAGGACATATGCGCATTCCATCAGTAAACTAATTGAGGGGATATATGATCTATAGGTCATCTAATCCAGGGGATATATGTGCTATACGTCATCTAATTCAGGGGGTATGCATTCTATAGGTAATGTGATTCAGGCATTATATATTCTCTATATATATATCTATATAATCTAATCCAAGGGTAAATATTCGTTAGGTCATCTAAAGGAGATATATATGCGACAGATCAACTAATCAATTTATATTCTGTAGGTAAACTAATCTGGGGATATATATTCAAAGGGTCATCTAATTCAGAGGTATATATTCTATACTTAATCTAATCTGGGGTATATATTTTGTAGACAATCTAAACCAGGGGTATATATTCTCCAGATAATCTAATCCAGGGGGGGATATATTCATTAGGTAATTTAAATAGGATATATATTCGATAGGTTACTTAATTCAGGGGATAAAACAGCTATAGGTAATCTAATCCAGGAGGTATACATTCTACATTTAATCGAGGCGATATATATTCTACAGGTCATCTAATCCGGGGGCTATGCATTCCATAGATAATCTAATCCAAGGGATAAAGTTCCATAGATAATATAATCTGGGGTTTATATATTGTATAGGCCATTGAATCCAGGGGGTATCAATTCTATAGATAATATAATCCAAAATTAAATCTTCTGTAGATAATCTAATCCGGGGGATATATATAATATGAGTCATCTAATTCAGTTGAGTATATATTCTGTAGATAATCGTATCGAGAGGATATATATTCTATATTGAATCTGATCTGGGACTATATATTCTATAGTTCATCTAATCCAAGGCACATATATTCTATAGATAATCCAAATTGGGTACATATTGTATAGATAATCTATCCATGGGGTATATATTCTATAGGTAATCTAATCCAGAGAGCATATGTACAATGTCATCTAATCCAGGGCAGTAAAAAGTCTATAGGTCATATAATCTAGGTGATATGTATTCTATATGCCATCCAATCCGGGATATATATTTTATAGGTCATCCAGCCCAGAGGCTATGTATTATGTTGGTGATCTAATCCAGGTGATATGTTTTCTTTAGGTCAGCTAGGGCGGGGGGGGGGATATATAAAATGTGTAGGTTACATTGTGTACATGGGTTTGTTGGATGTGGCGGGTGTTATCTCTTTCCTTTTTGTTGCTTGCTTTTTTTTTGTGTTTTAGTAGTTGCTTTTGTAATTGGGTGGTTGTTGTTCTTGGGTTTTTACCATGGTTGTTTTGTTAATATTGTTTTGTTGTTTATATTTTGTGAAAACCTTAATAAAAATTATTTAAAAAAAAAAAATGTGTAGGTTAGATTTTGGAGTTAATGGGATAGTGTGGGGAGTGAGATTGGGTGAGGTATTCTTTCAGAGGGTCGGTGCAGACTTGATGGGCCGAATGGCCTCATTCTGCACTGTAGGGATTCCATGACTCGATACATCCTGAAACAGCACAATGCCTCTCTCTCTTTATATAGATTTTTTTCTTAATATAATCCCCACAATGTAAAAGGCCATTCGTCCCATTGAGTCTGCACTGACCCTCTGAAAGAGCACACTGCCCAAGCACACTCCCCCACCCTATCCGAATAACCCTTTATCCTAACCTACACATCTTTGGACTAACGGGTGATAGAACATGGCCAATCCACCTAACCTGCACATCTTCGGACTGTGGGAGGAAATCACAGTACCTGGAGGCAACCCATGCAGACACGGGGAAAACGTGCAAACTCCACATAGACAGTTACCCAAGTCTGGAATGAATCTGGGTCCCTGGCGCTGTGAGGCAGCAGTGACCTGAATAATTTCAAAATATTGAGGGCCCCAGACAAGCTGATAAATGGCATAATTGGCAAAGACATTTTACCCAGTACTACAATGCCACAGTTGCTAGTGAAGAGAGCAAGCATCAAGTTAGCACTTTGCTGTACGCTGTTGGGAGCATAGCGAACGATGTGCTAGCCAGTCAGGGGGTGAAAGAAGAGGTAGCCTCCTATGAGGATATCAGTGAAGCCTTTGATTTGTACTTCAGTCTTTGTAAAAATATTGTCTTTGAGAGGGTGAAATTTAATCCAAATCAGCACGAAGGAATTGACTTGTTCATCAATGAACTGTACCACCTCACTGAAAACTGGAAATATGGAACATTAAAAGACAACCTAATCAGAGATAGAATAATCCTTGGCATTTTAGTCGATAATCTTTTTACGATCTCAGGAAGATTTAAATTTCAGCCAATCTGTACAACTGGCTAGACAGGCCAAAGAGCGGAGGCCGAATAAGAATCTTGTCAGAGATGTGAGGGAAATTTCCTGAGAAGGTGTTCAATTTGTGGGTTGTAAAATCTGTTAGGAAAACAAAGGTAGTTTTCAGGGATTTATATTTGTATTTGTAAACATTAGCAATAAGATATAGTTTTAAGTGCGTTTAATTTAATGTTTCTATGCCGGAAATTATAACATCTATTGTTAGATTCACGTTGGACAAATTGTTTGTATGTGTGGGGGTTGTTTTAAGTTACAAATGAGTTTCTATTGTGCTTAGAGAGGGCTATGGTTTGAAAAATAAGTAAAAGGCATCAGCATGTAGACGTTGCTTAGCAACTGGAGGCCCTGGTAAGGTAACAAACTTTTACGTGTTAGTTTAGATAATTTGAGAACAGTTGGAGACAGGATCTCGAGAACATCTCTCAACTCTGCCAGAAGAAAGACTGGACAGGACAGGAGCTGCAAAGAGTCAGGCTTCCTGTACAGTCCAGATAACCATGGAATTGGGACAGAAAGAACATTTAAGACACTTTAAGTTAAGAGAAAAGAGACCAAGACATTATTCAAAGAATTCAAGGAAGAGTAGACAAAGTGCTCTCAGTTAGAGAGACAATCACAGGAACTATATTTAAAATGGGACAGCAGACTTCAGAGATAGATGAAATGATTGATGTAATTTTAATACCATCTGAGAATCAAAGGTTAAAGACATTGTGAGCAGTTTGCACAGCAGTCAAGACAAATAAATCTTATGGGGTCGGTGTGAAATTCTGGACTGGATTTGCTGTTAAAGCTGGAGTGGATTTTTTTTTTTTAAAGAGTGTCATTTGTAAAACCTGGACTGGATATTGGAATGCAAACTGCCAAGGGAACGCATTATTTTAAAAAAATAAACTTACAGTACCCAATTATTTTTTCCCAATTAAGGGGCAATTTAGTGTGGCCAATCTACCTACTCTGCAAATGTTTTTTAGGTTGTGGGGATGAGACCCACGCAGATATGGGGAGAATGTGCAAACTCCACATGGGCAGTAACCCGGAGCCGGGATCAAACCTGGGTCTTTGGCGCTGTGAGGCAGCATTATTGTGAGAGACAAATTTAAAGCGTGTTTTTGAGAGTTTGGAAACTTTCAACCGACAATCACCTGCGGGGATTCTGAGAAGCAAACCACAGACAATAACTTGGGTTCCAAGCGGAGTGTATAATTGACCACAGTCATCTTGTGCGTTTAAAGGGACTTTTTTGTGTTAATGTGACCATTGTAGCAAAAGATATACTTTGTAATCAATGTTAATCTTTAAATCGGTGTGTATTTCTTAAGCTAAGTGGGAAAGATTCCAATTAAGGGCAATTTAACGTGGCCAATCCACCCACCCAAAATCTTTTGGGTTGTGGAGGTGAGACCCACGCAGACACGGGGAGAATACGCAAACTCCAGATGGACAGTAACCCGGGGCCGGGATCGAACCTGGGTCCTCGGCGCCATGAGGCAGCAGTGCTAACCACTGCGGCATCCTGCTGCCCGAGTATTGGATTATAAATCCATTTTTTTCATGTTTAATAAATGTTGTTTAGGTCATTTTAAAATGGGATATGTTCCAGGAAGACAGAAGAACAAGTCCGCAAAATGAACCTCATTCAAGAAATGCAAGATTTTGACAATCAGGAAATCATCTATCAAGGGGAACTAAAGGAAGAGAAAAAAAACAGTATTGGCGTGCTGTAATAATGCATTTGACTGAATTCAAACTAGACACAGGAACTGGTGTTTCAGTGTTACCCGGCAGAGTTTCAAGGCTGAATAAAGTGACACTACAACCGTTGTCTATTCAACTCCAAGGTCCACAGGAGGGCATTGCAGACCTTCCACTTCCCTTTGGGGACAGGCTAAAGGAAGTGGAAACAGGCCGTACCAAGAATGATGGCGACCACCCGCTAGATGATATTCTAGGCCTTAATTTGCTTACGGAAAGAGTGGAAGAGAATGAAGCCACTGCAGAGGCAGATGATCCGTCGGTGACCTTATGACACTCTTTGACTCCACGCCAATGAAGGGGAAGTCTTTGTTGTTTCTTTTGCGGAGAATCATTGTTTTGTTGAAGAAGGTAATAAAGAGGTGAATTTATCTGCTTCTTCCACTGGGCCCACTGACAACGTGCAATGATAATGGCAGCAGCCAACGAAAAGCTATCCAGGGAGAATGAGATGCTTAACTCCAAATTGGATTGAACCAATAGTGAAAGTTCAAAGGTTATTAATCTATACATGTGCAAACTGGAGCACGCACTTGGAGCCACAGAAGCACTTGAGTTTTCTTTCAGTAAAAAAATAGAGGCCCAAATTAAAGAGCTTCTACAGCTGAAGAGTATTGTTGTGAAACCTAAAAGCCGAGCATCAAGAAGAGCTTGAAAATATTAAAATTAAGCAGGAGTTGGAGAAGTCTAACTACTTAAAAGAGAAGGCTGAACTGCAAACGCAGCTGTTAGCAGTCACACAGAACCACCAAACTGCAGAGACAGATTTGCACGTTAAAAATAGTGCAACAAGGGCAAGTGAACATATTGTAGTACAAGAGTGTACGAATGCTGTGCTGCAGGTAAGGAAATGGACACAGCATCAGATGAAAGAGTTGGCTACGGAGTAACCATCTGGAGAAGTACTGACATGAGCTGCCTTTCCCAATACGACCAAGATCCTTGTAGTAAAAACGGCCAACGCTGATGTTGAACTTTCAAGCAGGCCTGCAGAACAGTGCTATGGAGCAACTTCCTATAGCTCCTGGCCCTGAGATTTAGCCCATTGTTGATGGTGCAATCTTACTTTCTGCTACTGATCCTGAGATCAGAAGCGGCACAGCGGCACAGTGGTTAACTCTGTTGCCTCACAGCGCCAGGGACCCGGGTTCAATTCCCGCCTTGGGTGCCTATCCGTGTAGAGTTTGCATATTCGCCCGTGTCTGCGTGGGTTTCCTCCCACAGTCCAAAGATGTGCAGGCCGGGTGGATTGGCCCTGGTAAAATTGCCTTCGGTGTCCAAAAGATGTGTGGCTTGGGTTACTGGGATGGGGCAAGGGTGTTGGCTTAGGGTGCTTTTTCAGTGGTTCAGTGCAGATCCGATGGGTTTAATGGCCTCCTTCTGCAATGTAGGGGTTCTATGATTATTTCATTGTCTGCAGTGAAGCAGCATCACATTGAAGCAAGTGGGATGTGATATTACTACATTTAGAAAACAAAATTCCTATCCAAAGGTAGTAGAGGTCCTCCTTTCAAAGAACAAAGAAGGAACAAAGAAAAGTACAGCACAAGAACAGATCCTTCAGCCCTCCAAGCCTGTGCCGATCATGATGTCTTAACTAAAAAAACTTTCTGCCTTTATTCAGTCCATATCCTCTATTTCCTCCCTATTCATGTACCCATCCAGATACCTCTTAAATGTTTCTAATGTGCCTGCTGCCACCACATCCTCTGGCAGAGCGTTCCAGGCACCCACCACTCTCTGGGTGAACAACTTGCCCCTCTCACCTTGAACCTGTGCCCCCTTGTAATTGACACTTCCACCCTTGGAAAAAGCCTCTGACTGTCCACCTTGTCTATGCCTTTCATAATTTTGTAGACCTCTATCAAGTCTCCCCTCAGCCTCTGCCTTTCCGATGAAAACAACCCTAGTTTATTCAACCTCTCCTCATAGCCAACACCCTTGAGACCAGGCAACATCCTGGTGAACCTTCTTTACACTCTCTCCAAAGCTTCCATGTCCTTTTGATAATGTGGTGACCAGTACTGCACACAATACTCCAAATGTGGCCTAACCAAGGTTTTATATAGCTGCATCATGATTTCCCAACTCTTGTACTCAATGCCCTGGTTGATGAAGGCAAGCATGCCATATGCCTTCTTGATCACCTTGGCCACCTGTGTTGCCACTTTTAGCAAACTGTGGACCTGCACATCCAGATCCCGCTATATGTTAATCTTCCTCAGGGTTCTGTTATTTACAGTAAAATTTATTTCCTCATCTTCAGGATGTTCCTTGTTCTTTTTGTCCATGAGATTCATTCCTCACTCAGATATTGAATACTTCTCCTGTCACCGCAGCAGCGGTGAATGAAATATCTGGACCTTAATTGAATGCTGCCAGTTCACTTCCCACCTGAAACAAATGTGAAGAAGCAGTGTGACCTCTAGTGGGTGGAGAGGATCACATGGCCTGGGGACAAGGGTTTTCGGTTGGGCCCTCTAGGAGAGAAGTAGGCAGAGTATGGGGAATAATCCTGCTCCTCCTGGCTTCCCCAACACAAAGTTTCAGACTTACTTTATTTGACAGTATATCGTCTAACTGCTGCTTCTGTCTCATGGAAAATGGGCCCCACTGAGACCTTGGATAAAACTATGTCAGGGTCTATTGATGTCTAGGACCTGGTTTACAACATCTATTTTTGGGGGATATCTGACCAGGCAGCAAAGTTACAAGAGGAAATGATCGGACTGCGAGCCGGCTAATAACCTGCTTGTATTTAATTGCCAATTCCCAGTTTCTGGTGGACAGGGGCAATTAAACTCCAACTTGTGACTCTTATACCTCAGACAGATAGACAATGAGGCCCAGATTGCTCCTGGTGTGTCTGCTGTCTTAATGCTCTCTCTCCTTCAGCTGACCCATCATCAATCTCCTTGACCACACTTCAGTCTTTTATGTTGGTCAGAGGGGATGCACTTCAGAATGAGACAGGGCAGGAGGGTTGTGCTATGGGGACAGGTTGCGCAGACTGTTTTTTCCTGCAGTCGAGTTCTAGACAGGGTTTCTTCAGGGGTTGCCTCTTACCCTAAGAATGCTACCATAGACTGTTTTCACAAAAACCATTCTTGTGTATTTATAGATCTTAGTCAGTACTCTACACGAGGTTGTACTTCTGCTTTCCACGAGATCTCAGTTGCTTAGTCATGTGACGTTGCATCGTAGTTACATCAGCACACAGACTAGTGTTATATTCCCTTGACTTTGGAAGATTAAGGGCTGATCCAGGCTGGAATTCTTTGGCCGTTGGGATTCTCTGTTCCTACCGGCTGCGCACCCCCGCACACGGGTATTCCTAGCGGCATGGGGGTGGCTCCAATGGAAAATCACACTGACAAGTGGCGGGAAGAGATAATCGCGACACCAGCGAACGGCGCGCTGCCGAGATACACGCGGCTGGGGAACCGGAGAATCCCGCCTTTCAAATGATTAATTGAGTCGATCGGGTAGATGGAGAGAAATGATTTGCTCTGGTACGAGAGAGCAGAATAAGAGGATAGAACCTTAAAATAGAGCTGGACCATTCAGTGGTGATGTCAGGAAACATTTCTTTCTGCAAAGGTAGTGGAAATGTGATGAAGGATTCAGGCAGAATAGTTTTAGTGAAATAGCCCCGGTTGGCAATGTGACTGGCTGGAACCACTTTACCTTGAGATGCCATGCTGAGCCCAATCTCCTTGTCGTCCCTTCAAACCGGCTGTGAAATGACCTACGGAGCAACAACAGTTGGATTTACAAAGGGAACAGGACACGGGCGAGGATGACACTCCCTGTAGCACCGTCAGCTCGGCTCCGTCAGCCAATTAATTACATATCTGTGGCAATACCCCCTCTTTTTTTCCCCACGGCAGCCTTTCCTGAGTAATTGTACCAAAGGCTGAGCTGAAATCCGAGCACACAACACTAAATGAGGGGGTGGGGGGGAGGAACATTAATACTGAAGAGGTTTGCGTGTAATTGGCAAATGAATTTCAATGTCGGTAAATATGAGGTGGTGCATTTTGGCTCGCCACATGTCCCGATTGGATCTAAACTTTCAGATATACCAACTAACAGCAGCAACACAGGTTAATAAGGCTTTTAAAAGTAAACAAAAGCTCTGTGGTTCATTTATAGAGTAGAATTGAGTAGAGAGATGATGCTAAACTTGAATAAAATCTTTGCTATTACACTTGGAGAATTGTGCATCATATTACACAAAGAATATAGAAGCATTTGAAAAATGCAAAACATTTTGCAGATATAGTGCCAGAAATGAGAGATTATTGATAATTAAACAGGATAGGGTACTTTTCTCTGGAACAGTGAACTCATGGGGATTTTTTAAATTACCGACGGCTTAGGGTAGAAGTAGAGAAGATGTTTGCATTTATGGAGAAGACCAGAACAGGAGTTGGTAAGTTATAACAATGGCAAATAAATCCAATACCAAATTAGGAGAGACTTATCTTTTTCAAAGAATGATTAGAACAAATGAAAAAGCAGCAAACCAGAAGGGCCATCGAGCGTGCTCCACCATTCAATACGATTATGGCTGATCTTTTCTGAGAATTTAGAACTTGATACCACAAGGAATAGTTGAGGTGAATAGCACCAATACTTCTGCGGGGAAGCTAGGTAGGTTTATAGGGGAGAAAGAGATTGAAGGATAATACTGATATTCTGAAATGAAGCTTAAAAGCTGGTGCAACCGGAATGTCCAGGTTCTGCACTGCAAGTTCCAGGTAACTCCATGTAATCCAATCTACACTCTTTCATAGAATTTACAGTGCAGAAGGACGCCATTCGGCCCATCGACGCTGCACCGGCTCTTGGAAAGAGCACCCTTCCCAAGGTCAACACCTTCACCCTATCCCCATAACCCAGTAACCCACCCAACACTAAGGGTAATTTTGGACACGAAGGGCAATTTATCATGGCCAATCCACCTAACCTGCACATCTTTGGACTGTGGGAGGAAACCGGAGCACCCGGAGGAAACCCAAGCACACATGGGGAGGACGTGCAGACAGTGACCCAAGGCGGGAATCGAACCTGGGACCCTGGAGCTGTGAAGCAATTGTGCTATCCACAATGCTACCGTGCTGCCCTATCAAACTTGCTTGTGCTCTTAAAAAAACCATTCAGGTAAATTGACAGGACCTTCCCTTCGTGAACCTATATTGGCTGTCATTCCCAACCAGATACCCCAGCATTTTGTTGCATGCTGTTATATTTGCGATAATAAACTTTTTTTAATTCGTTCTTGGGATGTGGGCTTCTCTGACAGGGTCCCCATTTGTTGCCCATCCCTAATTGCCCTAAAACTGAGTGGCTTGCTAGGCCATTTCATCGCTGTGTGGGTCTGGAATCACATGGAGGTCAGACCAGGTAAGGACGGCAGAGTTCCTCCCCCTGAATGAGACATTAGTGAACCAGATGGGCTTTTAATGACAACGTATTCATGGTCATCATTAGACTTAATTCCAGATTATTTTTTGATTGATTTTAAATTTCACCATCTGCTATGGTGGGATTTGAACCCGGGTCCCCAGCACATTACCCTGGGTCTCTGGATTACTAATCCAGTGACAATACCACTACGCCACTGCCTCCTTTCATCAGTACTTGAGAAAGTTGTCCAGGAAGAGTTGACTGATGTGTTGGGCTGGCTGGGTTGATGTGGACTGCACTTGATGCAGTGTAACGAGAGACAGACTTCCAACACTTGATGAGATGCAACACGATTTTGTTTAACATCTAAACTAATATACATGTTCAACTGTGGGTTGACACTATGCTGACTTGACTGGAGACCTAGTACTAGCCTGACCAGACTTACTAGCTACCGCATGGTGTTGGCACTGGCTAGCTCACAAACTCTGACTGTCTCAGTGGCTGGGTCCAGAGAGAGCGGGATACCTAGTGCCCTCTGGCTTTATAGTGGTCGTGTCCTGTCTGGTGATTGGTTGCTCTATTCTGTGTGCTTACTGGTCATCCTGTGTGTCAATCACTGCCTGTCTGCACTCCATTATATACATAGATGTATATTATGACAGTGTGGACAAAACCGAGAGCAGTTATAGCCAGACTGCACCGGTACCGGGATAGGGAGACAATCCTGCGCTGGGCCAAGGAGAATAGAGCCTGCAATTGGGACGGGCACGCCATCCGAATCTACGAGGATTTTGGAGCGGACATAGCTAAGAGACGGGCGGAGTTCAACAGAGCGAAAGCAGCTCTCTATAAGAACAAAGTACGTTTTGGTATGCTGTACCCAGCAAAACTCTGGGTCACATACCAACACAAGGAATATTTCTTTACAGCCCCTGCCGAGGCGAATAGATTCGTCGAGGAGCACGGGCTGGAAAAACGCCATGGGAAGTAGGGACGAGGGGCCCATGGCAAGGAGATACGTCATGCCGACGGGGGGGTGGGGAGGGGCGAGGCAAAGCCAGCCCCCTCCCCCCTGGCAGGAACACCCAGAACGGAAAACAACCCAATGCCCAAGGGCCCGCTCCAGGTGGGAGGCCAGGCCCCGGCACGAGGGAACGGGAGTACTGGAGAGGGGAGAGGGGAAGCGGGACAGCAACCTCCAAGAGGGGAGCCACCGTTCTAGCAGGAAAGCTAGCGAAGGGGGCGCGCAACAGAGCAGGGCCGCAGCGCACCCCCAACAGGGGGGAAGGCGCCAGGCAGGGGAGGGGGGGGATCACCCATCAAAGGTGGGAGAGCAAATGGGGACAGGAATGGGGGAGAGAGGGGCAATGGAGGGGTATACAGGGGTATCCCCGAAAGGGATAGAGCGGGGGGGGGGGGGGGGGCACTCGGGGGGCGAGAGACCAGGGAGGGGAAATGCAGGGACGAAGGAACAAAAGAGGCCAGTAAGGGAATAGGGCCACAAAGTGCCACAGACAAGGGCTCGAAACAGGGAACTGCTGCAAGCACCCACCCAGTACGGTCTGTGGGTGAAGGGGCCCCCCGGAGTGCAGGGGACTACCCGCGTGGCGGACACACAGTGGACGGCCATGGCGGGTGTCCCCGGGACAAGGGGGAACCCCGGAGCGCAGGGACCCGACCGCATGGGGAGAGCAGTGATAGTGGACATCCTGGACGGCCCCCTAACAAAGGGAAACCCCAGAGGGCAGGGGCGCGTCCACCGGACAAATATGGTTAACCCCACAGGAGCAAGGGGGCAGAAGCCCCCCACCAGAATAGTCACCTGGAACGTAAGGGGACTTAACGGCCCAGTGAAGAGATCTAGAGTCCTCACCCACCTTAGAAACATGAGGGCCGACATAGTCTTCCTCCAAGAGACGCACTTGAGGGAGCAGGACCAACTGCGGGTAAGAAAGGGCTGGGTGGGAAAAACCTATCATTCCTGTTATGGGGCAAGGGCCAGGGGGGTGGCGATCCTGATTGGCAAGAGGACAATGTTTAGGGCGACAAAGACGGTTACGGACCCAGGGGGACGGTATGTCATGGTCAGCGGGGCCCTGGATGGGGCGCCGGTAGTTCTAGTTAACGTGTACGCGCCCAACTGGGACGACACGAGCTTCATCCAAAAGACCATGGCAGAAATCCCGGACATAGCGACGCACCGACTAATCATGGGGGGGGACTTCAACTGTGTACAGGACCCAACGACGGACAGATCAAACCTCAGAACGGGGAAAACCTCAAACATGGCAAGGGAACTCAGCCACTATATGGAGCAGATGGGAGCAGTAGACCCCTGGAGATTCGCCCACCCGGGGGAGAAAGAATTCTCTTTCTTCTCCCAGTACACAACGTGTACACCAGAATTGACTTCTTTGTGGTGGGGAAAACGGTGCTTCCAGAGATAGACAAGGTGGAATACTCCGCAATTGTGATATCAGACCACGCTCCACACTACATGGATGTGCGGCTAGAGACGGGAAGGGCCCAGCGCCCCAAATGGAGGCTGGACGGTGCCTTACTAGCTGACAAGGCCTTCAGCGAAAGGATAGCGCAGGCCATAGCGGAGTACACTGAGATCAACCAAAACGGGGAGGTCTCACCCTCCACGTTCTGGGAAGCGCTTAAGGCCGTACTAAGAGGGGAAATCATAGCCTACAAAGCGCGAAGAGATAGGGAGGAAAGGGTGGCTAGGCAGAAGCTGGTCGACTCCATACTGGAGGTAGACCATAAATACTCCGAGGCCCCGACTGTAGAACTCCTGGCGGAGAGAAAAGAACTACAAAGGAACTTTGACCTGCTCTCCACCAGGAAAGCAGTACACCAACTCCGCCAGGCACGCGGGGCCCTATACGAACACGGAGACAAAGCCAGCCGCCTGTTGGCCCACCAGCTGAGAAAGCAGGCAGCCAGCAGAGAAATTGCGCAAATCAGAGATACCAGAGGCACGTTGGAAACAGAACCAGAGAGGATTAACAAAACCTTCAAGGCCTTCTACCAAGAGCTGTACACCTCAGAGCCCCCAACGGGGAAGGCTGGGATGAACCGGTTTCTTGACGGACTGAACATACCAGTTGTGGGAGAGGGCAGAAAACGGGATCTGGAAGCACCACTAGCACTGGGAGAGATCATGGAGAGCATTAGCTCCATGCAGGCGGGGAAGGCGCCGGGACCGGACGGATTCCCGGCGGACTTCTACAAAAAATTTGCGACAGCGCTGGCCCCGCACCTGCGGGAGATGTTCACAGACTCGCTAGCTAGGGGCACGTTGCCACCCACGTTAGCACAGGCCTCAATCTCGCTGATACCTAAGAAAGACAAAGACCCAACGGAATGTGGGTCATACAGACCCATATCTCTGCTGAATGCAGACGCCAAAATACTGGCCAAAATCCTAGCCAAAAGGCTAGAAGACTGTGTACCTGAGGTGGTCACAGAGGACCAGACGGGCTTTGTCAAAGGTAGACAGCTGACCGCGAACATCAGGCGCCTGCTGAACGTGATAATGACCCCCTCCGGGGAGAGAACACAAGAGGTGATCGTCTCCCTGGACGCAGAAAAGGCCTTCGACAGAGTCGAGTGGAAATACCTCATAGAGGTACTGGAGCGGTTCGGGCTTGGAACAGGGTTCACCGCTTGGGTAAAGCTCCTGTACAACGCTCCCATGGCGAGTGTACAGACCAACAATACCAACTCCCAATACTTCCAGCTGCACAGGGGCACCAGACAAGGATGCCCACTGTCCCCGCTGCTGTTCGCACTAGCAATTGAACCGCTAGCAATCGTGCTCAGGGCAGCAAAAAATTGGAGGGGGATCCGAAGGGGAGGTAGAGAGCACAGAGTCTCACTCTATGCGGATGATCTGCTCCTCTATATCTCGGACCCACAAAGCAGCATGGACGGAATCATCGCGCTCCTGAAAGAGTTTGGAGCCTTCTCGGGCTACAAACTCAACATGAGCAAAAGTGAGATCTTCCCATTACACCCGCAAGGGGGGGGGGGGGGGGGGGGGGGGGCAGCACTAAAGGGGCTGCCGTTCAAACAAGCCCGACATAAATTCCGCTACCTGGGGATCCAAATAGCCCATGACTGGAAAGGGATCCACAAATGGAACCTCACCAGCCTGACGGAGGAAGTTAAAAAGGACCTGCAAAGATGGAACACACTCCCGCTCTCCCTCGCGGGGAGAGTTCAGACGATCAAAATGAACGTACTGCCCAGGTTCCTCTTCCTGTTTAGATCCATTCCGATCTACATCCCCAAGGCCTTTTTCAAAGCGCTGGACAAACTCATCATGGCGTTCGTATGGGGGGGTAAAAATGCTAGGATCCCAAAGAAGGTCTTACAAAAAACAAAAACCAGGGGAGGGTTAGCCCTCCCGAATCTACAATTCTACCACTGGGCAGCAACAGCCGAGCGAGTAAGGGGATGGATCCAGGAGCCAGAAGCTGAGTGGGTGCGTGCGGAGGAGGCCTCCTGCATGGGAACCTCCCTCCGGGCCCTCGCCACGGCAGCACTCCCATCCCCACCCAAAAAACACTCCAGCAGCCCAGTGGTGACAGCCACCCTCCAATCCTGGAACCAACTGCGGCAGCAACTTGGCCTGACCAAAATGTCGAACAGGGCTCCCATCTGCAACAACCATAGGTTCAAACCAGCACTGACCGACGCCACCTTCAAAAGGTGGAGGCAGGACGGGGGAACACTGACAGTCAGGGACCTATACACGGACGACAGGATCGCAACACTGGACGAACTGACAGAGAAATTTCAGCTAGCTGGGGGGAACGAGCTACGGTACCTGCAGCTCAAAAACTTCCTACGAAAGGAGACAAGGACGTACCCACAACCGCCACGACAGACACTACTGGAAGACCTACTGGACGCAAGTATCCTAGAGAAAGGGAACTGTAGTGACATGTATGACCGACTGGTAGATAGGGACGACACCGTACTGGACGCAACAAGGAGGAAATGGGAGGACGACCTGGGGATGGAGATAGGGTGGGGACTCTGGAGCGAAGCACTGCATAGGGTCAACTCCACCTCCACGTGCGCAAGGCTCAGCCTGACGCAACTAAAAGTGGTACATAGAGCCCACTTAACAAGAACCCGTATGAGTAGGTTTTTCCCGGAGGTGGAAGACAGATGTGAACGGTGCCAAAGAGGCCCGGCCAACCACGCCCACATGTTCTGGTCTTGCCCCAGACTTGTGGAGTACTGGACAGCCTTCTTCGAGGCTATGTCCAAAGTGGTGGGGGTGAGGGTGGAGCCATGCCCGATAGTGGCGGTCTTCGGGGTTTCAGACCAGCCAGATCTATTCCTGGGGAGGAGGGCGGACGCCCTTGCCTTTGCCTCCCTGATCGCCCGCCGTAGAATCCTGTTTGGCTGGCGGTCAGCAGCACCGCCCAGAGCTGCGGACTGGCTGTCCGACCTCTCGGAATCTCTCCAAATGGAGAAAATCAAATTTGCCATCCGAGGGTCGGACGACGGCTTCCACAGAACGTGGGAGCCATTCATGCAACTGTTCCGGGACCTATTTGTGGCCAATGTACAAGAGGAAGAATAGTCGGGGGAAGGTAGCGGGAGGGGGGGGGCTACAGGTTCGTTACGGGGGTTCGATGGCTAGCTAAGGCCCAAAACCAAGCTAAATAAACATGTTGAGGGGGGGGGGGGGGCGCAGTTACTACTACGAAGATGCTTACCTGTAAATATGTATGTTAATTTTTGCGTGTTTGGTTTTTTTTTTTTTTGTTTTGTCTCTCTCGCCTAACAATTTGTAATTTGTTCAATATAAAATATGAAAACTGAATAAAAACATTTATAAAAAAAAAAATGACAGTGTGGACTACATTATCTTGAAGGGCGGGGGGAGGGGAGGGGGGAGGGAGGGGCACAGGGCACAGGTTAAGGGTGGCACAGCAGCACAACTCAAGATGACCATTGTAGTGATCTGTATATCTGCAGGTGTGTAAGGGGTTAACATCTGTAAGTAAGTGCTGGATGGCAGCACCACAGCTACACTCAGAGAGGGTTCCCTCCTATTCGTATCAGGAGTAACTAGTGAAGAGTGTTAGAGATATAGTTTAGTGAGCAGATGTAGTTAAACAATATATGTGTACTTAATAGAACATAGAACATACAGTGCAGAAGGAGGCCATTTGGCCCATCGAATCTGCACCGACCCACTTAAGCCCTATCCCCGTAACCCAATAACCCCACCGAACCTTTTTTGGTCACTAAGGGCAATTTATCATGGTCAATCCACCTAACCTGCACGTCTTTGAACTGTGGGAGGAAACCGGAGCACCCGGAGGAAACCCACGCAGGCACAGGGAGAACATGCAGAGTCCGCACAGACAGACCCAGCAGGGAATCGAACCTGGCTCCCTGACACTGTGAAGCCACAGTGCTAATCACTTGTGCTACCGTGTTGCCCCATCTTATTGATCTAATCTTCAGTTATAGTTGTCGAAGAGGGAACAAACTCATACTCAACAAACAGTATTTGCTTAATTTGAAGACTTCGAGTGTTACTGAACATCAACCATCCAACCGTTCTGGAAGTAAGAAAATGACTAATAAAATATTACTATACGTAATATAACAACCATGAAACCTGGTCGCATTGGATGGTCAAAGGAATCCTCATCTTGCTGATATTCTCTGTCTCTCCCCACTTCCCCCACAGAGACTCTGATTTTGGACTACAGCTAGCAATGCTCGCTATCTACCTGGCCGCTAGAGCCATATCGGATGCACGGCAGCGATCCAGGGTCAGGTCAGGGTGGATACTGTACAAGAGAAGCCTGTGGCAGAAGAGCAAGGCCAGCCGGTGAGGCTGAATGTCAGCTGTTCAACAGGCCTAGGAGCAGGGGCAAAGCAAAGCTGTATCAGGCCACCTGTGTACCATCAGCGCCTGCTGTTGAAGGAGCTGCCGGACCGCGTGTGCCGCCATTGGCTCCCGCTCACCAGGGAGACCGTGCACCACCTGGCACTCCGGGGTTTAGAGGCGGACACTGGCTCCCTGTGGTCATAAAGGATACAGTCGCCCTGAACCTTTCTGCTTCGGGCTCATTCCAGTTCTCTAGCGTGGACCTGCAGGGTATCGCAAATGTCCGCTCACAGGTGCCTCAGCGCCGTCACGGATGCCTTATGCGCATGGGCATCGGACTACATAATCTTCAATCTGGACCATGCCCAACAGGATGCCCGGGCAGCAGGATTTGCAGCCATCGTTGGCATGCCCCAGGTTACAGGGGGCGATTGATGACTTGCTTGTCGCCCTCCGAGCAACAGGCCATGCTCAGGAGCGCCACTACATAGAACATAGAACGTAGAACATTACAGCGCAGTACGGGCCCTTCGGCCCTCGATGTTGCGCCGACCCGTGAAACCATCTGAAGCCTATCTCACCTACACTATTCCATTTTCATCCATATGTCTATCCAGTGACCACTTAAATGCCCTTAAATTTGGCGAGTCTACTACTGTTGCAGGCAGGGCGTTCCACACCCCTACTACTCTCTGAGTAAAGAAACTGCCTCTGACATTTGTCCTATATCTCTCACCCCTCAATTTAAAGCTATGTCCCCTCGTGTTGGTCATCACCATCCGAGGAAAAAGACTCTCACTGTCCACCCTATCTAACCCTCTGACTATCTTATATGTCTCTATTAAGTCACCTCTCAGCCTTCTCCTCTCTAACGAAAACAACCTCAAGTCCCTGAGCCTTTCCTCATAAGACCTTCCCTCCATACCAGGCAACATCCTAGTAAATCTCCTCTGAACCCTTTCCAAAGCTTCCACATCCTTCCTATAATGTGGTGACCAGAACTGCACGCAGTACTCCAGGTGCAGCCGCACCAGAGTTTTGTACAGCTGCAGCATGACCTCGTGGCTCCGAAACTCAATCCCCCTACTTATAAAGGCTAGCACACCATATGCCTTCTTAACAGCCCTATTAACCTGGGTGGCAACTTTCAGGGATTTATGTGCCTGGATGCCGAGATCTCTCTGTTCATCTACACTACCAAGAATCTTGCCATTAGCCCAGTACTCTACATTTCTGTTACTCCTTCCACAGTGAACCACCTCACACCTTTCCGCATTAAACTCCATCTGCCACCTCTCAGCCCAGCTCTGCAGTTTATCTATGTCCCTCTGTAACCTATAACATCCTTAGGCACTATCCACAACTCCACTGACCTTCGTGTCATCTGCAAATTTACTAACCCATCCTTCTACACCCTCTTCCAGGTCATTTATAAAAATGACAAACAGCAGTGGCCCCAAAACAGATCCTTGCGGTACACCACTAGTAACTGAACTCCAGGATGAACATTTGCCATCAACCACCACCCTCTGTCTTCTTTCAGCTAGCCAATTACTGATCCAAACCGCTAAATCACCTTCAATCCCATACTTCCGTATTTTCTGCAATAGCCTACCGTGGGGAACCTTATCAAACGCCTTACTGAAATCCATATACACCACATCAACAGCTTTACCCTGATCCACCTGTTTGGTCACCTTCTCAAAAAACTCAATAAGGTTTGTGAGGCATGACCTACCCTTCACAAAACCGTGTTGAGTATCGATAATCAACTTGTTTTTTTCAAGATGATTATAAACCCTATCTCTTATAACCTTTTCCAACATTTTACCCACAACCGAAGTAAGGCTCACAGGTCTATAATTACCAGGGTTGTCTCTACTCCCCTTCTTGAACAAGGGGACAACATTTGCTGTCCTCCAGTCTTCCGGCATTATTCCTGTCGACAAAGACGACATAAAGATCAAGGACAAAGGCTCTGCAATCTCCTCCCTGGCTTCCCAGAGAATCCTAGGATAAATCCCATCTGGCCCAGGGGACTTATCTATTTTTAC
This sequence comes from Scyliorhinus canicula, assembly GCF_902713615.1. Classification (NCBI taxonomy): domain Eukaryota; kingdom Metazoa; phylum Chordata; class Chondrichthyes; order Carcharhiniformes; family Scyliorhinidae; genus Scyliorhinus; species Scyliorhinus canicula. Next base: position 18,997,637 of record NC_052166.1, on the reverse strand, counting down.
ACTTTCCAAAATTGCTAACACCTCCTCCTTGTGAACCTCAATCCCATCTAGCCTGGTCGACTGTACCTGAGTATTCTCCTCGACAACATTGTCTTTCTCCAGTGTAAACACTGATGAAAAATATCCATTTAACGCTTCCCCTATCTCCTCTGATTCCACACACAACTTTCCACTACTATCCATGATTGGCCCTAATCTTACTCTAGTCATTCTTTTGTTCCTGATATACCTATAGAAAGCCTTAGGGTTTTCCTTGATCCTATCAGCCAACGACTTTTCGTGTCCTCTCCTCGCCAGCTGGCTTTGGGACATGGTCGCCTGTGAAGAGCAGCCCTGTCAAGGGCCTCGGCCAGTACCCGCACAGAATGCCCCAGGTCTTGGACATGCCAAAAACCATTGCCCCCAATGTCTCCACTGCGGCTGCCACCCATGCGGTGTTGGCCTGGTAGGCACGTACTGTCAGCACCACCTCCTGCTGCTGCACGTGGTTGGATTCTCCAACTGCACCTGCAGGTGCTGAATGCTTGCTGACAACCCCTCATGTAGTCCCTGACTCTGCGACTATATCTCCCCTATAATGTTCCAGAATCCCGAAACCCACCTGTGCAGCAGCTATTTCCTCGGGTCAGCCTGCCCTACGACTGTCCGCCCCTTGGGTGTTCCTACCTTCACCTGCTGCACCAGATCAACTGTGTGTTACATAACAGAGTGTGTCCCAGGAGCCTCTTCACTAAAGAGTACGGGCAGCATAATAGCATTGTGGATAGCACAATTGCTTTACAGCTCCAGGGTCCCAGGTTCGATTCCAGCTTGGGTCACTGTCTGTGCGGAGTCTGCACATCCTCCCCGTGTGTGCGTGGGTTTCCTCCGGGTGCTTTGGTTTCCTCTCACAGTCCAAAGATGTGCAGGTTAGGTGGATTGGCCATGCTAAATTGCCTTTAGTGTCCAAAATTGCCCTTAGTGTTGGGTGGGGTTACTGGGTTATGGGGATAGGATGGAGGTGTTGACCTTGGGTAGGGTGCTCTTTCCAAGAGCTGGTGCAGACTCGATGGGCCGAATGGCCTCCTTCTGCACTGTAAATTCTATGAAAGTGTCCAATTGAGGTCTCTGGGATGGTGGAGGATGTAGGAGACAGCTGTGATGGAAAGTCAGTGACATTCGCCGACCTGAGCTCCATGGTTTCCTGAGTCTTGGGCGGAGGGCTGGTGTCCGAGCTGCTCTCAGCGTCACTGCTCGGCTCATGCGGGGTCTCCGGATGTGGCAATGGCTGGGGGCAGGGGATGGCAGATTGGGGGAGGGGACAGAAAATGACACAGAGTGGATAGTCAGAGGCTTTTTCCCAGGGTAGAGGTGTCAATTAGTCACGGGCGTAGGTTTCAGGTGCGAGGGCCAAGGTTTAGAGGAGATATGCAAGGCATGTTTGTTTACACAGAGGGTAGTGGGTGCCTGGAACTCGCTGCCGGAGGAGGTGGTGGAAGCAGGGACAATAGTGACGTTTAAGGGGCATCTTGACAAATACATGAATAGGATGGGAATAGAGAGATACAGACCCCGGAAGTGTAGAAGATTTTAGTTTCGACGCGCAGCATGATCGGCGCAGGTTTGGACGGCCGAAGTGCCTGTTCCTGTGCTGTACTTTTCTTTGCTCTTTGTCCAAAGATGTGCAGGTTAGGTGGATTGGCCATGCTAAAAAATTGCCCCTGAGTGTTCAAAAGTCAAGGTGGGGTTACGGGGATAGCGTGCTCTTTCGGAGGGTCGGTGCAGACTTGATGGGATGAATGGCCTCCTGCACTGTAGAGATTCTATGATTCTGTGATAGTCGCCATGGTCACCGTTACTGAGACTAGCTTGATATTCCAGGTTTATTAATTGAAATCACATTCCACCAGCTGCTTTACCAGTCAAGTGACATTATTACAATGCCACCATTCTGGAGGAATTGTTTCTGCCTTCTGTCACTGCAGCTCAGAGTCATTGAGTAGGAATGTGAGATAAGGATTATTATTATTATGCAGAACAAATTTGCACCCAAGGACATAACTACAGGTTTCCACTGTTAGGGAGTGGATAGCAGGAAATCAGGAAAGGTTGAGATGGGGACCCCACAGAGACTGGTTCTGCCCAACAGGTATTACTGAAAAAAGAGACATGCTGCTGAATCTTTTCATCCTGCACTCATCAGAACAAGTGCAACTTCTTCCATCGGGCAGGAGATACAGAAGTCTGAGAACACGCACAAACAGACTCAAAAACAGCTTCTTCCCCGCTGTTACCAGACTCCTAAATGACCCTCTCATGGACTGACCTCATTAACACTACATCCCTGTAGGCTTCATCCGATATCACTGCTTACGTAGTACATTGTGTACCTGGTGTTGCTCTACTATGTATTTTCTTTTATTTCCTTTTCTTTTCATGTACTTAATGATCTGTTGAGTTGCTCGCAGAAAAATACTTTTCACTGTACCTTGGTGCACGTGACAATAAACAAATCCAATCCAATCCAATCCAAGAATGTCAAATTTCAAAGGGAGCAACAATTTCAGATTGGTTGGCAAGTAGAATATGATTGGTCAAAGTGTTACCATGGAGAATGCACCAGGAACTATTGTTATAAGCTTTTGTTTAATTCAATAAAGGAATATTGCCTGGACATGTTCCTTTAGCCTGCAGAGGACAGGTCCCTACATATGAATAAAAAGAAAATATTACAGATGCCAGTTCTGATGAAGAATTACATTAGACTCAAAATGTTTCTGTCTCCGTAGATGCTGCCAGACCTGCTGAGTTTTTCCAGCAGTTTCTGTTTTCATCTCTGCATCTGAATGGGACAGCATGGTGACACAGTGGTTAGCACTGCTGCCTCACAGCACCAGAGTCCCGGGTTCAATTCCGACCTCGGGTGACTGTCAGTATGGAATTTGCACATTCTTCCCATGTCTTTGCGGATTTCCTCCTGGTACTCCGGTTTCCTCCCACAGTCCAAAATAGTTTTCCGCTTCATCCGATGCCTATTTACATTGTGTATCTACCGTATGTTCTCTGCTTTTCCTGTATGGAATGCCCTGCCTGGACTGTATGCAGAACAATACTTTTCACTGTGCCTCAATACGCATGGCCATAAACTCAAATTCAAATCCTAAAACAAAGATGTGCAGGTTAAGTAGACTGGCTATGCTAAATTACCGCTAGGAGAGATTATGGGGATGGGGCCGGAAACTGGGTCTAGGTAGAGTGCTCTATCTGCACTGTAGGGATTCTATGTGTAGCTTTTGGCAAGCATGAGTAAGCCACATTGCATGCCTGACTGATGATTTAAATTGGTTGTTCATCTAATCTTTGGACACCCAGGATTGTTCAGCAAGTGCTGTCCAATCATAGAATTAGATTTAAGATTAGATTTAATATTCTGAGTTTTGAAAGCAGGGGCTGGTTGGGAACAGTCAGTACTTTTCCTAGTGCAAGCAGCTGAGTTGCCAGCCATTGAGACCTACGGCCTTCGTACCTTGCACTGGATTTCAGAGCTGAAAAGTGCTCTGTCTAACTCAAAATATCCTGTAAGGGTCAGGTAAGGTATCTCAAGGTATCTATTTTGTGTTGCTGCTGAGCAGGAGCAACACGAGTGGTGTTTTGCACCAACAGGATGCTGCTGACAAGCCAAAAGTATGTTTTGCCTACCAGATAAATTAATAATAGAACAAAGAAAAGTACAGCGCAGGAACAGGCCCTTCGGTCCTCCAAGCCTGTGCCGACCATGCTACCCGTCTAAACTAAAATCTTCTCCACTTCCTGAATAATGTGGTATATGAATTTCAATTCCAGTGTGATGCCGGCTATGTAGGCCGTATATCTCAGTGACTGGCTGATCATATCAAGTAGCACATCTCTTTGGGCTGTTCACAACCAAAGTACTGACTGTACGCAGACAGTCTGTGTCTGAAAAACCTGAAATATTTTTTAAAAAATTTAGATTACCCAATTATTTTTTCCAATTAAGGGGCAATTTAACGTGGCCAATCCACCTACTCTGCACATTTTTGGGTTGTGGGGGCGAAACCCACGCAGACACGGGGAGAATGTGCAAACTCCACACGGACAGTGACCCAGAGCTGGGATCGAACCTGGGACCTCAGCGCCGTGAGGCGTATTGCTAACCACTAGGCCACCGTGCTGTCCTAAAAACCTGAAATATAATGGCTTGGTTCTCATGTAAAGGTAATTCTCCCTTATCCACCGGCAGAAAAAAGCTTCTCTACCTTGCAAATTCCTTCCAAAATCCTAAACACCTCAATCAAATCACCGTTTATATTTTCCAGGCCAATATATCCTTCATGAAGTACAGTGCCCTGAACTGTATGCAATAGTCCAGGTGTGGTCTACCCAGGGCTTTGTATAGCTGTAAAAAAACTGTTCGTCCTCATGTCTCTTCCTATCCTAATGGGGATGGGACGGGGAGATTGGACCCGAGTAGGGTGCTCTTTCCCAGGGTCAGTGCAGACTTGATGGACGAAATGGTCTCCCGCACTGTAGGAATTCTATTTTTCTATCTCGATGCCCTCTAGTTAACAATTGATCTGTTTGCATGCCTCTTGAATCTTTATAGACCTATATTGTTCCGAACTTTCACAATTAGGGGCTTCAGAGTAACTTCATTGCATATTTAATGTACGCCTACTTGTGACAATAAAGATTATTCTTATTATAAAATACAACTCCGATGTATTTTTTTCAGTCCAAAATGATTAACCTCACAATTAGCTCCATCGAAATCCATCTGCCAAAATTTAACCCTGATACAGTACTTATTAATCCATCAATGTCTGTTTGTAATCTTATACTTCCGACTACATTATTTACTATACCAACAATCCTTGTGGCATTAGCAAACTTTGATACTTGCTTGTCTGTTTTGTTATCTAATGCTTCGTAAATATTGTGAATAATTGATGACCCAGAAGCGATGCCTGTCAATTCCGTGCAATTTGAGTTTGCATCAGTTTATGCGTAGGGTAAAGACACCAGCATCATCCTTGCATGTGGAACATATTTCAATGGTGTAGTACGCGGTGTAATAGCAGTATCACTGGACTAGAAATCTCGAGCCCCAGGATCATGTTTTGGGGACATAGGTTCAAATCCCACCATAGCAACTGGTGGAATTTAAGTTCAATTTGTCAAAACAAATCTGGAATTATAGGGTGGCATTTTTGTCCGGTGGGATTTTCCATTCCCTTTTGAAATCAATGGACTTTTAAAGGCTCACTGTGTTTTCCAGCCCTCCATGACTGGGCCATGATATTCAGCCCATGAAGTTTGTCTCAGTGATGGTGATTATTGTTGTAAAAACACATCTGGTTCACCAATGTCCTCTAAGGGAGGAAATCTGCTGACTTTACATAGTCTGGCCTACATGTGATTCCTTACCCACAGCAATGTGGTTGCCTCGTAGGTGCTCTCTGAAATGGCCGAACTTCCCCCCTCAGGACAATTGGGGCTGGGCCTTGCCAGGGAAACCCAAATCCCATGAAAGAAAAAATAAATACAAAATTGACCGTAAAAAGATCAGCTGGTGTATCTAGCCTGTAACATTGACCAGACACCCTCACATGAGAAAAGCAAGAAAAAAGACAACGGAGGAAAAAGTAATTGGAAGTTCCACTCTAACCTCCCCCGTCCCTGCGTTCCTGACAGGAGTTTAAACAGATCGAGGATGGAATTGTCCCCTTTTGCTGCAGTATCACAGTGGGTGGGAAAGGTAGCGTTGAACCTGCTGGCTCCAATGCGGCTTTCTCCGTGGTATTGGTTGCAACTTAGAAATAAAAACAAAAGGGCCGGGTCCCACCACGTCAAGAGCCCGCCCCACCAGTGACTTGGCTTTTTAAAGATTGGTGCACCCTTTGTAAAGGCCATCCCAGTACATAAAAGTAAAAAAAAATAACCCCCTCCTCTAATGCAACACCTCACTCTGGCACTGACCCCCAGCACTGCCAGGTACTATCTATCCCTGAATGATGCACTCACCTAAGCCCCTCTGGCCTGCCTATTAGGTGCACGCTGTGGGAGACCAGTCGTAATCCATGTCGATATATCCCCACACCGAAGTGGTGTGGTTAGGTGGGGTTACGGGGTTAGGGCGGGGGATTGGGCCTTGGTAGGGTTCTCTTTCGGAGGGTTGGTGCTGACTCAATGGGCAGAATGGCCTCCTTCTGCATTGTCGGGATTCTCTGATTCTACAATGGGGAAGGATTATCAGGCCTAGAGGTCTGTTAATTAGATTCAAATTTATTATGTCGATTGTCGGGAATCCCGTTATGTCACTGGCCGGGGCAGGGGCAATCGCGTCACACCTTTTCATCAGCGTGAAATATGACTTGGACATCTTGGAAGAATTTCTGCTCCCATCGCCATTCATGCCCATGTGAACGGGGGCACAAAGTCCCGGCCCAAGTGTTATCAATACAGACACTTTTCTGTGTGATCTCTGTCCTGGTCAGGAAGCTGTCCAGCTCCTGCTTGAAGATGTCCACAATGTCAGTGCCAGCTACACCTGCTGGCAATGTTCCTCAGAGACTCATTATTCTCTGGGAAAAGAAGAATTTCCTCAGAAACTTTCTATTCCTGCTTCTCATGTTGCTTGGTCCACGCAAGCCGGTTAAATTGGAATGGTGTCACTACGTGTGCAATCCAGCATTTCATTTTGTTACAGCCCTATCAACTTCCCCATAAATCTACATTGGTGAAAATCACCGATTCCTTAAGTCTACCTGAGTAATTAAACTGTGGCTCATTCTCACCGCTCTTCTCTAAACCCTTTATTACGAAGTACTCCAGATGTGGTCTAACCCACAACCTGGGCAATGACAGAATGGTCTCTGAACTGAATGGTTCTACTGATACATTCCAATACCTTAATGATTTAAAATTTTAAAATGACAGTAAACAGTGCTTGCAGCTTACCTGTGCTAGCAGAGGGTGCGGATCTTGAAGTGTGTGTTTCTATCGGTCTGGCACTTGCGTGAAGGAGCTCGGAATTTCTCAGACCTGAATAACTGGAGCACCGTCACAAGGTAACCTGCACTACTACAGCAGATTCACAAGGCGGAAATGAAATGTGGAAAAAGCACATTTGAAAGGGAGGATCTATAAAAAGACCAGTTGAGGCAAGAACTGCAGCAGCAAAGCTGAATTTCTGAAACCACTTTAACCACTGAACATTAAATTCTGGTTGGGTGAAGGCCAGCTGCAGGGATGTTTGTTTACCCAATCAAACAGCAATACAGTGGCGAAGATGTAGCTGTGCTATTGATGCAATCAGTGATTGTGTGGACATTTTCAAGCAGGTTGCAGCACCACAGGATGGCAACGACACAGCAAAGGCAGACCCACTGAACTGGGTTGTCACGTCTCTGCAGTGTTTTCAGACTCAGCTATGTACAGCTGAGAATTAAAGTGCGGTCTGACTGAACCGAGGATTTAAGTGACTACTGTCCTATGAGACCCCGGCCCATAGGCCTCCAGCCAAGGACAAATAGGGAGCCTTTGATAAGATTTATCTCAACACAGACATACAGCACAATTGCTCTCTCATCTCAACACAGATATAATTGCTTGTTCAGCTTCATTAAAGAATTGTGATTAAAGTGCCAATCTTGCCCCAGTGCTCTCCCATCGGACAGGTTGTGGAGTCAAATCTTACTCCAGAGAGGGCAGCACGGTGGCGCAGTGAGTTAGCCCTGCTGCCTCACGGCGCCGAGGTCCCAGGTTCGATCCCGGCCCTGGGTCACTGTCCGTGTGGAGTTTGCACATTCTCCCCGTGTTTGCGTGGGTTTCGCCCCCACAACCCAAAGATGTGCAGGGTAGGTGGGTTGAACACGCTAAATTGCCCTTTAATTGGAAAAAATGAATTGGGTACTTTAAAATTATTTAAAATTAACAAAAAAAATCTTACTCCACAGACTTGAGTGCAAAATCTATGCAGACATTCAGTGCAAACACTCTCAGAACACCTTCTTTTTCCTATCAATGTTACTGAATAGACAGGTTGAGTCATGCATGAGAAAAATTAAGAGCTGTCAAACTATCATTGCAGTTTTTCTGGAATTTATGAGAAGTTATTCATTTTAATTTTGGTGTAACAGGATCAGCCATTTAAAGTGCCAATTGATGCCTAATTTTCACCACGACAAAGAGCCTTTATCGTAAGGGGCATGATTGTGGACATGGCGCGTTTCACGTTATGAGAAGTCTACAGAAGCAACAGCCCATTTAGATCATCAGCTGCCTCCAATGAAGTGGGATTTTGGGAGGGCAGGATTAGAGCAGGTAGGAGCAGATCTGAACTTAATGGATTCATTTGGAAAGCCTGGGTACCCCTTTGTTCTTGTCCTGTTGTGCAGGTCAGGTGCTCATTGGGGTGGTTCTGGTGCCATACGGAAGTGCGGGAAGATGGATTCTCCGCTCCCATGCCGGCCACGATTTTGGCATCGGGTTGCGGAGAATCCAGCCCTATGTCTCCCAATGTGTCTTGTTGACACACCTTGCTGGATTGCACTCCTGTGAAGCACTTGGTTTACCTAGGGAAGGATGCTATAAAAATGCATGTTGATGTTGTGTGCTTGGAATGGATGTGCGACATTCCCAGCAGTGCTGTGTCTCACATCTGGAAAGCACACCATTGACATTTTTCAACAAAATCATCACATTTATGGGAATGTTCAGATGTCATTAGCAGTGCATGACAGTAAGTACCATCCTGTTAAATTCGACTGGCACCTGAATAAATGCTGGCTACAACACGGAGGAGGTTACTGTGGTCATGCTGAGTCGAAGAATGACTGGAATGAGCCACATCCTCTGACAGGGGGAGTAATGGCTTCACCAAAGCCAGTCTACTCACGATAACTCTCTTTATTGTAGCAACAAAAATGTGCCGCTGCTGCGGTATGCAAAACTTCCCTATGGAAGTCCCAACCGGGTTGGAACTGTGCATCTCGCCATGCATCTCACATAGGGCTAGCCTCCGCCCGCTCAAGGGAATTTGTATTCCATGAAGCCCAAGAGGAGAATCTAATAATGATCCCCTGTATCCTTCATGGCCTTTGGGCAGCACGGTAGCATAGTGGTTCGCACAGTTGCTTCCAGGGTCCCAGGTTCGATTCCCGGCTAGGTCACTGCCTATGCTGAGTCTGCACGTTCTCCCCGTGCCTGCGTTGGTTTTCTCCGGGTGCTTCGGTTTCCTCCCACAGTCCACAGATGTGCGGGTTAGGTGGATTGACAATGCTAAATTGCCCATTGTGTCCAAAAAATGGTAAGTGGGGGTTACTGGGATAGGGTAGATACGTGGGCTTCAGTAGGGTGCTCTTTGTAAGGGCCGGTGTAGACTGGATGGGCCGAATGCCCTCCTTCTGTACTGTAAATTCTATGATTCTATGGCCACCATAACATCTCTTCCCCCCCCCCCCCCCCCCCCCCCCCTCTCAGTACTCCCGCAGCGATGAGGTTTCTTCCACCTCATCATGATCGGCCTGTGTGAACCGGATTGGTGATCTCCGTTTCTGGAGAGAGTGCCAAAGAGTTAGCAATGAGGATTCCTCCTGGATGTCTACTACACTCGGAACATCTGATTCCTCTGCTTCCATCAGGAAAGCTGAGTCCTCATTATCGGGGGTGGAGGGAGGGGAGAATGGACACAGGGTTCTCCCCATGCTGGCAGCCCGGCACTGGTGACGGCCACCTCTGAGTGGTGGTGAGGCCTATATGGGGATGGACTCCCTCCTTCTAAGGTGGTCGCGGTGTTTCCTCAAGATCTTACCCTGGACATTCACTTTGTAGGATACAAGTCCCGTTTTCTCCACTATGACTTTAGAGAATCAATTGGAGCAATCTCCAAAGTTCATCACATAGACTAGGTCCCTCTTGAATATTCTTTCGGATTTCAGTTATCATTTATTTCCTGATTCTCTGCTGGGATTCCAGCCTCCCTGACAGGCTCCACAGTCTATGTGACTGCCTTCGGGCCGGCTAAAATGGAGTTAGCGTGGGGCCCTGGGAGCAGGACCCCGGGTAGTGTGTGTAGTGAATGTATAAGCAGCAGTATACTGCGTTGCATTATGCCATGCCATTAACCCTGTGGGCTCCATCTATGTGCCACTGTGTGGCTTCACCCACAGGGGGAGATGTGGAGCATGTACAGGCTCCGCCCCTTATAGAATTTACAGTACAGAAGGAGGCCATTCGGCCCATCGAGTCTGCACCGGCTCTTGGAAAGAGCACCCTACCCAAGGTCAACACCTCCACCCTATCCCCATAACCCAATAACCCCACCCAACACTAAGGGCAATTTTGGACACTGAGGGCAATTTATCATGGCCAATCCACCCAACCTGCACATCTTTGGACTGTGGGAGGAAACCGGAGCACCCGGAGGAAACCCACGCACACACGGGATGTGCAGACTCCGCACAGACAGTGACCCAAGCCGGAATCGAACCTGGGACCCTGGAGCTGTGAAGCAATTATGCTATCCACAATGCTACCGTGCTGCCCTAGGACGTATAAGCGCAGCAGACCTGCGGGACCGCCTTCAGTATTGTACCGGTCGCAGGCAGGCACAGTTGTAAGCTGATTAAAACCACTGTTTACTTCGACATGAGTCTCCGAGTGAATTGATGGTCGCATCAATGGTAAAGGTCGCAGGTTTGGAAGGTGCTGATTATAACCACTGTTTACTTCGACTCGAGTCTCCGAGTGAATTGATGGTCGCATCAGTGTGTACCTGGGAGCTGAAGAATATTGTTCTGTCATATAACTGCTCTTGCCTTTCATCAATACACCTTTTATTAATGACTGGAAGCCTCCACTGCATGTCTCGAGCCACCACATACCCTTAATCCGCCAAGTTTCCCCGTGTAGGTGGCTAATCTGGCTCTAGTATTTCCAAGCTCAACGTTTGGTACCAGGTTTCAGGTGATCAAGGGCATGATTTTCATACTCGTTTGCACCTGGCACCGATCCCGTTGCGCCAGGTGTACCGGGGAAGCGGCCCAAAACAAGCTTTGTGCCGGGCACCAAGCTGACCCCCGAGTCCCACACCCAGTGCAATCTGGATCATGCCCAGCGAGGGTGTGATCCAGATAATCATATTTAAATGAGCAATTAGGCTCATCTAAATATGTGCAGCCCATTTGAGACCGCATTCGCCCGCACCGGCGGGGCCTCACCCAGGCGCTGATTAGTATTGGTCTCCACACAGCCTTCTTCGAGGCTATGTCCAAAGTGGTGGGGGTGAGGGTGGAGCCATGCCCGATAGTGGTGGTCTTCGGGGTTTCAGACCAGCCAGATCTATTCCTGGGGAGGAGGGCGGACGCCCTTGCCTTCGCCTCCCTGATTGCCCGCCGTAGAATCCTGTTTGGCTGGCGGTCAGCAGCACCACCCAGAGCTGCAGACTGGCTGTCCGACCTCTCGGAATCTCTCCAAATGGAGAAAATCAAATTCGCCATCCGAGGGTCGGACGACGGCTTCCAGAGAACGTGGGAGCCATTCATGCAACTGTTCCGGGACCTGTTTGTGGCCAACGTACATGAGGAAGAATAGTCGGGTGGCCAAGAACCAGGGGAAAATGGGCGGGAATCGGGGGAAGGTAGCCGGGGGGGGGGGGGGGGGGGGGGGGGGGGGGGGCTACGGGCTCGGTATGGGGGTTTGATGGCAAGCCAAGGCCCAAAACCAAACTATAAATAAATGCCTATAAACATGTGCCTCGGCCATATTGGGGAATGTAAAATATGTATGCTGGCTAAAGGGGGTGGCCACAATTATTGTTATGAAGATGCTTACCTGTAAATATTCATGTAAAAAATTTTTGTGTTTTCCTTTTTTTGTTTTCTCTCTCTCTAATAACTTGTAATTTGTCATATATAAAATATGAAAACTCAATAAAAAAACATTTATAAAAAAGTATTGGTCTCCACAAGCAGGGACCAGGCATAATGACCACGCTGGGGGGTGGGGCTGGAAAGTCATCGGAGCTCCGTGGGTGGTCAGGTTCTGGAACTGCCCTGACACTGCGGCTGGCACCCTGACAGTGCCAACCTGACACCCAGGAAGTGCCAACCAGGCACCCGGGCAGTGACAATCTGGCACCTGGGCAGTGCCAACCTGACACCTGGGCAGTGCCAACCTGGCACCTGGGCAGTGCAGTGCCAACCTGACACCCAGGAAGTGCCAACCAGGCACCCGGGCAGTGACAACCTGGCACCTGGGCAGTGACCTCACATTAGGGGCAGCACGGTAGCATGGTGGTTAGCATAAATGCTTCACAGCTCCAGGGTCCCAGGTTCGATTCCCGGCTGGGTCACTGTCTGTGCGGAGTCTGCACGTCCTCCCCGTGTGTGCGTGGGTGCTCCGGTTTCCTCCCACAGTCCAAAGATGTGCGGGTTAGGTGGATTGGCCATGCTAAATTGCCCGTAGTGTCCTAAAAAAAAGTAAGGTTGGGTTACGGGTATAGGGTGGATACGTGGGTTTGAGTAGGGTGATCATTGCTCGGCACAACATCGAGGGCCGAAGGGCCTGTTCTGTGCTGTACTGTTCTATGTTCTATTGGCAGGATGCCAGGTTGACAGTGCTGTGGCAGTGCCAGTGTGCCATGGGGCAGGGTGTAAGTGCCAGGGTGACAGGTCAGCACTGCAAAAGGGAATGGCTTGAGGAGACCCTTAAATGAAATGAAATGAAAATCGCTTATTGTCACAAGTAGGCTTCAAATGAAGTTACTGTGAAAAGTCCCTAGTCGCCACATTCCGGCGCCTGTTTGGGATGTTACGGAATCGAACCGTGCTGCTGGCCTGCCTTGGTCTGCTTTCAAAGCCAGTGATTTAGCCCTGTGCTAAACAGCCTCTGGAGGAGTTCCTCAGCGATTCCATAGCGGTCGATGCTCATTCGGGGTGGGTGGGGGGGTGTCATGATGCCCTGATGCATACAAGGATGGATGGGTGTGGGGCAGTGTCACCCTCATTCCTGTGTGATGGGCTCACGATAATATTTAGTGATTGGGGGGGAGCTGGCTGTTTGCATAGTGGTGCGGAGATCAGTCGCCCTCTGGATGCCCACCCAGCGTCTCCGTCCCCCCCACCCTCCCAGGGTGGACAACCCCTGCAGAGGGTGTTCCCCCCCGGCCCCGGCCGAGGGACCCCAAACCCTGCTGAGCACTGGGGTGACAAGCTCAGAGCCTTCGGGCTCTTTGCCTGTGAGCAAATATGGCTACTCATCTCCTCGGCTCCCCAAAGAAACCCTTCTGCCAGGTTTTTAAAAAGGAATCTTAATCGGCACCAGTGTGAGTACTTGCTGGGGAGCCCGATGAATGACAGGAGGCCATTGGATATGGGGTTGCTCCCGTTAATTGTATGGAAATGGGGCTTAAGTGGTGACAATTGGTTTCTCACCATGCTACGGTGAGGTCCTGATTTTGCCTCTGGGACCGGGCCATATGTCTTACAAACTGTTTGTTGCTGGTGTGGTTTTGGTTTTTGGCCTCTCCCGCTTTTCACCGACCTTGAGCGAGAGCGGACTGAGGCCAGCGAATCACGCCCTTTGTCATTTTTTTGGGTGAATCGTGCCCCAAATGTCTGCTCTCCAATAACATTGGCATTTAATAGCAGATTTATCATTATTGGGCGAGCTTTGTCGTGATGGTACAGCTTAATTGCAATGTTTCTTTGTGAAATGAAATGAAATGAAAATTGCTTATTGTCACGAGTAGGCTTCAATGAAGTTACTGTGAAAAGCCCCTAGTCGCCACATTCTGGCGCCGGTGTCTGGCTTCTTCCCAGAGTAGCACACGTATTACCAATTCCTACAGCCTTGCCTTGGTTCTGCCTTTTACAGTGTTTACAATAGTCCCTCGTCCGACATCTGTACTCTTCCGGAGTACAGCTATAATTGAGCTATAATTTGGTGATGGGCGATTCATACAGGCACCTTCAACTGAGGAGTGGACGCTTTTGCACAAGGTCCCTCCCCCTACCTGGAGGACATTACGGTCAGGTGCCCCTTGTAGTTCCCAATCCCCTTTTTCTGCATTCTCCAGGGAAAGGGCCGCCTCAATGGATTTTTTTTGTGTGTTCTGCCAGTAACTTTTTTTGAGTTGTAACGTTGTTTATTCCGCAAACCAATTTGCCTTGCAATATCTCAGTCAGGGATGGTTGAATTCACAATGTTCTGCCAGTTTCTGCAACCTGGTTAAAAATTCAGTGATGGGTTTCCCCGGGCTCCTACCTGCTGTATTAAAGCGGTATCTCTGGAGAATGTGAGAGGGCTTCGGGTCACAGTGATTTCACTCTCGTTCTACGAGCTCTTCAAAACTTTGAGTCAGGTGTATCTGGGTAGATCAGGCTTTTATATTACACTGAATGTCAGGCCCCACATGCTATCAGCAGAATCACTTTCCGCTTCTCATCTCCCACAATGTTATTAGTCCGGAAGAAGTAATGCATGTACTCTGCAAATTCAGAGAATCCCTCCAGTGCAGAAGAACGCCATTCAGCCCATCGAGTCTGCATCGACCCTCTGAAACACCCTACATAGGCCCACACCCCAGCCCTATTCTTGTAATCCCACCTAACCTTTGGACACCAAGAGGCAAATTAGCATGGCCAATCCACCTAACCTGTGCATCGTTGGACTGTGGGAGGAAACCGGAGAACCTGGAGGAAACCCAAGCAGACACGGGAAGAAAGTGCAAACTCCACACAGACAGTCACCCAAAGCCGGAAGTGAACCCGGATCCCTGCCGCTGTCAGGCAGCAGTGCTAACCTCACAGCTAACCTAACTGTGCCACCGTGCCGCCCGTCTTCTCCGTTAACATCATAAAGTTTGAGCTTACCGAGAGAGGTACTTGGTTTGTTACTCAAGATGCTGCTCCTAATTCAACACTAAAGGCTGCTCGGAAACACGTGTTTGTACTTCTTGTTACCAATGTAATAACTTCGCCAAGGCCAGTCTACTAACAATAACTCCCTTTATTGTTGCAACAAATAGGGCCGCTATTGTGATTATGCAGCACTTGCGTCCCAGCCTGGGGACCTATGGAGGTCCTGGTGCGGCTCAGAGCTGTGGGTTTTAAATTCCCGCTGTGCATCTCCTATTGTGCGAGTCTCCGCCACTCCATAGGGGAATTCACATTCCACGAAACCCATGGGGAGATTTATTGGTGATTCCCCCGTGCCCTTCGTGACAGAGAGAGGGAAAAAAAGCATGACAGCAAAGAGTGGACAGAGACAAACACTGAGCAGAAACATTACACTGACATTCCTGCACAAATGCTGGCTGTAAGATTGAGGAGGATACTGTGATCGCTATGAATCGGAGAATGACTGGAATGAGCCCCATCTTCTGACAGAGAAAACAAACATCAGAAAGACCGGAGAGGGAAAAACACTGAGCAGAAATAAAATAGCAGCATTGATGTGGGAGGGCCAGAGGGAATCAATTTGCCAAGCCTCTAGCACCCTCCAGGAATTGAAACTTCATTGCCTGGAGGCAACAGCCAGCAAAAATCACCGTGGCATTAAACACTGAACCGTGTGTCTTTTTCGTCATTTACTTAGCACCTCTGTTCATCAGTCAGATAAATGTTGGAGCTGGAGAAAATGGCTGTTTGACTGGGCGAGATGGTCGGAGGTCAGATGTCACCATGCAAAATGCAGTTTATCGGACCTGGCCAATCCACCGAGTGATGCAATTCTCACACTAGGCTCTGCCATCGAACAAACGCAGGGCAGCAGGTCACACCACCTTGTGTGAAAGAACTGATCAGTTCACGTGTTAAGTGTCGATCTTTTATCAGAAGTTGGCGGTGCTAACTTGTCCGTTTCCTCTCCTTAGACGCGTCTGAGGGGGCTGATGGGGCTGGTTTAGCTCACAAGGCTAAATCGCTGGCTTTTAAAGCAGACCAAGCAGGCCAGCAGCACGATTCGATTCCCGTACCAGCCTCCCCGGACAGGCGCCGGAATGTGGCGACTAGGGGCTTTTCACAGTAACTTCATTGAAGCCTACTCGTGACAATAAGCGATTTTCATTTTTCATTTCTTGTTTATCAGCTACCAATTTCCCCTTTTGCAGAGCTGCGGCCTCTTTGCATGGCGAGGATCAGTGATGTAATGACACTGCTGCCAGACTGCACAACCAGACTTGCATGCCCAAAAATGATAGGCTCACAAGGCAGGGCCAGTACTGCCCACTGCTGGTTGCCATATCTCATGTACCATGTCACGTTCATGCTGCCAGCTCATTGCCATCCTTCAGCAGTAGCCGGCGCCGACAGCTGATGATTCACCAGACTTAGGGTCTGGGAAAGGGGTAAAAAAGATATCGCAGGTTCTAGTTCTCTGCAGGGTAAGATTGCACATTAGCTTCGCAGCACAGCACTCATGGGCTAGCTTTGGGGGCCCAGCTGACTGGAAAGGAGGCTAATGGGTGCATACCAGGGAATGTCAGTGTCTTGGGGAGAAGTTGGGAGGGGTACTCGGAGAGGGTATGATTGACGATGGGAGAGAACCTGGGGAAAGATGTAGGTTCAGGGATGTGGGGGGTGGAGGACGATTTGGTTTTTGAGCTTGTGGAAAAGTGGAGGAAGAGAAGAAGTTAAATGATTGATCTCAACTGTAGTGGCAGAGGCCTGATTCAGAAAGAACCAGATTGGACATAACTGATGCAGTTTGTGGTTGAATAGTCTGCTAAAATGCTTGGTCTAGCCTCACACTTGAAGAATGGCCAACATGGGCCTAGCAATGGGAATCCTTGACTTTACTGGACCAGCACTCCAGCTAAGCAGGGAGAAAAGGTTTGTTATTAAACAAAGCTTTCTGACTGATGTGTAAGATAGTGATGTACCTGCTGACACCAGATATCATCCCCGTACGGTGTCGCTGTGCTTCAATGTTCTGCAGCTAACTGGCTGCTTTGCTCATTTCTCAATCCTCTCGCTGATTACCGGGTTCAGGGTTAACGGTCCCGCTCGGTGCTTTGCTCCGTATTCATTCAGAGATTTCAGCAAACATGAGGAAAAAACTTCCAGAACTTTCACCTGAAAGAAAGCGATCTCAGTGACGTACTGTGTGACTGGGCATTGTTGCAGAGCCTGGACTGGAGAGTGAGGTAGCTCACCCTGAGGCAGCACAGCACCTCTCTCTATCTGCAAAAGATGGACATTTCTGGAGTTCTATCTGAACAACGCAGTGCTTTAGCTCCCCCCCCCCCCTCCCCCCCCCCCCCCCCCCCTCCACTAAACATCTCCACCTCAAACTCTTTCTCCTTCCTCAAGATGCTCCTTATAACCTCGATTGTGCTTTCGGGCACCTGTCCTATATCTCCCTACGTTGCTCAGTGTAACGTTTTGCTCGATAATGCTCCAGTTAAGTAGCCTGGGACATTTTGCTCGATCAATTATGGTTGATAAGTGCAAGTTATTGTTGCTCCTCACTTGCTCTCAACTTAGCATCATCAAGTCCTGTGAATGTGTCCACACCCCATTGGTTCACTGTGACTGAGATACTGCACACTGACATTTGGTGATAAGCACTTGAAGCAGTACTTGTGTCATGTGTTCACTGTTATCTACTAACATGTTGCTACTGATTGAGATTGTACTGTGACAATGCTTTTCCGGTGTTGCTGAATTTTGAAATGCATGTAATCCTGGCAGATTTTCACATTGCGTGATCCTTAACAAAGTACTCCCAGGTCTTCCCCGACATGCCGATGATCATCATAGAATTTACAGTGCAGAAGGAGCCTTCAGCCCATCGAGTCTGCACAGATCCTTGGAAAGAGCACCCGACTTAAGCCCACACCTCCATCCAATCCCCGTAACCCAGTAACCCCACCTCACCTTTTTGGACATTAAGGGCAATTTAGCATGGCCAATTCACCTAACCTGCACATCTTTGGACTGTGGGAGGAAACTGGAGTACCCGGAGGAAGCCCACGCAGACACGGGTAGAACGTGCAAACTCCACAGTCACCCGAGGCTGGAATTGAACCCAGGTCCCTGGAGCTGTGAGGCAGCAGTGCTAAGCTAACCACTGTGCCACCCCATTTGAGGTTATTTTCAAAATGCTTTCAGCAACCCATTTTTTGGGTTGAGTTATTAATGTATTTAACGCAGTCTGCCCACCAACATGGACGTAAAATATCCTTTTGCTTCTATGGCAGCTGGAGTATTGGATAGGGTTGGGGGGGGGAAAGCACATCTTATAACCTTCACAACCGTCCTACACTCCTCAGTGATATTAATCTTCAAATCTCCATGCCCAGTGTCAAAGGAGTGAGTGATGAATTGAGTGAATGCATGTGAAAGTCAGTATGAGATTAAGTGAGACTGAATGTGTGAACGAGTGAGAGGGGGAGTGAGTGAGGTGTGTCTGAGAACGAGAGAGTGAGTGTGAGAAACTGTGGGCAGGATTCTCCATTTGGGAGACTAAGGGCAGGATTCTCTGTCCAGCGAGGCCGGAATCGGGAGGCACGGTCAGGTGGGGAATTGCGCGCCAGCCGAAGGTCGAGGCCGGTGCAGGTGCCCGATGGAATGCCATGCTCCGGTGCCTCGACAGCGGTGTGAATATCGTCTATGCCGCACACACACAGTGACCATCGTTGGCATATCACTAATGGGCCCGTCCTGGTATTCTCCTTGGTTCTCGCAATGCTCCGCCACCGTCAGGAGGGATTATCGACGGCGAGGTTCACTTGTGGTTTTAAAAATCGGGAAAAAGGCACAGTGGCTGCTGAGGGAGAGAGAGGACAAAGGACATGTTCCTACAGGCACGACCGTGGGCTACCGGTCCTGTCACTAACATGGCTGGCTGGGGTTAGGCACAGGGATATATATCATGCTCACATATCTGCCTTTCACCCCCTGCAGACAACAGATTTTGGAATCCAACCAGGAGTGGCTGGCATCTGCCTAGCCGCCGCATCCATCGGGGATGCACTGAGGCTGTAAGGGCAGGAGCTGCTGGGAGGGGGGGGGGGGGGGGGGGGGTGGCGCCTGCTGCAGTGGAGCCTGCCCCAGAGGAACAGGAGCCAGCCGGTGACGATGAAGAGCTGGCCGCCCAACAGAACGAGGAGGAAGTGGGAAGGAGGTGCCGCATCAGGCATTGCGAGTGCCGGCAGCGCCTGTCCTTCGAGGGCCTGCAGGTCTGGGTGTGTGGTCAAAGACTCCGGCTGAGCAGGGGGTCTGTATGGCATATCTGCCGTATTATGGCGCACCTGGACCGCAGGGACATGGGGGAGGACACCCGCTCTTGGGGACTAGCAAGGTGATGGCCCTGAACCTTTTCACCACGGGGTCCTTCCAGGCTGAGTGTAGACCTGTCTGGGATCTGATCTCAGTGCACGGGTGCATCCATGCAGTCACAGAGGACCTATATGCCTAGTCGGCACAAATTATCAGCTTCAATGTCCATGTTCAAAGACAGTGTCCCAGGAGCCTTTCCACTGAGGTGATAGTCTCTGGGATGGTGTCACCCAGCAACCAACACCTCACTCCGGGGTGGCACTTCAAAACCTGTGACACCTGGAAGGCGGCCGAGCCCATCCAGATCCAGGTCCTCCAGAGCATGACTGCCAAAGATACCTCAAGCCAGAAGGCAAGAAATGCAGAAGGACGCAGTGAGCAGTCAGCAGAGTGAGCAGCCAGGGGCCTGTAACTTGTACCAAATGGGTACATTTAAAACAAATACCTCAGCAATGGCAGTCTGTGCCCGCCCACACTGATCCTGAGGGGTCAATGACACCAGGTTGATCCCCGCTGCTCCCCCCGATGCACAGCAAGCGCAAACCTTCTCTCTCCCCTCAGTAGCCATGGTGCCCAGTCCCCTTTTTAAATACCGATTATGAAATGCACCCACGTGACTTCTGCCTGAGGGAGGCAGAGCATCACAAAGGCCTGGAGAACTGTAATTCGCACCCGGTAATCAGATGTAAATGCTGGTCTTGCTGCAGCCGGTGCAGGGTGGCATTGTCGCCACCACCGGGGTCCCATGGCGTTGAGCCCGGCGCCGGGTGCGGATCTCGTTTCTCACTTTCCTCCCTTATTCCAAAGATGTGCAGGTTAGGTGCATTGGCCATGCTAAATTACCCTTAGGTTAGGTGAGGTTGCTGGGTTCTGGGATAGGTGGAGGTGTAGGCAAGTCGGGTGCTCTTTCCAAGAGCTGGTGCAGACTCGATGGGCCAAATGGCCTCCTTCTGCACTGTAAGTTCTATGATTCTATGATGTTGAAGTGCTCAGCTGGAAATTGACAGCACTTAACTCTCTTTAATGTGGTTTATGTTTGTAAACATTGTGGTCCCTGGGGTGTTCTCCCTGTATAGGGGGTCTCTGTGGGGGAGTCTCTTTATTTAGGCGGTCTCTGGGGGGGCCATGGGGGGTCTGGTGGGGGTGGGCATGTCTGGTATTGTGAGGGGGGGGTGGGAGGGTGGCTCTTGGGTGGACTTTGGGGGCAATGCCCTTAAAGGGTTACCCCCTTGGCCCATGAAGAGGTTCGCCATGTAATGGCCACGTTTGTCCATGCCAGTAGTAATCCGTGCCCACATGATTCCCAACCCGGAGGGCCAGAGAATCTGGTGCCCAGCCCGCTAAGTGGGTGCAAATGGGTCATTAAAGTCCATTTGCATCCTCTCGCTGACACGCGGGTGAGAAACCCTATCCTGCTGTCAGCGGGGGGCCAGAGTGCAGTGGTCAGTTCGATACCCAGTGCAAACCTCAATTTCGTCTGGACCCCCGATTCTTTCCCCCCCCCGACAGTGATCCACGTTGCCGGCGTTGCGACGCAATGAATTCCGGCCTATGTGTGAGAGACTGATTGTGCGCGCGAGTGAGTCTGTATGTATGAGAGTGTGAGTATGTAAGAGAGGGTGAGTGTCGGAATTCTCCCATCTGGTCCTGTGGCAGCAACAGGGAATGTTTCCCACTAAGGAGGCTGATAGGAAACCATACCCTGACCTCATTAATTATCTGTTGGTTTAGCAACATATCCTGTGGCGGGCCGTGCATGAAGGCACACATTGTGCCATCATATCTGGGTTCCAAATTTAAAAGGTGCCCAACATTATTGACGCATCGTTAAAGAAAGAAGATGGATCCCCTGATAAGATGGATCTCCTGGAACACGGAGACTGAAGATGAACCTCCAAAATTACACTGAAGCTGGAAGATCGATCTGAGAGATGCTCCCCCCCACCCATTGCGGTTCGCTGGCGGCTTCTAACCTGAGGCAGTCCCAGGCATTCTTCAGGTAAGTCCCAACTTCTGCAGATCACGTTGCTCCTGACATGTTCTAAACTGGCATGTTTTCTTACTGGCATTACGGAGAATCAACCGTTGGACGCTAGATTCCGGTTAGGCCAACATCTGAATGTGTAAGACATTTGCCACAGCACTTTGTATGAATTCCACCAAGGCCAGCTCGGAGTGAGCACCACCAGAGGGAAAGGCAAGGTTGGTGTTAGCTAAACCAAGCTCCTTAGCTGAGCCCTGGATCCTTTCCCCACCCCTGGTGACCAGGCCTAGTTTGTCTCGCTCTAGCTCCGCTTCTTAAATGAAAATGACTCACCTGAGGAAGGAGCAGTGCTCCGAAAGATAGTGATTCCAAACAATCCTGTTGGACTTTAACCTGGTGTTGTAAGACTTCTTACTATTGGATCAGCCAAGACATCCCCTTTAGGTTCTGTGGCAGAAACTGTGATGCCGATTTGATCGACTTAGCTAGTAGCCAATTGGTGTATGTGGGATTCTCGGCCGGGCCCTGTCATTGCCTGTGATTGGTGAAGCCAGTCAGAAACTTTCAGGAAAGAAGGAAATCTTCTGGAGAGTTCGATCTTTTGTTCAGTTCTGTGATGAAAGACAGCTAGTAAGGGCTTTGGAGAATCTTTCTCTCCTTCTCTTTCTCTGCCAGGCGATGTTAAGAGGCATTCTGGCTAAATCCCAAGACTTTCTTGTTTAAAGGGGCACAGTCAGCCATCAGATTTGTGAAAGAGATATTGAATGTGAAAGTGCCAGCCGTTTTCCCACAGGTCAGAAACAGTAGTCTGCATGTTCTTCCCATGTCTGCGTGGGTTTCCTCCGGGTGCTCTGGTTTCCTTCCGCAAGTCCCAAAAGATGTGCTTATTAGATGATTTGGACATTCTGAATTCTCCCTCAGTGCAGCCGAACAGGCAGCTGAGTGTGGCAACTAGGGGATTTTCACAGTAACTTCATTGCAGTGTTAATGTAAGCCTACTTGTGACAATAATAAAAATTATTATTGTTTGGTGCAAGAGTGATAGTACGGAGGAAGAGTCAGACGATAGTCACCCATCACCCTGACTTGGAAATAAATCGCCGTTCCTTCACTGTCACTGGGGCAACACCCTGGATTTCCCTTCTTAAAAGCACAGTGGGTGTACCTACACTTCAAGGACTGCAGCGGTTCAAGAAGGCAACTCACCACCACCTTCTGAAGGGCAATTAGGGATGGGCAATAAATGCTGGCCTAACCAGCGAAGCCCACATCCCGTAAAGAATGAAAACAAATTAACCATGCCTTGTACAGTTCTTGGGATTAAGCACCAACGTTCACCCTTCCGACCTTTTTTTTTGTCCCGACTCTCATATTGGCTGAATGTATGATCATTGTTAGAACCATTAACCATTAACCAGTAACCATTTCTTTACATTGGAATCTGCATTTAATGTGAGGCGATCTCAAAACTCAGCCACCACTGAATCTTCCAATCTTTTGCTTTTACTGGAGTTGCTTGTCAGTATATGGAAAGGAGAAGTAATTGCGGCGGTAGCTGAGCATTTAAAATTGCCTGAGACACAGTCAGAATCATTGCAAATGGCAAGAATTCAATTACAGATAAAGCAGCTTGAGCATGAAAAAGAATTAAAACAGCTTGAATTCAAAATGAGGGAAAAGGAAAGAATAGCGCGAGCAGAACAAAAAGAAAGACAAGGGAGGAACAAAAAGCACAAGAAAGGAAACTGCTTGAGGTACAGACATGGGAAAAAGACAAAGAGAGAGACTTTGAACTTCGTAAACTGGCCATGAAAAATGAACGTCAGTTAAAATGGTCAGAGGTAAAGAGGAAAGTACAGTCTGAAGATAGTGATGAGGATAGTGAGAAAGAGCAAGAGCTTTGTAGTCGAAGGTTTGGTGGGGATCTATTCAAATATGTCCAAGCATTGCCAAGATTTGATGAGAAGGATGTAGAAGCCTTTTTCATTTAATTGGAGAAGGTGGCTAAACAAATGAAATAGCCACAAGACACATGGGTATTACTGATTCAAACAAAGCTGGTAGGTAGAGCTAGTGAAGTATTTGCATCACTATCAGAGGAGGTATCAGGCTCATATGAGGAGGTGAAAATATCTATCTTGGGTGCATATTAACTAGAGCCTGAAGCCTACATACAAAGGTTTAGAAATTTAAGGAAAGAACCTGGTCAAACTTACATAGAGTTTGAAAAGATCAAACAGAGTAATTTTGGCAGGTGGATAAGGGCTTTGAAAATGGACCAAACGTATGAAGCTCTTAAAGAAATGATAATTTTAGAGGAGTTTAAAAATTCAATTCCTGATTTAGTGAGAACTCATGTTGAAGAGCAAAGTGTTCAAACTGCAAGATTAGCAGCAGAAATGGCAGATGATTATGAATTAGTTCATAAATCAAAGTTTGGTTTCCAACATCAGTTTCAGCCTGTGAGGGATGGTAAAAGTAAAGGAGATCTGATGGGAGATAATAAGGATAGTGTACTTCAGATTAAAAATGAAACCCAGGAGGGCGGAAGCGAAATGGAAAGTTTCAGCTGTTTTTACTGTAATAAACTAGGTCATGTAAACTCACAGTTTTGGGGGTTTAAGAAAAGCACTGGGAAGGCTGATGTGGTAAAACAGGATAAGACAGTGGGGTTGGTTAAAGTGGTCAAAGAAAGCACAATTGAAGCGAAGGAGGTGCAAAAGATTGTACAGTCTGATCAAGAGGTGATTGATAAGAAGGTGCCAGATCTCTTGAAAGAATTTACTTGTGTGGGTAAAGTTTACTCACGTGTACCAGGAGGAGTAGGTAAAGAAGTCAACATTTGACTTTTGTTGGCGTTCGTGAGTGGAGCAGCCGCACTGAAGAGGCTCCCGCAGGTTCTTGAAATCGGTCTTTTTCGGGGGATTCCCGGGGTTTAAAAAAAAATTAAAACGTCCCCGTAGTCGACCCTGCCTCCCCACCTGGCCCAGGCGCCAAACCCCCATTCCACACAGCCAAAGAGTAAATAATGGCGAGAGAGGAGAGATTGGTCCCGGTGGGCTCAGCAGTGCGGCTGAACATGGAGGAGGAGTGGGGGTCGTGACTTTGTTCCCCAAGAAACAGCCTGAAGGTCGGGGGATTCAAAGACCACAGAGAGGACAAAACTTTTTCTTTCTCCTTTCCTGAAAATTTTGGGGGAAAGTTTAAAAAAAAAAATCTTTGGGGTTTTTAAAAAAAAAATGTCTTTTTAAAAAAAAACAATCTTTCCACCAATACACAGCAAAAGGAGAAAAGCACAGAACAGAAATATGCCTGAAAATAGCAATAAATCAGGGGGACGGCAAGATGCAAGAAGGAGCAGCAGCAAAGACGAAGGAAAAAGGCAGGAGCTGCGGCCGCGCAGGCAGACGAACGAACAAGGCGAGGCGGAGGTTCAGGCAAACCAGGAAGCGGAAAAGCTGGTGAGCTGAACAGTGGAGCAGAAACAGGACGCGGCGATTATCCCCCGCCCTGCACAGGGGGAGGAATGGGGAAGCGTGCTGAAAATAGAGCTAAACACCATGAAGGACGTATGCTGGACGGAGCTCCGCACATGATAAAGGAGATGCTGGCGGAGACAACGGATAAAATGCAGCGAACCATCAAAGGTCTGGGAAGGAAGGCACAGGAGAAAACAATCCTGGAGTTGGAGAGGGCTGCCTCGGATCAGAGCGACAGGATGATAGCTCCCGAAACCGAGGTGAAAAGGTTGGTAACTTCCCAGGGGAGCCTAATTGGGAAAGGACCAGGAAAACAGGTCCAGATGGCAGAACGTTAGAATAGTGGGTCTGCCAGAGGGGATAGAGGGCAGAGACCCAGCAGGCTACACCTCCCAAATCCTGGGCAAGCCAGTGGGAAGGGAAGGATTTCCAGACCCAAAGCAATAGACAGGCTGCACAGGTCGCTCTGACCCAAGCCCAAAGCCGGGGAGCAGCCCAAAGCGATTACCAAGACCGGGATAAAATCCTAAAGTGGGCCCAGCAAACGAGATCAAGCACATCAAGGGAAAGGTAGATCATAAGGGTGCACTGGGGCGGATCTGGCCAAAAGAAGGGCTGAGTTCAACAAAGCAAAATCAGTACTCTACAAAAGCAAGGTGAAATTTGAGATGTTGGGCACGATTCTCCGATCTCGCGCTGCATCGGGAAAGCCGTCGTGAACTCGGTCGAGTTCAACGACGGCGGGAAACAGCCCTGATCGCGATCGATTCTGGCCCCGGGAATGGGCTCGCATCGGGGCCGCGTGACGTCGAAAGCACATCTTCAGCACGCGACGCCCGAATGATGCCGCTCCGAGGTCCACGGAAACGAAGGAGGGAGGGAAATGTCGGAGCCACGGAGGGCCGCCCCGAGGTTCTGTGATACGGACCTGCAGACCCTCCTCGATGAGGTGGAGCAGCGCAGGGGAATCCTCTGCCCAAGACGAGGGCATCGCCAGCCTTCCAGCGTCGTGCGACGGGCCTGGCGTGAGGTGGGTGATGTATCATCAGTCGGACTCAAGTCGTGAAGAAGTTCCAAATATCAGGCTTTAATGAACTAGTTGTGTGCCCGGCAGTCGACTTACAGAGAAAGGCTGACTGCCGGCTGCTATGGGTTCTTATACCCCGCCTTGTAGGAGGGGCTACCGGCCTCTCGACCAATCGGTGAGCAGTCACATGACTAGCCACAGCCAATTGGCAGAGAGACACATGACCTGCCTGAGCCAATGGGCAGTGAGTCCTCTGCACCAATGGCAGTACTACTTTGAGTTACCGTAAACCTCCTAGTCATACCACCACAGTGGGCACGGCAGTCAGTGCTGTGGGGCAGACCCCTCGGTCTGGGGAGCAGTGTCGAAAGAAGCTGCACGACCTCACCCGGGCTGCCAGGGTGAGTGCCACGAGAGTGCCCCCGGGTCACAACCATCTCCCCCATGTCCCTCATCCCCCCCCCCCCCCCCCCCCCCCCCCCGCGGGCACGAGGGGGAGGGGGGGGCGAGAGTGAGTGGAGGGTGGTTAACAAAGTTGTCACAGCCCCACATGAGCGCTGCAACCCCCTGGAGAGATGCTATGGTGTGGCTGCAACTTTCCCCCCACCCTCTGCCAATATCTGAACGTCCTGATGATACCTGCCTAATTGTGATGCTCTATCTATATCCCCCCCCCCCCCCCCCCCAACAGGACAAGACTGCTCACAACAGCTGGGAGCGCAACAGAACCGGAGGGGGTTCACCCGTTATGCACCCCCTGACAGTGTTCGAGCAGAGGGCACTGGACCTTGCTGGGGGATCTGGCACCGGGAGGTTGCGCAATGCGAGGTTGGAGGTGCAGAACCAAGTGAGACAACCCTGCATGACAACCCCCCCCCCCCCCCCCCCCCCCCCCCCCCCCCCCCCCCCCCCCCCCCCCCCCCCCCCCCCCCCCCCCCCCCTCCCCCCCACCCCCCCCCCCATCCCATCCTCTTTCCCTTCACACTCTACCCACTGGACCCCCCATGCTCTGTCCCCTCACACCCTACCCACTGAACCCCCATCGTCCCCTCACACTCTACCCACTGGACCCCCCCATCCTCTGTCCTCTCACACTCTACCCACTGGACCCCCCCCCATCCTCTGTCCCCTCACACTCTACCCACTGGACCCCCCATCCTCTGTCCCCTCACACTCTACCCACTGGACCCCCCCATCCTCTGTCCCCTCACATTCTACCCACTGGACCCCCCCCATCCTCTGTCCCCTCACACTCTACCCACTGGACCCCCCATCCTCTGTCCCCTCACACTCTACCCACTGGACCCCCCATCCTCTGTCCCCTCACACTCTACCCACTGGACCCCCCCATCCTCTGTCCCCTCACATTCTACCCACTGGACCCCCCCCCCCATCCTCTGTCCCCTCACACTCTACCCACTGGACCCCCCATCCTCTGTCCCCTCACACTCTGCCCACTGGACCATCCTACGCCCGGCCGAGCGTGTCTAACTAACCCCGTATCATTCTGTTCCCTAGGGCCAGCTGGCGAACGTCCAGGGCCGTCTGGCGCCACACACAGGCGACCATCCACGACGACCACCGCACCGAGGGTTGCACGCCAGAGGGTGGCAGGAGGTCGGCCAGGAGTGCCATCCTCAAAATCCGGGACTCTCGAGCAGGACGTACAGAGAACGGACAGTGACGACTTTCATGGCTGTGCGTTGCCCGAAGGTCAGGCCGTGAGACAGGACAGGATCAGTGGACCCAGACGCACAGAGGATGGCTACGCAGTCAACGGACTTACCTGACGTTGAACCGTACATGGTCCGCGTGCGTCCTGCGCTGGGACATGACTGGGACCAGGACACTCCTGAATTTCTGACGGACGAGGACCTAGAGCTTGCAGCACTGCTGTCTCCCACACCATCCACCATCTCAGAGACACTCACCTCGGTTGGGCAATTAAGTGATGAGGCTCCTGGGTCACGGTCTGGTGTGCACCACACAGCTGAACCGGTACAGCAGGTGGAGGTCGGAGCAGCCGAGGGACTGGACGGTCGGAGGGCAGCCCAGGCCCAGCATCCAGCTGCCGGCCAGACGTTTCCCGGGTTCCTGGATTTACTCGACCCACCTGGACAGCCGATGCATTTTGAAACCCAGGGACACAATGATGGGATGAGGGCCATCTTCCAGCAGCTGCCTGGACTCAGTCTCCGCAAACGTTCGGACCCTGGTCGATACCATTGCAGGCCTCCATGACTGGCAGCACCAGGTGTTGGTGGGGCGACGAGGAACCTCCCCGCTCACACCTCTGTCCCACAGTGAGGCCCGGGGGCCACCGGGCTCCCCGAGGGAGGAGGAGGTTCCGGGGCCCGTCCCATTAACTCCATCACGGGACGTCCCTGAATGCTCGGCCTCCCCCCGTTCCGTCCCTGGTGCCTCAGGTGGGCAGCGGGCAGAGCAGGGTGGCACCACGTCATCCGAAACACCCGCGGAGCAGCCTTGCCCATCAAGGCTGGGTTGCCCCAGGAAATGAATGCCGACGGGGAGACATGTCACGGGGCGTGATTCTCAGCAGTCCGCCTCCATTCCTGCTGTACCATCTGGGGATTCACTTAGACGCAGTGGTAGGGCCCGTAAAGCAATGAAGAGGGACACAGAATAAGTTGGCACGGATGAAGGGCACAGTTTAGTTGTAGGAGCTAGGGCATCTGAACATAATATTCACCATTAAACTCACTGTTGCACCTAACTTGTAAGACTGTGTGATTTTTCCATTGCCACGGGGATCGAGATGGTGACCGAGTGTCGCTGGGGTTGACGAGCGATGAAACGTCGGTGCCGGGTGTGCAGTCCCTTCCTTCCCCCCTCCCGCACCGTAGTCCTCGGCACTCCGACGCCACCTACGCCACGCGGGCACGTGATGGAGTGTCCCTGACGAACTCAGCGGCCACCGAGATGGATGGTTCAGCTATTGCCATGAGTCAGACTTTGTCTAACGATTCTGAGCTCACAGCTCATCGCAGATTGGGCTGTCATCATTCCACATGGCACTGATCACACCCGCTGGCACAGCCATCAATGTCGTGCCATACCGTTGTGCCGCAGTGGTAAGGGTGATCTCGAAATGGAGCAGTGTACACAGAGCGGGGGTGCGAGGGGGGGGTGGTGGTGGTGGGAGTTGTGTGCTGTCCGTCTGCACGACTGGCGATGCAGGTGGTGGTGGTAGTGTTCAGCGATGCCGTCGCACGCGATGCGTGAATCTTGCAGCCACCAACGCGTCGCGTGCCCGCTGTCCTCGCCGGTGCCGTCGTGAAGCCTCCTGGACATCACCAGCACCCGGGTCGCGTCTGTGTGCTGCGCCCGGCGCACCACCAACCTCCTCCACCTACTCCGTGTTGGCACCACTGCCAGTGGCTTCTCCCTCCGACTCCTCCACCAGGGCATCTCCCCTCTGCATTGCGATGTTGTGCAGCGCACAGAATACCACAACAATGCGAGCGACCCTCTCGGGCTGGTACTGCAGGGCCCATCCGGAGTGGTCCAGGCACCTGAATCTCATCTTCAGCAGATCAAAGCAGTGCTCCACCACACCCCTGGTTGCTGCATGGGCCTCATTGTAAAGGGTCTCCGCGTTGGTCTGAGGCCTCCGTATGGGCGTCATCAGCCAAGATCTCAGTGGATAACCCCTGTCGCCCAGCAACCAGCCCCTCAGCCGGGGGGGCCGTCCCTCAAACATAGCAGGGATGAATGACTGCGCAAGAATGTACGCATCATGCACACTCCCTGAGAACCTTGCGCACATGTGCATGATCTTCATGTGGGGGTCGCATATCACCTGGATGTTCATGGAGTATGTCCCCTTCCTATTAGTGAACACTTCCCTGTTGCCTGCAGGCGGGCGCATGAACACCATCAATCACTCCCTCGACCATCGGTATCCTGGCCGCGTTGGCAAATCCGCTGGCTTGTTTTTCTCGATTTGCTCGGTCCTCGGGAAAGGTTATGTAGCGGTCCGCGATGTAGCGGATGGCGAACAGGGCGTCAGTCACGTCCCGGATGCACCTCTGGACCGATGTCTGCGATATCCCGGATAGGTCCCCACTCGGAGACTGGAAGGAACCGGTAGCATAGAAGTTAAGTGCCACCGTCACCTTGACGGTATCGTGTGTCCTCCTCCGGTTCCACATGGGGTGAGGTGCGCCACGAGGTGGCAGATATGTGCGACCGTCTCTCTGCTGAACCGGAGTCTCCTCCTGCAGGTGATGTCCGGCAGTGTCTCGAAAGAGATCCGGGCACGGTACACCCTAGGTCTCGAATGTCGCCTCTGGCGCCCTGGCTCCACCATCAGTGTCTCCTCCTCCTCCTCCCCCCCATGCTGCTCGACATCAGTGCCCGCATCCTGTGCCGTCCTCAGCGTTTGGGGGTCAATGTTCCCCTCGGCAACCCCCTGGACATGCCGACCATGAGTACCTTAGGCCTGTACGGTGACGACGGGCCACTCCACCGCCATTCCCTCCGCTGCTGCAGCTGCCCCTGCATCCACTGTGGGATGTGGCTGTGGACGCTGCTGGATGTCCAACTGCAGTGCAGCGGCCCCAACCACTGCGCTGAACATCGCCGTTCTGTTCGAATACATTATGGTCACCTACAGAAGGGTGGTGGAGGGCAGAGAAGCGACATGTTAGACGGAGGTTATTCAACACCTCGGCAGCCGCCTGCCACAGGATACCTGTGTGCAACGGTGGCCTGGTCGCGCTGCTGACACACGGCCAGCTTAACCCCTGGTCACTTTCTGCGTCCGACGGGCAGTTAACAACGTCCTCCTCACCGGTGTGTCAGTGGCCTGTGCCCATCAGCCACAGGGCAACCAGCGGCCGTGTCCTCGTCACCGTCCTGCCATGGCAGGGCGGCTGAGATGTTGCATCTGGGGGTGGACTCTACTCACTCTCTCTCCCCCCTCCACTACTCCCTCTCCCCCCCTCCACTACTCCCTCCGCCCCACCACTCCTCCCTCTCCCCACACCACTCCTCCCTCTCCCCCCCACCACTCCCTCTCCCCCCTCCCCCCACCACTACTCCCTCCCCCCCCCCCCACTACTCCCTCTCCCCCCCACCACTCCCTCTCCCCCCTACTACTCCCTCTGGGGTCACGCCGCCGGGACTTCGGCCCATCCGGGCCGGAGAATAGTGGGGGTTCCGGAGAATTGCCATTTTGGGTGCATCGGGCGATTCTCCAGGTTTTGGCGTGCGGAACACGATGGAACAGATTTGGTCATTTGGGAGAATCGCGGGAGCGCGTCGGACCAGCGTCGCGTGAAAAACTGGCGCGGCCCGCTATTCTGCCAACCGGCGTGACATCGGAGAATCGTGCCCCTTATTCCCGGCCAAACTCTGCGTGATATTTGAGGGGAAAGGGCTGTATTTTAACACCACAGCGGCGGCTAATGAGTTTGTTAGATCGAACGGGGGGGTGGGGGGTAGCAGCCGCGACCGCGATTAAAGTCACGGGGACAGAAAAGAAAGGGAATATAAGAACAACAAGCGGAGGACAGACCCCAAACAAGGACAATAAGATCATGAACTATGCACGTGTTTTATGTTTTGCGCGGGGCTGTGCTTGCTTGTTCCCAGGCTTGTCTCCTCTCTCAATGTGATGGGGGGAGGGGGGGGGGGGCAGTGGAGCAAGGGAAATGAGGGTGAGAAAAGCGGACAGGAGGGCGAGACAAGGGCCAGTAGGAGGAAGGTTAAACAAGGCCACAGCTGGGAGAATACTGGGAGGAGGGCCAGCACGGGAGGGCAGGAAGGAAGGGGAGCCGTAGCGCATCCCCCAGGGGAGAGAGCGCCTGGCACAAGGAGGGGAGGGGAACAGAATGGGGGGGGAGAACACGGGGGGGGGGGGTGGGGAGTCGGGGGGAGAGCGCAGAACGAAAGAGGAGCAAAGAGGAGGGCGAGAAAGTACAGTACAGACACAGGCCTCGCCGGGCACGGAGCAGGCCGAGGAACCGAGACGGCGTCTCAAGCAGCCACTCGGGAGGGCATCAGGGTGAAAGGAGACCCCGGAGGGCAGGGGTGCACCCACGTGGCATAAATATGGCTGCCGCCCATTGTTGGTGCCCCATGGACAAAGGGAAACCCCGAAGTGCTGGGGCATGTCCACTGGGTAGGTATGGGTGATCCCGCAGGACCGGGTAGTCAGAAACCCCCCACCAGAATTGTTACCTGGAATGTAAGAGGACTCAATGGCCCAGTGAAAAGATCCATATTCTTCGCCCCCCTAAGAAGCCTAAAGGCCAACATTATCTACCTACAAGAGATGGACCTGAGGGAGAAGGACCGACTGTTGGTAAGGAAGGGCTGGGTAGGACAGACGCTACGGGGCGAGGGCTAGGGGGGTAGCAATATTAATTAGCAAGAGGACGAGGTTTACGGAAACCAAGGCAGTTACAGACCGAGGGGGACAGTACGTCATGGTCAGCAGTGTCCTGGAAGGGGCACCAGTTGTATTGGTAAATGTGTACGCTCCCAACTGGGATGACACAGAATTAATAATAATAATAATAATTGCTAATTGTAGGCTTCAGTGAAGTTACTGTGAAAAGCCCCTAGTTGCCACATTCCGCCGCCTGTTCGGAGAGGCCAGAATGGGAATTGAACCCGTGCTTCTGCCTTGTTCTGCATTACAAGCTATCTGTTTAACCCACTGTGCTAAACCAGCCCCCATAAAGAAGACCATGGCGGAATTCCCTGGCCTTGCCACACACCAACTAATTTGGGGGGGGGGGGGACTTTAACTGCGTGCTGGACCCACTGACTGACCAATCAAAGCCCAGAATGGGGAAAAAGTCTGGCATAGCTAGGGAACCGGGAGCCTTCATGGAACAGATGGGGGCGGTGGACCCATGGAGGTTCCTGCACCCGGGAGAAAAGGAGTTCTGTGGTGATCACAAGTTAACCAGATGCAACACAACTGAGCGACCACTAGAGGGAGCACGGGAGAGCCATATAAATAGATCAGGACAGGAAGTGAGGACACACTCTTCACAGCAGGCGGGCTGGTAAGCAGGACACAGCAAGCAAAGCTGGTAGTTAGCACTGGAAGGTAGTTCTAGGTCGAGCTCTGGAAACTGAACGAACTCACAATAAAGCATCTTCTCCACACTTGAGACTACGAGCTTTATTAAGATACGAGGAACAACACATGGTACCAGCAGTGATTTCAGACGCTTACTACAGGACAACTCAGCTGCAGATACAGAAAGCACAAAATGGCATGGAAATCTCCTACTGGACATTTGACTGGGGAAGACATCGCTAATTCGAGGATGTGGCATGGATACCCACCTCAGCTGGACACGACTGGTAATGTAATAAATGTCTGGAAAAGGTTTAAACAAATGTTCGATTTTTATCTCATAGCTAATGATGTTGCAGAAGCCTCAGACAAAATTAAAATAGCAATTCTCATCGAAGGGCCTGTCAATAGGAAAGTGTATAATGGATTTAAATACTCAAAAGGTGAAGACAGGAACAGCTTACAAACGTTACTAAACAAATTTGAAGAGTACTGTGAGAAATTTGAACAGCAAGGCATGCTCACAGTCCAACCTGCACAGAGACTGAGTGATGCAAGACTTAAAAAATCACAAAAAGATCAGGAAATCGCGAATGCACAGTACAGATCAAAAAGAAGAAATAACAGGAATTTTTCACAAAGCCAAAACGCTGAAATCCAGTCCAGATCGGAAAGAAAAGGTAACTTACAACTTTTAGAAAGAAAAAACGCTGAAATCCGCGATAAAATGGCGTCGGGGCACATTTTGCAGTCTATGGTAAACAAAGAACTACAAATCGCGTCTGCGCATGCGCCGGAACCGGAAGTCGCGCATGCGCAGTTTACAAAAGATAGCGGCGCCGATCGTTATGCGCATGCGCAAGCCGCGCATGCGCAGTCAAAAAAAGTCTTCGTCGCGGACCGTCATGCGCATGCGCAAGCCGCGCATGCGCAATGGACACCGAACCGCACAAGGAAAGAAAGCCGATTTGCGCATGTGCAAGTCGTTCCTACGCGTGACGTCATGACGTCTGAGAATCCTGACCACGCCCACTTAAAAGGGAAATGCCCGAAAATTGAAAACAAGACACTTAAAGTGGTAAAACCAAATTTTCTTGCCTCAGAACACAGAAAAACGCCTGAACTTAAACCAACAGTAAAAAACAACTTGCACAAAACCTTGGAAAAAGCTGCCTTCACCACACACAGTGAAGCGAACAAAAAGAATTCCGAAACAACAAAAGATGATTTGTTTTTCGACGATTACCTCTCAGACCTGACTGGGTCAGTCGGATATGCTTATCACAGCATCAGCGACACGGTCGCAAAGCACAACACGAACCAACTCGTGGTAGATGAATCCAACCAAGATGATTTGGTTTTCAAAGAATACTACTCAGACATGGCTGAGTCAGTCGGATATGCTTATCACAGCATCAGCGACACGGTCGCAAAGTTCAACACGAATCAACTCGTGGTAGAAGAATCCAACCAGGATGATTTGGTTTTCGGAGAATACTACTCAGACACAGCTGAGTCAGTCGGATATGCTTATCACAGCATCAGCGACACGGTCGCAAAGTTCAACACGAATCAACTCGTGGTAGAAGAAGCCAACGAAGATGAAATGGGTTTCAAAGAATACTACTCAGACATGGAGGAGTTATTTGGACATGCTGATCACAGCATCAGCGACACCGTTGCAAAGCTCAACACGACTCTACTCATGGTGGATGAATCCAACACCATGGTGCCATGGCAGCTCGTCGATACATTGGATGACAGCAATACCCAAGACGAAGACGACGCCACACAGAGAGCACAGGAAGACTCCACGGAGCGAGCGATGACAGGCTCCACAGTGCGGGTGATGAAAGACGCCAACAGGGATGCAAGCAAACACTCCCGGGCGGACACCAAGCATGAACAAGACCATGAAGGTAAACCCGCTGTACCTGAGCAACCGCAAGCAGACTATGAAAGTCTACCAAGCTCACAGGAACAAGAAGAAAGAGCGGACTATGAAAGTCCAACACGCTCACAGGAACAAGAAGAAAAAGCAGACTATGAAAGTCCAACACGCTCACAGGAACAAGAAGAAAGAGCAGACTATGAAAGTCCAACACGCTCACAGGAACAAGAAGAAAGAGCGGACTATGAAAGTCCAACACGCTCACAGGAACAAGAAGAAGACAATGCACCTCTGCCCACTGCATGCGAAGACAGTGACAAGGTGATCACACTCAACGTACAGGATCACAGTGAGACTGACAGTTCTCAGCTTGTCTGTACCGAAGCACAGAGCGAAAACAGTGACAAGGTGCTCGCACTTGACGTACAGGATCACAGTGAGACTGACAGTTCTCAGCTTGTCTGTACAGAAGCACAGAGTCGGGCCACCCAACAGTCCAGAGAGACGATGCCGAAAGAAAACATGCAGATTTTGACTCCAGAAGAGGAGCACCTGGAGCCCAGAGAGACAACGCCAAAAGAAAACATGCAGATTTTGACTCCAGAAGAGGAGCACCTGGAGTCCACAGAGACAATGCCGAAAGAAACCATGCAGATTCTGACTCCAGAAGAGGAGCACCTGGAGTCCAGAGACATCAAACAAAAAGAAACCGTGCAGATTTTGACTCCAGAAGAGGAGCACCTGGAGTCCAGTGAGATAACATCAACAGAAATCATGAAGATTTTAACTCCAGAAGCGGAGCACCAAGAGTCTAGAGAAACCACGTCAACTGAAATCATGCAGATTTGGACTCCAGAAGAGGAGCGCCGAGAGTCCACAGACACCGCGTCAAATGTAATCAAGAAGACTTTGACTCCGGAAGACGAGCACCAAGAGAGCAAAGATGCGGAATCCAATTCTCCACAACTGATTGATGTCACCTGCACCGATGCAACATCAGATCATTCGCACCACTCGCGAGACGGAATGCTCAATGACTCAAATTATCCACTCGGGACACTCATAGAGTATAACAAGAAAAACAAAAGTCAAAAGAAACACAGCAAGAACAAAAACAACATGAAGCGCGACAAGACCAACAACAATAGCAAGAAGCACAGCAGAAACGAGAACGACAACAGCAAGAATAAAAGCAACATGAAGCGCAACAAGACAAACAACAACGTCAGGCACAAAGATAGCGACAACGACAGAGGCAGAAACAACAAGAATGGCAACAAACACAACAAAGTCAGGAGCAAAGATAGCGACAACAACAAAGACGGAAACGACAAAAACAGCGACAAGTACGGCAACGGAAACAACAAAAACAGGAACGACAGAAACAACAGCAATGAAACAACGACTTGTACACAATGGCACTACTTGGCACATGATGGACGATGCCACAGCACACTGCAAAACGATAACAAGACTACAAACATGTCATGGGATGACAACGAATCGCACAAACTCACGTCTGCTCCAGAACAAGCAAGCACACCAGCATCCAAGGCGGATGAGACAATAAATCAACACCACAAGCACAAAAGAAAGTCCATGCCAGTCAACATCAGTGATGTGACCATGCAAACACCTCGGGATGACGCATTGGGTACTTAAGATAACAAGGAACACCAACAACATTCACAGTGGACTTGCAATATCAATATCACCACGTCATCAACAACAAAAAGAAAAAAAAAGCTCTGAACAAATTCATCAAGTTTGGACTCATAAATGTGTTTATTAAGTTTGGACATATAAATACATTGGCTTTGTTAACTAAGGCAATA
Source organism: Scyliorhinus canicula (assembly GCF_902713615.1). Lineage (NCBI taxonomy): Eukaryota > Metazoa > Chordata > Chondrichthyes > Carcharhiniformes > Scyliorhinidae > Scyliorhinus > Scyliorhinus canicula. The sequence continues at coordinate 18,961,081 of NC_052166.1, read as the reverse complement.
GCATCATCACTTGTATAGATACGCATATCATAAGTTACTGTTTTGTATAATTTTCCTTAATGATGTACAGAAACTATGTAATGAGAAAGAGGGGGATGTGGTGATCGTAGATTGACCAGATACAAAAACAACAGAGCAAACACGAGCGGGAGAGCTATAAATACACTGGGACAGGATGTACAATTTTCTTTAACGATGTTCAGAAAATATGTTAAGAGAAAAAGGGGGATGTGGTGATCACAAGTTAACCAGATGCAACACAACTGAGCGACCACTAGAGGGAGCACGGGAGAGCCATATAAATAGATCAGGACAGGAAGTGAGGACACACTCTTCACAGCAGGTGGGCTGGTAAGCAGGACACAGCAAGCAAAGCTGGTAGTTAGCACTGGAAGGTAGTTCTAGGTCGAGCTCTGGAAACTGAACGAACTCACAATAAAGCATCTTCTCCACACTTGAGACTACGAGCTTTATTAAGATACGAGGACCAACACCAGTTCTTGTTCTTTTCGCAGGTGCACAATGTATGCACCCTTATCGACTTCTTTGCAGTGGGGCAATTGGTCCTTCCAGAGATCACGGGAACGGAATACTCTGCAATCTCCGGCCATGCTCCACACTATATGGATGTGAGGTTGGAGACAGGCCGGGCCCAGCGTCCCACGTGGAGGTTGGACGCTGACCTCCTGGCCGACAAGGCCTTCTGCGAAAAAATATCGCTGGCCATAGGCGACTAAGTTAGTAACAACCAAAACGGGGAGGTCTCACCTTCCACGTTTTGGGAGGCACTGAAGGCCGTTATTAGAGGAGAGATCATAGCCTACAAGGCAAGCAGAGATAGGGAAGAGAGGGTGGACTCCATTCTGGAAGTCGATAGAAAATACTCCGAGGCCCCGACCGTAGGGCTGCTGGTGGAGAGGAAAAAGCTGCAAATGGACAACCTGCTATCCACGAGGAAAGCAGTGTACCAACTCCCCTGGACACGGGGGACCTTCTATGAACACGGAGGCAAGGCTGGCCGCCTGTTGGCTCACCAGCTGAGAAAGCCGGCAGCCACGAGAGCCCAGGTAAAGGAGAGCAGAGGCAGACTGGTAACAGAGCCAAAGGAGGTCAATCAGGCATTTGAGGCCTTCTAGCGGGGACTGTCCACCTTCGAGCCCCCCAACGGGGACGTGGGAATGAAACAGTTCCTAGACAGATTGGAACTGCCAGTTGTGGGGGAAGACCGAAAAGCTTTTTTAAGGGGGAGCTGGAAGCACCAATAGACCTGGGAGAAATCATGGAGAGCATCAGCTCCATGCAGGTGGAGTAGGCACCGGGACCCGACGGGTTCCCAGCAGATTTCTACAAAGAATTTGCACCAGTTCTGGCCCCACACCTAAGGGACATGTTCGCAGACTCACTAGCAAGGAGCACCCTGCCTGATACCCAAAAAAGATAAAGACCTGATAGAATGTGGATCATACAGACTCATTTCACTGCTGAACGTGGATGCAAAAATACTCGCAAGGGTCTTGGTCAAAAGGCTGGAGGTCTGTGTACCAGGGGTGGTCGCAGAGGACCACACAGGCTTTGTCAAGGGTAGGCAGCTCACAGCGAGCATCAGGCGGCTGCTGAACGTAATAGTGACTCCCCGTGGAGAGAACACCAGAGGTGATCATCTCCCTGGACGCAGAAAAGGCCTTCGACAGAGTCAATTGGAAATACCTCCTCGAGGTACTGGAACGGTTTGGGCTAGGAGCGAGGTTCACTGCCTGGGTGAGGCTCCTGTACAACACTCACAAAGCGAGCATCCGAACTAACGCCACCAGCTCTGAATACATCCAGCTACAGAGAGGAACAAGACAGGGCTGCTCCTTGGCCCCACTCTTGTTCACGCTAGCGATCGAACCCCTAGCGATAATCCTGCAGGACGTGAAAAGCTGGAAGGGAATCCACTCTATGCAGTTGATCTGCATAGAGGGAGGGACTGAAGGCAATACTGCAAATACTGAAAGAGTTTGGAACCTTCTCGGGCTACAAACTTAACCTGGGAAATAGCGAGGCATTCCCAGTGAACCCAAAAGGGGGAGGGAGAGAGATGGAGGGACTCCCGTTCAAAATGACCCAGAACAGATTCCGTTACCTGGAGATCCAGATAGTCAGAGACTGGACACAGATCCACAAGTGGAACCTGACCAGCAGGAAGTAAGAAACGACCTTCAAAGGTGGGAATCACTCCCACTCTCCCTGGCGGGGAGAGTGCAGATGATCAAGATGAACGTACTGCCAAGGTTCCTCTTTCTTTTTAGATCCATTCCGATCTTCATCCCCAAGGCCTTTTTCCAAAACGTAGACAGTCTAATCATGCCGTTTGTGTTTGTGTGTGTGTGGGAGGAAGAACCCGACAATTCCCAATGTGATACTGCAAAGAAGACAATTCAAAGGGGGCTTGGCCTTACCAAACCTACAACGGCAGAAAGAGTGAGGGGATGGGTAAAAATGGAGGCAGCATTCTGTAAAGCAGTGTGTTTCAGACTTTTTTTCCCGGGACCCACTTTTACCATCTGACGGACCTTTGGGATCCATGCCGGCCAACATTCGCAAGACATGCCAGCTGACATCAGTGACCCACGCTGGCTGAACTTCGCGACCCACCATTATAGGTTACCTTTAACGGGCAGGCTTGGTCTTCACGATCTCTCTTGCTTCGCCATTCAATGTCACATTTCTGTTAAGGACTTCAGCTGACGATTTAAGTTCTTGCTGGATACTTTGAAAAAAATCAAGAGGTTTGTCCTTGAACTCGCCGTGCTGAGTCTTCAAATGCCTTTGAAGATTTGAGGGTTTTAAACTTCACTCATCAGCACTTCCCTGCATATAACACACATGGGCTTTGCATCCTGATTTGCATTGGCACAATGAGCCCTATACGTCAAGAAATCATCTTCATACTGCTTTCTTCCTGATTACAGTTTTTTCTTACTTGTTAGTTCACCAGAGGCCCTGGAGCTCGGGATACAGCTCTCACCAGAACTGCCTTGTCCTAACGTGACTCTCCTCAGCTCTCTCCAGCAGATTTAGTTGTGAGATCCTGCTCTGTTTGTAGCTCTGGCTCGCTGTACCTTATTACAAAATGACCCATCTTCAGTTCTTCACACAGTCCTGTTGCTGGCAGGTCCACAATGGAGGAATCTCACCTCTACGCACCCAAAGCATTGACGTGCCGGGTGTATGACCTTCTCTCTGCCGCTGCCTCTCGCAGAAAGACTCATCGTTCATATTTAAAGCCGGTTGCGGACGGCATTCTTTTTTTTATTTTGAAACTTTATTTATAATACCTAATTTTTCCAAATGTATGACTTTTTACGACTAAAAATTAAAAATTCAGTTGAGCGTGCCCATTCTTACATTTACACACAAACTTTGTTTTATATATATTCCCATTTCTTTAGAAATGTAACCAATTATAGAACAACATACAATCTTGTTTTTACTTTACAAACTCCGACTTTAAGAGTGATGAAGTAACTTTTCAAACACACACAATGTCACAATATGTCTTACTGGTTCCACTGCATTGCACTATCCAAACATCCAAGTCACCTCCTGCTCCATTATAACCAAAAGCAGTTACTTCCTGGTTTCCAGAGATGTCGACACAAAGTGATGTCTGTAGGTTTCTTCCAGTGTTCACATATTGACTGGCCTCGGTTAAACAGTATTCCGAGAAACCTGGCCTGACTTCCTCTCACTCTATCCACCCCACTGTATCCACCCCAGTCACAGACCACTTCCCGACCAGTACTTACATTCGTGGGAGGGCAAACGAACGTTGTGCTGGCCGTGGAACAGATTGACCAAGTAGCCGCAGGTTGCATACTGCCGATTGGTGGTGGGGGACGAGCCGAGCAATGCGCAAAGGATGAGCAATAGAGCAGATCTCCAAGCTGGGGCCACCACCGTTAGCATTGCATCCATGTGGACGGCCATCAGTCTCAGTCCCATGCCCCCCCCTCCACCATTCTGCGCGTGGAGACAAGCACACAGCCCAGCCTCGCGCCACCCTCCCCCTCAAACACCGCAACTAATCAGGGACAGCCTGCGGTCGGCATTCTTAAAAGCCGGTCGTGGCAGTTGGGAACTTCTCTCCGGGATCGGGAATGCCACAACCGATCGCACTACTACCCCCCCGCGACCCACCTGCGGGTCGCAACCCTGAGTTTGAAAATCCCTGCTGTAAAGGAACGACCCTCCGGGCCCTGGCCACAGCAGCACTCCCATCCTCCTCAGCAAGATACTCAACAAGCCCAGTGGTAGCGGCCACGCTGCGAACATGGACCCAGTTGAGACAACACTTCGGGATAACTAAAATGTCCCCCATGGCTCCCATCTGTGGAAATCACTGATTCCCCCCAGCCATGCTAGATACCACCTTCAAAAGATGGAGGCGGGTTGGGGGCACACTGACGGTCAGGGATTTCTCCATAGGGTGTAGACTGGCGACATTGGATGAACTGAAGAGGAAGTGGAAACTAGCAAAAGGACAGGAATTGAGACACCTCCAAATAAAAAGTAGGGTACCCCGGGGCCCCAGAAAACACATTACTAGAGGACCTGATAGACACAAGCAGTGAGAAGAAGGTGCTATGTGGGAAAATATACAGACAGCTACTGGACAGAGCCCAGACTCGACTGGACGAGACCAGACAAAAATGGGAGGATGAGCTGGATCAGAGGTGGGGTTGGGACTTGGAGTGAAGCACTGAGCAGGGTGAACTCCACCTCCTCCTGCGCAAGGCTAAGCCTAATCCAGCTCAAAGTGGTGCACAGGGTGCACTTGACCAGAACACGAATGAGCAGGTTCTTCCCGGAGGGAATTTTTGGACACTGAGGGCAATTTGGAATGGTCAATCCACCTAATCTGCACATCTTTGGACTGTGGGAGGAAACCGGAGCACCTGGAGGAAACCCACACACACATGGAGAGAACATGCAGAGTCCGCAGAGACAGTGACCCAAGTGGTATTTGAACATAGGACCATGGCGCTGTGAGCAACAGAGCTAACCACTTTGCTGATGTGCCACCCAGTTATTGTTGGAAGAGGATGAGGGGTGTTTTTTCCTGATTGTGGTAGGCTATTTTCAACTTTAACTGCCTAATTCCAAGTTTTCAGGAGGAGAGCCACTGTTCATGCGTCCGCTCAGCAAATCACCGACAACGGAAGTCCCTCGGGGTACAAATTTATGAGGGGCAGAGATAGAGTAACAGAATAAAATTGTTTCCTTTGGTGGAGAATTCTAGGACTAGGCGACAAGTGGCAGAAGGGGACATGAGGAAGAACATTGTTATGCAGAGGGTAGTGGGAGTCTGGAATTCGCTGCCTGAGTTAGTGGTGGAAGCAGAGACTCTAAACTATTTAAAAAAGTATGTGGAGCTGCACCTTACGTGATCTAAGCTACAGAGCTATGGGATCAGGTGCAGGAAGGTGGGATTAGAAAGGACACCTGGGTGCCCTCAGGCTGGCATGGACAAGATGAGTCAAAGGGCCTTGTTCTGTGCTGTAACTTTTCACCTGCCTTTAACGATGCAATTGACTTGAATATCTTATTTCCAAAGGACGAAATTGCTGATACAGTGACGTCCTAGACTTGGTATTGTGTAATGAGAAAGGAATCATTGGCAACCTAGTTGTGCAAGATCCCTTGTGGATGAGTGACCATAATATGATAGAACTTTTTATCAGGACGGATACAGATGTAGTTGATTCTGAGACTAGGGTCCAAAATCTAAATAAAGGAAACTACAATGATATGAGACACGAGTTGGCTATGGTGGACTGGGAAATGTTACTTGAAGGGAAGAAAAAAATGAAAATGAAAATCGCTTATTGTCACGAGTAGGCTTCGAATGAAGTTACTGTGAAAAGCCCCTAGTAGCCACATTCCGGCGCCTGTTCGGGGAGGCTGTTACGGGAATCAAACCGTGCTTCTGGCTTGCCTTGGTCTGCTTTCAAAGCCAGCGATTTAGCCCAGTGAGCTAAACAGCCCCTAGAAGATGGTGGATAGGCAATGGCAAACATTCAAGGAGCGCATAGGTGAACTGCAACAATTATTTATTCCTGTCTGGCACAAAAGTAAAACAGGAAAGCTGGCCAAACCAAGGGTTTTAAAAAAATTTAGATTATCCAATTCATTTTTTCCAATTAAGGGGCAATTTAGCGTGGTCAATCCACCTAGCCTGCACATCTTTGAGTTGTGGAGGCGAAACCCACGCAAACACGGGGAGAATGTGCAAACTCCACACGGACAGTGACCCAGGGCCGGGATCAAATCTGGGACCTCAGTGCCGCGAGGCAGCAGGGCTAATCCACTGCGCCACTGTGCTGCCCGCCAAACGAAGGGTTATAGGGAAACTGAAGATACTGTTAGATCCAAGGAAGAAGCATAGAAATTGGCCGAGGATAACAACAGACTTGAGGATTGGGAACGCTTTAGAATTCAGCAAAGGTTATCCAAGAGATTGATTAAGAAGGGGAAAATAAATATAAGAGTAAGCTTGCGGAGAACATAAAAACTGACTGTAACAGTTTATCATAGAATTTACAGTGCAGAAGGAGGCCATTCAGCCCATCGAGTCTGCAACAGCTCTTGGAAAGAGCACCCTACCCAAGGTCAACAACTCCACCCTATCCCCATAACCCAGTAACCCCACCCAACACTAAGGGCAATTTTGGACACTAAGGGCAATTTATCATGGCCAATCCACCTAACCTGCACATCTTTGGGCTGTGGGAGGAAACCGGAGCACCCGGAGGAAACCCACGCACACACGGGGAGGATGTGCAGACTCCGCACAGACAGTGACCAAAGCCGGAATCGAACCTGGGACCCTGGAGCTGTGACGCGATTGTGCTATCCACAATGCTACCGTGCTGCCCTGTTTACATTGGTATGTGAAGAGAAAAAGATTAGTGAAGACAAATGTAGGTCAGAATCAGGGGGAATGTACAATGGGGAACAAAGAAATGGCCGACCAACTAAATACACACTTTGTTTTGCCTTCACAAAAGAGGACACAAATTACATAGCAGAAATGTTGGAGAGCACAGGGTTTAGTGAGAGAGAGGAACTGAAGGCGATCAGTATTAGTAGGAAATCAACATCTGGGGGCTTACCATTGATCAGAAATTGTGGCTACTGTAATGATATGTATATAGTCAGGTTAGTGAAGGGTTAATTATTAAATCTCTGTGTAACTCAAACACTAGAGGGCACCACTACTTCTCTGTATATAAATCAGACCTCAGGGAATTCTGGGTAGAGTTAGTGAAGGAAAAAGCAAGAGAACAGCGCGAGAAGAAGATTAGGTTAGATAGAGTTAAAACGAGGTTAGATCATAGTATTATTAGTAACTATTTAGATTATTGATTACTGCTGGACACATTCAATATTACTTTATTATTAACTATAGCTCAGTAGCTTGTTCAAACTTCATTTAATTAATTGTTATACAATAAATTTGTTTTGTTTCAATCTATTGATTGGTGGATTCTTTGTCATCAACACAACGGACTATTCTGGAAGAAAAGACAAAGAACACAATATATAACCATCAAGGGTAATTAATAACATGGTACCAGAGTGCCTGCTGAAGCTAGTTGCATAGTTTAGTAAGGATTTAGTTAGAAAAATGAATACACAACTAGAATTTCAAAGCACCAACCTGTTACTGTGGGTCATCAAAGAATCCGGGATTGTGGAAAAAGCTCACGCTCCATGACAACTCTGGATTACCGGTAAACTTGATGTTAACTGAAGAGTGTTCAAACAGCAGCTTCAATTGCATCTGGATGCTTCAGATTTAAATAATGCGAGCAGTGAACATAAATTAGCTCTTTTTCTAACCATGGCAGGTCCCTAAGCCATTGAACTATATAACTTATTTCAATTTGCTGCAGATTAAGATGAGACCAAATTTGAAGTAGTTATAGAAAAGTTCGATCTCCTCCATTGCAAAATTCAGACAAATGAAACTTTTGAGCGTTTTATCTTCAATAGAAGAATGCAAAACAAAGGTGAGTCAATTGATTGCTTCATGACTGATCTCTAACTGTTAGTTCTAACTTGTAATTTCTCCGTGTTGAAGGATTCAATGATCAGGGATCAAATTGTCTTTGGTATAATTGATAACAAGCTCAGAGAACGTTTGCTGAGACAGAAAGATCTCAAGCTTGAAAACACGATCAAAATGTGCCGTTTGCATCAATTATCCAAAAGTCAGCATAATAAAAATATTCTCAGAGAAAAGGGCACAAAATGAACCTTGAGGTAGAATGTGTTAAGACATGAAAAGGCAGCCATCTTGCACATGCACGTTCTAAACCTACACATGCGGACTTCGCAAAAAGATGCGAGACAAAGAAGACCGATCTGCGCATGTGCAAAGAAGTTTTGAGCATGATGACATGTGGGAGGTGTGGAAATGCCCACCCCCAGAAAAAATGTCCAGCTCGAGGAAAGATTTGCTCACAATGTGGCAAACACAACCGCTTCGCTGCTCAGTGCAGACCCACTCTCAAATTTAAATCTTTGAATTTAAATTCAAAACAGATGAATGTTAGAGGTGTGGATACAAAGGAAGAAGGTTTTCAAGAAACTTTTTCCAGCGATTTATTCTTTGGAAGACTCATTCTTCATAGGCATTGTTGAGAAGTATAATGGAACAACAGACGTCTCATCTCCTCTCAAGATAGTTCACTCTATCAACACAGATACAGAATGGAACACAGTACTTCAAGTTAATAATTAAAAGGGTAAGAGAGATTTGAGGATCTTCGCTGATGAGTTTGAGGTTCTTGTAGGGGCAATCTCTTCAGAATGCAAGATGTTGCAAACCATTGGTGAGCTTAGATCTTTTAAGGACTACCATCCATTAGAACCCCAATACGGTAGGTCTTCCTCTGGGAAATCACACAGGAGATACAGGTCTGTGCAATTCTATCATGCAACCTTCAGATGGACTCTCAGTCTCCCTGAGATATTACTGGAGTTTTCTAGCTGAGAGTTTACAGCAGATTTTACATGCACTCTGTCTTTCAACTGCTTCCCTGGTGTCTGTGCAGAGATTCTGGTTGTATCATGAAGAGAATTCTCAGATTGGGCTTTTACCAGCCATTCACACAGAGGTTTAAACTCTTACAGATGTGGTGGGAGAATCTGCTTGCAGCCTTTCAAACCAGTAGTTCCCTTCACACGTCTGGCTGTTTCCTGCAGTCCTCTAAGTAAGAGTGTCTTCCACAGGTCTGGCTGGGAGCTTCTTAAATCGCAGAGAGAGAGCTGCGAGTGTGTGCCTTAAAGCTGCTTCATGCCTGGATCTTTCACAGAACTGACAATATGGGGCTTACTTCCCCAGTTTCCAAAAGTTTCTGAAAAGGTCCACCAATCCCAAACGGGAATCTATCCAAGGCCCGGATAGCAAAAGAGCTGATTGGCTGCTGGCCAAGTCCATCAACTTGACATGTCGCGCTATGCCACCGAGCATACTGAATCTGAGGGGATCTGCTGGATCAGTTCACATAGCAACTTGCAGCGCGGATGAGGGGGGGGGGGGCATGGGGGGGCGTGGGGGTCAGTTCAAAACCAAAAATCTGTGACTTTAAAACCAACCAGCAGGACAGGCAATAAACAAGAAACATGAATCACACCAGGATTTAGCAAATTCCTTACACTACACATCGCTTCACGAAAGTTGATCCTAATCAGTGCTTGAGTGCTAAACTTGCAGGTTTCCAGTTGAGCGCCTCTTAGACACATTTAAGCTATAGTAATCAGCAATTGGCCCCACAATTAGGAGCCAGAACCAGAGTTTTAAACACAGTCGCTGCCCGTCTTCACTCAAAAAGAATGAAGAAATCTTCCACACGCTTTTGCCATTCACAGTGTTGCCCAGTGAGGTTCCTGAAGTTGTTTCTGGGTCTCCTGCAGGCCTTTCAAGTTGTTGAATTGCCAGTGATGACACGAGGCATTCATTTGGGCTGAAGTATGCAGTCCTCCAGTCAGTCAAGAAAGGCCCACTGGCTGACATTCAATGGGATTGCTCAGTGACTGTGCTTTGTGTTTACTCAATTTCTCTGTATCATTGACGCTCATGTGAGGCCAGTGTCTGGATATAATCCATCAGGAGGTATTTGCTCAGAAGAAGCTGGGACTATTTTACATTCAATACAGATACATAAAGATATATGTTTCAATTAAGCTTTATTACTGAAATGCCTAAATGACACCAATTCACTCCTTGCTCTGCTACAGCAAGAAGCCGCTTATCGTTCAACCTTAATGGTTTTTAATTCTACCACTACTCGCATGGGCTTCGTTCGGCTTTCTTCAGCTTTGGGTCCTTCTTTTTGGGGCAATGACGATGTGCTTTTTTTTTCTCGTCCTTTAGAGGGGCTGTTGGCAGTATGGTAAACAAATCAGTATCTGTCTAAAAAGAAACAGGCAATAACATTTATAAAGTTCTTTAAATCTGGCAAATAATGCAATCACCAACTCATCAGCAAACCAATCACTCATGAAGGGGTCGCTAACTTTGTTATAAACTTGTTGGAATCCATTTAATAAGCTGGTTGATAACCTGATACCAAAGTAGCCTTACTTTGTGGGCCATACACATGTAAGTGTGTATGGCCCACTTCATTCCCAGGCAGAGTCAATATTATGTTTGTATTAACCACCCACCATAGTCAATATTGGTGACTATTATCTCCCCTCCCAGTCAGTACCAATACACACTACTCTACTGTGTATTCCACTCCAGTCAGTATTTATGTTTATGACCCCATGTCTCCTGCCCCCAGTCGGTATCAGTGATTATTACCTTGTCAACATCTCTCATTGGATAGATAATGAGTGGGATTCTCTGTTCCCCGACGGCGATTTTGCAATTGCAAAATCTTTCTAGAGTTTTCTAGCTGAGAGTTTACAGCAGATTTTACATGCACTCTGTCTTTCAACTGCTTCCCTGGTGTCTGTGCAGAGATTCTGGTTGTATCATGAAGAGAATTCTCAGATTGGGCTTTTACCAGCCATTCACACAGAGGTTTAAACTCTTACAGATGTGGTGGGAGAATCTTTTTTACGATGGAATTGGGGACGGCGCTTGTTTAGGGATACTCTGCCCCCTCCTAAACGAGGAGCGCGGCCCACGCCATTGGGACGGCCGCAGGACGCCACCTGAGGCCCTTTTCCGATGCTCTGCCCCCGATGGGCCGAGTCCCTGACCACACGGGAAACGTGTGGTCTCAGCGGTTGGGGACCCGGCCTAGCGTCTGCGCAGTGTGTCCAGCACTGCCACAGTCGGGCAGGAGCCAGGACTTTGGCGAGGGCTGGGGGGAGTGGTGGGGGGCGTCCAGTGGGGAACAATCTGGCAGGTCGGGTTGTACGGTCTGACCGCTGCAGGTCATCGCCGTGCGCATGCGCAGCCACGGACCCGGCAATTCTTCAATGTTTTTGTCATGGAGGGCGGGCGTTTTATGTGGCGCGGCTGCTCGGCCCTCACCTGTCAGAAAATCGGTGCTAGGGCGGTGCCGATGTTTTGAATGTAAAACACCACGGATTGTCCGGACATAGCCTGGAAATTGGAGACTCCAGCCCAATGTCTCTTTGCCCTCATTAGTCTTTTTAAGTTTAAAGTTCCTCTCTTGTCCTGTGGATATGTCCTTGGGTGTTGTGTTTGAGATGGTGAATTACCTGCTTCCATCTTCTTTTCCTCAGGAGCTTTCTCCTCAGCAGCTTTCACTTCGGGTGGTTTCTCTTCGGCTGGTTTCTCCTCCGCGGCCTTATCCCCCGCGGATGGTTCTGCGGCAGCAGCTTCTTCTGCTGCCTTTTCCTCTGGTGGTGGAGGAGATGGTGCTGAAGATAATACAATATAACTGTGAGTATCTTAAATGGAGCTATATTTAATGCTTGTCTAAAGCACAATTGTATATTTTCCTGGAAAATACAACCGGTGTCCATTTGATCAATGGCAGTGTCTATATATGCCCCTTGTGACTATAAATATAGCAGTCAGTGTTTGTGTATATACCAGTCAATGTCTATACCAGTTTCCATATAAATACCAATCAGCATCTATGTTTTTACCAGTCACCATATGTATATTTGCCAATAAGCCTCTGTATATATACAAGTCACTGTCTATATATATACAAGTCACTGTCTGCATATATACAAGTCATTGTCTGTATATATACACAAGTCACTGTCTGTATATATACAAGTCAGTCTGCATATATATATATATATATATATATATATAAAAGTCACTGCCTGTATATTTACAAGTCAGTATTAAGTATGCTAGCGTTAATCAAGCAGAGAAAGGCTTTGCCAGCTTGCATGGGAGAGAAGGTGGTTGTATCTCCAAGGATATGCTATCCAGGAAGTAGCCTGTGGCAAGAGACCAATAAGACCCCCAAAGATCCAATTCAAGGATGGTGTCAAAAGACATCAAAGTCAATCATGTCACGTGGGGAATTCTAGTTGGCGACACCAGCTGTGGGCGGCAATTCACCACCACCGCCACACGTGGTTTCAGAAGCTCCAAAACAGATGCCGAGCCCTGCAAACAAAGCATTAGCAGAGATCATCCTCCACCACCGACAGAGGGACAACTTCAGGTGTGGCACTTGTGGCAGACTTTGCCAGATAGATGAACAGTGGCCTATAATTGTAATGGAATTGTACTGGTTCCCTCAAAATTGACTCCGGGCCACATTAAGTCACAAACGTGGACAAGGAAACCACCTACCCACTTCCTTCAGCAGATGAATCAGTGCTCCTTCATGTTGAACATCTCTTGGAAGATGCATTGAGGCTAGCAAAGGCACGTAATGTATTCTGGATGGGGGAATTTCAATGCCAGCTAAGGCCTGAGGGGCATATCTGTCTGATAGCAGGTGGTGAGGCAACCAACAAGAGGGGAAAGCATACTTGACCTGTGCTCACCAATCTGGCTGTCACAGATGTAATCTGTGCATGACAGTATGAGGCGGTGTGACCACCAATCAGCCCTTGTGGGGTTCCATCTTCAAACTCATGACATTGTCCACACTCATACTGTGCATCCATGAGCCCCATCAGCAGAGCAATTGTATTTAACCACAATTTGTAACCTCGTGGCCCGGCATATCCCTCACTCAACCATCACCATCAAGCCAGGGGACCAGCCCTGGTTTAAAGAAGATTGCAGGAGAGCATGCCAGGATTAGCACTTGGCATATCTAAAATTTGATACCTGAATGGCAAAGCTGCCACATAGGAAGGTATGCATGCTAAACAGCAGCAAACAATCAATGGATCAGATCATAGAATCATAGGATTTACAGTGCAGAAGGAGGCCATTCAGCCCATCGAGTCTGCACCGGCTCTTGGAAAGAGCACCCTACCCAAGGTCAACAACTCCACCCCATCCCCATAACCCAGTAACCCCACCCAACACTAAGGGCAATTTTGGACACTAAGGGCAATTTATCATGGCCAATCCACCTAACCTGCACATCTTTGGACTGTGGGAGGAAACCGGAGAACCCGGAGGAAACCCACGCACACACGGGGAGGATGTGCAGACTCCGCACAGACAGTGACCAAAGCCGGAATCGAACCTGGGACCCTGGAGCTGTGAAGCGATTGTGCTATCCACAATGCTACCGTGCTGCCCTGAGCTGCTTGGCCATATCCAGTTAAGAACAATTAGCCAACACACCAGAATGGGAGGCTCCACAAATACCCCCATTCTCAATGGTGCGGGAGCTCAACACATCAGTGCAAAAGATAAGGCTGAAACATTTGCAACCATTTTCAGCCAATTACCACCCCATTAAGAGTATACTTTCGGTATTTAGCAAAATGGTAGAATATGACATGAAAGTGCTAACCTGCAGCACTTACATAACAATAACTTCCTGATCAATGTTTAATTTGGGTTCTGCCAGGGCCACTCAACTCAATACCTCATTGCAATCTTGGTCCAAACATGGACAAAAGAACTGAATGCCAGAGGTGTGGTGAGAGTGACTGCCCTTGACAGCAAAGCAGCATTAGACATCAAGGAACCCTAACTAAACTGAAGTCAATGGGAATCAGGGGAAAAACTCTCCATAGGTTGGAGTCATCGCTAGCACAAAGGAAGATGGTGGTGGTGTTAGAGTTCAGTCATCTCTGTCCCACAATATCGCATCAGGAGTTCCTCAGGGTAGTGTCCTAGGCCCAAACATCTCCAGCTGCTTCATCAGTGACCTTCCCTGCAATATAAGGTGAGGAATGGGGGGATTTGTTGATGAATGCAGAGTGTTCAGTACCATTTATGACTCTTCAGATACTGAAGCAGTCTTTATCCAAACACAGCAATATTCAGGCTTGGGCTGAGTAGTGGCAAGTTACATTCATCCCATATTAAATGCCGGGCAATAACCATGTCCAGCCAGTGGGAGGTGGTAGCTCATTGGTAATGTCGCTGGACTAGTAATCAAGGGCATCCTCAAGGGACTTTCGTTCGAATCCCACCATGACAGATGGTGGATTTCAAATTCAATAAAACACCTGGAATTAAAAGTCTGATGACCAGAACATCTGGTTCAGTAATCCTTTTAAGAGAAATATGGCCTACATGTGACTCCAGCGATGTGGTTGGCTCTTAAATGTCTGCTGAAATGGCCTAGCAAGCCACTCAGTTGCATCCAATCACTACAAATGAAACCAGATAGGTTGACCGAGGCACCGGAAACGACAATGGCAAACCCAGCCTCGTCGACATTGCAAGATCCTCCTCCTTTGCTCTCAGACTGGTCAAGCAACAGGCTGAAATAATCATACTCATGGAATTCCAGGATCAATGACAGTCATATCTAAAAATGAGTTGTCAACTGGTAAAACTACAGAACAGCACAATTTGTGTATCAAACAGCCTAAGCAGCAAGTAATAGACAATCTGATCTGATGGTTGTCGAATTGCTTCGTCCTGTTATGTCCAGTTGTGAATGGAGGTGGTCAATTAAACAACTCACTGGAGGAGGAGGCTCCACAAATATCCTCATCCTCAATGATGGAGGAGTACAGCCCATCAGTGCAGAAGTGCGGGACTTTCAAAAGAGCGCGAGAGGGAGAGCCAGCCGGGAATTTCAAACGAGCGCGAGAGGGAGAGCCAGCCGGGACTTTCAAACGAGCGCGAGAGGGAGAGCCAGCCGGGACTTTCAAACGAGCGCGAGAGGGAGAGCCAGCCGGGACTTTCAAACGAGCGCGAGAGGGAGAGCCAGCCGGGATTTTCAAACGAGCGCGAGAGGGAGAGCCAGCCGGGACTTTCAAAAGAGCGCAAGAGGTGAGCCAGCCGGGACTTTAAAAAGGGAGCGAGAGGTGAGCCAGCGAGGACTTTAAAAAGGGAGCGAGAGGTGAGACAGCCGGGACTTTCAAACGTGCGCGAGAGGGAGAGCCAGCCGGGACTTTCAAACGAGCGAGAGAGGGAGAGCCAGCCGGGAATTTCAAACGAGCGCGAGAGGGAGAGCCAGCCGGGACTTTCAAACGAGCGCGAGAGGGAGAGCCAGCCGGGACTTTCAAACGAGCGCGAGAGGGAGAGCCAGCCGGGACTTTCAAAAGAGCGCAAGAGGGAGAGCCAGCCGGGACTTTCAAACGAGCGAGAGAGGGAGAGCCAGCCGGGACTTTCAAACGAGCGAGAGAGGGAGAGCCAGCCGGGACTTTCTCCCCGTGTCTGCGTGGGTTTCCTCCGGGTGCTCCGGTTTCCTACCACAGTCCAAAGATATGCAGGTGGATTGACCATTCTAAATTGCCCTTAGTGTCCAAAAATGTTAGCTGGGGTTACTGGGTTACGGTGTGGAGTCGAGGTGTAGGCTTAAGTAGGGTGCTCTTTCCAAGGGCCGGTGCAGACTCAATGGGCCAAATGGCCTCCTTCTACACTGTAAATTCTATGAATAAGGCACAATTCAGGAGTGTGCCAGAATGCTCTCCACCTGCCTGGATGAGTGCGGCTCCAAAAACATTCAAAAAGCTCAACATCTTCCAAAAATAAGCAGCCTGCACGATTGCCACCCCATATGTCACCTTAATCATTCAACCCCTCCACCACCGGTGCATCATAGCAGGGGTGTGAACTGTCAACAAGATGAGCTGCATCTTCCATCGATAGCACCTTCCAAACCCACGTTCTTTACCATTTTGAAAGGTAAGAGTGCAGACACATGGGAACCCCACACCTGCAAGTTCTCCTCCAAGCCACACACACCAACCTGACTATTGTTTATCACTGTTTCTGCACTGCCATTGGGTTTCTTGAATTCCTTTCCCAATGGCACTGTGGGTGTACCTTCACCAGGCGGACCGCAGCATTTCTGGAATGTAGCTCCTCACCGCCTCTTTCTCAAGGCCAATTAGGGATGGGCAACAAATGCTGACCTTGCCAATGAAGCCCACATCTCAGGAAAGAACAAAGTAAGTATATATTCTAGTCCATGTAAATATCACATTATCTCAATATATATTGTCCATAGGTCATTTATCTGGACAGAGGGAAATGATTCCTGTCCCTCTGGCCTTGGTATTCTTCTTGTAGGGCAACTTCACCTTCTCCGAAGTTAAGGAGATGGTGGACAGGTGCCTCCTCACAGCAGCCGTAATGTACAAAAACGCTCTGCTTCGGTTAATCAACATTTTATGCCTAACTCTAAACAGTGAATGGTTGACTGCCCCACTGCTGCTGACAATGTTCAGGTCAGACACTCTGGCCAGCGGCTTCAACTGTATTGCCAATCCAGTTGGACGATTCTGCATACTGGACTCCACGTCCAAACAGTAAAAGATGCCAAGCTGCATGACATCTTCAGCGACCCTGCAGACAGCATGCTGCACAGATACATTTGGTTGAGGCCGGATGGGCCCCTCTTTTCCAGGATATACTTGCTGTTTGTGTCATGAATGTTCAGGCAGACCACCAATTGCAAGTCGGTGTTCTTCTCTGATCACTGCCTCTCGACCAGCACGGATTTCATGAGGGAAAATTGTCTTTAACTAGCTTGCTGGAGCTTTTCCAAGAGGTAACAGAGAGAGTTGATGAGGACAATGCAGTTGATGCGGTGTACATGGACTTCCAAAAGGCATTTGATACAGTGCCACACAACAGACTGAGAAAAGTTAGAGCTCACAGAATAGTAAATAGGAGCAGTAGCAACATGGATATGGAATTGGTGGAGTGATAGGAAGCTGGGAGTCATGGTAAATGGATATTTTTCAGACTGGAGGAGGACATATATTGCAGTTCCCAGGGGTTGATTTTGGGACCCTTGCTTTTCCTGTTGTAAGGTAATGATCTGGGCCTTGAATACTGCTGAAACAAAGAGACATTTTGCACTCATCGGGACAATTCATAAAGTTAGGAGAATAAACAAATTTATACTGTAGGAGAAGAGAGTGTTGGGCGAGGTAGGAAATTAGAAATTGGTGACCAATCTTAATGTGGTTTACAAAATTCTGTAAGGTTATCACTAATCGGGTCAATTCTGTATACCAGGTAGGAAGATCTCAGGTAGCCTCGTGCTAGTAGCTACTCAGTCAATGTACAGGATGATGGAGGTGGATGGGGGTCAGAGGAGGGAGATACCTGCCTCATCAGCTGAGACCAGGAGAAGGACTTTGACAGAATATAATGGACCAACATGATAGATGTGCTCTCCAAAGTGGATTTGGGGAGGGACAGTGTAATTGGATCCAACTACTACAACATCGAGGGCCGAAGCGCCTGTTCTGTGCTGTACTGTTCCATGTTCTGTGCACTCTACATGAACATCGGTAGCATTGTTTCAATGAATGGTGAGAATTGGAAAGCTTTCTGATCAAATCTGGAGTCAAGCACGGCTACCCTCTCTCCCCTGCCTTGTTGGTGTGTTGTATTGAACTGTTGCCGAGTCCATCAGGAAATAAGCGAGCATAAGAGGGGTGATGACTCAAATCAAAGTCTCCCTGTCCATGGATGGCACCATCATCTTCTGCCTGCATCCACTGTCAGTGCACAGACTGAACCTCAGAGACACGTTCGAACTGGTGACGGGAGTCAAAGTAAATCATGGCAAGACGGTAAATCATGGGCAGCACGGTAGCATGGTGGTTAGCATAAATGCTGCACAGCTCCAGGGTCCCAGGTTCGGTTCCCGGCTGGGTCACTGTCTGTGCGGAGTCTGCACGTCCTCCCCGTGTGTGTGTGGGTTTCCTCCGGGTGCTCCGGTTTCCTCCCACAGTCCAAAGATGTGCGAGTTAGCTGGATTGACCATGCTAAATTGCCCGTAGTGTCCTAAAAAGTAAGGTTAAGGGGGAGTGGGGGGTTGTTGGGTTATGGGTATAGGGTGGGTACGAGGGTTTGAGTAGGGTGATCATTTGCTCGGCACAACATCGAGGGCCGAAGGGCCTGTTCTGTGCTGTACTGTTCTACGTTCTCAGAGTCAAACTGTGTTCTTTGGGAACTGGGCAACTAACCCTTTGCAAGTCAGACTGCCTGAAGGTGTTGGAGTACTGATTTGGGAGAGTGGGGGAGGTATAGATTTGGCATGTAGGAATGAGGCTCCCTTTCCAATACAGATAAGGACTTGGTCATCAGGCGTGAGGCACTCTGGTGTTGCTGTATATTGCAGAGATCTGACCCAGACCGGACTTCTTACGTGGGGAAGGCGGGATCAGGGTATTGAACTTGATGGTCGGCTATGATCATGACGAATGGTGGAGCAGTCTCGAAGGGACGAATGGCCTCCTCCTGCTTCTGTTTTCTATGTATGTTTCTTGCGCCGTGGTGAGCTATCTCTTCCTTTGTCTGGGGATCAAAAATGGACTGTGTCCGCAGGCACATGAAAAATATATAGCCAACCTCGCCCTCTTGCTGCTGATGGCCTCCTTTATGTTTGCTGCATTAAGCTGTGCTGTTCACAAACACTGGCCGGGATTCTCCCCTACCCGGTGGGGCGATGGGTCCCGGCGTAGTGGAGTGGCGCCAACCCCTCCGGCGTCGGCCCTCCCCAAAGGTGCGGAATTCTCCGCACCTTTGGGGGCTAGGCCCGCACCGGAGTGGTTGGTGCCACGCCGATGGCGCCAAAACTGGCGCCAATGGCCTTTGACGCCCGCCGGCCGGCGTCGGGGCTGGCCGAAAGGCTTTCGCCGGTTCACGCATGCGCCGGTGCGTCAGCTGCCGCTGACGTCACCACCGACGCATACATGGTAGCGGGGTTCTCTTCCGCCTGCGCCATGGTGGAGATCGTGGCGGCGGCGGAAGAAAAAGAGTACCCCTACGGCACTGGCCCGCCCGCTGATTGGTGGGCCCCAAACCCGGGCCAAGCCACCGTGGGGGCAACCCCCGGGGTTCGATCGCCCCGCCCCCCCCCCTCCCAGGACCCCGGGGGCCCGCTCGCGCTGCCAATCCCACCGCCACCAGAGGTGGTTGAAACCACGGCGGCGGGAGAGGCCTCTCAGCGACGGGACTTTGGCCCATCGCGGGCCGGAGAATCGCGTCAGGGGGCTCGTTGACTGGCGCGGAGGGTACGCTGATCGGCGCGATTCCCACCCCCGCCAATTCCCGGGTGGCGGAGAATTCCGGCCACGGCCGGGGCGGGATTTTCGCCCACTAAGTGTAAATTCATGCTGATATTCTACCAGTATTGCAAAAGATGAGTTTGGTCACCTTGCCGCAGAACGAACGGTCCCTTTAGTCGGACCGTACTGCACCACCTGGAGAAGTTTGTACTGGAAAACACCTTTGACCACTAATCCATTGGACAATGGCCAGCATGTAACGTCCTCGAACCCTGCGGGAAAAGTTGATGGTGGATTCTGTGAGATGATTCCGTAAGCAGACTGTCAAAGTCATTTGACAGACTCATCGCCAGAACTTCCAAACAAGCCCCGAGACCAAGCTTGGCTTGGCTTTAGTTCTGTCTTCGCAAGTGAGGGAAGATATGTTACCAATGATGGGTGTGTCCAGAACCAGGGGTCACAGCCTGAGGATTGCGGGTAAACCATTTCGGACAGAGATAAGGGGACACTTCTTCACACAAAGAGTGGTGAGCCTGTGGAATTCATTACCACAGGAAGTAGTTGATGCTAAAACTTTGAATATATTCAAGAGACGGCTAGATATAACATTTGGGGAGAATGGGATCAAAGGCTATGGGGAGAAAGCAGGATTAGGCTATTGAGTTGGATGATCAGCCATGATCGTGATGAATTGCGGAGCAGGCTCGATGGGCCAAAAGGCCTCCTCCTGCTCCTATCTTCTATGTGTGTATCTATGTATGTGATGAGAAGTTACCTCCCTGTCAGATCCTTTTTGCGTTTCCCAGAATCTCACCGCCTCTGAATGTTACCTTCGAGATGGCCACGGTGGGGAAGAGACCATCACCCACCTCCTTCTGGAAAAAGCAGGGTCCGAGGCAGGGGCCTCACGGTAGCATGGTGGTAAGCATCAATGCTTCACAGCTCCAAGGTCCCAGGTTCGATTCCCGGCTGGGTCACTGTCTGTGTGGAGTCTGCACGTCCTCCCCGTGTGTGCGTGGGTTTCCTCCGGGTGCTCCGGTTTCCTCCCACAGTCCAAAGATGTGCGGGTTAGGTGGATTGGCCATGCTAAAATTGCCCGTAGTGTAAGGTTAATGGGGGTATTGTTGGGTTACGGGTATACGGGTTACGTGGGTTTAAGTAGGGTGATCATTGCTCGGCACAACATCGAGGGCCGAAGGGCCTGTTCTGTGCTGTACTGTTCTATGTTCTATGAAAGAGATGCAGTGGTTTATTTTGTTCAGGTTCGTCCCGAGCAGCCTTATGGGCTGTTTCCTGGTATGGACACCAAAAATAAACATAAACTGTGGCTGGAGAACCATAAAGTTGGTGAAATACACTCTTCGGTCTGCATGAAACCTGTTGGACTTCCTGTTTAAAAAATTGTCCATGAGTGAGTGTTGCGGACTGGCACATTTCAAGGTCCATGACCATGTGCTGAGAGGTGCACCAAATTCTGGGGCAGCTGCCACAGAGGTCGGTATGGGGCAATTGGGCGCGGCCGTTTTGGCACGGCCGTTTGGACGCAGCCGTTTGGGCGCCATGGGACAATTGGGCGCAGCCAATTTGGCGCGTCCGTTTGGGCGCAGACGACAGAATTTTTTTTGTTTTTGTGGCTAGTAAATTGTTGCAAGTAAATTGTTGCAAGATTCAGTATCATTTGAAGGAAGGACTTAAAAGCAAGCTTAAAACTGTAAATGAAAAGATGAGCTTTAAAAAGTTTTAAAACTAACTTTATTGTAAATTAAAAACCTTAAATTAGTTCATATAGTTAAAAACCTTAAATTAGTTCATTTAGTTTAATTCATTTGGTAATTATGAGCAAGGCTCCTCAAGTACTCGATAGCATCCATGTTTTCAAATTTAAGAAGTTTCATGTATTCTTTTATCTGCATCTCTATACTTTTTTAGTTTTTGTGGCGGTTCATGGCCGGCTAGTAACCTTTCATAATATGCATCTCTACCTTTCTGTACTTTACGCAGGCCATCAATTAGTTTCCATATGGTGGGATGATGCATGCCAAGTTCGTATTTGAATCGACGGTGGGCTGCCTCCGCATTATTGTTTGTGCGGTCTTCCCAGTTTAATGTTCTCTGATAAAGGTTCCAAATCTCAGGGCGAAATAAAGGTGTTTGTCTACCATTTCCTCGTCTGTTCAGACGACCAACATATGTATCTTCAAACCAGTTGAGTAAATCTTGAAGTTCTTGCGGCAGTTGGGTCGCTAAAGCATCCAGATATTCATCGATTTTGTTCAAAGGTACAAAGGCAATGGCAATAATCATTTTAGCTTTTAACGCGAAATCTGGATCAGTGTTATACAAACTACGGAACCCCATACTAGCTAGATGTTTTTGCATATTTTGAGCTAAATGAAAAAAACATCCTTTTATTTGAATATCAGGGAATATGTCTTTCATAGCACTGTGCGCAGCTTGTTCATAATCACAGACGATTGAACTGGGTTTCAAGTTGGGTTCGATTTCTTTCAATAATGCGAACATTCTCGCATATGTGGTGCGTTGCATGTTGGGCAAAAGAGCATAAACCGTAGGAGTAACTCCTCCGTGTTTTTTTTACCATAATTACATAAATCTGAGAAAAGAGGCTGGGAGCAATACTGAATGTGCCATCTGCAAACCACATATCAGATGTGAATAAGTGCTGTAGCCAGCTCTGTCTTCCGAAGATTAATATCTGGTCGTGACCTGGTCCGCTATCACAAAGTAAAAAAAATTCTTCCACTCCTGGTTGAGGGACATATATCCTGTAGCATTCTGGCACAATCAATTGTTGTAAATCACTTGGATTGGTGGGGGCGTTCAGTACATAATTACGCTTTCTGCTTATCATTCTCCTCAAAGCAGATATATTAGGAATGGCTGGTAGACTAGCTTGGGATATGTCTGTCAAACATTCATTAACAACTACAGTCGGTGCCTCAAGGGTTTCTTGTGCTCTCTTTTTTAATTTAGTTTTCACGAATGCAACCTCTACTTGTGCAGCAGAAGCATCATGCGAATGGCTGTTCAGCTGCCTCACCACGTTTGCATCTTTAGTATGGAGCCGTGCTTTGCACCGGTTTTTTTGCTCACAACGCCAAAATTTCACTTTGCTGTCACCTTTGCTTGTTTTGTCAAAGACGTAAAGGAATCTGTTATGAACAAATTTTTCTTTACCACGTTTCGTTGATACTTCCTCAGCCATCATATGGGTATGCGAATTGGTTTAGTTAAAAAATATATAAAAAGATGGTGATAGAACGAAACACTTGTGACAGCGGACCCGCACCAGCAGCCAACTCAACTGAGGCTAATTTACAAATAAAGAAATGTTATTATGGCCAAAACGTCCGACGCCAAAACGTCCGGCGCCAAAACGTCCGGCGCCAAAACGTCCGGCGCCAAAACGGCTGGCGCCAAATCAGCCGCGCCACAACGGCCGCGCCCAAATGGCTGCGCCAAAACGTTCCTAACCCCACAGAGGTGCAGTGGGGAAAGGCCGCAGTCTAAGGCCCTTCAGCCAGAGTACATCGAAACTGTTGAAAACCCCATTGGGCTGCATGTTTGACACAATGAACATTGTAAATATTGTCCCAGATCTTCCAATCTCCAGGGTAGTGGGTCAATCCCTGGAGGTACCCCAGAAGATGCACTATGCCCCCCCCCTCCCCGAGGAAGTCCCCATGCACTGACTGCACCTGATGAAGGAGCTGTGCTCCGATAGCTAGTGATTCCAAATAAACCTGTTGGACTTTGAGCTGGTGTTGTAAGACTTCTTACAATGCACGAGAATTGCCCAGGAAGTTAAAAATTCTGATGGGCGATGACCTAGCACTCGGAACCATCTGATACACTGATGGTTCTGACTCTCTGCAGAATAATGACCCGGGAACAATTACAAGGATTAAAACTATTTCTAACTCCTGAATAATTTTGTACTGACCTCCCTCCGGTCCCCCACTGGACATCCCGACTACACCCCAACTACCCCCACCCCTTCTGCATCACCGCCGTTCTTCCAACTACCCCCACCCCTTCTGCATCACCGCCGTTCTTCCAACTACCCTCCCGTCTTCTGACCACACACTCAACAATGTCCGGAGATCTCCCCTCGCCTCCAACCAGCCTCCATTTGTGAGCACATTGAGTTTGATAGATTTTATAGATTTTTAAATTCTCAGGGAATCAAGAAATATGGGCATCGGGTAGAAGAGTGGAGCTGAGGTCATGGATCAGCCATGATCAGATTGAAAGGTGAAGCAGATATGAGAAGCCATCAGACCTACTCCTGCTCCTATTCCTTACGTTAGGAACATAGAAAATAAGAGTAAGAATGGGCCATTCAGTCCTTGAGCCTGTCCCGCCATTCAGTTAAATCGTGGCTGAGCTCCTACCTGGAAACCATTTTCCCGCGTTATTCCTCAATGTGATTGCTATCTACAAATCTATTGATTTCTGCCTTAAACATACTCAATGGCTGAGACACCACAGGCCTCTGGAGTAGAGGATTGTAAAGATTTACCACCCTTTGAGTGAAGAAATTCTTCTTCATCTCAGTCTTATTTGGCCCGCCTCTCATTTCTTTTGTAAACATAGATACATGCTCACACATGCAGCAGACACACGGATGAATGAATAAGCAAAGTTGCATGCACGGAGAAGGGTACAGACACATAGACATAAGTAAATGACGGGCATTAATACGCACATGTCCACATTAAAACATTCACAGGTGTTTTTTACCCAGAACTCTGCCAGTCGGTGTAAATGGTAAATATCTCAACTCCGACTTGTTCGCCTCTCACCTGGGTACTTCTTCCCTACCTGATTCCGCCGATGGGGTTGCTGCCTTAGCGGGTTCAGCAGGAGCTTCAGCAGGAGCTTCAGCAGAAGGTTGGCTGTATGCTGGATCCAGTGGCTGTACATTTCCCACAAAAGATTCTACCTTTGTGGAATTCCCGCTTGGCTTATACTGAGCCACGACAAAGGCCCCTTTATCACTTATGACATATGCGATTCCCATGTCTGTGGTTTCCTTCCAAATCAGCTGGGTAAAGTGCTCTGATGGGAACAGGTGAAGGTAAACAGTTAGTCTGTCTTTGAGTCACTTGTGCTACCATTGCGTGTGTGTGTTTTTGAGTACGAATTAACTTGGGTGTATGTGTGCGTTGCATGTATGTGCGAAGGTAAATCTGAGCGAGGGTGAATGTTTGTGTGGGCATTTGTGTCAGTGAGTGCATGTATAATTAAGTGTATGAGTGCATTTTAACAGGCGCGAGGGTGCGTGTGTGCTTCTAAGTCCCTGTGTGCAAAGTACAGCTTTGCATGATGCCGTGGCAAAACCAACCCCACTGTGCTCCCCACGAAACTCCCACCAACTGGGACTCCGAGTGGATTGAGCAGATTACCTGCAGAACTCACTGTGCCATCGTCACTCATTAAGCCATTCTTTCACCAAGAACAGTACAGCACAGGAACAGGCCCTTCGGCCCGCTAAGCCTGCGCCGATCATGATGCCCATCTAAACTAAAACCTTCTGCACTTCTGGGATCCCAATCCCTCTATTCCCGTCCTATTCATGTATTCCCCAGTGATCTCGGGCTTTGATTTAGCAGAGAAAAAGTTAAACATTTACCCGTCCTCTCGGAGAGACCAGGCTTTTCATAATCGTAATACTTCATTTCAGCGTACCAGGCATCCACAGGTTCGTTGCCTAATATGATTTGAAAATGAGGCAAAGCAAGATTATAAATTAGAAAGGTCGGGCAGGCCTAGAGACACAAGCACAGAATGAACAAGCTGACAAAGGAATCTAATTCTGAGGGGATTTTTAAAAAGCACTTTGTAGAGAAAAGTGGAAAAAAGCAGAAGCAGAAAAAATATTGTTGCTGCATCTTTAGTGGCATGTCCCGCCACAGCGTAGAGTCAAATCCTAGCCATGGATTCAGGTTTACAGTTACTGATGAGACAAACAAACTCAGATACCTACATGTGTAGTGCATGTTAAGAATATGATCAAAGTGCTTTGAGTCTTGCACATGGAGAATCGCCCAGGGCCGGCGTAAATCCCGACCCCGCCGTGGCCGGAATTCTCCACCACCTGGAATAGATTTTCATGTGGGAACGGACCTGAACAGAAAGGTTGCTGGCCTGAAATGTTGAACCTGTTTCTCTCTCCGTACGAGTTGCCGGATCTACTGAGCACTTCCAGCATTAATTTTTATCAGAAGACATCCCTCATGAAAATGACATTGGGAGTGACTTTACTTGACTATTCTGCTAAACTTACGTCTAATTCCTACGTTTAAAGTTTACTTTTTTTTTGCAATTCTTTCAATCATCGTAGAAAACAGTGGAAGAGACACAAACCTGAGATTTCTCCTTCAGTGACACTTGGTTTAGACCAGATATTCTCACCAAAGTTGGTGGGACTTTGTGCAATGCTGCCATCCTGGGTAAGGACATTTGCCCACACCTTGCAATCCTTGCTCAGTTCCTTATTGAGCGAGAGAGGTGCTGTGTTGTGACGAGCCCTGTATGCGTTGTGAGCATCCAATGCTGCTTTCTCAAACTTAGACATATCTGAAAATGAAATCCAGACTGCCATCAGTACCGTGGCAAGCACCAGGAACTGAACATACACCTTGTTACCAATCTCTATTCTATTACAGTCCCTATAGTATACAGCACCTTGCTCCATCCATCACCTATCCTCACTCGCTCTCCTCCCATCTCATTCTCCAAACCGTCCCATCCACCAACATTCCTCTTTGTTATCCCACTCCATCTTGCTCCTTATCACCCACCCCAACCTGACATGTTCGTACATCTGGTGAACCAGTTCATCCCATCATTCCTCTCCGTATCAATCACCCCATCCATTCATATTTCTGTATCTGGACAGAAGGTAAAGCAAAGAGGTTTAGGAGGGAATTCCTGTGAATAGTCTTGGCAGCTGAGAGTGTTACAATTGTGAGGTTAATATGAAAACGAAATTATATTATATTTTGAAATAAGATTATATTTTGTGACTGCAGCTTTAAATTTAGGGTAAATGAAGGAGGTCCTGTGACCTCTTCTGCAGTCTGCCTGAAAGTAAGCTTGCATGGCTTGACTGAGATCAATAAAAGGTGTAGGTTGCTTTATTGAGAATAAGGTGCAAGTGTCTGGGAAATTTATATCAAACTTGGCCACTTTATTGTCACCCCTGCACACTGTTACAAATAAATGGTCGTGGCAGATGTTGCAGGATGAAG
Source organism: Scyliorhinus canicula (assembly GCF_902713615.1). NCBI lineage: Eukaryota > Metazoa > Chordata > Chondrichthyes > Carcharhiniformes > Scyliorhinidae > Scyliorhinus > Scyliorhinus canicula. The sequence continues at coordinate 18,934,247 of NC_052166.1, read as the reverse complement.
TCTTCGCAAAGGTGAAGCAACAGTTACTATCATCAAACATGGTGGCTCATTACGACCGCGGCTGGAAGGCGCACTGCCAGGGTGCCAAGATGGCATATTTTGCATGGCGATGATCTGGCGGGGGAGGTGCTTTGCGTGGGTGTTCAGGGAGGGTGGGCAGTTCTGGGGACCCCACTATATGGAGTTGGGGCTTGGGGGACAGCGTGGGGGCTCGAGAGATTGGGAGGTGAGTGGTGCTCCTCAGTGCAGGAAAGGAGGCTGGGTGCCACCTTGGTCGCGCGTTCCCTGCTGAGGCCCCAATCAACATGAATGGGTGTTAGATAATGCGGTGTTTCTCGGTGCTCCGAGTGCCTTGAAACACCCGGCTAATCTCGTGCTATGGGACTCGGTCCCCATTCGGGTAGGACGCTCCCATAAGCTCACAGTGAAAGTTAGTTCTGGCACATTACCTGGCTGGAAAAGTAAAAAGTAAGCAATCCATTAGAAACTGGGAAAAGCCGTTAACCATTTGCCATAAGAACTATAATTATGTGGAGAGTGCAATGTGTGATAAGTAGAGGGAGCCATATAAAGATAAGGTGCCGGCCAAAAGAAAATGTTTAGTCAACAGTGTTTCTTTTATCATTTGTTACAGTAAACATGAAATATTGACATGTAATTTAGCTAATATCATTAATTTTGAATTTCACTTCAAAGTTATTGGTTGCTGCAGACATCAGAACAAAATCGCTGCCACAATGGTGATTAAAACCCGGGATGCTCAAATACCAGAATGTGGAGTGCAGATATCTCTGTGGGTTGTGGGGCTGGAGGAGATTACCGAGGTAGGGATGGCCTAGAATATGGAGGGATTTGAAAATGAGGATGAGAATTTTAAATTCCAAGCATTGCTTAACTAGGATCATTGTGGACCATGCACAGGGTAGATGGGTGAATAGAACTTGATACGAGTAAGAACATAGGAAGTCACGTTTTGTATAACCTCATTTTTATGCAGGATGGAATGTGGGAGACCAGCCAGGAGTGCAATGGAATAGTCACCTCCAATGATAACTACGCCTTAGATATAATGTTCAGGAGCAGATGAATTACATATGCTATACCGTCATGCACACGTTTCTCAAACAATCTCATCTTATCCTATTCTAGCATTCCTCCATTCCATCACATCCCTCCATTCTATCATACACACCAATAGAGATTTGTATTCCACCCCTCCATTCCAACAAATGGCCTCGACCTCTTATGCAACCCCATCCCACCATGCCCCCCCCCCCCCCCCCCCCCACCTTCCCCAACCTCCCCCCATCACACCCAATGCCTATTCTTTGGAACCCATCCACCCAGTCAACATGAAGGTGACTGAGTGACAATAAAGGAATGCATAGACTCAAATGAGAGTCAATGAGGTGTAATTGGAGTGTGAGGATGAATGTGAGCAAGGAGACTTGGGGTGAAGATTTAGAAGGATAACCTTATTTTATTCATTCATGTGAGCAGCTCTTGGCTCAGCCAGACTTTTTTCCTCCATCTCTAATTGCCCTTGAGAAGGTGGCGGTGAGGCATTGCAGTGCATGTCCTGTATATACATCCCTAGTTCTGTTAGGGAGGAAGCTCCAGTGTTTTGAGCCAGCAGCAGTGAAGGAGCAGCGACATATTACCATCATCATGATTTTTCAGGTCTTGCCCTTCCAGATGGTGGCGATCACAAGTTTGGAAGGTATCAAGTACTCTGAAGAAGAGTCACACGGATGCAAAATGTTAACAAGTATTTTGGTCTCATCAGATGCTGCCAGACTTGCTCAGATTTTGTTTCTGTTTTAAATTTCCAGCATCCAAAGTATTTTGCGTTTATCCTGCAGGGATATCTTGGATCGGAGATTGTTGGTCGATGACAAACACAAGCACCTCTCCTTTGAGCTCCAGAGACACAGGACTTTCTGGTCCTTGGGATCTTGCGGCCCTGCTGAAAGCCAATAGACTTTTGGCTGGTCCGCTGCATCCCTAGTGGCATGTCCCGCCACAGCGGAGAGTAAAATCCTGGCCATGGACTCAGGTTTACAGTTACTGATGAGGCAAACAAGCTCAGATACCGACATGTTAGTGCATGTTAAGAATATGATCACAGTGTTTTGAGTCTTGCACATGGATATTTGCACTCATACAATGAGCCTGGAAGGAGGCCACCAAAGTCTTCTTGCCCATTCAGACTCTGCATAAGCTAGTTGTCATAACCCGCACGAGACCCACGGGGTTGGAGCAATCAGTCTCCCAGTGAGTCTTGCCGAATATGAGCCCCCTCGCTAAGGGAGGGCTTGAGATAATTCATGATTGCGATCTGTTTAAAGACGGCTTTAGGAACCGACAGAGCAGACCCGGTTGGGATCTGATGTACATCGAAAATATAGCTGCATTGTAATTAACCAAGTTTCTTTTTGCCAACTCGGCTCAGACTGATTTGTGGTTTCTGAACTGGCAACGAGGATACAACTGGATTACTGACGATGCTGCCACACTGCCGGGTGAACCACCTCCCTTCCTTTGATGGACTAATGTTGGAGAATTGTTTTAAACTAATAATATGCCTTTGTTCGTAAGTTTGGGTGTTCTCGATGCAAGCTTGGAGGATTGGGCACAATGCACAGATCATATGCGTTTTTTCGGGTGAACACTATCAACAGATGATGATCGACAGACAGTAATATTGTTGGCTGCCTGTGGAGTTCATACTTATTAGTCCCACTCCACTGTTCTTTCCCCATAACCATGCAAATGTCCCTTTGTTAAGTACTGATCTAATTCCCTTTTGAATGTTATATTGAATCTGCTTCTATACCCTTTGAGGAAATGCAGATCAAAACAACTCACTGAGTTAATAAAAATTCACTTTATTTTCCCTCTGGTTGTTTTGTTGATTGTCCTCTGCTTACTGACCTTCTGCCAGTGTAAACAGTTTCTCAGCATCTACTCTATCAAAACCCTCGACATTCACCCATACTCTTCAATAATATCACATGCTGTTCCAATTCCTTACCTACTGCACTGTCCTCACTGGATGTTTGTTGGGAACCTGAATCCTGCTTATCTTTGGAATCCAAGGAAAGTGAGTCTGGCCGCAGCACATTTGATTGGAAGGAATGTTGGTCAACGATGTTTCCAGCTGGGCTGTACTGTGCCACCACATAAATTCCCTTGTCACTCCTGGCGTATGCAATGCCAAAATGTGTGGTTGCCAACCATATCATCTGGCTAAATTGACCTGTTGCGAATAAACAAATAGATATTTCTAGTCTGTTCATGTGTACGAACATTTACAGATGTGTGCACAAGCATGCACATACATCTTTGTGACTTATGTATCAGTACAATTATAGAGCATTGCCATTAATGAACGAGAAAGGAAGGGATCCGTGCAGCCAGTTTCACAAAAAAATAGTTTAAACACCATAGAACATAGAACAGTACAGCACAGAACAGGCCCTTGATGTTGTGCCGAGCCATGATCACCCTACTCAAACCCACGTATCCACCCTATACCCGTAGCCCAACAACCCCCCCCTTAACCTTACTTTTTAGGACACTACGGGCAATTTAGCATGGCCAATCCACCTAACCCTCACATCTTTGGACTGTGGGAGGAAACCGGAGCACCCGGAGGAAACCCACGCACACACGGGGAGGACGTACAGACTCCGCACAGACAGTGACCCAGCCGGGAATCGAACCTGGGACCCTGGAGCTGTGAAGCATTTATGCTAACCACCATGCTACCATGCTGCCCATATAAACCATACGCAACCATCGTAATTCCTGCCCCTGCCCTCCTCTGCAGCTATGTAATCTCCCGCAAAAATCATGTGTATGCAATATGTTAATTTATTAGTTTACAAGGATACTGTGTGCAAATATGCATTCATGCCAAGCGCACACATCAGTAAACTTTAACAAATTATTGAGAATTTGTTATTAATGAATAAAGGCAGCCTGCAGGATCAATAAAAAATAAGGATCAATGCTACACATTGAGGATACTCACTCCCCGAAAGTGCCAGATTCCCTTCCCATCCACCCTCGTAAATGATAGCGAGACAATGGCCAGAAAGGCAAACTCTGTCTGGCACAACCACATTCTGGATGGGCGGGCTGAAAGACCATGAATGGCATTATCGTTTATTGATAAAATCTGTCACATGTACAAGGTACAGCGAAAAGTATCATTCTGCGTCCAGACCTGACAGATCACTCTATACATATATACATAACTACAACACACAAATAATAATTACAACTGTAAAAAAGAGAAGAATGTATTAAAAGATCAATTTAATGTGTGGATGGGCCATTCGTGAGTCTAGTCGCAGCAGGTAAAGAGCGTTTTTTAATCTGTTGGAATGAATTCTCAAGCTTTCATATATTCTGTCCGATGGAAGAAGTTGGAAAAAAGAATAACGAGGATGTGAGGGTTCTAGATTATGTTGCCCGCTTTCCCAAAATAGTGAGAAATATAGACAGAGTCAATGGATGGAAGACGGAGTTGTGTGATGGACTGAGCTGTCATCACAACTCTGTAATTTCTTATGATCTTAGGCAGAATAGTTGCCATACCAAGCTGTGTTGGAACCAGATAGGATGTTTTCTATGGTACATCTATAGAAATTGGTAAGAGTCATTGTGCACATGCCAGATACACCTTCACCAAACTATGTATCATTATGCCCCAATAGATCTTACAGTCAAACAATACCTGCAGCAATGTCTGGACGATGAAAAACCCCAAGTGAAGAATATTACAGGGAAAGATTTATTTTTGCACTGAATCGCAAAATTGTAAACCCGCCCGTAAGGTTTCAGCACACTAAAGCGCAGGGTGTTTAATACTTATTTGATTATTGACTAAAGCAATCAAACCTGGGGCGGCACGGTGGCTTAGTGGTTAGCACTGCTGCCTCACGGCGCCGAGGACCCAGGTTCTATCCCGGCCCCGGGTCACTGTCCATTTGGAGTTTGCACATTCTCCCCGTGCTTGGGTGAATTAGCCACGCTAAATTGTCCCCTTAATTGGAAAAAAGAATTGGGTGCTCTAAATTTGTAAGAAAAAAATAAAGCAATGAAAAAAATAAAGCAATCAAACTTACACATCATGCATTCTCAGTTATGTTGGCGAAAAATCTCTTAGTTTTTTAGAATTTAGAACAGTACAGCACAGAACAGGCCCTTCGGCCCTCGATGTTGTGCCGAGCAATGATCACCCTACTCAAACTCACGTGTCTACGCTATACCCGTAACCCAACAACTCCCCCTTAACCTTACTTTTTAGGACACTAAGGGCAATTTAGCATGGCCAATCCACCTAACCCCGCACATCTTTGGACTGTGGGAGGAAACCGGAGCACCCGGAGGAAACCCACGCACACACGGGGAGGACGTGCAGACTCCGCACAGACAGTGGCCCAGCCGGGAATCGAACCTGGGACCCTGGAGCTGTGAAGCATTGATGCTAACCACTATGCTACCATGCTGCCCCGAACATCTGACTGTTACAAAACTTTCAGTGTTTTTTGATGCTATCAAACATCCCAACCTCTCATTTTCATGTCACTCTACTTATATATCTCTGCACTATAAATAAGCTAGAAATGGCCAATCCACATACTCTGTACATCTTTGGGTTGTGGGGGTGAAACCCAGTAAATATGGGGAGAATGTGCAAACTCCACATGGACAGTGACCTGGGGCCGGGATCGAACCTGGGGCCTCGGTGCCATGAGGCAGCAGTACTAAACACTGCGCTACTGTGTCGCCCAACTTTCTCTGCCTTAAGAAGGATAATTGAAGCTTCTTTCATTTGAAGTGCCTTGTGCCTGGTCTCCCACTCCAACACTACCGTCAGCCTAAGGTTGGTAATAATCCCATTCATGTTGTAAAAGAGCATGTTGATGAATGTAGAATCATAGCATTTCTACAGTGCAGAAGGAGGCCATTCTGCCCATCCAGTGCACCAATCCTCTGAAAGAGCACCCTATACAGGTCCACTCCCCCGCCTATCTCCTAACCCCACCTAACCTTGGATGCTAAGGGGCAATTTAGCACAGCCAATCCATCTAATCTACACATCTTTGGACTGTGGGAGGAAACTGAAGCACCCGGAGGAAACCCACGCAGTCACAGAAAGAAAGTGCAAACTCCACACAGTCAGTCACCCAAGGCCAGAATTGAACCCGGGTCCCTGGCGCTGTGAGGCAGCAGTGCTAACCATTATGCCACTGTGACGCTCTCTTCTTAATGCCACAGATTTCCAGGCACCAATCTATAGGTTGTAAGGAGAGCGTTTAAAAATATTTTAACATATAGAAGTTCTCACTGGTAAATTCCACACTGCACTCCCACCATTACTCCACCAACACCTAGTTTCAACATGAGATGGAACTGGAGACAATTCTCGGTGCCATTTACTTGAGGTTCTACTACTTGTGAGAGGAATACTTCACCAATGAGCTGCGAGGGTCTCGCATTCCAATCTCTATTCTTCAGCATGAGGTAGAATCCTGAAAGCACATACCTGTCAGAGTGCTAAAACCAGGGCTGCTGAAGTCATAGTCATTGATTTCATTATACCATGCAAGCACCGGTTCGTTGCCTGAAATAAGATAACACATTGGTCAATTTCATCTTGTGAAAGTTGAGGTATAAACATCAAAAATGAAACTGACATGGCAGATTCACAACAAGATGTAGTCCATGAGTTCAAGCACTAAATCCCAGGGAGTGGCTACAGCTTCTTGCGATGTGTGTAACCTCAGCCAGGTTGCCCCAAGCTGAGACAAGATACAAAGACAAATTTTTGCTGGGTGCAAGGTGTGCTATAGGAATCATATTGAACAATATGCAGAGCTAGTAGAGTCAGAAAGAGGGAAAGTGAGAAGAAGAGGGGAGAGAAGTACACACCTGAAATTTCTTCAGTGGCATCTGTTTTCCAAATGTTCTCTCCATTCTTGGTACGACTTTGCTCTACAATTCCAGTTGTCGCAAGGAACTCTGCCCAATTTGAACATTCCTCTCGCAATTGCGCACTGTACTGCAGAGCAGGTGCTTCATGCATGTTTCTGTAGTGATTATGGGCCTCCCAGGCTTCCTTCTCAAACTTGGTCATCATGGCTTCAGCAAATGAAACACAGACATCCGTTCATCAGCATCAAAGAGGGGAGGCTATACATACACCTTTCCAGACTCTGATCACACCAGGCCACAAAGTACAAATTCATCTAGCTACAGTCATATCCAATCACAAAATAGTGGACAACAAATATTGATTGTTCAGCGTTATTCAAAGCAGACGTTTGGCATATCTTTAAAAATCAATGTGACTGTGGCTTCAGCATTGTTCCTCCTTAAAGACATTTCTCAAATCCTACTTCTTTACCAAGCTTTACATAGAAGATAGGAGGAGGAGGAGGCCTTTTGGCCCTTCGAGCCTGCTCCGCCATTCATCATGATCATGGCTAATCATCCAACTCAATAGCCTAATCCTGCTTTCTCCGCATAGCCTTTAATCCCATTCTCCCCAAGAGCTATATCCAGCTGCCTCTTGAATATATTCAAAGTTTTAGCATCAACTACTTCTTGTGGTAATGAATTTCACAGGCTCATCACTCTTTGTATGAAGAAACGTCTCCTTATCTCTGTCTGAAATGGTTTACCCTGAATCCTCAGGCTGTGACCCCTGGTTCTGGACACACCCATCATTGGTAACACCTTCCCTGGATCTACCATGTCTAGTCCGGTTAGAATTTTATAAGTCTCTATGAGATCCTCCCTCATTCTTCTGAACTCCAGCGAGAACAATCCCAACCTAGTCAATCTCTCCTCATATGACAGATCCGCCATCCCTGGAATCAGTCTGGTAAAGCTTTGCTGCACTCCCTCGAGAGCAAGAACATCCTTCCTCAGAGAAGGGGACCAAAACTGTACACAATACTCCAGCTGTGGCCTCACCAAGGCTCTGTACAATTGCAGCAACACATCCCTGCTTCTATACTCAAAACCTCTCGCAATGAAGGCCAACGTACCATTAGCCTTCTTTACCGCCTGCTGCACCTGCATGCTTTACCTTCAGCAAATGGTGCACCTGTCCAACCTGTCCAGATCTTGCTGTTGGATCCCTGAATCCTCGTCACAATTCACCCTCCCACCTAATTTGGTATCATCTGCAAACTTTGAGATGTTACATTTTATTCCCTCATCCAAATCATTAATATACACTGTGAATAGCTGGTGTCCCAGCACCGATCCCTGTGGTACCCCACTGGTTACTGCCTGCCAATTTGAAAAGGACCCATTAATCCTTACTCTTTGTTTCCTCTCTGCCAACCAGTTTTCTATCCACCTCAATACATTTCTCTCAATCTCATGCACTTTAATTTTGCACAATAATCTCTTACGCGGGACTTTGTCAAACACCTTCTGAAAGTCCAAACATACCACATCGACTGGCTCCCCCTTGTCGACTGTACTGGTTACCTCTTCAAAGAATTTCAACAGATTTGTCAAGCATAATTTTCCCTTCATAAATCCATGCTCACTCTGACTGATCCTGGCACTGCTTTCTAAATGTTCTGCTATAAAGTCCTTGATAATGGATTCAAGCATTTCCCCCACTATCGATGTTAGGCTTACTGGTCTATAATTCCCTGCTTTCCCTCTACCTCCCTTTTTTAACTTCGGAGTGATGTGAGCTACCCTCCAATCTGCAGGGACAGTTCCAGAGTCTACAGAATCCCGGAAGATGACCACCAATGCATCCACTATTTCCAGAGCCACCTCCTTAAGCACTCTGGGATGCAGATTCTCAGGTCATGCCTTCAATCCCTTCAGTTTTCACAGCACCATTTCTCTACTAATGTTGATCTCCCTCAGTTCTTCCCTCTCAGTAAATCTTTCTTTCTCCAACATTTCTGGGATCTGATTTGTGTCCTCATTTGTGAAGTCAGAACCAAAGTATGTATCCAATTGCTCAGCCATTTCTTTGTCCCTTATTATGCATTCTTATTTTGGCCATCTCTCCTAATATCTCCTTAAGTGACTCAGTATCAAATGCTGTCCGAGAACATTCATTCTTTAAAAAAAATTCTTATTTATCTATTTTTAAATTGATTCCAATTAAGGGACAATTTAGTGTGGCTAATCCACCTACCCTGCACATCTTTGGGTTGTGAGTGTGAGACCCACGTAGATACAGGGAGAATGTACAAACTCCACATGGACAGTGACCCGGGGCTTGGATTGAACCTGGGTCCTTGGCGCTGTGAGGCAGCAGTGCTAACCATTGCGCCATCGCGCCGTCCGTCTGAGAACAATCATGTGATGTTACGTTACCGTATAAATGCAAGCTGCCGTGATGTCTGTTGTGGTAGGATCGAGAGACGATTCCTGAACTGGTAACAAGACTCTGAGATTCGTTTGGGTGCATGTGGGAGAGTCTAGCACTAAGGGGTCACTTTAAAAACAAGGTGTCGCTTATTTAAAATGTAGATGAGGTGAAATTGATTCTCTCAGAGGGTGGTGTGCCTTTGCAACTCTCTTTCTGAAAAACTGGTGGAAGCACAGCTGGTAGATTCTTGGTAAGCAAGGGGGTGATAGGTTATTGGGGGTAGGAGGGATGCAGGCGGGATCAGATCAGCCATGATCCTATTGAATGGTGGAGCAGGCTCGAGGGCTGATTGGCCTACTCCTGCTTCTTGTTCTTACATTTGTATGTTCATAAGTGGTATCCTGCATTCATATTGAGGAATGTCAGTAAATTGGAGCATGTAGCAATGGGTTCAATAGCTGCATGAGGCACTGTCGGTGCACTAGCTAAGCATCCAACTGGTGGTATTAATTCATACAGCACTGCCCATGTGAAAGATACTATCCAGCCTGCACAATAATTAATCCCTGTGTAGATAGCCACCCATGTGCATGGACCCCTGGCAGCTATTACACCAGTTACAGTGGTTCAGGGAGAAGTCTCATTACTACTATCACAACATACAAACACATGAACTCGGAGCAGAGTGGGCCAGATGGGTGAGCATCAATATTATGAAGACAAAGAAAATGAGGAGGGGGCTGCTGGAGATGATTTCTCGATATGCAACTATGATTTACATGAAAAGCATGGAGAGTTGTACAAACATTAGGCGCGATCTTCCGGCCACACTGCATCGGAAAAATAACTCGCCGTAGCGAGCAGTGCGGCCAGCGAAAGCTGCATCGTTCGGGCTGAGAGGGGGTTGGGGTTTTTTTTTGTGGGTCTCAGAGATCGGGTCGCCATTTTTAAATAGCGTCCCAATCTCACTACAATGGGGAGTTCCGGCGAGCTGAGTTCCCTGTTGTAAAAAACAAGGCTATGTGCGGCCTCGGCCACGTGGTCCCCATTTACGCCCCTTATGCAACACGAGTAGAGTTGAATAGCTACGTGTTTCTCGGCACTGCGGCTAAATGTGCTCGTTAAGGGACTTTGTTCCCTTTTGGGAAGATCGCTCCTATTGACTTATACTCCTTGCTAGGAAACCTGAGGGCAAAGAAGGCAAAGTTGTGCTATTTCCGTACTCTGGTGAAGATATGTCCATTCTGATGGTGAGTTCTGCTGCATGGGTAATTGGAGCTCCAACAGGACAAAGGGAAGTGAGGTTGGAACTGAGTTACTCTGAATTCCAGACATCATGTTGGAAGATTCGGATTGCCTTGTGGAGCACAAGCATCTGACTGTACACTCATGGGATCATTGAGTGAAGACTGGAGCCAGGGATGAGTACTCCGAACACTGTGAGTTTGAATGCCCCAGGCCTTGCTGGTGCATAGTCAGCAGAGGTAGACTTCACCAGCCAACGTGTGTGGCCCACCCAGAGTCCAGAGTAGGCTGGACTGGGGTCTCCCAACCAATGGGGACGTATGGAGCAGCCACCAAACTATGCTTGATAATTAAGCTGAGACATTCAGTCACCCATTTTAGGCCTACATATCCAGTATTGTAGGCACATGCACATTTGTTAACTAAATTGTTAATTTTTGGGTATTGCATTGCTCCTCTCTCGATCTGGTCATAACTTTGGGTTCATCTGGAGCTGCCTCAGCTGCACTGGGCTTTTCTGATTCAGGAGGAGGTGAACCTGTGTCACACAGAGACAAACATAGAGTACTTTTTAAGAGGAAACTGTTGAAGGATAGGGTGGTGAAGAAAATACTTGGTAAGCAGGTGAGAAGCTGAGTAGGTTATGAAGGATTGTGAAATACACATCTCAGAAAACAGGGCACATTGCACCTGAAAGGCAGCTTGCCGCGGCACAACGGGGCTGAAAGAAGCCGAGGGACCCCACTCCCGGGAGTAATCCATCATGAGGGGACATAACAAAGCGATAATGCATGCTGATACATGAGAGCGAGAGAGATGAATGAAAATTAGCCTAGCCGCAGTCATGTGTTCAAGCTTGAAGTAATGCCTGAGGGCTGGGATGTGTGGCATGGTAGCACTGTGGTTAGCACCGTTGCTTCACAATGCCAGTGACCCAGGTTTAATTCCCGGCTTGGGTCACCGTCTTCATGGGGCCTGCACTTTCTCCCCATGTCTGCGTGGGTTTCCTCCGGGCGCTCCGGTTTCCTCCCATAAGTCCCAAAAGACGTGCTTGTTAGGTGAATTTGACATTCTGAATTCTCCCTCCATGTACCCAAACTGGCGCTGGAGTGTGGCGACTGGGGACTTTCACAGTAACTTCATTGCAGTGTTAATGTAAGCCTACTTGTGACACCAATAAAGATTATTATTATTTGAAATCCTGCCAAAACCAATGTTCCTGACAACAACAGAGACACCGATGAAGTGAAGCTACTGAAAATGAAGTTAAGGATTATTATATAAAGCATTGTGAAATAAAACAACCAATCAAGAGTGAGAAGGGAAGATAAATGCAACTTGCTAAGCAAAAAATATTGATCAAGAATAATCATTTCTCAATTGTTCACAGTGAGAAGAATTCACACCTACATTCAATTGTGTTCTATCTGATAATACGCTTAACATGGAAATAAGTTTGTATGCTGATGTAAAGGATAAATTGATTGCAACTAGAACCAAAAAATGATTTTAGTACTGAAGTGATAAGTGCCCAGAATTTATTACACAGCGATGAACAGGAGCACGAATGGGTAAGATTGCTAAGTAGGTCAGAAGGTTGACTCGATAAGTCGGTGAGATGGTGAGAAAGTAAGATGTTGAGTCGGTGAAAAAGTGTGTGGGTGATAAACTGATGGGGTGAGATAGTGAAATGGTCAGAAGATTGGGTAGATGAGCAGCGAACAGGTGAGAATGGGAGGGATTGAATCGATGAGAAGGGAGAGTGATTGAGTTGGTAAAGAAGGTGAAATGTTGAGTAGGTGAGAGGGTGCAATCGGTAAAAAGCTCGCGTAAGGAGTAGATGAGAAGTTAGCACTGGCGAAGGGAGTGAGAAGGTTGAGTAGGCGAGACAATGAGCAGGTGAGTAGACAGAAAGCTGAATAGGTGAGATGCTTCCGTAAGTGAATATGTCAGAAGGTTGTGTAGGTGAGCAGTAACTGGTAAGCTTTTGAATAGATGAGAATATTTTGTGGTTGAGACAGTTGAATATTTGTAAAGGTTGAGCAGGTGAGTAGATGTGTGGACCAAGAAGCCAGAGGTTCAGAAGGTGAACAATTCAGTAGGTCAGAAGGCTGAGTAGGGAATGTATGTGATGATCAGTGGGTGAGGGAGGTAAGGTGAGAAAGTGGGTAGACTGTCTGAGCAGGTAGGTGTTGAGTAGGTGTATTTAGAGTGTCAGGGAAAGTGAGGAGGCTGAGTTGCAAGGGTGGGCACATAAGTAGATCAGAAGTTCAGAAGGTGACTCGATGGTAAAGGAGGTGAAAAAGCAGAGTTACGGACAAGGATAATAGAAGTTCAGAACCAATTTTCTCATTAAACTTTAGTTGGGAGGATTGAGGTTATTACAATTGTGAGGTTGATTGTTATATTTTAGGACTGTATTTTTAATTTAAGGTAAAATGAAGAGAATCATGTGAATTGGTCAGAAAGAAGTGTGCCTGACAGCAAAGCAGGGTGGTTTGTTCTAGATTAAAGGGGGCTCAGATTGTTTTATTGGGAAGAAGGTTCAAGGTGTTTATCTTTGAAGACAATTTTAGAAGCCTGTGTACTGACAGTAGATGGACAGTAGGTCTTCAAAGTTCCAAAAAAGTGTTAAGAATGTTAGGTTGTAAATAGTTATGCTGTAAATTATCCATTTACTTCCAAGAAAAAAAGAAAGTTTGGGTCTCAAGGATTTCTAATTAGCTTTTTTACCTGGATGCAAAGCCCATGTGATTCACATCATCATGATACGGGGTTTGAGAGTGGAAGGGTTTCTAAGGTATCCCTATTAACTCACAAACAAGGTTAGTCTGCGAGGGTCCAGAAGAAAGATGGAACCTAGAAGCCAAAACTTTCTGTGGTAAGAGTGCAGATGAAAACTTGTGCTTAGACTGGTAGACGAAATTCATGAGGAATTAAATTAAGGCTGGAAGATTTGCCTCGCTTTAGTGACGGAGAAATTTCCAGGAAAACCCCCACCATGAAAGACAGTTAAGTAAATAGGAGAGAAATGGTGTAGATGGTAGTTCAGTGAGAATGTGTGCAGGTGAGTGTTAGCACACCAGACCAAACCCCAACATTTGTTAGGATACTGGACGAGAACTTCAAACAATTTTCTTAAATTTGTAAAATTGTGGGAAAAGAATACTTCACCCAGGAGTGATAACTCTGACCAACAGGTATCTATTATGTTAAAAAAAACCTTTAATTTAAACACATCAACTTCAAGGAAATAGATTTACAATTATCAGTCGAACAGATCTTAAACAAAAGGAAAAACATGAACTTACTGTCTGCACCTGCCACCAATTTCAATTAAGCAACCAAATGCAATTCAAATGCCACTTCTAAATCAAGTTAACAGAACAGGTTACTTGCTTAGCTGTGTAGAGAACTTTGGAGAGAGATCTTTTCAAGAGCAGGTCCAGTACATTTCTGTTCAACCTGATAGAACTTTTCAAAACTGCTGCTCAACGTAAAATATATCTTAACTCAGGTTTTTAAAAACATTACCGTAACATACATAAAATATAATATATAACATCTCTACATTCATCACAGTGAGAGAGTTTAGTTGAGGAGATTATTCAATAAATTAATAGGTGGGTAGTTGAGGAGGTTCATTAGGTAGGATGCTGAGTAGTGAAGATTGATCTCTTAAAATCAATTAAACTGTCTGTCCCTAAGCCTATTCCTGGCCCAGGAATTTGATTCTGTATGTCAGCCTCCAACAGTTATTGAAGAGTATGGCAGTAGCTGTTACCCTACCTGAGGGCTCCCCCATTCTGGCTGGCACTTCTGGTACTGGTTCAGGTGCTGCCTCTGGTTCTGGTTCAGGTGCTGCCTCTGGTTCTGGTTCTGCCTCTGGTTCTGGTTCAGGTGCTGCCTCTGGTTCTGGTTCAGGTGCTGCCTCTGGTTCTGGTTCTGGTTCAGGTGCTGCCTCTGGTTCTGGTTCAGGTGCTGCCTCTGGTTCTGGTTCAGGTGCTGCCTCTGGTTCTGGTTCAGGTGCTGCCTCTGGTTCTGGTTCAGGTGCTGCCTCTGGTTCTGGTTCAGGTGCTGCCTCTGGTTCTGGTTCAGGTGCTGCCTCTGGCTCTGGCTCAGGTGCTGCCTCTGCTTCTGGAGGAGAGATAGAGAAATCCATTCAAAGTTTTAGAGAGAAAATAGATTGGGTAGCGAAGCAAATATTTCAGAAGGTGAGTACACGAGGAGAAGAGAAGGTGCATTGGTGTGAAGGTGAGTGAGTGGGAGGGTGTCTTGGCAGAGGATAAGTGGATATGTGGGTGCATGTGTGGAAAGTGCTGTGGGAGGGTGAGCATATGTACGGGAGTTTACATCGTACATGGGAGGTTGTGTGTACATGGTTGTGTGTATAAATGGGAGGTTATATGTGTGTATAAGGAGGTTGTATGTGTGGGAGTTTGTGTGTATATGTGAGGGTGAATTTGTGGGAGTATGTTTGTGTATATGGGAGGGTGTGTATGTGGATCCGTGTGTATATATGGGAGATTGTACGTGTGGGAGTGTATATGGAGAGGGTTATGTGTGAAGACATATGTGTATATGGGAAGTTGTATGTGTGGAAGTGTGTGCATATGAGAGGGTAAATATGTGGGAGTTTGTATGTATATGGGAGGGTATATGTGTGGGAATATGTATACATAGGAGAGGTTTTCTGTGTGGAAATGTGTGTGTATATGGGGGGGGGTGAATGTGTGGGAGTGTGTGTGTGTATATGGGAGGGTTCAGGTATGGGAGTGTGTGTACATTGGAAGGTGAATGTGTGGGCGTTTGTGTGTATATGGGGGTCTATGTGTGGGAGTGTGTGTGTATATGGGAGGGTGCATATATGAGAGTTTATGTGCATAATGGAGGGTGTATGTGTAGGAATGTGTGTGTACATGTGAGGGTGTATGTGTAGGAGTGTGTGTGTATATTGGAGGGTGTGTGGGGCGGCACAGTAGCACAGTGGTTAGCACTGTTGCTTCACAGCGCCAGGGTCCCAGATTTGATTCCCGGCTTGGGTCACTGTCTGTGCGGAGTCTGCACGATCTCCCCATGTCTGCGTGGGTTTCCTTCGGGTGCTCCGGTTTCCTCCCACAAGTCCCAAAAGACGTGCTTTTTAGGTGAATTGGACATTCTGAATTCTCCCTCAGTGTACCCGAACAGGCGCCAGAGTGCAGTGTCTCAGGGATTTTCACAGTAACTTCACTGCAGTGTTAACGTAAACCTACTTGTGACAATAATAAAGATTAGTATTTTTATGCGTGGGAAGTGTGCATGTGTGGTTGTGTGTGTGTGTATATTGGAGGGTGTATGTGTGGGAGAGTGTATATGGGAGGGGCTGAGTGGGAAGGGGTGTGTGTAGATTATGTTGATATCTGGGAAATGCTAGTTGGCCTGTTCATAACATATTTTATTATGAGGGTTTTATATTCCGTGCCAACCTCTATTACCTATTCATTTTGTCATACATATTTTACCTTATGTGTGTTGCTGGCAAGGCCAGCATTTAATGCCCACCCATAATTGCCCTTATTAGCGTTTGCTCAACTGTCTTTTGTAAGTGTTGCAGTCCGTGAGCTGTAGCTGCTCTCACAGTACTTTTAGCTAGAGATTTTGCTTCAGTAATGATGACACATCTGCAGTGCATGTCCATGTCAGGATGGGTGAGTGCCTTGGAGGGAAACTTTCTGGCAATTGTGTTTGCACACATCTTCTGCTTTGTCTTTTTAGTCGGTGGAACTGGCATTGTTTGGGAGGAGCTGTCAAGGAAACCTTGGTTATGTGTGGCAGTGTATGGGCGGCACGGTAGCACAGCACTGGAGACCTGAGTTCAATTCCAACCTTAAGCTGTGTGGAGTTTAAACGTTCTCTCCGTGTCTTGGTGAGTTTTCTCTGGGTGCTCCGGTTTCCCCTCACAGTCCAAAGATGTCCGGGTTTGGTGGATTGGCCATGCTAAATTGCCCCTTAGGGTCCAAAGATGTGCAAGTTAAGTATGGGGGAGTGGGTCTAGGTAGGGTCCTCTTCCAGAGGGTCGGTGCAGTCTCAATGGGCCAAATGGCCTTCTTCTGCACTGTAGGGATTCTATGGATCTGTAGGTAGGTCACACAGTAGCCAAAGTATGGTGCTGGTGGGGGAGAATAGATGTTTCGACTAATGGATGGAATGCCCATTTAATGGGCAGCACGGTAGCACAAGTGGATAGCACTGTGGCTTCACAGCGCCAGGGTCCCAGGTTCGATTCCCCGCTGGGTCACTGTCTGTGCGGAGTCTGCACGTTCTCCCCGTGTTTGCGTGGGTTTCCTCCGGGTGCTTTGGTTTCCTCCCACAGTCCAAAGACACGCAGGTTAGGTGGAATAGCCATGATAAATTGCCCTTAGTGACCAAAAAGGTTAGGAGGGATTATTGGGTTACGGAGATATGGCGTAAGTGAGGGCTTAAGTGGGTCGGTGCAGACGCGATGGGCTAAATGGCCTCCTTCTGCACTGTGTGTTCTATGTTAAAACAGATTGCCCTGTCTTGGGTTTTGTAGTGTCTTGAACATTATTACAGCTGCATGCACCCAGGCAATTGGTGAGTATTCCTATCACACTCTTGAGTTGTGCTTTGTAGGTGGTAAAGGGGATTGTGCAGTGAGCAGGTAAGTCACATATCAGAGTATCCTGAGCAACTCCGGCCATCATATTATTGAACTGGCTGGTCCAGTAGCTCCTCACTATTTGCCTTCATACCTGCAGGTTCTGCCTCTGCAGCTTCAGCTTCAGGTTCAGCCTCTTCTGGTGCTGCCTCTGCTTCTGAGGGTGGAAACACACAGGGATATAATCAGTGAACATCCCATACAGAAACACACGTTCTTCCCCAGGGGTAACATCTAGCCGAATGTCAAGCGCTACCTCCTCACCAAAACCTCAAAATCACCTTTTTCAAACTGTATCATTCTTTGTGACGCATTGTGGATTTTCCACAGCTTGTGAATTCCACATGCTAACTCCCCTCTTGTAAAAAGGGATTTTACTATCTCTCCGTTAAATGCTTTGGAATCGTTGCCCTCTCGTTGTGTCGATGGCCACAATCTCACCATTAACATCATGTAAGATTTTGAGTGCCCATTTAACCTTCCTACCTTAAATGCAAAAAAAGTCTCGACTTTACCTCCCCTTTCCAGGTTTAAAAATAGTGGAT
The DNA here is from genome assembly GCF_902713615.1 of Scyliorhinus canicula. Lineage (NCBI taxonomy): Eukaryota > Metazoa > Chordata > Chondrichthyes > Carcharhiniformes > Scyliorhinidae > Scyliorhinus > Scyliorhinus canicula. The sequence goes on along the minus strand of NC_052166.1, from coordinate 18,916,432 downwards.
CATTTCTGTCACGGTTACATCCTCCTAATCATGGAATGATATCTGCATACCCATTACTCAAACTTCCTTACAATAAAGCCGATAGAGGCAATGAGGCAATGGCAAAGGTGCAAAAACGTTTACAAGGATACAAGATCCGAGAGGTTCCATCTATCAGGAAATATTAACCAGGCTTGGACTCTATTTTCAAGAAAATTGACAAGATAGAGGGCTTCATACTTGGAACTCTGGGCTTTCAGGAGATCTGGAATCAGTTTTGAGGTCTGTTGAAGGTCTGTATGAGGTCTCACCATCAGGGACATCGGAGGATATTCATGTTATTTTGCTGTTATCAGTCCATGCATCAGGTCATAGCGGAGACAACATGAGCAGCACGGTGGCACAGTGGTTAGCATTGCTGCCTCACAGCGCCAGGGACCTGGGTTTGACTATGGTCTTGTGTTTGCATGTTCTCCCCTTATCTACGTGGGTTTCCTCCGGGTGCACCGGGTTCCTCCCACAGTCACAAAGATGTGCAGCTTAGGTGGATTGGCCATGCTAAATTGCCCCTTAGTGTCCAAAGATCTGCACGTTAGGTGGGGTTATAGGGATAGGGTGGGGCAGTGGACCTAGGTAGGGTGCTCTTTCAGTGGTTCAGTGCAGACCCGATGGGCCGAGTGGCCTCCTTCTGCACTGTAGGGATTCTATGCCTAACACCTTTTAAAAAAAATCTTTTTATTGGCATTTCCCATATTTATAAACAGTTGTATAGATACACAGATCACATTTTTCTCGCCTGCACTAATTTCCTTGATTATACAGAGAGGTTTAGTTTGTCCTTTGTTTAACTGACCCTATGTGCATTTTGTTGCCCTCTGGATAGGTCAACGTTTCCTCCCCCTTCCCCGTCGTTCCCCCCCCATCCCGGCTTTGGCTGTGCTTTTCATTTATTTTCCGGACAGAATGGAAAAGAAAAGAGGGGGCATTTCTCCTGGTCCCCACCCCCCCCCCACCCCCCACCCCCCCCGGAGAAGGCTGTCCAGAACCCAGCAAGCTTGGGGCAAGCCCAAAACATGTGGGTGTGGTTGGCCGGGCCCCTCTGGCACCGCTCATATTTGTCCTCCACCTCCGGGAAGAACCTGCTCATTCGGGTTCTGGTCAGGTACGCCCTGTGCACTACTTTGAGCTGAATTAGGCTTAGCCTTGTGCAGGAGGAGGTGGAGTTAGCTCTGCCCAGTGCTTCGCTCCAGAGTCCCCACCCTACCTCTGTCCCTAGTTCATCCTCCCATTTCTGTCTGGTCTCATCCAGTGGAGTCCGGGCTCTGTCCAGTAGCTGTCCATATATTTTCCCACATAGCCCCCCCTTCTCGTTGCTTGTTCCTATCAGGTCCTCTAGTAGTCTGGTTTCTGGGGCCCCGGGGTACCCTACTGTCTCTTTGCGGAGGAAGTGTTTTATTTGGAGGTGTCTCATTTCCTGGCTTATTGCTCGCCTCAACTTCCTCGTCAGTTCGTCTAGTGTCGCCAGTCTGTGCCCTACGTAGAAGTCCCCGACTGTCAATGTGCCCCTTGTCCTGCCTCCATCTTTTGAAGGTGGTATCTAGCATGGCTGGGGGAATCTGTGATTGCCGCATATGGGAGCCATGGGGGACATTTTGGCTATCCCGAAGTGTTGTCTCAGCTGGGTCCACGTTCTCAGCGTGGCCGCTACCACTGGGTTCGTTGTGTATCTTGTTGAGGAGGATGGGAGTGCTGCTGTGGCCAGGGCCCGGAGGGTCGTTCCTTTACAGGATGCTTCCTCCATTTGTACCCAATCTGTGTCGGGTTCTTGTACCCATCCCCTCACTCTTTCTGCCATTGCTGCCCAGTGGTAGTATTGTAGGTTTGGTAAGGCCAAGCCCCTTTGATTTTCCTTCTTTACAGTGTCTGTTTAGGAATTCTCAGGTTCTTACCCCCCCCACACACATACACAAACACCCTGATTAGACGGTCTACGTTTTGGAAAAAGGCCTTGGGGATGAAGATCGGAATGGTTCTAAACAGGACGAGGAACCTTAGCAGTACATTCACCTTGATCGTCTGCACTCTCCCCGCCAGGGAGAGTGGGTGTGAGTCCCATCTTTGAAGGTCTCTTCTTACTTCCTCCACCAGGCTGGTCAGGTTCCACTTATGGATCTGTGTCCAGTCTCTGGCTACCTGAATCCCCAGGTAACGGAATCTGTTCTGCACTGTTTCTAACGGTAGCCCCTCCAGCTCTGCCCCTCCCCCATTTGGGTTCACTGGGAATGCCTCGCTTTTGCCCAGGCTAAGTTTGTAGCCCGAGAAGGTTCTAAACTCTTTCAGTATTTGCAGTATTGCCTTCAGTCCCTCCTGTGGCTTAGAGACATAGAGGAGCCGGTCATCTGCATAGTTTGAATCTCCGTGCTCTCTGTCTCCTCTCCGGATTCCCTTCCAGCTTTTCGCATCCCGCATGGCTATCGGCAGGGGTTCGATTGTTAGCGTGAACACGAGTGGGGACAGGGGGCAGCCCTGCCTTCTTCCTCTCTCTGCAGCTGGAAGTAATCGGAGCTGGTGGTGTTAGTTCAGAAGCTCGCTTTGGGAGCGTAGTACAGGAGCCTCACCCAGGCGGTGAACCTCGCTCCTAGCCCAAACCATTCCAGTACCTCGAGGAGGGAATTTCCATTTGACTCTGTCGAAGGCCTTTCTCTGCATCCAGGGAGACGATCACCTCTGGCGTTCTCTCCCCAGAGGGGGTCATTATTACATTCAGCAGCTGCCTGATGTCCGCTGTGAGCTGCCTACCCTTGACGAAGCCCGTTTGGTCCTCTGCGACCACCTCTGGTACACAACCCTCCAGCCTTTTGGCCAGGACCTTTGCGAATATTTTCGCATCCATATTCATCAGTGAAATGGGTCTGTATGATCCACATTCCCAAGGTCTTTATCTTTTTTGGGTATCAGTGAAATTTTGGCCTGCGCGAGCGTGGGGGGCAGGGTGCCCCCTGCCAGTGAGTCTGTAAACATGACCCTTAAATGTGGGGCCAGGACTGGTGCAAATATTTTGTAGAAGTCCGCCGGGAACCTGTCAGGTCCCAGTGCCTTCCCCGCCTGCATGGAGCTGATGCTCTCCATGATTTCTCCCATGCTTCCTTCCCCCACAACTGGTCTTCCCCCACAACTGGTAGTTCCAGTCTGTCTAGGAACTGTTTAATCCCCCCGCCCCCGTTGCGGGGCTTGGAGGCGTACAAGTCCCCGGTAGAAGGTCTCAAATGCCCAATTGACCTCCTTTGGTTCTGTTACTAGTCTGCCTCTGCTATCCTTTACCTGCGCTATTTCCCTCGTGGCTGCCGGCTTTCTCAGCTGGTGAGCCAACAGGCAGCCAGCCTTGTCTCCGTGTTTGTAGAAGGTCCCCCGTGTCCAGGGGAGTTGGTATACTGCTTTCCTAGCGGATAGCAGGTTGTCCATTTGCAGCTTTTTCCTCTCTGCCAGCAGCTCTACGGTCGGGGCCTCGGAGTATTTTCTATCGACCTCCAGGATGGAGTCCACCAGTTGTTGTCTGGCCACCCTCTCTTCCCTATCTCTGCTTGCCTTGTAGGCTATGATCTCTCCTCTCATCACAGCCTTCAGTGCCTCCCAGAACGTGGAGGGTGAGACCTCCCCGTTTTGGTTGTTGCCTATGGCCCGCGATATTTTTTGACAGAAGGCCTTGTTGGCCAGGAGGTCCGTGTCCAGCCTCCACGTGGGGCGTGGGCCCAGCCTTTCTCCAACCTCACATCCATATAGAATTTACAGTGCAGAAGGAGGCCATTCGGCCCATCGAGTCTGAAACGGCTCCTGGAAAGAGCACCCTACACAAGGTTAACACCTCCACCCTATCCCCATAACCACTAAGGGCAATTTTGGACACTAAGGGCAATTTATCATGGCCAATCCACCTAACCTGCACATCTTTGGACTGTGGGAGGAAACCGGAGCACCCGGAGGAAACCCACGCACACACGGGGAGGATGTGCAGACTCCGCACAGACAGTGACCCAAGCCGGAATCGAACCTGGGACCCTGGAGCTGTGAAGCGATTGTGCTATCCACAATGCTACCGTGCTGCCCGTAATATAGTGTAGAACGTGGTCAGAGATAACGATCGCGGAGTACTCCATTCCCGTGATCCCTGGAAGCACCGATTTCCCCACTGCAAAGAAGTCGATCCGGGTGTATACCTTGTGTACTTGTGAGAAGTATGAAAATTCCTTCTTTCCCGGGAGCAGGAACCTCCATGGGTCCACCGCCCCCATCTGCTCCATAAATGCTCCTAGCTCCTGCTTTTTCTCTGCTCTGGGGTTTGATCGGTCGGTCAGTGGCTCCTGTACACAGTTGAAGTCGCCCCCCCCCATGATCCGTCGGTGTGTGTCAATGTCAGGGATTTCTGCCATGGTCTTCTTTATGAATTCCGTGTTGTCCCAGTTGGGAGCGTACACATTTACCAGTACGACCGGTGCGCCTTTCAGGACACCGCTGACCATGACGTACCGTCCCCCTGGGTCCATAACTGTCTTGGTTTCCGTCCTCTTGCTGATTAATATTGTTACCCCCCGAGCCCTCGTCCATAGAATGCGTGGTACGTCTATCCCACCCAGCCCTTTCTTACCAGCAGTCCGTCCATCTACCTCAGGTGTGTCTCTTGTCGGTAGATTATATCTGCTTTTAGGCTTCTTAGGTGGGTGAAGACTCTGGATCTTTTCACCAGGCCGTTGAGTCTCCTTATGTTTTAGGTAACAATCCTGGCGGGGGGGGGGGGGGCTTTCAACTCCCATAGTCCCCGTGACGTAGCCTGCTGGGTCTCTGCCCTCCACCCCTCTGGCAGACCCATTATTTTAATATTCTGCCGTCTGGACCTATTTTCCTGGTCCTTCACTTTCCCTCTTAGGTTCCCCTGGATCGTTACCAGCCTTTTCACCTCGGTTTGATGAATTACCATCCTGCCACTCTGGTCCGAGGCGGCCCTCTCCAACTCCAGAATCGTTTTCTCCTGTGCCTCCACCTTCCTTTCCAGGCCATCGATTGTTCGCTGCATTTTGTCCGTTGTCTCCGCCAGCATCTCCTTCATCATTGTGTGGAGCTCCGTCCTGAATGCCTCCCTCATGGCGTTTATCTCCGTTTTTATCTCCTCCTTTATAGCGTTTATCTCCATTTTCAACAGGCTTCTCCATTCCTCCCCCTGTGTGGGAGGTGTTGGAACCAACAATTCTACGGACACGTGCTTGTAGGATTAGAATAGCGGTTTTAATATACTCACAACAGAGCCAGCCTATTAGCCATTGAACTTTCGGTGAACTGGCCGGCTGACCATGTAGCACTGATCTTTATACAGCAGCTTCTGGGGGAGGAGTCCTGGGCAGAGCCAAGGGAGAAGCCCTGTACAACTCGAGCATTCCCAGTGCTACTCCCCCTGGAGGACAGGTAGTGCAACTGCACTTACAATATAGACACATGTATATACAGATTATAATCCGGTGTGAATCACATTCACCACATTCACCCCCTCTGAAAAAAATCGAGTCCAGCGGGGGTGGTGGCTCACAGAGTTAGTCTGTCCGGTGGATGAATTGTTCTTTTTGATCTGCGGAGCACCGGGGTTGCAGCCTCTTGCGGTGGCTGGGTGGGTGTTGAGAGCTGGGGTACGATGGCAGACTCCGGGGCGGGTCTCGTCCGAACTTTATACACCTCTGGCTCGACCGGAGACTGGGGGTGCTGGGGGCGGGCTGGTTCTGGCACGTGGAACCGGTGGGGTGAGCTTGCGGAATCGGGGGCGCGAGGGGGCGGCAGCATAGGGAACGGGGTAAGGGGTTCCTCAGCAGGGGTGGGGGGGCTGGATCCAGCGGGTGCCAGGTCCCGAAGGGATACTGTGTCCTGGCGACCGTCCGGGAACTCCACGAATGCGTACTGGGGGTTGGAATGGAGGAGGCGCACCTTTTCAACAATGGGGTCGGTTTTGTGCGCCTTAACGTGCTTCCTTAGGAGAACCGGGCCTGGTGTCCTCAGCCACGCCGGAAGTGAGACTCCCTAGTGCCCCTAGAAAAAATGAAGAGTCGCTCATGAGGGGTTTGATTTGTAGCTGTACAGAGGAGGTATCTGATTGCGTGGAGCGCGTCTGGGAGGGCTTCTTGCCATTGGGAGACTTGGAATTTCCTAGACCGGAGGGTCAGTATGACGGTCATCCAGACCGTCGCGTTCTCCCTCTCCACCTGCCCGTTCCCCCTGGGGTTGTAACTGGTAGTCCTGCTCGAGGCGATGCCCCTGTCGAGCAGGTACTGACGCAGCTCGTCGCTCATAAAGGACGAACCCCGGTCGCTGTGCACGTAGGTGGGGAAACCGAACAGGGTGAAGACACTGTGCAGGGCCCTAATGACTGTGTGGGAGGTCATATCAGGGCATGGAATGGCAAAAGGGAATCGGGAGAACTCGTCGATGATGTTGAGGAAATAAATGTTCTTGTTAGTGGAGGGGAATGGCCCTTTGAAATCGATCGCAAGGCGTTCAAAGGGCCTAGAAGCCTTGACCAGGTGGGCCCTGCCTGGTCTATAGAAGTGCGGTTTGCACTCTGCACAGATCGGGCAGTCCCTGGTGACCGCTTTTACCTCCTCGTTGGAGAAAGGCAGGTTTCGGGCTCTGATGTAGTGGGTGACCCCTGGATGGCAGAGGTCAACGTGGATGGCTTTCAGACGGCTGATCTGTGCGCTGGTGCATGTCCCGCGGGATAGGGCATCCGAGGGCTCGTTGTGGTTCCCTGGTCGATATTTAACATCGTAACTATAGGTGGAGAGTTTGATCCTCCACCAAAGGATTTTATCATTTTTTATTTTGCCCCTTTGCGAGTTGTCAAACATAAAGACAACCGATCGTTGGTCGGTGATGAGGGTGAACCTCCTACCTGCGAGGTAGTGCCTCCAGTGACGAACAGCCTCCACGATGGCTTGTGCTTCCTTCTCGACTGAGGAGTGTCAGAGTTCTGAAGCGGATAGGGTACGGGAGAAAAATGCAACGGGCCTCCCTGCCTGATTTAAAGTGGCTGCTAGAGCTACCTCTGAGGCGTTGCTCTCAACCTGAAAGGGAGAGGATTCATCCACCGCCCGCATGGCTGCTTTGGCGATGTCCTCCTTGATGCAGCTGAAGGCCTGGCGCGCCTCAGCTGACAGGGGAAATCGTGTGGCCTTAAAGAGTGGGCGGGCTTTGTCCGCATATTGAGGGACCCACTGGGCGTAGTATGAGAAGAACCCCAAGCACCGTTTGAGGGCCTTGGGGCAATGAGGGAGGGGGAGTTCTAAGAGGGGGCGCATGCGGTCCGGGTCTGGGCCCAGGACTCCGTTCTCCACGACGTAGCCGAGGATGGCCAGTCTGTTTGTGCGGAAAACGCATTTCTCCTTGTTATAAGTGAGATTTAATTTCTGGGCCGTTTTGAGAAAACAGTGGAGGTTGGCGTCGTGGTCCTGCTGGTCATAGCCGCAGATGGTAACATTATCCAGATACATAAACGTGGCCCGCAGCCCGTACTGGTCTACCATTCGGTCCATTGCTCGTTGGAACACTGAAACCCCGTTAGTGACGCCGAAAGGGACCCGGAGGAAATGGAAGAGACGGCCATCGGCCTCGAATGCCGTGTAGTGGCGGTCCTCCGGGCGGATTGGGAGCTGGTGGTATGCAGACTTCAGATCCACCGTGGAAAATAGCTGATATTGGGCGATCTGATTAACCATGTCTGCAATTCTGGGGAGGGGATACGCGTCTAGGAGCGTAAAGCGATTTATGGTCTGGCTATAGTCGACGACCATGCAAAATTTTTCCCTGGTCTTGACGACCACCACCTGAGCTCTCCAGGGACTGGTCTCTATGATCCCCTCACTGAGCAGCCGTCGGACCTCCGATCGGATAAAGACCCTATCCTGTAGGCTGTATCGCCTGCTGCGAGTAGCTACTGGCTTGCAATCTGGAGTGAGATTGGCGAAGAGCGGAGGGGGGGAGATGCGCAGGGTGGTTAGGCTGCAGATAGTGAGTGGGGGCAGGGACCCACCGAAGCTGAGGGTGAGGCTCTTGAGGTTGCACTGGAAATTCAGGCCAAATAAGAGTGGCGCGCAGAGGTCGGGCAGGACATAAAGTTTAAATTTAGAATAACTAGCGCCTCGAATTGTGAGCGTAGCAACGGTGCGTCCTTGGATTTGGACTGAGTGGGAGCCCCAAGCGAGGGCAATAGTTTGGCTGACCGGAAAAATAGAAAGCGAACAGCGTCTTACCAGCTCTGGATGTATAAAGCTCTCGGTGCTCCCGGAGTCAAAGAGGCATGGCGTGCTGTACCCGTTGATCTGGACCTCCGCCATCGAGCTTCGTAGGTCCTTGGGGCGGGATTGATCCAGGGTGACTGCGCTGAGTTGCGGGTAGTCGGCGGCTCGATCAGTTGTGCTGGAGTGGCCCTGTGATGACTGCCCTCTGAGTTCGTAGTCGTCGAGGTGAGTTTCAGAGTTTGAAGGGGATGGATCCCAAGATGGCTGACCCATGAGTCGCACATGGCCGGCCGCATGGAGGAGGATTGCCAAGATGGCTGCCCCCATGAGTCGCACATGGCCGGCCGCATGGAGGAGGATTGCCAAGATGGCCACCCCTATGAGTCGCACATGTCGGGAGGGGGCGGAGTCGGCATACAAGCTGCAGCATTTCGGGGCCTGCAGGCCTGTGAATTCAGGGAACGAGTGCTTTGAGCCGTGGGAGGGTTAGAGGCTGGGGCTTTCTTCGCCAGACACACTCTGGCATAGTGTCCTTTTCGCCCGCAGCTGCTGCAGGTTGTGTTACGGGCCGGGCAGTGCTGCCGTGGGTGCTGGCTTTGGCCACAGAAATGGCAGGCTGGAGCAGCCGAGTAGCTGGCTGGGGCAGCAGAGTAACTGGCTGGGGCAGCAGAGTAACTGGCTTTGGCAGCGCGGTAGCTGGGGGGCCGTACGGCACAGGCTTGGGGGGGACTGTTGGTCGGGGGTCCACGATTAGGTCGCGGGGTCCGCGGGAAACGAGGTGAGGCTGCGGAAGGAAACTTCCATAGTGGTAGCAGCCTCCACAGTAGTATCTAAGTCCTGGGCCCCCTTTTCTAGCAGTCTTTGGCACACATAGTTAGACCTAAGGCCCGCCACGAAAACGTCCCGCACAGCAAGCTCCCTATGTTCAGCCGCGGTAACGGCTTGATAATTACAGTCATTGGAAAGATTGTTCAATTCCCTTACAAACTCGGCTAGCGTTTCTGTAGGCCGCTGACGGCGAGTCGTAAACACGTGGTGTGCATAAACCTCGTTAATGGGCCTAACGTACATTTTGTCCAATATTGCCAGCGCTGCGGTGTAAGAACCGGCCGGATTTAGCTGTGTGGAGATTCTGTGGCTTACCCTTGCGTGCAGTAGGCTGAATTTTTGTTCCTCCGTTGTTCCGGCGGTGCTGGAGCTTACCCTATCCGCTGACCAGGAACAGCCTCTCCTCTTTTTTTTCTCTTCAGCTCCGTGGAACGGAGCTTTGGCACCTGGGCAGGGCGAGGGAGGCAGGGCCGATTTCGCGGGGAAAACCCCCTGAAAAAGCCGCGATTTCGTGGACCTGCGGGATCCTCGCCTAACATATTCTTGAAGGGCCGTGGGGTTACTAATCACCATAGTGACCAGCAAGTGCTGGTGACAATTCACAAGTGGCTTTGTTTGCCCATTACGCTAACCTATCACTGACTCCAATGTCCAGTGATCAGTGTGGGATCCCTGATTGCTATCATTAGGGTGAGGTTACCCCTACTCCCCCCATCCAGTTCCTACCTGCAGCTGGCTCCTCTGGTGCAGCAGCGAGAGGCAGAACATTGGCTTCAAAATACCCCTCATTGGTGATGTTTCCAGCTGGCGAGTAATGGGCCACCGAGATTGCTACCTGTCCACTCACCGAGTAAGCAATTGCCATTTCTTTGGTATCTTTCCATAAAAGCTGTGTAAAGTGGCCTAACGGGGACAAAACAAGGCAACAGTTAATGTAAGGTATGTTAACTACTTGTGTGCCTGCCTATGAATGTATGTGTATGTGTGTGTTTTTAAGTGTGAATTATAATGGTATCCATGGTTTCAAAGCTTGTATTTTTTGACATAGACTTTAACTGTAACTGAAATGAAAACTTCAGCTAAATGAAAGGGAACTTGAACCTTCAGGTTTCCTGAAAGCTAAAATGGAAACAGAAACCGAAAGTTTAGATTTATGTGGAAACTGACACAGACTGAAACACCGCGCGATCTACCCAAATGAGAAGAGAGTCTCGGACCGCCGATAAACACCACGTTATCAAACGGCCATTCAGGTAGATCGGGGGCCTCAGCGCAACACACGCGGCCGGGGCTACTCTTAGTCTCGTTTACTATCCTGAGGAGCTCCGATCGCCAGAACTCAGTGCAGGGAAAGGTCGGAACGGCATTTTTAAATAGTGCCCTGATCTCTTGACCCACCCCCCACGCAGCCCGAACCCCCAATACAGCGATAAGGGGATCCTAACGTTCCTCTCCCTCCCGTATCAGACCCAATTCCCATCATGCAAAAAATGCCAGCTTGGCACCTTGGCAGTGTCAGCCTGGCAGGCCCTTGCCAGTGACAATGCCACCTGGGTACCTTGGCAGTGTCAAGGTGTCCAGGTTTCACCAGCAGTGCCAGGATGCCCTGCCCAGAGGGTACACGCCTAAGGGCTTCTGATTCGCTGGGAGATCCCACGCGCACTGTTTCCATCTGGTCCATTTGTGGGGACAGCACTGTGCAGCGCTCGCCCGAGATCTCCAAGACGACAAAGTCAGATACCACGCCTTGGGTAAATCTCGGCTACGCATTTAGAGTGAGACTAGCTGTCTTGCTCTAATATGCAGATTTGCCAGAAAGTGATTTCACCCACAATGTGTGGAATTCGCATCACCGGGTTGATCTTGGAAGAGGGATGTCATGGCATTTCCGGGCTCGTCGCAAAGCTTTTTGGGAGCAATTCTCCGTGTGCGCGATTCTCCGGAAAAAATTCTAAGTGAATCGCCGGGACCGTGTTTGCCAGCCTCCCGCTAACAAGGTCAAGCAGCACTTCAGCTGCACACCCCAGCCAGCTCGCAACAATGGCGCCGAGGAGATCAGCCCCAAGATTCAGGGATGCTGTCCTGGGGAGGCTCCTGGATGCGTTGGAGGCCAGGAGGGATGCCCGGTTTCACCGGGGCTCCTGGAGGGTGAGGCACAAGGCATCCAGTTCTGCCCTGGGCGAGGTGGCTGCAGCAGTCAGCTCGGGGAGTGTGACCAGGAGGACTGACCTCCTGTGCCGGACGAAAATCAACGACCTAGATCGGGTAGCCAGAGTGAGTAGACACCAATGCTCCCCCTCCCCCCCAAGGGAGCACCCATACCCCCAACCCCCAGGCGACCCTCCAACCCTACCTCCATCCCCCCTCCCCCTTCAACCCTCCCTCCACCCCAACCCTCCCTTCACCCCCCACACACAACTGTGAACCAAACATGTGGCTAATAATGCTCTCTCTGTGTCTCCTTAGGAAAAACTCTCCCATAATTGACAGGAGAGGGCGCAGACTGCATTAATTGCCGGACTTGCGAATCCTCACCTCATTCGAGGAACGGGCCCTGGAGGTGACCGATGTGCAGGAATCCCCTGTGGCTGTCTCCCTCTCTCACAGGTATACCGTTTTGGATACTGTTCGGGGGTCGGGGGAGAGCCTTTCAGGGGAAAACAACAGCAGCTAGAACAGTGGAACCATAACTGGCTCTGTTGCTCAACAGGGGAGGGTCTCTATCACAAGGGGTACAGATAGGCGCTTCTGTCGACATGAAAGAGACTCCAGGATGTTATCTTGCCTCCCTAGTGGCAGGGTCAAGGATGTCTCTGAACAAACACAGGACATCCTGAAGGAGGAGGGTGAACAGCCAGAGGTCGAAGTACACATAGGTAATAACGACAAGACCTCCAGGGTTGTAATCTCGGGATTACTCCCTGTGCCTCGTGCCAGTGAGGCTAGAAATAGGAGGATAGTGCAGCTAAACATGTGGCTAAACAGCTGGTGTAGGAGGTAGGGTTTCAGATTTCTGGACCATTGGGATCTCTTACAGGCACGAGGGATCTGTACAAGAAGGACGGGTTGCATCTAAACTCGAGAGGCACCAATATCCTGGCTGGGAGGTTTGCTAGAGTCACTCGGGAGGATTTAAACAAGTATGGAAGGGGGTGGGGACCAGAGTGTTAGTTTAGAAGGTGTAATAACTGAAGGGGGACATAGAGAACAAAAATAAGAGAACAATATCATCCTCAGGCACGGCAAAAAAGGTGACAAGTGTGAGAAGGGAGGTGATCAATACAGGACTGAGAGTATTGTACCTTAAATGCGCGCAATATATGGAACAAGGTAAATTAGCTTGTTGTGCACATTGAAATTGGCCAGTACGATGTTGTGGGCATCACAGAGAAGTGGCTGCAGGGGGATCAGGGCTGGGATCTAAATATCCAAGGATACGTGTCCTATCGAAAGGACAGGCAGGTGGACAAAGGGTTGCATGGTTAGTAAGGAATGAAGTTGAATCGATAGCCAGGAGCAATATAGGATCAGAAGGCATAGAATCTCTGTGGGTAGAGTTGAGAAATCGCAAAGGTAAAAAGATGGGAGTTATGTACAGGCCTCCTAGCAGTAGTCAAGATGTGGAGCACAAAATAAATCAGGAGACAGAGAAAGCATGTAAAATAATGCAATATCACAATAATCATGGGGAACCTCAATATGCAGGTGGACTGGGAAAGTCAGGTTGGTAGTGGATTCCAAGAAAAGGAATTTGTGGAATGTCTAAGTGATGCTTTTTTGGAGCAGCTTGTGACAGAGCCTACTAGGGAACAGGCAATTCTGGATCTGGTGATGTTTAATAATTAGGGAACTTAAGGTGAAGGAACCCTTAGGGGGCAGTGACCACAATATGATAGAATTTAAGGGGAGGACAAGGCATCTATGGTTAACGAGGGAAGTCAAGGACAGCATAAAAGCAAAAGAAAAAGCATACAAAGTGGCGAGGATTAGTGGGAAGCCAGAGGGTTGGGAATCATTTAAAAGTGAGCAGAGGACAACTAAAAAAGCAAGAAGGGGGTAGAAGATAAAATATGAGTGCACGCTAACGAGTAATATGAAAGAAGATAGGAAGTGTTTTTTTCAATATATAAAAGATAAGAGAGGCAAAAAATAGACATTGGACCACTGGAAAATGTGGCTGGAGAAGTAACAATAGGAAACAAAGAAATGGCAGACAAACCGAATAGTTACTTTGCATCAGTCGTCACGGTGGAAGACACCAGTGGGATGCCAGAGCTCCAGGATAACCGGGGGGACAGAGGTGAGTGCAGTGGCCATCACTAAGGAGAAGATTCTGGGGAAACTAAAATGTCCGAAGGTGGATAAATCACCTGGACCGGATGGACTACACCTCAAGGTCCTAAAAGAGTCAGCTGAGGAGATTGGTGATGATCTTTCAGGAATCACTGGAGGCGAGAAAGGTCCCAGAGGACTAGAAAATGGCTAATGTAAAACTGTTGTTTAAGAAGGGAGGGAGGCAGAAGACAGGAAATTATAGGCCGGTTAGCCTGACTTTGGTCATTGGTAAGATTTTAGAGTCCTTTATTAAAAATGAGATTGCAGAGTGATGCTTGGAAGTGCATGGTAAAATAGGACGGAGTCAGCACAGCTTTGTCAAAGGGAAGTCATGTCTGACAAATCTATTAGATATGATTTGGAGATGCTGGCGTTGGACTGGGGTAGACACAGTAAGAGGTCTTACAACACCAGGTTAAAGTCCAACTGGTTTGTTTCGAATCACTAGCTTTCAGAGCACAGTTTCTTCCTCAGATTCACCCGAAAGCTAGTGATTCAAAATAAATGCTAGTGGGCGGCACAGTAGCACAGTGGTTAGCATTGTCGATTCACAGCTCCAGATTCGATTCCCGGCTTTGGGTCACTGTCTGTGCGGAGTCTGCACGTTCTCCTGGTGTCTGCGTGGGTTTCCTCCGGGTGCTCCGATTTCCTCCACAGTCCAAAGACGTTCAGGTTAGGTGGTTTGTCCATGCTAAATTATCCTTAGTGTCCAAAGGAGTTGGGTGGGGTTGTGGGTATGGGGCGGATTTGTGGGCTTGGATGGGGTGCTCTTTCCAAGGGCCGGTGCGGGATCGATGGGCAGAATGGCCTCCTTCTGCACTGTAAATTCTGTCTCTAAATCTGTTAAAAGTTCTTTGAGGAGGTAGCAAGAAGTTAGACAAAGGAGAACCAGTGGACGTGATTTATTTAGATTTCCAAAAGGCAAGGTGACGCATACGAGACTGTTAAATAAGCCCATGGTGTTCCGGGTAAGATCCTGGCATGGATAGAGGATTGTAAGTCCATGGTATTCCGGGTAAGATCCTGGCACGGATAGAGGATTGTAAGTCCATGGTGTTACAGGTAAGATCCTGGCATGGATAGAGGATTGTAAGTCCATGGTATTCCGGGTAAGATCCTGGCATGGATAGAGGATTGTAAGTCCATGGTGTTCCGGGTAAGATCCTGGCATGGATAGAGGATTGTAAGTCCATGGTGTTCCGGGTAAGATCCTGGCATGGATAGAGGATTGTAAGCCCATGGTGTTACGGGTAAGATCCTGGCATGGATAGAGGAGTGGCTGACTGGCAGACGGCAGAGTGGGAATAAAGGGGTCTTTTTCAGGATGACAGCCGATGACTACTGGTGTGCCTCAGGGTCTGCTGGGACCACAACATTTTACAATATACAGGGCAGCACAGTAGCATTGTGGATAGCATAATCGCTTCACAGCTCCAGGGTCCCAGGTTCGATTCCGGCTTGGGTCACTGTCTGTGCAGAGTCTGCACATCCTCCCCGTGTGTGCGTGGGTTTCCTCCGGGTGCTCCGGTTTCCTCCCACAGTCCAAAGATGTGCAAGTTAGGTGGATTGGACATGATAAATTGCCCATAGTGTCCAAAATTGCCCTTAGTGTTGGGTGGGGTTACTGGGTTATGGGAATAGGGTGGAAGTGTTAACCTTGGGTAGGGTGCTCTTTCCAGGAGCCGGTGGAGACTCGATGGGCCGAATGGCCTCCTTCTGCACTGTAAATTCTATGAGACATTAATGATCTGGAAGAAGGTACTGAAGGCACTGTTGCTAAGTTTGCAGACGATACAACAATCTGTAGAGGGACAGGTAGTTTTGAGGAAGCAAGGGGGCTACAGAAGTTTTTGGACAGGCTAGGAGAGTGGGCAAAGAAGTGGCAGATGAAATACAATGTGGAAAAGTGTGAGGTTATGCACTTTGGAAGGAGGAATGGAGGCATAGAATATTTTCTAAATGGGGAAATGTGGAGGCCAAATCACTGAGTGTCTTTAAGACAGAGATAGATAGGTTCCTGATTAATAAAGGGATAAGGGGTTATGGTGAGAAGGCAGGAGAATGGGGTGAGAAAAATATCAGCCATGATTGAGTGGCGGAGCAGTCTTGATGGGCCGAGTGGCCTAATTCTGCTCCTATGTTTTATGGTCTTGGTGGTCACTCACACGGAGGTTGGCGGACACCTCAGAGGTGAGGAACCACTGGAGGACCTGTCAAACGTGAGTAGTTATTGCCTAATTGACGGACCCATCCCTCCTACTGACCACATGTCTATTCTACCGGCCCATCACGGGTGGCATCCTCTCCTGACTGAGGGGCGTATCTCGGAGGAGAGCTCCGAGGATGTAACCGTTATAGTCGCATCACATCTGTCATCCCCACCTTCCACCAGCGCAGATATACACACCTCGGTGTGACATGTTCGTGGACAGGCTTCTGGGACACAATCTGGTGAGCACCACACAGCAGCTGATGCACATCAGGTGGAGGCAGGAACCCTGAGGCGAGACAGCAGTCGGAGGGCTGCTGGGTCCCAGTTCGATGCTGAACCTCTGGAACAGGGTTACCCGGAGATGATAAGGAGTGGCCGGGACATTGAGAGGTCACTCCACGCCAGCAGATCCATAGCCAATTGGAGGCGTCCCAGAGGCTAAAGCTGCAGGAGAGCGTGGCATCTAAGCCAGCATTGCTGGGGTGGCGTCTGCAGTAGAGAGCCTGGTGCATGATGTCGGCACAATGAGTGAAGGTGTCCAAGGTTTCACGCAGTCGGTGACGGCCATGGCTGAGCGACCGGTACGATTGCGCACATACGCATCCCTGTCCACGCCGGCTCCGACGCAACATGGCATGGGGCTCCAGGGGCTGGCGCGGAGCAAAAGAGGCCCCCAGCCCGAGAGGCCGGCCTGTCAATCGTCAGGCCCCGATCGCGGACCAGGCCACAGCGGATGACCCCCCCCCCCCCCTTAACTAGGCCGCCCCGACAGGCTGAACGCCGTGGTCTCGCTGCATAAAACCACATGTGGACGCTGCCAGCGGGACTTGGATTTCTTTTGTGGTCACTCGGCCCATTCTGGGCGGAGAATCACCGGGTGGGGGGGCTGGCACCGCATCGACCATGCCGATCGGGGAATTGGCGGACCGACGTCGGGGCAGCGTCGCACGATTCGCGCCCGGCCCGGCGATTCTCCGCATTCACCTGAGAAAGGAGCAGTGCTCCGGAAGCTTGTGTTTGAAAGAGATCTGTTGGACTTTAACCTGGTGTTGTCAGACTTCTTACTGTGCTCACCCCAGTCCAACGCCAGCATCTCCACATCATGGCTTTAATGACAACATCAAGGTTGTATTTGAGAGAATGAAGTGCTGCAAGTTCAGGCAGTGGTAAGCTAGAATGAGGGTAGCAGGGCTGCAGTCACGCTGGAATTTTCCAGTGCAAAGATTGAGAGAGGGCATGAGGCCAAAAGAAACGCATCTGGGGCAGGAGAATTCTGAAGATGGGAAGAACGGTCTTCTTTGTAGGGCAAAGACTCCTGGTCAAAGTATTAGCTGCATACCGCAGCAAGGAGAGAAGTACTTACAAATGTTCAAATCTTGATATTCATTCAGCTGGGGGCATAAGGGGATGAAGCTGAGGTCATAGATGAGGTCTTGATCTTACAGGCTAAAAAAGGGGAAGGTCAGAGCAGATGCTGAAAATACCACATTGTGGAGGATTGGAATGAGGTGTAAGTTGCATGAAAGTGAAGCAGAAGAAGAAGAGACATAATTTTAAGGTGATTGGAGGAAGGTATAGGGGAGATGTCAGACGTAGGTTCTTTACACAGAGAGTGGTGGGTGTGTGGAATGCACTGCCAGCAGAGGTGGCGGAGTCAGAGTCATGAGGGACATTGAAGCAACTCTTCAACAGGCACATGGACAGCAGTAAATTGAAGTGGTGAAGGTTAGGTTGATCTTAGATTAGGATAAATGGTCGGCACAACATCGTGGGCTGAAGGGCCTGTACTGTGCTGTCCTGTTCTATGTTCTAAGTAGGATTGACGGGGAATGTTGATCTCAAAATAACATTGGAGTTTGCAGTCCTTGACACTGTGATGATAGATAGACTATCATCCGTAAATGATATGAGTAGCTCATCATCACTGTAGATTCTATGATCTATGATCTGCATGTGTATTATAAGTTATATGTTTTACGAGGCAGCATGGTTGCACATGGGATAGCACTGTAGCTTCACAGCGCCAGGGTCCCAGGTTCGATTCCCCGCTGGGTCACTGTCTGTGCGGAGTCTGCACGTACTCCCCGTGTCTGCATGGGTTTCCTCCAGGTGCTCCGGTTTCCTCCCACAGTCCAAAGACTAGCACGTTAGATGGATTGTCCATGATAAATTGCCCTGAGTGACCAAAAAGGTTAGATGGGGTTACTGGGTTACGGGGATAGGGTGGAAGTGAGGGCTTATGCGGGTCGGTGCAGACTCGATGGGCCGAATGGCCTCCTTCTGCACTGTATATTCTATGTACTGTCGTAGTTCTATCATCCGACCAGCAGGTTGGGCTAGTAAGGAGTCTCAGATGCACCGTGGGTTCCTTCAGATGGTGGTTGTAAGGAGTTGTAGCAGCCGCATATTAGAGCAGCTCTGTTGAAATGAAAAATGAAAATCGCTTATTGTCACGAGTAGGCTTCAATTTCAATGAAGTTACTGTGAAAAGCCCCTAGTCGCCACATTCCGGGACCTGTTTGTTGTATCTCAGTGTAAGTTAGTGTTCGACATTTATTTCCAACTGTATCCATCTTAGACATTTTAGTTATTAATTTGTTAATGTAGTGTTAATAATAAATAGCTTTGTTTATAAAACAGAGTCTAATGTTCTTTGTTCACATCAGCCCAATCAAAGAACATTACAGACAGCTGACAGGAAGAGGAAAACCTTTCAGTTAAAGTGCAGGGGAAGCGAAGGATGAAATGGAAGTTAGGAACAGGTAAGCTCCAGGATATGAAATGACACCACATGGTATAAAGTGTGGATCACAGGGAGCGGTGAGAGAAGATGAACGATTCAGATATCTACAGGGATGTGTTAAGAATGGACACACTGAGGCTGTCAACCGAAGGAGGTTACAAGATAAAGACACTTACCAGTTGCGGAAGCAAATCCTGGATTGCTGTAATCATAGTCTTTAATTTCTTCATACCAGGCGTCCACTGGATCCTTGCCTGAAATGATACAATTTGGGATAAAAAGCAAATTACTGCGGATGCTGGAACCTGAAACAAAACCAGAAAATACTGGACAAACTCAGCAGGTCTGACAGCATCTGCGGAGAGAGAGGGAAGTTTTGTTTCCCGTGTGGATGACAAAGACAAAGAGTTCTGACAAAGGGTCACCCAGACTCGAAACGTCAACCCCCTTCTTTCTCCGCAGATGCTGTGGGACCTGCTGAGTTCGTTCAGGATTTTCTGTTTTTTACACAATTTGTGAGTCTTGCTGAATAAAGCAAGAGATCTGGAAGCATGTGCAAGGAAAAGGAACATCTGGACACAGCTGACAGGATACATCATCTTGGAATGGAGAATAACACAAATCATCTGCCCGCACACACACACTGCAGATGATGGAGAATACCGCAGGTCACTTGCAGTGGGATTACAGATTATTCGATCCATTCAACATCACGTTACTTGGTACAATCAAGATTCACTTTATTATTGAAGCAGCCAATGGTCACTAAAGGAATGAATGAGAGTATTTCAACCTTAATTGGGGGAGTAATACTTGAAAATTTCAAAGTGATCAGGTCTTCAACCTTCGCCAAGTTCAGTTCCTTCTTTACCAGTGTTTTTCTATTTTTAGGTCTCTAGCTAGCTTCCTCTTATGCTCTAATTTCTTTATCCTGATGGGCTTTTTAATCATTCTCTGTCATTCTTTATGTTCCAACCAATCACCTGACCTGCCGTTCAACTTTGCGCAGTTCTGTTTTTTCCATAAGGTTGATCCTTTTCTTAAATTCTTTATGAACCATGGATGGTGGCCCTTCCCCTTAGAATTATTTTCTTTACAGCAGGAATAATAGGTGGGAGTAAAGAATCCACCACCAGTGAATAGTGTGCCACTGACAAACACATGGCTAGGGGACCTTTAAGTTGATATTCTTCCATGTTCAGACTCTCTCTTGCTCTCGCTCTCGATATCACGTTCTTCCCTTGCTAATTTTTCAATTTCCACGTCAAGTTTCTTCATTTCAATTTCCCTTTGAAAGACACTTTATTCCTCTTTTTCCCACATTCTCATTTTAAAAAAATTCCTCGAACTGCAACCAAATTCTCTCCAGATCGTATTCCTCACCAGAAAGTGTTTCTGATGCAACGTGACCTGGACAACTTGCTCATGGGCTTTCCTGTGCTTCTAACAGTCCCAAACACACAAGTAATGTATCATATATCCCTAGCTTTATCCAACACCTCTACTTTTAATTTTCTTGCCAAGTCAAATATTTACAAACCTCTCATAAATAAACCAAAGACAGGTCCTCCACCTGAAGAAAGGCCTGAGCAGATTCCAGAGCCATCCTGTTATGCTATTACAAACATGGTGCCATCTTTAATACATACTATATCTAAATCATTGCTGTCTACTGTTACAAAGATCCCAGATGAGCCCCTGAAATATGTTGCAACACCCTGGGCAAGTGTGAGGTCAATTCCAGCCCCACTTGACCCAGAGACGCAACACAGGTGAAATGAGATTTTAGAATCATAAAATCATAGAATTTACAGTGCAGAAGAGGCCATTTGGCCCATCGAGTCTTCGCCGGCCTACAGAAAGAGCACCCTACTTAAGCCCACACCTCCACCCTATCCCCGTAACCCAGTAACCCCACCTAACCTTTTTGGACACGAAGGGCAATTTAGCATGGCCAATCCACCTACCCTGCACATCTTTGGACTGTGGGAGGAAACTGGAGCACCCGGAGGAAACTCTCGCAGGTAAGGTGAGAACGTGCAGACTCTGCACAGACAGTGACCCAAGTCAGGAATCGAACCTGGAACCTTGACGCTGTGAAGCAACTGTGTCAACCACTGTGCTACCGTGCCGCCCTTTTAATACTTGTAGATTTGGTTGAGTTAAATTGATTACAGTCCCAGGCTTGTAAAATTTAAACACAAGTAACCCTTTACTATTAATATTAATTATAATTAAACAGGCAAAAATACAACTGGCTATCTACTATATGATTCCTTACCCTCCCTTACTAATTCCCCTTCCTTTGAGGGTCAAGAGGCTTCTGACAGGTTCTCTCCAAAAAATACACCTGGCATTAACCAATCACTGAATGTTGTCAGGCAGAAGACTGTCGCTCGCCAACCATTGGTTGCCAGTTAGTCAATCGAACCGACTTCCTCCAAAACCGGTTCCTCAGATTCACTCGGCGCTCACGTGACTGATTTCCCTTCTCCAGAATACAAAATTTGGGAACACACTGTCCTTGGTAAACACGCTTCTACTTAAAGGGACATTTCAATTATGGGTCCATGGACCAAAATGATAAAATAAAAGAAATGAGAACAAAGGAAATAAACAAGAAAGACTCTTACAATATTTAAAAAAGGAGTATCTTGGGATATCAAATTATCAACATTGTTGCTCAAAAGATGACAAGGAAGCTCCACTGAACATGTCTTGCAGCCTGCAAATACCTCTATCTCTCCAGATATCGAATCCATGGTCCATAAGACCTGATGGGAAATCCGGGTTGCCCTGAATGGGAGAGAGAGCAGAAATTAATTTTGATCTCCCTTCCATCCTCCATGCTCTAAGAGTGTTGATAATTACAGGATCCTCACATTTGGTAGACCCAGCCTTTAAATCCCTGTGAAACAACAGGGCTTGCAAGCAGTACACAGACTGGCCTGCTCCAATGTCAAGTCAAATGGAGGACGTGTCCTGTGTGATCCAATCCCTTATAAGCCTAATATATGTGGCTAATTGATAAATTTTAATATTTTGCACCCCTAACACCGCCCCCACTCCCCTTTGAACTGATTCTAAGCAAGGTTTCTTTTTGTTCCACATAAAATAACATAACATTTTATTAATTTCCATTAGGACCTGAGCAGAAAGCAAGATTGGCACCATCGATAAATGATACATGTGATGAATGTTGGGATTTCAGATATATTGTATTTTATGTATTTGGCGCAGTAAGGGTTACAATCCTGGGATAGTCTGTGTATGACTGCAGCAGTAGTGTTTTTAAAAAAATCCTGCTTTGCAAGACAGCTAGGCGGTTTGGGCGCCAGAGGTGGAATTAAGAACAAAGAAAATTACAGCACAGGAACTCTGCAAGCCCTGGGGTGGTGGCAGCCCTAAGGGTGTGGGGGCAATGGAGGCAGTACATGAGATTAGAGGCCCTCCCAACCTGTGCCGATCCAGATCCTTTATCTAAACCTAAATTAAAGCATCTTAAAAGTTTGGGCTAATGAAAAATTGTTTATATTCATAGGGTTCCATTTTGAATTGTTACTTAGAGACAGTTCTTCAGTTATTAATATTATGCTGTTAAAGGCTGGAGCCAGGGCTGAAGCAGTCAGGTGTTGAAGTTCAGAGCTTTAGTTGGTGGCAAGCTGAGAGGTTTCTGAAGGAACAGATTCAGAGATTGTGTATTTTCCTGACAGGGTTCAAAGTCTGAATAGACATCTCTGCATAGCAAGTGCAAAAGGTTGTTTGTTGGGTGGGGTTACTGGGTTATGGGGATAGGGTGGAGGTGTTGACCTTGGGTAGGGTGCTCTTTCCAAGAGCCGGTGCAGACTCGATGGGCCGAATGGCCTCCTTCTGCACTGTAAATTCTATGATTAACGGTGGATTGAGAGCAGAGGTTTGTGGTACGAGTGGGAATACAGATGCAGATAAGGGTTACGATGCCGCTGCATCCATTAGCATTCTTTATGTGTTAATTGTCAGCTATTTTCTTGTGCGATGTTAAAGATATTTTAATATGGTGTGTGCAATGAAGTTTGTTTTAACTTATCATATCCCTAATTTTCATGAACTCACACTTGGAGCGAGGTACCCTTTCCTCACAGTCTCACAAACTTTCATTGGAAAATTGGAGTTTCTGTTCAGTGCCACAGTCATTTTGTTTTTAGAAAATATTTTATTGAACCATTTGTAATTTTCACAGATTAACATTTATGAAACAACCATGTGGGCCGCCACACACAAAACACCTAAACAAACAAAAAACAGAAAACAATGTCCCCTACTACCCCTGCCCTATTCCTCAATTACCCATATACCGAGTTCCCTGTCCTTATCTAACATTGCCATGCCTCCTGTTTCCTCCCCGTCCCCCCCCCTCTCTCACACCCCCCCCCCCCCCCCCCCCCCCCCCCAACGGCCCTTTTCCCCTCCCCCCTTACTGCTGACGTTCAATTTTCCTTGAAGAAGTTGATGAACGGTTGCCATCTCCGGGCAAATCCCTGAATTGATCCTCTCAAGGCGAACTTGATTTTTTCCAGACTGAGAAACCCAGCCATATTGCTGACCCACCCTCCTGCCTTCGGGGGCTCAGTCTCCGGGCCACTGGGGAGGAGAAGGCCAGGACATCGGCCTCCCTCCCCTCCTCCCTGGCCCCGGATCTTTGTTACCCCAAATACTGCCGTTCTGGACTCGCAGTTACCCTCCCTTCCAGGACTTCTGACATAATGTCCACGAATCCCTGCCAGAATCTCCTCAATTTCGGACATGCCCAAAACATATGTACATGGTTAGCCAGGGCTCCCCCGACATCTCCCACACCTGTCCTCCACCTCCTCAAAGAACCTGCTCATCCGGGCTGCCGTCATGTGGGTCCTGTGGACCACCTTGAACTGGATCAGGCTAAGTCTGGCACGCGACGAGGATAATTTGACTCTCCCATAGTTCAATTTCCAACTCTCCTCCCAGCTCCTCTTCCCACTCCGTCTTCACCTCTCTGATAGGGGCCTCGTCCCACTCCATCAACTCCTTGTATATCTCCGAAACCATCCCCTCTCTAACCCTGTTTATGACATCACCTTGTCCTGTAGTCCCCTCAAGGGGACGCAAGGAAAGCTTGGAACCAGCCTCCATACAAAGTCCCGCACCTGAAGGTACCAAAACCCGTTCCCACCCGGCAACTCTAACTCCTCCTCAAGTGCCTCCAAGGTCGGAAAGCCCTCCTGGATGAATAGGTCCCCAAATCTCTAAATCCCTGCCCGCTGCCATCTTTTAAAGCCCCCATCCCACCCCCTGGGACAAACCGGTGGATGTCACAAATCGGTGACCACACGGACACCTCCTCCAATCTCATGTGCTGCCTCCATTGCTCCCACACACTTAGGGCTGCCACCACCCCAGGGCTTGCAGAGTACTGAGCCGGCAAGAACGGCAGAGGCGCCGTTAGTAAAGCCTCCAAACTCGTATCCTTGCAGGATGCCGCTTCCACTCGCTCCCGGGCCGTCCCCTCCCTCACTACCCACTTCCTGACCATCGATATGTTGGCTGCCCAGTAATAGTTAGCAAACGTGACACCACTATTTAAAAAAGGAGGTAGTCAGAAAGCGGGTAATTATAGGCCAGTGAGCTTAACTTCGGTAGTAGGGAAGATGCTGGAATCTATCATCAAGGAAGAAATAGTGAGGTATCTGGATGGAAATTGTCCCATTGGGCAGACGCAGCATGGGTTCATAAAGGGCAGGACGTGCCTGACTAATTTAGTGGAATTTTTTGAGGACATTACCAGTGCGGTAGATAACGGGGAGCCAATGGATGTGGTATATCTGGATTTCCAGAAAGCCTTTGACAAGGTGCCACACAAAAGGTTACTGCATCAGATAAAGATGCATGGCATTAAGGGTAAAGTAGAAGCATGGATAGAGGATTGGTTAATTAATAGAAAGCAAAGAGTGGGGATTAATGGGTGTTTCTCTGGTTGGTAATCAGTACCGAGTGGTGTCCCTCAGGGATCAGTGTTGGGCCCACAATTGATCACAATTTACACAGATGATTTGGAGTTGGGGACCAAGGGCAATGTGTCCAAGTTTGCAGACGACACTAAGATGAGTGCTAAAGCAAAAAGTGCAGATGATACAGGAAGTCTGCAGAGGGATTTGGATAGGATAAGTGAATGGGCTAGGGTCTGGCAGATGGAATACAATGCTGACAAATGTGAGGTTATTCATTTTGGTACGAATAACAGCAAAAGGGATTATTATTTAAATGATAAAATATTAAAACAAGGGCAGCACAGTGGCACAGTGGTTAGCATTGCTGCCTACGGCGCTGAGGACCTGGTTTCGAATCCCGGCCCTGGGTCACTGTCCGTGTGGAGTTTGCACATTCTCCCCGTGTCTGCGTGGGTTTCACCCCCACAACCCAAAGATGTGCAGGATAGGTAGATTGGCCACTCTAAATTGTCCCTTAATTGGAAAAAATAATTGGGTAATCTAAATTTATAAAAAAAAATAAAAAAAATATTAAAACATGCTGCTGTGCAGAGAGACCTGGGTGTCCTAGTGCATCAGTCGCAAAAAGTTGGTTTACAGGTGCAACAGGTGATTAAGAAGGTGAATGGAATTTTGTCCTTCATTGCTAGAGGGATGGAGTTTAAGACTAGGGAGGCGATGCTGCAATTGTACAAGCTGTTAGTGAGGCCACACCTTGAGTATTGTGTTCAGTTTTGGTCTCCTTACCGGAGAAAGAACGTAATGGCGCTGGAGGGTGTGCAGAGGAGATTCACAAGGTTAATCCCAGAACTGAAGGGGTTGGATTACGAGGAGAGGTTGAGTAGACTGGGACTGTACGCATTGGAATTTAGAACGCTGAGGGGGGAACTTATAGAAAAATATAAAACTATGAAGGGAATAGATAGGATAGATGCGGCAGGTGTTTCCACTGGCGGGTGAAAGCAGAAGTAGGGGATATAGCCTCAAAATAAGGGGAAGTAGATTTAGGACTGAGTTTAGGAGGAACTTCTTCACCCAAAGGGTTGTGAATCTATGGAATTCCTTGCCCAGTGAAGCAATTGAGGCTCATTGATTAATTTTTTAAAGATAAAGATAGATAGTTTTTTGAAGAATAAAGGGATTAAGGGATATGGTGTTTGGGCCGGAAAGTGGAGCTGAGTCGACAAAAGATCAGCCATGATCTCATTGATTGGCGGAGCAGACTCGAGGGGCCAGATGGCCGACTCCAGCTCCTAGTTCTTCTGATAGTTAACAAAGCTCAGGAAGGCCAAGCCCCTCTCTTCGCGACCCCGTCCCAGGACTTCCCACTTTATTCTCGGGGTTTTACCACCCACACAAAACGCAAGATCAGTGCGTTCATTTTCATGCTGCCAGACTCATTTTCAGGGCTGCTATGGAATTATATTTATGCACACACACTGACAAATACAGCACACACACTAACTGATAAGGAACACACACACTGACAAATACAGCACACACACTAACTGATAAGGCACACACACACTGACTGATAAGGAACACAGAAACTGACAAATACAGCACACACACTAACTGATAAGGAACACACACACTGACTGATAATGGCACACACACTGATTGATAATGACACACTGACTGATAATAACACACTGAGTGATAATAACACACTGAGTGATAATAACACACTGACTGATAATAACACTGACTGATAATAACACACTGACTGATAATAACACACTGAGTGATAATAACACACTGAGTGATAATAACACACTGAGTGATAATAACACTGACTGATAATAACACACTGAGTGATAATAACACACTGAGTGATAATAACACACTGAGTGATAATAACACACTGAGTGATAATAACACACTGAGTGATAATAACACACTGACTGATAATAACACACTGACTGATAATAACACACTGAGTGATAATAACACACTGAGTGATAATAACACACTGATGATAATAACACACTGAGCTGATAATAACACACTGACTGATAATAACACACTGAGCTGATAATAACACACTGAGTGATAATAACACACTGACTGATAATAACACACTGAGTGATAATAACACACTGACTGATAATAACACACTGAGTGATAATAACACACTGACTGATAATAACACACTGACTGATAATAACACACTGAGTGATAATAACACACTGATGATAATAACACACTGAGTGATAATAACACACTGACTGATAATAACACACTGACTGATAATAACACACTGACGTGATAATACACACTGACTGATAATAACACACTGAGTGATAATAACACACTGACTGATAATAACACACTGAGTGATAATAACACACTGACTGATAATAACACACTGAGTGATAATAACACACTGAGTGATAATAACACACTGAGTGATAATAACACACTGAGTGATAATAACACACTGAGTGATAATAACACACTGAGTGATAATAACACACTGACTGATAATAACACACTGAGTGATAATAACACACTGACTGATAATAACACACTGAGTGATAATAACACACTGACTGATAATAACACACTGACTGATAATAACACACTGACTGATAATAACACACTGACTGATAATAACACACTGACTGATAATAACACACTGACTGATAATAACACACTGAGTGATAATAACACACTGACTGATAATAACACACTGAGTGATAATAACACACTGACTGATAATAACACACTGAGTGATAATAACACACTGACTGATAATAACACACTGAGTGATAATAACACACTGACTGATAATAACACACTGAGTGATAATAACACACTGACTGATAATAACACACTGAGTGATAATAACACACTGACTGATAATAACACACTGAGTGATAATAACACACTGAGTGATAATAACACACTGAGTGATAATAACACACTGAGTGATAATAACACACTGACTGATAATAACACACTGACTGATAATAACACACTGAGTGATAATAACACACTGACTGATAATAACACACTGACTGATAATAACACACTGAGTGATAATAACACACTGAGTGATAATAACACACTGACTGATAATAACACACTGAGTGATAATAACACACTGACTGATAATAACACACTGAGTGATAATAACACACTGACTGATAATAACACACTGAGTGAATACACTGATAATAACACACTGAGTGATAATAACACACTGAGTGATAATAACACACTGAGTGATAATAACACACTGACTGATAATAACACACTGAGCTGATAATAACACACTGAGTGATAATAACACACTGACTGATAATAACACACTGACTGATAATAACACACTGAGTGATAATAACACACTGACTGATAATAACACACTGAGTGATAATAACACACTGACTGATAATAACACACTGAGTGATAATAACACACTGAGTGATAATAACACACTGACTGATAATAACACACTGACTGATAATAACACTGAGTGATAATAACACACTGACTGATAATACACACTGACTGATAATAACACACTGACTGATAATAACACACTGACTGATAATAACACACTGACTGATAATAACACACTGAGTGATAATAACACACTGACTGATAATAACACACTGAGTGATAATAACACACTGACTGATAATAACACACTGACTGATAATAACACACTGAGTGATAATAACACACTGAGTGATAATAACACACTGAGTGATAATAACACACTGACTGATAATAACACACTGACTGATAATAACACACTGACTGATAATAACACACTGAGTGATAATAACACACTGAGTGATAATAACACACTGACTGATAATAACACACTGACTGATAATAACACACTGAGTGATAATAACACACTGAGTGATAATAACACACTGAGTGATAATAACACACTGACTGATAATAACACACTGAGTGATAATAACACACTGACTGATAATAACACTGACTGATAATAACACACTGACTGATAATAACACACTGACTGATAATAACACACTGACTGATAATAACACACTGAGTGATAATAACACACTGACTGATAATAACACACTGATGATAATAACACACTGACTGATAATAACACACTGAGTGATAATAACACACTGACTGATAATAACACACTGACTGATAATAACACACTGACTGATAATAACACACTGACTGATAATAACACACTGACTGATAATAACACACTGAGTGATAATAACACACTGACTGATAATAACACACTGACTGATAATAACACACTGACTGATAATAACACACTGAGTGATAATAACACACTGACTGATAATAACACACTGAGTGATAATAACACACTGACTGATAATAACACACTGAGTGATAATAACACACTGACTGATAATAACACACTGACTGATAATAACACACTGAGTGATAATAACACACTGACTGATAATAACACACTGACTGATAATAACACACTGACTGATAATAACACACTGACTGATAATAACACACTGACTGATAATAACACACTGACTGATAATAACACACTGAGTGATAATAACACACTGACTGATAATAACACTGACTGATAATAACACACTGACTGATAATAACACTGACTGATAATAACACACTGAGTGATAATAACACACTGACTGATAATAACACACTGATGATAATAACACACTGACTGATAATAACACACTGAGTGATAATAACACTGACTGATAATAACACACTGAGTGATAATAACACACTGACTGATAATAACACACTGACTGATAATAACACTGACTGATAATAACACACTGACTGATAATAACACACTGACTGATAATAACACACTGACTGATAATACACACTGACTGATAATAACACACTGACTGATAATAACACACTGACTGATAATAACACACTGAGTGATAATAACACACTGACTGATAATAACACACTGACTGATAATAACACACTGAGTGATAATAACACTGACTGATAATAACACACTGACTGATAATAACACACTGAGTGATAATAACACACTGACTGATAATAACACACTTATACACACTGAGCTGATAATAACACACTGAGTGATAATAACACACTGACTGATAATAACACACTGAGTGATAATAACACACTGACTGATAATAACACACTGAGTGATAACACACTGAGTGATAATAACACTGACTGATAATAACACACTGACTGATAATAACACACTGACTGATAATAACACACTGACTGATAATAACACACTGACTGATAATAACACACTGACTGATAATAACACACTGACTGATATAACACACTGACTGATAATAACACACTGAGTGATAATAACACACTGACTGATAATAACACACTGAGTGATAATAACACACTGACTGATAATAACACACTGACTGATAATAACACACTGAGTGATAATAACACACTGAGTGATAATAACACACTGAGTGATAATAACACACTGACTGATAATAACACACTGACTGATAATAACACACTGACTGATAATAACACACTGAGTGATAATAACACACTGAGTGATAATAACACACTGACTGATAATAACACACTGACTGATAATAACACACTGACTGATAATAACACACTGAGTGATAATAACAACTGAGTGATAATACACACTGAGTGATAATAACACACTGAGTGATAATAACACACTGAGTGATAATAACACACTGACTGATAATAACACACTGAGTGATAATAACACACTGACTGATAATAACACACTGAGTGATAATAACACACTGAGTGATAATAACACACTGAGTGATAATAACACACTGACTGATAATAACACACTGACTGATAATAACACACTGAGTGATAATAACACACTGAGTGATAATAACACACTGACTGATAATAACACACTGACTGATAATAACACACTGAGTGATAATAACACACTGACTGATAATAACACACTGACTGATAATAACACACTGACTGATAATAACACACTGAGTGATAATAACACACTGACTGATAATAACACACTGACTGATAATAACACACTGACTGATAATAACACACTGACTGATAATAACACACTGACTGATAATAACACACTGACTGATAATAACACACTGAGTGATAATAACACACTGAGTGATAATAACACACTGAGTGATAATAACACACTGAGTGATAATAACACACTGACTGATAATAACACACTGAGTGATAATAACACACTGACTGATAATAACACACTGAGTGATAATAACACACTGACTGATAATAACACACTGACTGATAATAACACACTGACTGATAATAACACACTGACTGATAATAACACACTGAGTGATAATAACACACTGACTGATAATAACACACTGAGTGATAATAACACACTGAGTGATAATAACACACTGACTGATAATAACACACTGAGTGATAATAACACACTGAGTGATAATAACACACTGACTGATAATAACACACTGACTGATAATAACACACTGACTGATAATAACACACTGAGTGATAATAACACACTGACTGATAATAACACACTGACTGATAATAACACACTGACTGATAATAACACACTGACTGATAATAACACACTGACTGATAATAACACACTGACTGATAATAACACACTGACTGATAATAACACACTGACTGATAATAACACACTGACTGATAATAACACACTGAGTGATAATAACACACTGAGTGATAATAACACACTGACTGATAATAACACACTGACTGATAATAACACACTGACTGATAATAACACACTGACTGATAATAACACACTGACTGATAATAACACTGACTGATAATAACACACTGAGTGATAATAACACTGACTGATAATAACACACTGACTGATAATAACACACTGACTGATAATAACACACTGACTGATAATAACACACTGAGTGATAATAACACACTGACTGATAATAACACACTGACTGATAATAACACACTGACTGATAATAACACACTGACTGATAATAACACACTGACTGATAATAACACACTGACTGATAATAACACACTGAGTGATAATAACACACTGACTGATAATAACACACTGACTGATAATAACACACTGACTGATAATAACACACTGAGTGATAATAACACACTGACTGATAATAACACACTGACTGATAATAACACACTGACTGATAATAACACACTGACTGATAATAACACACTGACTGATAATAACACACTGAGTGATAATAACACACTGAGTGATAATAACACACTGACTGATAATAACACACTGAGTGATAATAACACACTGACTGATAATAACACACTGACTGATAATAACACACTGACTGATAATAACACACTGACTGATAATAACACACTGAGTGATAATAACACACTGACTGATAATAACACTGACTGATAATAACACACTGACTGATAATAACACACTGACTGATAATAACACACTGAGTGATAATAACACACTGAGTGATAATAACACACTGAGTGATAATAACACACTGACTGATAATAACACACTGACTGATAATAACACACTGACTGATAATAACACACTGAGTGATAATAACACACTGACTGATAATAACACACTGACTGATAATAACACACTGAGTGATAATAACACACTGACTGATAATAACACACTGACTGATAATAACACACTGACTGATAATAACACACTGAGTGATAATAACACACTGAGTGATAATAACACACTGAGTGATAATAACACACTGAGTGATAATAACACACTGACTGATAATAACACACTGAGTGATAATAACACACTGAGTGATAATAACACACTGACTGATAATAACACACTGAGTGATAATAACACACTGAGTGATAATAACACACTGAGTGATAATAACACACTGACTGATAATAACACACTGAGTGATAATAACACACTGACTGATAATAACACACTGACTGATAATAACACACTGAGTGATAATAACACACTGAGTGATAATAACACACTGACTGATAATACACACTGAGTGATAATAACACACTGACTGATAATAACACACTGACTGATAATAACACACTGACTGATAATAACACACTGACTGATAATAACACACTGAGTGATAATAACACACTGACTGATAATAACACACTGACGTGATAATAACACACTGACTGATAATAACACACTGAGTGATAATAACACACTGACTGATAATAACACCTGACTGATAATAACACACTGAGTGATAATAACACACTGACTGATAATAACACACTGACGTGATAATAACACACTGACTGATAATAACACACTGACTGATAATAACACACTGACTGATAATAACACACTGACTGATAATAACACACTGACTGATAATAACACACTGAGTGATAATAACACACTGACTGATAATAACACACTGAGTGATAATAACACACTGAGTGATAATAACACACTGACTGATAATAACACACTGACTGATAATAACACACTGACTGATAATAACACACTGACTGATAATAACACACTGACTGATAATAACACACTGAGTGATAATAACACACTGAGTGATAATAACACACTGACTGATAATAACACACTGACTGATAATAACACACTGACTGATAATAACACACTGACTGATAATAACACACTGAGCTGATAATAACACACTGAGTGATAATAACACACTGACTGATAATAACACACTGACTGATAATAACACACTGACTGATAATAACACACTGACTGATAATAACACACTGACTGATAATAACACACTGACTGATAATAACACACTGAGTGATAATAACACACTGACTGATAATAACACACTGAGTGATAATAACACACTGACTGATAATAACACACTGAGTGATAATAACACACTGACTGATAATAACACACTGACTGATAATAACACACTGAGTGATAATAACACACTGACTGATAATAACACACTGAGTGATAATAACACACTGACTGATAATAACACACTGACTGATAATAACACACTGACTGATAATAACACACTGACGTGATAATAACACACTGAGTGATAATAACACACTGAGCTGATAATAACACACTGACTGATAATAACACACTGAGCTGATAATAACACACTGAGTGATAATAACACACTGAGTGATAATAACACACTGACTGATAATAACACACTGACTGATAATAACACACTGAGTGATAATAACACACTGAGTGATAATAACACACTGACTGATAATAACACACTGAGTGATAATAACACACTGAGTGATAATAACACACTGAGTGATAATAACACACTGACTGATAAT
Source organism: Scyliorhinus canicula (assembly GCF_902713615.1). NCBI lineage: Eukaryota > Metazoa > Chordata > Chondrichthyes > Carcharhiniformes > Scyliorhinidae > Scyliorhinus > Scyliorhinus canicula. The sequence goes on along the minus strand of NC_052166.1, from coordinate 18,882,760 downwards.
AACACACTGACTGATAATAACACACTGAGTGATAATAACACACTGACTGATAATAACACACTGACTGATAATAACACACTGACTGATAATAACACACTGACTGATAATAACACTGACTGATAATAACACACTGACTGATAATAACACACTGAGTGATAATAACACACTGACTGATAATAACACACTGACTGATAATAACACACTGAGTGATAATAACACACTGACTGATAATAACACTGACTGATAATAACACTGACTGATAATAACACACTGAGTGATAATAACACACTGACTGATAATAACACTGACTGATAATAACACACTGACTGATAATAACACTGACTGATAATAACACTGACTGATAATAACACTGACTGATAATAACACACTGACTGATAATAACACACTGACTGATAATAACACTGACTGATAATAAACACTGAGTGATAATAACACACTGAGTGATAATAACACTGACTGATAATAAACACTGCCTGATAATACACACTGAGTGATCATACACACTGACTGATAATAAACACATGACTGTGATAATAACACACTTGATGTGATAATAACACACTGACTGATAATAACACACTGAGTGATAATAACACTGACTGATAATAACACTGACTGATAATAACACACTGAGTGATAATAACACACTGAGTGATAATAACACACTGACTGATAATAACACACTGACTGATAATAACACTGACTGATAATAACACACTGAGTGATAATAACACACTGAGTGATAATAACACACTGAGTGATAATAACACACTGAGTGATAATAACACACTGACTGATAATAACACACTGACTGATAATAACACACTGACTGATAATAACACTGACTGATAATAACACACTGACTGATAATAACACTGACTGATAATAACACTGACTGATAATAACACACTGACTGATAATAACACACTGACTGATAATAACACACTGAGTGATAATAACACTGACTGATAATAACACTGACTGATAATAACACACTGAGTGATAATAACACACTGACTGATAATAACACTGACTGATAATAACACACTGAGTGATAATAACACACTGACTGATAATAACACACTGACTGATAATAACACACTGACTGATAATAACACACTGAGTGATAATAACACACTGACTGATAATAACACACTGACTGATAATAACACACTGAGTGATAATAACACACTGACTGATAATAACACACTGACTGATAATAACACACTGACTGATAATAACACACTGAGTGATAAATACACACTGACTGATAATAACACACTGACTGATAATAACACACTGACTGATAATAACACACTGACTGATAATAACACTGACTGATAATAACACACTGACTGATAATAACACACTGACTGATAATAACACACTGACTGATAATAACACACTGACTGATAATAACACTGACTGATAATAACACACTGACTGATAATAACACACTGACTGATAATAACACTGACTGATAATAACACACTGAGTGATAATAACACACTGACTGATAATAACACACTGAGTGTAATAAACCTACGACTGATAATAACACACTGACTGATAATAACACACTGACTGATAATAACACACTGACTGATAATAACACACTGACTGATAATAACACTGACTGATAATAACACACTGACTGATAATAACACACTGACTGATAATAACACACTGAGTGATAATAACACTGACTGATAATAACACACTGACTGATAATAACACACTGACTGATAATAACACACTGACTGATAATAACACACTGAGTGATAATAACACACTGACTGATAATAACACACTGAGTGATAATAACACACTGACTGATAATAACACACTGAGTGATAATAACACACTGACTGATAATAACACACTGACTGATAATAACACACTGACTGATAATAACACACTGACTGATAATAACACACTGAGTGATAATAACACACTGACTGATAATAACACACTGAGCTGATAATAACACACTGACTGATAATAACACACTGACTGATAATAACACACTGACTGATAATAACACACTGAGTGATAATAACACACTGACTGATAATAACACACTGAGTGATAATAACACACTGAGTGATAATAACACACTGACTGATAATAACACACTGAGTGATAATAACACACTGACTGATAATAACACACTGACGTGATAATAACACACTGACTGATAATAACACACTGACTGATAATAACACACTGACTGATAATAACACACTGACTGATAATAACACACTGAGTGATAATAACACACTGAGTGATAATAACACACTGACTGATAATAACACACTGAGTGATAATAACACACTGACTGATAATAACACACTGAGTGATAATAACACACTGACTGATAATAACACACTGAGTGATAATAACACACTGACTGATAATAACACACTGACTGATAATAACACACTGAGTGATAATAACACACTGACTGATAATAACACACTGAGTGATAATAACACACTGAGTGATAATAACACACTGAGTGATAATAACACACTGAGTGATAATAACACACTGAGTGATAATAACACACTGAGTGATAATAACACACTGAGTGATAATAACACACTGACTGATAATAACACACTGAGTGATAATAACACACTGAGTGATAATAACACACTGACTGATAATAACACACTGAGTGATAATAACACACTGACTGATAATAACACACTGACTGATAATAACACACTGACTGATAATAACACACTGACTGATAATAACACACTGAGTGATAATAACACACTGACTGATAATAACACACTGACTGATAATAACACACTGACTGATAATAACACACTGACTGATAATAACACACTGACTGATAATAACACACTGACTGATAATAACACACTGAGTGATAATAACACACTGACTGATAATAACACACTGACTGATAATAACACACTGACTGATAATAACACACTGACTGATAATAACACACTGACTGATAATAACACACTGACTGATAATAACACACTGACTGATAATAACACACTGACTGATAATAACACACTGACTGATAATAACACACTGACTGATAATAACACACTGACTGATAATAACACACTGACTGATAATAACACACTGACTGATAATAACACACTGAGTGATAATAACACACTGACTGATAATAACACACTGAGTGATAATAACACACTGACTGATAATAACACACTGAGTGATAATAACACACTGACTGATAATAACACACTGACTGATAATAACACACTGAGTGATAATAACACACTGACTGATAATAACACACTGACTGATAATAACACACTGACTGATAATAACACACTGACTGATAATAACACACTGACTGATAATAACACACTGACTGATAATAACACACTGACTGATAATAACACACTGAGTGATAATAACACACTGACTGATAATAACACACTGAGTGATAATAACACACTGACTGATAATAACACACTGACTGATAATAACACACTGACTGATAATAACACACTGAGTGATAATAACACACTGACTGATAATAACACACTGACTGATAATAACACACTGACTGATAATAACACACTGAGTGATAATAACACACTGACTGATAATAACACACTGACTGATAATAACACACTGAGTGATAATAACACACTGAGTGATAATAACACACTGACTGATAATAACACACTGACTGATAATAACACACTGAGTGATAATAACACACTGACTGATAATAACACACTGACTGATAATAACACACTGAGTGATAATAACACACTGACTGATAATAACACACTGACTGATAATAACACACTGACTGATAATAACACACTGACTGATAATAACACACTGACTGATAATAACTGACTGATAATAACACACTGACTGATAATAACACACTGACGTGATAATAACACTGACTGATAATAACACACTGACTGAATATAACACTGACTGATAATAACACACTGAGTGATAATAACACACTGAGTGATAATAACACACTGACTGATAATAACACACTGACATGATAATAACCACTGACTGATAATAACACTGACTGATAATAACACACTGAGTGATAATAACACTGACTGATAATAACACACTGACTGATAATAACACACTGAGTGATAATAACACACTGGACTGATAATAACACACTGACTGATAATAACACACTGAGTGATAATAACACTGACTGATAATAACACACTGAGTGATAATAACACACTGACTGATAATAACACACTGAGTGATAATAACACACTGAGTGATAATAACACACTGACTGATAATAACACACTGAGTGATAATAACACACTGAGTGATAATAACACACTGAGTGATAATAACACACTGAGTGATAATAACACACTGAGTGATAATAACACACTGACTGATAATAACACACTGACTGATAATAACACACTGACTGATAATAACACACTGACTGATAATAACACACTGACTGATAATAACACACTGACTGATAATAACACACTGACTGATAATAACACACTGACTGATAATAACACACTGACTGATAATAACACACTGAGTGATAATAACACACTGAGTGATAATAACACTGAGTGATAATAACACACTGAGTGATAATAACACACTGACTGATAATAACACACTGAGTGATAATAACACACTGACTGATAATAACACACTGAGTGATAATAACACACTGACTGATAATAACACACTGACGTGATAATAACACACTGACTGATAATAACACACTGAGTGATAATAACACACTGACTGATAATAACACACTGACTGATAATAACACACTGAGTGATAATAACACACTGAGTGATAATAACACACTGACTGATAATAACACTGACTGATAATAACACACTGAGTGATAATAACACACTGACTGATAATAACACACTGAGTGATAATAACACACTGACTGATAATAACACACTGAGTGATAATAACACACTGAGTGATAATAACACACTGACTGATAATAACACACTGACTGATAATAACACACTGACTGATAATAACACACTGACTGATAATAACACACTGAGCTGATAATAACACACTGACTGATAATAACACACTGAGTGATAATAACACACTGACTGATAATAACACACTGACTGATAATAACACACTGAGTGATAATAACACACTGACTGATAATAACACACTGACTGATAATAACACACTGAGTGATAATAACACACTGACTGATAATAACACACTGACTGATAATAACACACTGACTGATAATAACACACTGACTGATAATAACACACTGACTGATAATAACACACTGAGTGATAATAACACACTGACTGATAATAACACTGACTGATAATAACACACTGAGTGATAATAACACACTGAGTGATAATAACACACTGAGTGATAATAACACACTGAGTGATAATAACACACTGACTGATAATAACACACTGACTGATAATAACACACTGAGTGATAATAACACACTGAGTGATAATAACACTGACTGATAATAACACACTGAGTGATAATAACACACTGACTGATAATAACACACTGAGTGATAATAACACACTGACTGATAATAACACACTGAGTGATAATAACACACTGAGTGATAATAACACACTGACTGATAATAACACACTGACTGATAATAACACACTGATTGATAATAACACACTGACTGATAATAACACACTGAGTGATAATAACACACTGACTGATAATAACACACTGACTGATAATAACACACTGACTGATAATAACACACTGACTGATAATAACACACTGACTGATAATAACACACTGACTGATAATAACACACTGACTGATAATAACACACTGACTGATAATAACACACTGACGTGATAATAACACACTGACTGATAATAACACACTGAGTGATAATAACACACTGAGCTGATAATAACACACTGACTGATAATAACACACTGACTGATAATAACACACTGAGTGATAATAACACACTGAGTGATAATAACACACTGACTGATAATAACACACTGACTGATAATAACACACTGACTGATAATAACACACTGACTGATAATAACACACTGACTGATAATAACACACTGACTGATAATAACACACTGAGTGATAATAACACACTGAGTGATAATAACACACTGAGTGATAATAACACACTGACTGATAATAACACACTGACTGATAATAACACACTGAGTGATAATAACACACTGAGTGATAATAACACACTGAGTGATAATAACACACTGACTGATAATAACACACTGAGTGATAATAACACTGACTGATAATAACACACTGACTGATAATAACACACTGAGTGATAATAACACACTGACTGATAATAACACACTGAGTGATAATAACACACTGACTGATAATAACACACTGACTGATAATAACACACTGACTGATAATAACACACTGACTGATAATAACACACTGACTGATAATAACACACTGACTGATAATAACACACTGACTGATAATAACACACTGAGTGATAATAACACACTGACTGATAATAACACACTGACTGATAATAACACTGACTGATAATAACACACTGAGTGATAATAACACACTGAGTGATAATAACACACTGACTGATAATAACACTGACTGATAATAACACACTGACTGATAATAACACACTGACTGATAATAACACACTGACTGATAATAACACTGACTGATAATAACACACTGACTGATAATAACACACTGACTGATAATAACACACTGACTGATAATAACACACTGACTGATAATAACACACTGACTGATAATAACACTGAGTGATAATAACACACTGACTGATAATAACACTGACTGATAATAACACACTGACTGATAATAACACACTGACTGATAATACACACTGACTGATAATAACACACTGACTGATAATAACACACTGACTGATAATAACACTGAGTGATAATAACACACTGACTGATAATAACACTGACTGATAATAACACACTGACTGATAATAACACACTGACTGATAATAACACACTGACTGATAATAACACACTGACTGATAATAACACACTGACTGATAATAACACACTGACTGATAATAACACACTGACTGATAATAACACACTGAGTGATAATAACACACTGACTGATAATAACACACTGACTGATAATAACACTGAGTGATAATAACACACTGACTGATAATAACACACTGACTGATAATAACACACTGACTGATAATAACACACTGACTGATAATAACACACTGAGTGATAATAACACACTGACTGATAATAACACACTGACTGATAATAACACACTGACTGATAATAACACACTGACTGATAATAACACACTGACTGATAATAACACACTGAGTGATAATAACACACTGAGTGATAATAACACTGACTGATAATAACACACTGACTGATAATAACACACTGACTGATAATAACACACTGAGTGATAATAACACACTGAGTGATAATAACACACTGAGTGATAATAACACACTGAGTGATAATAACACACTGACTGATAATAACACACTGACTGATAATAACACACTGAGTGATAATAAACACTGACTGATAATAACACACTGACTGATAATAACACACTGACTGATAATAACACACTGACTGATAATAACACACTGACTGATAATAACACACTGACTGATAATAACACACTGAGTGATAATAACACTGACTGATAATAACACACTGACTGATAATAACACACTGACTGATAATAACACACTGACTGATAATAACACACTGACTGATAATAACACACTGAGTGATAATAACACACTGACTGATAATAACACTGACTGATAATAACACACTGACTGATAATAACACACTGAGTGATAATAACACACTGAGTGATAATAACACTGACTGATAATAACACACTGAGTGATAATAACACACTGAGTGATAATAACACACTGAGTGATAATAACACACTGACTGATAATAACACACTGAGTGATAATAACACACTGAGTGATAATAACACACTGACTGATAATAACACACTGACTGATAATAACACACTGACTGATAATAACACACTGACTGATAATAACACACTGAGTGATAATAACACACTGACTGATAATAACACACTGACTGATAATAACACACTGACTGATAATAACACACTGACTGATAATAACACTGAGTGATAATAACACACTGACTGATAATAACACTGACTGATAATAACACACTGACTGATAATAACACACTGAGTGATAATAACACACTGAGTGATAATAACACACTGACTGATAATAACACACTGACTGATAATAACACACTGAGTGATAATAACACACTGACTGATAATAACACTGACTGATAATAACACACTGAGTGATAATAACACTGACTGATAATAACACTGACTGATAATAACACACTGAGTGATAATAACACACTGAGTGATAATAACACACTGACTGATAATAACACACTGAGTGATAATAACACACTGAGTGATAATAACACACTGACTGATAATAACACACTGACTGATAATAACACACTGAGTGATAATAACACACTGAGTGATAATAACACACTGACTGATAATAACACACTGATGATAATAAACACACTGAGTGATAATAACACACTGAGTGATAATAACACACTGACTGATAATAACACACTGACTGATAATAACACACTGAGTGATAATAACACACTGAGTGATAATAACACACTGAGTGATAATAACACACTGACTGATAAAACACTGACTGATAATAACACACTGAGTGATAATAACACACTGAGTGATAATAACACACTGAGTGATAATAACACACTGAGTGATAATAACACACTGACTGATAATAACACACTGACTGATAATAACACACTGAGTGATAATAACACACTGAGTGATAATAACACACTGAGTGATAATAACACACTGACTGATAATAACACTGACTGATAATAACACACTGAGTGATAATAACACACTGAGTGATAATAACACACTGACTGATAATAACACACTGAGTGATAATAACACTGACTGATAATAACACACTGACTGATAATAACACACTGACTGATAATAACACTGACTGATAATAACACACTGAGTGATAATAACACACTGACTGATAATAACACACTGAGTGATAATAACACACTGACTGATAATAACACTGACTGATAATAACACACTGAGTGATAATAACACACTGACTGATAATAACACACTGAGTGATAATAACACACTGAGTGATAATAACACACTGACTGATAATAACACACTGACTGATAATAACACACTGACTGATAATAACACACTGACTGATAATAACACACTGACTGATAATAACACACTGACTGATAATAACACCTGATGATAATAACACACTGACTGATAATAACACACTGACTGATAATAACACACTGAGTGATAATAACACACTGAGTGATAATAACACACTGACTGATAATAACACTGACTGATAATAACACACTGAGTGATAATAACACACTGAGTGATAATAACACTGACTGATAATAACACACTGACTGATAATAACACACTGAGTGATAATAACACACTGACTGATAATAACACACTGACTGATAATAACACACTGACTGATAATAACACACTGAGTGATAATAACACACTGACTGATAATAACACTGACTGATAATAACACACTGAGTGATAATAACACACTGAGTGATAATAACACACTGACTGATAATAACACACTGACTGATAATAACACACTGAGTGATAATAACACACTGACTGATAATAACACACTGACTGATAATAACACACTGAGTGATAATAACACACTGAGTGATAATAACACTGACTGATAATAACACACTGAGTGATAATAACACACTGAGTGATAATAACACACTGAGTGATAATAACACTGACTGATAATAACACTGAGATAATAACACACTGACTGATAATAACACACTGAGTGATAATAACACTGACTGATAATAACACACTGAGTGATAATAACACACTGACTGATAATAACACACTGACTGATAATAACACACTGACTGATAATAACACTGACTGATAATAACACACTGACTGATAATAACACACTGAGTGATAATAACACACTGACTGATAATAACACACTGAGTGATAATAACACACTGAGTGATAATAACACACTGACTGATAATAACACACTGACTGATAATAACACACTGAGTGATAATAACACACTGACTGATAATAACACACTGAGTGATAATAACACACTGACTGATAATAACACACTGAGTGATAATAACACACTGACTTATAATAACACACTGAGTGATAATAACACTGAGTGATAATAACACACTGACTGATAATAACACTGACTGATAATAACACACTGACTGATAATAACACACTGACTGATAATAACACACTGACTGATAATAACACACTGACTGATAATAACACTGAGTGATAATAACACACTGACTGATAATAACACACTGACTGATAATAACACACTGACTGATAATAACACACTGACTGATAATAACACACTGACTGATAATAACACACTGAGTGATAATAACACACTGACTGATAATAACACACTGAGTGATACTAACACACTGACTGATAATAACACACTGAGTGATAATAACACACTGACTGATAATAACACACTGAGTGATAATAACACTGAGTGATAATAACACACTGACTGATAATAACACACTGACTGATAATAACACACTGACTGATAATAACACACTGACTGATAATAACACACTGAGTGATAATAACACTGATGATATACACACTGACTGATAATAACACACTGAGTGATAATAACACACTGAGTGATAATAACACACTGACTGATAATAACACACTGACTGATAATAACACACTGACTGATAATAACACACTGAGTGATAATAACACACTGAGTGATAATAACACACTGACTGATAATAACACACTGAGTGATAATAACACACTGAGTGATAATAACACACTGAGTGATAATAACACACTGAGTGATAATAACACACTGACTGATAATAACACACTGAGTGATAATAACACACTGAGTGATAATAACACACTGACTGATAATAACACACTGAGTGATAATAACACACTGAGTGATAATAACACACTGAGTGATAATAACACACTGACTGATAATAACACACTGACTGATAATAACACACTGACTGATAATAACACACTGAGTGATAATAACACTGAGTGATAATAACACTGACTGATAATAACACACTGACTGATAATAACACACTGACTGATAATAACACACTGACTGATAATAACACACTGAGTGATAATAACACACTGACTGATAATAACACACTGACTGATAATAACACACTGAGTGATAATAACACACTGACTGATAATAACACACTGACTGATAATAACACACTGACTGATAATAACACACTGACTGATAATAACACACTGAGTGATAATAACACTGACTGATAATAACACACTGAGTGATAATAACACACTGACTGATAATAACACACTGAGTGATAATAACACACTGACTGATAATAACACACTGACTGATAATAACACACTGAGTGATAATAACACACTGACTGATAATAACACAATGACTGATAATAACACACTGACTGATAATAACACACTGAGTGATAATAACACACTGACTGATAATAACACACTGATTTGATATAACAACACTGAGTGATAATAACACACTGGTGATAATAACACACCTGACGTGACTAATACACACACTGACTGATACATAACACACTGACTGATAATAACACACTGAGTGATAATAACACACTGAGTGATAATAACACACTGACTGATAATAACACACTGACTGATAATAACACACTGAATGATAATAACACACTGAGTGATAATAACACACTGACTGATAATAACACACTGAGTGATAATAACACACTGAGTGATAATAACACACTGGAGTGATAATAACACACTGAGTGTATAATAACACACTGAGTGATAATAACACACTGACTGATAATAACCACTGACTTGATAATAACACACTGAGTGATAATAACACACTGACTGATAATAACACCTGAGTGATAATTAACACACTGAGTGTATAACACACTGCGTATACATACACACTGACTGATAATAACACACTGACTGATAATAACACTGACTGATAATAACACACTGAGTGATAATAACACACTGACTGATAATAACACACTGACTGATAATAACACACTGAGTGATAATAACACACTGACTGATAATAACACACTGACTGATAATAACACACTGAGTGATAATAACACACTGAGTGATAATAACACACTGACTGATAATAACACACTGACTGATAATAACACACTGAGTGATAATAACACACTGACTGATAATAACACACTGAGTGATAATAACACACTGAGTGATAATAACACACTGAGTGATAATAACACACTGAGTGATAATAACACACTGAGTGATAATAACACACTGACTGATAATAACACACTGACTGATAATAACACACTGAGTGATAATAACACACTGACTGATAATAACACACTGAGTGATAATAACACACTGACTGATAATAACACACTGACTGATAATAACACACTGAGTGATAATAACACACTGAGTGATAATAACACACTGAGTGATAATAACACACTGAGTGATAATAACACACTGACTGATAATAACACACTGAGTGATAATAACACTGACTGATAATAACACACTGAGTGATAATAACACACTGACTGATAATAACACTGACTGATAATAACACTGACTGATAATAACACACTGAGTGATAATAACACACTGACTGATAATAACACACTGACTGATAATAACACACTGACTGATAATAACACTTGACTGATAATAACACATGAGTGATAAACACACTGACTGAATAATAACACACTGACTGATAATAACCACTGAGTGATAATAACACACTGACTGATAATAACACACTGAGTGATAATACACACTGACTGATAATAACACCTGATGATAATACACACTGAGTGATAATAACACATGACTGATAATAACCACTGAGTGAAATAACACACTGACGTGAGATAACACACTGACTGATAATAACACACTGACTGATAATCACACTGACTGATAATAACACACTGAGTGATAATAACACACTGAGTGATAATAACACACTGACTGATAATACACACTGACTGATAATAACACACTGATGATAATAACACCTGACTGATAATAACACAGGATGATAATAACACACTGAGTGATAATAACACACTGAGTGATAATAACACACTGACTGATAATAACACACTGAGTGATAATAACACACTGAGTGATAATAACACACTGACTGATAATAACACACTGACTGATAATAACACACTGACTGATAATAACACTGAGTGATAATAACACACTGACTGATAATAACACTCTGAGTGATAATAACACACTGACTGATAATAACACACTGACTGATAATAACACACTGACTGATAATAACACACTGACTGATAATAACACACTGACTGATAATGACACATTGACTGTTCATATTCACACATTTAGGGAGGCAGAGGGTAACCAAACTGCATCAGATTATTAGAAATTGGAGCAGTCCATTTGGCCCATCCATCTTGCGCTGCCATTGAATAAGATAATTTCATTTCATAGAATTTACAGTGCAGAAGGAGGCCATTTGGCCCATCGGCTGGGCCCATTTCGGGCATCATGCCTGACGTAATTGTGGCTTACCTCCACTTGCCTGTTCCCCATAAATTTTGATTCACTTGTACGTCCAAAATCATCTAAAAGTCTTTTCTGAGTTCATCAGCCTGTGGACACTTTCACCACTGCCATGGTGTTAACTGGGGAAGATTCAAAGCTGATCTCTAGCAACTCTAAACTGGGAAGCACAGTGAGTTATCAAAAGCTTGGTGGGGTGTGGAGTTATCAAAAGTAGCAGGATTATATTGAAGAACACCTATAATCTCATGGCCTGGCATTTCTCTCACCCTACTGTCACCATTAAACCAACGGACTTGCCTTGTTTAGTGAGGAATGCAGGAAAACGTGTCAGGAGCAGCACCAGTCAAACCTAAAGGTGTGATGTCTACCTGGTGGATCTACAACACAGGACTACATGTTAAACAGTAGAATCAACAAGCAATAGTCGGAGCTAAACAATTCTATCTTCCATTGAACCCCCAATGCAGGCAACACCCCTGCTACAAGATCAGGGACTCATGTCATGGCACTTGAGCCTGGTTTGCCATAGAAGCAAGGACACAGGAACACGATTCCACTGAGTTCAACTAGCAACAACTCACAAATAGATGAAGTAATAGGATCAATAAGCGTGTGATCAGCAAGTCCTAGGTTTGTCATAAAATGGTTAGATCTAAAAAGGAGTTCTAACCTTGTACATTACATTGGTTCAGCATGTGGAAAATCCTTTCCTGTTCTGCTTCTGTTGCTTAGCATGTATGTAGCCTCATACTGTAGCACCACCAGGTTGGCATAGGACAGAGAATTATCTCTGCCGAGGGCTGCACTGTGGTACAGTGGTTAGCACTGCTGCCACACAGCGCCAGGGTCCCGTGTTCGATTCCAGCCTTGGGTCACTGTCTGTGTGGAGTTTGCAGATTCTCCCCATGTCTGTGTGGGTTTCGTCCGGGTGCTTTGGTTTCCTCCCACAGGCCAAAGATGTGCAGGTTAGGTGGATTGCAGGAAATTACATAGGGCATGATCTACCGGCCACATCGCGCCCGAACAGTGAAGCCTCCCACGAGCTTCCCGGCAGCCAGCCGGTATCAGAGTACCTCCCATAATGGGCCTGATCAAGCTCTTCTCGCCTAAGTCGGTTTTAAACTGGGATCTATCAGCCTCCCAGGGAGGTTCCAGACGGGCACACAAACATTGACCCGGTGGAACGGCACCCAACGAGTCTCCAGGCCATTGAAGACTCTTCGGTGGTTAGGGACAATGTATGATGGCCCCTTGGAAAGCGGATACCTTGGCACTGCCTGGCTGGCACTGCAAAACTGGCAATGCGCCTGGCTGGCAATGCCAGGGTGCCCGGTTGCCACTGCCAAGGGTCATTGCCTGAGGGGGCCCATGTGTGTTATTAAGGGGTGGGTGCACAGCAGGGAAGTAGGGGCCTCTGGGAGGTTTGGAGGGTTAGGGGGGGTTGAAGGGTGGGGGTCCTGAAAAGGGGAGGACCTGTAAGGGGGAGTGGGTCCTGGAGGGCTGAGTGTCCTCACTTGGCGGGGTGTGGAGTAATGCCCATGTGTGTGGCGACTGACATTGTCCTAGGGTGGGGTTGTAAGGAACCCTCAAGCTCACTTAGAAATTGAGCACCCTTTCAAAATGTAGCTCGATGTCTGAGGAGCGAGTCTGGCCAGAGAGTGTGGGCTAAACCAGTGAGAAACTCCTCAGGGCCTAAACAAATGACTAAGTGTTGTTAGATAACAGTCGGGAACTCACAGACAGAACCGACGGGAAACTCCCAGAAAAACCCATATAAATGACACTTGGAAACTTTTCCATTCAATCACGCCCATAATCTTTCAATCAGGCAATTTACAGCCTTCCAGAATCACACTGAGTTCACAATTTCCGACTCTAATGACTGCACCCGTTTTGCGAGACAGCAGATCTTGCTGGTGATTCTGCTATTTCCATTAATACTTCCTCTGGGCCCATCCAATGTTTCTTTTCTTATTCACTTACCACTTCCCTTTTTCCTTGCACCATCACCCTGTTTGTCATTTGATCTTTCCTGTCTTCCACCCAATCACAAACTATCCTTTTTGTTCTTTCTAACCTTCCTTTCCCTGACTCTATAAAACCTCCCACCGCCTCCAACTTCCCAGTTCTGATAAAACATCATTGAGCTGAAACTTTAGTTTACACATCAGGAGAGATTAAACAGTTTGGGTTCATACTCACTGGAGTTTAGAAGCATGAGAGGGGCTCTCATTGAGGAGTATAAAATACTAAATGGGATTGATAAAGTAAGCACAGACCAAATGTTTCCCCTTGTGGGCAATCTAGAGCAAGAGGTCACAGCTGGAGGTTGAGAGGTGGTAGGTTTAGAACTGAGATGAGGAGGAACTACTTCTTGCAGAGGGTGGTGAATTTGCATGCGCAGTTGCCGTCTTTTCCCTCAGGCGCCCCGCAAGACGTGGCGGCTTTATCTTGCGGGGCGGCGGAGGGAAAAGTGTGCGTCCAATCGCGGGCCTATGCCCCCCCCCCTTGGCACGGCCGTGGTACTGCCGTGTCAATCGGGCTCCCAGATGCCCCAAACGGGTATCTGGCGCCTGTTTTACGACGGCAGCGAGCAGGTGTGTTTGCTGCCGTGTTGAAACGGGTGTGAAGGCCCGGCTGCTCGGCCCATCGGCCTCGGATAATCGCCGCTTGCCGTAAAAAACGGCGAGAGGCGATTCGTGGCGTGGGTCGGGCGTTGGGGGGAGGGGGAGAATAGCGGGAGGGCGTGAAAAATGTTGGGAGGCCCTCCCGCTATTCTCCCACCCGGCGTGGGGGGCGGAGAATCGCGCCCTATGTTCCTCCCTTTCTCTCTCCATAGATGTTGCCCCTGAGCAGCTGAGGATTTTTGCTATTTTCTGTTTACATTCCTATGAATGGACCTAATGAATGGACTGACCATGGCACCATGATAAAGGATGGCATTCAAGAGTGAGGAAAGAAAGAGGAATGAGGTAGTGATAGGAGACTGTACAGTCAGGAAAATCGTGGTAAGAAGTCTTACAACACCAGGTTAAAGTTCAACAGGTTTGTTTCGAATCACTAGCTTTCGGAGCACAGCTCCTTCCTCAGCATTCACCTATTGGACTTTAACCTGGTGTTGTAAGACTTCTTACTGTGCTCACCCCAGTCCAATGCTGGCATCTCCAGTCAGGAAAATAGATACTCTTCACTGCAGTCAAGAGAGTGAGGCCAGATGGTTATACTTCCCGCATGGTGCCAGGGTTAAAGACATCTGCTCTGGGCTGGAGAGGCTGGAGAGGAACATGCGGTGGTAGGAGGAGGATCCAGTGGTCGTGGTCCATCTAGGTACCAACCATATAGATATAACCAGGAAAGAAGTTCTGCAGAGAGTATGAGGAGCTAGGGACTAAATTAAAAAGCAGAAGCTTAAAGGTAATAATCCAGAGATGTGGGAAATATAGGGCACGATTCTCCACCCCCCACGCCGGGTGGGAGAATAGCGGGAGGGCCTCCCGACATTTTTCACGCCCTCCCGCTATTCTCCCCCCCCCCCCCACGCCCGATCCACGCCACGAATCGCCGCTCGCAGTAAAAAACGGCGAGCAGCGATTCTCCGAGGCCGATGGGCCGAGCCTCCACACCCATTTCAACACGGCAGCAAACACACCTGCTCGCTGCCGTCGTGAAACGGGCGCCAGATGCCCGTTTGGGGCGGGGGGGGGGTGGATCCTCCAGTCAGTGACCGGCATGCTCATGAGAAACACACAGCTGGGGGACCAGAGAATCCATTTGCAATTAATTTTCCGATAAATTTGCCCAGATTAGGTATCAGAGGAACTTGTACTATTCAGTGATGAAGAAGTTGATGTATGACTTTAACCAGAGAAATGTAGATAAAAATCTAAAGGAGGATTGGTCTTACATTGTGATTCATGAAGATGTAAGTCAGGAACTGAGACTTGGCCGTACGGTAAGAAGGGGTTGGGGGAATGTGTGGGTACAGGAACACAGTTTGGCACAGATTGGACAGACAATGCATCTGGAAACATAATAGAAGGATTCAATGAATCTTAAAGGCATCCCGAAACGTGCAAGTGACCTGGCACTGGTGGGAACGGGAAGCGAGTCAGATCGTGGGTCCGATTCTCCCAAATAATTTCAAAGTTAATTTGTGGCGGGTTTTTCAGGGAGTTTCCCGCTGGCTCTACCAGCGTGTTCCCCACCGCTAATCAATGACACTTAGGTCTGGATTCTCCACAGCCCTGCGGCAAAATCGCATTCGGCACGGGGGCGGAGAATCGAAGTTCCCGACCGACTCGGGTCTGGCACCGCTCTGGCGATTCTCCGGCCCCCGGAGAATCGCTCGTCCATGAAATACGGCGCGCAGCTGGGGGACCAGAGAATCCAGCCCAAGATGACCAGGGGGGTCATTGCCAGAGGCCCTCACAGCGATACTCCGCTCTTGACCAGCCGAGTTCCTGACGGCATGGAACTAATGTGGTATGGCCGGTCGGGACTCAGTCCATGGCCGCCCTGGTGGGAGGTGGGGGGTTCAAGCACCAAGGGGAGGGGGGGGGGAGGGGGGGCGCCTTATGGGCGGCCACGGCAGCGACCGGTCCTGTCCGATGCAGCGGCGCACGGTTGTGCGTGTTGGTCCGTGGTCTAACTCCGCCACCGTGCTCGGCGCGGCCGCTGGAGGCCGCCGCCGTGCGCATGCGTGGACTCGGAACCGGAAGTGCGGGGGCCCGTATCCGCAGCCAAAGCTGCGTGAAGCTCCCCGGGTTCCTGCTAGCCCCCAGAAGGTAAGTGAACGACCTTTATTTTTTGCAGGAAAATAAATATGCCGCCGTGGGGACTTAGCCCCATTTTTGAAGAATCCAGCCCCACATTTCTGTTTCACCCCACCAGAGGGATGTTCCATTACGCCGGCTAGTCAATGGGGTTGCCCACTGTGGGGCAGCCCCACGCCGTTGGGAAACCCCTGGGCTGCCGGCAAAATGAAGTATTCTGCCAGCGATAATTTTTGGAGCCCTGGGGAGTTTCTCACCGGTTTACCCCACACTACCCGCTCCCCCATCCCTCCCCCCATGGCAATGTCACCGCAATGTGGTCCCTGGGGGTCCACCTCTTCAGCCCCCTTCAAACTCCCTTACAGCACCCTCTCCCTACTAGGACCCCCACCCATCACCCACCCAACATCCCGGAGGCCCCTACTTACCTGCCCTGCACTCCCCCACCCTTCAACAGCACCCCCCCACGCTCATTTCATCGGCATCCTTGCCCCCTGACCCTTGGCAGTGGCACCCTGGCACTCAGGCACCCTTGCATTACCACCCTGGCACCCATCAGTGCTCCTTCTGTTTTGGCAGTGCCATTCAGGCATCTTGGCAGTGCAAGGGTGACATTGCCAAGGTGCCAAGGTGGCAGTACCAAGGTGCCTGCATTCTAGGGGGAGGGGCAGAGAGCCACCCTGCATTTACCCTGAACCCCCTGGGGGGTCTCCGGTGACCCGAGAGACCCCCGGGTGCCGTTCCGCCTGGTTGACGTTTGTGTGGACCAGCCCGGCTGCAGCCTCATTGGGGAGGCCGAAGAATCACGAGAGGCCACTGGATCCGCCCAGGTAGGTCGTAAGTAGGTTTATGACCTACTTCCACAAGCGTCATTCGGTCAAGTCCATTTTGTTTGGGAGTTCCAACTCCAACGTCTCGCGGGACTTCGGAGAATCCCTGGAGGCGCAAAGACTGTCTGCAAGCCTCTCCCGGCATTCTCCGGCCGCGTTGCATTCAAGTGAGAGCCCAATCCGGCCGGAGCACCCAGGGACTCTGAGGGGATTGAGACTGGAATTTGTGGAGGGACTGCCCATAATTTT
This sequence comes from Scyliorhinus canicula, assembly GCF_902713615.1. Classification (NCBI taxonomy): domain Eukaryota; kingdom Metazoa; phylum Chordata; class Chondrichthyes; order Carcharhiniformes; family Scyliorhinidae; genus Scyliorhinus; species Scyliorhinus canicula. Next base: position 18,863,046 of record NC_052166.1, on the reverse strand, counting down.
TCAGTCTTCCTTAGATTCAGGAGGACTTGAGAATTGCAAATGTTACAACTTGTTCAAGACAGGGTGTAAAGATAAGCGTGCTGGGAAAATTTTTAGATGTAATAATTTTGGACAAAACGAATAGTCACATGGACAAATGAGGGTTAAGTAAAGAAAACCAGCATGAATTTCTGAAGGGAATGTCACGTTTAACTAACTTGCTGGAGTTTTCTTTTTGAAGAGAGTTGATGAGGGCAATACTGTTAACGTGGTGTGCATGGACTTCCAAAAGGCATTTGATACAGTGCCACAACAACAGTGCCTTCACCTTTTCCATTTTAAAGCCTTCTAGAGACTGAAATACTTCCTCTTTTACCATGGCCTGGGTTGCATCTTCTTCATTGATAAAAAGCAGATGCAAAATATTCCTTTAATACCCCATGCCCCTTGCCTCTATGTGTGAATTGTCTTTTTGGTCAATAATCATCCCTCGTCTTCCTTTTACCACCCGTTTACCATTTATATGTCCATACAAGAGTGAATGGAAGGAGATAACAAAAAAGATAATGGAATGCTGGAAAGAGATGGCCCTGACCACACTAACAGTCTGTGCTGGGATTTCATCATTCACAACTTCAAACAAAGCTGGCCAATTACTGGAACTGTGCACATGGACAAGGATTCAAGACTGGAGAAGTTCCTGCCACCGTTCATGTCCCAAGTAAGCAAAAAATAGTGAATACATAGGGGCTAATTGACTCTCCTTGGCGTTACAAATGATGGCAAGATTCTACAAACTGACAAGGCAGAAGATTTCAAGAAGCAACTGCAAGATGAGCTCAAGACCAAACAACCCGTGTCCATCCAAAATCACGCATTGCTAAAACATTTTGCTAAGGTTTACGAAGAGAATTTGCTTGCGTCTATGACTAACAGTTATTTTAGAGTCAAACACTGACAACTGAGCGACCAAAGTCATACAAGACCAACTGTAAAGGACCTTTATAGTGACACACATTGACTGATATTTCAGTCTGAAGATATGTCATGCACACTGACCGGTACCCAACACGTAATTAAAAGTCCAAACATTAGCCAAATGGCAGTCTCTTTGCAGATTCAGTTTGTTGTCGATTTCTTCATGCAATGCAAAATCAATAACTTCCCAATCGAATGGGTGCTGCACCGAAACAAACCACCACATGTATCAGCCTCCCCGGACAGGCGCCTGAATGTGGCGACGAGGGGATTTTCACAGTAACTTCATTTGAAGCCTACTCGTGACAATAAGCGATTTTCATTTTCATTTTTTCATGTAGCAAAGGAACCGATCACCAACCTGTAAACTCCATTTCCCCAGAGCTCCACTTATACCAAATGTTTTCTCCGTTTTTTGTTTCACTGTGCTCCATTTCCCCTTTGGGTGCCAGTTCCTCAGCCCATGCTTGGCAGTCCGCGAGCATTTCTTTATTGTAGGTCAGAGGGGAAGTTGCATGAAGTCTCCTGTACTCATTGTGAGCATCCAGCGCTTCCTGCTCAAATGTTGATAGTTCTGAAAACAGATGGCAGGCACCATTATTGGAGAGCCTGATAAATTTGTACACAAACCATTGCATTCACCCTGTACCTGCTAATTCACAACTGCTGCTTGCCTGGCCAGCTGTGGCCCAGCCCAGCACAATTAATTTAATCTGTGTGTTGAACATATATGGGCTGTGCTGAAAATGAGCATCGTCTCTAATCCTGTCCCTACATCCCCCACCCCCACTTTGCTGCAACACCCATGTGCCTCACTCACTTCCCAGCCGCGGCGCAGCGGCGGGCGTCTCATTCCTGTGTCATGAGGTTGTGAGTTCTGAATAATAACATCAGGAAGGAGACATCATACTCTTCTGTATGTTGACAGCAAGTCTTCATTACAATTTATAGCCATACACACATGTATATTGGAAGGTACAAGTATGGAGCTGGCTCCATGCTAGGTCTTTACCACTCTGTCCATCTCTAGACTGATCCTGTCCCTGGGTCACATGCCTTCTTTCATCACTGGGTGGGTGGTCCCACATTAACCCTGTATGGATCACACCCATCTACTACACCTCCCTCCAATTCTTTATCCCATGTATATAAAGATAAGTCTTGAATTATTATAACTCTTGTGCATTTAGGGCAGCACAGTGATGCAGTGGTTACCACGGCACCGAGATCCTAGGTTCAATCCCGGCTCTGGGTCACTGTCCATGTGGCATTTGCACATTCTCCCCGTGTTTGCGTGCGTTTCGCCCCCAACAACCCAAAGATGTGCAGGGCAGATGGATTGGCCACACTAAATTGCCCCTTAAATGGAAAAAATGAATTGGGTATTCTACATTTATTTTAAAAAAATAAGACTTGTGCATTTACTTTATTGCTACAGCCTTAATGCTATTCCAAGATTATTGCTATTACAGTATTAAAATTATTAGTGAGGCATTCAGATAAATCACAGGCGTGCCTGTTTAAGGACTCAGGTGGTCGCGAGGTTTCTGAGAGGCTGAGTAAGTTAATTATTAAACTTAATTATTTTCCAAACTCAGGAGCTATGTGGTCAGACTTGGATTCTGGGATTTGGATTATTGACGGGTTTCGTTCAAACGGTGCTTCTGACTGAATTCATGTAATGGGATTTTCAGGACTGGCTGTCCTGGAAACTAAAATAAATATCTCACCCTTGTAGACGCTGCTTGCTGAAACTGGACTTCCAGACAACTTCAATGAAGTCTTGTAATATAGTAAAACTTCTGACTTTTAGCTTCCAGGCTCTTCTCTCTGCAGCTTTTGTGTGGTGAATTTTCTCAGCATCTGTAGCTTCAGTTGGGAGGTTTTTAAGTTCAGAATCCATTGAAGATGTTATCTTTCTTAGTTTTCCAGCATTCTTTTAAGAATAAGGCTTTCTAATATTGAGCTGCCAATATGAAGAATCTTACTCCTAACATCAGGAAGGAGTCTTATATGTCAACAGCAAGTCTTTATTAACAACTCTGAACTATATTTTTTTATTAATTAATGGGATGTGGGCATCGCTGGCTAGGACAGCGTTTATTTCCCTTGAGAAATTGGTTGTGAGCTGCCTTCTTGAACCGCTGCAGTCCCTGAGGTGTAGGTACACCCACAGTGCTGTTAGGGAGGGAGTTCATTTTGACCCAGCAACAGTGCAGGAATGGTGAAATGGTCAGGATGGTTGGATGACTTGGAGGGGAACTTCCAGGTGGTGGTGTTCCCATGTGCCTGCTGCCCTTGACCTTCTAGATGGTAGTGTCTTGGGTTTGGAAGGTGCTGTCTAAGGAGCGTTCCTACAGTGTATCTTGTAGATGGGACACACTGCTGCCAATCTGGGTCAGTAGTGGAGGGAGTGAATGTTTCCGGAAGGGGAGTCAATCATGTGGGCAGCTTTGTCCTGATGGTGTCAAGCTCAAGTGTTGTTGGAGCTGCACTCCTCCAGGCAAGTGGAGAGTATTCCTTCACACTCCTGACTTGTGCCTTGCAGATAGTGGACATTGTTTGGGGAGTTAGGAATTGAGTTACTTACTGCAGAATTCATTACCTCTGACCTGCTCTTGTAGCTACAGTATTTATATGACTAGTAAAGTTCAGTTTCTGGATAATGGTAACTCCCAGAATATTGATGGTGGGGGCTTCAACGATGGTAATGCCATTAAATGTCAAGGAGCAATGTTAGATCCTCTCTTGACACGTGTGGTGCGAATGCCACGCCCAAGCCTGGATATTGTCCAGGTCTTGCTGAATTTGGACATGGACTGCTTCATTATCTGAAGAGTTGGCTGGTCAGCGAACATCCCCACTTCTTGACTTTATGATGGAAGGAAGGCCGTTCATGAAGCAGTTGAAGATGGTTGGGCCTCAAGACACTACCCTGAGAAACGATGATTGACCTGCAACCATCTCTTTTGTGCCAGGTATGACTCCAACCAGTGGAGAGTTTTCCCCTGATTCCCATTGACTCCAGTTTTGCTAGGGCTCTTTGATGCCATACTCGGTCAAATTTGCCTTGGTATCAAGGGCAATCATTCTCACCTCACTATTATATACTTCTACACATTAAATAAAGGGTACTGGCTCCTTATCATTGTCCATCACTGTCCATCACTAGACTAACTCTAGTTCTGGGTCAAGTGCCTTCTTACATCACCATGTGGATGGTACTGTACTAATCCCTCATTAATTCTATATGTACCAGATCCTTCTACTATCGATTCATCTTCCACTCCAGTGATTTCAGCACATAATCCAGACCTACCCTCCCAGTGAGGTACTAACTGTTAGAGGTGCACTCTTTTGGATGAAAAATGAAAAATAAAAATGAAAATCGCTTATTGTCACGAGTAGGCTTCAATGAAGTTACTGTGAAAAGCCCCTTGTCACCACATTCCGGCGCCTGTTCGGGGAGGCTGTTACGGGAATCGAACCATGCTGCTGGCCTGCCTTGGTCTGCTTTCAAAGCCAGCGATTTAGCCCAGTGTGCTAAACAGCCCCTTAGTGTGCTAAACAGCCCCTTACTAAGGCTGTTCTCTCCAACCCCATGCCATTATTTTGAAGAAGAACAGGTAAGTTTTCCCAATGTCCCTCATTGTGGGCAGCACGGTGGCACAAGTGGCTAGCAGTGTGGCTTCACAGTGCCAGGGTCCCAGGTTCGATTCCCCGCGGGGTCACTGTCTGTGCGGAGTCTGCACATTCTCCTCGTATCACAGCAGAAACCCCCCAAATATACAAATACATCAGCCACACACTCAAGAAATTTAAAAATGAAGTACCTCCCACTCCTTAATAAGCAATAGATACTGTACTCCGTCACCCTCCCCTACTTCCACGCCCCTGCCCCGCTGACGTTCTAATATTTCACGCAAAAGTCGATGTGGGCAGCATAGTAGCACAGTGGTTAGCAGTGTTGATTCACAGTGCCAGGGTCCAAGGTTCGCTTCCCTGTATACCCCCATCCCATCCCTGGCCCTGACCCCCCTCAACCTGAACCAAAAGAAGAAATATTCAAAACCCTGCCCTGCTCACACCACCTCACCCCCGCAGCTCTTCCGTTTAGTGGTCCTCACACCAGTATGGTGGCCCCTGCACGAGGCCTGAGACTACCCTCAACCCGCCATATTACCCAAACCTGATAAAATAAATAAATAACCTCTATCCCACCCTCCACATCTCCCCAAAGATCAAACCCACCTCAATAAAATGATAAACAGGAAGGAGAATGATAGAGAGAACATAACAAAGATACAGAAATGCACAGCAATCGATCAATGGCATAGAATAACCACATTTCAACAAAGTACAGATTCCCAATCCCATGGTCCAGAACAAAATTGCTCGCATCCTCTGGGGTATCTAAAAAGTTCTCCTGTTTATGAAAAGTCATCCACAAACGGGCCGGATACAACATTCCAAATCTCACACCTTCCTTATGCAGGACCGCCTTGACTTTGTTGAATTCGGCTCAGCGTTTAGCCAGTTCCGTACCTCAATCGAGGTATATTCTGATTAGACTTCCCTCCCAATAACTCTTCTTCACCTGCCTGGCCCATCTCAGAATGTTTTCCTTGTCCAGGAAACGGTGCAGACGCACCATCGCCCTTCGACGTTCATCCGCCTTTGGCTTTCTCCTCAGCGCTTTGTGTGCACAATCAATCTCGAGTGGGGTGGCTGAAAACGTTCTCACCTACCAGCTTCTGCAGCAGCATCTGGCCGACATACTCCAAGGATTGTGAGCCCTCCAACCCCTCCGGCAGACCCACTGTTCGGATATTTTGCCGACGCTTTTGATTCTCCAACTCGTCCACCTTATCACGTACATTTTCGAAGCTGTCGGCCATCAAGGAAGGTCTGCTTCCATGGAGACCAGGTGGTCCTCATGGCCAGCGACGGGCTCCTCCATTTTTTTGCAGCGATGTACCCTGAGTCTCTAGCTCAATTCTCCACTGGCGCTTTAATCGGACCAATGGTCCTTACCAGACCTTCAGAGGATTCCAACCTCTGTTGTTTGAACTGAATAGTTGAAATGTCCACCAACTGAACAGTAAACCATTGGGCCGGAAGTGCCACCTCCGGGCCGGGTGCCAACGTGCCTTCAACCGCACTTTCCAGTGTTCACAGCTGCTTTTTGTTTTACGTTGTTCGTTGTTCTTGGCCGCGTGCATTCTGGACCTCATTCAAAATATTGCCGACATCTTGACCTGTAAGATTCAGGACCTCGGAATCGCGTTTAAAGGTCCGACTGGGATTTATGGGGCAAAAAGATGTTTCCCCGCGTGGTAGCCACCAAGTACACATCCGTCACTGGAAGTAGTTACGGAGTGTCTTTAAGACAAGAGATAGATAGGTTCTTGATTAATAAGGGGATCAGGGCATACGGTGAAAAGGCAGGAGAAGTGCAGACTGGATGAGCCCCTTTCTGCACCATAGAGATTCTATGATTCTTATGGTTTTGAGAAACATACCAGCCATGATCGAATGGTGGAGCAGACTCGATGGGCTGAATAGCCTAATTCTACTCCCATATCTTACAATCTTATGGTCAAGAGTTATCAGGGGCAAACAGAAAAGCAAAGATGAGATGACATCTAGATCAGCCATGACCTTATTGAATTATGGTGCAGGCTCAAAGGGCCAAATGGCCTACTGCTCCTACGTGTGATGTTCCTTTGTTCCTATCACTGCCCTCTGCGATTTCAAGGTCACTTAACTTTTACACTGACATAATACCATAAGAACATAAGAACTAGGAGCAGGAGTAGGCCATCTGGCCCCTCGAGCCTGCTCCGCCATTCAATGAGATCATGGCTGATCTTTTGTGAACTCAGCTCCACTTTCCGGCCCGAACACTATAATCCTTAATCCCTTTATTCTTTAAAAAACTATCTATCTTTGTCTTAAAAACATTTAATGAAGGAGCCTCTATGCTTCACTGGGCAAGGAATTCCACAGATTCACAATCCTTTGGGTGACGAAGTTCCTCCTAAACTCAGTCCTAAATTAACTTCCCCTTATATTGAGGCTATGCCCCCTAGTTCTGCTTTCACCCACCAGTGGAAACAACCTGCCCGCATCTATCCTATCTATTCTCTTCATAATTTTATATGATCCCCCCTCATCCTTCTAAATTCCAACGAGTACAGTCCCAGCTACTCAACCTCTCCTCGTAATCCAACCCCTTCAGTACTGGGATTAACCGAGTGAATCTCCTCTGCACACCCTCCAGTGCCAGTACTTCCTTTCTCAGATAAGGAGACCAAAACTGAACACAATACTCCAGGTGTGGCCTCACTAACAGCTTATACAATTGCAGCATAACCTCCCTAGTCTTAAACTCCATCCCTCTAGCAATGAAGGACAAAACTCCATTTGCCTTCTTAATCACCTGTTGCACGTGTAAACCAACTTTTTGCGACTCATTCACTAACACACCCAGGTCTCTCTGCACAGCAGCGTGTTTTAATATTCATCATTTAAATAATATTCCCTTTTTCTGTTATTCCTCCCAAAATGGATAACCTCACATTTGTCAACATTGTATTCCATCTGCCAGACCCTCGCCCATTCACTTAACCTATCCAAATCCCTCTGCAGACTTTCGGTATCCTCTGCACTTTTTGCTTTACCACTCATCTTAGTGTCGTCTGCAAACTTGGACACATTGAACTTGGTCCCCAACTCAAAATCATCTATGTAAATTGTGAACAATTGTGGGCCCAACACTGATCACTGAGGGACACCACTAGCTACCGATTGCCAACCAGAGAAACACCCATTAATCCCCACTCTTTGCTTTCTATTAATCAACCAATCATCTATCCATGCTTTACCCTTAATGCCATGCACCTTTATCTTATGCAGCAACCTTTTGTGTGGCACCTTGTCAAAAGCTTTCTAAAAATCCAGATATACCTCATCCATTGGCTCCCTGCTATCTACCGCACTGGTAATGTCCTCACAAAATTCCACTAAATTAGTTAGGCACGACCTGCCCTTTATGAACCCATGCTGCGTCTGCCCAATTGGACAATTTCCATCCAGATGCCTCGCTATTTCTTCCTTGATAATAGATTACAGCATCTTCCCAACTGCCGAAGTTAAGCTAGCTGGCCTATAATTACCCACTTTCTGCCTACCTCCTTTTTAAAACAGTGGTGTCATGTTTGCTGATTTCCAGTCCGCCGGGACCACACCAGAGTCTAGCGAATTTTGGTAAATTATCACTAGTGCATTTGCAATTTCCCTAGCCATCTCTTTTAGCACTCTGGGATGCATTGCATCAGAGCCAGGAGACTTGTCTACCTTTAGCCCCATTAGCTTGCCCATCACTACCTCCTTAGTGATAACAATCATCTCAAGGTTCTCACCTGTCATAGCCTCATTTCTATCAGTCACTGGCATGTTATTTGTGTCTTCCACTATGAAGACCGACCCAAAAAACCTGTTCAGTTCCTCAGCCATTTCCTCATCTCCCATTATTAAATCTCCCTTCTTATCCTCTAAAGGACCAATATTTACCTTAGCCACTCTTTTTTGTTATATATATTGGTAGAAACGTTTACTATCTGTTTTTTATATTCTGAGCAAGTTTACTCTCATAATCTATCTTGTTCTTCTTTATAGCTTTTTTTAGTAGCTTCCTGTTGCCCCCTAAAGATTATCCAGTCCACTAGTTTCCCATTAATCTTTGCCACTTTGCATGCTTTTTCCTTCAATTTGACACTCTCCCTTATTTCCTTAGATATCCACGGTCGATTTTCCCTCTTTCTATCGTCCTTTCATTTTGTTGGTCTAAACCTTTGCTGAGCACTGTGAAAAATCGCTTAAAAGGTTCTCCACTGTTCCTCAACTGTTTCACAATAAATTCTTTGTTCCCAGTCTACCTTACTCTTCTCTCATTCCATTGTAATCTCCTTTGTTTAAGCACAAAACACTAGTGTTTGATTTTACCTTCTCACCCTCCATCTGTATTTTAAATTCCACCATATTGTGATCGCTCATTCCAAGAGGATTCCTAACTATGAGATCATTAATCAATCCTGTCTCATTACACAGGACCAGATCTAGGACTGTTGTTCCCTCGTAGGTTCCATTACATACTGTTCTAGGAAACTATCGCGGATACATTCTATAAACTCCTCCTCAAGGGTGCCTTGACCAATCTGGTTAAACCAATCGACATGTAGATTAAAATCCCCCATGATAATTGCTGTACCATTTCTACATGCATCTGTTATTTCTTTGTTTATTGCCTGCCCCACCATAATGTTACTATTTGGTGGCCTATAGACTACTCCTATCAGTGACTTTTTCGCCTTACTATTCCTGATTTCCCCCCAAATGGATTCAACTTTATCCCCGATTGCACCGACGTCATCCCTTATTATTGCCCGGATGTCATCCTTAAATAACAGAGCTACACCACCTCCCTTACCATCCACTCTGTCCTTCCGTATAGTTTGATACTTTTGGGTATTTAACTCCCAGTCATGACCATCCTTTAACCTTGTTTCAGTAATGGCCACTGACACTTATCCCACTGATCAACACAGTAATACAGCAGCAATGGAGCCAGTAAGCACTCTCAAAAACCACATGCTGTACCATAGGGTCAGCTGCGAATTTGGTGATCGAACGGAAAGGGTCCAATTAACACTTACCTGCGTCATCACCCATGTCTGCTGCTCAGTGTTCTGGTGATGCAACGCTGATTCCAGGAAGTCCAACTTCTGTAAAACAGGAAAAGTTCACAGTGCGAGAATGTTCAATAAAGACCATTCAATAAATATGATCGTCAGCAATAAATACACTTCTGGAGAACTTTCTTTACCCAATAAGTAGTTAGACTGTGAAACTCCTTACCATGGGGAGGAATTGAGATATTGCAAAGATGCATTTTTAGGGAAGCTGGATGAGGGAGAAAGGAGTAGGTTATATTGATATTTATTATGGGCCAGGGTTTAGAGAACACCAAAGTATACCATGGACTTCATCTGACCCACAACGTTTAATAGATTTTGGTTATGGGGAGCACAAGGGCCCACTTTACAGGTGTGATGCAGAGAACTTAAAGTATTTTTAAACAAAAACAATGTTTATTCTATGAATCCAGTTAACATTTTATCAACACAAAGTAACACAGTTCATCAACTGCCAACCCTGACAATCCCCCAAAAGATACAGTACCTATAGATAACCCTTAATAACTTCCCAAACAATATCCATAAATTAAACCCTTTTTAAATAAAGACAGCAGGTTTAAATTCTCTACAGAAACAGGTATTACTTTGAAATTATCAAGTGATTTGGAGACTTCTTTCGATTGCAGAGAGAGAGAGATCATAACATCTTCTTGCTGTGAATGAAGCTCTCCAACTCTGAAAACAAAACTAAACACACTGCAGCTGCCAGCTCAAACCGAAAGTAAAAGGCAGAAAGACAGCCCATACACTGACATCACTGTAGCTATTTGATAAACACCCATTTCTTAAAGGAACATCCACCTGACAATTCCCCCCAAGAAAAAAAATAAACCATCAACTTCCAAGATGGTTTTCCTTTAAGAAATACTGACAGTAAAATACTTTTTCTTTTCACAAAACAAAATGCGCAAACAGGTATAATAACATAGTCCATTTTAGTTCTTCTTCCTCCAACTGGAATCCTTCTTGATGGACAGTCTCTTTGGACAAGAAGGTCTCTGCACAATCCATCCATTTCTCTATACCTCGACATTTTTCTTTAAGGTCAGATACGTTAGTTCGATCACAGAGCCCCTTGTAATTCTCCAACACAGGAGCATTCAGGCAGTCAAATGCCTGTTGATATTCCACTGTCCACTTAAATTTACTACGCTTCTTTAGCAAGTCCGTCAGTGGAGCAACCATACTGCTAAAGTTCGGCACAAACTTTCCGGTAAAATCCACTCACGCCAAGAAATCGCATTATTTCCTTTTGTGTCGAGGGTATTGGAAACTCCCCAAAACTTTTGTTTTCACATCCCGTGGGACCGTTCGACCCTGTCCGATTGTATGGCCAAGGAAAGTGACTTGGGCCTTTCCAAATTCACTTTTGGCTAGGTTTACCACCAAACCCGCCTCGTGAAGTCGATCGAATAACTCCATCAGATGCTTTAAATGTTCTTTCGATGTCTGACTGAAAATTACCAGATCGTCGATGTATACCGCACAAGTAGGAGATCCGGAAATAACTTTGTTAGTAACCGTTGAAATGTGGCTGGGGCGTTTTTCATGTCAAATGGCATAACTATGAATTGGTATAGACCATCTGGAGTCACAAAAGCTGAAATCTCCTTCGCCCTTTCGGACAAAGGTACCTGCCAGTAACCTTTAAGTAAATCCAGTTTGGAAATAAAAGCTGATTGTCCCACTTTCTCAATGCAATCCTCCAAAAGTGGGATAGGATGAGTCCGATCTTGTAACTGCGTTAACCTTCCTATAGTCCACCCACAACCGTTGGGTACCGTCCGTTTTCGGTAGCATCACTATGGGTGAGCTCGATTGGCTGCAACTCACTTCAATTATGCCATTTTTAAGCATACTTTTAATTTCTTTGTTATCCTGTGCCAATGTTAAAGGGTTAAGTCTAAATGGATGTTGTTTAATTGGAACAGCATTTCCCACATCTATATCATGTACAGCCATTTTAGTACTTCCCAACTTATGTCCACAAACTTGCCCATGTGATGTCAATAACTCTTTCAGGTCAGTTTGTGTTTCCTCTGGAAGGTAACTCAACAATTTATCCCAATTTTTAAGAACGTCCTCGTTTTCCAATTTAATTTCAGGGATGTCAAATTCAAAGTCATCTGGATTCGGATCATCACTTTGAGTTAGAATAATTAAAACCTCCTCCTTTTGCTCTCCTTCCTTCTCAAAGTACCTTTGAAGCATATTCACATGACACACTCAGTGAGCCTTCCTTCTATGTGACGTTCTTACCACATAATTCACCTCACTTAATTTCCTTTCAATCTGATAAGGTCCACAGAACCTTGCTTTTAAAGGTTCACCTACCACTGCGACCAATACTAAAACTTTATCCCCACTGGCAACACTACAAACGTTTGCTTTCTTGTCTGCTACCTGTTTCATCACATGTTGTGCAAATATTTAAATGTTGTCGAGCCAATTTCCCTGCTCTATTTAATCGTTCCCTAAAATTTGACACGTAATCCAATAATGTAAGTTCCGACTGCTCACTCACCAATTTTTCCTTAATCAATTCAAGTGATCCACTTACCTCATGACCAGCATGGGTTGGTACCTGGGACTTCGATGTTGTGGCCATTTCGGAGACATGGCTAGAGCAGGGACAGGAATGGTTATTGCAGGTGCCGGGGTTTAGGTATTTCAGTAAGCTCAGGGAAGGTGGAAAAAGAGGGGGAGGGGTGGCATTGTTAGTCAAGGACAGTATTACGGTGGCAGAAAGGACGTTTGATGAGGACTCGTCTACTGAGGTAGTATAGGCCAGGGTTAGAAACAGGAAAGGAGAGGTCACCCTGTTGGGAGTTTTCTATAAGCCTCCGAAACGTTCCAGAGATGTACAGGAAAGGATTGCAAAGATGATTCTGGATAGGAGCGAAAGTAACAGGGTAGTTGTTATAGAGGACTTTAACTTCCCAAATATTGACTGGAAACACTATAGATCAAGTACTTTAGATGGGTCCATTTTTGTCCAATGTGAGCAGGAGGGTTTCCGGACACAGTATGTAGATAGGCCAACAGGAGGCGAGGCCATGTTGGATTTGGTACTAGGTAATGAACCAGGACAGGTGCTAGATTTGGAGATAGGTGAGCACTTTGGGGATAGTGACCACAATTCAGTTACATTTACTTTAGCGATGGAAAGGGATAGGTATATACCACATGGCAAGAGATATAGCTGGGGGAAAGGCAATTATGATGCGATGGGGCAAGACTTAGGATGCATAGGATGGGGAAGGAAACTGAAGGGGATGGGCACAATTGAAATGTGGAGCTCGTTCAAGGAACAGCTACTGTGTGTCCTTGATAAGTATGTACCTACATAGAACATAGAACGATACAGCGCAGTACAGGCCCTTCGGCCCACGATGTTGCACCGACATGGGAAGTCAAAAACTAAAGGCCATCTAACCTACACTATGCCATTATCATCCATATGCTTATCCAATAAACTTTTAAATGCCCTCAATGTTGGCGACTGCACTACTGTTGCAGGTAGGGCATTCCACGGCCTCACCACTCTTTGCGTACAAAACCTACCTCTGACATCTGTCCTATATCTATTTCCCCTCAATTTAAAGCTATGTCCCCTCGTGCTAGCCATCACCATCCGAGGAAAAAGGCTCTCACTGTCCACCCTATCTAATCCTCTGCTCATCTTGTATGCCTCTATTAAGTCACCTCTTAACCTTCTTCTCTGTAACGAAAACAGCCTCAAGTCCTCAGCCTTGTCTCATAAGATCTTCCCTCCACACCAGGCAACATCCTAGTAAATCTCCTCTGTACCCTTTCCAATGCTTCCACATCCTTCCTATAATACGGCGACCAGAATTGCGCGCAATACTCCAAATGCGGCCGCACCAGAGTTTTGTACAACTGCAACATGACCTCATGGCTCCGAAACTCAATCCCTCTACCAATAAAACCTAACACGCCGTACGCCTTCTTACAACCCTCTCAACCTGGGTGGCAACTTTCAGAGATCTATGTACATGGACACCGAGATTTCTCTGCTCATCCACACTACCAAGAATCTTACCATTAGCCCAGTACTCTGTCTTCCTGTTATTCCTTCCAAAATGAATCACCTCACACTTTTCTGCATTAAATTCCATTTGCCACCTCTCAGCCCAGCTCTGCAGCTTATCTATGTCCCTCTGTAACTTGTAACATTCTTCCGCACTGTCCACAACTCCACCGACTTTAGTGTCATCTGCAAATTTACTCACCCATCCTTCTACGCCCTCCTCCAGGTCATTTATAAAAATGACAAACAGCAGCGGCCGCAAAACAGATCCTTGTGGTACACCACTAGTAACTAGACTCCAGGCTGAACATTTCCCATCAACCACCACCCTCTGTCTTCTTCCAGCCAGCCAATTTCTGATCTAAACTGCTACATCACCCTGAATCCCATGCCTCTGTATTTTCTGCAATAGCCGACCGTGGGGAACCTTATCAAACACTTTACTGAAATCCATATACACCACATTAACTGCTTTACCCCCATCCACCTGTTTGGCCACCTTCTCAAAGAACTCAATAAGGTTTGTGAGGCACGACCTACCCTTCACAAAACCGTGTTGACTATCTCTAATCAAATTATTCCTTTCCAGATGATTATACATCCTATCTCTTATAAACCTTTCCAAGACTTTGCCCACAACAGAAGTAAGGCTCACTGGTTTATAGTTACCGGGGTTATCTCTACTCCCCTTCTTGAACAAGGGGACAACATTTGCTATCCTCCAGTCTTCTGACACTATTCCTGTAGACAATGATGACATAAAGATCATCATTGATCAAAGGCTCAGCAATCTCCTCCCTAGCTTCCCAGAGAATCCTAGGATAAATCCCATCCGGCCCAGGGGACTTATCTATTTTCACACTTTCCAGAATTGCTAACACCACCTCGTTATCAACCTCAAGCCCTTATAGTCTAGTAGCCTGTATCTCAGTATTCTCCTCGACAACATTGTCCTTTTTCCTGTGTGAATACTGACGAAAAATATTCATTTAGCACCTCTCCTATCTCCTCCGACTCCACGCACAACTTCCCACTGCTGTCCTTGACTGGCCCTACTCTTACCCTAGTCATTCTTTTATTCCTGACATATCTATAGAAAGCTTTAGGGTTATCCTTGATCCTACCTGCCAAAGACTTCTCATGTCCCCTCCCGGCTCTTCTTAGCTCTCTCTTTAGGTCCTTCCTAGATAACTTGTAACTCTCGAGCGCCCTAACTGAACCTTCACGTTTCATCTTTACATAAGCCTCCTTCTTCTTCTTGACAAGTGTTTCAACAACTTTCGTAAATCATGGTTCCCTCGCTCGACCACTTCCTCCCTGCCTGACATGTACATACTTATCAAGGACACGCAGTAGCTGTTCCTTGAACAAGCTCCACATTTCAATTGTGCCCATCCCCTGCAGTTTGCCTCCCCATCCAATGCATCCTAAGTCTTGCCTCATCGCATCATAATTGCCTTTCCCCCAGATATAACTCTTGCCTTGCGGTACATACCTATCCCTTCCCGTCACTAAAGTAAACATAATCGAATTGTGGTCACTATCACCAAAGTGCTAACCTACCTCCAAATCTAACACCTGTCCTGGTTCATTACTCAGTACCAAATCCAATATGGCCTCTCCTCTCATTGGCCTATCTACATACTGTGTCAGGAAACCCTCCTGCACACATTGGACAAAAATGGACCCATGGGTAAAGTACTCGAACTGTAGCATTTCCAGTCAATATTTGGAAAGTTAAAGTTCCCCATAACAACTACCCTGTTACTTTCGCTCCTATCCAGAATCATCTTTGCAATCCTTTCCTGTACATCTCTGGAACTTTTCGGAGGCCTATAGAAAACCCCTAACAGAGTGACGTCGCCTTTCCTGTTTCTAACCTCAGCCCGTACTACCTCAGTAGACGGGTCCTCATCAAACGTCCTTTCTGCCACCGTAATACTGTCTTTGACTAACAATGCCACCCCTGCCCCTCTTTTACCACCTTCCCTGAGCTTACTGAAATATCTAAACCCTGGCACAACCATTCCTGTCCCTGCTCCATCCATGTTGATTTAAATTGTTTTATTCCGAAGCTATCTATAACGTCTTTGAATAACCTTGAGGTAAAATTTGATCCTTGACCGGTTATATTTCTGTGGGTAATCCATAGCCATTACAAAGATTGAAGTAACTCCTCCACAATCTTTCAAGCTGTAATACTGCGCACTGGAATGGCCTCTGGAAACCTAACAGACACACCCATTATAGTCAATAGATTCCCACTTTTCCTTTTAGGAAGCGGTCCTACGCAATCAATTAAGACCCTTGCAAAAGGTTCCTCAAATGCTGGAATGGGTATTACGGCAGCTGGTTTTATCACTGCTTGAGGTTTCCCTATCACTTCACATGTGTGACCTGATCAAAAAAATGTAACTACATCTTTATAATCCAGGCCAATAAAAATGTTTTTGTATTTTAGCTCGCGTTTTCCTTACTCCCAAATGGCCTCCCACTGCTACCTCATGTGCAACTCGCAACATCTCCTTTCTATACCCTACCAGCAATAGTACTTGATGAACATCTGACCACTTCTCACCCGCCTGCATATGTAAAGATCTCCATTTTCTCATCAAGACATCACTTTTACGGTAATAACATTCTGGTATACACTCAGATTCCTCCTCCGTGGAAGCTTTCTGATACATCCGTTTTATTTCTATATCTTTCTGTTGTAACTCAGCCAATCTTCCTGAACTAAAAATATCCGCCGCATCCTCCACCTGTTCTTGTTCTTTTCCAACTATCTGATCAAAAATCATTTCTGATAATTGCACATCAAATTCATCTTCAGTCTTTGATTTCTCCTTGTCTTAACCTGTGACTTTGCGACTTTGTTACTACACAATCCGGAAAAATCCCAGGATATTCGTCCTTCAACGCATCAGTTGTCTGATTTTCTACTGGCTTATCAATCACAGTAGGCATCACTCCCACCTGCGATCCAGCTATATCATTACCCAAGATAAACTGTATTCCTGGACAAGATAGTTTATCTATTACTCCTACCACCACTTCATCACTCTTCACTGGACTTTCCAACCTTACCTTATATAATGGAACGCTACTCTTCTCACCCTGAATTCCACATATTACCACCTTTTCTAGCAATATTCCTCCCAAACTACACACTCCTCATCTCTTACCATCAAAGATTAACTAGGTCCCGTATCTCTTAAAATTGTGACTTCTTTACCTGCTCCTTCTGGTACACATGAGTAAACTTACCCACACAAGTAAATTCTTTAAAGAGATCTGGCATCTTCTTATCAATTACCTCTTGATCAGCCTGTACAATCTTTTGTACCTCCTTCGCTTCGCTTCACTTGGGCTTTCCTTTACCACTTTAACAAACCCCACAGACTTATCCTGTTTTATCACATCAGCCTTCCCAGTGCTTTTTTTCAACTACCAACACTTTGACTTTACATGGCCTTGTTGATTACAGTGAAAACATTTGAAATTTTTCATTTCTCTTCCACCCTCTTGGATTAACTTTTTAATCTGAGGTACACTCTCCTTATTATCTCCCATTAGATCACCTTGACCTCTACCACTTGAGTATTTCTCTTTTCCCCAGTTTCTATCCCTCACAGGTTGAAACTGATGTCGGAAACCATGCTTTGATTCATGAACTAATTCATAATCATCTGCCATTTCTGCTGCGAACCTCGCAGTTTTAACCCTCTGCTCTTCCACATAAATTCTCACTACATCAGGAATTAAATTTTAAAATTCCTCCAAAAGTATAATTTCCCTGAGATTTCGTATGTTTGGTCTATTTTCAAAGCCCTTATCCACATATCAAAATTACTCTATTTTATCCTTTCAAACTCCATGTATGTTTGACCATGTTCTTTCCTTAAATTTCTAAACCTTTGTCTGTGGGCTTCAGGCACTAGTTCGTATGCACCCGATGAGGAGACCATATGTCTCCCCATACGTCCCAGATACCTCCTCTGATAGTGATGCAAACACTTCACTAGCCCTACCTACCAGCTTTGTTTGAATCAGTAATACCAACATGTCCAGTGGCCATTTCATTTGTTTAACCACCTTCGCAAATGAAATGAAAAAGGCTTCTCCGTCCTTCTCATCAAACCTTGGCAATGCTTGGACATATTTAAATAAATCCCCACCAAGCCTTTGACTATGACGCTCTGCCTCTTTATCCTCATCACTATCCTCCAACTGTATGTTTCCCTTTACCTCCTCCAATTTTAACTGACTGTCATGTTTCATGGCCATTTTCTGAAATTCAAACTCTATCTCTTTTTCTTTTTCCGCTCTCTTTTTCCCTTTCCTCTCTCTCTTTTTCTTATTGTTCTGCTAGGGCTATTCTTTATTTCCCCCCTCATTTCATATTCAAGCTGCTTTAATTCTTTTTAATTTCCAGTTGTTTAATCCGTAACTGAATTTTTGCCATTTCTAATGATTTAGACTGTATCTCCGGCAATTTTAAATACTCAGCTACTGCCGTCAGGTAACGCTAACTGCAATGTTTTTGCCAAATCTAAAAGCCTTTTTTTGTCTCTGTTTGTAAGGTACTGCGTGTGACCTTCCCCACCCCCAAAAACTTCCAAGCCTCTGAAAGAGTCATCGTCCACAAAACAGTCCCTATTTAAACTGGAATATCCCACCTGAAAATCAAACACAAATATGCTTATCCCCCACTGTCTTTAATTTCACTAAGCCAACCCAATCACGAAAGATAGACTTTTACCCCACGGGCCCCCAATTTATTATGGGCCAGGGTTTAGAGAACACCAAAGTATACCATGGCGTTCACCTGACCCACAACTTTTAAAAGATTTTGGTTAAGGGGAGCGCAAGGGCCCACTTTACAGGTGTGATGCAACAGAGAACTGAAAGTATTTTTAAACAAAAACAATGTTTATTCTATGAATCCAGTTAACATTTTATAAACACACAGTGAACAGTTTATCAACTACCAACCCTGACAACCCCCAAAAGATACAGTACTCTATAGATAACTTCCCAAACAACATTCATAAGTTAAACCCTCTTTAAATAAATACAGCAGGTTTAAATTCTCTACAGAAACAGGTATTACTTTGATATCATCAAGTGATTTGGAGACATTCTTTAGATTGCAGAGAGAGAGATCATAACATCTTCTTGCTGTGAATGTAGCTCTCCAACTCTGAAAACAAAATTAAACACACTGCAGCTACCAGGTCCACCCATACACTGACATCACTGCAGCTATTTGATAAACACACATTTCTTAAATGTACATCCACCTGACAATATGGTTAGATGAAATAACCTGGGTGGAGCTTTAATGAACACCAGAGAAACCCATGTTCTGAGTGTTAAGGGTTTGAGTTGAGTAAAGACTTTTCAGAGAGCATTTGGTAGGTGATCACATAAGGGGATAATAATGATAACTGGCATAGAAAAGATTAATCTGGAATATTAGTTTTAAAACTGTCACCAGTGACCGGGATCCTTAGGACTGATATCAGGGACTTGTCCCTCACCCACACATGGATCAACACTCAGAGTGAACTCCCAAGTAGGACAGTTGAAGTAAAAATCTTGGAATCATTTCAGAAACAATTGGGTGTAGTAATGCTGGGGAGCGTAGGATCTCAGAGTTAAAATGGGCTGAATGGCCAACCCCATCTGTAAACTGCTGTGTTTCTCTAATGGTTTAAATTCACCAATCGCTCGTAAGGGATTGTGCACACAAGAATCATTTATTGATTCCCGGCAAATGGGCTAACTGTATATATTCTGCTGAGAGCAAAAGTGAAATTAAATTGATTCGCATAACACACTTCCAATCTGGTGATTTCATGCTGCAATTATTTAAAGGCACATTACAATATCCCCCTTTATTAAAAAGCTATTTTCCCTTTCCAAAGAAATATAACTATTAACAATACAATGAAATCAGTGCCATTGACTTGAAGGAGGTCAAATGCAATTTTGGATCAAGGGTGGAGCAATGGTTCTATGGGCTGATTGACATATGCTCTTGACATGCCTTGCATCTCTTGATAATGCCTTCGTTGTCACTTTTCATACCCAGCCAATAGGCTATCTCTCTTGTAATCTTCTCATCTCTTGTCAGTGAAGGGCCTCTTCGACACTGTTTTCTGTGATTCTGTGACCTGATCGTTGCTCATGTATGAGTGAATGACAGCATCTATGCTGTCCACGAGATTGGTGGTGTGTATTGCGTGTTCCTCACTCTTTATTTTGTTGGGTGTTTTTTATTCATTTATGTGATCAGGATGTCACTAGCTCTGCCAGCATTTATTGCCCACCCTTGGAAAGATGGCATTGAGCTGCCTTCTTGAACTCTTCAGTCCATGACGTGTAGCTACATCAACAGTGCTATTAGGGAGGGAATTCTAGGACTTTACCCAGCGACAGTGAAGGAACGGCGATATATTTCCAAGTCAGAGTGGTGAGTGACTTGGAGAGGAACCTCCAGGTGGTGGGGTTCCCAGGTCTCTGCTGCACTTGACTTTGTAGGTGCTAGTGCTCATTGGTTTGGAAGGTGGTGCATAAGAAACCTTGGTGATGTCCTGCAGTGCATCTCGTAGCTGTTATTGTGCGTCAGTGATGGAGCAAGTGAATGTTTGTGGAAGGGGTGCCAATCAAGCGGGCTTCTTTGTCCTGGATGGTGTTGAACTTGTTGAGTGTTGCTGGTGCTACACTCATCCAGGCAAGTGGAGAGTATTCTATTACATACTGACTTGTAGATGGTAGATCGTCTTTGGGGAGTCAGGAGGTGAATTATTTGACACAGGATTCCTGGTCTTTGACCTGCCCTAGTAGCCACAGTATTAATGTGGCTAGTCCAGTTAAGTTTCTGGTCAATGGTAACCTACAGGGCTACGGGCCAAATGCTGCTAAGTGGTTCTGTTTTCAGCAGAGGCAGACACGATCGTCCAAGTTGCCTCTTTCTGTGCCGCAAACTTTCTATAAATCTGTGATTCTATTTTGTTCCCGCAACTCAACATTCCCACCCAATCCCATTCTAAGGGCTTTGAAAGTAGACCAAGGCAGGCCAGCAGCACGGTTCAATTCCCGTACCAGCCTCCCCGAACAGAATATGGCAACTAGGGGCTTTTCACAGTAACTTAATTGAAGCCTACTTGTGATAATAAGCGATTTTCATTTTTCATTTTCTAATTCCACACTTTTGTTCAGAGGTGGCAGGTTCCAGTGATGGCAATGGAAACAGATGCCGCCTCCACTCCACAATCACACAGTGGTCAGCCGAATAATTAAACAGAGAGGTGGGGGCCTTCCAATTAAATATTGGAGATGAGCAAAGAGCACCGTTGACACTGTCAGCTAACTCCATGGCCACAACATATAAAGAGTGGCTGGCCCTGCAATGCACTGCTTCCACCTCTGAATCACTTGTCTGAACAACACTGCATAAAAGCCCATTCACCCGACCGCCAGTAAAGAAGACCCAAGGAGCTGAACTGGAACCTACTCTAACTGTGGCAGAGGGAGAACAACAGGTTGCCTGATGATTTGGCGATGTCTCCCTGCAGGTTTTCCCCGGGCTGTAAGGGCAAGGCAGAAAGTCCTCTTCTCAAAGATCAGGAAGAAGAGACTAACCTGCCTGACCAAGTAAGAAACCTTGAGAGAGATTGTCAAGGAGGTAATCAGATGTGGGGGTCACTCCCCACAAACACCCCCTCCAGAATCAGTATACAGTGCAAACCCAATTTCCTCTTCCTCTATATGGAAAGGGGAGGCAGTGCAACTGGTGGGAAGGGGAACATATAGTTGGTGTCAAGGTGGTGAGGCAGCGACATATCCTTCCAGAGGCAACATTACGTCTCCGAAACAGGCACCCATCTGTGTTTGCTGACCCCCTCTAGGTTCCTGGTGAGTGGATGCATGGGGTAGGCCTTTGTAAGCCTCCATCATGAACTAAAGAGCTCCCACTTGCGTAAATGTTGTGTTACTCCCCATGGGGAAGCTAACAGCGTTAACCTTCTGCTTCCAGGAGAAACAGGCAGACGGTAATAAAGAGAGGGCCAAGAATGGTGCAGGCTTTCTAAACCTTTGTCTCAGGCTGGCCGAGCAATTTAGCTGATGCCAAAACAGGAGTATCAGCCTGAGCGTGAGGGGCACAAGGGTCATCTGGGTGACACACGAGTGTCCACCGCTGGACATGGGGAGCTCCAGATCAGGCACAGCTGGGGTGAGGAGACGTGAAGCCCTCACTCCCTTATACAGCTCTCAATAATCGCAAAGGATGTGCAACTGAGGAGAGCGGGGGACAGCTGTCCAACTCGGAGAAAGAGGAGAGATTCTCAGAAGGTGCACCATCATATAATTTCCAACACCATCCACCGACGTAGATGCTCTCAGGTTGGTGGGTATCCATTCACAATTAGGTCCTGGGGGGTCACAGTTGATGAAATAAGCACATATGTCCCAGAGTAGTTCACAGAGGATCTGAAAACAAAGACCATTGACAGTCAAAGAACAGGTGAGTGGCAAGCTCCAGGCTGGTGGCACATCTCTGGAGTTCGTTGGGAACACAGAAACAGACAACCTCCAGAAGAGCTTCTAGTGGAGGAGCCCATCCAGGCCATCGGTGCTGAAGGAAAAGGGACCTGTTTGTTCAGGCCTAAGCAAGCTAACCTGCTGGGCATCTCCCCTGAACCTGAATCCCTCATGCCGGCCTAAAGATTGCAGCTGGGCAGCAAGTGGCCTTCACCTGGCTATCACTTAAGGATCTTGATTGGGATGGGGCGGGGGGGGGGGGGGGGGGGGGGGGGGGCACCTGAGGTCTTTCCCACCATCTGCAAAATCATTGCCAAGTCATGGACAGGCAGGCGGGCAGCAAGAAGGATACTGGCAGAACTTTACTGCAAACCTGCTAGCGGGGTACTGTAAAATTCTGCTGACGTCCCAACTCTGGGACCATCTCTGTAACTCTCAGCATTTTGTCCAATACTTCATAGAATCCTTAGTGAGGAAGGAGGCCATTCGGCTCATCAAGTTTGCACCAGCCCTCCAAAAGAGCACTCTACCTCGGCCCACTCCCCCTTCCTATCCCCATAATCCCACCTAACCTTCGGCATGAAGGGGCAATTTAGCATGGCCAATCCACCTAACCTCACATCTTTGAACCATGGGAGGAAACCAGAGCACCCGGAGGAAACCCACGCAGACACAGGGAGGATGTGCAAACTCCACACGGACCGTTGCCCCAGGCTGGAATCGAACCCGGTTCCATGGCGCTGTTAACCACTGTGCCACCGTACTTCTCTGTCCTTTCTGTAATATGGAGAACAGAATTGTGAACAATTCTCTAATTGTGGCCGGTCAAGGGTGTTTCTACATATTTAATCCAGCTCCATCACTTTTGCATTCTATAATTCCTAGAAACAAGTTTGTGTTTTTTTTTGCATTTTGACTTTAAATGAAAATGAAATGAAAATCGCTTATTGTCGCAAGGAGGCTTCAAATTAAGTTACTGTGAAAAGCCCCTAGTCGCCACATTCCGGCGCCTGTTCAGGGAGGCTGATACGGGAAATGAACCGTGCTGCTGGCCCGCTTGGTCTGCTTTAAAAGCCAGCGATTTAGCCCAATGAGCTAAATCAGCCCCTATTTCGGTATTTATGTAAATTTTGATGATGTAGCCACAGTATTTGAGAGATGAGTCCATTTGAATTGCTAGTCAATGATGATATCCAGGATGTTGATGGCTGAAGATTCAGTTTTGGCAGTGTTATTGAAAGAATGGTGAGGTGTTTAGTCTCTTGGTCATTGCCTGGAACTTTGTGTGATAATGTGGGAATTTCAGATATATTGGGCTGGATTCTCCGGTCTGCCAGCTGTGTGTTTCTCAGCCGCGTGCCGTTCGCTGGCGGCGGGATTACAGCTTCCCGCTGATTGTCACGGGATTTCCCATTATAATCACCCCTGCCCCCGCGAAAACCGCTGGCGGAGCTGAGCTGCCAATGGGAAGACTGAATCACAACAACTGGAGAACTCTGGTCATTGTATTTTGTGCAGTAAGGATTAAAAGCTTGGGTTAATGTGTGCATGGCTTCTGCAGTAGTGTTTTTTAAAATCCTGTTTTGCAAGAGGTGTAATTATAGCATTGTAAAAGTTGGACGAATGGAGTTTTGTTTATAGAAAGAGGGTACCCTGAGGAGTAGATAATTAGAGACATTGGACGGGTTTCTCCGTCCCACCGCACCAGATTACTGGTTCAGAACACCGTCGGGAGTCTCCGTTTCCCCGGCTGGTCAATGGGTTTCCCATTGTGGGGAAGCCCCACGCCATCGGGAAACCTGTAGACTGCCGGCAAAACGGAGTATCCCAACAGCGGAGAATTCTGCCCATTGTCTTCAGCTTAGTCAGACGATGTAGTTAATGGGAGCAGCCAGGGACCAAAGCATTTTCTGGAGATTCAGTTCAGTATTGGATCTGCCTGTGAACAGACGAGCTTCTTTTGCCTGTGAACAGAACAGAGGTTTCTGAAAAGGCAAGAATTTGCAAGTTGTTTCCTGGACGATCTCTCTCTCTCAGAGTGGTTTATCCAAAACCTTTTTTTACAGCAAGTAGTCCTGGGTTGCTAACTGCATTTAAAAGAGAATTGTGACCCGAGATGGATTTGGTTTGAGTGGAGATAAAAGGTAGCAGTTAGGAATTAGTGTTTCACTGTATTGATAAGCATTGTTTAACTGGTAATTGAAAGCTATTTGTCCTTAAGATGTTAAAGTTAGTAATTAAGTTTGTTTTAATACACCATTTCCCTATTTCCTTGTGAAATCTCCCCTGGAGTGAAGTATCCTTTCCTCTGTCCAGTACCTAGCAACTGTTCGGGTCTGTTCCAGGTTCATAATACTTGTGAGCCACTGATGCTATTTGCCACTTATCAGCCCAGGCTTGATAATAATAATCCCTTGGTCCCTTGGACTCTCGGACTTCGCATGCATCCAGGAATTTACAACCAGGAGCCTTACATTTATCACCCACGAGCTCATATTCCCCGGGGTGTTGACTACCTGAACCTCTTACCCAGAATGTTTACAACCCAATAGCAGGCGTTGACCTGGTTTCTCTCTCACGTTGAGGTTTATTTTCCTGGAGATTTACAATCTGTTCTCCCGGGTGTTTATGATATCCCCCCCAAATTTTGTGTTCCACCCTCTTACCTCGCTCTGAACGATCCAACTCTTCTTGGCAAAAGCCTCAACTGGTTCGCAGCGCTTTTCAATGTCCGGCCTCCGTCCTGAACTCGCGGTCATCGGGCTCGTCACTATTGCTCACCCCCCGTCACTATGGGCCGGGGTCATTATCACTCTCACTGAGCGCGCCCCCAGCCCAACTTCCCCCTAACCCAATCCCCTCCCCACCTCCAGCCCAACCCAACCCATCCCCAACCCAACGCCAACCCGATCCCCTCCCCACCTCCAGCCCAACCCTCCCCAACCCGATCCCCTCCCCACCTCCAGCCCAACCCTCCCCTAGCCCAACCAACCCTCCCAACCCCAGCCCGCCTCAACATCACAAGAAAGGCCAGAGCCAACTGCCATCGACAGCCTCGCGCCTCAGTGACAACCGGTCTGATCTCCCTGCACCCGAACCAGATCAGCAAGACGGTGAGTAGCACCCCATAATAATAATCTTTATTACTCACTCCAGCCTCCTGCTCACCCTCAAACTTTGAGAGGGGGCAACTGTCATCCCACCTCCCCTCATACTTTGAGGGGGCGACCATCACCCCATCTTCCCTCATACTTTGAGGGGGCGACTGTCTCCCCACCTTCCCTCATACTTTGAGGGGGCAACTGTCACCCCACCTTCCCTCATACTTTGAGGGGCCGAATGTCACACCACCTCCCCTCATACTTTGAAGGAGCCACGTGTCAGTGACTGGCAGTTTAAGGGTTGCTGGCGATCCTACAGCAATCAATGGCCCTGTCACTGCAGAATTTCCTTCTCCTGATTTTTATTATCATTATTCTTTTGTGGGAAGTGTACAACAAAGGAAAAAAATCTATAATATTATTACAATACATGATATGTATACAACTTGGAAACATTGTGAAAAATAAGGATAAGGAAAAAGTTCAATGGGAAGGATTCACAAACCGAGTCTGTTCGGCTTCCTTCTTCTCCTGATTATATAGATATATACATACTTACATAGAAGATAGGAGGAGGAGGAGGCCTTTTGGCCCTTCGAGCCTGGTCCGCCATTCATTACGATCATGGCTGATCATCCTACTCAATAGCTAATCCTGCTTTCTCCCCATAGCTTTTGATCCCATTCTCCCCAAGAGCTATATCCAGCCGTCTCTTGAATATATTCAAGGTTTTAGCATCAACTACCTCTTGTGGTAATGGATTCCACAGGCCCACCACTCTTTGTGTGAAGAAATGTCTCTTCATCTCAGTCCTAAATGGTCTACCCTGTATCCTCAACAATCCCAACCTAGTCAATCTCTCCTCATATGACAGTCCCGCCATCCCTGGAATCAGTCTGGTAAACATTCGCTGCTCTCCCTCAAGAGCAAGAACATCCTTCCTCAGAGAAGGAGACCAAAACTGCACACAATTCTCCAGGTGTGGCCTCACCAAGGCCCTGTATAATTGCAACAACACATCACTGCTTCTATACTCGAAGCCTCTCGCAATAAAGGTCAACATACCATTAGCCTTCTTTACCGCCTGCTGCATCTACATGCTTACCTTCAGCGAATGGTACACAAGGACAACCAGGTCCCGCTGCACACCCCTCTCCCAATTTACAATCATTCAGGTCGTAATCTGCCTTCCTGTTTTTCCTTCCAAAATGAATAATCTCACACTTATCCAAATTAGACTGCATTTGTTGATTTGCCCACTCGCCCAACCTGTCCAAGTCATGCTGTAGGATCCCTGCATCCCCACCACAATTCACCCTCCCATCTAAATTGGTATCATCTGCAAACTTTGAGATGTTACATTTTGTTCCTTTATCCAAATCATTACTATATATTGTGAATAGCTGGGGTCCCAGCAGCGATCCCTGTGGTACACCTCTGGTTACTGCTTGCCAATTTGAAAAGGACCTATTAATCTCTAGTCTTTGTTTCCTCTCTGCCAACTAGTTTTCTATCCACCTCAATACATTTCCCCAAATCCCATGCGCTATAATTTTACACAATAATCTCTTATACGGGACTTTGTCATACGCCTTCAGAAAGTCCAAATATACCACATCGACTGGCTCCCCCTTGTCAACTGTACTGGTAAAATCTTCAAAGAATTCCAACAGATTTGTCAAGCATGTTTTTCCCTTCATAAATCCATGCTGGCTCTGACTGATCCTGCCACTGCTTTCTAAATGTTCCGCTATAAAGTCATTGATAATGGATTCAAGCATTTTCCCCACTACTGATATTAGGCTTACTAGTCTATAATTCCCTGCTTTCTTTTTACCACCCTTTTTGAATATCGGAGTGGTGTGAGCGCCCTCCAATCTGCAGGGACAGTTCCAGAGTCTATAGAATCCCAGAAGATGACCACCAATGCATCCACTATTTCCAGAGCCACCTCCTTAAACCCTCTAGAATGCAGATTCTCAGGCCCTGGGGATTTAACCGCCTTCAATCCCATCAATTTTCCCAGCACCATTTCTCTACTAATATTGATCTCCCTCAGTTCTTCCCTCTCACTAAACCTTTCATTCCCCAACATTTCTGGTATCTGATTTTTGAAGACAGAACCAAAGTATGTATTCAATTTCTCAGCCATCTCTTTGTCCCCTATTATGCATTCCCCTGTTTCTGTTTGTAGGGGGCCTACATTTCTCTTTACCAAAAACCTTACTCTTCACATATCTATAGAAACTCTTAGTGACAGCCTTTATGTTCACTGTAAGCTTCCTTGCGTACTGTACTTTCCCCTTCTTAATCAATCTCTTCGTCCTTGTTTGCTGAATTCTAAACTGCTCCCAATCCTCAGACCTTATATTTTTCCTGCCCAATCTGTATGCTTCTTCCTTCGATCGGGTACTATTTCTAATTTCCTTTGTAAGCCATGGATTGGCCCTCTTACCCACTTTACTTTTCTGCCAGACAGGAATGTAGTTCCCCCACACGTTCCTTGAATGTTTGCCATTGTCTATCCACTGTCATCCCTTTAAGTAGCTCTCCCCAATCTATCAAGGCCACCTCATGCCTCATATCTTCATAGTTCCCTTTATTAAGATTCAGCACCCTAGTCTCTGAATCAACTACTTCACTCTCCAATTCTATCATGTTATGGTCGCTCATCCCCAAGGAGTCTCGTACAGACAGATTGGCAATGATTCCCTTCTCATTACACAGTACCCAGTCTAAGGTGGCCTACTCTCTAGTTGGTTCCTCCACATATTGGTCAAGAAAGCCATCCCGTATACACTCCAGGAATTCCTCATCCAGGCATTGTGGCTAATTTGATTTGCCCAATCTATGTGAAGATTAAAATCACTCATGATCACCGATATTCCCTTATTACATACATCTCTAATTTTGTGTTTAATGCCATTCTCAACCTAACCACTGCAATTTGGAGGTCTATATATGACACCCACTAATGTTTTTTGCCCCTTGGTATTTTTCAATTCTACCCATACAGATTCCACATTATCAGAGTTAATATCCTTTCTCACTACTGTGTTAATTTCCTCTTTACCCAACAGTGCCACTCTACCACATTTTCTTTTATGCCTGTCCTTCCTAAATACTGAAAACCCTGGGATATTCAGTTCCCATCCCTGGTCACCCTGCAGCCAAGTCTCCGTAATCCCAATTATTTCATACCCATTTATATCTATCTACGCAATTAGTTCATCCACTTTATTGCAAATGCTCTGAGCATTAAGGCACAGAGCGTTTATGTTTGTCTTTTTGGTTGACCTTCTTAAACCACGAAGAGGAGACTCAGAAGTTTTTACAGTCCTCTATGAATCTTCATGAACTTGAGAATTTGTCATAGTATCATTGAAAATACGTTCATGTAGTTGTAGATCTGGAAAGGTGTTATTGTATTGTTTGAGTTTTAGTAGTGCTTGCCAATTGTGTCGAACTATTGCTCCTTCAGCTGTCTGAACGATATAAGAACGTGGTGCTGCTTATTTAATAACTTTTACAGAATCTGACCAACCTACATCAGGAACTTTGATCCTGGATCGTATCATCTGGAATCAGAGAATTTGCATGTTGATCATAATACATTCTCTGTTGTTCTCGCTGAAGTTTCATCTTGTATATCATGGGCAGATGATCTGGATTGGGTGGAGACATAGATGGTAGAGTAGTTCTCACATCCCTGTTCATTAACATCTGTGCAGGTGATAGACCGGTTCAAAGCAGAGTTGCTCCAAAGGCAGAATTCTCTGATAATGGGGCTATGTCCCCACTCCTGCGTGAATACGGGCGCGAATCACTCTGGACTTTCCTGGAGAAAGTCCAGAGTGATTCTCCGTTTTGCAGGGGGCCAGCAGGGCCCCGGAGTAGTCTACGCAGCTCCGGCTGCCAATAGAGGCCCTGCACTTCCAGCTGTGGTTCTGCGCATGTGCGCGGCGGCCGCCTGTGCCAGCGGACCTGTGCAACATGGCTGACCCACACAGCGGGCCTGCCACAACAATGTAGCCCCTCCCCCAGATCGCCTAAGCCCGCCGATCAGTGGCCCCCCCCGATCGCAAGCCTAGCCATCCTGGAGGCCCTTCCCCGTGACGGATCCCCCCGCCTCCCAGCAGGACGGCTGCGGACAGAGCCACTCCGAGTGCCCGCCGGATAGAACCATGAGTGAGCCACGCTGGTGGGAACTTGGCCAGTTAAGAAGTTGTTTGATAATTTGAACTCCTTTTGCCACTTTACCATTTGATTGAGGGTAGTGTGACTCGAAGTGATGTGATGGAACACATGTCTGGCATAAGTTTCCTTACTCGCTTTAATAATAGATCTAGATGTGAGAGCTGATAACTTCCGGATAATTCAAATAGTAGTCTATTATAAGGACATAATCACAACCATTGCAGTGAAACAAATCAATCCTAACTTTTGCCCATGGATATGTTTCCAATGCATGTTGTAGTTTTTCCTTGCATTATGCAGGTTGAAATTTCTGACATGTTTCGCATCCAAGTATCATATCAATTATGTCTCGATTGATACCCGGCCAATACAAAATCACAGAATTTATAGTGCAGAAGGAGGCCATTCGGCTATCGAGTCTGCACCAGCCCTTGGAAAGAGCACCCTATCTAACACCACACCTCCACCCTATCCCCAAACTTATCCCCTATCCCCATAACCCCACCTTACCTTACCTTTTTTGGAGATTAAGGGTAATTTAGTGTAGCCAATCCACCTACCCCTGCACATCTTTCGAAGATGTGAGGAAACCGGAGCACCCAGAGGAAACCCACACAGACACGGGGAGAACGTGCAGACTCCACATAGACAGTGACCCAAGCAGGAATCGAACCTGGGACCCTGGTGCTGTGAAGCCATTGTGCTAACCACTATGCTACCATGCTACTCAGCTTCTCTTGCATTTTTCAATGCCAAGGTGACCTTCATGTATCTGATTAAGAATCATGGGTCAAAGAGACACTGGTATAACTATCCGATCAAGTCGAAGTAACAGTCCATCCACAACTGTCAAGTGTAGCCACCTGGGTTGGCCACTTCCCCACACAAAGTGGAAGAACGCAAAGGTTGCAGGGAAAACTGGACAATTATGAAGAGACAAGCAGTTTGCAGAAGTTCATGTGTATTCTGGCTGCAAAGAAAGCAGACAGCACCAAAATCAGCATTTTGCATATTAATGAAGCGATCCCCGGGAACAATGGATACAACGATTAGCTACAATTGGGACATTATATGGCAGGTCAACCTTCCCGGCGCCAACGAGGTCTGAAACAAAAGGAAACAGACCAGTTAGGAAGAACCGCCCCACGATCGAGGGACAGCCTCATTATTGGGGGATTCATACCAATCGATTGGGATGAGACCCAATCGATTGAGAGTAGGATAGGGGTCCGGCCAAAAGGGCGCGAATCCCCTGGGACCTATAAAAGTCAGGTCCCAAGTTTAGCTCCCTCTCTTAGCCAGCCCTCCCAGCAGAACACCTTTGCAGCAGCTCTCTAAGAACTTGACCGTGAGAAGGAGAGGCCTGGCCAACAGCTACACCGACAAGTAAGTGTCAACCAGCGCACGCTACAAGAATAGACACTCCTGACCCCTTAGCCCATACCAACTGGGAAGCCTGCAGTCTCAGGACAGAACACAAGGCCATTGTTCCCTGATCCAGTGGGTTCCCTTATCGAAGATAAGTATTGGCTCATGGTGGTAGGAATAGTTTAGTTCGCTAGTATTAATTGCATGAGTATCGATTTACTGTGTAAATAATAAATGTGTTTGATTGAACCTTACTAACTGGTGTATTGAGTCATTGATCTGAACTTGAACTTGAACCTTGTGGCGGTATAAGGATACCTGGCGACTCTAGAGCTAAGGAATAAAACAGAACCAATTGAGTGTAAAGCACACTCACCAGAACGAGCAACACAAGTCTTCTTGAATATTCCTGAACTTGGAACAATGCCCATTTAGCCAAACATTGTTGGGATGGTCTATGATTTTTTGAAGCATTAAATCCTTCTTGGTTTCTTCACGGATGAGGTTCAGTTTCACATCTGAAGCAGGAATAGTTTCAGCACATAGCTGTACTTGAGCTTCTACATGCTGTATAAATTCAAAAGGTTCTCCTTGAATGTGACAAAGCATCTACAATTATCATGCCCTTGCATGAAGCATAGATGAGGTTGAAGTCGTATCTCCTAAGATTCATCAAGATCCTCTGTAATCTCAGAGTCATATCATTGAGATATTTTTGTATAAAATGTACAAATGGTCTGTGATCAGTTTCAACAGTAAAGGTAGGAAATCCATAAACATAATCATGAAACTTTAAAACACCAGTAAATAAAGGCATTCTTTCTCAATTTGACGATACCATTGTTGGGTCGGCGTCATCGCTCTGGAAGCGTATGCAACAGGTAACCATGACGAGTTTCTGTCCTTTTGTAACAGAACTGCTCCTATTCCATCCTGACTCGCATCAGTCGAAATTTCTGTCTCTGTTCGGATCGAAGAACGAAAGAAGAGGGGCAGTCATCAGTTGAGACTTTAAATCGAGCCATTCCTTTTGATGATTGTCGGTCCAATCAAATGTGGTAGACTTCTTTTTGAGATTTCTGAGAGAAGTAGTTCTGTACGATAAGTTGGGAATGAATTTACCTAGGAAATTCACCACACCTAAGAATCGTAAAACAGCCGCCTTGTCCTCTGGAACCTTCATTCGTTGTACAGCAATCTTGTCATTGTCAGGTCGCGCGCCATGTTCCGAAATCTGGGGCGGGATTCTCCTCCGCCGTGATTCTCCGTTTTGCCGGCGCCCGAGGGTTTCCCCATGGCGTGGGGCTGCCCCACAATGGGAAACCCCATTGACCGGCCGGCGTAACGGAGAATCCCGCCGGCGGGTCCAGGCAGCAAACTGGCGCGCCGGGGCGGAGAATCTAGACCCTGGCCTACAAGGAACTTCAAAGTTGAAATACCAAAACTGCATTTGGTCTATTCAGTTTCAAACCAAACTCTTTGAAATACCTGGAATAACCTTGAGATGTGTTTTTCTCTTGTAGATGACAAAATGATTATATCATCCACATATACACAAACACCTTCAATCCCCTCAATCATCTGTTCCATCACACGATGGAAAATCTCAGAAACTGAGATGATCTCAAATGGCATCCTGTTAAAACAGAACCTACCAAAAGGCGTGTTGAAAGTACATAACTTTCTACTAGATTCATCTAGTTGCATCTGCCAGAATCTTCTTGAGGCATCCAATGTGGAAAAGATTTGTGCGTTAGCCATTTCGCTGGTGATTTCCTCTCTCTTGGGAATGGGATAGTGCTCCCTCTTAATATTCTTGTTAAGATCTTTGGGGTCTATGTATATCCTCAGATTACCAGAAGGCAATCCAAAGACTTGCATGTTAGGTGGCCATGCTAAATTGCCCTTAGTGTCCAAAAAGGTTAGGAGGGGTTATTGGGTTACAGGGATAGGGTGGAAGTGAGGGCTTAAGTGGGTCGGTGCAGATTCGATAGGCCGAATGGCCTCTTTCTGCACTGTATGTTCTATGTTGTTCTAAGGTTTCTTCACACAAACCATAGAGCTGACCCAGTCAGTCACTTCTGTGATTCTTGATATAATGCCTTGATGTTATAATTTCGCCAGTTCAAGTTTCAACCTCTATCAAAGTGGTGGAGGAACTCTTCTTGGCGCGTGGACCACAGGTTTGGCATCCGATCGTAACAGAATTTTGTAACTGTAGGGAAGAATACCCATGCATTCGAAGACGTCCGGAAAACATTCCAGAATCCCTTGAATGTCGTCTTGAATAATTGATTGAGATGAATTCACACTATAAATCGTCTGAATTAGGTGTAAATCCTTGCAGGCTTGCAGGCTAAGTGAAGACATGTTTGAATCAACAATCTCAAATCTTAGAGAAATCGCTATATCATTATTGGAAACTAACAAGTAGCAAGATCCCATTGATGTGATTACATTGCCACTGTAGTCGCGCAGTTGACAAGCTGATTGATTGATTTTCAGAGTTTGTTTTAGCTTTGTGAAGTCGAGCTTAGTAAGCAAATTGGCAGAAGCACCAGTATCCAGCTTAAAGTTGATTGGGTAATCATTGACTTGCAATACTGTGTTTCATTCCATATCAGTGTTGATGGAGTGGACTATCTTGACAGATGACGATACTTCTGTGGTTCTATCATACTTCTCAATGATACCAACAAAAAACAAGTCTTCCAAAGAATAAGCATCTGTATCATTGGAAAAATTTTCTTCAAAACCTTCTTCCTTGGAATCTATACTTCTAACATTAATCTGTCTTGACTTTGACTTTGCAGATTTAAATGCGATCTGCACTGAGCACGAAGTAGTTTTGTTTGCCACATTGTGAACGCAGCTTTCCTCGAGTAGGGCACTTTTTTTGATAGTGGGCGGTTCCACACCTTTCATACGTCATAACGTACGCATCATCACGCGCCAAACCTTTGTGCATGCGAAGATCACTTTTTGTCTGTATCACATCTTCTAACGAAGTGCGCATGTGTAGGGTTAGAACGCGCATGCGCAAGATGGCTGCCGTCCGAAATTTGCATTTTCTTCATCTGCGACACTGCCTTAACACATTTAACCTCGAGGTTCGTTCTCGCGCCCTTTTCACAGAGAAAAAATTCATTAAACTTAGTTTTCGATAACTGATGTAAATGCCACATTTCAATTGCATTTTCAAGCGTTTGATCCTTCTGTCTCAGCAAGCGTTCCTTAAACTTTTCATCAATTATACCGAAGACTATTTGATCCCTGATCATTGAATCATGCAAGACTGAGAAGTTACAAGATTGAGCTAGCAGTCTAAGATCAGGAGCAAAGCAATCAATTGATTCACCTTTGTTTTGCATTCTTCTATTGAAAATAAAATGTTAAAAAGTTTCATTTATTTGCATTTTGCAATGATGATCAAATTTTGCAATGCTTACTGCAAACTTAGTTTTATCTTGATCTGCTGTAAATTGGAAAGAGTTATAGATTATGGATGGCTTGTGGACCAGCCATTGTTAGAAGAAGAGCTATTTTACCTGCATCAGTTGCATCGTTTAAATCTGAAGCCTCTAAATTAATTTGAAACTGCTGCTTGAACACTCATCAGTTAACATCAAGTTTACCGGTGATCCGGAGATGTTACGAAGCTTGAGCTTTGTCCATCGGTCCTGGATTCGTCAAAGTTCTGCAGTCACAGGTTGGTGCTTTGGGATTTGAATTGCTTCTTAGTTTTCTGTACTAGATCCTCACTATACTATACTAGGTAGCTACAGTAGTAACACCTGGTATCATGTTATATTACACATTGTGGTAATATGCAATTATTCTTTGCTTTGTGATCCAGAATGTTCTGATGAGTTGCTGATAAAGAAACCACAAATCTTTAGATTGAAGCAAAACTAATTTATTGAATAACAATTAATTAAATAAAGTTCGCACATACTACAGAGCTATAACTACTAATAAAGTAAGGTTGAATCTGTTGAACAGTACTTTATAATCTAGTATTAACCAATGATGACCTCATGTTAACGCTCTCGCTAATCTGAACTACTCCTCATGCTGTGATCAATACTTCTCCTTTGCTAACTACCCAACATTCCCTGAGGTCTGATATTTATCCTGGGAACTGACAGTGCTCACTAGTTTTGAATTACACTGAGATGTAATAATTAACCTTTTATTGGCGTACCTACGTATCATACAATGGTGAGACTAGCTTTATAATTCCAGATTTTATTATTTGGATTTAAATTCCACCAGCTGCCATGGGTGGGATTTGAACATATTGGCCCACCAGATCCCTCAGATCATTAGCATGGGCCTCTGGATTACGAGCCATTACCTGTAAACCACCTTACCACCACGTTGAGGTAGGACACAGTCTCGGAGTGCTGGAGATTGAGCTTGGAAGGAGGGTGTTGTGTGGTAAAGTTGAGGAAGAGACTGAGGGTGATGAGGGATTGTGACGATTCAGGAGATTATGGATGGGTTGAGATTGCAGTGGGGAAATGGAAATCACAGAGTTTGCTAATTTCAAGGATGGAGAGATGGTGGTTCTGTTGAAAGGTCACCGACCTGAAACGTTAACTCTGTTTCTTGCAACACAGATGCTGTCAGATCGGCATCCTGTTGTCTGTTTACTTGCTATAAATATAGCAGTCAATATGGTCGCCTTCCTTAATCCTAATTGTGTTTACTTTCAGAGTCGCCAGGTATCTCTCGATACCGCCACAAGGTTCAAACCGAATACCGATCAAAGAACCAATACACCAGCTAGTTAGTTCAAAGTCAATACTATTTATTTACACACACAGTATGATCTAATCTAACGCTAACGCCTATACTTAACTTTGGGTGCCTACTTAGTCAGAGGAACAATGGCCGTTGTTCGGATCTGAGGCTGTTGGGTTCGAAGAGGTAACAGGAGAACAGCTAAGGTCGTTCGTCTGGTAGCGAGCGTTGACCTTGAACTGGTGATGCTGGTGGATGGGTCTCTCTGCTTTGAGAGCCAAGTCCAAGAGAGCGAATCTCTCGTGGGGGTTCCTTCTTATACTTGGAGGGGCTTCACGTGCTTTTAGGCGGGCCTTAAACTTGGCCCCAATTAATTGGCTGCTATTTGTCCAATAAAGGGGTGGGTGCCCTGATGACTGGCGTGTCTTAGGTGGCCGTTGGCCTTGCTTTGTGTCTTTCTGGCGCCGGGATGTCTGCAACAGTATCAACTACCTGAGCGTTAGTCCTTTGTTTGCCGGAGATGGGCCATCAATATGCTAATCGACCCAAAGTTTCGATTCCGTCTGGTAACTGCTTCCCAAATGTACATTCAGGCTCTGTGCCTGCTTGCTGTCTAGCATTGTCCACATTTCCCTACATTCACTGTGAGCGTCCATTTTGTATTCTGAAAGTGGCCATCCCAGATGGCTACAATCATCTCCCTGAGTAAAAGCAAATGACTGCGGATGCTGGAATCTGAAACCACAAGAGAAAATGCTGGAAAATATCAGCAGGTCTGGCAGCATCTATAGGGAGAGAAAAGAGCTAACGTTTTGAGTCCAGATGACCCTTTGTCAAAGCTTTATGGGAGGATTTTGGAAGAAGAGGTGTTCCTGGAAAGGGTCAAGGCCAAGTAGGAGAAGGAGTTGGGGATAGCGCTGGAGGAGGGATTGTGGTACGAGGTGCTGCGGAGGGTGAATTCCTCAACCTCGTGTACGAGACTGGGGTTGATACAGCTAAAGGTGGTACACAGGGCACACCTAACGAAGTTGAGGATATGCCGGCTGATTTGGGGGCTAGGGGATACTTGTGAACGGTGTGGGAGGGGCCCAGCTAATCATGTACATATGTTCTGGTCCTGCTCGAAGTTCGAGAAATTTTGGGAATCGTTCTTCAGCTCCATGTCAGTGGTCTTGCATGTGGACTTGGCCCCCTCTGGGGGCCATATAGGGTGAAAGCGGGAGTGGGGGCAGATGTTTTAGCTTTTGCCTCACTCGCAGGCAGTTTCTGTTGGGGGGAGGTCAGCTTCTCCACCCTATGCTTCGGCATGGCTGGGGGATCTAATGGAGTTCCTGCATTTAGAGAAAGTGAAGTGTGCCTGAAGAGGAAAGCAGAGCACCAGCTCCGACAGGCACGGGGGGGGCCTGTACGAGCACGGAGACAAGGCTAGCCGCCTGCTGGCTCACCAGCTGAGAAGGTAGGTAGCTACCAGGGAAATTGCCCAGATTAGGGGTAGCAGAACCAAATAAGATCATCAAGGTGTTTGAGACCGTCTATCAGGGACTGTGCACCTCGGAGCCCCCTAGCAGGAGACTCAGGGATGAAGACGTTCCTTGATGGACTGGACATGCCAGTTGTGGGGAGGACAGGAAACAGGGCCTGGAAGCACCGTGAGAACTAGGAGAGGTCAT
Organism: Scyliorhinus canicula; assembly: GCF_902713615.1. Taxonomy (NCBI): domain Eukaryota; kingdom Metazoa; phylum Chordata; class Chondrichthyes; order Carcharhiniformes; family Scyliorhinidae; genus Scyliorhinus; species Scyliorhinus canicula. Next base: position 18,825,647 of record NC_052166.1, on the reverse strand, counting down.
GGAGAGTTTTAGCTCCATGTAGGCGGTGAAGGTGCCGGGACCGCACAGTTTCCCGACGGACTTCTACAAATGATTTGCGACAGCACTGGCCCCGCACGTTCGACAGATATTCACAGATTTGCTGATCAGGGGCACCCTGCCGTCTATGCTAGCACAAGCCTCAATCTCACTGATACCTAAAAAAGACCCAACAGAATGCAGTTCCTACTCGCTGCTAAACGCAGATCCTAGCCAAAAGGCTGGAGGACTGCGTACCAGAAGTGGTAGCAGAAGACCAGACGGGCTTTGTCAATGATAGACAGCTAACATCGAACATTAGGCGCCAGCTGAATGTGATCATGACCCCATCTGGGGCGAGAACACCTGAGGTGATCATCTCCCTGGATGCGGAAAAGGCCTTCGACAGAGTACTGGAATGGTTTGGGTTAGGTTCAGGGTTCACTGCCTGGCTGAAACTCCTATACAGCGCTCCCACGGTGAGCATACGAATATCACCAACTCTAACTACTTCCAGCTGCACAGAGGCACGAGACAGGGATGCCCGTTCCCCTGCTGCTGTTCGCCCTAGCGATCGAATCACTAACGATCGCGCTTAGGGCGGCAAAGAATTGGAAAGGTATTCGGAGAGGAGACTGAGAGTACAGAGTCTTGCTCTATGCAGGTGACCTGCTCTCGGACCCGCGAAGCAGCATGGTAGCAATCATGGTGCTCTTGAAAGAGCTTGGAGCCTTCTTGGCTACAAACTTAGCCTGAGCAAAAGCAGATCTTCCTGGTGAACCACAAGGGGGGAGGGGCAGAGCTGGAGGGGTTGCTGCCGTTTAAATTGGCCCGACACAAATTCCACTACCTGGGGATCCAAATCGCTCACCACTAGCCAGGGATCCACAAGTGGAACCTGAGCAGCTTGATGGAGGAAGTAAAAAAAGGGCCTGCAAAGATGGCACACGCTCCCACTCTCCCTGGCAGGCAGGGTGCAAACAATCAAAATGAACATACTACCCAGGTTCCTCTTCCTGTTTATAATTCATCCAGATTTGCATCCCCAAGGCCTTTTTCAATTCACTGGACAAACTGATTATGGCATTTGTGAGGGGCAGGAAGCATGCAACAAGTAGGAAGCCAAAGAACAGGAGGCAGGAGGGGGGGCAGGGAAACATGGTACTCAACCAAGCCCGAGAGAACCATGAGACATAAGGGGGGGTGCAACAACCACGGGGGGGGGGGGGGGGGGGAACAAAGACAAACCGGTGGGAAGTGAAATGTAGGGGACCACAATCACCATTGCAAATACTGGAAGGAGGAAAAAGAAAGGAAATTGCGATGTATGCATGTTGAGTAGTTGAAGCTGATCTATGTGTGAATAGTTTATTTTACTTTTTATTTTTTTGCTGTCTGTTTTTTATATCCTAATGTTTGTTCATATTTATATCTGTTTTGGATACCAAAAGCTCAATAAAAACATTTTTTTTAAACTTGTAAAATTCAGCACTGAAATGGGGCCCAGTGTCCCAGCTGTAGACCCTTTAAATATGCAAATCAGGCTCTGATACAAGGAGCCACGCTTCACAAGTAAAGTACTTCACTCGCCATAAAGAATTCTGGGATGATCGGAGGTTATACAAGTCCCTGTAAGACGTGCACATTTTTCTTCACAGTAGCCCATATCCTTGGAACGTGTCTGATGCTCAGTTTACTTAACTCGGAGTGGAGGCAAAGTGATCCCAGAATGTTGAATTGTAAATGATCTTTTCAAAGCCAGGAGGAAGCAGGAGTTGCCACAGGTTTTCACAGCCCCAGTGGGTCATCTTTGATGGCAGCGTGTATACGGGGTGGGGGAAGAGTGATGGAACCATTAATTCACTAGACACATGCTTTAAGATATGAACAGTGGTTTTAATCTACTTACAACAGAGCCAGCCTGTTCCGCGTTGAACTCTCGATGAACTGAACGACTGGCTCTGAGCATTGGTATTTATACAGCAGTCCAGGGGGAGGAGTCATGGGTGGAGCCAAGGGTGGAGCCGTGTACAAACTCCTAAGCATTCCCAGCGCTACTCCCCCTAGTGCTCGGGCAACGCAACTGCGCTTACAAATGCATGGTCTCATGTATATACAATACAGTGTGAATTACGGAGTTACATTCACCACAAAGAGGCCTGGATGGAATCGGGTCTCATTACCGATAATAATGATGCAGATCGATCGCCTTGATTCAGATCCAGAGACTTGAGCATTCAATCCAAACACTCAAATGCAATACTGAGGAGGTGCTGTCTGGTCAGAGGTGCTGTCTTTCAGATGATTAAATCTCCCAGGTGGATGAAAAAAATCCTATGACGCCTTTTTGAAGAAGAGCGGGGAGTTTGTGCTGGCGTCACAGCTATAATTTCAGGTTCATAACATGTTGTCAGAACCTGTCAGTGGAAAGCAGATTCTACATGAGAACCAGCAGGTGGCAGCATGTAGGGAGAGGTCGGGCATGAAACAACATCCAGCAGGGTTCTTGATTTTCAGCCTATTTTACACAGTTTCTGGGGTTATTTTTTTTTAAAATTCCATCAGCTTTATAAATTAGGTGCCCACATTAAATTGATGTCAAGAAAAGCCAGGGGAAAGAAGACTGGAGTTGATTCGTGCCATGACTAACCTTTTGAAACAATTCATGATGATGGATGTCAGAGCCACTGGACGATAGCCATTAAGGCATGATGCTTGGCTTTCTTTTGGTACAGGGATGATGGCCGTCTTCTTGAAGCAGATAGGGACCTCAGATTGTTGTAAAGAGAGGTTGAAGATGTCTGGAATGTCCGCCAGCTGATCCGCGCAAGACCTGAGTGCTCGTCCGGGTACTCCATCCGAGCCATAGAACATAGAACAGTAGAACATAGAACAGTACAGCACAGAACAGGCCCTTCGGCCCTCGATGTTGTGCCGAGCAATGATCACCCTACTTAAACCCACGTAACCCGTATACCCGTAACCCAGCAATCCCCCATTAACCTTACACTACGGGCAATTTATCATGGCCAATCCACCTAACCCGCACATCTTTGGACTGTGGGAGGAAACCGGAGCACCCGGAGGAAACCCATGCACACACGGGGAGGACGTGCAGACTCCACGCAGACAGTGACCCAGCCGGGAATCGAACCTGGGACCCTGGAGCTGTGAAGCATTGATGTTAACCACCATGCTACCGTGAGGCCCCCGTGAGGCTACCGTGAGCCAGTGGCTTTCCGTGGGTTGACCTTCGAGAAGGCTGCTCTGACGTCTGCAATGATGATCTCAGATACAAGCTCATCCGCGGCTTCTGGGGTGGAGGGCTTGCTCTCGCTGACCTCTTGTTCAAAGGGTGCATAGAATGCGTTGAGCTCATCAGGGAGGGGTGCATTGGAGCCAGCGATTTTGCATGCCTTCATCTTGTAGCCCGTTATGTCTTGCAGACCTTGCCATAGATGGCGGGAGTCCGTGTGGCTAGCCTGGAACTCAAGCTTGGTCCGGTACTGTCTTTTGGCATCTTTGATGGATTTCTTTGGATCATATCTGGCTTTCTTGCATAGGTCAGGGTCGCCTGACTTGACCGCCTCAGACGTAGACTTCAACAAGCAGTGGATATGTCTGTTCATCCAGGGTTTCCGGTTGGGAAACACGTGGATTTGCTTCTTTGGCACACAGTATTCTACACACTTATTAATGAAGTCAGTTACTGTAGTGATGTACTTGTTCAGGCTGGTCGCAGAGTTTTTAAATACTGACCAGTACACTGACTCTGAGCAGTCCCGTAGGAGATCATCTGATTCCTCAGACCAACAATGTACAACTTTCTTTGACGGATTCTCCCCCTTCAGTTTTTGCTGATAAGCCGGGAGCAGGAGCACAGCCTTGTGGTCAGATTTGCCAAAGTGTGGGCGGGCAATAGAGTGGTTGGCATGTTTGATATTTGTGTAGCAGTGGTCCAGGATATTTGGTCTCTGGTGGAACAGGTGACGTGTTTGTGGTAACTTGTAGTACGCTCTTGAGCTTGGCCTGATTGAAGGAGTACTAGGAAAGGACTAGTACTCGTTGAGTTCCCCAGCTATAATGAACAGGGTCTCTGGATGTTTCATTTCAAGGCTATTTATGGTGGTGAATATTTCGGCCAGTGCTATTTTCACATTCGCATAGGGTGTTGGGGTAGGTTAGCGATTCGAGTTCCATATGAGGGCAGATGGAGGAGAGGTCGTGTAGGGGCTCTAGTTAGGATGCCTTGGTGAATGCCTTGCTTCCCTTCTCCTCTGCAAGGTTTTCTTCGAACCGGTGGTGGTGTCCACCCTGAGGATATGGAAGGAATTTAGACAATATTTAAAGCTTAGCTCTATGTCATTGTTGGCCCCTATTTGTGGTAACCATCTATTTGAACCGTCAAGTTTGGACTCGACATTTAAGTCGCAGGAGGAGAAGGGTCTTGAGAGGTTTGGGTACTACGGGGAGGGGTGGTTTGCCAGCTTCGAGGAGCTGTCAGTAAAGTTTCAACTTTCTGGGGCGAACATGTTCCGATACTTCCAGATTCGTAACATTTGCGGAAGAGTTTTTCCTCATTTCCCTTGTCGCCGCCACTCCCCATGTTGAGGAGGATTCCATTTTTAGCCGGGTCTGGTGTATGGAGTATTTCGGGTATCTGGTCAGATCTTATCAGTGAAGTCGACCCGGTGGAGTGAGGCCCTTCGCAGGGTACCCTCCACATCCTCCTGGCTCAGCCTGATCCAGTTTAAGGTGGTGCATAGGGCTCATCTGACCATGGCTAGGGTGAGTGGTTTCTGTGCAGGAGTTTCTGTGTGGGAGTGGAGGATAAGTGTTTTCGGGGGCCGGCTAACTACACTCATGTTTTGGTGGGTCTCCTTCTTTAACACCATGTCAGTAATTCTTAACCTCGAACTGGGGCCTTGTCCTTTGGTAGCCATTTTTTGGTGGTATCTGACCCGCCAATGCTGCAGGTGGGGGTGGTGACCGCCTTTGCCTCGCTAATAGCCCCAGAAGCCAGTTCTGCTTGTGTAGAGGTCTCCTACTCCGGCCAGTGGCTCAGTGACCACATGGAATTTTTGCATTTGTAAAATGTCAAATACCTGTACACCGTTAGGCGGTCAGAAGACTACATAAGACTGCTGTTCATTGACTCATTATCCCGACAAGATTAATAATCAAACTTTGCAATCTTGAACTTGACCCCTCCCTTAGCAGCTTGATCCTGGACTTCCTCACCGACAGACCGCAATCTGTCAGAATAGGCAACAGCACCTCCTCCGCAATAGTCCTCAACACTGGGACCCCGCAACGATGTGTGCTCAGTCCTCTACTGAATTCCCTATACACACATAACTGTGTGGCAAGATTTAACTCCAACACAATCTATAAGTTTGCGGATGATATGACTGTGGTGGGCCATATCTCAAACAATGACAGATCAGAGTACAGAAGGCAGATAAATCACTTGGTTGCATGATGTACCGAAAACAACCTCTCTCTAAATGTCGGAAAGACCAAGGATCTGATCACCGACTTCAGGAAGCACAGCACGACACACAGCCCCGTCTGCATCAATGGCTCCGAAGTGGAGATGGTCGATAGCTTCAAGTTCCTGGGGGTCATCATCACCAACAGTCTGTCCTGGTCCACTTACGTTGATGCAACAGTCAAGAAAGCACAATGACGTCTCTACTTCCTACAGAAGCTAAAGAAATTCAGCATGTCTGCATCAACTCTCACAAACCTGTACAGATGTACCAGAGAGAGCATCCTATCCGGCTGCACCACAGCTTGGTATGGCAACTGCTCGGTCCAAGATCGCAAGAAGCTGCAGAGTGTGGTGAACTCAGCCCAATGCATCACACAAGCTTGCCACCCTCACACCTCCCGCTGCCTCAGAAAGGCAGGCAAGCATTATCAGAGACCCCTCCCACCCAGGCATTGCCTTCTTCCAGACCCTTCCGTCAGGCAGAAGGTACAGAAGTCTGAAGACCCACACATCCAGACATAGGAACAGCTTCTTCCCCACAGCTACAAGACTCCTCAATGACTCCCCCTCGGACTGATCTGTTCCCTGTCAGAACACTATTCACGACGCCCTATGCTGCTCTTGCTCATGTATTTGCTTTGTTTGGACCCTTGTTCCGCACTATAACCAAACACTGTTTGTCGATGTACTCTGTTGATTATTCTTTTTGTCTACTATGTATGTACTGTGTACGTTCCCTCGGCCGCAGAAAAATACTTTTCGCTGTACTTCAGTACATGTGACAATAAATCAAATCAAAAACAGAATAGGTTGAGGGATTCTACCCGAGACAGCAGCCATTTGTTTCCTTTTTTAAAGTGTTAGGTACCATCAGTTATTGGGGGTGGGGCTAAACTAAATTACAGGTGAGTGAGGTGAGTTTGTTGGATGTGATCTATATTGTTGGTTGTGTTTCTTTTATAGTATACTTGTAAAATCTGTTTTTATATGGTTATATTGTTAAATTTAAATTCTTCCATAAAAGTATTTTTAAAAATATTCTACATGAGAGCCCTGTTTCTTGCTGGCTCAGTAATTGCTTAAAATATTTCCATCTGTTTTTAAAATTCATTTCTACAGGATGTGGGTTTCGCTGGCTAGGCCAGCATTCATAGCCCATCCCTAATTATTCTTGAGAAGGTGATGGTTTTAATAAAAGTGAGGGGAGTCAGAAGATGACATTTAATTATAAGAACGTGCTGTTTACAAGGGGCCTGGTTGAACCTCACCGGGTCCTCTCTGCGTTGGTCAGTTCCTATCTGGTCGACCATTTATACAACATGGTTATCAGCCTCATGGTTGGCGGGGGAGCTCATACTCCTCAAGCCACACAGGGAAAACAATCAAACCCGCCCCGTGCAGGTTATTACAGTGGTCCATGTGATGTAAACACACCCATAGTGCTGTCAGGGAGGGAGTTCCAGGGTTTTCGCACAGTGACAATGAAGGAATGGCGTTATATTTCCAAGTCTGGATGGTGAGTGCCTTAGAGGGAAGCTCCAGGTGGTGGGTGTTCCCATTTATCTGATGCCCTTGTCCTTCTAGATTGTAGTGGTATAAATACACAGTATAAATACTGTGGCTACAAGAGCAGGTCAAAGACTCACCTCCTGACCCCTCAAAATCTTGTCCACCTACAAGGCACAAGTCAAGAGTGTGATGGAATGTACACCACTTGCCTGGATGAGTGCCGCTCTAACAACCTCAAGAAGCTCAAATCCATTCAGGACAAAGCAGTCCGCTTGCTTGGCACTTCTTCCACACACATTCACTCCTTGCACCATCGCCGAACAGTAGCAGCCATGTGTACCATCTGCAAAGCCACTGTAAGAACTCACTAAGGTTTCTTAGGCAGCATTTTCCAAACCCACTCAATAATAATAATCTTTTATTGTCACAAATATGAAGTTACTGGTGACTAGGGGCTTTTCACAGTAACTTCAACTTGTGACAATAAAAGATTATTATTATTAACATAGAACATAGAAAATACAGCACAGAACAGGCCCTTCAGCCCACGATGTTGTGCCGAACTTTTATCCTAGATTAAGATCAAATTAATCTACACCCCATCATTCTACCGTAATCCATGTACCCGTCCAATAGCCGCTTGAAGGTCCCTAATGTTTCGGACACAACTACTTCCACAGGCAGTGCATTCCATGCCCCCTCTACTCTCTGGGTAAAGAATCTACCTCTGACATCCCCCCTATATCTTCCACCATTCAAAACCCCTTGTAATGGTTTGTTCTACCTGGGGAAAAAGTCTCTGTCTACTCTATCTATTCCCCTGATCATCTCATAAACCTCTATCAAGTCTCCCCTCACCCTTCTCCGTTCTAATGAGAAAAGACCTAGCACCCTCAACCTTTCCTCGTAATACCTACTCTCCATTCAAGGCAACATCCTGGTAAATCTCCTTTGCACCTTTTCCAAAGCTTCCACATCCTTCCTAATGAAAATGAAATGAAAATCGCTTATTGTCACGAGTAGGCTTCAAATGAAGTTACTGTGAAAAGCCCCTAGAATGAGGCGACCAGAACTGCACACAGTACTCCAAATGTGGCCTTACCAAGGTTTTGCACAGCTGCATCATCACCTCAAGGTTCTTAAATTCAATCCGTTTGCTAATGAACGCTAGCACACCAGAAGCCTTCTTCACAGCTCTGTCCACTTGAGTGGCAACTTTCAAAGATCTATGAACATAGACCCCAAGATCTCTCTGCTCCTCCACATTGCCAAGAACCCTACCGTTAACCCTGTATTCCGCATTCATATTTGTCCTTCCAAAATGGACAACCTCACTTTTCAGGGTTAAACTTCATCTGCCACTTCTCAGCCCAGCTCTGCATCCTATCTATGTCTCTTTGCAGCCGACAACAGCCCTCCTCACTATCCACAACTCCACCAATCTTCATATCGTCTGCAAATTTACTGACCCACCCTTCAACTCCCTCATCCAAGTCATTAATGAAAATCACAACAGCAGAGGACCCAGAACTGATCCCTGCGGTACGCCACTGGTAACTGGGGTCCAGTCTGAATATTTGCCATCCACCACCACTCTCTGATTTCTATCGGTTAGCCAGTTCGTTATCCAACTGGCCAAATTTCCCACTATCCCATGCCTCCTTACTTTCTGCATTAGCCTATCGTGGGGAACCTTATCAAATGCCTTACTAAAATCCATGTACACTACATCCACAGATTTACCTTCATCCACGTGCTTGGTCACCTCCCCAAAGAATTCAATAAGACTTGTGAGGCAAGACCGACCCTTCACAAATCCGTGCTGACTATCCCTAAACAAGCAATGTCTTTCCAGATGCTCAGATCCTTCAGTACCCTTTCCATTACTTTGCCTACCACTAAGACTAACTGGCCTGTAATTCCCAGGGTTATCCCTAATCCCTTTTTTGAACAGGGGCACGACATTCGCCACTCTCCAATCCTCTGGTACCACCCCTGTTGACAGTGAAGATGAAAAGATCATTGCCAACGGCTCTGCAATTTCATCTCTTACTTCCCATAGAATCCTTGGATATATCCAGTCAGGCCCGGGGGACTTGTCTATCTTCAAGTTGTTCAAAATGCCCAACACATCTTCCTTCCTAACAGGTATCTCCTCGAGCTTACCAGTCTGTTTCACACTGTCCTCTCCAACAATATGGCCCCTCTCATTCGTAGACACTGAAGAAAAATACTCGTTCAAGATCTCTCCTATCTCTTCAGACGCAATACACAATCTCCCGCTACTGTCCTTGATCGGACCTACCCTTGCTCTAGTCATTCTCATATTTCTCACATATGTGTAAAAGGCCTTGGGGTCTTCCTTGATCCTACCCGCCAAAGATTTTTCATGCCTTCTCTTAGCTCTCCTAATCCCTTTCTTCAGTTCCCTCCTGGCTCTCTTGTATCTCTCCAGCGCCCTGTCTGAACCTTGTTTCCTCAGTCTTACATAAGTCTCCTTCCTCTTAACAAGACACTTAACCTCTCTTGTCAACCATGGTTCCTTCACTCGACCATCTATTCCCTGCCTGACAGGGACATACATATCAAGGACAAGTAGTATCTGTTCTTTGAACAAGTTCCATATTTCAATTGCGTCCTTCCCTGACAGCCTATGTTCCCAACTTATGCATTTCAGTTCTTGTCTGACAGCATCGTATTTATCCTTCCCCAAATTGTAAACCTTGCCCTGTTGCACACACCTATCCCTCTCCATTACTAAAGTGAAAGTCACAGAATTGAGGTCACTATCTCCAAAATGCTCCCCCACTAACAAATCTATCACTTGCCCTGGTTCATTACCAAGTACCAAATCCAATATGGCCTCACCTTTGGTCAGACAATCTACATACTGTGTTAGAAAAGCTTCCTGTACACACTGCACAAACACCAACCCATCCAAACTATTTGATCTAAAGCAGAGGGCAGCAGAGCGGAGCTACTGATTGGCTGTTCCGGGGAGATTTGCATACGTGCAGTGCGGTCAGCGTAATTTGAAGGTGTACCTGTGCAAGAGACCCGAGGTGTTCGAGTGAAGACAAGCATCCAGCAGAGGGCAGCAGAGCGGAGCTACTGATTGGCTGTTCCAGGGAGATTTGCATACGTGCAGTGCGGTCAGCGTAATTTGAAGGTGGTTTGTGAAGGGGCTGTTGTCAAGTGACAGTTAATAGGAAGGGTGCAGTAACATTGTTAGGACTTTACTATAGGCCTCCCAAAAGCGAGCGTGAAGTAGAGGTACAAATATGTAGACAGATTATAGAACAATGTAGGAGCAATAGGGTGGTTATGATGGGAGATTTTAACTTCCCCAACATTGAATGGGACTCATGTAGTGTTGGAGGCGTAGATGGAGCAGAATTTGTAAGGAGCATCCAGTAGAGTTTTTTAGAGCAGTATGTAAATAGTCCAACTCGGGAAGGGGCCATACTGGACCTGGTATTGGGGAATGGTCCCGGCCAGGTGGTTGGCGTTTCAGTCGGCGATTACTTTGGGAATAGCGATCACAATTCTGTAAGTTTTAGAATACACATGGACAAAGACGAGAGTGGTCCTAAAGGAAGAGTGCTAAATTGGGGAAAGGCCAACTATAACAGAATTCGGCAGGAGCTCCGGAATGTGGACTGGGAGCAGCTGTTTAAAGGTAAATCTACATTTGAAATGTGGGAGTCTTTTAAGGAAAGGTTGATTAGAGTGTAGGACAGACATGTTCCTGTGAAAATGATAGAAATGGCAAGATTAGGGAACCATGGATGACGGGTGGAATTGTGAGACTAGCTCAGATGAAAAAGGAAGCATATGTAAGATCGAGGCGACTCAAAACTGATGAAGCTTTGGAGGAATATCGGGAAAGTAGGACAAATCTCAAACGCTCAATAAAGAGGGCTAAAAGGGGTCATGAAATATCTTTGGCTAACAGGGTTAAGGAAAATCCCGAAGCCTTTTATTCGTATATAAGGAGCAAGAGGGTAACTAGAGAAAGGATTGGCCCACTCAAAGACAAAAGAGGGAATTTATGCGTAGAGTCAGAGGAAATGAGTGAGCTTCTTAATGAGTACTTTGCATCGGTATTCACCAAGGACAGGGACATGATGGATGTTGAGGCTAGGGATGGATGTTTAAATACTCTAGGTCATGTCGTCATAAGGAAGGGGGAGGTTTTAGGTGTTCTAAAAGGCATTAAGGTGGACAAGTCCCCAGGACCGGATGGGATCTATCCCAGGTTACTGAGGGAAGCGAGGGACGAAATAGCTGGGGCCTTAACAGATATCTTTGCAGCATCCTTGAGCACGGGTGAGGTCCCGGAGGACTGGAGAATTGCTAATGTTGTCCCTTTGTTTAAGAAGGGTAGCAGGGATAATCCAGGGAATTATAGACCTGTGAGCTTGACGTCAGTGGTAGGCAAACTGTTGGAGAAGATACTGAGGGATAGGATCTATTCACATTTGGAAGAAAATAGACTTATCAGTGATAGGCAGCATGGTTTTGTGCAGGGAAGGTCATGTCTTACCAACCTAATAGAATTCTTTGAGGAAGTGACAAAGTTAATTGATGAGGGAAGGGCTGTAGTTGTCATATACATGGACTTCAAAAAGCATTTGATAAAGTTTCCCATGGCAGGTTGATGGAAAAAATGAAGTCATATGGGGTTCAGGGTGTACTAGCTAGATGGATAAAGAACTGGCTGGGCAACAGGAAACAGAGAGTAGTGGTAGAAGGGAGTGTCTCAAAATGGAGAAAGGTGACTAGTGGTGTTCCACAGGGATCTGTGCTCAGACCACTGTTGTTTGTGATATACATAAATGATCTGGACGAAGGTATAAGTGGTCTGATGAGCAAGTTTGCAGATACTAAGATTGGTGGAGTTGCAGATAGCGAGGTGGACTGTCAGAGAATACAGCAAAATATGAAATGAAAAATGAAATGAAATATAGATAGATTGGAGAGTTGGGCAGAGAAATGGCAGATGGAGTTCAATCCAGGCAAATGCGAGGTGATGCATTTTGGAAGATCTAACTCAAGAGCAGACTATATGGTCAATGGAAGAGTGCTGGGGAAAATTGATGTACAGAGAGATCTGGGAGTTCAGGTCCATTGTACCCTGAAGGTGGCAACGCAGGTTGATAGAGTGGTCAAGAAGGCATACAGCATGCTTGCCTTCATCGGACGGGGTATTGAGTACAAGAGTCAGCAGGTCATGTTACAGTTGTATCGGACTTTGGTTAGGCCACATTTGGAATAGTACGTGCAGTTCTGGTCGCCACATCACGAGAAGGATGTGGATGCTTTGGAGGGTGCAGAGGAGGTTCACCAGGATGTTACCTGGTATGGAGGGTGCTAGCCATGAAGAAAGGTTGAGTAGATTAGGATTGTTTTCGTTGGAAAGACGGAGGTTGAGGGGAGACCTGATTGAGGTCTACAAAATTATGAGAGGTATGGACAGGGTGGATAGCAACAAGCTTTTTCCAAGTGTGAGGGTGTCAATTACAAGGGGTCATGATTTCAAGGTGACAGGGGGAAAGTTTAAGGGAGATATGCGTGGAAAGTTTTTTACGCAGAGGGTGGTGGGTGCCTGGAATGCTTTGCCAGCGGAGGTGGGTACGATAGCATCATTTAAGATGCATCTGGACAGATACATGAACGGGTGGGGAACAGAGAGAAGTAGACCTTGGAAAATAGGCAACAGGTTTAGATAAAGGATCTGGATCGGCGCAGGCTGAGAGGGCCGAAGGGCCTGTTCCTGTGCTGTAATTTTCTTTGTTCTTTGTAAAGAGTTTCCACTCAATATTTGGGAAGTTGAAGTCACCCATGACTACTACCCTGTGACTTCTGCACCTTTCCAAAATCTGTTTCCCAATCTGTTCCTCCACATCTCTGCTGCTGTTGGAGGGCCTATAGAAAACTCCCTTCCTTTCCTACTTCTGACTTCAACCCATACTACCTCACTAGGCAGATCCTCCTCGAACTGCCTTTCTGCAGCTGTTATACTATCTCTAATTAGCAATGCCACCCCCTCCCCCACCTCTTTTACCACCCTCCCTAATCTTATTGAAACATCTATAACAGGAACCTCCAAAAACCATTTATAAAACATAGAACAGTACAGCACAGAACAGGCCCTTCGGCCCTCAATGTTGTGCCGAGCCATGATCACCCTACTCAAACCCACGTATCCACCCTATACCCGTAACCCAACAACCCCCCCCCCCTTAACCTTACTTTTATTAGGACACTACGGGCAATTTAGCATGGCCAATCCACCTAACCCGCACATCTTTGGACTGTGGGAGGAAACCGGAGCACCCGGAGGAAACCCACGCACACAGGGGGAGGACGTGCAGACTCCACACAGACAGTGACCCAGCCGGGAATCGAACCTGGGACCCTGGAGCTGTGAAGCATTTATGCTAACCACCATGCTACCCTGCTGCCCCTCTTCTATCCAAGTTTCCATGATGGCCACCACATCGTAGTCCCAAGTACCGATCCATGCCTTAAGTTCACCCACCTTATTCATAATGCTTCTTGCGTTGAAGTATACACTTCAACCCATCTCCATGCCTGCAAGTACTCTCCTTTGTCAGTGTTACCTTCCCCACTGCCTCAGTACATGCTTTGACGTCCTGAACATTGGCTACCTTAGTTGCTGGACTACAAATCCGGTTCCCATTCCCCTGCCAAATTAGTTTGAACCCTCCCGAAGACTACTAGAAAACCTCCCTCTCAGAATATTGGTGCCCCTCTGGTTCGGATGCAACCCGCCCTGCTTGTACAGGTCCCAGCTTCCCCAGAATGCGCTCCAATTATCCAAATACCTGAAGCCCTCCCTCCCTACACCATTCCTGCAGCCACGTGTTCAACTGCACTCTCTCCCTATTCCTAGCCTCGCTATCACGTGGCACCGGCAACAGACCAGAGATGACAACTGTCTGTCCTGGCTTTTAACTTCCAGCCTAACTCTCTAAACTTGTTTATTACATCCACACCCCTTTTCCTACCTACGTTGTTGGTACCAATGTGCACCACGAATTCTGGCTGCTTACTCTCCCCCTCAAGGATCCTGAAGACACGATCCGAGACGTCATGGACCCTGGCACCAGGGAGGCAACAAACCATCCGAGTCTCGCCCGTGCCCACAGAACCACCTGTCTGTACCTCTAACTATTGAGTCCCCTATAACTAGTGCTCTCCTAATCTCCTCCTTCCCTTCTGAGCCCCAGAGCCGGACCTCGTGCCAGAGACCCGATCACTGCAGCCTACCCCTGCTAGGTAATCCCCCCCAACAGTATCCAAAGCGGTATACTTATTGTTGAGAGGAACGACCACAGGGGATCCCTGCACTGACTGCTTCTTCCTCTTCCCAACTCTGACTGTTACCCAGCTACCTTTAGTGGGTTCGGAAGATGCTGCCTAAGAAACCTTGGTGAGTTCCTATAGTGGCTCTTGTAGATGGTACACACAGCTGCTACTGTTCAGCGGTGGTGGAGGGAGTGAGTGTGTGTGAAAGGTGTGCCAAGCAAGTGAACTGCTTTGTCCTGGATGGATTTGAGCTGCACTCATCCAGGCAAATGGTGAGGATTCCATCACACTCTTGAGTTGTGCCTTGTAGATGGACAAGGTTTTGAGGGGTCAGGAGGTGAGTTACTCTCTGCAGGATTCCTAATCTTCGGCCTGCTCTTGTAGCCACAGTATTTATATAGCTAGTCCAGTTCAGTTTCTGGTCGATGGTAACTCCCAGGATGTTGCGGGAGATTCAGTGATGAGTTAATACCATTGAATGTCAAGGTGCGATAGTTTGATTCACTCTTTTATTGGAGATGGCCATTGTCTGGCACTTGACTTGTGAGATACAAATGTTACTTCTTCTGGCCGTCAGACAAGACTGAGGTTGCGTTGAAGGGAGGGGGGGGGGGGTGCGCATAGTGGAAGGGACGAAGGACTGGGTGTCAGGGTGAGATAGAGATGTTGGGTTGAAGTAAAAAAAGGGTGCAGGGTGAGGCGGTAAGTGATTTGGGGGCGAGGTGAGGAGATAGAGGTGTAGGGGAGCAGAGAGACACCATCACAGAGTTTGATATTTGTTTGTCGTGGGCTATAACTGGGGTGGGGAGGGTTAAACAGAACACCAAGATTCCATGTTGCAGTTCAATCTTGTGCAGACAGCCAAGGAAGGACAGCAAAGGAACAAAGTTGATGATGAGGACCACCTCAGCAAATCCCCAAATGGTTATCTTGCGGGCAAAATGCACTTGACTGCTCCAGGGTAGCCAAGGTAACCAGGACACACGTGTACCTGAGTAAGCAGGTTACCCAGTTGATGTCTATCTTGCCCTCAATGGGTCAGAAGCATCTTCATGCAAGACCAGTAAATAAGCAGTAGAAGAGTCTCACAGCACAAAGATTCAATCACCATTCACATTAGGAAAATGAGGCTAGACTGGAGACGGAGAGAAGATGGGGTAATGACAAATAAAACACCTGTATATATTCAATAGTAACTTTTAAAAAGGAATTGGAGAAATACATGGAAGGAAAATGTTTAATAATACTAATCGCTTATTGTCACAAGTGGGCTTCAATGAAGTTACTGTGAAAAATCACTAGTCACCACATTCCGGCACCTGTTCGGGGAGGCCGGTACGGGAATTGAACCCGCGCTGCTGGCCTTGTTCTGCTTTACAAGTCAGCTGTTTAGCCCACTGTGCTAAACACGCCCCTATTTGCTGAACCGTGGGATTATTTGGATAATTTTATCAAAAAGCTATCCTAGGCACGATGGGCGAAACACCCTGGTTCCGTGTTGTAAAATTTGATGAGCCTATACTCATTTGTGCTGACCAGAGCTCACAAGGAATCAGGCACACAGTGCCTGTACCACACCACAGACGCCCGTGAGGGCCATATACCCACACATCCAACCAGCTTTTCTTTCACCCCACCGTGGGATCCTTTTGGCACCGAGATGAGATTGACTAGCTGCTGTAGCACTGTACCATCCCAGGTGGAATCACTCACCTCAGGCAGGGTGATGATGTCTGTTACAGTATCACAGGTGGACAGAGTCTCCTGGAGTTGTCAACTTCAGTCCGGCATATTCCTGGGGTAGGCATCACTTGACCTTGCCTGCAACCACTCCACCGCCCCCCCCCCCCCCCTCCCCCAACCAATGACATGTCCACACCTGTCTTCTCACTCAGAAAGTGATCATCTACTTCATCAGCCAACTTGATGATGTTTGACTGACAAACATTTCCTTTATATCCAATAACTACCAAACAAAAGTGTTCAAAGGGATGTGTTTTTAGAAAAACATTTTTTGTTACCTAAATGAATTTCCCCCTGGGTTATTCACGGCAGTTTCCTGCAGGATAATTTTTAGTTCCTGGCTAACCTCGTGCACCAGGAAGCTGAAGCTTCCACTACTGCCCGGTGTACGCCGGAATGGAAAACAAAGTCACTGCTTTCACAGATTTGATGAAAACTAAATTTTATTTGATTTGCTTCAGAGATCAAAGGCAGTGGGAATTCTGTAGGAATTGTCCCCAGCAATGCCAATGCCATAAACAATATCTCCAAAAATACTGGATAAATTTGAAACCACGGTTAAACCTCCACGATCGGTTCCCACGGCCACTGGCTCCTCCACAGAAACTCAATGGGTTCATGTTCGGATAATGTTTCACTGAGAACTGGGAGGGGTGAGGCCACACTCCAGGTCTGTGTGACGAATTAAAATAGGCCCATATACTACTGAGAGAAATTCAGAGATGATTAAAATTCAGAAAAGATTAAAATTAATTTCAATGAAAAAGTGAACTATTTCTCAGAGGCAATAAACATAAACATTCTGTTCATTCCAGTCCTTTCCCCGGAGCTTGCCCTTACCCAGTATCATGCTGCTCCCAGTCCCTCATTCCAAATAACAAAATCATACTCTGGCTTGTCTTCCCGACGTGAGGTACTGCTGCCTCACAGCACTAAGGACCCGGGTTCAATTCCAGCCTTGGGTGACTGTCTGTGTGGAGTTTATATATCCCCCCTGTGTCTGCGTGGGTTTCCTCCGGGTGCTCCAGTTTCCTCCCACATCGAAAGATGTGCAGGTTAAATGGATTGGCCAGATTAATTTGCCTCTTAGTGTCCAAAGGTGTGTAGGTTAGGTGGATAGGCCACGCTAAATTGGCCCAAAGTTTTGTATGTTGGGGGGGCGCTTTTTCAGAGGGTCAGTACAAACTCTATGGGCTGAATGGCCTCCCTGCACTGTAGGAATTCGATGGAACTGTCAAACTTTAAAAATCGCATTCTAACTACCCCTCTTACAGAACTCAAAAACACCACACACTGATCCCCAAAAGATTTAAACCATCAATCCCCGACACGGGACCCGTACACCCCCTCACTGAATCCCACCCTCCACACACAGAGTCCCAATCTACCCTCCATTTGTCCAACACCACTGGGCCCTTCCCCTTCCCACAGCCATTCACATTCCCGTGGTCACACGGGCTCCCCACTCTTCCCCCCCCCCCCTCCCCTCCCCCGTACAAATACCCAGCTCCCCCCGCACTCTTGTACAAATCCTGCCCCTCCCCCCTCCCCTCATGCAAACACCCGGCCCTTCCAAGGCCCCAGCTCCTCTCACACTCTTGTACAAACATCCAGACCTTCCCCTGTAAAAACTCTCTGCCCCCTGCTCACACCACCCCGCCCCATATCAGACAATTGAGCCCCTCCCACCTGTTTACACCGGGCCCTACCCTACCCCACCACCCCCCTGTACCAGTCACCCACAGATCACCCCCCTTTTCCCTGTATCAGACACGTGGCCCTCTCCCTCGAATCAGATACCCCCAGTATTGAAGGCTCACACCAGACTCAGAGTGTTTTGCCCTCTCCACATTCAGGACTGCTCTATGGGAAATATGACTTAATAAAATGAGGAGCTCCTAATCAGCTTCCCCCATAATAAAAACCTCTCTGTGCAGCTCCCTCCTGAGCTTCCAAACATGGGGGAATTCTGGAGTGCGCAGGAACCTGTGGGAACCCCTCATCTTATCCCATCAGCGCTGATAGGATGTGACATCAGTGCAGATGCAATATGCATCAAATGTTTGGGCAAAGCATTGGTCAGTCTGGAGATAGTTCAGGCAGCGCTCAGCTCTTGGACGACTGGCTTGCTATTCATAGCAAAGCAGTCCATCACAGTTAAAGTACAAACTGTCCTAGTTTAAAAAAAACCCACAGTGACCACAGCAGTGATGCTCTCCTTCAGGCTGACTGAAATCTCCTCAAGAGAGTTACTGGGGTAGTGTCTACGTTCTTGAGTTATAGGTAACCAGCAACAGGCAAGTCACACTCTCTCCCCTATGGGCTTCTCTGCCAGTTGTTAAGTGTTGAGCTTGGTTCTGTAACTCTAGTGTGAGGAAGCAATGACAAAACGAAGAAAGCAGTGCTTGTAATCGCCATAGGGAATGATAGATTAAAGTAGTCTTGTGTATTCAAGCTTTGGCCTTGTGCACGTCTCTGGGAATTCAAGTCTCGGCCTACTGCAGCCTCTCCCAGCCTCAGCCCCTCCTGTGCTCTCAGAATACTGGAAACCGCCTCATTGTGCAATGGCTTGCTGTGCACGACACTGGTTCCCCACAGAGATGACGGTCACAGTTTTAGTGAACAACCTGATCGCCAGCAAGTGACGACATTGGAGAGGCGTGAGGCAGAAGTGTGCAGGGAAACGCACTAATCACACGAGCACCCGCCATGGGCCAATCCTACAGTAGAGATGGCAGGAAGGCCAAGAGGCTTAGTCGTTCATTGGCGTAGAGAAGCATGGCATGATGGTAGCAACCATCACATCAGCAAGAAGACAAAGGTCCGCCCCAATGTGTAAACGCTAGGCCGCATTGATTAACTGCTGCTGGAGGAAGTGATGGATCTGCTCAAAGCTGGGTCGATCCTTGATGTCTCTATTCCAGCAGCTAACCATTAAATCAAAGATCCGTTTCGGACACACGGTTGGCTGCGACAGGTAGATCTGTGGAGAGAAAAGGGCGACAGAATGGTAAGAAATGCATAGTGGACCAAGATTCCCTGTCTCACAGTACCTGACACAGTGACACCCCACTCTAAACTAGTATCAATTGTGGTACCTGACACAGTGATCGCCCTTTCTAAACTAGTTTTAACTGTGGTAACTGAGAGGGGGAAGGGGTGGGGATGGGTGCCTATCAGGTAACCAATGTAGTATTGAGGGAGTGCTACAATTACAGAGAGATGCCATTTATTGACTGAGAACATAAAGCAAGGTCCTATCTGCCCTCTCAGCAAGAGGTACCACAGTTGATACTAGTTTAAAGTGGGCTGTCATTGTGTCAGGTACACAATCTCGTGGCACTCTTTCAAGAGCCAAGGAATTGTCCCCAGTGTCCTGGCCAATATTCATCTCTCAAACAACATTACTAAATTAGATAATCTGGCCATAATCACATTGCTGTTTGTGGAAGCCTGCTGTGTAAATTGATTGCACCATTTCCAACATTGACTATAATTCAAAAGTAGTTTATTGATTGTAAAGTACTTCGGAAAGACCCAAACAAAATAAGTTTATTTTTCTTTTTTTCCAAAGACCGGCCAGTACAAAAAGTCCAGCTCCCAAACGCTGCCCAAGATTTCCTCACCTGCCGCCCTTGATTCCGGAAGAATTCCCCTGTATTCTCAATGATTTGCTCGTCAGAATGAAGGGAATATGGTTGTTCCTTACAGAAGGTGAACATCTCCCACATTGTCACTCCAAAGGCCCAGACATCACTGGCCGTGGTGAATTTTCCCTGCAATGACATGCTGTTAGCTCAGTGTCAGTCCCACCGCATGCAAGACACGACTTTTCCACTCCAACCCTCCCCCTCTTGCCATCACACACATACATGCGCTCACATCATTCATACATAGACTTTCACACAGCTTCAGCTGAAACCCGTATTCATGTTGTAGTTAAATATTCCAATTTTCTCTGTAACGATATGTATATTGACTGGGATGTGAAGAGTTAACAAGTTAATCATAATGATTCATACCACTAGAGGGAACCACAGAACAGTCATTTAAATATTATGTGACTATGGGATTCTGGGATTAGATGATTAGGAGTTGAGTTAGGAGAGAGCTGGATAAGATCGTCAGGCATGGAGAGCAGTTGTATACTTGAGAGTTCTGTAAGCTGAGATAGCATAATTTTATACAATAACCTTCCCCTTTAGGAATGTGAATGAATCTTACTTAGTAGTGTAATAAATTTATAGTTTTGTTCATTAACAAAGCTTTGTGTTCTTTATTCAACGCTAGGCATCCGAGCCATCCAGTAAAGCAGAATAGAGAATACAACATGGTACAAGGAGTGGACAGCTTTAAATTTTAACGTACCACGTTACAATATGGTACCAGAAGTGATCATGGAGTAGATTCAACAGGTTTAGGGAGAAAGAATCTCCATTCATAGAAAAGAAAAAAAAGATGTAAAGAAAAATCTCAGCCAGATTCCAGTAGCAACAATAAGACTCCAGCAACAACCAGCAGCATCACAAGAAAGAAAGACCCAACCGAAGAGTCATGGAAGGTAGGCAGTTTCCAAAAGCATTCAGCATATCGGATAATGTAGATATAAACTGGAAAATATTGAACTGTACTTCTCATCCTCCAACCTCCAAACTGCCAGTGATAAACGAAAAACTGCTTTCTTGCTACTAATGGCTGGACAACAGGCCGTAGAAGTGTGTAACTCATTTCACATTGAGAATGAAGTTGAAAAAAATAACTTTGAAGTCATCAGTAAAAAATGTGATCATTATCGTGAGCTTAAATAAGTGGACAGCTCAGTAAACAACTGCAAAATAAACAAATAAGAAGGCTGGAAGATTCAATTAAAATGTCCTATGCTACTAAAGAATCTAAAAATAGGAGTGCCAAAATGTTGAATCGCCAAAGTAAAAAAAACTTTGCCTCCGTGAAAACTATGGCGCAGTTAAACATTCATCCCGCTGAAAAAGACCAATCTGTGCAAGCGCACCCAAAATAAACACGCGCTTCAGAAGCCGGACATGCGCAGTTAAAGAAAAAAAGGCCCGATTCGGATTCTGAATGTTCTGTGAATGTGCGGGACCAGTTCGCAATTGCACACATTGAAAACCGACGCGATCCAGAAGAATATCATTCTGCGCATGCGCAGAAGATTGCTCATGCGCACTTGAAAAAAGAGCGCACTCTCGCTGAGGATCAATTTGCGCATGCGCAATGCATGTTTGCGCATGATGTCACGGACGTGATGACATCAGAACTTTGTGGACACACACACTTAAAGAAAAACTGCCCGTAAATTGAAGAAACAAGTTTTAACGGTACAGAAGTTTTTTTTACCTTGCAAGGCAGAACATAGCTGTTTGGCTGAAGAAAACATTTTCAGCACCATGGAACAAAATGTGTGCAGCATGCAATAAGAAGAAAATGTTAACAAATCTAAAACTAAAGAGGATAAATCCTACATTGAAGAATATTACTCAGATATGGCAGAGATATTTGGTTTTGATGATTTGGTTGACTACTAATGGTAGATGAATCCAATACATTGATAGAATTGCATACCATTGATATATCGGATAGCAGTTACCTGACAAATGAACGACCAGAAGATAAAGACTCCACAAAGAGAGCAATGGAAGACTCCAGAGAGAGAGAGCACTGATAGACTCCAGAAAGAGAGCAATGAGACTCCAGAGAGAGAGCAATGAAAGACGAGAGAGAGCGAGAGAGAGAGAGAAATGAATAACTCCAGAGACAGAGCAATGCGACTCCAGAGAGAACAATGAATGACTCCAGAGACAGAGCAATGAGACTCTAGAGACAGAGCAATGAGACTCCAGAGACAGAGCAATGAGACTCCAGAGACAGAGCAATGAGACTCCAGAGAGAACAATGAATGACTCCAGAGACAGAGCAATGAGACTCTAGAGACAGAGCAATGAGACTCCAGAGAGAGCAATGAGACTCCAGAGAGAACAATGAATGACTCCAGAGAGAACAATGAATGACTCCAGAGAGAGAGCAATGAAAGAGGAAGATGATGACAGTCTATCTAGTTTAGTTCCTGAGCCAGAAGAAGACTATGAAGTTCTATTTAGTTTATTTGATCAACAAAAAGGTGACAATGAGGGTCTTACCACTGTATTTGCGAATAGTGACAAAGTGATCACAAGTAGCATACAAGCTGTGCAGGACAAAAGCGAGACTGACAGATCTCAGCTGGACTGTATAACAACATGACAATCAGAGTACAACAATGAATGAATCAATTGAGAACACATCAATTGTAAACAACCTACAAGAAAATGCCATCTTGGAGAAGTTGACTCCAGAAGAGGAGCACCAAGAATCAAAGATAAATCAGATCATCCAGAAGGGACTGATGTCACAAAGCTCAACAATGCCTCAGATCATCCACAGGAACCAGAGATCATAAAGTGCAACAAAACATCAGATAATACAAAGGACACTTATACTAAAAAGTTTGAAAATGAACAATGCAGCAGGAACAGTTCTTGAGCACAAAAAGAGAAACTACGGAACAACAGACTGTACACAATGGTACGACTCTGAAATTGAAGGACAACTGAACAACACAGTCCAATGCAATGACAAGAAAGTGTTTGCACTCGCAGTCACACTTGACAGACCATACGGTATGGAAAGCACTCCACATGGCAACCGAGCAAGGTACTGCAGGACAGTGTGTCAAACACAGCTACCGGTTGAGGTAGAACAAACAAATGCGTATGTAGACAATACAAAATTCATGCAATGGCACCAATGTCAGGAGGAAAGGACATTGTTTAGATAGAAAAGAAGTCATGCCAACAAATTTAATGAGTTCGTATTTGCTCAAAGACCAAAAAGCAAACCAGTTTTTAAGGAAAAGGACACACAAAATCGACACCACAGACACAGAAAAAAGACCAGGTCAGAGAACAAAAGTGGTTCAAACAGTCAAACACCTGATCGATTTGAACTGATGACTTGTTTGTACTTCAACACACTACACGAGTGAAGACTGAGTACAGATTCAATTTGTGGACTGTAAAATGTTTTTTTTTTGAATTGTTAACTACTGTACAATTTCAGTACTCAATTACATGTAAAGAACATACAATGCATCTTACTCTACATATTTGTAGAAATCTCCAAACATCTTTGAAAAAAAAGGGGATGTAATGATATGTATATTGACTGGGATGTAAAGAGTTAACAAGTTAATGATAATGATTCGTACCACTAGAGGGAACCACAGAACAGTCATATAAATATCATGTGACATGGGGATTCTGGGATGAGAAGATTAGGAGTTGAGTTAGGAGAGAGCTGGATAAGATCGTCAGGCATAGAGAGCAGTTGTATACTTGAGAGTTCTGCAAGTTAGAGATAGCATAGTTACATACAATAACCTTTTATTTTAGAAAGATGAACAAATCTTAGTAGTGTAATCAATTTAGAGTTTTGTTCATTAACAAAGCTTTGTGTTCTTTATTCAACACTATGCATCTGAGCCATCCAGGTGAAGCAGAATAGAGAATACAACACTCTCCTGTCCAGCTTCTCATCTTTCATCCTCTATAAACTTCAACTCATCCAAAACACAACATGCTACCATATGATATCTTGCATCAATACTAGTGACCTTGCTCCCATTCAGTCAACATCGCAAAGGTTTTCAAATCCCTTCCTATCTCTGTAATCTGCTCCACTCCAACAAACCCACGGGATCTCTGTGCTTCTCCCAAGTCTGGCCTCTTGTGCTTCCCCCAATTTCCATTACTCCACCACTGGCAGCTGTGTCTTCAGCTGACTGGGCCCCAAGCTCTGGAGTACCCTCCCGAAAATTCCTTTCTCTCCTCTTCTTTCTCCTTCTTAGAAGTTACCTCTTTGACCAAGCTTTCAAGCAATTTACTAATATTACTACTTTTAGCACATCAGCTTTTGTCTGCATATTCTTCTGACCCGAACCGTGGTAGGTTTTCCTATGTTAAAGGCACTGTAGTTTTCACCAATTCAGGATGGAGGGGAGGTGGCTGATTACAGGCTGGCACTCACCAGCAGAATACTTTCCCATGCCATCCAGCGAATAGGCAGCACAGCACGGCCCTGGATCCGGTAGTAGTCACCGCTGTACAGGTTGCGGCTCATGCCGAAGTCGGCTATCTTGATGGTGCAGCAATTCCCAACCAGGCAGTTGCGTGTTGCGAGGTCCCGGTGTACGACGTTAAGGGAGGAGAGATATCTCATGCCAGACGCAACCTGGGTCATCATGTGCAGGAGGGACCGGTAGCTGAGCAAGGGGAAAAAAGGAGAGTGAACAGTCTTAACCATTGGGCCAGCCAAGAAGCACAGCACTGCTAGGGGACGGCAGAGCCTCACTTATCAGTTTATATGGTCACATGCCCCATTGCCCTTACAGATATTACAGCATTGTATCAGAAGCACTTCACTTCGATTAAAAGTTTGAGCACGAGGAAAAATTGGTCAATGATTTTTCCTTTAAAAAGTCACCATAGTCCCAGGTGACCAGAGGCTGCTTTCCCCTTTGAGGGGGAGAGCTGACTGGTGATGATTTAATCTGAGGATCACCATACCGAGGGATGAGGTTGAGAAGGCGGGGCCTTCATGAATAACCTCAGCCGGTACGGGAATGGAACCCGCGCTGTTGGCCTTGCTCTGCATCACAAAGCAGCTGTCCAGCCAACTGAGCTAAACTGGCCTCGATTTTTCCTACAACTCACACTCAAAATATTCCTCATTTGATCGCAAAACGTCTTGATTTGAAAAATCTTATGCCAGTCTCAGAGCAGTGGAAGGAAATTAGCAGGAACTCCATTTTATGGGTTGAGTACAATAATAATAATCTTTATTGTCACAAGTAGGCTTATATTAACACTGCAATGAAGTTACTGTGAAATGTCCCTCGTCGCCACATTCCAGCTCCTTTTCAGGTACACGGATGGAGAATTCAGAATGTCCAAATTACCTAGCAACGTGTCTTTCGGGACTTATGGGAGGAAACCAGAGGAAACCACGGAGACACAGGCAGAACGTGCAGACTCCGCACAGACAGTGACCCAAGCTGGGAATGGAACCTGGGACTCTGGCGCTGTGAAGCAACGGTGCTAACCACTCTGCTACCGTGCAAATATGACATTACTGCTTTCCTGTGTCAAAACTTGATACAGCTGTTGGTAGCTTTTAGTATTTGTTGGCTATGTTTTTGGTACCTCCTCCATTTCCATTCTTCATCAGAAATGAAAAGTAACCCCTGGAATCCATTCAGCCATCAACCCACTCCCCCCTCACGTGGCTGGTATATTTGTATTGTTTTTTTTGGCAGAGTGTTTGAACTCTTTTAATATAGATGAAATAATCCAATCCAATAAACAATCCAATAAACCTCTATTCAATAAACTAACATACTAGTTCCTGTAATAACACTGTTCAGTGCAAATGACCAGACACAGGTTCTCTACTGCTCCCTCGCCAGCCCATTGAGTAGCTCTCCCGCCGCAGGATGATACTCCAGTGCAGCACTGAAGTGGGGCTGCACAATGTTTTAGATGGGGCATTAAACCAAGGCCTCTTTTTCCCTTTCGGGGTGAATCTAATGGCTCTATCTGCAGAAAAGCAGGATGTCCTGGCAATGCTTAAACCTCAACCAATGTCACCAAAAGACAGATTAATTGGGCCTCACTCCTGCTGTCATGGGATCTTGTTATGTTCAAATTGTTTGTTGGATTTCCTTCACTATAACACAACAAATATATTCATTGTCTGTGAAACGCTTTGGGAAATGTTGAGGATAATGTAGAAATACACTATTTTGTGTACTGCATTGTCTCTCCCATCTCCTTCCTCCCAATGCTCTCGCCGGTTGCTTACTCCTACCTGACACTAGGGATGTTCTTTGCCACGGTGAAGTGGTTCTCCAGCTCACGCTGGCACAGGAATTGGTTCAGGTCCCCGTTCTCCATGTACTCTGTGACCATGCAGAGTGGATCGTCACGGGTACAGACTCCGAGGAGCCTGATAATATTCGGGTCCTTCAGCCGCGACATGATCTTCATCTCTTTGAGGAAGTTATTCCTGGAAGGGACGCACAGAAGTTGGTTATAACTGGTTGCTCTTACATTCATTCAGCTCCGATCTCGGAGGACATCATCCATCATGACATCCCCTCCCAGGATCTCCTCTGGTGCCTTGGATATATGGCACACAAACAGACCATTCAGCCCAAGCAATCCATGCCAGTGTTTATGATCCACTCGAGCCTCCCATCTTTTCTCCTCTAAATCCACCATCGTAATCCTCATTCTCTTCTCCCTCAGATACTCATCTCGTTTCCCCTTAAATACATTGACACTATTCATTTCAACCACTCCCTGTGGTAGTGAGTTCCACATTCTCACTACTCTTAACATTCTCTCTATCCACTCCATCAAAACCTTTCAGAATTTTAAAAACCTCTATTAGGTCACCCCTCAGCCTTCTTTTATCAAGAGAAAAGGGGGTCTAGCGAATCAATCCTTTCCTCACAGGAGAACTCCCAGAGCCCAAAGCTTTCCACCTGGGATCATTTTAAACCTCCCAGGTGCCATCTGTACATCAGCCCCAGACTCCTGAGCAGATGGGCATCAGCTGGCTGTTTAGGTTCCTGCTCCGTCCACGCCTCCCCCCTCAGTTTACTCATCCAATCCCAACACGCCACAGGTCGAAGGGTGAGCAGCAATGTCCTGGAGCGCCTACCGGGCGTTTGTTGTGGCGTCTGACCTCAGCATCTTCACAGCCACAAGGACCGGCCGGTGTCCTGTATTAAAGAGGAAGTCGGGTTGCAGACTCGCTGCCTCACATAAGTGGACCTGGAGAAGGAGAACAACTTCATCACTCACCGTCTGTCCCAGTGATACACACACACACACACACACACACACACACAGTCTTCATCACTCACCATCAGTCCCAGTGATACACACACAGTCTTCATCACTCACCGTCAGTCCCAGTGATACACACACACAGTCTTCATCAATCACCGTCAGTCCCAGTAATGCACACATACACACACAGTCTTCATCACTCACCGTCTGTCCCAGTGATACACACACACACACACCTTCCGGGCTGACCCTTCCCTGCTGCCCTTTTACCGACCTTCCCCAAGCTGTGGCGGTTGACCTTCCCAAGCCTTCCCCACCGATTGACCCATCCTCACTCTCCCCCCACTCCCAGCAAAGACATGAGACCCTCAAAGTAAGAAGTTGTGTTTTCACCCTCTCTGCTGTTGGCTGTCTCTGCGAGTCTACAAGTGCAAGAAAATATAATATCCAACTAAAGGCCTAAACTGGAGAAAGGAGCTAACTCGAAGATATCCAAGAGAAGTCAATGATTCCCATCTTTTATTTTTTAAATCAGTATTTTCTACCTTCTCCACCACCCTTTCCCTCTATGTTGTCTGTTTGTGAGTAGAGTGAGTTAAAAAGGTAGGGGTGGAGAATCAGATGGCAGTCAATCAGTTGTATTGTTGCCTATTTATTACTAATTACTGTTAAATAATAAAAGGTTATTTGTGTTAAAATTTACTAACTTGGTGGCTGTATTTAATCCTTTATAGCTAAAGGAATAGAGCATAAAAGTAGTGAAGTGTTGTTGCAACTGTACAAGGCATTGGTGAGACCGCATCAGAGATCAAACTGAGGTACATAAAATGATAAAAGATATTGACAAAGTAGATATAGGGTGGATGCTTTCTCTTGTGGGGCATTCTAGAACAAGAGGTCATAGTTTTAGCATAAGGGGTAGCAGATTTAAAACAGACGAGAAAAAAATTCTTCTCTCAAAAGGGTCATGAATCTGTGGAATTCACGACCCCAGAGTGCACTGGATGCTGTTACAGTGAGTAAATTTAAGGAGAGGGACAGATTTTTAATTAGTAATGGGATATGAAGATCAGACAAGAAAATGAAGTTGAGGCCAAGATGAGATCAGCCACGATCGTAGAGTAAGGGCGCTTCCTGTGTATTCCCCATCCCTTTTCTTTTATTTTGCCGTTCTTATTTTGATCCATTAATCATTAATGGACATATCTCTTTAAATCAAGCAACCTGCATCTTTAATTCAGGCAGAAGAATCCAGAAGTTACAGGAGAGAACACTTTGCTAGTCTGTTCTGATTTGAACAAGAAGCCACAGATTTGTCAGAACCAGTGTGAGAGATGGGTTGAATTATGGGTTGAGTTTGATGGATTGGCTGATGGCCAATGATTTGACCCAAAAGGCCATACTCTGCCTGGTAACATGTGGTGATTGGATTATATCCCACTGGAATGCTTTTCAGAATCCCAAGGAGTTTTGGGTTTGAGCGTGGCAGCACGAAAAAAGGTGAATCACCTGAGGAAGGAGCAGTGCTCCGAAAGCTCGTGCTTGAAACAAACCTGTTGGATTTTAACCTGGTGTTGTAAGACTTCTGACGGTGCTCACCCCAGTCCAACACAGGCATCTCCACATCATTTAAACTACAAAGGCCTGAATACAAATCACAAACTGAAAGCAATGTTTGGGGAGCAGTAAGGTGCCTCTCCAGCAAAGCAGTTGTGATCGCTGTATTCATGAACTTGCAGAGAAAACATTACGGGCTGCAAAATAAAG
This sequence comes from Scyliorhinus canicula, assembly GCF_902713615.1. Classification (NCBI taxonomy): domain Eukaryota; kingdom Metazoa; phylum Chordata; class Chondrichthyes; order Carcharhiniformes; family Scyliorhinidae; genus Scyliorhinus; species Scyliorhinus canicula. The sequence goes on along the minus strand of NC_052166.1, from coordinate 18,796,892 downwards.
AACAGAACCTGCAAGCTTGCTGTGAAGGAAGGTGTGCTGAAAAACCATTACCTGAAAGAAACACTCTTTTTCCTTTTTTATTTTTATACTCCTTTCCATCCTTTTGTATTTTTCTGTATTGTGTGTGTATATAGAGGATGGGGGGGGGGGGGGGGGGCAAGTTAAAGTGAGAAGTTAGGAATTGGTTAATAGTTCACCAGTGTATTTACTGCATAGTTCATTACAGTTCTTGTTATAAATAAGCAATAATTGTGTTTAAACTTACAAACCTGGTGACTGTAATTATTGAGCAGCCAGAGACCAAAGACTTTGGGTATTTTTGTAAGAATTATTGGTCAATTCACTTGAGTTGTGACTCCGGGACAAGTAAGGCTGGAATTCACCGCACACTTGCCAAGGTGTCATAACAATATTGAATGGAGGAATTGCCCACTCCTGCTCCTAGTTCTCATGATCTAATCAGGATCAAATCAAAGACATTGGATATTTAAGCAATCATAGAGTCCCCCACTCTATCCCAGTAACCCCACCTAATCTGCACATTTTGAACTCTGGGTGGAAACCTGAGCACCCGGCAAAAACCTATGCAGACACAAGGAGAATGTGCAAACTCCACAGAGACAGTCACCCAAGGCAGGAATTGAACCTGGGTCCCTGGCACTGTGAGGCTGCAGTGCTAACCACTGTGCCACCCGGCAAATTAGTAACTTTACTTTCATCTGTGTTGCTAATCCAGATCAAGTGGGGCTGGAATTGACCGCGCACTAGCCTAGTCTGGCCTACATTTGAATTCAGACTCGCAACAATGTGGTTGATTCTTAACCACCCTCTGCATATAGCCACCTAGCCACTCAGTTCAAGGGCTGTTAGGGTTGGGAAACACATTCTGCCGCAGTGACACCCACATCTCAAAGAATAAAAAAAATACAAACCAACTGATTCACTCACCTGGCCCCATTCACTCTGAATGAGAACCCCCCCCCCCCCCCAAGTCACCGAACTGCCACTCACCACAGCTGACTCTCCCTCTCTCAATGTTCCCAATTAACCCATCCTCTTGCCAAATCACCCACCCTCTTGTTAAAAGTCATCACTCATTCCCAGAGACTTACACACTGTCACCTATCCTCAAAATGCCTTTTGGACTCTCGTAAAGGCATGTTCCATCAGGAGTAGTAACCACAGTTACACAATAGGTAGGAACTAGGTATTTGGGCAGTGTTAAAAAGCCACTCACCTCCCCGAACTGCCCCTCCCCCAGCTTCTCCTTGAAGTGCAACTGATGTCGGGAGATCTCCTCCACAGCCAGTTCCATCTTAATGAGGGAGTCCACGGTGAGTGCAGGAACTGCGTATGTGTTGTTTCCAGTCACACCCTGCAGACTGACTATATCAGCCTCTGCGTAATGTGGGACGTTGCTCTGGAAACCCTGGTGTGGAGTAGTCTTTGTTAGATCAGGTTCAGCGTAGTCGCCACTGCATGCTGGGAAAAAGACACATGGGAAAGTTAGCATTCCAGATGGGTAGGCAGTGATGAAAGGTACCAAGTTTACCAGTTCCCTCCACCATCATTCTCAACCCACTTAACTTGTCTTCCAGTTCCTAACAGCCAACCCTCCCATATTGAGTCTCAATGAGAGAATTGGGGTCAGGGACTGGGCTGTTACGAGAGAGTTAGGATCTGGGACTGGGCTGTGACGGGAGAGTTAGGGTCAGGGACTGGGCTGTGACGGGAGAGTTAGGGTCAGGGACTGGGCTGTGACGGGAGAGTTAGGGTCAGGGACTGGGCTGTGACGGGAGAGTTAGGGTCAGGGACTGGGCTGTGACGGGAGAGTTAGGGTCAGGGACTGGGCTGTGACGGGAGAGTTAGGGTCAGGGACTAGGCTGTGACGGGAGAGTTAGGGTCAGGGACTGGGCTGTGACGGGAGAGTTAGGGTCAGGGACTGGGCTGTGACGGGAGAGTTAGGGTCAGGGACTGGGCTGTGACGGGAGAGTTAGGGTCAGGGACTGGGCTGTGACAGGAGAGTTAGGATAAGGGACTGGGCTGTGACAGGAGAGTTAGGGTCAGGGACTGGGCTGTGACGGGAGAGTTAGGGTCAGGGACTGGGCTGTGACGGGAGAGTTAGGGTCAGGGACTGGGCTGTGACAGGAGAGTTAGGATCAGGGACTGGGCTGTGACGGGAGAGTTAGGGTCAGGGACTGGGCTGTGACGGGAGAGTTAGGGTCAGGGACTGGGCTGTGACGGAAGAGTTAGGGTCGGGGGTGGGTTGTGATGGGAGTTAGGGTCAGGGATGGCCTATGTTGGGCGGTTAGGGTGGCGTGGGATGGACTGTTATGGGTGAGTTAGGGCTTCGGAATGGGCTGTGATGGAAGGGTTCGGGTGTCGGGGATGGGCTGTGAGTGGCGAGTTAAGGTATTGGGGATGGGCTGATGGGAAGCTGAGGGGGCCGTGACAAGCAGGTTAGGGTGTCGGGTTGGGCTATGATAGCGGGGTTAGGGTGTCTGGAGATGAGCAGTGATGGGAATTTTAGGTGGTCGGGGATGGGCTATGATTGGCAAGATAGGATATCGGGAATGGGCTGTGAATAGTGGGTTAGGGGTTGGAGGATGGGCCTCATGTCACTAAATGCCCTTTTCTTTTTTTTCTCATGTAGGGAAACATAAAATAAGAAATAGGAGCTGGAGTAGACTATTCAGCTCCTTGAGCCTTTTGCACCATTTAATCTGATCATGGCTGGTCTGATAGTGTCCTTGACGCCTTTTCCCTCTCTGGCCCTATCACGCTCAAATACCTTGATCAATATCTGTTTATAGAAGTCATAGAACAGTACAGCACAGAACAGGCCCTTCGGCCCTCAATGTTGTGCCGAGCCATGATCACCCTACTCAACCCACGTATCCACCCTATACCCGTAACCCAACAACCCCCCACACCATTAACCTTACTTTTTTATTAGGACACTACGGGCAATTTAGCATGGCCAATCCACCTAACCCGCACATCTTTGGACTGTGGGAGGAAACCGGAGCACCCGGAGGAAACCCACGCACACAGGGGGAGCACGTGCAGACGCCACACAGACAGTGACCCAGCCGGGAATCGAACCTGGGACCCTGGAGCTGTGAAGCATTTATGCTAACCACCATGCTACCCTGCTGCCCCAACTCGATCTTTAATATGTTCAATTCAAAACACTAACCCTCAAGAGTAAAAATTTCTCATCGGACTTATTTTTAAACCCCGATTTCCAGTTCTAGATTCTAGATGGGGGAAAACATCCTCTCAACATCTGTCTGCTGCCACTTAGAATCTTACATGTTTCAATAAGATCACCTCTCCTGATTCTAAACTCCAATGAGTATAGGCCCAACCTTTACTGAGACAACCCCTTCCTTGCCGGAATCAACCTAGTGAACTTTCTCTGAACTGCTTCTAATATAAGTATTTCACTTTGTAAATACAGGGACCAAAATGTACACAGTTTAGTTGTAGTCTCACCAATATTCTGTACAGTTATAGCAAAACTTCCCTTTATTATATTCCATCCCCTTTGCATTAAAAGCCAACATTCCATTTGCATTTATGCTTTGTGATTCATATACAAGGACACCACACCACACTAGCTGTCTATTTAAATAATTTTCTGCATTTCTATTCTTCCTGCCAACGTGAACCTCACATTTTCCGACATTATACCGCAGCTGCCAACTTTTTCCCACTCACTTAATCCAGCAAATGTAGTAAATAACTTCATTCATGTAATTTATATAGCTTGTATCACTCTACTGGTTATAGTTTGCCAACCTGAAAAAGACCCAGTTATCCCTTGTTGATTTCCTGTTGGTTAGCCAACACCCTAGCCACACTTCCTTTTCTATTTGTTGGTTGGGCCAGCATTTATTGCCCTTGAACGGAGTGGTTTGCTGGACTATTTCAGAGGGCATCTAAGAGTCAACTACATTGCTGTGGGTCTGGAGTCACATGTAGGCCAGACCACGTAATGTACCCAAAGGACAGATGGGTTTTTGCAATCGAAAGTTTCATCATTAGACTTTTAATTCCAGATTTTTATTAAATCTGCCGCAGTGGGATTTGAACCTGGGTCCCCAGAGCATTACCCTGGGTTTCTGGCTTAGTAGTCCAGTGACAATACCACTCTGCCACTGCCTCTCCATTAATATATCACCCTCAACATTCTGTGTAGTAACCCTTTATTGACACCTTATCAAATGCTTTTTGGAATTCCAAATGTACTAGATCTACTGGTTCCCCTTTATCCACACTGCTTGGTACATTATCAAAGAACTCTAATAAATCTGTCAAATAAAATTTCCCTTTCACAAAATTATGTTGACTCTCTACCAGATTGTATTATGATTATCTAAATCTAAATGTCTGCATCTGCTTAACAAGTCTCACCTTTTAATCTATTTGGCCAGTCCACTTTAGCCAATTCTGTCTTTGTGCTCCTGCAATTACTTTTATATATTTATGGCTAGTTTTAGACCCTAGGTTCTCACCCTCAAACTGAATGTGAAATTCTATCATGTTATGACCATTGTTGCCTCAAGGATCCTTTGCTTTGAGGTTATTAATAATTCTGTCTCAATGTATATTTGTATTCTCAATTATGTTGAGGTGCCCTACATTCACCATTCACTTTCAATGATTTGACGCTTCTGATGCTCTCCTGGACGGCCTCTCATCTTCCACCATTTCAACTCATCCAAATTCATGCTAACTATGTCCCAATTCACACCATGCCTCGTTCACCCATCACAGCAAGGACCTGACCCATCCTAGTGTCTAACAGCCAGGAACATCAACAGTTGGTTTCCCAAACTCCGAGTCATGACATCCACCAAGGTCGAGAGCTCCCGAGGCAGCAATGGCTAACATGGGACTCGACTTACTTCTGACCGCTGCAAAACCCCTTTAACGCCCATCATTGGTTTCTGTTGGTGGGTGTGACCTAATGGACTGCTCTCTGAGGTCTAATTGCTACTGCAAAAAAAGGCATGTGAATAGGTAGGTAGTTGGCGTTTTTATTGAAACACTGCCTTTTCAGGAGATGGAGACAGGTATTTTGAGGGTGAGAAATAAATTGGCATGGGATGGGTGCTATTGAAGGAGAGAGAGAGAGAAAGATGGGAGGAGGCATGGTGAAGGAGAGGGAGATGAAACACAATCGCCCAACCCTGCTCAACAACTGAAGCCTCCCTGCATCTCCTCAGCAATTCTTGAACCCCCACTCCAGAGTTCTACAGTACTAACCTGAATCCTCGGCACTCTGAGAAAGCTCTGGAAGTTTACGCAGTAGCCTGGCAGGCTCCTGGTATTCCAGATCGAATGGAAAGACACGCTCATAAGTGGGGTTGGTCTGGAATATCTGCGTCTGGTTGCCAATGACAATGGTGTCATTATACAGAGATGGGTGCATAGTTGCATCCTCCTCTAGGATTCTCCGTGGAGCCTTGGAAAACAAGGAGAGAGATTACAGCACAGACCACAATGACCATCCACTCAATCCCCACTCTCAGATTAATGAGCTAGGGAGCAGGAAACTCTACAGTTCACAGACTGAGGCCAACAATAATGGGCAGAGAGTGGGGCTGGATAATGTACCACAATGCTCCATTGAACAGCAGGTTCCATACAGGAGAGAAGGGCATATGGAACACAGGGGTTCAGGAGAAGGTGGGCATGGGGCAGGTAGACGTAGGTGGCACATAGGCGTAGGAGGATGACAGCGAGCATGCGAGAGATATAGTGATGGGTACGGACAGTGCACGTGGCTGAGGTTGTGAGGTCAGGGCAAGCTGGACACACAGTGACAGGTGTCACAGGATTGACTGTTAAATGGGACAGGTGCAGAGGTAGGGGTCCAGTTAAAGGGGACATTGTGAAATGTTGGGGTCCTGTTAAAGGTGACAGTGTGGTTGCGGGGTTGTTGTTAAACAGGATGCAGTGCAGTGACGGGAACAATAAAGGAACACAGTGCAGTGGTGGGGTCCTGTTAATGGTGACACTGAAATGGCAGGGTCCTGTTAAAGGCGACACAATGCAGTGGTGGGGATCCTGATAAAAGGGACACAGTGCAGTTGTGGGGGTCATGTTACTGCTAATAATAAAAACCTTTATTAATGTCACAAGTAGGCTTACATTAACATTGCAATGAAGTTACTGTAAAAAGCCTCTTGTCGCCACATTCCGGCACCAGTTTGGGTACACTGAGGGAGAATCAGAATGTCCAATTTGCCTAACTGCATGTCTTTCGGGACTTGTGGGAGGAAGGAGGAGCACCCAGAGGAAACCCACGCAGACACACTGAGAACCTGCAGACTCTGCACAGATAGTGATCCAAGCCGGGAATCGAACCCGGGTCCCTGGCGCTGTGAAGCAACAGTGCTGACCACTGTGTTACCATGCCACGCAAAGAGGACACAGCGCAGTGGCGGGGTCCTGTTAAAGGGAACACAATGGAATGATGGGGGTCCTCTTAATGGAGACACAGTGAAGTGTCCTGTTAAGGGAGACAGTAAAGTGGTGTGTGTCCTGTTAAAAGAGACACAGTGGAGTGGCGGGAGTGCTGTTCAAGGGGACATGGTGCACTGGTGGGTCCTGTTAAAGGGGAAAGAGTGCAGTGGGAAGCTCCTGCTAAAGGGGACACAGTGCCGTGGTGGAGCCTGTTAAAGAGGACACATTGCAGTGGTGGGAGTCCTGTTAAAGGAGATACAGTGCAGTGGTGGAGTCCTGCTAAAGGGGATGCAGTGGAGTGGTCTTGTTAAAGGGGACACAGTGGAGTGGTGAGGTCCTGTCAAAGTGTACACATTGAAGTGACGAGGGTCCTGTTAAATGAGACACAGTGCAGTGGTGTGTGCACTGTGCTGCTAATAGAGACACAGCGAAATGGTGCATGCATTGTTAAAGGAGATGCACCGGAGTGGCAGGAGTGCTATTAAAGGGTACAGAGTGAAGTGGGTGGGGGGGAGGGAGTCCTGTTAAAGGGAACACAATGAAGTGGCAGAGTCCTGATAAAGGGGGACCCAGTGAAGTGGAAGGGGAAGTTTGTTGTTAAACTGACACACACCTTCTCTAAGATCCTTTTCCAGTGTTGCCTCCACAGGATGACGATGATGATGAGGAGGAGGAGGAGGATGATTGTCACCAAACAGCCAATCAGAATGGAGGCGTTGCTGTTATCGGCCTTGTCCCTGTGTCCACTGATGGTGGGAAGGGGGGAACTGCCTGTAGATAGAGAAAGACAAGGACAGCCGTGAGCGGAGTGAAACACTTCCCAGAACCGCCTATGGGGACAGAGACACAATCACACCCACCCACTCAAGTACAATCAGTGGGGGAGGGGGTGTAGGGGGCCGTGGGGGGCAGGGTGACTGAGGGAAGGGGGCAGGCGGGGACGAGGGCAGGGAGCGAGGGGGATGAGGGTAGTAGACTAGGGGGTGCAAGGGTAGGGAGCAAATGGGGGCTGAGGGGATGAAGGCAGGGGGTGAGGAAGTAGACAAACAGCAATGATTGAGACCTGCAAACTTCAGAAACGTTTTACCGATGATGAGAGTGACGAGGCTGCTAGCAGTGTTGGTCAGCGTAGGACCCGGGGTGTTGCTGAAGGTCAGTTTTGACGTGGGGCTGGGCTCCGAGCCAAAGCCTGTGCCTGCATTCAGCCTTGGAGTACTCCGTGCATCTGGGATTTGGGAAGTGTCCTCTCTCCGGAAAGGATGAAGGTGTTCCAAAGGATTCGCTTCCCCAGAGTCTGCCAAAGTGCCAAAGGTCAAATTAAAGTTCCATCACTGCATTTTTTATTTCAGCAAAACAATCATGAGGTAGCACAGCATTGCTATCCCCTCCTGACTGCCCATACTGCCGCAATCACACCGAGCCCCCACAACCAGCACCTGAGCCCCCCGCAACCAATCCCTCATCCCCCGGCACCACACCCCCTGACCGCCCCCCCCCCCCCCCCCCCCCCCCCCCCCAACACACAGCCACACCCATGAGTCCCCACACCCTGACCTTCCCACGAACACCCTGACTCCCCCCACGGCCACACCCATGAGCCCCCCGTGACCACACCCTGACCCTGACCCTCCCCCCCCCAACAACCATATCCTGGCCACCCCGCGATCACCACTGAACCGGCACCGACCACCCCCTGACCCCCACGATCATCCCAAACCCACAAAAAACTCCTGAACTCCTGATTGATAGGGTGGGGGGACCCTGTCAGACTAATATTGCAATAATATCCCTGGACCATGATATGGCTGCTTTCCTGGGAGAGTACAATCATGTTAACTTTGTCATACGAGTTACAATCTGGGGTCCTGATCAGGTCCTTACCTACAACTGTTGACTGGAAAGAGATCTCACTGAACAACATCCAGCGATCTGCGAAGTAGAACTGGCAGCGGATTGCCTTACCCAGCCGCTGCTGTAGGGGCACAATGACAAAACGCGCACTCGGATTCTTGTCGTCCATCACCATTGTGACACCCACCAACTCCCGTTCCCAGTTCGCCACCAGCTGCTGTTTGAAGGAACACTGAACCCGGTGGAATATCTTCACCGCCTTTGTGTACAGATTGTTACAGTGCACCTGTAGGAGAGACGATTAATCAGTAACAGAGAGATAAGGATGCGAGAAGGGAACAAAGGGGTGAGCCAGAAGGGAGGGGATTGAGCCAGGAGGGGGTGAGCGAGCCAGGAGGGAGGGGGCGGGGGGAGCCAGGAGGGAGGGTGGATGCCCCAAAGGGGGGAGGGGTGCAAGCCAAGAAGGGGGGGGGGAGAACCAAGAGGGAGGGGAAAGGGCAAGCCGGGAGGGTGGGGCGAATAAATTCAGCGAGGCGGGTGGGGGCAAGCAAGGAAGGAGAGGAATGGAGGGGGTGTGCAAGAATTGAGGGGGTGAGTGAGAAGGGAGGGTGTGCAAGGAGGGAGTGGGTGAGCAAGGAGGGAGAGTGTGAGCAAGGAAGTAGGGGGTGAGCAAGAAGGGAGAGGGTGAGTGAAAGGGAGGCGAGCAAGGATGAAGGCGGGCGAGCGAGGAGGGATGGCAGGTGGCAGACAGATTGCAAAAGTGACCGACAATGATATCAAGACAAGCAGTCAGATGGAGGGAGACATTCAGAGAAACTGGGCAGCATGGTCAAGCTGGGCTGAAAGGCCTGTTTCAATGCTGAAAACATCTCAGACTCTATGAGAGAGGCTGAGATAGAGAGAGAACCAATCAGATAGTCAGAGGGAGGAATGTGAATTGAAACCGAATGGTTTTGAGAGTGGGGTCTTATATAAGGAAGAGACATTGATGAGGGATTGGGAAGCGTAAATTGAGCAGTTTCCACCTTTAATTTCAGCATGCTCAGTTGTGTGTGAGAAGAGTGGGAAGTCAATTGGCAGCCGTTTTAATTGGGATTTTGGAATTTTACTCTGATCACATGGGTTTCCCAGGCTTCTTGGAATGTCCCAGTGAAAACAAATTGAGAGGAGAGTGGGAATTCAGGGGAATTCAGCAAACAAAAAGTTCTCAAATTACTGGAACTTGCATCTAACTCCTTGTCCATTTCACACGAGTGTGTGTGTGTTTATGGCTTTGGTGATTATTTCTACCAGCTATTCCCTAAATGTCAAACACACTGTACAGGGGGTGAGACAGGCAATGGGTCCCCAGGGGGCAAGGGAGCGGGAGGTTCCCCAGGGGGCGAGGGAGGGGGGGCGGGTCCCCAGGGGGCATTTGGTATACTGTGTCCAATTCTGGTCACTGCACTACCAGAAGGGTATGGAGGCTTTGGAGAGAATACAGAAAAGGTTGACCGGGATGTTGCCTGGTATGGAGGGTATTGGCTATGAGAGGAGATTGAATAAACTGGCATTGTTCTCCCTCGAGAGACAGAGGCTGAGGGGCGACCTGATAGAAGTTTTAAAATTATTGGGGGTATAGATAGGGTGAACAGTTGGAGGCTTTTTCCCAGTGCGGTGGGGTACAAATTCAAGGTAAGGGGGGAAAGGTTCAGTGGAGATGTGCGGGGGAAGTTTTTTTTACACAGAGGGTGGTGGTGGCCTGGAATGCACGGCCAAGTGAAGTGGTTGAGGCAGATACATTAGCAACCTTTAAGACTTATCTGGATAGGCACATGAACAGATGGGGTATAGAAGGAACCAAAGAGAAAATGCTGGAATATCTCAGCAGGTCTGACAGCATCTGTAGGGAGAGGAAATAGCTAACATTTTGATTCCAGATGCACCTTTGTCGAGGCTAGAAGACAGAGAAAGTGGGAAATATTTATACTGTGGAGTATAAACAGTATAAATATTTCCCACTTTCTCTGCCTTTTAGCTTTGACAAAGGATCATCTGAACTCGAAACGTTAGCTCTTTTCTCTCCCTACCGATGCTGCCAGACCTGCTGAGATTTTCCAGCATTTTCTCCTTTGGTTTCAGATTCCAGCATCCGCAGTAATCTGCTTTTATCTAGGGGTATAGAACAATACATGCGATTGGTCTAGATAGGACCTGTACAGGATCCCAGGGGGCGGGGCAGGCACTGGGTCCCCAGGGGGCGAGGGAGGCGGCGGTTCCCCAGGGGATGAGGTAGGTAGTGGGTCCCCAGGGTACGAGGGAGGCGGCCGTTCAGAGGGACGGGAGCTCCTGCTGATGTTGGTGAGTGCTCGACTGGAGAAGGCATGTTGAGGAGAGCTCCAAGGATTCAGGAGGAGGATCTGGTCAAATATGTGCAGATACACTGAAGGTGGTGGTGGGGAGTGGTCAGGTAGTGGAAAATAGAGTGTGTGTGGGGGTGCTGGGAACAAACTGACAGTTTCCAAGTCACCAGTTTGATGCTTACCAACCTTCATGGTGGAGAAGTTCCTGCGTTGGTCGAACTCAAACTCCAGCTCCACGTATTGGCCTGTGAAGGTGTTGTTGTTCCAGCCGACATAGTCATACCCGGGCCACACCCGGTACTCGTGGCTCTGGGCAAAATCATCCAGTCCAAATACCCCATCTGTCAGCTGACCCAGACCATCATGACTGCGCCTAAACAGAGAGCGGCATTGGTGAGACTTGAGACAAGATCACCCCGGAGAAGGAAAACTACAGCCTCCAGCCACCCCACCCCATCCAACCAATGGAGGAGCATCGTAGGCTGGGAGCCATATTCACCCTCATTGTGCAGGTGACAGGTGCTTACCAAAGCTCCTATTCCTGATGTTAGAGATAAAAAAATATGTGGATCATATTATAGCCAAAACCAACACTGTCCAACCTACGGTATAGAGGGGAATACTCACTCTGTATGAAGCAGATATTAACACAACAAATCCTCTTGTGGGTAATAAGTGCAATCATACCAGATCATATCTAATATCTGGAACTTAGAGACGATCTGATCAGTATTGGATTAAAATGCTCCATTATCACTTTTTTTTTGTTTTAATAAATTTAGAGTACCCAATTCATTTTTTCCAATTAAGGGGCAATTTAGCATGTCCAATCCACTTACCCTGCACATCTTTGGGTTGTGGGGGGGGAATGTGGGAGAATGTGCAAACTCCACACGGACAGTGACCAAGAGCCAGGATTGAACCTGGGACCTCGGCGCCGTGAGACAGCAGGGCTAAGCCACTGCGCCACCGTGCTGCCATCATTATCACTTTTTTAATATTGTAACAAAGTGCCTCACCTGGAGTCCTGTATACCATCGTATGTGGAGTCATTGAGGTAGACGATTGCTGCCCCTGGCTTTCCAATCGTCTGTCCCACAGGCCCACTATAGGAGTAGAGTCCATCTAGATACAGATATAAAATAATAAATTAGGCCCACACACACCATACCCCGCTGTGTCAATGGTGGAGCTGGTGGCTCAGTAACTCCGACACATCCCAGAATAACTGTATCCACAGGCAATGCAGAAACTAATCTGTTGTATAGTTCTTGTACACCAGAGTGTGGCATGACTGGTGGTGAATCAGGTGCAGAGAAGACGGGTGAGTGGAGCGTGCTTGTCTGTGCCTCGCACACAAGATTTTCAGAATATTTAAAATCCACCATTTAACAAAGGAAAGCAGCTCTGTGTTGGTTTTGATCCTGGCTGGATAGATTGAAAACCTCTTGTGTTCGACATAAACAAATCAGATTGATTCCTGGGATGGCGGGACTGACGTATGAGCAGAGATTGAGTTGATTAGGATTATATTGGCTGGAGTTTAGAAGAATGAGGCGGGATCTCAGAAATCTACAAAATTTTAACAGGGCTAGACACAGTAGATGCAGGAAGGATGTTCCCAATGACAGGTGAGTCTGGAACCAGGCGTCACAGACTGAGGATGCAGGGTAAAACATTTAGGACTGAGATGAGGAAACATTTCTTCACCCAGAGAGTGGAGAGCTTGTGGAATTCACTATCACAGAAAGCAGCTGGGGCCAAAACATTGTATGTGTCCTAGGCCCAACCCTATTGAGCTGCTTCATCAATGATCTCCCTAGTCAGAAGTAATAACAATATAATAATCACTTATTGTCATAAGTAGGCTTCAATGAAGCTCCTGTGAAAAACCCCTAGTCACCACATTCCGGCGCCTGTTCGGAGAGGCCGGTACGGGAATTGAACTCGCGCTGCTGGTCTTCTTCTGCATTACAAGCCAGCTGTTTAGCCCACTGTGCTAAACCCCCCCCAAGTGGGGATATTTGTGGATTACTGCACAATGTTCAGCACCATTTGTGACTTCTCAGATAATGAAGCAGTCCATATCCAAATGCAGCGAGACCTGGACAATATCCAGGCTTGGGCCAACAAGTGTCAGGCAATGACCATCTCCTACAAGTGAGGATCTAACCACCACCCCTTGTCATTCAATGGCATTACCATCGTTGAATCTCCCACAATCAACATCCTGGGGGTTACCATTGATCAGAAACTGAACTAGACTAGCTACATTAATACGGCGGCTACCAGGACAGGTCACTGACGAGGAAACCTACAGCGAATAACTCACCTCCTGTCCCCCCCAAAACCTGTCCACCATCTACAAGTCAGGAGTTTAATGGAATACTCTTCATTTGCCTGGATGAGTGCAGCTCCAACAACACTCAAGAAGCTCAACACCATCCAAGACAAAACAGCCTGTTTGATTACCCCCTCCTTCCACAAACATTCAAACACTCCAGCACTGGCGAACAGTGGCAGCCGTGTGTACCATCTACAAGATGCACTGCAGTAACTCACCAAGGTTCCTTAGACAACACATTCCAAACCTACGACCACTGCCATCTAGAAGGACAAGAGAGGCAGATACCTGGGAACCCCACCACCTGAAGGTTCCCCTCAGTCACTCACCACCCCTGACTTGGAAATATATAGCCATTCCTTCACTATCCTTGAGGCAACATCCTGAAACTCCCTCCCTAACAGCAGAGTGGGCATACCTACACCTCAAGGACTGCAGCAGTTCAAGAACAACTCCACATCACCTTCTGAAGGGCAACTAGGGATGGGCAATAAATGTTGGCCTAACCAGCGACGTCCACATCCCGTAAATGAATTTTTACAAATGTTTTCATTTTATATATATATATAAATATATACATTTGCGTGTGTGTGTATATATATATATGTTTAGATATGGCTCTTGGGGGGGGGGGGGGGGGGGGGGGGGGGTAAAGGATATGGTGGGGGGGGGGGGGGGGGGGGGGGAGAAGCAGGAACAGGTTAATGAGTTGGATGATCAGCCATGATCATAATGAATGGAGAAGCAAGGTCAAAGGGCCGAATTACCTACTCCTATTTTCTATGTCTCTATGTTAAACCACCAACACATTCACTTCCAGTAACTGACTGTAACCCTGGAGAGTCACAGGGAACAGTCTTGATGCAGCTCGATCCTGGTGGGAATCCTAATCGAAGGTGAAAGCAATGAACCAAAACATGCTTGGGAAAAGGCTCCCAAAGCCTTTTCCTCATCTCCCACCCCACCCCTCAGACACTTTGAACCCTCAAGACACTTCCAGCCCTCCCTACCCCACCCCGACACCTCAGCTGCCAAGTGCTGTATTATGTTGGAACACAAGTGCGATCAACACAGATGATGAAAAATCGCACACAGGTTGCATGCCCACCAGTTCAGTTGACAGGTTTACTGCCCACCATGAGACAGAAGTGCAAATACAATAGAAAGTAACCATTAGCCTGCACTCAATCACATGATCTGGTCCAGGACAGCGTAGGGATGATCATCTCAACACCCTGGACCGACTCCGAGAGAGCAAAATGAATAATCTCCTGATCACTGGAGATAGGAGCCATGCTGGGGAGTACCCAGGAGTGACGAATAATCAAGAGAGGACATCTGCTTGAGCATAGATGGCCTCCGCGGTCAAATAGCCTCCTCACATTTTATACAGAGGGGGAAGGGCAATTGAGGTCAGTAAAGACAGCAAATACCTTGGAGCTGTCCCTGAGCATCAGGTCTTGCACAAAAGGAGTGAGAGCAGGGACCTGGGAAAAGAGGTTTGTGGAATACACAAAAAACGGCACTTGTCTAAATTAACTGCTTCTACAGAACAACAGCAACACGAGCAGGAGGAGGCCACTCGAGTCTGTTCCACCTTTCAATAGCATCATGGCTGATCAAATTGTTGGCCCTCCGCTCTCCATAACCCTGGATTCCCTTGTAGATCAAAAATCTGTCTAACTCAGCCTCGAGTATATTCGATGACCCAGCTTCCACAGCTCTGAAGAGAATTCCAAAGACAAATTACCCTCTGAAAGAAGAGAGTCCTCCTTATCTCTATCTTATATGGAGGAATCCCTTATTCCAAAATGATGCCCCTAGGTCCTGTAGTCCCCCAGAAGAGTAACATCTCAGAATTTATGCCAAAAAGCCCTCTCAGAATCCTATGTCTCAAAAAGATCACCTCTCATCCCTCGCAATTCCAATAAGTATGGGTCCAACCTGCTCAACATTTCTTTATGAGACAAACTCTTCATCCCAGGAATCAACCTGAACCGCCTGGAGTGTGAGTATGTCTCACGCAAAGTGAGCGTTGGTGCTATGGAAAGTGAGTCTGGGGAATTGATAAGGAAATGGCAGATTAATTGAACAGTTATTCTGCATCAGTCGTCACCATAGGGATTACAAATAAAATTCCAGAAGCAGCTATAAACCAGGAAATGGAGGGGAGGAAGAACTCTGGAAAATTACAGTCACCAGAGAAGTGGTACTGAGTATTTTGTTGGAGCTGCGGACTGACAAGAGCCCATATCCTGATGGACTGGTGAAAGAAGTGTCGAGTGAGATAGTTGATGCGTTGGTTTTAATTTTCCAAAACTACCTAGATTTTGGGAAGGTCCCATTAGATTGGAAGATAGCAAGTGTTGCTCCACTATTCAAAAAGGGAGGGAGACAAAAAGCAGGAAATACAGGCCAGTTAGCTCAACATCCATCATGGGAAAATGTCAGATACAATTTAAATTATAGCAGGGAACCTGTATAAGCTCACGGTAATCAGGCAGTCAATATGGTTTTGTGAAAGGGAAATTATAATTAACCAACTTTCTGGAGATCTTTGAGGAAGTAACCTGTGCTGTTAAAGAAGGGGAAGTAGTGGATGTACTTCGATGATTGAAGGTATTTGATAAAGTGCCAATCAAAGTTTATTGTCCAAATAAAAGCTCATGTTATACGGGGCAACATATTGGCATGAAAGTTGGCAAAATGGAATGAATGGTGCGCCAGAGGGATCAATGCTGGGAAGTGCTGTGTTTGGTCCCTTGTACTTTATGGTTAACTCATCAAACACGTAGATCTGTCCAAACCAAGATCCTTTTATTGTGTCTCGCGCAGTAAGATGGCAATCTGATACAGAGCACATTATCATGGAGTCTTGCCACTCCTCTGGAATTTGCACCTTCTGCTGACCTGTTACATGTACGTCTCAATACCCTCTACCTCATGTTCTTCTGGAGATGGCCAGATGAGCCTCTCTTTATATATAGGGCCCAGGTCACGTGACCTTGGTCTTGAGGCTGCATGGTGTGTCTGTACCACCACCTGCTTGTTGGAGGTCTCACACCATCCAACTATGAAATGGCCCATAGGCCTATCACCACAGGATGTTTAAAATTTATGGATGAAATGATTGAAGGGATGGTTATTAAATTTGCTGGTGATGTAAAGATGTGGGCAATGATTTGGCAAATGGGCTATAATGTGGGAAAATGTGAAGTTGTCCATTTTGGCAGCTAGAATAAAAAAAGAGGCACATTATCAAAATGGTGAGTGATTGTAGTGCTGAGGTGCACAGGGTCTGGGTGTACTAATGCATGAATCACAAAAGGCTAGTATGCAGGTACAGCAAGTAATTAGGAAAACTCATAGAATGTTATCATTTATTGCAAGAGGAATTGAATACAAAAGTAGGGAGGTTATGGTTCACTTGTCAGAGCACTGGTGAAATCACAGGTCAAGTATTGTGTACAGTATTGCCCGCCTAATTTAAGGAAAGTTGTAAATGCATTGTAAGCAGTTCAGGGAAGGTTTATCAGAATAATACCAGAAACATGTGGGTTATCTTATAAGGAAAGATTGGACAGGCTTGGCTTATATCCACTGGAGATTAGAAGAGAAAGAAAGAGATGACTTGATTGAAACATACAAGATCCTGAGGGGTCTTGACAGAGTCATTGTGAAAAGGATGTTTCCTCTTGTTAGAGAATCTAGAACTAGGGGTAACTGTTTAAAAATAAGGAGTTGCCCATTTACAATGGAGATTATGCAAAATGATTTCACTCAAGAGTGTTGTCTCTGAAACTCTCGTCCTGAAGAGCTGGTGGAAGCAAATTCTTTGAATATTTTTAAGGCAGTGGTGGATTGATTCTCGGTAAGCAAGGTGGTGTTAGGTTATCAGGAGTAAATGGGGTGCAGATTTTAAGTTACGATAATATTAAATGGCGGAGCAGGCTGGAGCTGAATGGCCTACTCGGTTCCTTGTTTGTATATTCATATGCCACATCCAACACCATGAGTTCTTACCTTGTACAGTCACTTTTTATGCACCACTTTATTGAATGTCTTTTGGAAATCAAAATACTGGTTTCCCTGGTTCCCATACACTGGTTTCCCTTTCTCCACCCTGCTTGTTACATCCCAAAGAACCCAAGTACATTTGACAAATATGATTTTCCTTTCACGAAACAATGTTGGCGTTGCTTGATTTTATTCTGATTTTGTAAATATTCTGCTACTGCCTCCTTAATGATGAATTTCAGCATTTTCCCAAAGCCAGATGTTAGACTAACTGGCCTGTAGTTTCCTGCTTCCTGTCTCTCTCCTTTCTTGAATAGAGGTATCTTATTTTTTATAATATAATAATAACTTACATTAACACTGCAATGAAGTTATTGTGAAATGTCCCTAGTCGCCACATACCAGCGCCTGTTCGGGTTCACAGAGGGAGAATTCAGAATATCCAAATTACCTCACATTTGCATTCTCACTGCAGTAAATTCTATGTAAAGTAAAACACACAGAATAAACCGAGGCAACATGGAAGGAACTGCAGAGTGCTCCGAATAAACCAATTTATTGTCAATAAATGAGTCTCACTTCCTGCAAATTTTACTATGGGGAATATCAATGGGACAGACGGACTCACCAATCCAGACGCAGCCATACAGCTCGACCCGCATACACACACTCGTTGGCTGCTCAGTCACCGGGATCACCCGCACGTAGCGGGCAATGATTGGAGGTCGCAGGTCTTTCAGAACAATATCGTAAGTGTTAACATTTCCGGAAATAATCTGTAGGACAAAGCAGGTAACAAAGGTTAGAAATAACAAGGGATGGGAAAGGCACATGTGCAGAAATGAAGGATATGAAAGTGTCTGAATCTGCAGAACGGAAGCCCATTTGGCTTAGCTTTTTATCAAAGTTTACTCACCTGTTCGCCTATCCCAGTCTGATCAAAGTTTATTAACCTGTTCCCCTATTCCAGTGTCTGATCCAAGTTTATTAATCTGTTCCCCTATTCCAATGTCTGATCAAAGTTTATTAACCTGTTCCTCTATCCCAGTCTGATCAAAGTTTATTAACCTGTTCCCCTATCCCAGCGCCTGATCAAAGTTTATTAACCTGTTCCCCGATCCCAGCCTGATCAAAGTTTATTAACCTGTTCCCCTATCCCAGTGTCTGATCAAAGCTTATTAGCCTGTTCTCTATCCCAGTTTGATCAAAGTTTATTAGCCTGTTCCCCGATCCCAGCCTGATCCAAGTTTATTAACCTGGTCCCCTATTGCAGTCTCTGATCAAAGCTTATTAACCTGTTCCTCTATCCCAGTCTGATCAAAGTTTATTAACCGGATTCCCAATCCCAGTCTGATTTGGGCAGCCCGGTAGCATTGTGGATAGCACAATTGCTTCACAGCTCCAGGGTCCCAGGTTCGATTCCCGGCTTGGGTCACTGTCTGTGCGGAGTCTGCATGTTCTCCCAGTGTGTACGTGGGTTTCCTCTGGGTGCTCTGGTTTCCTCCCACAATCCAAAGATGTGCAGGTTAGGTGGATTGGCCATGTTAAATTGCCCTTAGTGTCCAAAATTGCCCCTAGTGTTGGGTGGGGTTACTGGGTTATGGGGACAGGATGGAGGTTTGGGCTCGGGTAGGGTGCTCTTTCCAAGAGCCGGTGTAGACTCAATGGGCCGAATGGCCTCCTTCTGCACTGTAAATTCTATGATTCTATGATCAAAGTTTATTAACTTGATCCCTGATCCCAGTGTCTGATCAAAGTTTATTAGCCTGTTACCCTAAACCAGTCTGATCAAAGTTTACTAGCCTGTTCTCCTAACCCAGTCTGATCAAAATTTATTAACCTGTTCCCCTATTCCAGTGTCTGATCAAAGTTTATTAACCTGATCCCAGTGTCTGATCAAAGTTTATTAGCCTGTTCTCTATCCCAGTCTGATCAAAGTTTATTAGCCTGTTCCCCTATCCCAGCCTGATGAAAGTTTATTAACCTGTTCCCCTATTCCAGTGTCTGATCAAAGTCTATTAACCTGTTCCCCTATCCTAGTGTCTGATCAAAGTTTATTAACCTGATCCCAGTGTCTGATCAAAGTTTATTAGCCTGTTCCCCTATCCCAGCCTAATGAAAGTTTATTAACCTGTTCCCCTATTCCAGTGTCTGATCAAAGTCTATTAACCTGTTCCCCTATCCCAGTGTCTGATCAAAGTTTATTAGCCTGTTCCCCTATCCCAGTCTGATCAGTTTATTAACCTGTTCCCCTATTCCAGTGCCTAATCAAAGTTTATTAACCTGTTCACCTATTCCAGTGTCTGATCAAAGCTTATTAGCCTGTTCCCCTATCCCAGTCTGATCAAAGTCTATTAACCTGTTCCCCTATCCCAGTCTGATCAAAGTCTATTAACCTGTTCCCCTATTCCAGTCTGATCAAAGTTTATTAACCTGTTCCCCTATCCCAGTGTCTGATCAAAGTTTATTAATCTGTTCCCCTATCCCAGTGCCTGATCAAAGTCTATTAACCTGTTCCCCTATCCCAGTCTGATCAAAGTTTATTAACCTGTTCCTCTATCCCAGTGCCTGATCAAAGTCTATTAACCTGTTCCCCTATCCCAGTCTGATCAAAGTTTATTAACCTGTTCCCCTATCCCAGTCTGATCAAAGTTTATTAACCTGTTCCCCTACTCCAGTGCCTGATCAAAGTTTATTAACCTGTTCCCCGATCCCAGTCTGATCAAAGTTTATTAATCTGTTCCCCTATTCCAGTGTCTGATCAAAGCTTATTAGCCTGTTCTCTATCCCAGTCTGATCAAAGTTTATTAGCCTGTTCTCTATCCCAGTCTGATCAAAGTTTATTAGCCTGTCCCCCTATCCCAGCCTGATGAAAGTTTATTAACCTGTTCCCATATTCCAGTGCCTGATCAAAGTCTATTAACCTGTTCCCCTATCTCAGTATCTGATCTTTCCGAGTGTCCAAGTCGCCACGTGGAAGTGAGTGGTCGGGCACCGGGCAGGTAAATTGCTCACCTGTTTCCCCTGACGATCTTTCCAGGTTATCCAACGCCTGCCATCGCGGCTGTAATCTAGTTGGTAAGCACGAGCAAACTCATTGCCGCTACCGTGGGCATGCCTCCCCTGTGTGCCGAGCAACGTGATGAAGTGGAGGGCGTGCAGGTCAATCTGCAGGTACTCCATACTGTCAGGGTACAGCAGGTCAACTGGGCACCAGGCTCCATCACCCCACTCACGTTCCAACCTGAAAGACAGTACAGATCCCTTGCATGACTCCTACTGCACCAGGAGGGGTCAGTAAGACACCATATTAACTCACCAGCACAGCAAGGACTGACAGTTTTCATGTCTTACTGCATTAGAAGAACAGCCAGAGGCGATCATGTCCCTTAACATTTAAATAATCTGTATTTCTCCAAACAAACCCATCCCCAGAATCTTTCCCAATCCAGGGTCCAGTTCCATATGCACTGGCAGAATATCAGGAACAAACTCAGGTGGGCATTCATTATATGTGATCGCAGGTAGTCAAAGGATTCAACTGGGAGATCGACAAAGCCAATCTCAGGATGGTCCTCATCCTTTTTACAGGAAAATACTAGCATTTCAGATACATTCAAATACACCGGTTCATTAACTCACTGGCTCACTCGCGCAACTCAGTTGCTTTGCACAAAATTCAATGACAAAACTCTCACACTCGCTCACATTCACTGACATACACATTCTCACTGATACTCATACAATTACACTCACTGGCTGGCACTCAGTGTCATTTCAGATATATTGTGTGATAGATATTTGGTGCAGTAAGGGTTAAAAGCGGTTTAAGGAATCCTGAATTGAAAGGTTTTGGCAGCCAGGGATGCAATTAGGCCACCTTAAAGCTTGGGTTACGGAATGCTGTTTGGATTAAGGGGATTCCCTGTGGACCTAATTAGATTTCAGTTTGGGAAGATGATGTAATTACTGGGAGGAGCCCAGTAAAATCACATGGGATTCGCGGTGGGTTGGCTCGATGGATACAGATCTAGTTTGATTAGCGAAGACAGAGAGTAGCGGTGGAAAGTTGTTTTTCTGAATGGAGATCATAGAATCATAGAATTTACAGTGCAAAAGGAGGCCATTCGGCCCATCGAGTCTGCACCAGCCCTTGGAAAGAGCACCCTACTTTAGCCCACACCTCCACCCTATCCCCGTAACCCAGTTACCCCACCTGAACTTTTTGGACACGAAGGGCAATTTATCATGGCCAATCCACCTAACCTGCACATCTTTGGACTGTGGGAGGAAACCGGAGCACCCGGAGGAAACACACACAGCCGGGAATCGAACCTGGGACCCTGGAGCTGTGAAGCAACTGTGCTACTGCACCCCCTGTAGCTAGTGGAGCTCTGAAGGGATCAGTGCTGGGACCTCTTTTGTTTGTTGTATGTATAAATGATCTGGAGGAAAATGTGGGCAGCACGATAGCACAGTGGTTAGCACAGTTTCAGTTTAGGTAGACTGGCCATGCTAAATTGCCTTTAGTGTCCAAAAAAGATTAGGTGGGGTTACTGGGTTAAGCGTGTGGGCTTAAGTGGGGTGTTATTTCCAAGGGCCAGTGCAGGCTCTATGATTCTATGAAAATATGGTGGTCTGATTAGTAAGTTTCCGGATTGCACGAAGATTGGAGGAGTTGCTAATAGTGCCGAGGATTGTCAGAGGATACAACAGGAAATAAATAGATTGGAGACTTGGGCACAGAAATGGCAGTTGGAGTTTAATCCGGATAAATGTGAGGTGATGCATTTTGGAGGATTAAATCTATGTATGAATTATACTGTAAATGGCAGAACCCATCGGAACTTTAACATCCAGAGGGATCTGGGCATACAGGCCCACAGTTCCCCAAAAGTGGCACAGAGGTGGCCAAGGTGATTAAGAAGGCATATGGAATGCTTGCATTCATCAGCCAGGGCACTGAGTACAGGAGTTAGGAAATCATGTTGCAGCTATACAAAACCTTGGTTAGGCCGCATTTGGAATATTGCGTGCAGTTCTGGTCACCACATTATCAGAAGGGCATGGAAGCTTTGGAGAGAATGCAAAGGTCCACCAGGATGCTGCCTGGTCTCAAGGGTATAAGGAGAGGTTGAATAAACTAGGATTGTTTTCACTGGAAAGATGGAGGCTGAGGGGAGACCTGTTGGAGGTCTGTGAGAGGCATAGACAAGGTGGACAGTCAGAGGCTTTTTCCAAAGGTGGAAGTGTCAATTACAAGGGGGCACAGGTTCAAGGTGAGAGGGGGGAAAGTTTAAAAGAGATGCACTCACGGAGAGAGTGGTGGGTACCTGGAATGCACTGCCAGAGGATATGGGGGAAGCAGGCACATTAGCAACATTTAAGAGGCATTTGGATGAATAGGAAGGGAATAGAGGACTATGGGCCGAGGTTTGTTTTTTTTAGTTAGGGCACCATGATCGGCACAGGCTTGGAGGGCCGATGGGTCTGTTCCTGTGCTGTACTTTTCTTTGTTCCTTGTTCTTTGATCCAAGGTATCTGGCATTTTGCAAAAAAAAACAGTGTTAGTTGAGTGTTAGCTGGAGATGTGAGCAGAAGTCAAGCATCTCGGGTCAATTAAATGATATGCCTGTAGATGAATTAGCAGTTTCTTTCCAAGACGTTCAGGAGAATGTGATTAGAAGGGGAGCTGAAACAAGCTGAAACAGCTTCTGAAGAAATACAGCCAGAATTTCTGCATGGTTCTGACAGGATTCAGATCTTCCCAAGACCGCAGGAAACTACAAAAGGTTGTGAATGTAGCCCAGTCTATCACGCAAACCAGCCTTTCACCCATTGACTCGGTCTACAATTCCCGCTGCCTCGGAAAGGCAGCCAGCATAATTAAGGACCCCATGCACCGTGGACATACTCTCTTCCACCTTCTTCTGTCAGGAAAAAGATCCCAAAGTTTGAGGTCACATACCAACCGGCTCAAGAACAGCTTCTTCCCTACTGCCATCAGAGTTTTGAAAGGACCTACCTCGTATTAAGTTGATCTTTTCTCTACACCTTGCTATAACTAACATATTCTGCAGTCTCTCCTTCCTTCCCTATATACGGTATGCACTGTTCGTACAGCATGCAAGAAACAATACTTTTCACTGTATACTAATACACGTGAGAAATAAATCAAATCAGACTCACCGACACACAGACTCACCGACAGACACACACACACAGGCTCGCTGACACACACACACAGGCTCGCTGACACACACACACACACAGGCTCGCTGACACACACACACACAGGCTCGCTGACACACACACACACACAGGCTCGCTGACACACACACACACACAGGCTCGCTGACACACACACACACAGGCTCGCTGACACACACACACAGGCTCGCTGACACACCACAGGCTCGCTGACACACACACAACAGGCTCGCTGACACACACACACAGGCTCGCGACACACACACACAGGCTCGCTGACACACACATCACAGGCTCGCTGACACACACACACAGGCTCGCTGACACACACACACAGGCTCGCTGACACACACACACAGGCTCGCTGACACACACACACAGGCTCGCTGACACACACACACACAGGCTCGCTGACACACACACACAGGCTCGCTGACACACACACACACACAGGCTCGCTGACCACACACACACAGGCTCGCTGACACACACACACAGGCTCGCTGACACACACACACAGGCTCGCTGACACACACACACACAGGCTCGCTGACACACACACACAGGCTCGCTGACACACACACACAGGCTCGCTGACACACCACCACAGGCTCGCTGACACCACACACACAGGCTCGCTGACACACACACACCAGGCTCGCTGACACACACACACACAGGCTCGCTGACACACACACACAGGCTCGCTGACACACACACACAGGCTCGCTGACACACACACACAGGCTCGCTGACACACACACACAGGCTCGCTGACACACACACACAGGCTCGCTGACACACACACACAGGCTCGCTGACACACACACACAGGCTCGCTGACACACACACACAGGCTCGCTGACACACACACACAGGCTCGCTGACACACACACACAGGCTCGCTGACACACACACACAGGCTCGCTGACACACACACACAGGCTCGCTGACACACACACACAGGCTCGCTGACACACACACACAGGCTCGCTGACACACACACACAGGCTCGCTGACACACACACACAGGCTCGCTGACACACACACACAGGCTCGCTGACACACACACACAGGCTCGCTGACACACACACACAGGCTCGCTGACACACACACACAGGCTCGCTGACACACACACACAGGCTCGCTGACACACACACACAGGCTCGCTGACAACACACACACAGGCTCG
Source organism: Scyliorhinus canicula (assembly GCF_902713615.1). Lineage (NCBI taxonomy): Eukaryota > Metazoa > Chordata > Chondrichthyes > Carcharhiniformes > Scyliorhinidae > Scyliorhinus > Scyliorhinus canicula. The sequence goes on along the minus strand of NC_052166.1, from coordinate 18,772,459 downwards.
CTGACACACACACACAGGCTCGCTGACACACACACACAGGCTCGCTGACACACACACAGGCTCGCTGACACACACAGGCTCGCTGACACACACACACAGACTCGCTGACACACACACACAGACTCGCTGACACACACACACAGACTCGCTGACACACACACACAGACTCGCTGACACACATAAGCATGCATATTAGGGAGTCATTCGCTTGGACCAATCACAGGAATCCCAACATCACTGAGAACAGTTGTAAAATTCCTCAAACAAGAAGTGAAGCTATTTGTCCAGATTTCATCTGTTCCAGGTCGCATCAACTCGATCAAAAACTGCTGGCTGGTAATGTTCCCTTTCTGTGTTCACCATCTCACCCAAAGATCCGATTGGAGGAAAATTCCAGGCTGACCAGCAGATGAAGGGGAAGTCCTGGCTTAGGTTTAAGGAATAAGATGTAGACAGAAGCCTGTCTCCAGATTAACTTAATCCAAATGCCCCAGTTCTCAAAACGTGAGGAACGAGCCAAACCACATTTAATAATTTCAAAAAGTTTAGTCATGAACAGGACAGCCCTTACCAATGTATTTAACTGACAGTTTTTCAAATAATAGTTTGTGGTATATATTTTCATGTTTTAGACTTAAATGTAGGGAGTATAATTAGAAGCTGGCAGTTGATGCAAAATTTCAAAAGGATTCCATTGAAAATCGGGCACAGAGACAGGCCAATCAGCCAATCAGCTTTGCTGGTTTCTGCTCCACTTGAGCCTCCTCCCATCTTTGCTCATTTGATTTGATTTATTGTCACATGCACTGAAGTACAGTGAAAAATATTTTTTTCGGCCGAGGGAAATCTATCCAAATCTATCGCCCTAAACCAGGGGTGGGCAAACTACGGCCTGCGGGCCGCATGCGGCCCGCCAAAGGTATTTCTGCGGCCCACCAAGTCATTTAAAAAAATAAATAAAAAATTTTTAAATTTAAAAAAAAATTTTTTTTTAAGGTTAATGGGGGGTGGGGGGCTGTTGGGTTACTTACTGGCATAGGGTGGATACGTTGACTTGAGTAGGGTGATCATTGCTCAGCACAACGTCGAGGGCCGAAGGGCCTGTTCTGTGCTGTACTGTTCTATGTTCTATATGAGGCGCCCAGAATCATAACCGAGTGAAGTAATTATTTTACTTAATATATTATGTGGCCCTTTGTGAATTGTGAATTTCTGAATGTGGCCCTTGCACGGAAAAGTTTGCCCACCCCTGCCCTAAACCCCCTATTCCCTTCTTCTTAAGATCCTTGTCTTGTTGCGGGCAGCACGTAGCATAGTGGTTAGCACAATTGCTTCACAGCTCCAGGGACCCAGGTTTGATTCCCGGCTCGGGCCACTGTCTGTGCGGACCGGTCTGCACGTTCTCCCAGTGTGTGCGTGGGTTTCCTCCGGGTGCTCCGGTTTCCTCCCACAGTCCAAAGATGTGCAGGTTAGGTAGATTGGCCATGCTAAATTGCCCTTAGTGTCCAAAATTGCCCTTACTGTTGGGTGGGGTAACTGGGTCATGGGGATAGGGTGGAGGTGTGGGGTTGGGTAGGATGCTCTTTCCAAGAGCCGGTGCAGACTCGATGGGCCGAATGGCCTCCTTCTGCATTGTAAATTCCATGATTCTATGAAATGTAAACTATTCACTTCAACCACTCCGTGGTAGCAAATTCCACATTCTCACCACTCTCTGAGTGAAGAGCTTTCTTCTGAATTCCCTATTGGATTTGATAGTGTTTTACAACACAGAAAGAGCCCCTTCGGCCCATCGTGTCTCCATCGGCCATCAAGCACCTATCTATTCTCATCCCATTTTCCAGCACTTGGTCCATAGCCTTGTGTGCTGTGGCATTTCAACTGCTGATCCAAATGCTTCTTAAATGTGTGTCGTGAGGGTTCCATCTCTACCACCCTTTCAGTTAGTGAGTTCCAGATTCCCACCACCCTCTGGGTGAAAAACGTTTTCCCTCAAATCCTCTCTAAACATCCTGTCCCTGGTTATTAACTCCTTTACTAAGGGGAAAGGTTTCTCCCGATCTACCCTATATATGTCTCTCATAATTTTGTACACCTCACAGGACCACCTGAGCCTTCGCTGCTCCAAAGAGAATAACCTCTGTCTAACCAACCTCTCTTCATAACTGAAACGCTCCAGCCCAGGTAACACCCTGGTGAATCTCCTCTGCACCCTTTCTAGATGACTATCTTGTATTGACGGTCTCTAGTTCTGCTCCTCCGCACAAAAGGAAACATTCTCTCACTATCCACTCGATCAAAACCTTCCAAAATTAAAAAAAACTCTTATCAGGTCACCGCTCAGCCTTTCTTTTCAAAGAGAAAGGGGGTCCAGCCAGTCAATCCTTTCCTCACAGTCATGAAGTCCAAGTCGGGCAGCACGGTGGCTCAGTGGGTTAGCACTGCAGTCTCACGGCGCTGAGGTCCCAGGTTCGATCCCGGCTCTGGGTCACTGTCCGTGTGGAGTTTGCACATTCTCCCCGTGTTTGCGTGGGTTTCACCCCCACAACCCAAAGATGTGCAGGCTAGGTGGATTGAACACGCTAAATTGCCCCTTAATTGGAAAAAATTAATTGGATACTCTAAATTAAAAAAAAAAAAAAAAAAATGAAGTCCAAGTCACAGATTCACAGAAAAATAGTGCAGAAAAGGCCCTTTGACCCATCGAGTCTGAATCGCTGCATGAAAGACACCTGATCTGCCAATTCTAATCGCATTTGTGAGGACTTGAGCCATAGCCTCAGATGTTAAGACAACCCAATTGCTCATCCAGGTACTTTTTAAACAGATATGTGGCAAACCACCTTTACCACTCTCCCCGGCAGTGCGTTCCAGACTCTCACCACCCTCTGGGGGGTAAAAACCTTTTTCCTAAAATCCCGCCTGAATCTCCCGCCCCTCACCTTGAACTAGTGTCCCCTCGTACCCAACCCTTCAACTAAGGGGAACGGCACGGTAGCATAGTGGTTAGCACAATTGCTTCACAGCTCCAGGGTCCCAGGTTCGATACCCGGCTTGGGCCACTGTCTGTGCGGAGTCTGAACGTTCTCCCCGTGTGTGCGTGGGTTTCCTCCGGGTGCTCCGGTTTCCTCCCACAGTCCAAAGATGTGCAGTTTAGGTGGATTGCCATGCTAAAAATTGCCCTCCGTGGTCCAAAATTGCCCTTAGCGTTGGGTGGGGCTGCTGGGTTATGGGGATGGGGTGGAGGTGTGGGCTTGGGTAGGGTGCTCTTTTCAAGAGCCGGTGCAGACCCGATGGGCCGAATGGCCTTCTTTTTGCACTGTAAATTCTATGATTCTATCCATCCTGTCCATGCCCTTCACAATCCTGTACACCTCGATCAGGTTGCCCCTCCGTGTACTCTGCTCCATGCAAAAACAGCCTAAGCCTCTCCAACCTCTCTTCATAACTTAAATGTTCCATCCCGGTGAAAGGCCTCACATCCTTCCTGTAATGTGGCAACCAGAATTGCACACAGTACTCCAGCTGTGGCCTCACCAATGTTCTATATAACTCCAACATGACTCCCAGAGCCCAAACTTCTCCATCTGGGACCATGAGTCCAAAAAGAGATTCACACTTGTCAATTCTTCAGTGATATGTATCACCATTGCAAATCTTCTCTGCACCCTCTCCAGTACCACTATATCACTTTTATAACATGCAAATCAGAACTGCATGTAGCACTCATCTAACCATGATCCAAAACAGGTTTAGCATGTTAGTTTATTTGTTTAACCCAAAAGAAGTGCAGTACTGTTAGGGAGGGAATTCCGGAATTTTGATCTGGCGACAGTTAAGAAATGGTGATATATTTCCAAGTCAGGATGGCGAGTGGCTTGGAGGGGGACCTCCAGGTGGTAGTGCTCCCTTAGTGGATACTTCTGGATCCTTAGTGGGCACTTCCGGTTGCGGCCATGGAGTGAGTGGCCACTTATTTGGTAGCTCCCGTTCATGGTGGACCTTTGGAACCTGTATCCCCAACTTATGGGAGATTTGATTGGTAAAATAGGAGACTGGTGAGGTAGAAGAGAGGAATCCGTCACCAGTTTATGAATTCGTGGACCAGAAATGGTCTGAAAAGGAGAGATCATTGGGCAAAGAAGGGAGTGGAGTCTGCAGCACAGGAAAACATGGCAGAGGCTCAGGGACTGGGATTGTCGGCCCAGTGGTCAACGGAGCAGCTGGTGGAATTCCTTCAGGAGAGCTTTGCTAAGCAAGGGTTCCTGGACCCAATTAAGACGGGGATTGATCGGTGGAGCAAAGACTGGAAGCCCAGGGCCAGGCGATCCAGAAGGTGGAAGAGGCGGTGGCTCAGCACGAGGACCAGCTAACTGCGATGGCGACGGAGATGGGGCTGATGAAGGACCACCAGAAAAGGCTGCAAGAGAAAGTGGAGGATCTGGAGAACAGGTCGTGCAGGCAGAACCCGAGGATCGTTGGCCTCCCGGAGGCCAGCGAGGGACTCGAGGCTTATGTGGCGCGCATGTTCGCGAAGCTGCTGGGGGAAGGTGCGTTTACTCGACCCTTGGAGGTGGACAGGGCGCACAGAGCGCTTATGAGGAAACTGCGGATCAATGAGCCGCCGAGGGCGATGGTGATACGAATGCACCAGTTCCTGGATCTTGAGGTGGGCCAAGCAGAGGAGAAGCTGCAAATGGGAAGATAACGGGCTGCGCATTTGCCAGGACATGGGTGTGGAACTGGCCAAAAGAAGGGCAAACTTTAATAAAGTTAAATCGGCCCTCTTCAAGAAGGGGGTGAAGTTCAGCTTGTTTGTGGGTCACTTACAAGGGTCAAGAACTTTATTTCGGATCGCCGGATGAGGCGATGAACGTTGTTAAGGACAGGAGACTGGCAGGTGATGGAGGACGTTGAACGAGAGCGAGTAACTCTGTACCAATACAGCTAAATTTCTTTTCTCTTTGGGTTTTGTATGTACAGTTTTTGTACCATTCTTTGGGCCGTTGCTCAGTTTTGTATGCGGGTTAACTTTGTTCTTAATGGGGGCTGGTGGGTGGAATTTTCTTCTTTGTGTTTGTGGGGATTGTTGTGTTTTGGATATGTATGTTCGAGCGGGGTGGGGGGAAGATGCTTGGCACCATGGGCTAGCTGGGCAGGCTAGCTCACGGAAGCGTGGGGGGGGGCGAACAGGTTTGTTATGGGGGTTGGGATTGTTATTTTCTTCGTGGTGGGGGGGAGAATTGTTCTGCTGACAGGGGACAGACTGGCGCTTGGAGACAATTTGGAGGTCGATGACGGTGAACACCCGAGGGCTGGGCTGAGGAGGCGCGGGACGCGAGCTGGAGGCTGGCCTAAGAAGGTTGATCCCCCCCCTGCCCCGACCAGGCTGATCACATGGAACATGAGAGGGCTGAATGGGCCGGTCAAGAGGGCTTGCGTATTTGAAGAGTCTGAAGGCGGACGTGGCAATGCTACAGGAGACACACCTGAGGGTAGTGGATCAGACTAGGCTGAGGAAGGGGTGGGTTGGACAGCTATTTCATTCAGGGCTAGACTCTAAAACTAGGGGAGTTGCAATCTTGATCAATAAGCGGGTGTCATTTGAGGTATTGAATATAGTGGCGGACTCGGGGGGTAGGTATGTTATGGTGAGTGGGAGGCTGGAAGAGATGCCGGTGGTATTAGTGAATATTTACGCACCAAACTGGAATGACGCGGAGTTTGTGAGGCGGGTGCTGGGGAGGATTCCGGATCTGGACCTACATAGGTTGATCTTGGGGGGGACTTTAATACGGTCGTTGATCCAAGGTTGGATCGGTCGAGTTCAAGGACAGGAGGGTGCCAGCCATGGCGAAGGAACTAAAGGGGTTCATGGAGCAGATGGGGGGCAGATCCGTGGAGGTTCGTGCGGCCAAGAGCAAACGAATTTTTTTTTCTCCCATGTTCCCGTACCAGCCACCCTGGACAGGTGCCGGAATGTGGCGACTCGGGGTTTTTCACAGTAACTTCATTGAAGCCTACGCGTGACAATAAGCGATTTTCATGTTCACAAAGTGTACTCCCGGATGGATTTTTTCATTTTGAACAAGGCTTTGCTGGCGGGAGTGATGGATGCCGAGTATTCAACGATTGTTGTGTCGGGCCATGCCCCACACTGGGTGGACGTACGGGTGAGCAAGGAGGGGGTGTCAGCGACCGCAATGGAGATTGAATGTAGGACTGTTAGCGGATAAGGAGGTGTGCAGGCGGGTGAGGGAGGCCATCCAGAATTATTTGGAGATAAATGACACAGGAGAAGTTTCGGCAGCGACAGTGTGGGAGGCGCTGATAGCAATGGTTAGGGGGGAGCTAAGTTCGATACAGGCTCATAGGGAGAAGGTAGAGCGGGCAGAGGTGGATCGGCTGGTTAGGGAGATACTTCAGGTGGACAGAAGGTGTTCTGAAGCGCCGGAGGTGGGATTGTTGAAGGAGCGGCACAAGCTGCAGATGGAGTTTGGTCTGATATCCACAGGAAAGGCGGTGGGGCTGTTGAGGAAGGCGAGAGGGTCGATATAGGAGGATGGTGAGAAGGCCAGTAGGATGCAAGCACATCAGCTCGGAAAAGGGAGGCGGCCAGGGAGGTAGGAAGAGTGAAGGACAGAGGAGGGAACACGATCTTGCACCCAACGGGAGTGAATGGGGTGTTCAAGGAGTTTCACAGTCGGCAATATGAGACGGAGCCCCCAGCTGGGGTGGAGGGAATGAGGATGCTTTGGAAGGGTTGAAGTTTCCGAAGGTGGAGGAAGGGTGTTGGAGGGGTTGGGAGCCCCGATCGGGACTGTAGAAGTAGTAGAGGGATTGGAGGCCATGCAGTCGGGTAAGGACCCGGGACAGGACGGATACCTAGTAGAATTTTACAAGAAGTTTTCTGGAATGGTGGGCCCGCTGCTGGTGAGGTCATTTAATGAGGCAACGGAGCAGGGTGTTCTTCCCCTAATTATATGCAGACGACCTACTCCTACATATTTCTGACCCGTCAGGGAGAATGGGGCAGATCTGAGGGGAATTTTGCCGGCTCTCGGGGTAAAATTGAATATGGTAAATGCGAGGTTTTTGTGATCCAGGCGAGGAGACTGGGGGAGTTGCCGGTCAAAGTGGTGGGAGAGAGTTTTCACTACTTGGGTATTCAGGTGGCACGAGGATGGGAGAAGCTACATAAATTAAATTTGGCCCAGTTAGTCGAACAAACGAAGGAGGACTTTCGGAGGTGGGACATGCTCCCGTTGTCACTGGCGGGGACGGTACAGACCGTAAAAATGACGGTTCTCCCGAGATTTTTGTTTGTTTTCCAGTGCCACCCTAATTTTATACCAAAGGCCTTTTTTAAGCGGGTGATATCTGTGTTTGTGTGGGCGGGTAAAACCCCGCAAATAAAGTAAGTGCTGGTGGAGCGGAGCCGAGGGAGGGAACCGCTGGCACTGCTGAACTTGCTGAACTTTAGCAACTGTTACTGGGCGGCAAATATAGCCATGATTAGGAAGTGGGTAATGGGGGAGGGGTCGGTGTGGGAGCGGGTGGACATGGCCTCATGTAAGGACACAAGTTTGGGGGCATTGGTAACGGCTCCTCTGATGTTCTCACCAGCCCGGTACTCCACAAGCCCAGTGGTAGTAGCAGCCCTGAGAGTCTGGAGGATGTCATGTCAACGGTGCTAAAAATGAGGGTGGCGCCAAGTCCAGAGATGGCAATTTTTGGAGTGTCGGAAGCCCAGGAGTCCAGCGGGCAAGAGAGGCTGACGTTTTGGCCTTTGCCTCCTTGGTAGCCCAGAGACAGATCTTACTAGCGGGGAGGGACTCGAAGTCCCCAAAATCAGGAGCATGGATTAGCGACATGGCTGGGTTTCTCAGGCTTGAGAATAATAAGGGGGGGATAGTTAGGGAGTAAGGGAGGTAGGGGGGAATTAGGCTAATTTTGTCTAGTTTAGGCGGGAATAGTGGGAGATGAAGGGGTGCGTTACTCACATTTGTATTTGTATCTTTTGTTGTTATAAAACCATAAATGTCTTAATAAAATGTTTGTTTAAAAAAAAGGAGCCTTAGTGAGATGATGCTACACCATTGCAGTAACTGCACCTCAGAAAGTATTTCATGGGCTGCAAACACTTTGGAAACACCCTGAAGCTATGAAAGGCTCCATCTAAAGTGAAGTCTTTCATAGAACATAGAACATAGAACATAGAACGATACAGCGCAGTACAGGCCCTTCGGCCCTCGATGTTGCACCGACATGGAAAAAAATCTAAAGGCCATCTAACCTACACTATGCCCTTATCATCCATATGCTTATCCAATAAACTTTTAAATGCCCCCAATGTTGGCGAGTTCACTACTGTTGCAGGTAGGGCATTCCACGGCCTCACCACTCTTTGCGTAAAAAACCCACCTCTGACCTCTGTCCTATATCTATTACCCCTCAATTTAAGGCTATGTCCCCTCGTGCTAGCCACCTCCATCCGCGGGAGAAGTCTCTCGCTGTCCACCCTATCTAACCCTCTGATCATTTTGTATGCCTCTATTAAGTCACCTCTTAACCTTCTTCTCTCTAACGAAAACAACCTCAAGTCCATCAGCCTTTCCTCATAAGATTTTCCCTCCATACCAGGCAACATCCTGGTAAATCTCCTCTGCACCCGTTCCAAAGCTTCCACGTCCTTCCTATAATGAGGCGACCAGAACTGTACGCAATACTCCAAATGCGGCCGTACTAGAGTTTTGTACAACTGCAACATGACCTCATGGCTCCGGAACTCAATCCCTCTACCAATAAAGGCCAACACACCATAGGCCTTCTTCACAACCCTATCAACCTGGGTGGCAACTTTCAGGGATCTATGTACATGGACACCGAGATCCCTCTGCTCATCCACACTACCAAGAATTTTACCATTAGCCAAATATTCCGCATTTCTGTTATTCTTTCCAAAGTGAATCACCTCACACTTCTCCACATTAAACTCCATTTGCCACCTCTCAGCCCAGCTCTGCAGCTTATCTATGTCCCTCTGTAACCTGCAACATCCTTCCGCACTGTCTACAACTCCACCGACTTTAGTGTCATCAGCAAATTTACTCACCCATCCTTCCGCGCCCTCCTCTAGGTCATTTATAAAAATGACAAACAGCAACGGCCCCAGAACAGATCCTTGTGGTACGCCACTCGTAACTGAACTCCATTCTGAACATTTCCCATCAACTACCACTCTCTGTCTTCTTTCAACTAGCCAATTTCTGATCCACATCTCTAAATCACCCTCAATCCCCAGCCTCCGTATTTTCTGCAATAGCCGACCGTGGGGAACCTTATCAAACGCTTTACTGAAATCCATATACACCACATCAACTGCTCTACCCTCGTCAACCTGTTCAGTCACCTTCTCAAAGAACTCGATAAGGTTTGTGAGGCATGACCTACCCTTCACAAAACCATGCTGACTGTCCCTAATCATATTATTCCTATCTAGGTGATTATAAATCGTATCTTTTATAATCCTCTCCAAGACTTTACCCACCACAGACGTTAGGCTCACCGGCCTATAGTTACCGGGGTTATCTCTACTCCCCTTCTTGAACAAAGGGACCACATTTGCTATCCTCCAGTCCTCTGGCACTATTCCTGTAGCCAACGATGACCTAAAAATCAAAGCCAAAGGCTCAGCAATCTCTTCCCTGGCTTCCCAGAGAATCCTAGGATAAATCCCATCCGGCCCCGGGGACTTATCTATTTTCACCTTGTCCAGAATTGCCAACACTTCTTCCCTACGCACCTCAATGCCATCTATTCTAATAGCCTGGGTCTCAGCATTCTCCTCCACAATATTATCTTTTTCCTGAGTGAATACTGACGAAAAGTATTCATTTAGTATCTCGCTTATCTCCTCAGCCTCCACACACAACTTCCCACCACTGTCCTTGACTGGCCCTACTCTTACCCTAGTCATTCTTTTATTCCTGACATACCTATAGAAAGCTTTTGGGTTTTCCTTGATCCTACCTGCCAAAGATAGGATTCATGTTCTCAATGGTTGGCGAGCTGACTAATGGTTGTTTGTAATTTTATATCATTCATGCTCATTTGTTTGTTAGTCTTTTTTCTGTAAGTAAGGGAGGTGTTCCTGAGGAGGTAAAAGATATTTCCCACACCCATAGAATCCATAAAAACCCTACAGTGGAGGAGGAGGCATTTTGGCCCATCAAATCTGCACCGACCCTCTGAAAGAGCACCCTACTTAGGCCCATTCCCTCGCCCTGTCCCTATAACCACACCAAATCTGCACATCTTAAGTCACTATGGGCAATTTTAGCATGGCCAATTTACCTAACCTGCATATCTTTGGAGTGAGAGGGGAAAACGGAGCACCCGGAGGAAATATACACAAACACATGAAGAACCGGAAAACGCCACACAGTCACCAAGGCTTGAATCGAACTTGGGTACCTGGCTCTGCAAGGCAGTAGTGCTAACCACTGTGCCGCCCCTCCCCTGCCTTGCCTCTGATCAAACTCACTTCCTAAGTCTGATTTTATTTGGGTGCGGGCAGCATGGTAGCATAGTGGTTAGCACAATTGCTTCACAGCTCCAGGGTCCCAGGTTCAATTCCTGGCTTGGGTCATTGTCTGTGGGGAGTCTGCACGTTCGCCCCGTGCCTGTGTGGGTTTCCTCTGGGTGATCCAGTTTCCTCCCACAGTCCAAAGATGTGCAGGTTAGGTGGATTGGCCATGATAAATTGCCCTCAGTGTTGGGTGGGGTTACTGGGTTATGGGGATGGGTGGAGGTGTGCGGTTGGGAAGGGTGCTCTTTTCAGGAGCCGGTGCAGACTCGATGGACCGAATGGCCTCCTTCTGCACTGTAAATTCTATGAAATCTATGAACAATAGGGGCTGATATACATGTTTAATGCACAGTCTCAGAGACTGAGACAATGACAGTGAAAAATGGAACTGAAACAGTCGTGCAGAGGAGAGAGAGACATCCCTCACGGAAGGAGAGGACCAGTGGGGGGTGGGTTCCCTAATAGTAATCCCTGTCGGGCTGAAGGGCCAGAGGGTGCCCAACAGCTGTCTAATGACAGTGATGGAGGACTGACACACTCACTCACAAAGGAAGGCTTGCTGGGTACTAGATCCTCGACTATATTCTCACCTGCCGAATCGGGCTGCGGTTGATCCGTACCACTCACTGGAGGCGGTGATATCTTCATCCGGGATGGTGCCATCCTGCATTCCCAAAGCGTAGCGGCACAGCCCTGTGGGAATAAAGGACACCTCAGTTACAGGTAAACTGTCTCCTGGAGAACTGCAAAATCACACCAAGCACAGAATAAACCCCATTGAATCAAACATGACCACTGCGGTATGCTCTCACAAAAGTAGAAGAAGCAACAATGGTTGTAGAATTAGTCCAATTAGTCCTTTGCAGGGAGTATCCTTGGGACAATAACAGTCTTTATGTCCTTGCTCAGTGCTGGATTTATGTTACTGGATTCGTAATGCTGAGATCATTCAAATCCCACCATGACAGAACGTAAATTTGAATTATGCGGAAAAAAATGCTAGAGATAAATATCTGGGTATAAAGTTTCCGCTTTGGGTGCGAACAGGAATCCAAGTGCAAATTACACTGAAAATTAGTCAAGTTTTCCAAAAGCAAGTTATGGTTTCACTCAAACGTGTTTGCATAATCACAGATGTCAAATCGTTAGTGAACCATCGCAAATGGACAGTGTTGCTGAACATAATTGGTTACTTTTTGCATTGAAAACTATTCCTTAATATATTTAAGAGTGCTAAATCTGATGCAGTTTTATTAATACAGCTAGATATGGTCTTATTGCGAAAAAAATAAACATTTTTAAGCAGTGTGCAATGGGAAGTCGGTTTAGATCAGTTGGCTGGATCGTGATGCAGAGCGACGCCAACAGCGCGGGTTCAAATCCCGTACCGGCTGAGGTTATCCATGAAGGCCCCGCTTTCTCAACCTTGTCCCTCGCCTGAGGTGATGACCCTCAGGTTAAATCACCTCAGCTGTCTCTCCCAAAAGGGGCGAGCAGCCTACGGCCATCTAGGACGATGGCGACTTTCAATGTGAGCGATCTGATTTTAAAAAAATTGAAAATGGCATTATAAAGTTGGACAAAGTCAGTGTGAATCATTTAAAGCAGAATTAAAGAATTTTTGCAGAAATCCCACTGGGCACAGCTCCCTTGATTTAGAGCAAATCGCCCTGGAAAAGTTGATGTAACCCAATGGAAACCCTACTCCACCCACTCTCTGGCATCCGTAACAAAGGCCATGAAGCTGCTGGATTATCACTGACATGCCTTAGGGAAGGAAACCTTACCCACTGCACCCTATGACTTCAGTTGCACTCTAACATTGGGGGAGGTTTGGGGAAGAGCACTGGATTAGTGTTACTGTCACTGGACTAGAATCCAGAAACCTATCTAATTCTCTGGAGACATGGGTTCAAATCCCACCAGGGCATATGCCGGAATTTACATTAAATGAATTAATGAACAGCAATGGCCAAGGCCCTTGCAGAGGCGCAGCACGTCCTGAGCAGAGCAGAGGAGAAACTGGAAGCCCAAGAGGCGACCATTAAGAAGCTGGAGAAAGCCGCGACTAACATGAGCGACCGGATCACGGCCCTGGAGGAAGTGGCGAAACTGGGCACAACACAGGGGAGCCTGAAGGGCAGAGTGGACGATCAGCAAAACCACTCGAGAAGGCAGAATGTCAGGATAGTGGGCCTACCAGAGGAGATCGAGGGTAGAAACCCCACAGCATATGAGGCCGAGATGCTGGGCAACTTAGTGGGGAGGAAAACCTTCCCCTACCCACCAGAAATGGACAGAGCATACCGGTCGCTGCGCCCAAAGCAATGCCCCATAGCCTATGAAAGAATAAAAAGAAACATGGCTGATGTTTAGCTGCCTAGCTAACTTCTCAGGTCTATCGCGCCAGTGGTTCAGGAAGGCCTGCCAATATTGGGGGGCTTAGGCTGTGATCGGTTTGTCTTAAAAAACGTCTCTGGGGCAGCACGGTGGCGCAGTGGTAGCACTGCAGTCTCACGGCGCCGAGGTCCCAGGTTCGATCCCGGCTCTGGGTCACTGTCCGTGTGGAGTTTGCACATTCTCCCCGTGTTTGCGTGGGTTTCGCCCCCACAACCCAAAGATGTGCAGGGTAGGTGGATTGAACACGCTAAATTGCCCCTTAATTGGAAAAAATGAACTGGGTACTCTAAATTTATAATTTAAAAAAAACATCTCCGTAGTCTTCTGTAGGTCAGCCCAAAGTCTTTATTAACTACTATTTACGCATGCACAGTAAATGGTCTAAGCTAGGAAGCCCGGCTCAATGTTTAGGTCTACACACATCTCTGTGCAAACCACACTGACCCTTGGATCTGGGTCCTATGCCTTCTTACATCATTGCATGGGCAGTACTTTTCTCAGTCTTTAACCTTTATACTCACTCTTATGCCAGACCCTTATACTACAGCTAACATCTTCAGTAATAAAACAAATTGAGTGTCAATCAGCAAGGGGCAGGATCCCAATGGAGCTCCATCAAACCTTCACATCCGGAATCCCTGCATCATTCCGAAGCAACCTTCCCTGTATCAACCTTCACCGCAGTAACCGCGCTACCCCCATGGAAACCACCTGACTCGTCTCAAGAGTTAAGGACAGGGACAGGACGGATCATCACGTTCTGGGTGACGCAGTTGCTACTGGATTAGTCGAAGCCCTTGATAAAGAGACAGGGCAAGTCACCCGGACAGGATTACTGAACATTGGAGATTCCCAGAATTTCTTACCAGGATTGACTTGAGCTTTAGAATTCCCAAGATAGTGAAGCATCAGCAGGAAGCACCAAAGCATTCTTGGTAGGAAAGCACTGCTCAAGCCGAGAGAGAGTTGACTTTGCAGCAAAGGAGGTTCCGGACTACATCTCTGTAAGAAAAGAAAATGGAATAATTACCAGCAACAGGAATCAAGGAATAATCACCAAGAATATTAAGACGGGAATAAACAGGATGATAACTGGATAAATAGCCATGGAAGAAAAGGAATAATCAGCAGGAATATCAAGCATTGAGTATGAAGCTGGAGGGTGTTTCTGTGCCTGTGCCCACACAGCTGTACAATAACAAGCTTTGTTTCCATCATTGCTGGCCTTTGTGTAGTCCAAGTACTGAGTCTCCCCTGACTCAGTGATGGATGGAATAGCTCTGGTCAATACTGTGCAAACACAGGCTTGGCAGGACTCAGTAAATTCCGACACAAAATCCCTTCCAGCTTCTCCCGCGCTCGTTGACTCCTTCCAGTCAGATTGATGTCACATCAGAAACTAAAAGGCCCTGAACAATTTTCCAATGATGCTGTGCTGGGGTCAGAGGACGCATAACCCATTCCTGCCTTTTTGAGCTCTGGAAATGAGGCCGGGAAAGATGGTCAAACTGTTCCCTTGGCAATGACTCCTGAACAGGCCAGTCGTGGCACGAAGGAGTGGAACGAGACAACATCATGGACTCTGCTATTGTTTTTGTGTTTTGCAGTCAGCAGGCTGCACTCAGGTCAGCTTGCGGACAAATAAAACTTAACATTAATCCCAGTGCCTCCTTCTAGATAAATACAAAGCCTGTTCTGGGCATTCCAGCTGCTGACTCACTAACTATCCACCAGCCACGTTAAAGAGCGACGCTCTTTGTTCCTTTCAGTTTAAACATATCGACTAGTTTAATGGAAAGTAAAGATAATGCATTTGTTGAAATGAGTTTGCCATCCACCACACTGCAAACAATCTCACCCTCCATCCCTCATGTGTCCATTGTGCATCCATATGACCATAGAGACACAAAAATAACAGAAAAATACTGTGGATGCTGGAAATCTGAAATACCATCAGTCTGAAGAGACTCGGAACGTTAACTCTGCTTCTCTCGCCACAGATACTGCCTGACCGGCAGTGTTTTTCCACCATTTTCTGTTTTAACATATGGACCCTTATCTGACAGCCGATTGTGCTGGGGGTGCCAGCAGCATATGTGAACAGGCTGTGTGTCCCTCCCCCCACCCCAAGTACATACTCCCTGGCCCCGTGAGCCAAATTAATTTCCCAAGTCCTCCGATTCCACTACTTTTATCACAATTTGAGTCAGCATTGTAACGGAACTCCATGGGAACATAGTTAACCATGAGCACACTGTGGCTTATCATTCTCCATAACACGGGACCAATCTTTTCTGCAAGCAAGAGAACATTAAACAGGGTCTGAACATGAAACTGGAGTCTGAGTATGAGGCAACAAATCAACAAGTACTGCCCTGGGTGCTTAGGGCATGAAGAGAAAGCTAGCAGACGTGACAATCATCAACCTGTCTGAGCTTCTCCTGGAAACATCCATTATGCCAGGCTCCGATTAAGCCACAGCTTCCTGATGAGGCCCTGTACAATTATTACTGCACACCACTGATCTACAAGGGACAGATCTGGTGCCTGTGGTTGATTACTTCTTAAAACTCTTAGGGAATAGAGAAATTGGATCCTGGTAATAAGGAGTGCCACAGTTGGTAGCGCTCTAGCCTCAGAGTCAGGTAGTGATGGGTTAAGTTCCACTTCTGTGCAATATTGAGGGCACTACATTGCAAAGGTGGGAGATGTGAAAAAGAGACAGTAACTGCTTCCTCAGGTGGACTTAAAGGATCCCCACACAACATTTAAAAGGGCATCCTGGGGATTAATTTTTAAATAATCTTTATTGTCACAAGTAGGCTTACATTAACACTGCAATGAAGTTACTGCGAGTCGCCACATTCTGGCACCTGATCAGGTACACAGAGGGAGAATTCGGAATGACATGTGGGAGGAAACCAGAGCACCCGGAGGAAACCCACGCAGACACAGGGAGAACGTGCAGACTCCGTGCAGTACCCGGGACCCTATCGCCGTAAAGCAACAGTGCTAATCACTGTGCTACCGTGCCACCCACTACAACAGGCTATCTGGTCATTATCACATTGTTGTCCATGAGAGTTTGCTGTATGCAAATTTTCTGACAGGTTTCCCACATTACAACAGTGACTGCACTTCAGGAGCCCCACTGGCTATAAAGCTTTTAGAGGCGTTTGGAGGTTGTAAAAGGGCATGTGTTGGACATTTAGGTGGTCTTCGGGAAGTGTGGGGTTAACTAGTTTCTACACATGTGGAATGAATTATTCAGGTTGGCACGGAAACGGAGAGTGTGAAAAGATTTCAGGGCAGATCGGAGCGATAATTGAGGGGCAAATCAGTGTTTCTCCAGATTCAATCTGGCAGTCTTTGCCGCCATGTCATTGCACCCCACCCCAGTGCTCTCACTTCAGATCAGAAATGTTTTGTCCCCCTCCCCCCAGGAAATTCTCACATTCTAATTCTCCATTTCACATCAATTAACCCTTGCACCCCCATGTGAAAACATCACTTCCAAATCCTGCTCC
Organism: Scyliorhinus canicula; assembly: GCF_902713615.1. Classification (NCBI taxonomy): domain Eukaryota; kingdom Metazoa; phylum Chordata; class Chondrichthyes; order Carcharhiniformes; family Scyliorhinidae; genus Scyliorhinus; species Scyliorhinus canicula. Next base: position 18,755,941 of record NC_052166.1, on the reverse strand, counting down.
CATTCCCCTCCCCGTTTATTACCGCAGATCCCTTGTTCCCCCAGTTGCATATGATCTAAGCCAGTTAACAATGCCCCAGTTCAGGGCTCAGGATTGCTTTTTATTTTAAATTGCTAGTATCCCAGCTTCTCTATAATGCAAGTCAGAATTCCTGCTCTGTGACAATTCCTGTCCATACTACACATCACCTGCAGGGTGCGCTAGTACCAGGGAGGGGTCCTAACCTTGTCCAGTAGGAATAGGGGAAAGGGAGTTGAGCAATGATGGTCCACAAAGTATCGTTGTCATCCCTTCCCCCCTACTCCCTCCCCAGAACCAATCGGTACAAATGCAGCTGTCCATCAAAGAGGGATGAGTCCCAGTGTCTGAACTTCAGTGAGACACTCTGGACTCCTCAAGCTCTAAGCACTCCATCCACTAATAATATGAGAAACAGGACTAAGAGGAGGCCATATGGTCCCTCAAACCTGCTCCATCGTTCAAGAAGTCCGAACTTTGATCTCAGCTCTACGTTTACACCAAATTCCTATGTCTTTTGATTTCCTTAACAAGCCAAAGAGTGTCGGTCTTAACCTCGAATATATTTCATAGAATTTACAGTGCAGGAGGCCATTCGGCCCATCGAGTCTGCACCAGCTCCTGGAAAGAGCACCCTACCCAAGGTTAACACCTCCACCCTATCCCCATAACCCAGTAACCCCACCCAACACTAAGGGCAATTTTGGACACTAAGGGCAATTTATCATGGCCAATCCACCTAACCTGCATATCTTTGGACTGTGGGAGGAAACCGGAGCACCCGGAGGAAACCCACGCACACACGGGGAGGATGTGCAGACTCCGCACAGACAGTGACCCAAGCCGGAATCGAACCTGGGACCCTGGAGCTGTGAAGCGATTGTGTTATCCACAATGCAACCGTGCTGCCCCTTTGATAGTGCATTCTTTGATAGTGCATTCAGAGCAGTACCCTGGGATAGAGAATTCGAAACATTCACAACCCTCGAATGAAGAAATCTCTCATCTCATTGCTTGTCCTTATCCCCTTATCCAAAACCCTGAACAATTGCAGCAAGATTTCCTTATTAGAACATAGAACATAGAACAGTACAGCACAGAACAGGCCCTTCGGCCCTCGATGTTGTGCCGAGCAATGATCACCCTACTTAAACCCACGTAACCCGTATACCCATAACTCAACAATCCCCCCATTAACCTTACACTACGGGCAATTTAGCATGGCCAATCCACCTAACCCGCACATCTTTGGACTGTGGGAGGAAACCGGAGCACCCGGAGGAAACCCACGCACACACAGGGAGGACGTGCAGACTCCACACAGACAGTGACCCAGCCGGGAATCGAACCTGGGACCCTGGAGCTGTGAAGCATTGATGCTAACCACCATGCTACCGTGAGGCCCCAAATTTTTATTCTTATACTCCAACACCATTGTAGTTGAGGCCAATGTGCCATGTGTCTAACTCTTGGCTGTTTTAGCAAACAAGCACACCCAACTCACTCTGAAAACCAACATTCCATAGTTTGTCACTTTTTCAAAAACATTCAGCTCTTGTAGTCTTCCTACCAAAGTGAACAATCTCTCACATTTTCCCGCATTTATATCCCTTTGCAGACTCAGTATCCTCCTCACGGACCTCACGGATTACTTGTGTATCATTGGTAAACTTGGACAAATGGCCCACTCTTCCAATCCCTTCATCAAAGTCATTGATATAAGTTGTAAATGGCTGAAGCCCCAGCCCCTTACGCAGTCCATTTGTAACAGTTTGCTAACCTGAAACTGACCCATTTATTGCAGCTCTATTTTGTCCTTCAACTGATCCTCAATGCACATTAACATATTACCGCCCCCCACCACTGTCTTAAAGCGACTGGTGAAATAAACACAGACCAGAACACGAGGCCGAATGTGTGACCGAGACCCTGATAAAGAGAGAGAGGGCATGTATATCTCTCAGCTTTACCTGTTTCCCAGTGTCAATAGTGAGGCATCTCCACTCTTTCGGGGTCCTATCTTAGAATCGTATCGTACAGGAGGCCATTCATCCCATCTTGCCCTGTGTTGATTCTTTGAAAGAGCTATCCAATTAGTTCCACTGCTCTATTTCAAGATAGTCCCTTTCTCCTTTTCAAGTATTTATCCAATTTCCTTCTGAAAGTTGCTGTTGAACCTGCTTCTACCATCGTTTTAACCCTCCCAGGACTGGCCCGAGGTCTGTGCAATCCTCGCGAAAAGTCATCGAAATGTTGAAAAAAACTGTTTTTTTTCTTCTTCGAACACTTCGCTTTACCAGATATAAAAAAAATTGAAAATGAGGAACAAAGGCTGTTTGGCTGACAATCAAGTATCATCCAATTGGTTAATGAGTCTTTTTGCCTTCCAATTGGCGTAGGAAGGCCGTTACGTCACAAGAATGAATGCATTGGCCAAATAGTGGCTGGAGCGTGGGTTAAGTCATATGACAAATCCTCCAGGGCTGCATTTAATCATAGTTGGCAACCCTACTTTAAGACAGCGCATTCCTAACCACAACAACTCTCGGCATAAAACAATTTCTCCTTGTCACTGTGCTGTGTCAAATTAAAGCTGTGGCCACTGCTTGCTGACCCTTTTGTCAGTGCAAACAGATTCTCCTTATTTACTTGATAGCTTTAAATATCTCGATTAAAACTCCCCTCAACCTTCGCTGCTCTAAGGAGAACAATCCCAGCTTCACCAGTCTCTCCACAGTACTGAAGTCACCCACCTTAGGTCCCAGTCTGAATGTAATGTGGTTGTCAGAACAAAGCTGGCGATGGATGCAGCCATTCGGGCCTTAAAGTGTTAATGGCAAGCTTTGCATGGAGTGGGTGGGAGGGGAGGGGAGGGGAGGGGAGGAGAGGAGAGAAAGAGCGAGGAGGGGGAGGGGAAGCGAAGCAGGCTAATTGACTGCAGCTGAAACCCTGAACACAATCAGACTGGAGCTGCCTGGGGAACTCAGGCAGGATTCACTTAGAGAAGCCAAAAAAACAGGGCCCAGAAGATTGAACAGATGGTTAAGGTCATGGAATTGGTTCCCTCTGCTACAAGTTCATCACAAATTCCACTGTCAGTCCCTCTTCCCCTCCCCACCAGAAACTGTACAGTTTAACAGACTGAGAAATGCAAGAAAGCAGAGGGCGGAGGGAGAAACTTTTGGTTCAGTACTACAGCACGAGGCCATTACACAGAAAGAGCTCACGGCTCCTCGTGCTACCTTGTATCTTAGTAATATTAAACTTGAGGCCATTCGGCCCCTCGGGCCTGTTTAGTCATTTAGTTAGATCATAGCTGCTCTGCGACTAAACTCCATTTGCTCATCTTTGCTCTAAATCTCTTCATATCCTATTCCAAAAAAATTCTCAATCTTAAAAACTACAATTAAGCCCCAACATCTATGGCCATTTGAGGGAGAGCATTTCAGATTCCCATCAGTGTGTGAAAACGTTCTTCCCAATTTCTCTCATGGCCTGGCCAGATTGATTCGCTTCAGAGCTTTCTTACTTCAAAGCACATCATTCTACCCTTCCTTAATGTCCTCTCCAACCCATCATCTCTCTGCTCCCGCCTCCCATCCCCCTGATGCCTTTGAAATGTGACTGACATCACCATCCAGCAGTAATCACTTTAAGAAGACATTAGTCAAAATGGCTGCCAAGACAACCATTACCATGTGGGTCAAAATAACTGCCAAGACAAGTATTACCGTGTATATATAGAATCAAGTCTGTTTATTCCTTGCCTGGAGGCAGCTGCCTGCTCTGGATGTGGGACAGAAGCTCGAGGGCATTGGGTTGCCTTTGGTCCACGTGACCACCCTCTATCTTAAAGCTCCAATCGCTTGCTGCCTTCAACCACACCTTGAAGTCACAGGCTCAAGTGTTCCCCAGATCTTCACTGTACAGGCCAAGTGGGAGATTGAACACCTTTTGGTGGTTTGGCTGTATTCCATACCCAGCTGGTGAGACTCGACAGGACTATGAGAAAGTACTAGGTTGAATGAGAGTAGGAGAGAATGCAGTGGGAGGAAAATTTTGACCAGTGCTGAAGAGGAAAGATATAAAGTGGTGTTGGGAGTTAGACATCGGACAACAGAAAGAGCACGAGTGTGCAATGGCAAACAGCGGGCAGGAGATAGGGCCCGTGTGGAGTGTACAGGATAGAAATAGGCCATTCAGCTCATCTGGCCTATGCATGTGTTTATTGGCCTAGTGGTTAGCACAACCGCCTCACGGCGCTGAGGTCCCAGGGCCGATCCCAGCTCTGGGTCACTGTCCGTGTGGAGTTTGCACATTCTCCCCGTGTCTGCGTGGGTTTCGCCCCCACAACCCAAAAATGTGCAGATTAGGTGGATTGGCCACGCTAAATTGCCCCTTATTTGGAAAAAATAATTGGGTAATCTAAATTTAAAGAAAAAAAAAAAATTTTTAATAAAAAAAATGCATGTGTTTATGCTCTGCAAGTAATCTCACCCTATCAGAATGTCCTTTTTCTCCCTCGTGTAATTATCTAGCTTTTCCTTAAATGAATCAATGCTATTCACCTCAATAATCAATGTGTTACAGCAATCCACATGCTGACTACTCTCTGGGTAAGAACGTTTCATAGAAAGATACCTAGAAAAGAGAAGTAGGAAGAGGCGATTCAGACCTTCGAGCCTGTTCCACCATTCATTATGATGATGGCTGACAATCAAGTTCAATACCCCGATCCCACCTCACGTTCATATCCCTTGATTCCTTTAGCCCCAAGGGCTATATCTGCCATGTCGCTGGACTAATTCTGAATCTTTGAGTCTGGTGCAGATATGTTTCCAGATTTCAATTGCACAGAGCAAGCAATGTGATTGCCTTGCCTTGAGGTGGAGAAAGCGCATACGTTAGCACAATGGTTAGCACTGTTGCTTCACAGCCCCAGAATCCGAACTTGGCTCACTGTCTGTGCGTTGTCTGCACGTTCTCTCTGTGTCTGCATGAGTTTCCCTCATGTCCTCTGGTTTCCTCCCACAAGTCCCGAAAGACGTGCTGTTAGGTAATTTGGACAGTGAATTCTCCCTCCATGTATCCGAAACAGGCTCCGGAACGTGGCAATTTGGGGATTTTCACAGTAACTTAATTGCAGTGTTACTTGTGACAATAAAGATTATAATTACTTGGCCAGTACAGGAATTGAACCAGCAATCTTGGCATTATTAGTACCACGCTCTAACCATCCGAGCTAACCGGCTGTCAATTACCTTTAAACTGACTTGAGGTCAGGCATTCCAAAACTGCTTCAAAACTCTACATCCATTCTCTTCACGGAAATCTTGACTAAAAGGCCAAAGGTTTCCACAATTTGATTATAGATGCTCACTCATTAATCCCACGATCGGTGGGATTCAATTACCTAACAGCACGAGCGGGTTTTCAGGCATTGAACCTGTTCTGAAAGACAACCAGTTCTGAAGACTGGGGCTTTCTTTCTCGAACAAGGAAGGCTGAGAGGTGATCTAATAGAGACCTTCAGAAGGGTTGATGGGGTAGATCACAAAATCACAAGACAAAGGAATTGAGTGACAGGATGTGTGGGCCATTATACTCCCGACTTTGTCTTTTTGCTACAAGTTTACCTCACAACTTGGATTTGCCCACTGGCCAATGGAAGCCCTCATTTTCTCTGCTTCTGGAAGAACAATTATGAGCAGATTTCTTGCTGTCCAGTATTCACTGAAGACAGCAAATTAGACACACAGGGCCCTCCATTAGCCCATGAACCATACCGATGAACTCAGATAGAAATAGCTCCGTGGACAGCTAGGGTTGACTGCTGAGATTTTGGGGAACCACTGAGAACATGGAGGACAAAATCTTCCCTCGAACATCTGGGTTAGAATTCAATGGTGGGGCTGGAGTTAGCTTTATTGATCTGGCTATAAGAACAGCATCACTGTTCTGGCTGTGGTTGTGATTTGGATTCACTGTCTGGCTGGGGTTGGGATTTGGATTCATGTCTGGCTGGGGTTGGGATTTGGATTCACTGTCTGGCTGGGGTTGGGATTTGGATTCACTGTCTGGCTGTGGTTGGGATTTGGATTCACTGTCTGGCTGGAGTTGGGATTTGGATTCACTGTCTGGCTGTGGTTGGGATTTGGATTTGGATTCACTGTCTTGCTGGGGTTGGGATTTGGATTCACTGTCTGGCTGGGGTTGGGATTTGGATTCACTGTCTGGCTGGAGTTGGAATTTGGATTCACTGTCTGGCTGGGGTTGGGATTTGGATTCACTGTCTTGCTGGGGTTGGGATTTGGATTCACTGTCTGGCTGTGGTTGGGATTTGGATTCACTGTCTGGCTGGAGTTGGGATTTGGATTCACTGTCTGGCTGTGGTTGGGATTTGGATTCACTGTCTGGCTGGGGTTGGGATTTGGATTCACTGTCTGGCTGGGGTTGGGATTTGGATTCACTGTCTGGCTGGGGTTGGGATTTGGATTCACTGTCTGGCTGGGGTTGGGCTTCGTTGGCCAGCTTGTCCAAGTTTGAACAGGTTTGACTTCAGCAGGCTGATTGAAACTGCGTTGTCGTTCACCTGCCTAGATATTTCTGGGTTAGGTCCTCGCTTCGGGCAGGCCAATTCTGGGCCCTCCCACTGTATTTGCACACCTGTCCAACCAACCTGATAAAATCCATAAAACTCTAGCTCTTTTCATTCAATCAGTGTCTGTCACACCACCATCACCATCCTGTGTGATTACTCTTCCCAAACAAGAAAGGGATCGGGGGAAGGGTAAACGGAGGAATAGTTCTCGGAGAGGGGGGTGAGAGAACCGTCCAATACACAGAGGTACTGCTTCTTTCCTCAGTGAGCAGTACCCGAGTAGCTGGTATCTCAACAACAAATACCACACCTTTTCAAACATAAATACACTTAACATGCTGAAAGTCTGCCTCAGTAACAGAGTTCTTTCTGTCAGATAAACAAGGCCGTGTGCAGAGTGCCTTCTCCTGGCCTCAAGCCAGAGACATCAACACAATAGTCTGCATCACTGGCTGCGATACAAGCCAATAGAGTGTCATCCGCACATCTTATCGCACAATCATGGAGCCAAATAGCAACAGAACTGGGCACAAAGAAGTAGAAGCAACCTCTGAACATCCATGTGCCTAAATCACACTACACTTTCAGCCCCCACTGAAACCAAGAGACAAGGCTATAGCTGCACCCTTATAGTACAGGTCCAACAACTCACAACTGAGCATCCACGAGGCTCTGTGGACCGTCACCAGCAGCAGATTTGTATACAACAACCACAATCTGTAACCTCACAGCCCGGCATATCCCCCACTTTACCGTTACCATCAAGCCAGGGATCAACCTTGGTTGAATGAAGAGTGCAGGAGAGCATGCCAGGAGCAGCACTAGGCATACCTAAAAATGTGGTGTCAACTTGGTGAAGCTACAATTCAGGATACTTGTGTGGCAGACAGAATAAACAGCATGTAACAGACAGAGCTAAGCAATCCCAAGACCAATGGATCAGATCAAAGCTCTGCAATCGTGCAACATCCGGTCGTGAATGGTAGTGGACAATTAAACAACTCACTGGAGGAGAAGGCTCAACAAATATCCTCATCGTCAATGATGGAGGAGCCCAGTACATCGGTGGAAAAGACATTTGCAATAATCTTCAGCCAGAAGTGCCGAGTGGGTGATCCATCTCGGTCTCCTCCGGAGGTCCCCAGCATCACAGATGCCAGTCTTCAGACAATTCAATTCACCTACTTGATATCAAGAAGTGGCTGAAGACATTGCAAAGGATGAGGACCATGACAATATTCCTGCAATAGTACTGAAGATTAGTGCTCCAGAACTTGACATGCCCCTAGACAAGGTGTTCCAGCACAGCTCCAACACTGGAAAATTGTCCAGGTATGTTCTGTCCACAACAAATCCAACCAAGCCAATTGCCACCCCATCAGTCTACACTCCGTCTACACTCAATCATCAGTAAAGTGATGGAAGGGGCCATCAACAATGCACTTACTTAACAATAAGCTGCGCACCGACTCTCGGTTTCAGTTGCACAAGTTCACTTAGCTCCTGACCTTATTGCAGCCTTGGTTCAAACATGGACATAAGAGCTGAAATCTAAAGATGAGAGTGACTGCCTTTACATCAAGGTAGCGTTTGATCGAGTATGGCTTCAAGGAGCCCTAGCTAAACTAGAGTCAATGGGAATCAGGGGGGAAACTCTCCACGGGTTGGAGTCATTCCTGGCACAGAGGAAGATGGTTGTGGTGGCTTGAGATCAATCATCTCAGCTTCAGGACATCACTGTAGGGGTTCCTCAGGGTAGTGTTCTAGGCCCAACCATCTTCAGCTGCTTCATCAATGACCTTCCCTCCATTCAATAGGTGAGATGTAGGGACATTCACTAATAATTGTACGATGTTCAGTCCATTCGCAACTCCTCAGATACTGAATGAGTCCATGTCCAAATGCAGAAAGACCTGGACAATATCTAGGCTTGGGATGGCAAGTGGCAAGTTGCATTCACCCCACACAAGTTCCAGCCAATGACCATCTCCAACAATACAGAGAATCTAACCATCACCCCTTGACATTCAATGACATTACTATTGCTGAATCCCACACTATCAACATCCTGGGGTTCTACCGTTGACCAGAAACTGAACTGGATTCAGCCTCATAAATACAGCCCACTATCTACAAGGCTCAAGTCAGGAGAGTAATGGAATACTCTCCACTTGCCTCGATGAGTGCAAATCCAACAACATTCAAGAACCTCGACACCACCCAGGACAAAGCAGCCCACTTGATTTGCATCCCATCCATCACCTGTAACATCCATCCCCTTTACCACCGACACACAGTGGCAGCAGTGTGTACCATCGACAAGATGGACTGTAGCAACTCACTAAAGCTCCTTAGACAACATTGCCCAAACCCAAAACTTCTACCACCCAGAAGGACGAGAGCAGCAGGTAACTGGGAACCTGGAGGTTCTGCTTCAAGACACTCACCATCCTGACTTGGAAATATTTCACCGTTCCTCCACTCTCATTATGTCAAAACCATGGAACTCCCTCCCTAACAGTACTGGAGATATACCTACACCACATGGACTGCAGTGGTTTAAGGAGGTAGCATACCACACCTCATGGGTAAGTAAGGATGGGCAATAATTGGTGGCCTAACCGTGACACTCACATCCCGTCAACAAACAAAATACAATGTAAGTTCAGCACAGTTATGGAACATAGAACATAGAACAGTACAGCACAGACAGGCCCTTCGGCCCTCAATGTTGTGCCGAGCCATGATCACACTACTCAAACCCACGTATCCACCCTATACCCGTAACCCAACAAACCCCCCCTTAACCTTACTTTTATTAGGACACTACGGGCAATTTAGCATGGCCAATCCACCTAACCCGCACATCTTTGGACTGTGGGAGGAAACCGGAGCACCCGGAGGAAACCCACGCACACAGGGGGAGGACGTGCAGACTCCACACAGACAGTGACCCAGCCGGGAATCGAACCTGGGACCCTGGAGCTGTGAAGCATTGATGCTAACCACCATGCTACCCTGCTGCCCAGTTAGTGGGCCTCAGAGCAACAGTGCTGTCCCACCTTGGACTTTGGGTATAGTACCAGTTGTCAGTGTCCACAGGATGTGCAGATCAGCTTCAGACTAATTTACTCGCTTCTGGGAAATAAATCAATGTCGTGCCAAACAAGAATATTGTCAGCAAATTCCTACAAAGGTTGAGAATCAGGTTCCAACAAAGCCATAGCCAAATGTTCAGCGTTTTCAATCCACATCTCAACATAGCCCTCAACTTCATCAATGCCTCTGGACTCAACTATCCCATCGCACCCTTGGCTGTAATCCCATATTCGACCCTCCGTCCGCTTGAACTTAGTTAAAACTCTGCTGCCCATGTCTTAACTTGCACCAAGTGCCATTCATCATCTCCATCCTCCTACCACGGACCTTGTCTGTTCCCAGTGCTTCTTCTTGTACAGATCTCTTTTTCCAACTTCAACCCTTCCACCCTTGATATTGGGAGAACTGTGTCCCGAACTCCCTCTCCACTGGCATCCTTCCACACTGATACACAAAGCAGGGAGTACATTTTGTTCTGACTTCTGAAATCTCCCCAACAGCCAGTTCACCATGATCTGAGGGAGGCTCAGCCTGGAGTGGAATTTTCTACACCCTACCCGACCTATCATCAACATCAGTATTTTATTCGACCCTGCAACATCACTGATTCATTAGCTCCTCTATATTACAATTCACGCGCGAGTCTCTCATTTACCTATCATTAACCATTTCACAAACCCTCCCACTGCTGCTCCCCTCTAGCCAGTGATCCAAAATCCATAGTCTTGAGTGCTAACTCATGCCAGGCTCACTGTACCCATCAGCCAGCCCCATGTGAGCCTGCCTGCAAAAACCCCGCAATGGCCGAGCACCATTCTGCTTGAAAACTGTCCCACTGCCACAGCAACCAGGTCACTCTGTCTGTTCCCTTATCCTGGACTGGGTGCTGCTACCTCCACCCATCCCCAAACACTCCATCATTAAAGGACAACCTTCCAGTGGATCAAAGTTTGCCTAACAGAATGTTGGCATAAATGGGCCATTTTCTGGTTGACAGAATGTGACGAGGGGCATGCCACAGGGATCAGTACTGGGGCCTCAATTTTTTATAATTGATACAAAATGACTTGGGCAAAGTTGACGGTATAGTTGCTAAATCTGATAGGTAGGAAAGTGAATTGTGAAGTGGTTTATGCGAAGGCTACAAATGGACAGAGGGGTTAAAATGAGTGGGCAAAGAATTGGTGAATGGGGTATAATGTGGCAAAATGTGAAATTCTCCATTTTAATCGGAAGAATAAAAAAGCTTATTATGTAAATAGTGAGATTGCAGAGCTCATCATCAGGTACAGCAGGTAATTAGAAAACTAATAGAATATTATTTCTTGCAAGGGGAATTTATAGCAAAAGTAGGAAGGTTATACTTCAGCTGTACAGAGCATTAGTAAGACCACACGTGTACAGTATTGGTCTCCCTATTTAAGGATAGATGTAAATGTGTTAGAAGCAGTTCAGAGAAGGTTTACTGGACCAATACCAGGAATGGGCAGGGTATCTTGTGGAGAAAGGTTGGAGAGATTAGGTTTGTATCCACTGGAGAAAAGAGGCAACTTTATGGGAAACTTGATACTGAGGGGTATTGATAGGGTGGATGTGGAGAGGATGTTGTTCTTGTGGGAGAATCTAAATATGTAGTCGCCCATTTAAGAGAGAAATGAGAAGAAATATTTTCTCAGAGGGACACGTGTAGATGCAGTGTTAACGCAGAGGTGGATAGATTCTTCATAAGCAAGGGGGTGAAAGGTTATCGGGGCAAATATTTCCAGACGAATTAGGAGCAGAAGACCCTGAATCCATGCAGCCAATTACTACATCCTGTATCCCACGCAGTTTGATAACCACACCGAATCCCATGCAGACCGATAACGGCATCATATATCCCACGGAGTCCAATAACGTCACCCTGTATTCCCACACAGTTTGGTTATCAAACCCTGTAACCCACGCAGTTCGATTACCTGTATCCCAAGCAGTCCGATTACCACAGCCTGTATCCCACGCAGTCCCATTACCACACCCTGTATCCCAAGCAGTCCGATTATCAGGCCCTGTATCCCACACAGTCTGATTATCAGATCCCGTATCCCATGCAGTCCGATTACCACACTGTATCCCACGCAGTCCCATTACTGCACCCTGTATCCCACGCATCCCATTACCAGAAGCTGGGTCCAATTACCAGACCCGTATCCCTTGCAGTATGTATACTACAGCCTATTCTAAATAGTGAGATTGCAGAGCTCATCATCAAGTACAGCAGGTAATTAGAAAACTAATAGAATCTTATTTCTTGCAAGGGGAATTTATATCAAAAGTAGGGAGGTTATACTTCAGCTCTACAGAGCATTAGTAAGACCAGTACAGTATTATCTCCCTATTTAAAGAAAGATGTAAATGTGTTAGAAGCACATGGGCAGCACGGTAGCACAAGTGGATAGCACTGTGGCTTCACAGCGCCAGGGTCTCAGGTTCGATTCCCCGCTGGTTCACTGTCTGTGCGGAGTCTGCACGTTCTCCCCGTGTCTGCGTGGGTTTCCTCCGGGTGCTCCGGTTTCCTCCCACAGTCCAAAGACGTGCAGGTTAGGTGGATTGGCCATGATAAATTGCCCTTAGTGACCAAAAAGGTTAGGAGGGGTTATTAGGATACGCGGATAGGGTGGCAGTGAGTGCTTAAGTGGGTCGGTGCAAACTCGATGGGCCGAATGGCCCCCTTCTGCACTGTATGTTCTATGAGCTCTAAGCAGATCAGAGAAGGTTTACTGGACCAATACCAGGAATGGGCAGGGTATCTTGTGGAGAAAAATTGGTGAGATTAGGTTTGTATCCACTGGAGAAAAGAGGCAACTTGATGGAAAACTTAATGATCCTGAGGGGTATTGATAGGGTGGATGTGGAGAGGATGTTGTTCTTGTGGGAGAATCTAAATATGTGGCCGTCCAATTAAAAGAGAAATGAGGAGAAATATTTTCTCTCAGAGGGACACGTGTGGATGCAGCGTTAACGCAGAGGTGAATAGATTCTTCATAAGCAAGGGGGTGAAAGGTTATCGGGGCATATTTCCAGACGAAATAGGAGCAGAAGACCCATGCAGTCCATTACTACATCCTGTATCCCACACAGTCCGATAACCACACCAAATCCCATGCAGCCCGATAACGGCATCATGTATTCCACGCAGTCCGATTACCACAGCCTGTATCCCACGCAGTCTGATTACTGCACGCTGTATCCCACGCAATTGGATTATCAGACCCTGTATCCCACACAGTCCTCTTACCATACCTTATATCCCACACAGTCCGTTTATCAGACCCTGCATCCCACACAGTCGATTAGCGCAACATGTATCCCTGCAGTCCGATTAATGTACCATAAATCCCACATTACTACACCTGTATCCAGCAGTCCGATTACTGCACCCTGCACCAACGCAGTCCGATCACTACACCCTGTATCCACACAGCCAATTACACCTGTATCCACGCAGTCCGATTACTACACCCTGTATCCATGCAGTCCGATTACTACACCATGTATCCCACGCAGCCAATTAGACCTGTATCCACGCAGTCCGATTACTACACCCTGTATCCACACAGTCCGATTACTACACCATGTATCCACGCAGCCAATTACACCTGTATCCACGCAGTCCGATTACTACACCCTGTATCCCACGCAGTCCGATGAATACACCCTGTATCCACGCAGTCCGATTACTACACCCTGTATCCACGCAGTCCGATTACCGCACCCTGTATCCCACGCAGTCCGATTACTACACCCTGTATCCACATAGTCCGATTACTACACCCTGTATCCCACGCAGCCCAATTACTACACCCTGTATTCACGCAATCCGATTACTGCACCCTGCACCAACACAGTCTGATCACTACACCCTGTATCCCAGGCAGTCCAATTACTACACCCTGTATTCCCACACAGTTTGATTACCACAGGCTGTAACCCACGCAATCCGATTACCGCACCTTGTATCCCAGGTATTCCAATCACTGCATTGTATCCCACACAGTCCGATTATTGTATCCTGTATCCCATGCAGTCCGATTATCAGACCCTGTATCCAACACAGTCCAATTACTACATCTTGCATCCTATGCAGTCCGATTACTCCACTCAGTGACCAACTGCCTGGGCAACTATTGTACAATTGACCCGTAGCCCCATTCTGGTGATGTATATTGGCTCTGATACAGAACAGTAGCCTTGTCTCCAGCATGCAATGAGCGTCACAAATGGCTGCTGCACTGCTTCATTACTAGCTGCATCTTCTTTCCACGTGCTCCTGAATGACGACATAAAAATGTTTTGCACCAAATTGTAAGGATGCTAATTCCACATCGAAAAATTTCACCCCCTCCAAAAAGCTCCTTTGATCAGATGAGGCTTGACGGTGGTAAGATCGCTCTTTTCCCCAGGATCACTCACACTGCATCAGCACAAAATTGAAGCTCCCGTTACCAAATCCAATTTCCTTTATCTTTTCTCACCTTTCACACTCTCGAGGAGTTTGGTCCCGCCTTGGTCCAGCAACTTAATGCGACCACAATACAGATCCAATTACTAAATTGCTTTCTGGATAAAATGCCAAGTAACGAGGAGCAAAGTTTTTCCTCAGCTGCTGAACTGGCCCCAGGCCAAATCGCCAGCACCAACCCCCGGGCCCGGCACCAACCGCGTGCCCGGCTCTGAGGGCCCAGTGTCCGGCACCAACCCCAGACCCAGTGTCCGGGACCAACCCCTGGGCCCAGTGTCCAACACCGACCCCAGGCCTGGTGTCCTGCTGTCACTCCAGACCCAATGTCCTCCTGTCACTCCAGACCCGGTGCCCTGCTGTCACTCCAGACCCAGTGTCCTCCTGTCACTCCAGATCCAGTGTCCGGCACCGACCCCCAGACCCAGTGTCCGGGACCGACCCCTGGGCCCAGTGTCCAACACCGACCCCAGGCCTGGTGTCCTGCTGTCACCCCAGATCCAGTGTCCAACACCGACCCCAGGCCTGGTGTCCTGCTGTCACCCCAGACCCAGTGTACCGCACCAACCCCCGGACCCAGTGTCCGGCACCGACCCCGGGACCCAGTGTCCCGCACCGACCCCCGGACCCATTGTCCGGCACCAACCCCCGGACCCAGTGTCCGGCTCCAGGACCCAGTGTCCCGCACCGACCCCCGGACCCGGTGTCCCGCACCGACCCCCGGACCCGGTGTCCCGCACCGACCCCCGGACCCGGTGTCCCGCACCGACCCCCGCACCCAGTGTCCGGCACCGACCCCGGGACCCGGTGTCCCGCACCGACCCCCGGACCCAGTGTCCGGCTCCGACCCCCGGACCCAGTGTCCGGCTCCAGGACCCAGTGTCCGGCTCCGACCCCCGGACCCAGTGTCCGGCTCCAGGACCCAGTGTCCGGCTCCGACCCCCGGACCCAGTGTCCGGCCCCAGGACCCAGTGTCCGGCACCGACCCCAGGACCCAGTGATCGGCTCCGACCCCCGGACCCAGTGTCCGGCTCCGACCCCCGGACCTAGTGTCCGGCTCCGACCCCCGGACCTAGTGTCCGGCTCCGACCCCCAGTGTCCGGCTCCAGGACCCAGTGTCCGGCTCCGACCCCCGGACCCAGTGTCCGGCTCCAGGACCCACGGACCCAGTGTCCGGCCCCAGGACCCACTGTCCAGCACCGACCCCCGGACCCGGTGTCCGGCACCGACCCCCGGACCCAGTGTCCGGCTCCAGGACCCAGTGTCCGGCACCGACCCCCGGACCCAGTGTCCGGCTCCAGGACCCAGTGTCCGGCACCGACCCCCGGACCCAGTGTCCGGCTCCAGGACCCAGTGTCCGGCACCGACCCCCGGACCCGGTGTCCGGCACCAACCCCCGGACCCAGTGTCCGGCTCCAGGACCCAGTGTCCGGCACCGACCCCCGGACCCAGTGTCCGGCTCCAGGACCCAGTGTCCGGCACCGACCCCCGGACCCGGTGTCCGGCACCGACCCCCGGACCCGGTGTCCCGCACCGACCCCCGGACCCAGTGTCCGGCTCCGACCCCCGGACCCAGTGTCCGGCTCCAGGACCCAGTGTCCGGCTCCGACCCCCGGACCCAGTGTCCGGCCCCAGGACCCAGTGTCCAGCACCGACCCCCGGACCCGGTGTCCGGCACCGACCCCCGGACCCGGTGTCCGGCACCGACCCCCGGACCCAGTGATCGGCTCCGACCCCCGGACCCAGTGTCCGGCTCCGACCCCCGGACCTAGTGTCCGGCTCCGACCCCCAGTGTCCGGCTCCAGGACCCAGTGTCCGGCTCCGACCCCCGGACCCAGTGTCCGGCTCCAGGACCCACGGACCCAGCGTCCGGCCCCAGGACCCACTGTCCGGCTCCAGGACCCAGTGTCCGGCACCGACCCCCGGACCCAGTGTCCGGCTCCAGGACCCAGTGTCCGGCACCGACCCCCGGACCCAGTGTCCGGCTCCAGGACCCAGTGTCCCGCACCGACCCCCGGACCCGGTGTCCGGCTCCAGGACCCAGTGTCCGGCACCAACCCCCGGACCCAGTGTCCGGCTCCAGGACCCAGTGTCCCGCACCGACCCCAGGATCCGGTGTACCGCACTGACCCCCAGACCCAGTGTCCGGCTCCGACCCCCGGACCCAGTGTCCGGCTCCGACCCCCGGACCCAGTGCCCGGCACCAACCCCCGGACCCAGTGTCCGGCCCCAGGACCCACTGTCCAGCACCGACCCCCGGACCCAGTGTCCGGCTCCGACCCCCGGACCCAGTGTCCGGCTCCGACCCCCAGTGTCCGGCTCCAGGACCCAGTGTCCGGCTCCAGGACCCACGGACCCAGTGTCCGGCCCCAGGACCCACTGTCCAGCACCGACCCCCGGACCCGGTGTCCGGCACCGACCCCCGGACCCAGTGTCCGGCAGCGACCCCCGGACCCAGTGTCCGGCTCCAGGACCCAGTGTCCGGCTCCAGGACCCACGGACCCAGTGTCCGGCCCCAGGACCCACTGTCCAGCACCGACCCCCGGACCCAGTGTCCGGCAGCGACCCCCGGACCCAGTGATCGGCTCCAGGACCCAGTGTCCGGCTCCAGGACCCACGGACCCAGTGTCCGGCCCCAGGACCCACTGTCCAGCACCGACCCCCGGACCCGGTGTCCGGCACCGACCCCCGGACCCAGTGTCCGGCTCCGACCCCCGGACCCAGTGTCCGGCTCCGACCCCCAGTGTCCGGCACCGACCCCCAGACCCAGTGTCCTGCTCCGACCCCCGGACCCAGTGTCCGGCTCCAGGACCCAGTGTCCCACACCGACCCCCGGACCCAGTGTCCGGCACCGACCCCCGAACCGGCTCCGACCCCCGGACCCAGTTTCCGGCTCTACCGGTGTTGCTGAGTCCGGCCGCCTGACTCGCGGTGCCCGGTCTGCGATCTCGGTGCCCGGGTCCCGGTCACTTACCCTCCAGTACTCCGGCCCTTTCCCTCGGCCGGCGGGAGTCTCTGAGCTGCTCCGCGGCCGCTTTACTCGAAACTCCGTCCACAACCCGCGGCCTCCGCTCCCGCTCCCGAAACTGGGATCCAAGACCCGGCCCCCTGGCGACAGTCACCCCGCCCCCTCCGCGCAACCCCGCCCCCTCCGCGCAACCCCGCCCCCTCCGCGCAACCCCGCCCCCTCCGCGCAACCCCGCCCCCTCCGCGCAACCCCGCCCCCTCCGCGCAACCCCGCCCCCTCCGCGCAACCCCGCCCCCTCCGCGCAACCCCGCCCCCTCCGCGCAACCCCGCCCCCTCCGCGCAACCCCGCCCCCTCCGCGCAACCCCTCAGCCCATAACCCCGCCCCCTCAGCCTGTAACCCTGCCCCTCCGCAAAACCCCGCCCCCTCCGCGCAACCCTGCCTTCGCCCTGCAACCCTGCACTCAGCCCGTAACCCCGCCCCTCCACTCACCTCCCCCTCCATACAACCCCGCCCCCTCCACGCAACCCCGCCCCCTCCGCACAACTCCACCCCCTCCGCGCAACACCGCGGCCGGGATGGAGGGTGAATATTCGGCAATTTTCATATCGGACCATGGTCCGTACTGGGTAGATCTACAGATTTGTAAGGATAGCTTTCAGCACCCACAATGGAGGTTGGAAGTTGGATTGCTAGCGGACGAGGCGGTGTGAGAGACTCAGGAAATGCATGCAGAATTACCTGTAGATAAATGATACCGGAGAAGTCTCAGCAGCAGTGCTCTGGGAGGCACTGAAGGCAGTGGTGAGAGGGGAGCTGATCTCAATCCGGGCTCATAGGGACAGGACAGATAGGGCAGAAACGGACCAACTGGTCCAGGAAATTTTACGGACAGACAGGAGCTACGCGGAGTCCCCAAGACCCGAGTTACTTAGAAATGACAGAGGCTGCAGGCCGAGTTCGGGGCGCTGACTACAGGCAAGGCCATAGAGCAGCTTAGAATGGTAAAAGGCGCAATATATGAGCATGGAGAGAAGGCCAGCAGAATGCTCGCGCAACAACTAAGGAAGAGAGAAGCAGCTGGGGAGACAGGAAGGATAGCGGATGGGGAGGGAAATCTGGTGGGGGACCCGACCCGGCAGGGCTGAACTAGGTGTTTAGGGACTTTTATAGTAAGCTGTACACTTCGGAACCCCCCAGGGGACCGGAGGGGATGAGGCGATTCCTGGACGGACTGATCTTCCCAAGAGTAGGTAGGGGGTTGGTAGACGGACTGGGGGCCCTGGTTGGGATCGAAGAGGCATTGGGGGGCCTGAAGGTCATGCAGTCGGGTCAAGCACCAGGGCCGGATGGGTACCCGGTTGAGTTTTATAAAAAGTTTGCCGAGATAGTGGGGCTGGTGCTGGTCAGGGTTTTTAACGAGGCAAGAGACAGAGGGGTTCTACCCCCGACGATGTCGCAGGCCACTATTTTGCTTATTCTAAAACGGGATAAAGACCCGGAGGCTTGTGGGTCTTACAGGCCGATATCTTTGATTAACATAGATGCTAAGTTACTGGCCAAGGTCTTGGCGACTAGAATTGAGGACTGTGTACCGGACGTAATTGCGGAGGACCAAACCGTGTTCGTAAAGGTTAGACAACTGGTGGCCAATCTAAGAAGGCTGCTTAATGTGATTATGATGTCCCTGGAAAGCAGGGAGGCAGAGATAGTGGTAGATATGGATGTGGAAAAGGCTTTTGACCGGGTCGAGTGGGACTATCTGTGGGAGGTGTTGGGACGGTTTGGGTTCGGGGAGGGGTTCATTGACTGGGGTAGGCTGTTATATCAGGCCCCAGAGGCTAGTGTAAGGACGAACAGGACGACATCAGATTGCTTCAGACAGATTGCGGGACAAGACAGGGTTGCCCTCTCTCCCCACTGAGCTGACAGCCTTAAAAATGTCCTGTCTTTTTAAAACTTGCTTTCCTATCCATATGTGGACTTGTCACAGGAACAGTTTGAGATACAAAGAACAAAGAACAAAGAAACGTACAGCACAGGAACAGGCCCTTTGGCCCTCCAAGCCTGCGCCGACCATGCTGTCCGTCTAAACTAAACACATCCGGGGTCCGTATCCCTCTATTCCCATCCTATTCATGTATTTGTCAAGATGCCCTTTAAACATCACTATCGTCCCTGCTTCCACCACCTCCTCCGGCAGCGAGTTCTAGGCACCGACTACCCTCTGTGTAAAACACTTGCTTTGTACATCTCCTCTAAACCTTGCCCCACGCACCTTAAACCTATGCCCCCTAAGTAATTGACCCCTCTACCCTGGGAAAAAGTCTCTGACTATCCACCCTGTCTATGCCCCTCATAACTTTGTGGACAAGACATGGCAGCCATTTCCTTCTTCCCAACTTCTGATGGATCCCAAGTAGAAGCTGTGGGAAGAACTGATTGGTGCAGTAGTATTGTGAACTGGCAGTTTAACATTGGGTTGAAAGGATTTGTCATAATATACACACAAGTATATGACGGTGCACAGACAGACATTGATTGACACACAGGATGACCAATTAACACACAGAACACAGCAGCCAATCACCAGACAGGATACAGCCACTATAAAGCCAGAGGGCACTAGTTTTCCCGCTCTCTTGGGATGCAGCCTCTGAGACAGCCAGAGCCCGTGAGCAACAACATGAACATCCACCATGTGGTAGTAAGATAGTCTGGTCAGGTTAGCCTCAGGTCTCCAGTCAACTCAGCATAGTGTCAACCCACAGTTCAAGTATGTTTAACAGTTGGTAGTTCAATAAAATAGAGTTGCATTTCTCCAAGTGTTGGAAGCCTGTCTCTCTCACTGCTAGGGTAAACACAATCCTCGCAGACCCAGCATGCCCAACACATCAGGAGTTACATCAAAATGCACAATTTTTGGTAAAACAACCTGAGTTCATTCACTCAAACAGCTGCCACCCCCAGTGCCTGTGGAGGTCAGTGCTTCACCCTGATGTTAAACAGTCCAGGAGCAGGAATGGAGGAGGAGGCAATCTCTATGATCAGTATCCCACTTTCTCCCCAAACCCTGGCATCAGTATCCCACTCTGATCCGCCAAACTCTCGGATCAGGCATTTGCATTTGCCGTCCCTCACAGGGAAACACTATTCTATTGAAACCCACATTCAATGCATCTTGCAAAGTTGCCAATCTCAGGGAATGGGCTGTCTCCGAGCTGACTGTTCCCAGTCTGTACAGTCACCCCACCCCCCTCCTTCCCCCAGTGCAGTTCTCTTCCCAAGTGTGGATTTGCTGCCAGTTTGAGGGGCCCACGGGCTCAGCTCTTTGTTGGTGTGAGTTTGGCAGCTTTGCCACACAATGCCGTCACTGAGCTGTAAACTGATCCCACACAGCCCCTGAGGCAGTAACGCAACAGCACAAACATAGAGGCTCAGAGTAAACAACTGCAGGGAGGTCTGAGGAAGATCTGAAGTGTTGAGGATTGTCTCTCTATCCGAATGCAACTCTTGTTTATACACTCAGTCCTGCCCTTCTACCTCAAACATTGCGACCGGTTGTAAGAGCCAAGCCCGAGATAGTGGATTGACCTCTCCGTCTGCCAGCCCCAGATTAAAAGGGTGGGCTTTTGTCCAGTTTTACGCCGTCAGTTCAGTTTTCAACTGCCCTGCCCCCTCTCTGCTCCGTAAGAGTATCTGGGTGCCTTTTATTTTTCTTTATTTTTTTCATGGGATGTGGGTGTTGCTGGCTGGGTGAACATTTATTGCCCATCCTCTAATTGCCCTTGATTTGAATGGCTTGCTCGGTCATTTCAGAGGGCATTTGCGAGTCAACACAGTGCTGTGAATCTGAAGTCAGATGTAGGTCAGACCAGGTAAGGACGGCAGATTTCCTGCCCTGAAGGACATTAGTGAACCAGTTGCCATGGTGGGATTTGAACCTCTATCCCAAGAGCTTTAATCTAGGTTTAAGGATTACTAATCCAATAATTACTATTATGCCACCACCTTCCCCCATTTATGTTCAGTACACCAGGATTCAGATGGAAGAATCATTTAAAGAGGCATATCATTTCACACAATACAGGAGCATAAAAGGCAATGGGTAAGAACGCGGTTCATGTTGGCGGAATCTTCCTGTCCCACCGTTCCCTGCGGCGTGAGGTGGGTTCAGTGGGAAATCCCATTGATAGCGGTGGGCCCGGGAGATGCCGCCTCTGGTCAATGACGTCCTCCCCTCCCCCACCCAGCGAGAAATTCTGATCATTGTACCATTGTGGTGATGCATGTACAATAGCAAAATCTAACAGAACCTATTTTTCAGTCGCTCTTGGCTTAATGGGAAAAATATCATGGGTCACCCCTCGTTACAATAGCATCAAAGTCCTTGATCACTTTGTTTCTCTCTGCAAAGGCTGCCCGGCCTGCTGAGTATTCCCAGTGTTTTTTGTTTCTATTCCCGATTTCCCGCATCCACACTGTTTTGTTCCTGTCTTCCCAATGAAAATTCTGGTTTGCTGTGATCTACAGTGTTACAAAGAGCACTGGGAAAAAAATCAATAAAGGGAAAGAAAATGTGGAGTCACAGAAAAGCATCTGAGAGACAGTCACCACATCTCAGAGTCATCCAGCACAGAAACAGGCCCTTCGGCCCACAATGTCTATGCCAACCATCAGATAACAATCGCATTTACCAGCACTTGGTCCATAGCCTCCTGTGCATTGGCGATTCTTAAGGGTGCTTCTTAAATGTAGCGAGATTGCCTGCCTCCACCACCCTCTCAGGCAGCAGGTTCCGGGGCAGGATTCTCTAACAATGGGGCTGTGGCTCCAAGCCCGTGAAAAAGCGTGCGTGAATCTGGACTTACCTGGAGTAGGTCCAGGGTGATTCTCCGATTGGCAGGGGGCTAGCAGAGCCCCGGAATGCTCCTCGCAGCTCCGGCTGCTGATACGGGACACTGCACTTCCGGTCGGGTGTCTATGCATGCGTACGTACTGAGTCCGCAGCCGCCACGCCGAGTTCCCGATGGGTGGAACCATGAGAGAGCCACGCCGTCGGCCAGCTGCACTCAGTAATTTGCCACGGGTACCTCTTTCAATGGCCCCCGACCGGCGCCGCGTCGACCGAGGGGACCGGAGAATCGTGGGAATGGCGTCGGACCAATCTTGGCTTTAATGCCCTTTCTCCACCCCCGCGCCGATCACGATTTTGGTGCAGAGGCTCGGAGACTCCCGCCCCATATTTCCACCACCCTCTGGGTGAAAAACTATTTCCCCAGGTCCCCTCTAAACCACTTACTCCTCACCTTAAACCCATGCCACCTGGTCTTAGACACCACTGCCACGGGGAGAAGATTCTTACAATCTACCCTCTCTCTGCCTCTCACAACGTTGTACACCTCTATCAGACTCCCCCCTCAGACTCCTCTGCTCCAGGGAACACAAACCCAGTTATCCAGTCTCCTCTCATAGCTGAAACTTTCCAGCCGAGGAAACATCCTGGTGAATCTCCTCTGCACCTCCTCCAATGCAATCACATCCTTCCAATGATGTAATGATCAGGACTGTACACAATATTCCATCTGTGGCCTAACCAATGTTTGATAAAGTTGTACTAAGACCTCCCTGCTCCTATATTCTGTGTCCCAGCTAATGGAGGCTAGCATTCCGTATGCCTTCTTCACCACCCTACCTACCTGTGCTGCCACTTTCAGGGATCCATGGACTTCTACACGAAGGTCCCTTTGTTCCTCAATACTCCCGAGGGACCTGCCAGGTTCATTGTGTCTATCCTACCCTTATTAGACCTCCCAAAATGCATCACCTCACACTTATCAGGATTAAATTCCATCTGCCATTGCTCTGCCCAATTTACCAGCTGATCGACATCAGCCTGTAGCCTAAAACTATCCTCCTCGCTGTCAATAACACCACTAAGTTGTAGAACATAGAACATGGAACAGTACAGCACAGAACGGGCCCTTCGGCCCTCGATGTTGTGCCGAGCAATGATCACCCCACTCAAACCCACGTAACCCGTATACCCGTAACCCAACAATCCCCCCATTAACCTTACACTACGGGCAATTTAGCATGGCCAATCCACCTAACCTGCACATCTTTGGACTGTGGGAGGAAACCGGAGCACCCGGAGGAAACCCACGCACACACGGGGAGGACGTGCAGACTCCACACAGACAATGACCCAGCCGGGAATCGAACCTGGGACCCTGGAGCTGTGAAGCATTGATGCTAACCACCATGCTACCGTGTGTCACCATGTGGGGAGGACAGTGATCTGTGTCCTCTCTCTATCTCTCATTGCTAAAGCTGGGATTTAATAACCTCACGGCACATTTTAAAAATAGAAAATAGGGGTGTTTCCAAATCCATCTCTAATCTGTTCCACACCCGTCGGTGAACGCTCCGAATTTTCAATTTTCTCAAAAAAAAACAAATTCCCTGACTTAAAACCACACGTTTTCACTTTCTATTATGATTGTTATCATAGAATTTACAGTGCAGAAGGAGGCCATTCGGCCCATCAATATCGCCTATTTTGAAAAGTCCAAGCATTAGCTACACCTCTGGCAGGAACAGAACATGTTTTTTTCAACTCATTATTTTTAGAAGTGCATAAACCTGAGACGCCTAGCTCAAAATGTTAAACTGAGATTGCTTGTGCAGACCTGCAGCCGGACACTTCCTGGGACTTGCTGCCGAGAGTGTTGTGATACTGGAATGGAGTAGCGATTTGTCAAACCTTTCTTTAAGCCATCTCTTAGTGGCAAATAGGGATTTAATTCCCAGGCTTTGCAAGAATAATAAAATGGGCAATATGAGTCAAGACATTTATTTCTGCATTCTCACATTGAAGGATCTCAAGCCTCTGGTACTTCAACACAGCATGTCACCAGATTTGTGCCTCCTTGAGGGTAGAATGAACATTTTGACTGCTGGTACATGCTCAAAAGAGAATCTTGAGAAGTCTATACAGCATTTAATTTAGTGGTGCTAAACCTTAAGAGTGACGTCCCCACTCCACCCAACCTCCCACCCCCCCCCCAACTTCCCCCCCCCAACACAACCCCACCAATCTCCACAACTTACCCAAACTCACCCACCCCAATGCCCCCCCCCTCCTCCGCACCCCACTCCCATCGACCCCCCCCCCCAAATTCTCCAACCACTCGCCCACACTTTGCCAACTCCAACCTCAAACTCCTCCCGCCTCCCAACCTATCCACTCTCCTCGCCCCACTCCCACCCCACAGCATCCAAACGATGAGGTTTCACTGATCATTTCTCAACCAAGAACACTTGGCCTTCAGGCAGCTTTGTGGTTTTCAAAGGGGATTTTCAAAAACAAATTGAACCATGAAGGCGCCCGAAGTTTGGAAGCAGCACTGCTGTGGCTCAGTGACACTAATCTGATAGACCCGTTTAAAAGCCATCCCGACTGACTATCCAGGTTTTGTCAAAAGCCTGTTTGTCAGGTCTGCAGCTCTGGTTGCACAGGCCGGATGCCGGGAAACTCTGTTTGTAACTTTGAGCCCCAGGACCCTAGTGTTTGGCATCGTCTGCACCCAAAGCCCTCTTCAGTATATTACTATGACAATGCAGACTGAGAGATCCCGGGCGCAATTCTCCGCTCTCACGAAAATTCGGAGAATAGTGGGCGGCGTAATTTTTTACGGACACGCTGGTCCGACGCCCTCCCGCTATTCTCCCCACCCCCACCCCCCCACGCCCGCCTCCCAACACGAATCGCTGCCCGCCGTTTTTTTACGGCGAGCAGCGATTCTCTCCTGGCCGATGGCCCGATTTCCAAGGCCTTTTCGGCCGTTTTTACAAGCGTAAAACACACCTGCTCTGACCGTTCGTAAAAACTGCCGTAAAGTCCCGTTCTCGGGAACCATGGCACCGATTGGCACGGCCATACCACGGCCGTGCCAAGGGTGCCATGGGCCCGCGGTCGGTGGGCACTGATCGCGGGCAGCGGGTACTTATCCCACGCACTCTTTCTCCCTCCGCCGCCCCTATGGATCCATCCGCGGAGCTTCTGCGGGGCATAACGGCCCGCGCATGCGCGGGTTTCACGCACAAGCGCGATGACGTCATCCGCGCATACGCGGGTTGGAGTCGTTCAATCCGCGCATGCGCGGCTGACGTCATCTGATGCGTCAGCCGTCGCTAACTCTGGCTAGCAGGCTTAACGAAATTCGTTAAGCCCGCGATGCCGGAGTTCGACGCCGCGCGATACTAGCCCCGACTGGGGAGCTGAATCGGTTCCCGGTCGGGGGGGCGGAGGCTGGCGTCAAACGCGCCCGTTTTTGACGCCAGCTTCCCGAGTTTTCGTAACTCGGGAGCATCGCGCCCCCCAGGTTCAAATGCCAGGGGTGGCATGGTGGCATAGTGTCCAAAACGAAAAAGGTTAGGTGGGGTTACTGGGTTACCGGGATAGGGTGGAGGTATGGGCTTAAGTAGGGTGCTCATTCCAAGGGCCGGTGCAGACTCGATGGGCCGAATGGCCTCCTTCTGCACTGTAAATGTGATGATTCTATAATCCTGGACTGTAAGTGCCCATGGCATAAGGCCTCAGCAAGAATCAGCACCTTATCCACGGAATCCATAGAATCCCAATAGTGCAGAAAGAGGATATTTAGCCTTACAAATCTTCACCGGCCCTCCAAAAGAGCACCCTACCAAGGCCAACCCTCCCTGCCCTACCCTACCAAGGACAACCCTCCCTGCTCTACCCTACCAAGGCCAACCCTCCCTGCTCTACCCTACCAAAGCCAACCCTGCCTGCCCTACCCCATAACCCCACCTAACCTGCACATCTAAGCTTCATTGAGGGAATGAGAAAAATGAGGAAACAGAACTATTAAAGAGTTGATTTAATTTTTATAAAAGTGTAAAATATGTTGAAGTTTGGAAACTTAAATACCACAAAACAAAAAGTAAATTGAAAGGCAGTCTTACAAGTAAGTAATCTTAGATCGAAAGAGAAAACGCTGGAAAATCTCAGCAGGTCTGGCAGCATCTGTAGGGAGAGAAAAAAATTCAAGTCCAATGACTCTTTGTCAAAGCTTTGACTTGCTGTCTCCCCGTCTTCACGTTTCATTTTCAGACTTTGACTTTTAAAGTTATTGCGAGCTGTTTGCCTAAGCAAGAAAATAATTTCTGTAATTGTTTGAAAGTTTCAATTGTCTCCAGATTGCCTCTCTGTGAGCCCTACGCTGGCTGGACTTATTAGAGAATAAGACATTTAAATGACTCTCCATTGTGATCAACAGAAGACAAATCAACTGATTCTTATTTGCACCTGAGAAGTTTTAACTTAAATTTCTACTGCGTTCTAGTAATCGCAAAGTGCTGAGGTAAGTAATCGCAAAGTGCTGCTAAAACCGCCTTCAAGAAAGTCCCACCTCCTGCCTCCTATCATTGACTAACTCAGCTTACCTGGAAGAACTTCACTTGAATCTATCTGGGATCAGCATATTATTTTTCACAGGTCCTGATGCACAATCAGCCAGGTGGCAGGAGTAGTTACACATGAAGGCTGGATGGCCACTGCATTTGCCATTGCTGACCTCCACAGTGCAACCTCTAGGCAAATTAGGCAGTTACTTTGGGGAGCAGATTTGGGGACCGAAGATTGGGGGGGGGGGGGGGGGGGTGGGGTAAAGGGTGGGTTCAAAAAACTGCATGGGCTATTCATGAAACATCTTTTTCACGTGTGGAGCTTGTACTGTAAGGGTCCTTCCT
The DNA here is from genome assembly GCF_902713615.1 of Scyliorhinus canicula. Lineage (NCBI taxonomy): Eukaryota > Metazoa > Chordata > Chondrichthyes > Carcharhiniformes > Scyliorhinidae > Scyliorhinus > Scyliorhinus canicula. The sequence goes on along the minus strand of NC_052166.1, from coordinate 18,728,984 downwards.
CATTATTTCCCCATTATTTTATTTTGCTCTTATTATATTTGCTCCATGGATGATTAATGGACATGTGTCTTTAAGGAAAGCAGCAGAGAGGAGTGTGGAAATCAGAAGTTACAGGAGAAATACTCTGCTAGTTTCTCCTAGTTTGAGCAGGAGTTTCAGGCTTTTCAGCACCAGAGACAAAGATGGGCTGGGACTCAATTTAAATGATTGACTGGGGTTAATGACTTGGACTCCTGGAAGCACAGGGACAAGGCCTTTTTCTCTCTCTCTCCTTCATGGTTTCTCCAGAAAAGCTGTGAATGCTGTATTTCTGGAACTGCAGAGAACCTTTCCCAAAATGTCATCATATATTCCTTATTCCGTTTGTGACAGTTTTAGAAACTTGTCCATCTACACGACTATTCCAAAACTGCAAACCAGCAACTAATGCCAAAGAACGTAATTTAATCTGGCCCACTATGTCGTACTGATTATCGATTGTGTAAATTGTGTTATGACACCCTTGGCCAGTATGCGGTCAGTTCCAGAGTCACAACACAAGTGAATTAATCAACAATTCTTAGAAAAATACCCAAAGTCTTTGGCCCTTAGCTGCCCAATAATTACAGTCACCTGGTTTGTAAATGTAAACACAATTACTGTTTATTTATAACAAGAACTGTCATGAACTATGCAGCAAATACAATGGTTAACTATTATCTAATTCCTAATCATCACTTTAACCTGTCCCCACCCTCTGCACACACACACACACACAGGACAGATAAACAGAGAGGGGTGGAAAAGGGTATAAATCATAAGTAAAAGGAAAAAAGGACTTTGTTTCAGGTGATGGCTTTCACTCGCTTTTCTTCACAGCAAGCTTGTGCCAGTTACCAGGCAGAGTACAGCCCTTTGAGTCAATTCGTTGGCCACCAGCCAATCCATCAAACCTTGTCCCACATCATCTCTCTCTCTGGTGCTGACAAGTCTGCAACTCCGGTTTAAACCATCTGAGACTAGCAGAATGAGCTCTCCTGTAACTTCTGGATTGTTCTGCTTGGATTAAAGATACAGGCTGCTAGCCTGAAAGACACATGTCCATTAATCATCCATGGATCAAAATAATAACATCAAAATAAAAGAAAGGGGAGATAATGGAATAAACAAGAAGGACCCTTCCAACTGCACATCAAATCATCTAGAGACTGTTACTGTAACACACAATACAACATCATGTGAGCTGCATTGCACATTATAAGGTTTAGTTCTGAAATGTGTAAGCAGTGAGAATGTGCATCACAATTCCCTTTTTCATGTAAAACCTGTAATTATAAATACTGATTTTTTTATTTCATACTAATGCGTAATGTTAATTTTTGAAAGTGAATTGTTTGGTGCAGGGTGATGGCGCCAGGCTGAAGGTTCGCTTGGAGATGCCGAATACTCTTGCACCGACCCTGCACCGACACACCACATGTGACCTGTGGGCCATAGTTTGTCTCACAAAAATAGGTGACTCTAGCCCATATTTCAGTGGCGGCCAGGCGGATGGGAGGCTGCCAGGCCATTGTTCCTGATCATGCTGCTGCTGTTCCCCGCTGTTGTCTTTGCAACACTGCTGAGATGCCCGTTCTGGTGTCTGGTATTCTTGGGTATGGCAGTGGCCAGGCTGGCATCCAGTGAGGGCCCAACTGATGGTACCAGCCCCCCCCCCCCCCCCCCCCCCCGTCATCACACCTTTACCAAAGCTGCTGATACTTCCGACGGCCTCTGGGCACAGCCAGCCCATTGGTGTCCCACTCAGTTGAATGGATGAGTCTTTGTAGGGAGAGTCAGTGGGCCATTCAACCCAAAAGGGCATCGCAGGGAATAAACTCATATTTCAAGAAAGGGTCTAAACTTGCAAACCACTCAGTTCAAGGGTACATGGGAAGGGCAACAAATGCTGGCCTGGCCAAAGACACCCACATCCCATGAACAAAGAAAGGAAATAATATTCACTGAAATCATAGAATCCCTATAGTGCAGAAGGAGGCCATTCAGCCCATTGAGTCTGCATCAACCCTCAGAAAAAGCACCACCCTATCCTCGCAACCCAGTAAACCCTTTTGGACACTAAGGGGCAATTTATCATGGCCGATCCACCTAACCTGCACATCTTTGGACTGTGGGAGGAAACCTGAGCACCCGGACAAAACCCACGGAGACACGGGGAGAACGTGCAAACTCCACACAGTCACCTGAGGTCGGAATTGAACCCGGGTCCCTGGCGATGTGAGGCAGCAGTGCCAACCACTGTGCCACCATGCCGTCCCACTGTGATACTGATTGCGAAGTTCATTATGCTTTGCCTCCCTCCCACAACCACCCCCCCAACCCTCCGGACTCACCACCCCGACCCCCCCAGCCTCAGACAGAATTCCCACTCACAGGTTTCACACTCTGTGTTTCCCAGTCACACAGCACCTCAATTTGCTGAGGGCAGACAGGGGAGTCGAAGCTTCAAGAAAAGTGGAGTTAAGGGCGCAATCAGATCAATCAGGGGGGGAGGGGAGGGGTGTGGGGGGGGGCGGGGAGGGGAGTGGGGGGGAGGGGAGGGGAGTGGGGGGGGGGGAGAGGGGAGTGGAGGAGGGGAGTGGAGTGGGGGGAGGACGGGAGAGGAGTGGAACGGGAGGGGGGGGGGGGGGGGGGGTGCAGTTTGCTAAATCCCAGAGCTGGGCTGCAGGAACGGGGGGGGGTGAAGGCTGTGGGAACGGACAAGGGAATGCGGTTCGGGTTATTTCCTCACATGGAGGCGTGGCTGCCAAGATTGATCGGGTTGAACGACCTTCTTGAGTGTTGTAACTTCTATTAATTCCTGTGGTATTGCTGAGCCAGCTGTATCCTCGTCTCCAGCAACCAGACAGCTGAGGAGAACATTCCCCCCTTTCCGCAGCAATCTGTCCTGGGGTAGTGTACACACTGGCTCCACAGAGAGCGGCTTATTGACTGTGAAAACAAATCGGCGAACATTACATGGATTCCTGCAGAAAGTACACACTCATCCCGCTCCTCTCAGTCTCTCATTGTTCTCGCTGCCTGGAATCCTTCCAGGAATTCCTTGGCAACATTCCCAGCCGCGTATTTCAACAACACACAATCCATGTTCTGTTCTCCAGCAGAAACAAATAAAGCGCCCACAGCCGTGGAGACCAGCAGGGACCAGCACAGTGAAACAGTCCCTTCCCCTGGAGACCAGCAGGGACCAGCACAGTGAAATAGTCCCATTCCCTGGAGTCCAGCAGGGACCAGCACAGTGAAACAGTCTCATCGCCTGGAGACCAGCAGGGACCAGCACAGTGAAACAGTCCCATCCCCTGGAGTCCAGCAGGGACCAGCACAGTGAAACAGTCTCATCGCCTGGAGACCAGCAGGGACCAGCACAGTGAAACAGTCCCATCCCCTGGAGACCAGCAGGGACCAGCACAGTGAAACATTCCCATCCCCTGGAGTCCAGCAGGGACCAGCACAGTGAAACAGTCCCATCCCCTGGAGATCAGCAGGGACCAGCACAGTGAAACAGTTCCATCCCCTGGAGACCAGCAGGGACCAGCACAGTGAAACAGTCCCATCCCCTGGAGACCAGCAGGGACCAGCACAGTGAAACAGTCCCATCCCCTGGAGACCAGCAGGGACCATCACAGTGAAACAGTCCCATCCCTTGGAGACCAGCAGGGACCAGCACAGTGAAACAGTCCCATCCACTGGAGACCAGCAGGGACCAGCACAGTGAAATAGTCCCATCCCCTGGAGACCAGCAGGGACCATCACAGTGAAACAGTCCCATCCCTTGGAGACCAGCAGGGACCAGCACAGTGAAACAGTCCCATCCACTGGAGACCAGCAGGGACCAGCACAGTGAAATAGTCCCATCTCCTGGAGACCAGCAGGGACCAGCACAGTGAAACAGTCCCATCCCCTGGAGACCAGCAGGGACCATCACAGTGAAACAGTCCCATCCCCTGGAGACCAGCAGGGACCAGCACAGTGAAACAGTCCCATCCACTGGAGACCAGCAGGGACCAGCACAGTGAAATAGTCTCATCTCCTGGAGACCAGCAGGGACCAGCACAGTGAAACAGTCTCACCCCCTGGAGACCAGCAGGGACCAGCACAGTGAAACAGTCCCATCCCCTGGAGACCAGCACAGTGAAACAGTCCCATCCCTGGAGTCCAGCAGAGGCTAGCACGGTGAAACAGTACCATCCCTGGAGACAAGCAACAACAAGCACAGTGAAAGACTCCCATCCCTGCAGTCCACCAATAAAACAGTCCCATCCCTGGAGACCAGCACATTGAAATAATTCCATCCCAGGAGTCGAGCAGCAACCAGCACAGTGGAGCACTCCCATTCCTGGAGACCAGCAACAACCAGCACAGGGAAACACCCCCATCCCTGGATACCAGCAGCAACCAGCACAGGGAAACACCCCCATCCCTGGATACCAGTAGAGACCACCACAGGGAAACACTCCCATCGCTAGATACCAGCAGCAACCAACACAGCAAAACACTCCCATCCCTGGATACCAGCAGCAACCAGCACAGGGAAACACTCCCATCCCTGGATACCAGCAGCAACCAGTACAAGGAAGCACCCATCCCTGGATCCCAGCAGAGACCAGCATTGGAAAACACTCCCACCCCTGCAGTCCAGCAGCATCCAGCACAGTGAAACACTCACATCCCTGGAGACCAGCAGAGGCCTGCACATCAAAAGTTTCCATCCAAGGAACCCAGCAGCAACCAGTAGAGTGAAACACCCATGTCACAAGACCAGCAGAGACCAGCACAATGAAACACTCCCATCTCTGGAGTCTAACAGAGTGAACGATTTCCACGCTTGGAACCCAACAGAATCCATCACAGTGAAGCAATCCCATCCCATCGGCAGAGATCAACACAGGGAAACACTCTCATCATTGGAGACCAGTACAACAAGACACTTCCATCCCTGCAGTCCAGCAGAGACCAGCACATTGAAACAATCCCATCCCTGGAGTCCAGCTGAGAACAAGCCAGTGTAATTCTACCATCCCTTGAGACCAGCAGAAACCAACACAGTGAAACACTCCCATCTAGACCAGCAGAGTCCGGCCCAGAGAAACATTTCCGTTGCTGGAGTCCAGTAGAGACCAGCACATTGTAACTCAACCATCCTTTGAGTCCAGCACAGAGAAATACTCCCATCTTCTAGACCAGCAGAAGCCAACACAGTGAAATGCTCCCATCCTGGAGACCAGCAGAAACCCGCACAGTGAAACACACTCAATCCTGGATACCAACAGAGGCCAGCACAGGGAAACACTCCCATCACTGAATGCCAGCAGAGGCCGGCACAGTGAAACATTTCCAACCCTGGATACCAGCAGCAACAAGGACAGTGAAGTATTCCCATCCCTGGAGACCAGCAGAGACTAGCACACTGAAATGCCACCCTCATTCCTAGATACCAGCAAAGACCAGCACAGTGAAACACTCCCATCCTGGCAACATAGGAATTAAGAGCAGAAGTAGGAAATTCAGCCCTTCGAGCCTGCTCCCACATTCAATCAGATCCTGGTCTCAAATCCAGCTCCCTATCTGTTCCCCATATCCCTTTAACCCATTTTTAAAATCAGAAATGCATCAATCTTCTTCTTGAAGCCATTTAATGATTCAGATTCCACCGTACTATGGGGCAGCGAGTTCCACAAATTCACCTCTGCGAGAAGTAGGTCCTCCTCATCTCAGTTCTAAGTCTACCGCCTGCATGGTAGCACAGTTAGCACTGTGGCTTCACAGCACCAGGGTCCCGGGTTCGATTCCCGGCTTGGGTCACTGTCTGTGCGGAGTCATCATGTTCTCCTTGCGTCTGTGGGTTTCCTCCGGTTTCCTCCCACAAGTCCAGAAAGACATGTTGTTAGATAATTTGGACATTCTGAATTCTCCCTCTGTGTACCCGAACAGGAATGTGGCGACTAGGGGCTTTTCACAGTAATTACATTGCAGTGTTAGTGTAAGCCTACTTGTGACAATAAAGATTATATATCTGTGACCAGCAGAAATGAGCACAAGAAACACACCCATCCCTGCAGACCAGCACAGTGAGACAGGTTGATCCTTGCAGTCCAACAGAGATGAACTCAGTGAAATATTCCCTACCCTGGAGTCCAAGACAGACCTGTACAGTGAAACACTCCCATCCCTGGATTCCAGAAGCAACCAGTATAGTGAAAGACTCCCATCCCTGGATTCCAGCAGCAACGAGCACAATAAAACATTCCCATTCCTGGGACCACCAGTGTCCAGCAGAGCAAAATACTCCCATTGCAGAAAACCAGGAGAGACCAATAGAGTGAAAAAGTCCCACCAGAGAAAACCAGCAGTGACCAGCACAGTGAAACAGTCCCTTCACTGAAGTCTAAGAGAGTCCTGCACAGTGAAAAACTCCCATCCCTTAAGACGAGCAGGGACCAGCACAGTGAAACATTCCCATCCGTGGAAACCAACAGAAACCAGCATACTGAAACTCCACCATCCCTCAAGACCAGCAGAGACCAGCACTGTGAAACACTCCCATCCTGGAGACCAGCAGAAACCACCACAATTAAACACGCAATCCCTGCAGACCAGCAGAGACCAACGCTGTGAAAGATTCCCATCCTGGAGTGCCGCAGTGAAACATTCCTCTCCCTGGAGAGCAGTGCGGTGAAATTTTCCAATCCCTGGACTGCAGCTGAGGTCAGCGCAGTGAAATACTCTCTACATTGGAGACCAGCAGAACCAGCACAGTAAAGCAGGTCCATCCTTGGAGTCCAGCATAGATGAGCACAGTGAGACATTTCCAAACCTGAACTCCAGCAGATTGCAACACTCACATCCCTAGAGTCCAGCACTGTGAAACACTTCCATCCTTTGAGACCAAAAGAGACCAGCGCAATGAAACAATCCCATCCCTGAATTCCAGCAACAACCAGCACAGTAAAACACTCCCGTCCTAAATATCAGCACTGTGAAACACTCCCATCCCTACAGCCCGGCAGAGAATAGCACATCGAAACTCTCCCATTCTGGAGGCCAGCAGACACCAGCACAGTGAAACATTCCCATCCCTGGAGACTAGCATTGACAGTCTCACAGAGTGAGAAACTTCCATCTCTCTCTAGACCAGCAGAGTCCGTACAAAGAAACATTCCCACCTCTACAATCCAGAACCCAGTGAAACACTCGCATCGCAGGAGACCAGCAGAGACCAGCACAGTGAAACACTCTCATCCTGGACACCAGCAAAGACCAGCATATACCAGCACAGCGAAATGCTCCCATTCCTGAAGACCAGCACAGTGAAACCCTCCCATCCTGGAGACCAGCAGAGACCAGTACAGACCAGCACAGTGAAATGCTCCCATCCCTGAAGACCAGCTCAGTGAAACCCTCCCATCCTGGAGACCAGCAGAGACCAGTACAGACCAGCACAGTGAAATGTCCCCATCCCTGAAGACCAGCTCTGTGAAACCCTCCCATCCTGGAGACCAGCAGAGACCGGTACAGACCAGCACAGTGAAATGCCCCCATCCCTGAAGACCAGCACAGTGAAACCCTCCCATCCTGGAGACCAGCAGAGACCAGTACAGACCAGCACAGTGAAATGCTCCCATCCTGGAGACCAGCAGAGACCAGCACAGTGAAACCCTCCGATCCTGGAGACCAGTACAGACCAGCACAGTGAAACCCTCCCATCCTGGAGACCAGTATAGACCAGCACAGTGAAATGCTCCCATCCTGGAGACCAGCAGAGCACAATATTCCCATCCCTGGAGACCAGAAGAGATTTGCACAGTGACACTCTCCCATCCTGGAGACCAGCAGAGACGGCATTCCAGATTCCTAATGCCAGTTGGTGGCAGCCAAGGCGGGCAGGTGCCGTAGAAGGCAGCAATGCCAACTGGAGGCTGCACCCCATGTGCAGGAGGCCACCGCAAACCCTGAAGACCCGACCGCCCATCAGGCTGAGGAGGAAGCCAGAACTGGAGATCAGCAACAGCCCAAGGAGTCGTTGGTCATTCAGTGAGCTGCCAGATAGCATATACTGCAGAACAGAGACAGTGCAGCACCTGTGCCATGCCCTCTCGGAGATGGCACCCTGTGGAGGAGGAGAACACTCGCTCCCGTTGGCATGAAGGTCACTGCAGTCTTCAAACTCTATGCCACTGGGTCATTCCAGGGTTCGAGTGGGGATCTGACATCAGTCATCAGCCCACAGGTGCATCGGATGGTCTGCTGTGCCCTCCACAATCCGGCACAGCAGCGGGGCGACATGTTGGAGGAGGAGGAGGAGGGATATGAGGCCTCATCTGAGGAGGAGGCGGACCAGGATGAGGTAGAGGACAAGCCCAAGAAGGAGCTGGAAGTTGGCTGACAGGCTACGGTGATGTTCCGACATGTGAAGAGGACCAGGGAGGCCCTCATTGTCTCCAGATTCTCACAGGACATGGCCTGTCAACCCAACACCCCCCTCACCCCAATTTCTGCCCCCCCCCCCCCCCCCCCAATCTCCCTCCCCCACTTCTCCCCCATTTCCCTCCCCCAGCCTCTTCCATCACTCCTCGGAGCTCTCCTCTGAGGTAGTCTCTTGGTTGCGGGGCTACAACTCCTAATAGCCCGGCCTCATCAGACAGAGATCCTGCGAGACATTGGACATGTGGTCACTGAGAGGGAAGGATCATTGTGTCTGACATGAACTACTCACTTGAGATAGATCACCTGGGTGAAGGGGCAGTGAATCCTCACCTCTGTGATCCAGTGGCCCTCTGACACTGTCACTGTCAGAGGGTCAGTACTGAGGGAGTGCTGCTCTGTCAGAGGGTCAGTGCTGCAATGTCACAGGGTCAGTGCTGCACTGTCACAGGATCAGTACTGAGTGAGTGCTGCACTGTCACAGGGTGAGTTTGAGGGATTGTTGTTCTGTCAGACTTGGTGTGCATACGTTTCTATGACTATTCAATGTAGAGCAGGAAGGTTCTCCCCAGATCCTTCAATAATGACCAGAGAATCACTATGAATAGCTTCTTGTCCCACTTGCTCACCATAGGTGTAGTGATCTGCATATCTGTATTACACAAGGGGTTAATGTAAATACACTACAACTAAGTAATCACGAGAGGGAGCACTAGAGATGTATAAATGGACAGATGGAAGCCAGGATCACTCTCTTCACAGGAACAGCAACTCGTGGCAAGACATTGACAGACAGCTCAGTACCGGTGTAGATAATCATAAGTACTTCTCAATCAATCATGTTCATGTAACATCTAGTTTAAGCTCTGGAGAGAGAATGAATTTACTCAATAAAGCATTTGCTTCAACTGGAAGACTACTAGCATTATTCGGACAGAAGAAATAATCTTCCCACTTCCTCACCATAGGTGTTCCCCAAGGATCTCAACTTGCCCCCCTTCTATTTCTCAATTATTCGCTGTCCATCAGCAAAATCATCTGAAACACAACATCAATGCCCACTGGTCCAATCAACATTTTATGCTGTGGCCTTTCTCCTCCATCTTAACTCCTTTTTAAATATCTAATACATTCTTTATCTCAATGCAAAAACCTTCTCTCTCCTCGCACCCCCCCCCCCTCTCACACACACACACACATGCGCGCACCCAAGCTATCTGTCTCTTATTCTAAAGTTTTATGCACCTTTGTTACAATCTCACACAGCGACTTTATAATGTCCCACACATTATCCCGCTCTGCAGTTCTTTATTTTTAATTTAGAGTCCCCCATTCTTTTTTTGTTACAAATAAAGGGCAATTTAGTGTGGCCAATCCACCTCCTTTGGGGCGGCACAGTTGCACAATGGTTAGCACAGTTACTTCACAGCTCCAGGGTCCCCGGTTCGATTCCCGGCTTGGGTCACCGTCTGTGCGGAGTCTGCACATTCTCCCCATGTCTGCGTGGGTTTCCTCCGGGTGCTCCGGTTTCCTCCTACATTCCAAATATGCAGGTTAGGTGGATTGACCATGCTAAATTGTCCTTAGTGTTCCAAAGGTTAGGTGGGGTTACTGGGTTTCGGGGATAGGGTGGAGGTGTGGGCTTAGGTGGAGTGCTCTTTCCAAGGGCTGGTGCAGACTCGATGGGCCGAATGGCCTCCTTCTGTACTGTAAATTCTATGAAATCTATGAAAGCTACCCTGCACATCTTTGGGTTGCGCGGGTGAGACCCACACAAACACGGGAGAATGTGCAAACTCCACATGGACAGTGACCCGGGGCCGGGATCAAACCAGGGTCCTCGGCGTCGTGAGGCAACAGTGCTAACCACTGCGCCACCGTGCCCCGCTCTGCAGTTCTGATGAAAAGTCAAACGGACTCGCAATGTTAACTCTGTTTTTCGCTCCCTCCAGATGCTGCTAGACCTGCTGGTTTTTTTCAAGCAAATTTCTATTTTTGGATCAATACCCACCGGTCCACTGAGGGTAGACAGCTCTACCTCACCACCATCTCTCTCAATGCTTCCCCTAAGCCAGACTTACAAAACGTCCATTATGTGATGGACAGAAACTACGTCCAATTAAACGTTGGGAAAACTGAAACCATTATCTTTGCATGAAATACAAACTGGAAGCACTGAAAAACCTCTGTTGGGTTTCTGTGTTTATTTCAAATTTCTAACATCTGAAGTATTTTGTTCCTGTGCGATTTTTCTTGTGCCCAACAAAACATCATTACCTCCCACAGAGCACATCCCTTTCTCTGAAGCTGAACCAGTTTGTGCTGAAGTTATCGTTCACCCACATATTGATACAGACATTAAGACCACTTCCCACATATCCATACAGACATTAAGACCACTTCCCACATATCAATACAGACATTAAGACCACTTCCCACATATCCATACAGGCATTAAGACCACTTCCCACATATCCACGCAGACATTAAGACCACTTCCCACATATCCATACAGGCATTAAGACCACTTCCCATATATCCATACAGACATTAAGACCACTTCCCATATATCCATACAGGCATTAAGACCACTTCCCACATATCCATACAGGCATTAAGACCACTTCCCATATATCCATACAGGCATTAAGACCACTTCCCACATATCCACGCAGACATTAAGACCACTTCCCACATATCCATACAGACATTAAGACCACTTCCCATATATCCATGCAGACATTAAGACCACTTCCCACATATCCATACAGACATTAAGACACTTCCCACTATCGATACAGACATTAAGACCACTTCCCACATATCCATACAGACATTAAGACGCTTCCCACATATCGATACAGACATTAAGACCACTTCCCACATATCCATACAGACATTAAGACACTTCCCACATATCCATACAGACATTAAGACCACTTCCCACATATCCATACAGACATTAAGACCGCTTCCATCCACCTCTCTAACATCGTTCAACTCTACCCCAGCGCCTCCCTACCCCATTCCCCCGCCATGTCAGCTTACCTGCTGCTCTAATCTGTTCCCATGTTTTGTCGCATTTAGACTTGACTATTCCTTTCTTTTTTTCTTTTTTTTTCTTTTATAAATTTAGAGTACCCAATTAATTTTTTCCAATTAAGGAGCAATTTAGCGTGTCCAATCCACCTACCCGGCACATCTTTGGGTTGTGGGGGCGAAACCCACGCAAACATGGGGAGAATGTGCAAACTCCACATGGACAGTGACCCAGAGCCGGGATCGAACCTGGGACCTCAACACTGTGAGACTGCAGTGCCACCACTGTGCCACCGTGCTGCCCTAGACTTGACTATTCTAATGCACACCTGGCTGTTTCACATCTTCAACCCAAACCTGAGCTCATCCAAAAATCTGCACCTGCACCTTTAACTCATATCATGTCCCATTTGCCCAACACCTCTGCGCTTGTTCATTGAGACGATCCATCAATTTTGAAGTTCTCACCCTTATTTTGGAATCCTGGCCCAGCCTCTCCCTATCCCTATAATCTCCCCATCCTCTGCGATATCTTCACTATTCCACCTCTGGCATCTTGGCAAGCCCCAATTATCATTAGTCCACCATTGACAGCTGTGCCTATAGCTGTCTAGGCCCTGAGGTCCCCTCCTTAAACTTCCCTGTCGCATTAGACCATACGATGTGGGAGCAGATGTAGGCCATTTCCCCATCAGGCCTGCACCGTGTCATGTGAGTGTCCCTTTGAGAAATGTTTTGTCTTATCAAATGGCTTTAGTGATGTCATTGTGTGGGTGGAGCTGGGCTGTGGCTCTGGGTTTTACGTTCGTTTTGGTTTGGGCTGTTTTTGAGGTTTTTTTGCATTCGTTTTCACATTTGGATGCTGTATTCAGACAGAGAAGTCTTATGTTGTCTCTCTCTCTGCATTTTCAAAGCTGCTTCCATAACTTGATAACTTAAAAGAGATAACTGCTTTCTGGAAGGAATTCAAACCTACTGTTTTAGTAAAAGGGTTTCCTGGTTTATGGGATGTTGTTATTAAATTGAAACAGTGGGGAAATTTATTCAGGGTTATATATAGAGTACTGTAGCTGTGTGGGGTATAGATGTTTGTAGTTGATAAAAATGCTTACTGTGTGTGTTTATAAAAATGTTAACTAAATTCGTAGAATAAACTTTGTTTTTGATTAAAAGTGCTTACGGTTTCTGTTGAATAACACTGAAAGGTAGGCCCTTATGCTCCTCATAACCAAACTTAATAAACGGCTTTAGGTCAGGTGAACGCATGATATACGTTGGAGTTTTCTAAACCCTGGCCATAACAACCGCCATTCAATGAGATTATAGAATTCCTACAGTTTAGAAAGACACCATTTGGCCCATCTAATTCACACCAACCCTCTTAGAGCACCCGACCTAGGCTTACACCTCTGCCCTATCTCCATAACCACATGTAACCTTTGAACACTAAGGGGCAATTTAGCATGGTCAATCCACCTAACCTGCGCATCTTTGGACTGTGGGAGGAAACAGGAGCACCCAGAGAAAACGAGGAGGACCTACAAACTCCACACAGGCACCCAATTTCTGAATCGAACCCAGGTCCTTGGTGCTGTTAGGCAGCAGTGCTAACCACTGTGCCACTGTGGAGCCCTATAATCCTTAATTCCACTTTTCTGCCTTATCCGCATAACCCTTGATTTGCTAACTGATTAAAACTTTGTCTGTCTCAGTCTTAAACCTACTAAATGACCCAACCTCCACAACCCTCTGTAGAAAAGAATTCCATAGATTCACTACGCCCGAGAGAACAAATTGATGTACCATCAATTGGATGCGAGGCACGATGAAGGTCCAAACTTAGGCTTTAATGAGCTAGTTGTTAGCCCGGTGGTAGACTACAAAGAAAGGCCGACCGCCGGGAACTCTGGGTACTTATACCCCACCTTGGAGGCGGGGTCTACTTGCCTCTCGACCAATTGGTGAGCAGTCACATGACTAGTCCCAGCCAATCAGACGAGAGGCACATGACCAGCCAGAGTCAATAGGAAACCAATGCTCTGCACCAATGGCAGTGCTCCCATTCATACCACCACACAAATGTCTCATCATCTCTGCCTTAAATAGGCAACATCTTACTTTGAGATTGGGCCCTCTGGTCCTAGACTCTCCCACAAGAGGAAATACCCTCTTAGCATCCGCCCTGTCAAGCGCCCCTAGAATCCTATATGTCTCAATAAGTTTGCCTCTCAATTATCTTCTGAACTCCAATGAGTACAGGCCCAACCTACTCAACCTCTCCTCAGAAGAAAATTCCTCCATATCAGGGATCAACCTAGTGAACCTTCTCTGGACTACCTCCAATATCAGCATATCTTTCCTTACATCAAGGGACACCCTGAGCCAATACGTGGTCAATTCCAGCCCCACAACCCCTACATAAGTGAATTAACCAATAATTTGTGCATTTTCCTGACATTGTTAACACTTGACTGCTCCAATGAGCACCAGATTTATAATTAACACATTAACAAACTGTTTATAATCAGAGTGAAAGATGAACATATAATGGAAATAACAAAACTGTGGTCTACTAGTCTACCTATTCCCAAAACCCCGTCCCACCTTCCACCCAGACACACAAAAGATAGACACATGGTGAAGAGGTAGGGGAAGAATTAAAATAGCGGGAATTGAAGGAAAAGGGTTGAGATGAATCTTCGCTGAATACAACCCCCTGGGGAATTGACGTACACATGAGGGGCGAAATTCTCCGACCCCCGCAGGGTTGGAGAATCGCCCAGGGCCACCGAAGATCCCGCCCCCGCCAATTCCCGGGTGGCGGAGAATTTCTGCCACGGCGGGGGCGGGATTTTCGGCGGCCCTGGGCGCTGGGCGGCGAGCCCCCTGCGGCGATTCTCCGGCCCGCGATGGGCCGAAGTCCCGCCGCTGGGAGGCCTCTCCCGCCGCCGTGGTTTGAACCACCTCTGCTGGCGGCTGGATCGGCGGCGCGATCGGACCCTGGGGGGTGCCCCCACGGTGGCCAGGCCCGTGATAGGGGCCCACCGATCGGCCGGCGGGCCAATGCCGTGGGGGCACTCTTTGGTGGAGGCCGTGGCGGTGGCGGAAGAGAATCCCCCAGCGCGCATGCGCCGGTGGTGACGTCAGCGGTAGCTGACGCAACGGCGCATGTGTGAACCGGCGAAGGCCTTTCAGCCAGCCCCGACACTGGCCGGCGGGCGGCAAAGGCCGTTGTGCCGGTTTTGGCGCCAGTCGGCGTGGTGCCAACCGCTCCGGCGCGGGCCTAGCCCCTCAATGTGAGGGCTTGGCCCCCAAATTGGGGAGGCCCGACGCCGGAGTGGTTGGCGCCACTCCGCTAAGCTGGGACCCCCCGCCCTGCCGGGTAGGGGAGAATTTCGCCCGAGATTCAGGTTGGTGCGATTCTATCCTTCTACCACCAGATGGTGCCTTACACAGGAGATTCAGGTTGATGCAATTCTGCCCTTCAACCACCAGATGGTGTCTCCACCTCCCTGGGAAATTAGAATTAGAACAGTACAGCACAGAACAGGCCCTTCGGCCCTCGATGTTGTGCCGAGCAATGATCACCCGACTCAAGCCCACATATCCACCCTATACCAGTAACCCAACAACCCCCAGTTGCTGGAGCTTTATAACTGAGAAATTACAGATGATTCTGTTTGTCTGATCTCTGTGTTGGACACCGGCTGTATCATGAAGAGTGTTCTCAGGCTGGGTTCTCAGCCATTCAGATAGAGAATTACAGACCTGGTGGGAGAATTTGCTGGCAGCCTTTCACTCCAATAGTTCCCTTCACAGGTCGGGCTGTTGTCTGTGTCTTTTAAATAGGAGTGCATTCCCAGATCTGGATTGGAGCCTTTAAAATTGCCTGGCAGAGAAAATAGCGAAAGAGTGCTTTCAGTTGCTTCCTGCCTGTGCCTTCTCATAGAACTCAGGATAAAAATGGAGCTCTTCACATGACCCCCCTTTATTCCGGAATGTTCCGAATGGCTCCACCAATTGCAAGCAAAAACAGTCTCTGAAGTCCAGACTCAGCGATTGACTGCTTGCCAACCTATCACACTGACATCATGGGCTCTGCCACACAGCGTAAAGGAGAAGTTCTGGGCTAGACCAGGGGTTTTGTGGTTTGCATAAAGTCTGTAGCTTAAGCAAAAATCCCAATGTTGCAGTAGCTAGCAAGAAGATTATAGATTAAAGGCAGTCTGAAGGACAGGAATTAAAAAGGAAACACGGAATGGACAAAGGGTTTCGGCAGGATCCTTACAGTGTGATCTAACTAGTACCTTGTATAGTTTTAGCAGGACTTCCCTAGTTTTATACTCCATTCCCTTTGAAATAAATGGCAACATTCCATGTGCCGTCCCAATTGCGTGCTGAACTTACATGCTAGCTTTTTGTAATTTATGCACAAGAACAACCAAATCCCTGTGCTGCAGCTTTCTGCCGTTTTTCTCCTTTTAAAGACTATTTGACTCCTTTATTCTTCATCCCAAAGTGCATAATTTCACATTTTTCTACACTATATTCCATATGCCAAGCTTTTTCCCATTCACTTAACCTGTCCATATCCCTCTGTAGACTCTTTGAATCATCCTCATCACTTACCTTTCCATCTATTTTGTGTCATCCAAGTCGTTAATATTTATTGTACATAATTGTGGCCCCAGCACTGATCTCTGTGACACTAGTTTCAGGCTGCCATCCTGAGAATTTCTCTTATCCCAACTCTCTGTCTTCTATCAGTAGCCAATCCTCGATCCATACTAATATGACATCCTCAACAGCATGGGCTCTTATCTTATTAAGTAGCCTCTAGTGTGGTATATTATTTAAAAAAAATATTTTTATTCTCCTCCTTTTTCACAATTTTTCTCCCGAATTTACACCCAACAACAATCAATAACCAACAACAAATGTCTCAAACCCCATAACAGTAACAACGACCCCATCCTCCCACCATGCCCAGACATCAGCCGCACGTTAACATAAACAAATGACAAAGAAAAAGAAAGGAATCAGGGATTACCCATAGCCATGTTCAACATACACAGACCCCCTCACCCCGCACCCCCCCATCCGCCCCCCCCCAACTAACGTTTGATGTTATCCAGTTCTTGAACGTGCATAATAAATAATGCCCATGACTTGTAGAACCCCTCCGAGCTTCCCCTCAGTTCGAACTTAACCTTCTCAAGGGTCAAGTATTCCAACAAGTCCCCTCGCCACGCCAGGGCACAGGGTGGAGAGGCCGCTCTCCATCCCTGCTGCATCCGCCTTCGGGCAGTCAACGAGGCGAAGGCTATGATATCTGCCTCCGCACCCGTTTCCAACCCTGGCTGATCAGACACCCCGAATATAGTCTCCCGGGGACCCGGGTCCAGCTTCACATGCACCACCTTGGAAATTACCCTAAACACCTCCTTCCAGTACTCCCCAAGTAGTGTGGTATATTATTGAACGCTTTTTGGAAATACAAGTGGACTACATCTACTAGCTCCCCTTTATCTACTCTGCTCATTACCACCTCAAAGAATTCTTTTAAATCTGTCAGGCATTATTTCCACTTTGTGACTCTGTGTGATTATATTATGTATTTCTAAATGTTCTGCTGTTACATTCTTTATAATGGACTGTACCATTTTCCCAATGACAGAAGTTAAGATAACTGGCCGATAGCATGGGGCTGCCCACAATGGGAAGCCCCATTGGTCGGCTTGTGGGATGGAGAATCCCTCTGCCGGGAGAATGGGGGGGAGGGGGGGGGGGTTTGCACTGCACCATTTTTTGTTGTTTGAGTGGGAATAAAGATAGCAGTTAAGGGTTACTGTATTCACTGCATTGAGTGGAATTGTTTAAGGGGTCATTGTAAGCTATTTTGAAAATGAAAATCGCTTTATTGTCACAAGTAGGCTTCAATGAAGTTACTGTGAAAAGCCCCTATTCGCCACATTCCGGCGCCTGTCCGGGCTGGTACGGGAATCGAACCGTGCTGCTGGCCTGCTTGGTCTGCTTTAAAAGCCAGCGATTTAGCCAAGTGAGCTAAACCAGTCCCTAGTATATTTTATAGTGTATAGTTAAAGGCATTTTAATACTGTGTTAGCAATAAATTTTGTTTTAATCTACCATAACCCTATTTTTCTTGAAATCACTGCTGGAGCGAGGTATATTTTCCTCACAATCTTACAAAATTAAAATAGAATATTGAGGTTTCTGGCCAGAATCTTAGCCACTGTGGGGTCTGGTCCAGGATTGGAATAATAGTTTCTGGAAGAGAAACAGATTATAGATGATTGGGAATGTCTCTGAGATATACATATGTTAATGCATAATATAATGAAGTTGATAGGGACAAACAGCCAAATACGCAGAAGGCATAATCAAAGAGCAACAAAGGTATAATTGTCCAGGTCCTGAAAAGGCAAGTGAGGCAGTTACCATCTAGCAGTCTCAGAAAGTGGACAGGCCAGTTTCCAGCCATTAAGCCTGAAGGCCCAGTTTACAGCAGACACACTTCTAAGTCTTAGAGCCAAGGCAGTGCAGAAAACCTTTGGAACAGCAGTTTAAAAAAATCTTCGCTGAACCAGGAAGATGTAGGTTCCCAGACTTGAGTATCACTGTTGTATTGTGAGGTAATTCATGAACAAAGACACCCACATCCCTCTGCCCAGATGCATTTTGAATCTGCTTTCCATTTAGATGATAATTTGCCTTTATATTTGTTTGGCCAAAATGGATAACCTCACACTTCTCTACATTAAACCCCATCTGCTAGGCCCGATCTCCTAGCCTATCTATATCTGTCTGGAAAATCTTTATCTCCTCTTCACAGCTTGCTTTCCAATCTATTTTATTATCATCCATAAATTTTGCGATGCTGCACCCTGTCCCTGTTTGCAGATCATTTATATAGATTGTAAACAGTTAAGGTCCGAGGATTGACCCCTGCGGCACCCCGCTGGTTATAGTTCACCATCCAGAGAAGGACCCATTTATCCCAACCCTCTGATTTGTGTCAGTTAGCCAATCTTCTACACTACCCCAATCCCCTGCAATCTCACTTTCTGGACCAGCCTTTTGCGGCACCTTGTCAAATGCCTTCTGGAAGTCTAGATGTACCACATCCACAAGACATCAGTCAACCGGCAGCAGAGATTGGGTGAAACACAACTCCTCTTCCTTTGAGGGCCCAGAGACGCCTCTGGCAAGGTGGTCTATTTTACCTGTAGATTCAGCATCATTTAAAGTTTACAGCAAAGATGTTCCAGGTACTCACTAGCTTTAGAATGATAAAGCAATACTTTACTTCAGCAGCAAGAGAGAGAGTGAGACGGAGATAGTTCCTTCTCCTTCCAAGATCTAAACACTTCTTCCAAGCTCTCAGAAAGAATCACGCAGGAACGAATCACTCAGGCAGAACACTGTTTTTGGCCAACCCGCAGGTTGCCAGGCAACCAATCGAACCGACTTCCTCCCAAGCTGGTTCTCAAGATTCACTGGGCGCCAACGAGTCATTTTCTCCTCTCCAAAATACAAAACTAGGGAGCACAATGTCCTGACAAGCAGGTCGCATCAGCTTGGGTCTTCTGCTTAAAGACACATTCTAATTGTGATCCACGGACCAAAAAATAACAAAATAAAATAGGAACAAAGGAAATAAACAGGAAGGGTTCTTACAGGATTAACAGATGGGATATTGATGATGAGGTATCGCTGACATCAGTCAGTCGTGTGTTAGACTCTCTCTCTCCCTCAAAAGAGGTTGGAACACCATGCCAAGGAACAACATGCCCATTCCGTATTGGTTTGGATGTGATACTAATAAACAAGAGTTAAGCAGATACCAGAGTACGTCTACAGTCTGTCAGTAAACAAAAACCACACCTGGAGTCCACAGATTATAAGGACCATTTCTGAACTAACATCTCCTTCTGTGGCTCAGTCTCACATTTTATTTGATAATACGTCTTCTGTGAAACATTTTGGGATGATTCACAAATTTAACAGTGCTCAATTGTGTTTCAACAAGGTGAAATTGTCATTATCCATTGCTTCTGGCCGATTGCTGCATTCATCAGACATGACAGGCTGAATTGTTCAACTGTTAATTGAAAATCTATTTTCTGTGATATTAATGTGCATTCTCCTGTGTTAATAATAAAGTTTGTTTTAATATTGTACACAGTACACAGTACAACTGTACACAGTCATAAACAACTATGAAACAGAACACTCGGAGGCCGGAGACTTCAACAAAGCCAACCTCAAGAGTGTACTGCCAAAATTCCACCAGCACATCTCCTGTCCCACCAGGGGCGACAACACTCTTGACCACTGCTACTCAAAAATCAAGGGCGCCTACCGTTCCATCCCCCGACCGCATTTTGGGAAATCAGACCATAAGACTGTGCTCCTTCTCCCGGCTTACAAGCAGAAACTCAAGCGGGAGAATCCAGCTAAGACCGTTGTGCAGTGCTGGTCTGAGGAGACAGAAGAGCTCTTACGTGACTGCTTAGAGACAGTGGACTGGTCCATATTTAAGAACTCAGTGACTAACTTAAATGAGTATGTCACCACCGTCACAGACTTCATCAGCAAATGTGTGGACGACTGCGTGCCAAAGAAAGCAGTACGTACGTTCCCCAACCGGAAACCATGGCTCAACCACGAGATTGACTCCCTACTGAAGGACAGGTCTGAGGCGTTCAAGGCAGACGACCCTGTCCTATACAAGAAATCCAGGTACGACCTCCGCAAAGCCATCCGAGATGTCAAGAGAGAATATCAAACTAAGCTAGAGTCACAGACAGACTCTCGGCAGTTGTGGCAAGGACTAAACAACATAACGGGTTACAAAGCAAAGCCAAGCAGTATCTCTGGCAGCAGCGCACCCCTCCCTAATGAATTTAATGCATTCTATGCTCGGTTTGAACAGGTAACCAACAATCCGCTGTCGAGTTCCCCAGCAGCCCATAATTCACCCATACCCACCATCACAGTTTCCGAAGTCAGATCGGCCTTCCTGAAAGTGAACCCACGGAAGGCGATGGGCCCGGATGGGATCCCTGGTCGTGCACTCAGAGCCTGCGCATACCAGCTGGCAGAGGTATTCACAGACATCTTTAACCTATCCCTACTCCACTCCGAGGTCCTCACCTGCTTCAAGAAGACCACCATCATACCGGTACCAAAGAAGAACCAGGCAACATGCCTCAATGAATCCGCCCGATGGCCCTGACGTCAGTTGTAATGAAGTGCTTCGAGAGGCTGATCATGAAGCGCATCACCTCCATACTCCCGGAATGCCTTGACCCACTTCAATTCGCATACCGTCGCAACCGGTCAACATCAGACGCCATTTCCCTGGCCCTACACTCATCCATAGACCATCTCGACAACAAGGACTCCTACATCAGACTCCTATTTATTGACTACAGCTCCGCCTTCAACACCATAATCCCAGCCAAGTTCATATCAAAGCTCCAAAACCTGACTTCCGGTGGCGGCGATGTCCGAGTGAGCCGCACATTCGGTGGGCTCTCACTCCGGCGGGACTGAACAGCTGTTTCCCCGCGATAGCGGGACCACGGAGGCGGCAGAAAGGCTGCCGGGAACAGAAGAGGAGAGCGGGCTGCAGAAAATGAAAGTGTGGGAGGCCAGCAGGTGAGGAAGAAAGAGAGAGAGACGGAGGCAAGGAGGAAGCTGACCTGCAGGGTAAGATGGCGGACCCACGGACCTTCCTTCCTCCAGGACAAAGGGAAAAAAAAGTTTGGAGTTGCTGAGGAGGGACAGCTTGGACCCACTTCAGATGCCCAGGAGGGGGGAAAAATTTAAGGTGCTGGGCAAAGGAAAGCGGCAGCGAAGGCGCTGAGGAGCGGGCTGCGGCATATGGAACAGCGGGATTCCAGAAGGCAGAAGAAGAAGGAGAAAAAGGGACAGAGACAAGGACCTGAAGAAAATTACCTGGGACCTAAGATGGCGGACACACGGACCCCGGACTCAGCAATCCAGTTGGCGCTGGATAACATGCTCCAGGTAATGAAGTCCAGTTTTGGAAGCGCTGAAGCGGGACAGCTTGGACCCAATCCAGAAAGCGGTGGATCAGCTGAACCAGAGGATGGACGCCCAGGATGTGAAAGTTAAGGAGCTGGGAGAGGCGGTGGAGGAGCAGGCGGATGCGCAAACGGTTGCAGCGGTAGAAGTGGACGGCCTGAAAGAGCGGCAGAGAAGACTGCTGGACAGAGTGGAGGAGCTGGAGAATAGAATCCGCAGGAACAATCTGAGGATGGTCGGCCTCCCGGAGGGGGCGGAGGGAGCTGATGCTGCAGCGTTTGTAGCAGACCTGCTGAAGCAGCTGATGGGAGCCGAAGCCTTTCCACGACCGTTGGAGCTGGAGGGGGCACACAGAGTGCAGGCAAGGCAGGGGCGGCCGGGCGGACCCCCCCGCCCGATGGTGATTAGGTTCCACAGGTTCGTGGACAAGGAGCGGGTGCTGCAGTGGGCAAAGAGCGCCAGGAGCAGCACGTGGAACAACAGTGTTCTCCGCATTTATCAGGACCTAAGCCAGGAGGTGGCTCGGCGGCGAGCAGCCTTTAAGAATGTCAAGGAGGTGCTGTTCAAGAAGCACGTGAAGTTTGGTCTGCTGTTCCCAGCCCGGCTATGGGTCACGCACCAGGGTCAACACCACTACTTCTCCGAGCCCGAAGAAGCGATGGATTTTGTGAGGGACCTGGGGCTGGTCCCGAAAGGAGGCCCCAAGGACGCGAGTTAGGGCCCGAGGATTTTTGTGGGAAGGAATGCCGAATGTGCCTGGACTGCTGCTCAACGGGTTGCTGGGCCAAAGGGGCCAAGCGGAACATTTGAGACTCTTTCCTTTGTTCATGGACATTTATGTGCTTTTTCTCTTTTTTCTGTGGTTTTTTTCCCTTTTTATGGGTTTTTTTTATTTTTTTTTATTTTTATTTTTTCCTGTTTGGGCTTTTTGTGCAGCTCGTGGAAGACACTGGAACCGGCTTGCCCCAGTGGGTGGGGAGGAGGGCGGGGAAACAAGGGGAATGGGACAGGAAGGCGCCGGAGTGTTGAGTCACCGGGCTAGCAGATTGGCTAGTCAAGGAAGTCAGATGGGGGGGGAAGTAACAGCCAGTAGATGGCGGGGGTGGGGGTATCGGGGGATGGGGTTAGGGGAGGGGGGGGGTTGTTCTGCTGACGGGAGAGGGACTTGAAATAGGCACTGGAAAGGAGGTCGAGGGTGGAGGCAGCCAAAGGGCGGGCCAGGAATGGTGCGACGCACGGGCCAGGGGCCGGCCCGAGAAAGGCTATGGCTGACCGGCGGGGTGGGGGGGGTGGGATGTGCCCCCCGACCAGGCTGATCACCTGGAACGTCAAGGGACTGAATGGGCCGGTTAAGAGGGCGCGGGTGTTCGCGCACTTGCGGGCCCTGAGGGCGGACGTAATTATGTTGCAGGAGACACATCTGAAAGTGTCAGACCAGACCAGGATAAGGAAGGGCTGGATTAGCCAGGTCTTCCACTCGGACTTGGACTCGAAGTCCAGAGGGGTGGCAATCATGATCAACAAGCGCGTGCAATTTGAGGCAGAGGGCATATCTGCAGACAGGGGGGGCAGATACCTGATGGTACGGGGCAGACTGGAGGGGAGAAGGGTGGTGCTGGTGAATATATATGCCCCGAACTGGGATGACGTGGACTTTATTAAAAGAGTGCTGGGGAAGATCCCGGACTTGGATTCTCGCAAGCTAATAATGGGAGGGGACTTTAACATGGTCCTTGACCCGACTTTGGATCGGTCGGGTCCCAGAACGGGTAGACTCTCAGCAATGGCAAGGGAGCTGAAAGGGTTTATGGGGCAAATGGGGGCAGTGGACCCCTGGAGAGAGGGACAGCCAACAGGAAGGGGCTACTCGTTTTACTCGCACGTCCATAAAGTATATTCCAGGATAGATTTCTTTGTAATAAGCAGGGACTGTATGGGGGAGGTAAAGAACACGGAATACTCAGCAATTACCATTTCAGACCATGCCCCGCATTGGGTGGACCTGCAGTTCGGGGGAGCGAGTTATCAACGCCCGCAATGGAGGCTAGATGTGGGACTGCTGTCGGAGGAGGGGATCTGCGAGAGGCTTCGGAAATGTATAAAAAATTACCTGCAGGTGAATGACACTGGGGAGGTCTCAGCGGCGACCGTGTGGGAGGCGCTAAAGGCAGTAGTTCGGGGGGAGCTGATTTCAATTGGGGCCCACAAAGCCAAGGCAGACCGGGCAGAGATGGATAGATTGGTCAGGGAAATGGGCCGGATAGATGAAGAGCACGCGGAGTCCCCGGGGGAGGTTTTACTCAGGGAAAGGCGGAGGCTACAGGCGGAACTGGGGGCACTATCCACGAGCAGGGCCGTGGAACAGCTTAGGAAGGCGAGGGGAGTGGTGTACGAGTATGGGGAAAAGGCTAGCAGGCTGTTAGCGCAGCAACTCAGGGGGAGGGAGGCGGCCAGGGAAATAGGTAGAGTGAGGGACGAGGGGGGGCGCAAAGTGGAGGATCCGGCAGAATTGAATAGGGTATTCCGGGACTTCTATCGTAAGCTGTATACTTCGGAGCCGCCGGAAGAACCGGAGGGGATGAAAAGGTTTCTGGACGGGTTAACATTCCCAACAGTTGGGGGGGGGCAAGTGGAAGAGCTGGGCGCCCCGATTAGAGTAGAGGAGGTATTGGGGGGCCTAAAGGCCATGCAGTCGGGGAAGTCCCCGGGGCCGGATGGATACCCAGTAGAGTTTTATAGGAAGTTCTCTGAGCTGGTGGGCCCGGTCTTGGCGAGGGTTTTCAATGAGGCAAGGGACAGAGGGACCCTGCCGCCGACAATGTCACAAGCCACCATATCTCTGATATTGAAGCGGGGTAAAGACCCGGAGGTGTGCGGGTCCTACAGGCCAATCTCCCTGATTAATGTAGACGCCAAGCTCCTGGCAAAGGTACTGGCGGGGAGAATGGAGGACTGTGTACCGGAGGTGATTGGGGAGGATCAAACTGGGTTCGTTAAAGGTCGGCAGCTGGCGGCCAATCTGAGGAGATTGCTCAACGTGATAATGATGCCCCCGGCGGGTAGAGATGTGGAGGTAGTGGTGGCAATGGACGCCGAGAAGGCCTTTGACCGGGTAGAGTGGGACTATCTATGGGAGGTGCTCGGACGGTTTGGGTTCGGGGAGGGATTGGTGGATTGGATCAAATTATTATATCAGGCCCCGAGGGCCAGCGTCAGGACTAACAGAGAAGTGTCGGAGTACTTTAGGTTGTACCGAGGGACCAGGCAGGGCTGCCCGCTCTCCCCGCTGCTGTTTGCGCTGGCCATAGAGCCGCTGGCGATGGCGCTGAGAGCCGCAGAGGGTTGGAAGGGGATGGTGAGGGGCGGGGTTGAACACAGGGTTTCTCTTTATGCAGACGACCTGCTCCTGTACGTGTCGGACCCAGTGGCCGGGATGGGAACTATACTGGGAATGCTGAGGGAGTTCGGCCAGTTCTCAGGATACAAATTAAATACGGTCAAGAGTGAAATGTTTGTGGTCCAGGCAAGGGGCCAGGAGAATAGATTGAGAGGGCTACCGTTTAGGCTGGTTGAGGAAAATTTCCGGTATTTGGGAATCCAGGTGGCACGAGACTGGGGCAGGCTGCATAAGTTAAATTTGGCCAGGGTGGTGGAGCAAATGAAGGGAGAGTTTCGGAGATGGGATGCACTCCCGCTGTCGCTGGCAGGGAGGGTGCAGACTGTAAAGATGACAATCCTCCCTCGATTTTTGTTTATTTTTCAGTGCCTCCCGATCGTTATCCCACAGTCCTTCTTCAAAAGAGTTAACGGGCTGATCATGAGCTTTGTCTGGGCGGGAAAGTCTCCGCGGGTAAAGAAGGCGATGTTGGAGAGGAACCGCAGCGAGGGAGGGCTGGCTTTGCCGAGTCTGGTCAATTATTACTGGGCGGCCAACATCGCTATGATAAGGAAGTGGATGGTGGGTACGGGGTCTATTTGGGAGCGGGTGGAGGCGGCTTCGTGCAGGGGCTCCAGTTTGGAAGCCCTGGTCACGGCTCCTCTACCGCTGCCGCCGGCCAAGTACACCACCAGCCCGGTAGTGGTGGCGACCCTGCGGATATGGGGCCAGTGGAGGAGGCATGTGGGGGAGATGGGGGCGTCTGTCTGGGCGCCAATCTGCGACAACCATCGGTTTGCCCCCGGCAGTATGGATGGGGGGTTCCGAGTATGGCGGCGAGCAGGGGCGGGAAGGGTGGGTGATATGTTCCTGGAAGGGAGCTTCGCGAGTTTGAGGAGCTTGGAGGAGAAATTTGGGGTGGTAAGGGGAAATGATTTTAGATACCTACAGTTGCGGGACTTTGTTCGTAGACAGGTCCCATCTTTCCCGCGCCTCCCGCCAATGGGGATCCTAGACAGAATAGTCTCTGGGAGGGATGAAGGGGAGGGTAGAGTCTCGGGTATTTATAAGGTGCTCATGAGGGAGGAAGGGTCCCAGACAGAGGAACTGAAACTTAAATGGGAGGAGGAGCTAGGCGGGGAAATGGAGGATGGGCTGTGGGCAGAGGCCCTGAGTAGGGTAAACTCGACCGCGACATGTGCTAGGCTCGGGCTGATCCAATTTAAGGTCGTTCACCGGGCCCATATGACGGTGGCTCGGATGAGCAAATTTTTCGGGATAGAGGACAAATGCGCTAGGTGTGCGGGAGGACCAGCGAACCATGTTCACATGTTTTGGGCATGCCCTGAGCTGAGGGGGTACTGGGAGGGATTTGCGGGGGTCATGTCCCAGGTGCTAAAAACAAGGGTGGTGATGAGCCCAGGGGTGGCAATTTTTGGGGTTTCGGAAGACCCGGGCGTCCAGGGGGAGAAAGAGGCCGATGTGCTGGCCTTTGCTTCCCTGATAGCCCGGCGACGAATACTATTGGCGTGGAGGGACTCAAAGCCCCCGAAGACGGAGTGGTGGCTTGCGGACATGTCGAGTTTCCTGGGGATGGAAAAAATCAAGTTCGCCTTGAGGGGTTCTGTGCAGGGGTTCACCCGGAGGTGGCAACCATTTATTGACTTCTTTGCGGGAGAGTGAGCATCAGCAGGGGGGGGGGGGGGGGGGGGGGTTAGAGTAGAGTAGGAGGGAAAATATGGCGGGTAGTACCGATGGGAGGGGAGCGGGCTTGTGCAATATGTTACGGTGGAAGTATTGAAAGAACGTGGATGTTTGCACATTTTTGCCTTTTTTGCTTCCTTTCTGATGATGTCTGTAACTGTTTATAAAGCCAAAAACTACCTCAATAAAATTGTTTATTAAAAAAAAAAGCTCCAAAACCTAGGACTTGGCTCTCCACTCTGCAACTGGATCCTTGACTTTCTGACCAACAGACCACAATCAGTAAGAATGAACACCAACACCTCCTCCACAATAGTCGTCAATACCGGTGCCCCGCAAGGCTGCGTACTTAGCCCCCTACTCTACTCTCTGTACACACATGACTGCGTGGCAAAACTTGGTTCCAACTCCATCTGCAAGTTTGCTGACGATACGACCATAGTGGGCCGGATCTCGAATAACGACGAGTCCGAATACAGGAGGAAGATAGAGAACCTAGTGGAGTGGTGTAACGACAACAACGTCTCCCTCAATGCCAGCAAAACTAAAGAGCTGGTCATCGACTTCAGGAAGCAAAGTACTGTACACACTCCTGTCAGCATCAACGGGGCCGAGGTGGAGATGGTTAGCAGTTTCAAATTCCTCGGGGTGCACATCACCAAAAATCTGTCCTGGTCCACTCACGTCGACGCTATCACCAAGAAAGCACAACAGCGCCTATACTTCCTCAGGAAACTAAGGAAATTCGGCATGTCCACATTAACCCTTACCAACTTTTACAGATGCACTATAGAAAGCATCCTATCGGGCTGCATCACAGCCTGGTATGGCAACTGCTCGGCCCAGGACTGCAAGGAACTTCAGAGAGTCGTGAATACCGCCCAGTCCATCACACAAACCTGCCTCCCATCCATGGACTCCATCTACACCTCCCGCTGCCGGGGGAAAGCGGGCAGCATAATCAAGGATCCCTCCCACCCAGCTTACTCACTTTTCCAACTTCTTCCGTCGAGCAGGAGATACAGAGGTCTGAGAACACGCACGAACAGACTCAAAAACAGCTTCTTCCCCACTGTCACCAGACTCCTAAATGACCCTCTTATTGACTGACCTCATTAACACTACACCCTGTATGCTTCAACCGATGCCAATGCTTATGTAGTTACATTGTATATCTTGTGTTGCCCTATTATGTATTCTCATGTATTTTCTTGAATTTTGTTTAATTCCCTTTTCTTCCATGCACTGAATGATCTGTTAAGCTGCTTGCAGAAAAATACTTTTCATTGTACCTCGGTACACGTGACAATAAACAAATCCAATCTAATCCAATATTTAACAAAATTCCTGTTTGTCAGTGGAATCACTCCGGGAATGAAATATCCTTTCCTCACAGTTTTACAAATTTAAAAATTGCTGGTGTTTCCCATCCAATAAAGAACAAAGAACAATACAGCACAGGAACAGGCCCTTCGTCCCTCCAAGCCTGCGCCGTTTACGTGTCCTATCTAAACTAACCGCCAGTATCCTTCTATACCCCGTCTGTTCATGTGCCTATCCAGATAAGTCTTAAAGGTCGCTAACGTATCTGCCTCAACCACCTCACTTGGCCGTGCATTCCAGGCCAAAACCACCCTCTGTGTAAAAAACCTCCCCCGCACATCTCCACTGAACCTTTCCCCCCTTGCCTTGAACTTGTGCCCTCTTGTAATTGTCATTTCCGCCCTGGGAAAAACAACTGTTC
Organism: Scyliorhinus canicula; assembly: GCF_902713615.1. Classification (NCBI taxonomy): domain Eukaryota; kingdom Metazoa; phylum Chordata; class Chondrichthyes; order Carcharhiniformes; family Scyliorhinidae; genus Scyliorhinus; species Scyliorhinus canicula. Next base: position 18,700,587 of record NC_052166.1, on the reverse strand, counting down.
ACCCTATCTATACCCCTAATAATTTTATAAACTACTACCAAGTCGCCCCCTCAGCCTCCGTCTCTCTAGGGAGAACAATCCCAGTGTATTCAATCTCTCCTCATAGGTAATACCCTCCATCCCAGGCAACACCCTGGTAAACGTTAGGAAACCAGTTTCCTAATAAAAATTGGGGTCTGGTCCGGTACCCTAACACCTAATAAAAATCTATTAATCTAATTTTTTAAATTTTTAAACAGTTCTTTTAGGGGAGAGAGTTCCACGTTTCCATTGCGTGAAGAGATGTTACTTGTCTTGACCCCTGAACAGCTTAGCTCTAATTGCCCCTTTCTTCTGGACTATTTTCCCCACCTCCTCCCCCCCATCCCACCCCCACCCTGTCCCACCACCACCTCTACCCAAGGAAATTGTTTACCAACCTTATCTAACCCTTTTGTCATCTTAATCACCTCAGATGGACCACCCCTTGATTTTCAATACTCGAGTAAATACAGGCCCCACCTGTGCCATTTGTCCTGGTAATTTAACCCAGTTAGCCCAGATCACATTCTGAGAAACCTGTGTTGCGCCCTCCCCAGGATCAGTATAGCAGTCCAAAGGCAATTAAGGGTGGACAACAAACGCTGGCCTCGACTGAGCTGAGCGGCCGCATGCAAGGTGGCTCCTGTATGACAACAGTGAAAATAAGCTTTTAACCCCATCAAATGGGCACCAAGATTATCAACAACACCCCCTCCCCCTCCCACCAGCCTAACCCCCACAGACCACGTTGAAGAGAAACCCGAAAAAAGGAGAATGGGAAAGAACCAGCCACCCACCAGGAAAGCCAATAAGGGTGAGGGGAGGGAAACCTCGCAGTCGGACCCGACAGCCACACAAAGTGGCATGGAAATGGGAAGGGCCAACTCCACGGAGTTCTCAGCGCAGACCCCGGCGCTGATGGACAAGCTTACGGGGTTTATCACCACCGAGCTCCAGAGACACAGAGAGCAACAGAAAGGAAACCTCCTGGCTACCTCCGAGCCAGCGGTGGAGACGGCGACGGCCCCATAAGGGAGGCGATGGGCAAAACGGAGCGGCGGCTGGAGGCCCAGTGTCATGTGAGTGTACCTTTAAGAAATGGGTGTTTATAAATGGGTGTGTATCCAAATATCTGTAGTGAGAGTACCTTTAATAAATGGGTGTTTACTACTGCAGTGATGTCAGAGTGTGGGTGGAGCTGGGCGTTCTGTCAGCTTTTTACTTTCATTTTTGAGCAGGCTGCAGGGTGCGTTTTAGTTTCGTTTTCAGTGTTGGAGCTGAAGCCAGACAAAGCAGATGTACTGCTGTTCTCTCTGCCATCAAAATACTACTTATTGAGCATTTGGTGAATTCAGCATTATAAATGTTCTCAGTAGTGAATGTAAACCTAATATGCTTCTGTTGAAAGGTGTTTTTAAGTCGTATGGATGTTAAAAGCTTAAAGGTTTACATAGTGTTGTATTCTTTGGGGGCTGTATTTGAATTAATGGTTGCTGAGATGTTCATTGTATATTTTAAAAAGGTTAACTTAGGTTAATAGCTTCTCGGGCTACAAACTCAACATGAGCAAAAGTGAGATCTTCCCATTACACCCGCAAGGGGGGGGGGGGGGGGGCAGCACTAAAGGGGCTGCTGTTCAAACAAGCCCGAAATAAATTCCGCTACCTGGGGATCCAAATAGCCCATGACTGGAAAGGGATCCACAAATGGAACCTCACCAGCCTGACGGAGGAAGTTAAAAAGGACCTGCAAAGATGGAACACACTCCCGCTCTCCCTCGCGGGGAGAGTCCAGACGATCAAAATGAACGTACTGCCCAGGTTCCTCTTCCTGTTTAGATCCATTCCGATCTACATCCCCAAGGCCTTTTTCAAAGCGCTGGACAAACATATCATGGCGTTCGTATGGGGGGGGGGGGGTAAAAATGCTAGGATCCCAAAGAAGGTCATACAAAAAACAAAATCCAGGGGGGGGCTAGCCCTCCCGAATCTACAATTCTACCACTGGGCGGCAACAGCCGAGCGAGTAAGGGGATGGATCCAGGAGCCAGAAGCCGAGTGGGTGCGTGCGGAGGAGGCCTCCTGCATGGGAACCTCCCTCCGGGCCCTCGCCACGGCAGCACTCCCATCCTCACCCAAAAAACACTCCACCAGCCCAGTGGTGACAGCCACCCTCCAATCCTGGAACCAACTGCGGCAGCAATTTGGCCTGTACAAAATGTCGGACAAGGCTCCCATCTGCAACAACCATAGGTTCAAACCAGCACTGACTGACGCCACCTTCAAAAGGTGGAGGCAGGACTGGGGGACACTGACAGTCAGGGACCTATACACGGACGACAGGATCGCAACACTGGACGAACTGACAGAGAAATTTCAGCTAGCTGGGGGGAACGAGCTACGGTACCTGCAGCTCAAAAACTTCCTACGAAAGGAGACAAGGACGTACCCACAACCGCCACGACGGACACTACTGGAAGACCTACTGGACGCAAGTATCCTAAAGAAAGGGAACTGTAGTGACATGTATGACCGACTGGTAGATAGGGACGACACCGTACTGGACACAACAAGAAGGAAATGGGAGGACGACCTGGGGATGGAGACAGGGTGGGGACTCTGGAGCGAAGCACTGCATAGGGTCAACTCCACCTCCACGTGCGCAAGGCTCAGCCTGACGCAACTAAAAGTGGTACATAGAGCCCACTTAACGAGAAACCATATGAGTAGGTTCTTCCCGGAGGTGGAGGACAAATGTGAGCGGTACCAAAGAGGCCCGGCCAACCACGCCCACATGTTCTGGTCTTGCCCCAGACTTGTGGAGTACTGGACAGCCTTCTTCGAGGCTATGTCCAAAGTGGTGGGGGTGAGGGTGGAGCCATGCCCGATAGTGGCGGTCTTCGGGGTTTCAGACCAGCCAGATCTATTCCTGGGGAGGAGGGCGGACGCCCTTGCCTTTGCCTCCCTGATTGCCCGCCGTAGAATCCTGTTTGGCTGGCAGTCAGCAGCACCACCCAGAGCTGCAGACTGGCTGTCCGACCTCTCGGAATCTCTCCAAATGGAGAAAATCAAATTCGCCATCCGAGGGTCGGACGACGGCTTCCACAGAACGTGGGAGCCATTCATGCAACTGTTCCGGGACCTGTTTGTGGCCAACGTACATGAGGAAGAATAGTCGGGTGGCCAAGAACCAGGGGAAAATGGACGGGAATCGGGGGAAGCTAGCCGGGGGGAGGGGGGGGGGGGGGGGGGTTACGGGCTCGGTATGGGGGTTTGATGGCAAGCCAAGGCCCAAAACCAAACTATAAATAAATGCCTATAAACATGTGCCTCGGCCATATTGGGGAATGTAAAATATGTATGCTGGCTAAAGGGGGCGGCCACAATTGTTGTTATGAAGATGCTTACCTGTAAATATACATGTTAAATTTTTGTGTTTTCCTTTTTTTTTTTTCTCTCTCTCTAATAATTTGTAATTTGTCATATATAAAATATGAAAACTCAATAAAAAATATTTATAAAAAAAAAACTTAGGTTAATAGAATAAACATTGTTTTGCTTTTAAAAAATACTTTTCCATTTCTGCTGCACCACACCTGTAGAGTGGGCCGTCTGCTCCCCATACCACAATCTATTCAAAGTTGCGGGTCAGGTGAACTCCATGATACATTTTGGGGTTCTCTAAACCCTGGCCCATAGCAAATTGGGGGCTCGTCCAGGATAAAAGTTTATCTATTGGATTGGCTTAGTGAACTTAAAGACAGTGAGGGGTGAGCTTATTGTGGTTGCTTTTCAGGTGCGGTATTCTAGTTTAAGTAGGGAGTGTGTTGTGGACAATGGCTCTTTCAGAGTCTCAGAAGTTTTTGGGGGTGGAGACGGTCACATGTAATACCTTACGGACACAGACTAAAAGCAGACTGTTAGATTTGGGAAAAACATTGCAGTTAACATTACCTGACAAAATGCGAAAACATGAGGTAATTATGGCAGTGGCTAAGCATTTAAAGTTGCCTGAGATACAGTTTGGAAATGGCAAAAATTCAGTTGCAAATTAAACAAATGGAACATGAGAAAGAATTAAAGCAGCTTGAATACAAAAGAGAAAGAGGAAAAAGAAAGAGAAAGAGAGAGAGAGAGGAAAAAGAAAGAGAGAGAGAGGAAAAAGAAAAGCAGAGAGAGGAAAGGAGAAAAGAAAGAATAGCCCAAGCAGAACAAAAACAAAAAGAAAGGGAAATCAGGGAAAAAGATATAAAGAGAGAGTTTGAACTTCAGAATATGGCCATGAAACATGACAGTCAGTTAAAATTGGCAGACGTAAATGGAAAAGTACAGTTGGATGGTAGTGATGTGAATAGTGAGAAAGAGCATCAAAGTCGAAGGCTTGGTGGGACTCTATTTAAATATGTCCAAGCATTGCCATGGTTTGATGAGAAGGAGGTAGAAGACTTTTTCATTTCATTTGAGAAGGTGGCTAAACAAATGAAATGGCCACAGGACATGTGGGTGTTACTGATTCAAACAAAGCTGGTAGGTAGGGCTAGTGAAGTGTTTGCATCACTACCGAGGAGGTATCTGGGACGTATGAGGAGGTGAAAAAAATCCATCTTAATTGCATATGAACTAGTGCCTGAAGCCTACAGACCAAGGTTTAGAAATTTAAGGAAATAATTTGGTCAAACATACATGGAGTTTGAAAGGATTAAACAGAGTAATTTTGATAGGTGGATAAGGGCTTTGAAAATCGACCAAACCTATGAAGCTCTCAGAGAAATTATACTTTTGGAGGAGTTTAAAATTCCTGATTAGTGAAAACTCATTTGGAAGAACAGAGGATTAAAGCTGCGAGGTTAGCAGCAGAAATGGCAGATGATTATGAATTAGTTCAGAAATCAAAGCTTGGTTTCCAACATCAGTTTCAGCCTGTGAGGGATAAAAACTAGGGACATGAGAAATCTTCAAGTGGTAAATGTAAAGGCGATCTGATGAGAGATAATAAGGAGAGTGTACCTCAGATTAAAAAAGAAATCCAGGAGGGTGCAAAGGAAATGAAAAGTTTCAAATGTTTTCAATGTAATAAACCAGGCCATGTAAAGTCACAGTGTTGGTGGTTGAAGATAAGCACTGGGAAAGCTGATGTGGTAAAACAGGATAAGACAGTGGGGTTTGTTAAAGTGTTAAAGGAAAGCCCAAGTGAAGCGAAGGAGGTGCAAAAGATTGTACAGCCTGATCAAGAGGTGATTGATAAGAAGGTGCCCGATCTCTTTAAAGAATTTACTTGTGTGGGTAAAGTTTACTCATGTGTATCGGGAGAAGCAGGTAAAGAAGTCACAATTTTAAGAGAAACAGGAGCTGGCCAATCTTTAATGGTAAGAGATGAGGAGTTATGTAGTTTGGGAAGAATGTTGCCAGAAAAGGTGGTAATATGTGGAATTCAGAGTGAGAGGAGTAGTGTTCCATTATATAAGGTAAGATTGGAAAGTCCAGTGAAGAGTGGTGAAGTGGTAGTGGGAGTAATAGAGAAACTATCTTGTGCAGGAATACAGTTTATCTTGGGTAATGATATAGCTGGATCGCAGGTGGGAGTGATGCCTCCCGTGGTTGATAAGCCAGTGCAAAATCAGACAACTGAAATGTTGAAGAACAAGTATCCTGGGCTTTTTCCGGATTGTGTAATAACAAGGTCACAAAGTCACAGGTTAAAACTAGAGGAGAAATCAAAGAGTGAAGATGACGTTGAAGTGCAATTATCAGAAACAATTTTTGATCAGATGGTTGATAAAGAACAAGAACTGGTGGAGGATGAGGCAGATATTTTTAGTTCAGGAAAATTGGTGGAGTTACAACAGAAAGATATAGAAATAAAACGGATGTGTCAGAAAGCATACACGGAAGAGGAATCTGAGTGTATACCAGAGTGTTATTACCATAAAAGTGATGTTTTGATGAGAAAGTGGAAACCTTTACATATGCAGATGGATGAAAAGTGAGCAGAAGTTCATCAAGTAGTATTGCCGGTAGGGTAGAAAGGAGGTGTTGCAAGTTGCACATGAGGTACCAGTGGGAGGTCATTTGGGAATAAGGAAAACTCAAGCTAAAATCAGAAACATTTTTATTGGCCTGGACTACATAGAGATGTAGTTAAATTTTGTCAATCATGTCACACATGTCAAGTGATAGGGAAACCTCAAGCAGTGATAAAACCAGTGCCCTTAATACCCATTCCAGCATTTGAGGAACCTTTTACAAGGATCCTAATTGATTGCGTAGGACTGCTTCCTAAAACAAAAAGTGCAAATCAATATCTTTTGACTATAATGGATGTGGCTACTAGGTTTCCAGAACCATTCCAGTACATAATATTACAGCTAAAAAGATTGTGGAGGAGTTACTTAAATTCTTTACGAGATATGGAATACCCACAGAAATACATGAAAAAGATGAAAATCGCTTATTGTCACAAGTAGGCTTCAATGAAGTTACTCTGAAAAGCCCCTATTCGCCATATTCCGGGCCTGTCCGGGGAAGCTGGTACGCGAATCGAACCGTGCTGCTGGCCTGCTTCGTCTGCTTTCAAAGCCAGCGATTTAGCCGAGTGAGCTAAACCAGCCCCAGTTAGCTAAACCAGCCCCAGTTCTCGGATCAAGGATCAAATTTTACCTCAAGGTTATTCAAAGAAGTTCTGGATAGTTCAGGAATAAAACAATTTAAATCAACTGCATACCATCCAGAATCGCAGGGAGCGTTAGAAATGTGGCATCAGACATTAAAGACAATGTTGAGGGCTTATTGTCACGATTATCCAGAGGATTGGGATAAAGGAATTCCATTCGTACTGTTTACAATTAGGGATGCACCTAATGAGTCAACCAAATTTAGTCCTTTTGAACTAATATTTGGTCATGAGGTAAGAGGACCACTTAAATTGGTTAAGGAAAAATTGGTGAGTGAGAAATTGGAAATTACATTATTGGGTTACGTGTCAAATTTTAGGGAATGATTAAATAGAGCAGGTGAATTGGCGAGACAACATTTAAAGTTGCACAAAATGTGATGAAACGGGTCGCGGACAAGAAATCCAAAGTTCGTAGTTTTGCCAGTGGAGACAGAGTTTTAGTATTGTTACCAGTGGTAGGTGAATCTTTAAAAGCTAGGTTTTGTGGACCTTATCAGATTGAAAGGAAATTAATTGAGGTGAATTATGTGGTGAAAGCACCAGGTAGAAGTAAAACTCACCGAGTATGTCATGTGAATATGCTTAAAAGGTACTTTGAAAGGGAAGGAGAGAAGGAGAATTTAATGATTCTAACTCAAAGTGACGAACCAAATCCAGATGACTGTGAATTTGACATACCTCAAATTAAATTTGAAAACGAGGATGTTCTTAAAAATTGGGATAAATTGTTGAGTTACCTTCCAGAGGAAAAACGGACTGACCTGAAAGAGTTATTGATACCACATGGGCAAGTTTGTCGAGATAAATTGGGAAGTACTAAAATGGCTATACATGATGTAGATGTGGGAGATGCTGTTCCGATCAAACAACATCCATACAGACTTAACCCTTTAAAATTGGCACAGATTAACAAAGAGATTGAGAGTATGCTTAAAGATGGCATAATTGAAGTGGTTGCAGCCAATGGAGCTCACCCATAGTGATGGTACCAAAACTGGCAGATACCCAACAGTTGTGTGTGGACTATAGGAAGATTAATTCAGTTACAAGAATGGACTCTTATCCTATCCCACGTTTGGAGGATTGCATTGAGAAAGTGGGACAATCAGCTTTAATTTCCAAACTGGATTTACTTAAAGGTTACTGGCAGGTACCTTTATCCGAAAGAGCGAAGGAGATTTCAGCTTTTGTGACTCCAGATGGTATATACCAATTCAAAGTTATGCCATTTGGCATGAAAAACGCGCCAGCCATATTTCAACGGTTAACTAACAAAGTCATTTCAGGATTACCCAATTGTGCGGTATACATCGACGATCTGGTAATTTTCAGCCAGACACGGACAGAACTTTTAAAACATCTGATAGAGTTATTCGATCAAATTCAGGAGGCGGGTTTGGTGATAAACCTAGCCAAAATGTGAAAACAAAAGTTATTGGGGAGTTTCTGATACCCTCGACACAACGGGAAATAATGCGATTTCTTGGTATGAGTGGATTTTACGGGAAATTTGTACCCAATTTTAGCAGTGTGGTCGCTCCACTAACGGACTTGCTCAAGAAGCGTAACAAATTCCAGTGGATAGCGGAGTATCAACAGGCATTTGATGGCCTGAAGGCTGTGTTAACCACTGCTCTTGTGTTAGCTGTCCAAATTATACGAAACCATTCAAAGTGGTGGTTGATGCGAGTGATGTGGGCGTAGGTGCGGTGCTTCTACAAAACGACGACAAAGGACTAGAGCGGCCTATTGGTTATTTTTCAAAGCAATTGAATTCTCACCAGAAAAAGTATTCAACGATTGAGAAGGAGATTTTGAGTTTGATGCTGGCTTTGCAACATTTTCACATTTATGTGACCAGCAATCCGTCTGACACCGTTATATAGACATAATAATCCTTTGACGTTTTTGGAGTGATTCTGGAATAACAATGCATGGCTGTTTTGCTGGAGTTTATTGTTACAGCCATTTCATTTAAAACTGTACATGTGGCGGGACGAGAAAACGTGATAGCCGATGCTTTGTCACGAATATGATGAACGGAAGCAGTTTCAGTTGGAGGAAGAAGAACAAAAATGGACTATGTTATTGTACCTATTTGCTTGTGTTTTTTTTTAAACAAAAAGTATACTTACTGTGTGCATTTCTTAAAGGATAGTGAAAAGGTGAAAAATGAAACCATCTTGCAGTAGATGGTTTATTCTTTTTTCTTGGGGGGAGGTGTCATGTGAGAGTACCTTTAAGAAATGGGTGTTTATAAATGGGTGTTTATATAAATATCTGTAGTGAGAGTACCTTTAAGAAATGGATGTTTACTACTGCAGTGATTTCAGAGTGTGGGTGGAGCTGGGCTGTCTCAGCTTTTTACTTTTGTTTTTGAGCAGGCTGCAGGGTGTGTTTTAGTTTTGTTTTCAGTGTTGGAGCTGAAGCCAGACAAAGCAGGTGTACTGCTGTTCTCTCTGCCATCAAAAGACTATCTCTTGATCATTTGGTGAATTCAGAATTATAAATGTTCTCAGTAGTGAATGTAAACCTAATATGCTTCTGTTGAATAGCGTTTTTAAGTCGTATGGATGTTAAAAGGAAAGCTTAAGGGTTTACTTAGTGGTGTAGTCTTTGGGGGTTGTATTTGAATTAATGGTTGCTAAGATGTTCACTGTATGTTTTAAAAAGGTTAACTTGAGTTCATAGAATAAACATTGTTTTGCTTTTTAAAAATACTTTTCAATTTCTGCTGTACCACACCTGTAGAGTGGGCCGTGTGCTCCCCATACCACAATCTATGAAAAGTTGTGGGTCAGGCGACCTCCATGATACACTTTGGGGTTCTCTAAACCTTGGCCCATAATGCCAGGAATCGAAAACCAGAGACCTGGAAAAAGCCACCACAGACCAAGGGGACTGGCTCACAGCATTGGAGATCGAGGTGGTGAGCCTGATCAAGACCCAGAGGGTTAAATAAGTGAAATGGATCGACAGAGGACCCGCTACACTAGCCAATAAGCACAGAGAAAGAGGAGGCCACCGCGCCCCTCCCAGGAATGAGGGAGCGCCTGGCAGGAGGAAGAAGCAAGGAAAAAAAATGAAATGAAACGAAAATTGTTTATTGTCACAAGTAGGCTTCAAATGAAGTTATTGTGAAAAGCCCCTAGTCGCCACATTCCAGTGCCTGTTCGGGGAGGCTGGTACGGGAATTGAACCGTGCTGCTGGCCTGCCTTGGTCTGCTTTCAAAGCCAGTGATTTAGTCCAGTGAGCTAAACCAGCCCCTAAGATGGAAAGTCAGGGAAAACAAAGGGCAAAAGAAGGGCGGGGGGGGGGGGGGGGGGGGGAGGGGGGTAGAGCCGGTGGGGGGAGGGGGGGAACAGGAGGGGGAAAAATAAGGGCAGAGGGGAAGAAGGGGAGAAAGGGGGTGCGGGGAGGGATATAACACTAGTTGCAACCAGTTACATGTGGCGATGGCAAAACAGGGAAAGCTGTTGGCAGCTATTTTGAATGGCCCGAGGACGATGGCAGGCCCGATTGTACAGGGCCAGGGCCACAAGGTGAGTATGGTTAACCCCACAGGAGTGGGAGAGCCACCCCCCCCCGCCCCCGCCCCACTCCCCCCCTCCCCCCACCCATATAGTTAAATGGAACATGAGGGACCTCAACGGGCCGGTGAAGAGATCCAGAGTCCTCTCCCATCTTAAGAGTCTGGCGGTGGATGTAATCTTCCCACAGGGAACACATCTGACAGAGAGGGACTGACAGCGGGTAAGGAAGGGCTGAGCGAGTTAAACGTTTCACTCCTGTTGCGATACCAGGACGAGGGGATGGCCATATTAGTTGGCAGGACAGTTTCATTCATGGTGGCAGGCACGGTGATGGGTCTAGGAGACGGGTCGTTATCGTTAGCAGGACCCTAGAAGGAGCCCCGTTAAGTTTGGTAAATATATATGCCCCGAACTGGGACAACAACAGATTTCAAGGAAACAATGGCCAAATTCCCAAACCTGGAAACCCACCGACTAATAATGGGGGTGCGGGGACTTTAACTGGGTACAGGAGCTGACATTGGATAGATCCAACCCCAGGACAGGTCAATGTCAGGCATGGCATGTGAACTGAACACTTGCATGGAGTGGGTTGGGGGGGGGGGGGGGGGGGGGGGGGGAGGCGGGGGTGGAAACGGGTCGAATCGTGAAGGTTCCACCACCCAGGAAAAAATAATCTTCCCCCACGTAGGCACAAGGCCTACTCACAGATGGATATTTTTACAGTAGGGAAAAAGGTGCTTCCAGGGGTAACAAACGCAGAATGCTCCGCCATTGTAAACTCTAACCACGTGCTGCAATGTGGTTGGAGAAGGGCTGGGCCCAAGGCCTCCCCCCATGGAGGCTGGACACAGCTCCCCTCGCCGAGAAGGAATTCAGTACTAAAATACCCGAAGCCATTGACGATTAGCTATCCTGCAACCAGAACGGGGGGGGGGGGGTCTGACCCTCCACCATGTGGGAGGCACTGAGGCGGTGATCAGGGGGAATCATAATTTAGGGACAGGAAGGAAAGGGCAGCTAAGCAGTGGCTGATCAACTCCATACTGTAGGCGGTATTCCACAGCCCCAACCATGGAACCATGGTGGGAAGGAATAGGCTGCAGCTGGAATTTGACCTGCTCTTCACATGGAAGGCAGTCCACCAGCTCTGCCAGGTATGGAGGGCCTTTTACGAACATGGAGACAAAGCCAGCCACATGCTGGCGCACCAAATAAGAAAACAGATTGTCGCGAAAGAGATAGCAAAGATCGGGGACAGTGCGATAGGATAGTAACAGACCCAAACGAGGTCAACAAGGCCTTTATGAACTTTTACCGAGGGCAATACACCTCCGAGCCCTGGAGGGGGTCTTGGCGATGCAATAGTTCCTCGCAGACTGGAAATACCGGAGGAGGAGAAAAACCAGGCGCTGGGATCTCCGCTAGGGCTGGACGAAATCATGGACTGCATCAACTCTATACAATCAGGGAAAGCACCGGAACCAGGTGCGTTCCCGGCAGACTTTTACAAATGCTCTCCGCAGAACTTGCGGGAGATGTTCAATGACTCACTGTCTGAGGGGGCCCTGCCGCTCACGCTGGCACAGGCCTCAATTTCACTGTTCCCAAGACAGATCCCAGATGAAAGTGAGGTGACGAACTGGACACGGAGATGAGGGAGGACTCTGGATCGAGGCACTGCACAGAGTCAACTCCACCTCCTCCTGCGCCGGGCTAGGACTGATGCACAAGTGGTGCACAGAGCGCACTTTACTAAGACACACATTCCCGAAGGTAGAGGATATATGCAAAAGGAGCTGGTGGGGAGAGGGGGGGAGTGGGGGACGGGGGACCGGGGGGGGGGGGGGGGGGGGGGGGTGTGGTTCCGGCCGGCCAACCACATCCACATGTTCTGGTCCTGCCCCAAACTTGGGGAATTCTGGACGGCCTTCTTCGAGGCTACGTCCAAGTGGGTGGGGGTCGAGATGGAGCCATGCCCATCTGTGGCAGCCTTCGGGGTGTCACCCAGAACTTTGGGTAGAATAGAGGTGGATGCTCAGGCCTTAGCCTCACAGATCGCTAGTTTAATAACTTCTGCACTCGGATTCGTAATCCCTTCATCTCGTCTAGCTTCACAGCTTAGAAAATGAGTAAATCGTTTGATTTCTCTGTTAAATCCAAAGTGGGTGACAGCTTTCCATAGCAGGAGGGTTGGTAAGCACAACTCAACCAGGGTAGATGAGGAGACATTTCTTTGAACAGCGAGTTATTATGATCTGGAATGTGCTGCCGACAGTGTGATGGAGACAGATTCTATAATAACTCCCAGAGAACAGGACACAGGTCAACACGATGGACATGTTTTTGTGTGCCATGGTGGCATTGTGTTTAGCACTGCTGCCTAACAGTGCCAGGGACCCTGGTTCGATTCCAGCCTTAGGTGACTGTCTGTGTGGAGTCTGCACGTTCTCCCCGTGTCTGTGTGATGCTCCGGTTTCCTCCCACAGTCCAAAGAGGGGCAGGTTAGGTGGATTGGCCATGCGCGCTGGGTCACAGGGATAGGGAGGGGGAGTGGGTCGAGTAGGTCTAGGAAGGGTGCTCCTTCAGAGGCTCGGTGCAGTCTTGATGAACTGGATGAGTACTTGGAACCATGATGTTGTTGCCATTACAGAGACCTGGTTGAGGGAAGGGCAGGATTGGCAGCTAAATGTTCCAGGATTTAGATGTTTCAGGAGGGATAGAGGGGGGTATAAAAGGGGTGGCGGAGTTGCGCTACTTGTTAGGGAGAATATCACAGCTGTACTGTGGGAGGACACCTCAGAGGGCAGTGAAGCTATATGGGTAGAGATCAGGAATAAGAAGGATGCAGTCACAATGTTGGGGGTTTACTACAGGCCTTCCAACAGCCAGCGGGAGATAGAGGAGCAGATAGGTAGACAGATTTTGGAGAGGAGTAAAAGCAACAGGGCTGTTGTGATGGGAGACTTTAACTTCCCCAATATTGACTGGGACTCACTTAGTGCTAGGGGCTTGGAAGGAGCATCCAGGAGGGCTTCTTAAAACAATATGTAGACAGTCCAAATAGGGAAGGGGCTGTACTGGACCTGGTATTGGGGAATGAGCCCGGCCAGGTGGTAGAAGTTTCAGTAGGGGAGCAATTTGGGAACAGTGACCACAATTCAGTGTGTTTTAAAGTGCTGGTGGACAAGGATAAGTGTGGTCCAAGGGTGAATGTGCTAAATGGGGGAAGGATAATTATAACAATATTAGGCGGGAACTGAAGAACCTAGATTGGGGGCGGATGTTTGAGGGTAAATCAACATCTGACATGTGGGAGGCTTTCAAATGTCAGTTGAAAGGAATTCAGGACCGGCATGTTACTGTGAGGAAGAAGGACAAATATGGCAAATTTCGGGAACCTTGGATAACGAGGGATATTGTAGGCCTCGTCAAAAAGAAAAAGGAGGCATTTGTCAGGGCTAGAAGGTTGGGAACAGACGAAGCCTGTGCGGAATATAAGGAAAGTAGGAAGGAACTTAAGCAAGGAGTCAGGAAGGCTAAAAGGGGTCACGAAAAGTCATTGACAAATAGGGTTAAGGAAAATCCCAAGGCTTTTTACACATATGCAAAAAGCAAGAGGGTAGCCAGGGAAAGGGTTGGCCCACTGAAGGACAGGCAAGGGAATCTATGTGTGGAGCCAGAGGAAATGGGTGAGGTACTAAATGAATACTTTGCATCAGTATTCACCAAAGAGAAGGAATTGGTGGCTGTTGAGTCTGGAGAAGGGTGTGTAGATAGCCTGGGTCACATTGAGATCCAAAAAGACAAGGTATTGGGCGTCTTGAAAAATATTAAGGTGGATAAGTGCCCAGGGCCTGATGGGATCTACCCCAGAATACTGAAGGAGACTAGAGAGGAAATTGCTGAGGCCTTGACAGAAATCTTTGGATCCTCACTGTCCTCAGGTGATGTCCCGGAAGACTGGAGAATAGCCAATGTTGTTCCTTTGTTTAAGGAGGGCAGCAAGGATAATCCAGGGAACTACAGGCCGGTGAGCCTTACGTCAGTGGTAGGGAAATTACTGGAGAGAATTCTTCGAGACAGGATCTACTCCCATTTGGAAGGAAGTGGATGGTTTTGTGAAGGGGAGGTGGGGAGGTCGTGTCTCACTAACTTTGTTTTTTATAAATGTTTTTTATTGAGTTTTCATATTTTATATATGACAAATTACAAATTATTAGAGAGAAAAAAAGAAAACACAAAAATTTAACATGTATATTTACAGGTAAGCATCTTCATAACAACAATTGTGGCCGCCCCCTTTAGCCGGCATACATATTTTACATTCCCCAATATGGCCGAGGCACATGTTTATAGGCATTTATTTATAGTTTGGTTTTGGGCCTTAGCTTGCCATCAAACCTCCATAACGAACCCGTAACCCCCCCCCCCCCCCCCCCTCCCCCGGCTACCTTCCTCCGATTCCCGTCCATTTTCCCCTGATTCTTGGCCACCCGACTATTCTTCCTCTTGTACGTTGGCCACAAACAGGTCCCGGAACATTTGCATGAATGGCTCCCACGTTCTGTGGAAGCCGTCGTCTGACCCTCGGATGGCGAATTTGATTTTCTCCATTTGGAGAGATTCCGAGAGGTCGGACAGCCAGTCTGCAGCTCTGGGCGGTGCTGCTGACCGCCAGCCAAACAGGATTCTACGGCGGGCGATCAGGGAGGCAAAGGCAAGGGCGTCCGCCCTCCTCCCCAGGAATAGATCTGGCTGGTCTGAAACCCCGAAGACCGCCACTATCGGGCATGGCTCCACCCTCACCCTCACCACTTTGGACATAGCCTCGAAGAAGGCTGTCCAGTAATCCACAAGTCTGGGGCAAGACCAGAACATGTGGGCGTGGTTGGCCGGGCCTCTTTGGCACCGTTCACATCTGTCCTCCACCTCCGGGAAGAACCTACTCATACGGTTTCTCGTTAAGTGGGCTCTATGTACCACTTTTAGTTGCGTCAGGCTGAGCCTTGCGCACGTGAAGGTGGAGTTGACCCTATGCAGTGCTTCGTTCCAGAGTCCCCACCCTATCTCCATCCCCAGGTCGTCCTCCCATTTCCTTCTTGTTGCGTCCAGTACGGTGTCGTCCCTTTCTACCAGTCGGTCATACATGTCGCTACAGTTCCCTTTCTCTAGGATACTTGCATCCAGTAGGTCTTCCAGTAGTGTCTGTCGTGGCGGTTGTGGGTACGTCCTTGTCTCCTTTCGTAGGAAGTTTTTGAGCTGCAGGTACCGTAGCTCGTTCCCCCCAGCTAGCTGAAATTTCTCTGTCAGTTCGTCCAGTGTTGCGATCCTGTCGTCCATGTATAGGTGTGTCTTACTAACTTGATAGAGTTTTTTCAGGAGGTCACAAAGATGATTGATGCAGTGAATATTGTCTATATGGACTTCAGTAAGGCCTTTGACAAGGTCCCTCATGGCAGACTGGTACAAGAGGTGAAGTCACACGGGATCAGAGGTGAGCTGGCAAGATGGATACAGAACTGGCTAGGTCATAGAAGGCAGAGAGTAGCAATGGAAGGGTGCTTTTCTGATTGGAGGGCTGTGACTAGTGGTGTTCCGTAGGGGTCAGTGCTGGGACCTTTGCTGTTCATAGCATATATAAATGATTTGGAGGAAAATGTAACTGGTCTGATTAGTAAGTTTGCGGACGACACAAAAGTTGATGGAATTGCGGATAGCGATGAGGACTGTCGGAGGATACAGCAGGACTTCAATCGTTTGGAGACTGGGACGGAAAGATGGCAGATGGAGTTTAATCCGGACAAATGTGAGGTAATGCATTTTGGAAGGTCTAATACAGGTAGGGAATATACAGTGAATGGTAGAACCCTCAAGAGTATTGAAAGTCAGAGAGATCTTGGTGTACAGGTCCACAGGGCACTGAAAGTGGCAACACAGGTGGAGAAGGTAGTCAAGAAGGCATACGGCATGCTAGCCTTCATTGGCCGGGACATATAAAAATTGGCAAGTCATGTTGCAGCTGTATAGAACCTTAGTTAGGCCACACTTGGAGCATAGTGTTCAATTCTGGTCGCCACACTACCAGAAGAATGTGGAGGCTTTAGAGAGGGTACAGAAGCGATTTACCAGAATGTTGCCTGGTATGGAGGGCATTAGCTATGAGGAGAGGTTGAATAAACTCGGTTTGTTCTCACTGGAACGACGGAGTTTGAAAGGCGATCTAATAGAGGTCTACAAAATTATGAGGGGCATAATCAGAGGCTTTTTCCCAGTGTAGAGGGGTCAATTACTGGAGGGCATAGGTTTAAGATGGGAAGGGCAAGGTTTAGAGGAGATGTATGAGGGAAGTTTTTTACACAGAGGGTAGTGGGTGCCTGGAACTCGCCGCCAGAGGAGGTGGTGGAAGCAGGGACGATAGCAACGTTTAAGGGGCGTCTTGACAAATACATGAATAGGATGGGAATAGAGGGATACGGATCCAGGAAGTGTAGAAGATTTTAGTTTTGACGGACAGCATGGTCGGCACAGGCTTGGAGGGCCAAAGGGCCTGTTCCTGTGCGGTACTTTTCTTTGTTCTTTGACTGAATGGCCTCCTTCTGCACTCCAGGGATTCTACGGACAATCCAGGGTGCTGGAACAATTTGACAGGACAGTTTGGAATCTTCACGCAGCTGCAGTCTCCGTCCATTGGGTGGTGCTGTGGAGCAGCCTTGCAGGCAGCCACAATTCAAACGCAGTTTCGATTCTGATTTTGGCCCTGGTGGTGAGTCAGTTTTGGAGGCAGCTTTCAACACAGGCTGAGTCAATGATATATTGCTTCAGATGTAACTGATTAGTCAGTTTGTATTGGCTGACCGTTCGTTTTCCTCATCATTCGATGTGGCCTTCGTTTCTGTGGAGTTCCATGAGGTGCTGCATTTCTATGTCACCTCATGCTTAACATGCAAACAATAGAGCTTCTGAGGTGTTATCACTCTTGTTACGCAGGAAATGCAGCAGCTAATTTGCGCACAGGGAGATCCCATAATCAGCGAGTCCTGAAACACGTGCTGTTAGGTGAATTGCACATTCTGAATTCTCCCTCCGTGTACCCGAACAGGGGGCGGAATGAATGAATGAAAATCGCTTATTGTCACGAGTAGGGTTCAATTAAGTTACTGTGAAAAGCCCCTAGTCGCCACATTCCGGCGCCTGTCCGGGGAGGCTGGTACGGGAATCGAACCGTGCTGCTGGCCTGCTTGGTCTGCTTTAAAAGCCAGCGATTTAGCTCAGTGAGGCTCAATGTGGCGACTCGGAGCTTTTCACAGTAACCTCATTGCAGTGTTAATGCAAGCCTACCTGTGACAATAAAGATTATTATGATTATTATGGTTGTTCACCAGAGGCTCTGGAGTTCACACCAGCACTGTTGGCAGCTGCAAAATGGAGGAATCTTTCTTGTACCCAGAGCACACGACATCAGTGTGACGTTCTCTCTGCCGCCCAGGCAGAAAGACTCCAGCAATTAAAAAAGAAACCCTGCTGCTGAGACAACACGTTGACGTCAGGCTGAGGAGGTCTGCCCCCCCGCTGGGCACTGCTGAGGGGACACACATGCGCGGAACAGCCAGCATTCTGAAAGCCAGCCGTGTCGTTGGGCACTACTTCCCACGATTGGGAACACCTTCGCATGGCCCCACGATCAGGAATGCCGCGACGCATGGCACTGCGACCCTCCCAACACCTGCCCGCGACCCATCATTGGACCGTATGTTTGAAAATGACTGATGTACAAGATGCACCGCAGCAACTCACTGGCAACAACATCATGGTTCCAAGTACTGATCCAGTTCATCGAGACTGCACCAAGCCTCTGAGGGAGCACCCTTCCTAGACCCACTAGACCCACTCCCCCTTCCCTATCCCTGTAACCCAGTGCGTAGTGGGGGTCGGAGTCGGTGTGGGAGCGAGTGATCAGAACACCTGGGCGAACTCCCCTGATCAGCCTTGATATAGTATAGTCAGAGTTGCTGCAAATATTTCTTTCCAATTTCTCATGTGTTCTGAGTGCTACTGATAAGGACGTTGTTTGTTGCTTATCTCTTATTGCCCTTGAGAAGGTGGTGGTGAGCTGCCTTCTTGAACCGCTGAGGTCCATGTGCTGTAGGTACACCCATAGTGCTGTTAGGCAGGAAGTTCCAGGATTTTGACCCAGCGACAGCAAAGGAACGACCGATACATTTCCAAGTCAGGCTGGTGAGTGGCTACATCTGCTGCCCTTGGCCTTCTAGGTGGCAGAGGTCACAGGTTTGGAAGGTGCTGTCGAAGGAGCCTTGGTGAGTTCCTGCAGTGCACCTTGTAGATGGTACACACGGCTGCCACTGCGGTAGAAGTGGATGTTGAAGGTGGTGGATGGGCTGCCAATCAAGCGGGGCTGCTTTGTCCTGGATGGTGTTGAGCTTTTTGATTATTGTTGTAGCTGTAATCATCCAGGCAAGTGGAGAGTATTCCGCCACACTCCTGGCTTGTAGATGGTGGACAGGATTTGGGGAGTGAGTTACTGGCCACAGATTTCCCAACCTCTGACCTGTATTTGTGGCCACAGTATTCATGTAGCTAGTCCAGTTCAGTTCCTTACTGTGGTAAAAGCTGCAAAGCTAAACTCAATTCTTTGTCAGCTGGTCTCAGCCAAAAAATAAACAATTAAAGTTGTCAAATTGTTGTAAAGCCCAACGGGTTCAATTTTAACATTCAGGGAGTGGGGGCTTTTGTTCTGAGCTGGCCTGTACCTGCCTGTCTGTGACCTTGTCCTGTACTGCCTGACAGAATCTGAATGCCCTTGATGTAACCAGGGATGGGCAAAGACAAATATTTAACAAACATAAATACTGAGTAATACTGATATGATTGGGCTGGAACTTTAACCTCCCATCAGATGTGGAACAAGTCCAATTCCGTCCCTGCTTTGATTGTGCGATGTTTTTCATTGCGGCCATATCAATGAGATCCTCCTATTCTGAGGGTTAACAGCCTGGACTTTATGGCCTTTTCAGCCGGGTTTGAAGGCAGGGAGGGTGGGCTACCTGCCTTAAAGCAACCTATTATAAGGTCCGGAAAGGAGTCCACACTAAGTCCAACAGGTTGAATCAAAAGGAAAAAGGTTTAATGCAACAGAACAAGGGGACAAAGCAGTTACTTTCCTACAGGAAGCACTCACAGTTCATGGCCCCTGGTTTTATACAGGATGTAGAAGGAGGGCACCCCTCAGTGGGGGATTGTGTATTCCCCAGAGTTGGGAATATCAATCCCCCAGAAGACCATAAGACATAGGAGCAGAATTAGGCCACTCGGCCCATCGAGTCTGCTCCGCCATTCAATCATGGCTGATATTTTTCTCATCCCCATTCTCCTGCCTTCTCCCCATAACCCCTGATCCCCTTATTAATCAAGAACCTATCTATCTCTGTCTTAAAGACACTCAGTGATTTGGCCTCCACAGCCTTCTGCAGCAAAGAGTTCCACTGATTCACCACCCTCTGGCTGAAGAAATTCCTCTACATCTCTGTTTTACAGGATCGTCCCTTTATTCTGGGATTGTGTCCTCTGGTTCTAGTTTTTCCTACAAGTGGAAACATCCTCTCCACGTCCACTCTATCCAGGCCTCTCAGTATCATGTGAGTTTCAATAACATCCCCCCTCATCCTTCTCAACACCAACGAGTATAGACCCAGAACCCTCAATCGTTCCTCGTAAGTTTCAATAGTGTTCCATGACCTGCTAAGACCAGGTTATGACCACTTCCTCCCCGCCCAAACCTGACCCATTTCCTATATTAGTGGGTGGGGAAGGCATCAGGCAGTGCCCTTTGTGCCTAATGAGGCCATGTGCTCTGTCACAGTGTACAGTTTTGTATGGGACTAGCGGGCATGGCTGAGGTATTCAGTTAATTATTTCCATCTGTCTGGGGCAAGGAAGACGATAGTGCTTTGGTCTTGAACAAAGAGGAGGTTTTTCAGATACCTGAATGGTTATAATTGATATTGATAAGATTGCCTTTATTTAAAGTTGATAAGGGATCAAGACCAAATGAGGTGCACCCGAGATACTGAGGAAACTATCGAGGTTTGTATGGGCAGGTAAAACCCCGAGAATAAAGAGGGCACTCCTGGAACTGATCCACGGAGGTGGGGGGCTTGGCCCTCCTGAGCTTTGTTAACTATTACTGGGCGGCCAACATATCGATGGTCAGGAAGTGGGTAGTGGGGGGAGGGGTCGGCGTGGGAGCGAATGGAGGCGGCATCCTGTAAAGGTACGAGTTTGGAGGCTTTACTGATGGCGCCCCTGCTATTCTCACTGGCTCGGTACTCTACAAGCCCTATGGTGGTGGCAGCCCTAATGGTGTGGGGGCAATGGAGGCAGCACATGAGACTGTCAGTGTGGTCACCGATTTGTGACAATCACCGGTTTGCCCCGGGGGGGCTGGATAGGGGCTTTAAGATATGGCAGGGATTGAGAGGTTTGGGGATAGATTCAGCCAGAAGGGCTTTCCGACCTTGGAGACATTAGACAAGGAGTTTGATTTGCTGGGTGGGAATGGGTTTCGGTATCTTCAAGTGCGGGACTTTATGGAGGCAGGTTCCAAGCTTTCCTCGCCTCCCCCTGAGGGGACTACAGGATAAAGTGCTGTCAAAAACAGGGGTTTCGGAGATATACATGGAATTGATAGAGTGGGAAGGGGCCCCTATCAGGGAGATGAAGAGGAAGTGGGAAGAGGAGCTAGGAGAGGAGCTGGAAACTGAACTGTGCGAAAAAGCCTTGGAAAGGGTAAATGCATCCTCGTCCTGTGCTAGACTCAGCTTGATTCAGTTCAAGGTAGTCCACAGGGCCCACGTGATGGTAGCTCCGATGAGCAGGTTCTTCGAGGAGGTGGAGGATAGATGTGGGCGGTGTGGGGGTAGCCTGGCCAACCATGTACAAATGTTTTGGGCATGTCTGAAACTGAGGGAATTCTGGCAGGGGTTCGCGGACGTTATGTCAGAAATCCTGGAGGAGAGGGTAACTCCGAGAATTGGCGATATTTGGGGTGTCGGAATATCCGGGGGCAAAGGGGGGTGATAATCCGGAGGCTGATATCCTGGCCTTCTCTTCCCTGGTGGCCCGGAGACGGATCTTGCTGAGATGGAGGGACTCGGAGCCCCCGAAATCAGGAGTGTGGGTCAGCGATACGGTAGAGTTTCTCAGTCTGGAGTAAATCAAGTTCGCTCTGAGAGGATCAATACAGGGATTCACCCGGAGTTGGCAGCCTTTCATCGATTTCTTCAAGAAAAATTGAACGTCAGCAGTAAGGAGGGAAAGGGAAAAAAGGGGGGGGGGAAACAGAAGGCATGGTAATGTTAAATAAGGACAGGGAACTTAGTATACTTAGTAATTGGGGACAGGGCAGGAGAAGTGGGGGACGTGGTTTATTATTTATTGTTCTTTTAGGGGGTTTTGTGTGCGTCGGCCTGCACGGTTGTTTTACAAATGTCACTATGTTAAACTCTGAAAATTACAAATGCTTCAGTGAAATATTTTCTAAAAAAAAGATACTGAGGGAAGTGAGAGTAGAAATTGTGGAGACACTGACCGTAATTTGTCAGTCTTCCTTCGGGGTCAGGGGAGGAGCCAGTCCCTTATACGCTCTCTTTGCTTCTATTTGCTTTTTCACTTCCTCTCTGAACCTTCTACATTCAGTCTGGTTCTCCATTGAAGTAATTTGCACTTCTTCTGCTTCATCATAACCTCTCTCGCTTTTGTCATCCTGGCAGCTTTGGATTTGTTTGCCCTACTTTACCCTCTCATAGATTATACTTCGCACCGTGCCCAATCTCTTCTTGAAAGGCTGCCCATTCACTGATTACCATTTTTACTGCCAATCACCGAATCCCTCCAGTGCAGAAGGAGGCCATTTGGCCCATTGAGTCTGCACTGACTCTCCGAAAGAGCACACTAGCTAGGCCCACTCCCTTTTCCTATCCACATAACCCAACCTAACCTGCACATCTTTGGACACTAAGGGGCAATTTATCATTGCTGATCTACCTAACTTGCACATCTTTGGACACTAAGGGGCAATTTAGCATAGCCAATCCACCTAACCTGCACGTCTTTGGACTGTGGGAGGAAACTGGAGCACCCGGAGGAAACCCACACAGACACAGGGAGAACGTGCAGACTCCGTACGGTCACCCAAGGCCGGAAACGAACCCGGGTCCCAGGCGCGGTGAGGCAGCAGTGCTAACCACTGTGCCGCCATACCACCAATCTTTGATTCCAATTCATCTGGGCAAGATTCATTCTCACCCCATTGAAGTTGGAATTCACCTCATTAGTTATTCTCACTCTGGATTGCTCCTTGTTCTTTTCCAAAGTCATCCTACACCTTCTGATACATAAATCACTGTCCCCTCGATGTTCTCCTACTGACACTTGACCTACTTGACTCACCTCATTCTCGGCCACATTTGGCAACCTCTCCTTTCTGAATATACAGGGCACATACAGATGGGAGGCAGAGAGTTCTAGGGTTTTGACCCAGTGACAGTGAAGGAATCGTGATATAATTCCAAGTTTGAATGGCGTGTGCCATGGAGGGGAACGTGCAGGTTGCAGTGTTTCGATGCATCTGCTGCCCTTGTCCTTCTAGATGGTAGGAGCCACAGGTTTGGAAGGTGCTGTCGAAGGATACTTGGTGAGATCCTGCAGTGCACCCTATAGATGGTACAACAGCTGCCACTGTGGAAGGGGTCTCAATCAAGCGGGACTGCTTCCTCCTGAATGGTTTTCAGCTTTGAGTGTTGTTGGAGCTGCACTCATGCAGGAGGGGGGGAGAGTATTCGATCACACTCCTGACTTATGCCTTTTTGAAATTTCATTCATGGGATGTGTGTGTCACTGGCTGGGCTGCCATTTATTGCCCATCCCTAATTGCCCTTGAACTGAGGGCTCGGCCATCTCAGGGGGCGGTTAAAAGCCAGCCACACTTCTGTGGATCCGAAGTCACATGTAGGCCAGACCAGGTAAGGAGGGCAGATTACTTCCCTCAAGGACATCAGTGAACCAGTTGAGTTTTTAACGACCCTTTAAGATTTTTAATTCAAGATTCTTATTGAATTCAAATTCTACCATCTTCCGTGTTGGGATTCGAACCTGGGTCCGCAGAGTATCACCCTGAGTGTGTGGTTTACTTGTCCAATGATGGCACCACTACGCCACTGCTTCTCTTTGTAGATGGTGGACAGGCTTTGGGGAGTCAGGAGGTGAGTTGGTCACCACATAAATCAAAACCCATTCCTCCCATACCAACCTCTGATCGTTCAACTTTCTGATCTTATTTACCCAATTTGCTTGTGGCTCAGTTAGTAATCCAGAGATTATTACCTTTGCAGTTCTGGTTTTTAATTTGGCACTTTGCTGCTCATACTGCCCCAGTAGAAACTCTTTATTAGTCCTGCTTCTTAAAGTCCTTTTTGTTCGTAGATGGCTGAGCAAACGTACGGACAAACAGGTAGGTTTTCGGGAGCATCTTGAGGGAGGAGAGGCAGGAAGAGAGGTTTACGGAGGGAATCCCAGAGTTTAGGGCCTTGGGAGGTGAAGGCACGGCCGCCACTGGTGGAGCGATTTAAAGTTGGGGATGCTCGAGGGGCCAGCATTAGAAAATGAAATGAAAATCGCTTATTGTCACGAGTAGGCTTCAATGAAGTTACTGTGAAAAGCCCCTAGTCGCCACATTCCGGCTCCTGTTCGGGGAGGCTGGTACGGGAATTGAACCGTGCTGCTGGCCTGCCTTGGTCTGCTTTAAAAGCCAGCGATTTAGCCCAGTGTGCTAAACCAGAAGAGCACAGATATCTCTTGGAGGTTTGTGGGGCTGGAGGAGGTTATAGAGATAGGGAGGGGTGAGGCTGTGGAGACATTTGAAAGCAAACATTAGAATTTAAAGAGTGAGGGTGTTACTCAACTGGGAGCCTGTGCTGGGTGGGGAGCACAGGAGTGGTTGACCAGGACTCAGAGCAAGTTAGAATGTGGTCAGCACAGTTGTGTATAACCTCAAATTTAAAGCTGGGATATGAGGAACGATAGACAGTAGCGCATTGGAATGGTCAAACTCAGAGGTCACAAAGAGGTTTCAGCAGCGGGTGAACTGACTTAAGGGTGGAGTCGTGCGATGTTTCAAAGGTGCAAGTCCTTACTGATGATGTGATAGACATTTAGGAGCAGCACGGTAGCATTGTGGATAGCACAATCGCTTCACAGCTCCAGGGTCCCAGGTTCGATTCCCCGCTGGGTCACTGTCTGTGCGGAGTCTGCACATCCTCCCCGTGTGTGCGTGGGTTTCCTCCGGGTGCTCCGGTTTCCTCCCACAGTCCAAAGATGTGTAGGTTATGTGGATTGGCCATGATAAATTGCCCTTAGTGTCCAAAATTGCCCTTAGTGTTGGGTGGGGTTACTGGGTTATGGGGATAGGGTGGAGGTAGTGGAGGGTGGAGATAGGGTTGACCTTGGGTAGGGTGCTCTTTCCAGAAGCCAGTGCAGACTCGATGGGCCGAATGGCCTCCTTCTGCACTGTAAATTCTATAAGTGATTTGGAAGCTTATCTCAAAGAGAAATATAACACCAAGATCACTTTGGTCTTCAGCCGCAGGCGGTTATCAGGGAGAAGGCAGAATCAGTAAAGAGGAAATGGAGTTTGTGGCGGGATCCAAAGACAAAGACGTCACAGTATCTAGTTGGTGGAAATTCCTGGTCCTTGGTTCTAGACGTCAGACAATCTGTGACAACTGAGAGACAGTGCAGGGGTTGAGAGAGGTGGTGGTGAGGGAGATCTGGGTGCACACGTAGAAATAGGCATACATTTTTGTATACACCTGGGGGCTTATTGTCAAAGGGAATCAGGGGGGAGCCAAGGAGAAGGAACCCAGAAATGATGGTGTGGGAGCAGGAAGGGAAGCCATTTGCTGGCGATTGTCTGCTTACGATTAGATAGATAAGAATGGAAATGTCAAAAACAGTCCCACCTCGCCGGATGACAGGAGGAGGATGGTGTGGTCAGCCCTGTCAAAGGCTTCAGAAAGATCAAAACGCACGAGGAGGGAAGATTTACCCTCGAAACAGTCACTAAAATGTAATTTGTGACTATTTTTTTATAAATTTAGAGTACCCAATTATTTTTTTTTCCAATTTAGTGTGGCCAATCCACCTAACCTGCACATCTTTTGGGTTGTTGGGGTGGAACCCACGCAGACATGGGAGAATGTGCAAATTCCACAACAGACAGTGACCCAGGGCCAGGATCAAACCCGGATCCTCAGCATCGTAGGCAGCAATGCTAACCACTGTGCCACCGTGCCACCCTTCTTGTTAATCAGCACTTCCTTACTGTGGCAGGATGAAAACCTGATTGGAGGAATTCAAACATTGCATTCCGGGAAAGATGGGAATGGGTTTCAGAGGCGACAACAGAGTCAAAGACTTTGGAGAGGAAGGGGAGATTTGCAAGGATGGTGGGGGGATCAAGGGTTGGATTTTTGAGGATGAGGTGTTGAAGGTAGGTTTGAAGGAGTGGGAAAAACAGTACCTGAAAGGAAAGAATCATTAACAGTGTTGGCTAACATGATTTGATTTTTGATTTGATTTGATTTATTATTGTCACATGTATTAGTATACAGTGAAAAGTATTGTTTCTTGCATGCTGTACAAACAATGCATACCATACATAGGGAAGAAGGAGAGACTGCAGAATATAATGTTACAGTTATACCAAGGTGTAGAGAAAAGTCGGTTGGTACGTGACCTCAAATTTTGGTATCTTTTTCCTGACAGAAGGAGGTGGAAGAGAGTATGTCCGGGGTGAGTGGGGTCCTTAATTATGCTGGCTGCCTTTCTGAGGCAGTGGGAATTATAGAGAGAGTCAATGGATGGGGGCTGGTTTGCGTGATGGACTGGGCTACATTCACGACCTTTTGTAGTTTCCTGTGGTCTTGGGCAGAGCAGGATCCATACGAAGCTGTGATACAACCAGAAAGAATGCTTTCTGTGGTGCATCTCTAGAAGTTGGTGAAGGTCGTAGCTGACATGCCAAATTTCCTCAGTCTTCTGAGAAAGTAGAGTCGTTGGTCGGCTTTCTTAACTATAGTGTCGGCATGGCCCTGAACTCTACCCTGGAACACCTAGATAACGTGGAGATGACGTCTGCTGTGGACCTGTTGCAGCAGTAGGCAAACTAGTGGATCAAGGCAATCTGGGAGGCTGGAGTTGATTCGTGCCATGACTAACCTTTCGAAGCACTTCATGATGTTGGATGTCAGAGCCACTGGACGATAGTCATTAAGGCACGATGCTTGACTTATTTTTGGTACAGGGATTATGGTCATCTTCTTGAAGCAGATAGGGACCTCAGATTGCTGGAAAAAGAGGTTGAAGATGTCTGCGAATACCCCCGCCAGCTGATCCGCGCAAGACCTGAGTGCTCGTCCGGGTACCCAATCCGAGCCAGTGGCTTTCTGTGTAGTGACCTTCGAGAAGGCTGCTCTGACGTCTGCAATGATGATCTCAGATACAAGTTCATCCGCGGCCTCTGGGGTGGAGGGCTTGCTCTCGCTGACCTCTTGCTCAAAGCGGGCATAGAATGCGTTGAGCTCATCAGGGAGGGGTGCGTTGGAGCCGACGATTTTACATGCCTTCACCTTGTAGCCCGTTATGTCTTGCAGACCTTGCCATAGTCGGCGGGGATCCGTGTGGCTAGCCTGGGACTCGAGCTTGGTCTGGTACTGTCTTTTGGCATCTTTGATGGATTTCTTTCGATCATATCTGGCTTTCTTGTATAGGTCAGGGTCGCCTGACTTAAACACCTCAGACCTAGACTTCAGCAAGCAGTGGATATCCCTGTTCATCCAGGGTTTCCGGTTGGGAAACAAGCGGATTTGCTTCTTTGGCACACAGTCTTCTACACACTTACTAATGAAGTCAGTTACTGTAGTGGCAAACTTGTTCAGGCTGGTCGCAGAGTTTTTAAATACTGACCAGTCCACTGACTCTGAGCAGTCCCGTAGGAGATCATCCGATTCCTCAGACCAACAATGCACAACTTTCTTTGACGGATTCTCCCGCTTCAGTTTTTGCTGATAAGCCGGGAGCAGCACGGCCTTGTGGTCAGATTTGCCAAAGTGTGGGAGGGCGATAGAGCGGTCGGCATGTTTGATATTTGTGTAGCAGTGGTCCAGGATGTTTGGGCCTCTGGTGGAACAGGTGACATGTTGGTGGTAACTTGGTAGTACGCTCCTGAGCTTGGCCTGATTGAAATCCCCAGCTACAATGAACAAGGCCTCGAGATGTTTTGTTTCAAGGCTATTTGTGGTGGGGTGGAAGTGAGCAAAATACTGTGGATGCTGGAATCTGATGTAAGAACAGACGAGGGAGGAAAAGCTCAGCAGGCCTGGACAGCATCTGCAGGGAGAGAAAACAGAGTTAATGATTTGACTTCCTTTGGCTTTTCATCAGAGCTAGAGAGTGGGAGAAATATGAAACTGTAGCTGGGAGAGATTGCAACAAGATGTAACCTTAAGAACAACGGAGAGATGACCCAGTGTGGGCGGAAGGGAGGTTTGTTTTCAGCATTGAGACAATACAGGTGTGGGACATTTTGTAAAAGGGTTCTAAGATGGAGGAGGAAGGTCACAATCTAAAGTTGTTGAACTCAATCTTGAGTCCTGAGGGTTGCAACGTGACCAACAGGGAGATGCGATGCTGCTCCTCCAGCCTGCACTAGGCTTCACTGGAGCACTGCAGTAGGCCAAGGACAGACATGTGGGCACGAGAGCAAGGTGCTGAGTTAAAATGGCACAGAACAGGAAGGTTGGGGTCATCCTTGCAAACAGAACAAAGGTCTTCCGCAGGGCAGGCACCCAGTCTGCAGTTAGTCTCCCCAGTGTAGGGAGACCACATTGGGAGCAGCGAACACAAAAGACCAAATTGAAGCAGGCGCAAGTGAAATGTTGCTCAACCTGAAAAGAGTGTTTGGAGCCTTGAGGGGGGGGGGGAGGTAAAGGGGCAGGTGTTGCAGCTCCTGTGGTTGCAAGGGAAAGTGGCATGGGCAGGGGATGGGGAGTTGGGCGCAATGGAGGAGTGTACCGGGGTGGCCACGGAGGGCATGATCCCTGTAGAATGCTGACAAAAGAAAAAAGCAGATAGTTAGTAGCACCATTTTTGAAGGTGGCATCATCAGAACTGCTGAATGTAGAAGTATTGGGTTTGAATAACTGGTGCCCAAGAACGAACAATAAATATTTTGTGATAATATTGAGCAGCTCTTACATGCTGTGTGTCTACCTGTGCGCAGGGATAATGTCTGCACTCCCAACACTTGACCCATTTGTACCCACGTCATCCCAGCGACACGTGACCAACCAGTTTATATCTCCCCATTTAAATTGGGACAATTGGTAATTCTGAGGTGTAACAGTGTAAGAGAACAGTCACAAGGTGTAACCTATTTACAACATACCAAGTTAAACAGGGCTAACAACACGTAACCATTTACAGGGAAGAAATGTACCAACCTCTTCGAGGACCTGCTCCTGAACAGCAACCAATAAGGGAGGATCGGGGAGCAGGAAAGGGGGGAGGGGGGGGTGAAATAGACAAAGGAAGAAGAGAAGGGAGGGGGGGAGGGAGTGAATAGGAGAAAGGAGAAAGGAAGACAACACCCAGGGTACAGGGAAAGCAGGGCACCGAAGGAAAGAGAGCCCATGGGTGTTGCCATGGGAACAACACCAGGGTACGCCTTGGTGGCTACAAACACACCCCTGGTATTTTTTAATACCCTGGGGCCACATGTAAATAGTTAAATAATGCGGTTGTGGTAATGGATTGGAGCCCATTGGGCAGCCCAATGCTAACAAGCCTCGCGGCTGTGTCAATATGATTCCTATGTATTTATACCTGATCACTCTGTCATCCATTACATCAATTTATTTTTCTGTTTGTATATTTTTTTATTCTCTTGCCTTTTTGCAAGGTTGTCACAAGCAAATGCAAAAACCATTTTAAAATATTTTTGAAAATAGGAGTCTGCATTTAGCAGGGTTGAGCTTTAACTGGATTGGCCTGATTCTGCAACGTATGATCCCAAACTACGGAAGCTATGACACCCAGCTTTGTCATCTGTTGCAGCTCATTGACTATCTTCTGCTTCATCACTGGGCGAACGTTTCTCGGAACACAGACTGTGGGCGCTACCCAGTCATCTAGCCTCATGTGGTGTATTATAGGTGACTTCCCAATGATGCAGTTGAATAGGCCTTTATATTCTATCGTTTCTGGGGCCTGGTGCTACAGAGTGCGTACATCTGGACCAAGGTGGATTAGCATCAGTGTGATGCTGTCCTGATGACACAACAGCAGCTTTATGTTTTAGAGTCACGGTGTTCGATTGAATGGATTCATCAAGTTTTGGGTTGGTACTATTGAACCTGTGTCTATCCAATATAATGTTCTTTACTGGAATGCATTTGTGCTCGAACATTTTCAACAATATCTGGGGTCCTCCTCTTCCTCCGTCTGAAAAGCAATAGGACTCAAATTGCTTGACCACCTCAGGGCCCGCTAAATTTAAGAGGATTTACGCCTGGACCTTCTTTGATTTGTCTGATAGTCCGGCAAAGCGGTAGACATGCCGTTCTTTTTCCAATTGTGTCGAGTTGTCTGTGATGTGTTTGTCAAATGCCAGTGGGTCGATGTAGTGACCCAATGGGTTGCAAGAACTGGCGACCAGGGACTAACAACAATAAAGGTTTATTGGTAATAATGAGCGGCTCTTGCATGCTGTGTGTCTGCCCCAGGCCCAGGGGATAGTTCCTCGCACTGTGACCCCCTCCCCTTTGTACCTGCGTCATCCCAGCATCCACGTGACCACCCAGTCTACAATGGGGATCGAGAGAGGAAGTTGGGTGGTCAGATGTTTAGTGGGAATAGGATTGAGAGAGCAGGAGGAGGATAAAAGATGGAAGAAGGAATAGGTAAAGGTGGAAATGGAGGTAATTGGCTTGCTCTGGGAGGGCAGTCAAAATGTCCACACAAATAAACAAAAGGAAAACTCAAGTTACAAACGTCTAGTTACGAGGCAATTCTTACGATGTTGTGATGACCTGATAGTGATGGGATGGAGGCTCTTCATGTGAACAGCGTTTATTGAGAGCCAGGAGGAGTGGTACAGAGGCCACTGGCCTCACTGCCCCGGGACAACTTCTCTACATCGACCGTAGTGTTTAACTTGTTTCCAAATCTGTCCCAATTGAACTTTGTTTCCCAACTGTTGCCTTCCCAAACTCTCACTCAGTTCGGAGCTGATCTGTCTGTATCCGATTCTTCAGCTGTTCTTGTTTTCTGATCTCTCTGCCCAGCTTATTCTAGTTTTCCTCCAAGTCAATTTTTCCCGAGGAAGCGGTGGTCCATCAGTCTTTCAACCTTGACTTCCAGCTCTTTGCGGGAAATTCCCAATCCACTGACATTTCCCGCTAGCTTGATGCTCAGTGACTGAACGCCCCGGTGATCTTCCTCGATGACTGTGGCTTTCCTTTTGCCAGAATAACTTCCTCTTGCCGAAAAGGATCGCAACTATTTTCTGGTCCCTTGCTCTGCTTTGGCAATCCGTTCAGTTTATCCATCTCGGACAACATTTTCTTCCAACAACATTTGATAACGATCTCTCCCTTCTCGTGCTGTTTTTTTTCGGACAATTTCGACGTTCCTTTTGTTGTGATTGCGTCAAACGCTACTTCTCCGTTCAACATTTCTTCTTTCTTTTCATGTTTATTTTTTTTAAATTTGAAGTACCCAGTTCATTTATTTTTCTAATTAAGGGGAAATTCAGCGTGGCCAATCCACCCATCTGCACATCTTTTGGGTTGTGGGGGTGAAACCCACGCAGACATGGGGAGAATGTGCAAACTCCTCACGGACAGTGACCCAGGGCCGGGATTTGAACCCGGGTCCTCAGCGCCGTAGGCAGCAGTGCTAACCATTGCACCCTTCTTGTTGTGTTTATTAGATAGTTCTCCTGAATTGTTATCTTGCCCCAACAGTTGTGTTCATTCTTTTGGTTTATCCTCCGCAGCCCCCTCAAACCCCTAACAGGATGCCCGTCTCTCACGCTCATCGGCACTTTCCACATGACCAATAGTTGCTCATTTGATTGGAGCGCCAAACAATTCCCAATAATAGCTCCTGTAAACTTCCATCTGCTTAAGTTCCTCTCCCTGCTCTTCCGTACTCAAAGCTCTTTTAGCCTTCAAGCATTGGAATTTCATTTTCTAAATCCCTAGTATTTCTCTCCAGTGAGGTAACCTTGATGTCCTCTGTGTAATGTTCTTGTCAGATGGCCTGATTTATATTTCAGGAATACTTGTAGCTAAAGCTACAAACAATTTATTAACAATAATTGTGGGTAAACTATATACAAAACAACAGATGAATAACAGTAAGATCAAGTACAAGCAACCTCTCTCTTCAGCTTCCTCCAGCCAGTCTAAGGGGTCACCTGACTCTAACATTCACTTATATACTAATGAGACTCCTAGTGGTCAGCCAGTGAATTACAAAACAACCATGATATTGCTACACTCTGCTTGAAGTATGGCGCCTCCCTGCTCTTTAGCAGTGAGTGATTCCTTGAGAACCTCAATCGGAATTTTGATTGTTTACTGTTTCAAGCTTGGTTTGTTTAGTGACCATAGACGAGTCGATAAAGAGAAACTAGTTTTACTATCAGGTAAGGTAAAGTTGTCATAGTCCCAGATTACCATAGGCAGCTTTACCCTTTGAAGGAGAGAGTTGACTGGTGGTGATTTAATCTGAGGATCACCACACCTCAGACAAGGTACAATGTTGAGAAGGCGGGGCCTTCATGAAAAACGTCAGCTGGTGCGGGAATTGAACCCTTGATGCTAGCCTCACTGTGTATCAAGAACCAGCTGTCTTGCCAAGTGAGCTAAAGCGCCCCCCATTATTCAATATGTACAATACTGTTCAGATCCCAGTGAGGTGTGAGGTATCAATTCTGAACCTGGATGACTTATATATAACACGTTATTAGGGTTACCATGGGCTCTCCTCCTTATACTCAATGAGTATGTCGGCCTCGTGCAGGTTATAACATTTTGTAAGACAAGGAATTCAGATTCCTTCTTGGACAAATCCTGTTTGAACTGATCAAACCTGTTTTTCATGACCTTTGAATGACTCTTACAGTCGATGATGCAAGATGATGTCCTACATTAACGCCATGAATCACATCTTTGGTGCGTTTCACTCTGAGACTAGCAGTTCTCTCACCCATCACAAACTGATAGCCTCCATTACAACGGGATTCCCTTGACCCGACTCGAGTTCCATTCTTCTGTTGTCGAGTTTTGCTTGTTTTGCGTTTTCTCTCAACTTTTCGTCATCTACTTATTGTAAGATGATTTGCACATATGTGAGAAATATGAGAATGACGAGAGCGAGGGTAGGTCCGATCAAGGACAGCAGTGGGAGATTGTGTATTGAATCTGAAGAGATAGGAGAGGTCTTGAACGAGTACTTTTCTTCAGTATTTACGAATGAGAGGGGCCATATTGTTGGAGAGGACAGTGTGAAACAGGCTGGTAAGCTCGAGGAGATACTTTTTAGGAAGGAAGATGTGTTGGGCATTTTGAAAAACTTGAGGATAGGCAATTCCCCGGGCCTGACGGGACATATCCAAGGATTCTATGGGAAGCAAGAGATGAAATTGCAGAGCCGTTGGCAAATATCTTTTCGTCCTCACTGTCAAAAGGGGTGGTACCAGGGGATTGGAGAGTGGCGAATGTCGTGCCCCTGTTCAAAAATGGGAATAGGGATAACCCTGGGAATTACAGGCCAGTTAGTCTTACTGCGGTGGGAGGCAAAGTAATGGAAAGGGTACTGAGGGATAGGATTTCTGAGCATCTGGAGAGACACTGCTTGATTAGGGATAGTCAGCGCGGATTTGTGAGGGGTAGGTCTTGCCTCACAAGTATTATTGAATTCTTTGAGGAGGTGACCAAGCATGTGGATTAAGGTAAAGCAGTGGATGTAGTTTACATGGATTTTAGTAAGGCATTTGATAAGGTTCCCCATGGTTGGCATATGCAGAAAGTAAGGAGGCATGGGATAGTGGGAAATTTGGCCAGTTGAATAACGAACTGGCTAACCGATAGAAGTCAGAGAGTGGTGGTGGATGGCAAATATTTAGCCTGGAGCCCAGTTACCAGTGGCGTACCACAGGGATCAGTTCTGGGTCCTCTGCTGTTTGTGATTTTCATTAATGACTTGGATGAGGGAGTTGAAGGGTGGGTCAGTAAATTTGCAGATGATACGAAGATTGGTGGAGTTGTGGATAGTGAGGAGGGCTGTTGTCGGCTGCAAAGAGACATAGATAGGATGCAGAGCTGGGCTGAGAAGTGGCAGATGGAGTTTAACCCTGAAAAGTGTGAGGTTGTCCATTTTGGAAGGACAAATATGAATGCGGAATACAGGGTTAACGGTAGGGTTCTTGGCAATGTGGCGGAGCAGAGAGATCTTTGAAAATTGCCACTCAAGTGGATAGAGCTGTGAAGAAGGTCTATGGTGTGCTAGCGTTCAGTAGCAGAGGGATTGAATTTAAGAGCCGTGAGGTGATGATGCAGCTGTACAAAACCTTGGTAAGGCCACATTTGGAGTACTGTGTGCAGTTCTGGTCGCCTCATTTTAGGAAGGATGTGGAAGCTTTGGAAAAGGTGCAAAGGAGATTTACCAGGATGTTGCCTGGAATGGAGAGTAGGTCTTACGAGGAAAGGTTGAGGGTGCTAGGCTTTTCTCATTAGAACGGAGAAGGATGAGGGGCGACTTGATAGAGGTTTATAAGATGATCAGGGGAATGGATAGAGTAGACAGTCAGAGACTTTTTCCCCGGGTGGAACAAACCATTACAAGGGGGCATAAATTTAAGATGAATGGTGGAAGGTATAGGGGGGATATTTCAGAGGTAGGTTCTTTACCCAGAGAGTAGTGGGGGCATGGAACTGCCTGTGGAAGTAGTTGAGTCGGAAACATTAGGGACCTTCAAGCGGCTATTGGATAGGTACATGGATTACGGTAGAATGATGGGGTGTAGATTAATTTGTTCTTAATCTAGGACAAAAGTTCGGCACAACATCGTGGACTGAAGGGCCTGTTCTTTACTGTATTTTTCTATGTTCTATGTAACTCTTGTTCCCTTACCGCTGGCTAGTGAATGTTGTGTTGTTCCTTACTGGCCTTGGAGAGATTTTCTAGCCACTTCCAACTTCTGAATAGTGTTCTTTTTAACTTTTCTTGATGTAGGAGGATCTAGGCTACCTCTTGTTTAGATCAAGGTCACAAACGTTTAACTCATTTTCGACTCGCTGCAGTTTTCAGCTAAGTTTATCCAACTCTTTTCTCTTCAATCTTCACTCTCCCGCTGCTGTGGCTTGTACTTTCTGACTGATTGCAGTTTTATTGTTTGATTATAGTTCATTGCCAAACTGTCCAAGGAACCTCTCATTATGATACAAAGGGATGGAATGCAACTTAGTCTCGTCGCCTTCGGTTCTTCATTTAGTCGTTTAGGGTCTTCTGTTGTCCACCTCTTGGGTTCTCTCAGTGGTTCCCCCCCTCTCTCCGGGGTCAGGGTCTTCCACTGCTTCATCCTCTCCAGGGTTCTTCTGCTGCCTATGCTGAGTCTGGCGTTGGCTCTCCCTCGAGGACTTATGACCTTATCTGAACTGCAGAGTTATCTCTTCTTCGAGATCTTCGTTGCTTCTGCCTGGAGGCCTTCACTGCCTTCTCTGAGATCATCCATTGCTTACGGACCTTCTTTTTAAAGTTGCCCTCTACCTGGGGTCTTCGCTGATTTTCCTCTGTTCCTCCTGATGGGTGTTGCATTAAATGTTGTACAATATTAAATGCAGTACCGCTTTAAGACTGCCAAAAAAATTTTTTTATGCGCTCACAATTGCTGTTTCTCGCTCTCTCTCTGTCTGTGCTTTTTCTGCATTTCTGGAGTTTTGGTGGGAACCTGCAGCCTTTCCTTATGTACACCCTTCAAAACTGTTTCACTTCTCTTATTTTAGGTGGAACATTTTCTCCATGATTTCCACAGCTCTCTTCTAACCCTCTCAGCCACACCCCCCGAAAAAAGTCTGTTTTCTCTCAATGTGCTGTTTGTTTTTCACCAGCAGATCTAGCACTGTGAAAATCCACAGAGCTGTGTTAAAAACTTTATTTTTCTTTGCTCCTGAACCGATGGAGGTCTGCTCTGCCAAGACCCTTGCTGCGTGCAGTCAGCCAGTGCAGAATCCACCTGGAACCAAACCCAGTCTGCGCAGGAGATTAGGAGCCCAGCCTCTCAGCCTCCTCACTTTCCCATGTTTCTAGGACAGGTTCCGCAGTTCATTGGGGGCATTTTTCCCATTTTACTTTTGTATTTGAACTTCAATTCCCCTTTTTCTTAAACTCAGATCACAGCTCTTGCATCTGATTTTCTTTTGATTTGCTTTTCTCTCCTCCATTTTCCCAAACTTCCGACTGCACTAGCCAATTCATGTTTGCTCTGCATCTGTCCCTCAGGGAGTGCCACTATCTATTCACCCAGACAGGCAAACGGTGAGTCTTTCCTTCCTTCAGACTTCAATTAAACCGAATACTCGCACGTTGGCTGTGTCCTCGTCAGCGATTTTATCCTCTTCGCTGATGTGACCATCAATTCACACGACACGTGGTTGGAAGTGAACAGTGGTTTTAATAGTCTTACAACAGAGCCTGCCTGCGACGAGATGAACTGGCAGGCACGCTCACGACTACCAAGCTTTATACTTCCGGTTAGTGGAAGGAGCCATGGGCGGAGCCATGGGCGGAGCCAAGGGTGGAGCCCAGTACAAACTCCCCCTATGGGCAAAGCCGTGCAACTGTTCATATACCGAGCTTACAAAGACACAGTACATTATATATAATAACAGTGTGAATTACACGGACTGCGATTCACCACATTCACTTCCTGTAAAAAACGATTGAGTCCAGCGGGGGTGATGTCTCTACAAAATCCAAATTACGAGTTACAAGTTCCAATTTACAGGTTATAAATCCCAAATTAAGTCGATCCGGCGGCCGGGTCGTCCTCTAGGATCGACGAAGCACCGGGGTGGCAGCCTCTTCTGGTGGTGGGCGGTGGCGGTCGGCGAGGGATCCATGGCGGACTCCGGGGGTGATTCAGTCAGAGCTTCGCATCCGACTGGTTCGACTGGTGACAGGGAGCACCGGAAACCCAAGGGCGCGGGGTCGCGGAGCACGGGCAGCGAAACTGCAGGCGTGGGGGCGCCGGGCGCGGGGGGCTGGGAGAGGTATAGTGCGAGGGGTAACTCAGCGGAGGTAGTGTGGGAGTTGGATCCTGCAGGCGCCAGGTCCCAGAGGGAAACACTGTCCTGACGGCCGTCAGGGTACTCTATAAATGCGTAGTGTGTGTTCAAATGGAGCAGGAGCACTCTCTCTACGAGTGGGTCAGTTTTGTGAGTCTGGACGTGCTTCCGGAGGAGAACTGGGCCCGGTGACTTCAACCATGCTGGGAGCGAAACCCCCGTGGTAGTGCCCCTGGAAAAAACAAATAGCCGCTCGTGAGGGGTCTGGTTGGTGGCCGTATATAGGAGGGACATAATAGCATGGAGCGCGTCGGGGAGGACTTCCTGCCAATGGGAGGAGGGTCAGTAGGACGGACTTCCAGATCGACGCATTCTCCCTCTCCACCTGCTCGTTCCCCCTGGGGTTATAGCTGGTAGTCCTGCTTGAGGCAATGCCCTTTTCGAGCAGGTACTGACGCAGTTCGTCGCTCATAAAGGACGAACCCCGGTCGCTGTGTGCGTAGCTGGGGAAACCAAACAGGGTGAAGATGCTGTGCAGGGCCCTAATGACTGTGTGGGAGGTCATATCGGGGCACGGGATAGCAAAGGGAAAGCAAGAGAACTCATCGATGACGTTCAGGAAGTACACATTCCTATTGGTCGAGGGGAGTGGCCCTTTGAAATCGATAGTGAGGCGTTCAAAGGGCCGGGATGCCTTGACCAAGTGGGCCTTGTCTGGTCTATAGAAGTGCGGTTTGCACTCCGCACAGATCGGGCAATCCCTGGTGATGGCTTTTACCTCCTCGGTGGAGAAAGGCAGATTTCGGGCTTTGACGTAGTGGGCGAGCCGGGTGACCCCCGGGTGGCAGAGGTCATTGTGGATAGCTTTCAGGCGGTCGTCTTGCGCGCTGGCGCACATACCGCGGGACAGGGCATCTGGGGGCTCGTTGAGCTTCCCCGGTCGGTACATAATGTCGTACTTGTAGGTGGAGAGTTCGATCCTCCAATGTAGGATCTTATCATTTTTGATTTTGCCCCTTTGAGAGTTGTCGAACATAAAGGCAACCGATCTTTGGTCGGTGATGAGGGTGAACCTCCTACCTGCGAGGTAGTGCCTCCAGTGACGTATAGCTTCCACGATGACTTGTGCTTTTTTTACCGAGGAGTGTCGAAGTTCCGAAGCAGAGAGGGTACGGGAGAAAAAGGCGACTGGTCTCCCTGCCTGATTTAGTGTGGCTGCGAGGGCGACCTCTGAGGCATCGCTCTCTACCTGAAAGGGGACGGATTCATCCACCGCCCGCATGGCCGCTTTGGTGATGTCCTCCTTGATACGAGTGAAGGCCTAATGAGCCTCATCCGATAGAGGGAAGAATGTGGCCTTAAATAGTGGGCGGGCTTTGTCCTCATACTGACGGACCCACTGGGCGTAATAAGAGAAAAATCCCAGGCATCATTTGAGGGCCCTGGGATAATGAGGGAGAGGGAGTTCTAAGAGGGGGCCCAGGACTCCGTTCTCCATGAAATAGCCAAGGATGGCTAGCCTGGTCATGCTGAAAATGCATTTCTCCATGTTATACGTGAGGTTGAGCTTCTGGGCCGTCTGGAGAAATCGATCGAGGTTAGCGTCATGGTCCTGCTGGTCGTGGTCACAGATGGTGACATTATCCAGGTACGGAAACGTGGCCCGCATCCCGTGCTGGTCCACTATTCGGTCCATTGCTCGTTGGAACACCGGGACCCCATTAGTGACGCCAAAGGGAACCCGGAGGAAGTGGAAGAGGCGACCGTCAGCCTCAAACGGCGTGAAGTGGCGGTCTTCCGGAGACACGGCACAGTAATACTATCACTGGATTGGTAACCCTGAGACCCAGCCTAATAACATGGGGACATGGGTTTAAATCCTACCATGGCAACTGGTGGAAATTAAATTCAGTCAATCAAAATCCAGAATTATAAAACTAGTCAAATAACGGTGATTACAAAACTATCATCAATTGTTGTTAAAAACCCATTTGATTCGCGCGTGCCCTTGAGGGAAGGAAATCTACCGTCTTTACCTGGTCTGGCCTACATGTGACTCCAGACCCACAGCAGTGTGGTTGTCTCTTAAAATGCCCTCTGTTGAAGTGAAATTAGGGATGGGCAACAAATGTTGTCCTTTCTAGCGACGCCCACATTCGGGGCTGGTTTAGCACAGTGGGCTAAATAGCTGGCTTTTAAAGCAGACCAAGGCAGGCCAGCAGCGCGAGTTCAGTTCCCGTACCACTCTCCCCGAACAGGCGCCGGAATGTGGCGACTAGGGGCTTTTCACAGTAACTTCGTCGAAGCCTACTCGTGACAATAAGCGATTTACATTTCATTTTTCATTTTTCGCCTTCCAGGAAAGAAACAAAATACAAGGATCTGAGAAATTGGAGCACAAATAGGCCACACATTCTCTCGAAGCTGATCCACTTTTCAGACAGATCGTGGCTGATCCTTTACATCAACTGCACCAGCCCGCACTATCCCTCACACAAACCAGTTTGAATATACCCGACAGGTGAGCAGCCACAACCCTCTGGGCCAGACAATTCCAAAGAGATTGCTCCTCATCTGAGTATCACTTTGTGTACAAACAGCTAGGCAGTGATTCAGTGCAAGCTCCTGTGTGTCATTGGGAAAACAGAGAGTATAACAATACAGGAATGGAGGGAGGAGTGGCACCTGTGTCGAGATCGAATGATGATACCTGATGATACCTGTGATGCACAATCACAGCACAATCATTCCCCTCCACCACCTGGACATATTCTGTCAACGCACCCATAACAGAACTACACAACCTCTGGCAATCTGTCTGAGCAACAAAGCTCTGTTGTTGATTCATTGGGCACTCACAGACCTGGCAGAGCAGAAGGTCCATCGAATCATTGCAGTGCAGAAGGAGGCCATTTGGCCCATTAAGCCTGCACCAACCTTCTGAAAAAGCATCCTATCCCCATAAGCATGGTAGCACAGTGGTTAGTGTCATAATATACGCATCAGTATATGATGGTGCAGAGCCACACACTGACTGACACACTGCAAGACCAATCAACACACACAACACAGCAGCCAATCACCAGTTAGGGCACGGTAACTATAAAGCCAGAGGGCACTTTGGGATGCAGCCTCTGAGACAGACAGAGCCCGCAGTCAGTAGCACAAACATCCACCATGTGCTAGCAGTATAGGCTGGTCAGGTTAGGCATAGGTCTTCAATAAATCTAACATAGTGTCGACCCACGGTGCAAGTATGTTCAACAGCTCTTAGTTAAATAAAATAGAGTTGTACTATTACAAGTGTTGGTAGCCTGTTTATGTTACTGCTAAGGTAAACGCAGTCTCCACAGATCCAGAATACCCAACACATCTGTTAGCACTGTTGCTTCACAGCCCAGGGACCCAGGTTTGATTCCCGGCCTGGATCACTGTTTGTTAGGACTCTGTATGTTCTCCCTATGTCTGCGTGAATTTCCTCCGGCAGCTCCGATTTCCTCCCACAAGTCCCGAAAGATGTGCTGTTAGGTGAATTGGCCATTCTGAATTCTCCCTCAGTGTATCCGAACAGGCGCCAGAACAGTAACTTCATTGCAATGTTAATGTAAGCCTACTTGTGACAACAAAGATTATTATTATAACCCTGCGCATTGACCATGGCCAATCCACCCAACCTGCACATATTTGGACACTAAGAGACAATATTAGCATGGCCGATCCACTTAAACTGCACATATCTGGACTGTGGGAGGAAACCGGAGCACCCGGAGAAAACCCACGCGGACACGGGGGAGAACGTGCAAACTCCACACAGTCACCCAAGGCCAGAATTTAACCCGGGTGCCTTTGAACATCCACGATTCTGAGCTTTTCACCATTTAGGGAGTCCCCTCTTCGATCTATTTCAATTTCAAAGTGGATAACCTCACATTTGCTTCCACTGAAATCCAGTTTTTGTGGTTTTGCTCATTCACTTAAATCTATCAATATCCCTTTGTTGTATTAGACTCCCAGTGTCTCTGCTCACCTTGCCACCTATCTCTGTTACTGGCAAATTTGGAAATGTGGCTTCCCATAAAGATTATTTTATTTTACTTACGATACCATTATCTGAATCATTACTTAATTCAGTGAATAGTTGGAGGCCCCAAGACAGATCCTTGTGGGACATCACTGGTCGCTAACTCTGCCAACTAGAAATCTCACCCATTATCCCCGTTCCCTCTGCCGCTGAGCAATTTCCTAACCGGGTGACTGACTGCACATTTTGGGGGGTAGTGTGAACGACTCCCATGCATGAGACTCTATCGCCAATGAGCTACTAATTCAGTGTAGTCACTGAAACAATGCAGGAAATATAGCAACTAATTTGTGCACATCAAGGTCCCACAAACAGCGAAGCAATATTGGCTGAAGGTTAAATAACAGCCATGATATCGGTGTGAATCCTCCGTCTATTGCGGCATGCGGGCAGCATGGTAGCATGGTGGTTAGCATCAATGCTTCACAGCTCCAGGGTCCCAGGTTCGATTCCCGGCTGGGGCACTGTTTGTGCGGAGTCTGCACGTCCTCCCCGTGTGTGCGTGGGTTTCCTCCGGGTGCTCCGGTTTCCTCCCACAGTCCAAAGATGTGCAGGGTAGGTGGATTGGCCAGGCTAAATTGCCCTTAGTGTCCTAAAAAAAAAATAATGTTAATGGGGGTTGTTGGGTTACTGGTATAGGGTGGATACGTGGGCTTGAGTAGGGTGATCATTGCTCGGCACAACATTGAGGGCCGAAGGGCCTGTTCTGTGCTGTACTGTTCTAATTCTAATTCTAATTCTAATTCTATTATCCGCTTTGCCATGTGGAACTTGAGTGTTTCCGGAAAGAGCCTTTGAGGCAAACTGATTGGTTGGCAAGTCAGCTCAGATTGGTCAGGATGATGTCACGGCGAACGCACCAGGAGGTTTTGTTCCCCGTACTTTAAAAAAAAAGATGCAATGCCTGGACATGTCCCTTTTTTTTGCAGAAGACAGTTCTGTGCAGATGAATAGATGTAGCTTCTAGCAAGCATATGTAAACTACATCGTGAGCCCAGCATGAAAACCTTAAATTATTTGTTAGTGATCGGGATTGTTCAATAAGTGCTACCCAATCACGGAATTACATCCAACATTAACTCGGTGTCTGCTTTCCAATTTTGTATTCTTGCATCTGTCCTGATGGGTTCAAGATGAAAAGCTTCAGCAGCATGTGTCTGCTCAGCGATTTTCCTGCTTTTTTTGGAAATGTCGTTTATGCTGATGGAAAGGGTAGAGAGGGCCTTGATTCAATGCTCCCCTGAAAGATGCCACCCCTGACTGTGTAGCACTCCCTCAGTGCTACATACCTAGTGATGCTCAATCAATAGTGGTGTTGAACAACCAGCGACATCCCCATCCATTGAGCTTATTCCTCCATCAGGCCACACACACACACAACTGTGCTCAATTAGTCATTCAACAAATGAGCTGGTTTTCGATGTACATCAAATAAACTCTGGTGACATTTTTCTCCCCACTCTTGATTATATGAAAGGATGTGTGACCTGAATTAAGTTTTGATAACATGCAGCAATTGGTGGGGTCAGTAGCTGGTGGTTTCCAGTTTTGACCTCAGCTTCCTGACAGCTCGATCGATGAATAAATTGTATTTTCATTAACTGACGTGCAGCATCCTGTGTGATGCCCACACCAGCGATTCAGAGAACTGTCATCAAACATCCTCCTGATTGCGAATCTGGACCGTAAACATGCTGTCATTCTCAGCCCTGTTTTCAATACCACCCATGGCCTCGCTTCACCCTACCGTCGTGATACCCTCCAACCCCGATCCAATTCTGGTCTCTGGACATCCCTAATCTTCATCACTCCACTGAGGGCCTTTAGCTGCCAAGGCCGTCAGCTTTGGAATTCCTTTCCCCAAACCTCTCAACCTTGCAAACTCCATTTCCTCCTTTATAAAGCTCCTTAAAATCTGTCTCTTCCACCAAGGTGTTGACCACCTGTTCTAATACCCCCTAACACCCATGGTTCAGCTTGATAACATTCTTGTGAAATGCTTTGGGACATTTTACTATGTTTAAGCTACACCGTCTGTTGCCTGATATCAGATGTGGTTTCGTTCCTGGGTGACAGGAGAAGGGGGGCCAGGAAATGACGCTTCGCTGTGAAGTTACTCTTTCACTCACCTGTGTGAGCGGGGAAAGTTTCAGCCGGGGGAAAATCTGATTCAGCGGCCCGCAGGTGCATTCCTGCTAGAGAGGTTTCCGATAGCTAGGTGCTGTCCTGATTTGCATGCAGCCACCCACTTGGGAGCCGCAGACCCTTCAGCCCCCACGTGACAGTCAATTTGCCTCGTGCAAATTCAGCAACGGCATTTAGGAAATGGAGTGAAGACCCGGCAGGATTTACAATCTATAGCCAGGAGCTAAGTATTGAGGGAAAGAATAAGGCAGGGCAGTGCTGGAGACTCAGAGAACAAGAAGAGGATCAATAAAATAATAATGATAATAATTTTTATTATTGTCACAAGTAGGCTTAACGTTGCAATGAAGTTACTGTGAAAATCCCCAATAATCCTTCGGAAGTCGTCATGATGTCACCCAGGCTGGAAACAGGCATGGCCAACTCATTTGTGTTTCCCAGAACCCTCCACTATCCCAAACTGCCTCACAAGTGGCAACAAACCGGCATAGGTGCAGCAACTGACTCTCCTGTTCGATATCTCAGGCAAATCAGATATTGATTTTTGAATCTGCTATTTTAATCATTATAGGAAATGACATGGAAATAATGAACTACTGTAAATGGAGAGTGGACAATTTCTTTGGATAAGTAAGGACAATGGGTAACCATTGGAACTGGGACGGTGGCATGGTGGGACATGGTTAGCACTGCTGCCCCAGAGCGCGCGGGACTGTGGTTCAATTCTGGCCTTGGGCGACTGGCTGTGTGGAGTTTGCACTTTCCCGTCATGTATGCATGGGTTACCTCCGGGTGCTCTAGATTTCTCCACAGTCCAAAGATGTACAATAAGAAGTCTTACAACACCAGGTTAAAGTCCAACAGGTTTGTTTCAAGCACTAGCTTTCGGAGCACTGCTCCTTCCTCTGGTGAATGAGGAGAAATGTTCCAGAAACATATATATAGAGAAATTCAAAGATGCAAGATTATCTTGCATCTTTGAATTTGTCTATATATATGTTTCTGGAACATACCTCCTCATTCACCTGAGGAAGGAGCAGTGCTCCGAAAGCTAGTGTTTGAAACAAACCTGTTGGACTTTAACCTGGTGTTGTAAGACTTCTTATTGTGCTCACCCCAGTCCAATGCCGGCATCTCCACATCAAAGATGTACAAGTCAGTCCTCCACAGTCCAAAGATAATAATAATAATAATTGCTTATTTTCACAAATAGGCTTCACTGAAGTTACTGTGAAAAACCCCTGTACAGGTCAGGTGGATTGGCCATGCAAAATTGCCCCTTAGTGCCCAGGGATGTGCAGGTTAGGTTACAGCGTAGAGCAGGGTGGACGGGGGAGTGGACCTTGTTCGAGTGCTCTTTCAGCGGATCGGTGCCGACTCGATGGGCCAAATGGCCTCCTTCTCCGCTGTAGGGATTCTATGATTTATATCTATGATTTTCACATTCAGGGTTATTGGTCATTGCTGTGAGTGGACCCCATTTTCTCTATAATCAGGGGCGTGTCTCTACTGCCCAGTATATCATTAACTAATTCTGTGGCAATTGGCATTGTAACAATAATAGACAGATCCCTTGTCTGTGCTGGATTCTGTAATCTCACACGAAATTTCTTCTATGTCCCCAAGGGCAGAATGACAATTTCTCCTGTGCTACAAAGTCAACTGGAAACCACCGCCGTGCTCCACAAATTGCGTAGCCATGGCAATAATATTGCCACTGCAGCTCGGGCCGTGCTCTGCTCCAACTGTTTTCTTGTCCATGAAATACAGGACTGAATAGAATATACAGTGTCACCTTTGGCAGACCCGAAGATCCCTTCGGCTGGAAGGCCCAGATAAGTCTTCCCCTGTCGTTGGCAGGTCGG
This sequence comes from Scyliorhinus canicula, assembly GCF_902713615.1. Taxonomy (NCBI): domain Eukaryota; kingdom Metazoa; phylum Chordata; class Chondrichthyes; order Carcharhiniformes; family Scyliorhinidae; genus Scyliorhinus; species Scyliorhinus canicula. The sequence continues at coordinate 18,655,843 of NC_052166.1, read as the reverse complement.
GTGCAGGTGGTGAAGGTGGATATTTTGCCTCGGTTTTTATTTTTATTTCAGTTCCTGTTGGACCTTTTTCCTGAGTTGTTTTTTAAGGGCGGGGATAGGCTGCTTTCATTGTTTGTCTGGGCAGGTAAGGTGGCTAGGATTAGGAAGATGGTACTTCAGAGGGGCCGGCAGTTGGGTGGGTGGGGGAAGGTGGGGCCTTCCGAACCTGTTGTACTATTACTGGGTATTGGGAGACGGAGTCTTTGTGGGTGAGGATGGAGGCAGGTTCCTGTAGGGTTTCGGGGTTGTGGGAGCTGGTAACGGCGCACTCCCATCTACCTCAGGGAAATATTTGGGGAGTCCTGTGGTGGTGGCCATGCTGAAAACATGGAAGCAATTTCAGTAGCACTTTATTAGGTCGAGGTGATCCCGATCCAAGGGGATCATGGGTTTGAGCCGGCGAGGCTGGACGCTAGGTTTCAGGGATGGGAGAAAAGAGGGTAAAGGAGATGAAGGACTTGTTTTTGGAAAGGCGGTTCGCGGGTTTGGAGGAGTTGGGTGTGAAGTTTGGGTTCCCGTGTGAGGAAGGTTTCAGGTACATGCAGGTGCGGGACATTGCGATAAAGGTCTTTCCAACCTGTATCAGTTATGGGGTTGGAGGGTGGGGTCGTCTCGGCGATTTATGGGAGGATTTTGGAAGAAAAGAAGGTGTCCGTGGAAAGGGAGGAGGAGTTGGGGATGGTGCTGGAGGGGGGATTGTGGTAATAGGTGCTGTGAAGGGTGAATGCCTCAATCTTGTGTGCAAGGCTGGGGTTGATGCAGCTAAAGATCATACACGGGACACACCTGATGAAGTTGAGGATAAGTCAGCTGTTTGAGAGGGTCGGGGATACTTGTGAACGGTGCGGGAGGGTCCCAGCTAATCATTTACATATGTTCTGGTCCTGCTCGAAGTTGGAGAAATGTTTGGTCTTCAGCTGCATGTCAGCGGTCTTGGATGTGGATTTGGAGTCTGGTCCATGGGGCCATATTTGGGGTGTTGGACCTGGCAGGAGCGGGAGCAGATGTTTTAGCTTTCGCCTCGCTATCACTGGCAGGCGGGTTCTGTTGGTCGGAGGTCAACTTCTCCACCCTGTGCCTCGGTGTGGCTGGGAGATCTAATGGAGTTCCTGCATTCAGAGAAGGTGAAGTTTGCCCGAAGAGGGGCAAATGAGGGGTTCCACAGGAGATGGGGTTGTTTATTCTGCATTTCGGGGGGCTAGTTACCGTCAACTGTTGGGCGGGGGGATGGGGAGGTTGATTGGGGGGACGGTGGGGTTTGTGATGGGTTTATTTTATTTTGTGTCGTAATGTTTATAAGTGTTAAAATGCTTGAATAAAAATACTTTTTAAAAAAAGGAAGGGCCGGATAGTCACACCATATGTTAATGGCAGATATAATGCACAGAACTCTTCCCTGAAATGGGCCTACTTGACTTTAGAAGCCTGTATCACTGACTGGAGCGAAACTATCCAATAACAGAGTGTCTGAGCCTATTTCGGCCATCCTCTGACTAGGTATAAGGTGAGATGCCTCTCTCTCTCCTGAACATGTGGCGACAGTCACCTCCTGCCAAATGAGTGCTTTCCCCCCCAGTTCTTTGCATTGAGATTTTCATCATCAGAACGGCAACAAAAATCACCCCCTGGAATGAGGAACCTGCCTCTCTTTTCACTTCGTCAGTCATGACAAATGTGTTCAAAGTTTACTCCACCCCACTACTGTCAATGAATGGAATTCATCCTGGTATCATCGGTATGAATATGTCACAGAGACACCGGATAGTTCCCATTATCTAACTAATCTAGTATGTGCGATGACAAGTGTTGCAGATTCTCTGAGCAATGGGAACATTAGAGTAATGGTGATGTCAGTGCTCTAGGAATCCAGAGGCACAGGCTATTATTCTGGAGACACAGCAGCTGCAAGAATTTAAATTCAAATAGTTGTTTGGCAGGACAGAACTTGTGAATTGCTGGAAAAAAAAATTCACGTCGAACCTTCTCATCTCAGATTCATCAGAATACGTTGCAAGAATTCCATTTGAAGGAGAAAACTGCAATTTGTCCCGGATGCGAAAGAGGGCACTGATAGGTTGACAAGCAGACTATTATTGATAGAGGCATCGTCATGGAGAATGCACCAGGTGACTGACAGTCAACTACCAAGTATTTTTTTAATTAACCTCGGCGGTTTGGTCCTAATTGGTCAAAGCGTTGCCCGGAGGGATGAGTGAGCCAATGGCTGTCACTTAATATGTTTAACTGAAATAGTTGCAATGTGTGAACAGGGCCCTGTGTATTAATATATGTAGCTTCCAGGACACGCAAATGCTCCACACTGCGAGCCTGACTGACAACATTAAATCTGTTGTCAGCATTATTTTTATTCGGAAAATGTTGTCAAATCGCAGAATCACATCTACTGTTGGATACTATGATTTAAAATTTTCACGCGCGGTTAATTAGGTACTCTCTGTACCTTACATGTTATGAATTGTGGCTGGGACATGCTGTTTGAAATGATCCGTCAGTGTTTGAGACATACAGCTGACATACCTGGCATCACACAGGCATTGAAATTCATAGACCATTTTAACCATATGTGTGATAGAAACATAGAAAATAGGAGCAGGGGAAGGTCATTTGGCCCTAAGAGCCTGCTCCCCCATTCATTATGATCATGGCCAATCAGCCAACTCAGTAACTATTTCCCTGCTTCCTTTCCATCCTCTCCCATATCCTGTGATCCCTTTTGCCCCAAGTGCAAAATCTAACTCCTTCTTGAAAATATACAATGTTTTGGCCTCAACTACTTTCTGTGGGAGTGAATTCACCACTCTCTGGGTGAAGATATTTCTCCTCACCTCATTCCTAAATGGTCTACCTATATCCTTGGACTGTGACCCCTGGATCTGGACGCCCCTGCTATGGGGATCATCCTTCCTGCACCTAGGTTTCTATGACATCCCTCCTCATTATTCTAAATCCCAGCAAATATAATTCTAACCAACTCAATCTCTCCTCATACTTCAATCCTGCCATCCCAGGAATTTGTCTGGCAAACCTTTGCTGCACTCTCTCTATAGCAAGAACATCCTTCTCAGATAAGAAAACCAAAACTGCACACAGTACTCCAGGTGTGGCCTCACCAAGACCCTGTATAACTGTAGCAAGGCATCCCAGATCCTGTACTCGAATCCTGTTGCTATGAAGGCCAAATACCATTTGCTTTCTTTACCACCTGCTGCACGCTTACTTTCAGTGATGGTGTAAAAGGACATTCAGTCTTGTTGCACATTCCCATTTCTCAATCTATAGCCATTATGATAATAATCTGCCTTCTTGTTTTTGGTACCAAAGTGGATAACCTCACATTTATCTACATTATTCTCCATCTGCCATGCATTTGCCCACTCACTCAACTTGCCCAAATCATACTGAAGGATTTCTGCATCCTCCTCACAGCTCACCCTTCCACCCAGTTTTGTATTATCTGCGAATTTGGAGATATTACATTTAGTTCCCTCATCTAAATCATTAAAATATATTGTGAATAGCTGAGGCCCACGTACTAATCCCATTTGGAAAGAAACCTGTTTACTCCTACTCTTTGTTCCCTCTCTGCCAACCAGTTTCCTATCCACCTCAATATACTACCCCGAATCCGATCCACTATAATTTAACACTCTAATCTCTTATGTGGGACTTTGTCAAAAGCCTTCTGAAAGCCCAAATAAACCACATCCACTGGCTCCCCCTCATTAACTCTACTAGTTACATCCTCAAAGAATTCTAGTAGATTTGTCAAGCATGATTTCCCTTTCATAAATCCATACTGACTCTGCCCGTTCCTGCCACTATTTTCCAAGTGCTGTTAAATATTTTATAATGGACTCTAGCATTTTCCCCACTCCTGACATCAGGTCTACAGGTCTATAATTCCCTGTTTTCTGTCTACCTCCCTTTTTGAATTGTGGGGTACATTAGCTACCCTCCAATCTGTAGGAACTGTTCCAGAGTTTACAGATTCTTGGACAATGACCATCAATGCATTCACTATTTCTAAAGCCACTTCCTGAAGTATTCTGGGATGTAGATTATCAGTCCCTGGGGATTTATCAGCCTTCAATATTATCAATGTCCCAATAGCATTTCTCTACTAGTACTGGTTTCCTTCAGTTCCTTCCTCTCACTAAACCCAATGCTCCCCAATATTTCTGGTACATTATTTGTGTCCTTCGTTGTGGATACAGAACCAAAGTATCTATTTAGTTGCTCAGCCATTTCTTTGTGCCACATTATACATTCCCCTGTTTCTGACTGTAAGGGACCTACATTTGTATTCACCAATCTTTTTCACTTCATATGCCTATAGAGGCTTTTACAGTCAGTTTTTATGTCCCCCACAAGTTTACTCTTGTACGATATTTTCCCCTTATTAATAAATCCCTTTCTCCTCCTTTGCTAAACTCTGAACTGTTCCCAATCCTCAGGACTGCAGTTTTTTCTGGCCAATTTGTATGCTTCTTCCTTGGATCTAATACAGCAGGGCCCTGGGAAGCACCAAGGATTGGATTGGATTTTGTTTATTGTCACGTGTACCAAGGTACAGTGAAAAGTATTTTTCTGTGAGCAGCTCAACAGATCATTAATTACATGAAAAGAAAAGGAAATAAAAGAAATTACATAATAGGGCAACACAATGTAACTAAATAACACCGGCATCGGTGAAGCATGCAGGGTTGTAGTGTTAATGAGGTCAGTCCATAAGAGGGTTGTTTAGGAGTCTGGTAACAGCGGGGAATAAGTTGTTTTTGAGTCTGTTCATGCGTGTTCTCAGACTTCTGGATCACCTGCCCGATGGAAGAAGTTGGAAGAGTGAGTAAGCCAGATGGGAGGGGTCTTTGATTATGCTGCCCACTTTCCCCAGGCAGTGGGAGGTGTGGATGGAGTCAATGGATTGAAGGCAGGTTCGTGTGATGGACTGGGCTGTGTTCACGACTCTCTGAAGTTTCTTGCAGTCTTGGGCCGAGCAGTTGCCATACCAGGCTGTGATGCAGCCAGATAGGATGCGTTCCATGGTGCATATGTAGAGGTTGGTAAGAGTTAATGTGGACATGCCGAATTTCCTTAGTTTCCTGAGGAAGTAAAGGTGCTGTTGTGCTTTCTTGGTGGTTTCTGGGTGGACCAGGACAGATTTTTGGAGATGTGCACCCCTAGGAATGTGTACCCCAATGATCAGAGGGATCTTGTTGTGCACGTACACCGATCCCTTATGGTAGCAGATCAAGTGGACACAGTGGTTAAGAAGGCATATGGTATACTTGCTTAATATTAGCCGAGGCATAGAGTTTAAGAGCAGGAAGGTTATGCTGGAACTGTATAAAATGTTAGTTCGGCCACAGCTGTAGTATTGTGTGCAGTTCTGGAATCCACACTATCGGAGGGATCTGATAGCACAGGAAAGGATGCAGAGGCATACAAGGTTATGGGCCAAGTGCTGGGAAATGGGATTAGAATAGTTAGGTGGTTGTTTTTGACTGGCACAGACTCAATGGGCCAAAGTGCCTTTTCTGTGCTGTATGACTCTGTGACTATCTCTAATTTCCCTTGTAAACTATAATTTTGCCACCTTTCCCACTTTATTTTTGTGGCAGACAGGGATGAACAATTGTTGCAGTTCACCCATGCGCCATCTGAATGTTTGCCATTGCCTATCCACTATTATCCCTTTAAGTAGCCTTCCCCAATCCATAAAAAAACAACTTATGCTTCACACCATCGTAGTGTCCTTTATTTAGATTCAGGACCCTGGTCTCAAAATCAACTTTGTCACTCTCCATCTTGGTCAAGAATTCTATCATAATATTGTCGCTCATCCCCAATGGCCAATTATCCCTTTCACATTACATCCAGTCTAGGATGACTTGTTCCCTAATGGATTGGACCAGAAAATCATCACCTATACACTCCAGGAATTTCTGATCTATGTGCAGATTAAAGTCATCGCATAATTACAACTGTTCCTTTATCGCATGCATCTATAATTTCCTGTTTAATGCCATTCCCAACATCACCACTACAGTTTGAGGGTCTATATAAAAACCCTTACTAACATTTTTTCCCCCTCAGTGTTTCTCAGCTCTACCAATACAGATTCCACATTGTCGAAGCTAATATCCTTCCTTACCATTGTGTTAATTTGCTCTTTAACCAACAATGTAACTCCACTGCCTTTTCCTTTTCATCTGTCCTTCTTAAATATTAATTACCCCTGGATGTTCAGTTCCCGTCCCTCGTCACCCTGCAGCCATATCTCCGTAATCCCGACTATATCATACCCATTTTCATCCATTTGCACAATTAATTCATCCACTTATTGCGAATGATCTGTGCATTAAGGCACATCGTTTTAAGCTTTGCCTTTTTAACATTCCTTGTTCCATTCCCATTATTTTTCACTGTCGCCCTGTTTTGATTTCGGCCCTTGGTTTTCCTGGCTATCACCTTCCTTATTCCACTTTCTCTCTTTTGTACTTGTCCATGTTTCCGCCTTTTCTGATTCCTTGTAGAGGTTCCCAAGCCCCAACCACTCTTGCAGATATTCCCCCGAGGACATCACTCCTAGTCCTTCCCAGGTGTAACCTGTCCAATTTGTACTGGTCCTGAATCCCCCAATGTCCCTGGAATCTGAAACCCTGCCCTTTGCACCATCTCTTCAGCTACCTATTTATCTGATATACCCTCCTATATCTGCTCTGATAATAATCCTGAGATTATTTGAGGTCCGACTTATCAACTTACTTCCTCACTCCTTCTATTCTGCTTTTAGGACCTCATTCCTCTTTCTGCCTATGTTGTTTGTAGCGATGTGTACCACGAACACCGTCTGTTCCCCCTCCCCCTCTAGAATGTCTTGAATCCACTCTGTGACATTCTTGACCCTAGCACCAGGGAGGCAACATACCATCCCGGTATGTTCAATTCCCTTTAAATATTGCATTTCCATATTTTTTACTCCTCCTCTGTGCAGCAGAGCTAACCATGGTGCGTCAGATTTGGCTGTTGCGTCTTTCCCCTGAGAGGTCATTCCCTTCAACAATATCCAAGTGGTATATCTGTTTTTCAGGGGAATGACCGCAGGAGATTCCTGTACTGTGCGCCTTGTCCTCTTACTCTACCTGGTGGTCACCCATTCTCTTCCTGCCTGTGGAGTCTTAGCGTGCGGTGTGACCACAATTCAATACAGGCTATCCCAAATACTCTCTGTGTCACAGATTCTCCATAGTGTCCCCAACCTTGTCGCTCGAGCTCCAGCATCTGCAGCTGTCGACACTTTCTGCACAAATGCTGGCCCTGGGCACTGGAAACCTTCTCTATTTCCCACATAGAGCAAGATGAGCACACTATGGCTTTGAGCTCTCCTGCCATGGCCTACCCCTTTAAATTAAACCTTTTGGCAGATACTTAAAACCAAATAATATCAATTACATTTGGGCCCTTCTTACCTGGTCCTAGTTAATATAGAATATTACCCTTACAAACTCTCGACCACAAAATATAGACCTTACTAACGATAAGACAGAATGTGACAGGTAGAACATCTTTTTGGCTTGACAATAACATTCTGTGGCGAATACCACTCATGTTGCTACTGCGTAATAGAAGTGTGAAACAGCTAGCTTCACCCGTTGCTCAAATCTTTGAGATATCTTGCCCTTCCAGGGTAATCTGCGGTAGAATGGGCACTTATGGGGGCCCAAAATTATGACCTTCGATCTGTCCATGGGTTTGTATGTGCTACAGACAAAACAATTTGATCAGGGTAGCCATTGTCCCGCAGGAAAGCATCAAGCTTTCATGGTGAGCAAATGGCTTGGGCCCTATTTATGAGGTTGCGCTAAGGCCAATTTTACAGCATGTGGAACTGTAAGAAATATCAGAAATATGTGTGGGGTATGAGTTCAGGTATCATTCCGTCAAAGACACATTTCTCACGGAACCCAAGGAAGATGTTGGCAGGAGTTGGGGCTGCAGGGAATCCCATGGTAACACCATATATTTTGGCATATGTGGTGTCATTAAAGTTGAACTTCATGGTGTGAATTGCTGAGTTCTGAAGTTCAATGAATACTGATGCGCGCAATGGAAGTGGGTCTAGATCACCATGATATGAAATGAAATGAAAAAAATGAAATGAAAATCGCTTATTGTCACGAGTAGGCTTCAATGAAGTTACTGTGAAAAGCCCCTAGTCGCCACATTCCGCCTGTCCGGGGAGGCTGATACGGGAATCGAACCGTGCTGCTGGCCTGCTTGGTCTGCTTTAAAAGCCAGCGATTTAGCCCAGTGAGCTAAATCAGCATGAATATCTGTGGGGTCCTGAAGTGGAGGATTGGTGAATCGGCTAGCAATGTAAAATCAGCACAAGGACATAGCATTGCCATCGATATGCAAGTCCTGTGTGGCCTTTGGAAATATGAAGGAATCCTTCAGTGTGTATTTGGAAAACTTGCTCAAAACCGGTTGTAACAATTCACCTGAACATTTGATCAATTCATGCTGTGCAGAATTGCTTAATAGTCAAGACAGGGATGGCACGGTGGCACAGTGGTTAGCACTGCTGCCTCACAGCGCCAGACACCCGGGTTCAATTCCAGCCTTGGGTGACTGTCTGTGAGGAGTTTGCACATTTTCCCCATGTCTGCGTGGGTTTCCTCCGAGTGCTCCGGTTTCCTCCCACAGTCCAAAGATGTGCAGGTTAGGTGGATTGGCTACAATAAATTGCTCCTTAGCGTCCAAAGAGATTCAAGTTAGGTGGGGTTACTGGGATAGGGTGGGGGTGTGGGCCTATGCATGGTGCTCATTCGTTAGGTCGGTGTAGACTCAATGGGCTGAATGATCTCCTTCTGCACTGCTCCAGGGTCCCAGGTTCGATTCCCGGCTGGGTCACTGTCTGTGCGGAGTCTGCACGTCCTCCCCGTGTGTGCGTGGGTTTCCTCCGGGTGCTCCGGTTTCCTCCCACAGTCCAAAGATGTGCAGGTTAGGTGGATTGGCTACAATAAATTGCTCCTTAGCGTCCAAAGAGATTCAAGTTAGGTGGGGTTACTGGGATAGGGTGGGGGTATGGGCCTATGCATGGTGCTCATTCGTTAGGTCGGTGTAGACTCAATGGGCTGAATGACCTCCTTCTGCACTGCAGAGATCCTATGATTCTGTAGTTATATAGGACATAAAGGGACATCACTTTTGTGTGCCTTGGACAGGCCATTACATATGTGGGCGCTTATCTCTCTTACTCACGAGGAGCAAACGTTTCTTTAATTTCCTTTCGAGCAAAGCCTTCCAGGCATTTTAAACGGCAGGTCCAATGGATATGAATTTGGACCAGTCATTAAGAATGGCGTGAATTTTGTTGATACAGTCATGCATGTTAAGGATGACTATTCACTTCCCTTTGTCAGTGTTACTGATGTGCATGTCTGGGCTGGTCTTAAGGCCCAGTAATGCTGTGAAACATTCACGTTGCATGTGCATATTTGAGTAGCAGGTGAGGTTTGCTGGTTCATGCTGCTGCTAAACAGTATCAACACGAGTGGTGTTCACCACTAACAGGATGTTGCTGTCAAGCAAAAAATACGTTCTGTCCAACACGCAACTGAGTAATGGGGTATATTCATTTCAGTGCCAGTGTAATGTACGTATCCCAAAGACTGGCGGATCGCATCAAATAGCATGGCCCAGCTATGGTTCACAACAGGCAAGTGATGATTGTAGACATTTTTCTGCATTAGATTTTATATTCTGTTGCAGTGACATTGTGAAAAATCCTGGTTTAAAATACATACATGCAATGTGTCTACTAAAGCTGTAATTAAGAAGTCATAAAAGGTGTGGTAATTATCAATTTTGACCACTTACTTGGTTACAGATAAAGGGCTAATGGAATCGTGTTATTTGTTAATAAACATTTTATTGAGGTTTCTTTTGCCATTGTAACAGCAGCAATATAAACAATGTACATAGTGCAATACCACCTCCCTCCCTAACAGGTCCCACCATTAATTAACCCCCTAATCTACGCTAACCTACCCCCCCTCCCCCCTCCCCCCCTCCCCCCCTCCTCCCCCCTCCCCCCTCTGCTGACAATTAATTTTCCGCGAAGAAGTCGACAAACGGTTGCCACCTCCGGGCGAACCCCAACATTGACCCTCTCAGGGCGACCTTGATTTTCTCCAAACAGAGAAAGCTAGCCATGTCCGATAGCCAGGTCTCCGACTTCGGGGGCTTTGAGTCCCTCCAAGCGAATAGTATCCATCTCCGGGCTACCAGGGAAGCAAAGGCCAGAACGTCTGCCTCTTTCTCCTCCTGGATTCTCGGGTCTTCCAACACCCCGAAAATCGCCATCTCTGGACTCAGTGCCACCCTTGTTTTTAATACCTTGGACATGACATCTGCAAACCCCTGCCAAAATCCCCTAAGCTTCGGACATGCCCAGAACATGTGGACCTGGTTTGCTGGTCCTCCCGCACATTTTGTGCACCTGTCTTCCACCCCAAAGAATCTGCTCATCCCTGCTGAGCCCAGTGAACGACCTTGAATTGAATCAGGCTGAACCTGGCACATGTTGCGGATGTGTTGACTCTATTCAACGCGTCCGCCCAAAGGCCCTCCTCTATCTCACCTCCCAGCTCCTCCTCCCACTTGCGCTTCAGCTCCTCGGTCTGCGTCTCCTCTGATCCCATAAGTTCTTTGTAAATGTCAGAGATGCTCCCCTCTCATACCCATCCTCTGGACACTACCCTGTCCTGAATCCCCCTTAGCGGCAGGAGTGGGAAGGTTGACACCTGTCAATGCAGAAAGTGCCACACCTGCAGATATCTAAATTTGTTTTCCCTCACCAACGCAAATTTCTCCTCCAGCAGCCTCATACTTGGAAAGCTCCCCTGTATTTTTTTTAAAATAATTTTTAGTAACATTTCACAAAATATCAATAACAAAATAAAAAAAGAAGAGAAGAAACAACCGCCCCATATATACAAAAAAGAATTAAATTAACACCCGTCATCAACAATGAACAAATACACAGGCCCCTTCAAAACCAAATGAAGAGATGCACCCCCCCCCCCCCCCACCCCCGGGTTGCTGCTGCTGCTGACCCTTTTCTACCGTTCTGCCAGGAAATCTAGGAAAGGCTGCCACCTCGTGAAGAACCCCTGCACCGATCCCCTTAGGTTAAATTTCACCCTTTCCAATTTAATAAACCCCGCCATGTCATTGATCCAGGCCTCCGCGCTTGGGGGCCTCACATCCTTCCACTGAAGAAGAATCCTCCGCCGGGCTACCAGGGACGCAAAGGCCAGAACACCGGCCTCTTTCGCCTCCTGCACTCCCGGCTACTCTGCAACCCCAAATATTGCGAGCCCCCAGCCCGGTCTGACCCTGGATCCCACCACCCTTGATACCGTCCTCGCTACGCCCTTCCAAAAGTCCTCCAACGCTGGGCATGCCCAGAACATATGGGTGTGATTTTCTGGGCTCCCTGAGCATCTAACACACCTGTTCTCACCCCCAAAAGACCGGCTCATCCTTGTCCCGGTCATGTGAGCCCTATGCAGCACCTTAAATTGTATGAGGCTGAGCCTCGCACAAGAAGAGGAGGAGTTCACCTTCCTTAGGGCATCCGCCCATGTCCCCTCCTCAATCTCCTCATCCAGCTCCTCCTCCCACTTACTCTTCAGCTCCTCCACCGAGGCCTCATTCTCCTCCTGCATCACCTGGTACATTGCCGAGATCCTCCCCTCTCCAACCCACACCCCCGCGAGCACCCTGTCCCGGACCCCTCACGGCGGCAACAGTGGGAACCCCGCCACCTGCCGCCTGACAAACGTCCTCACCTGCATATACCTGAAGGTGTTCCCCGGGGGGGAGCCTGAACTTCTCCTCCAGCTCACCCAGGCTTGCGAACTTCCCATCCACAAACAGGTCCCCCATCCTCCTGATACCTGCCCTGTGCCAACTCAGGAGCCCGCCGTCAATTCTCCCCGGGACAAACCGGTGGTTCCCCCGTATCGGGGACCCCACCGAGGCCCCCACCACCCCCCTGTGCCGCCTCCATTGCCCCCAAATTTTGAGGGTAGCCACCACCACCGGGCTCGTGGTATACCTCGTTGGAGGGAGCAGGAGCGGCGCCGTCACCAGCGCCTCCAGGCTCGTGGCCACACAGGACGCCATCTCCATCCTCTCCCATGCTGCCTCTTCCACCTCCATCACCCACTTACGCACCATCGTCGCGTTGGCAGCTCAGTAATACCCACAGAGGTTGGGCAGCGCCAGCCCGCCCCCATCCCTACTTCGCTCCAGGAACACCCTTCTCACCCTCGGGGTCCCCTGCGCCCACACAAACCCCATAATGCTCCTATTAACCCGCCTGAAGAAGGCCTTTGGGATATGAATGGGGAGGCACTGGAACAGGAACAGAATCCTCGGGAGCACCGTCATCTTGACTGACTGCACCCTATCCACCAGAAACAGTGGCAGCATGTCCCACCTCTTAAACTCCTCCTCCAGCCTTGTGAGGTTAAGCTTATGCAAGGCCCCCAGCTCCTGGCCACCTGGACCACCAAGTACCCGAAGCTCCTCTCCGCCCTTTTTAGTGGGAGCTCACCAATCCCCCCCTCCTGGTCCCCTGGGTGAACAACGAACAGCTCGCTCTTCCCTATGTTGAGCTCATACCCGGAGAAAACCCCAAACTCCCTGAGATTCCTCATCACCTCCGGCATCCCCCCCACCAGGTCCGCCACATATAACAACAAGCCATCCGCATAAAGCGACACCCGGTGTTCCTCCCCACCTCGCACCAGCCTCGACTCCCTCAACACCATGGCCAGGGGTTCAAATGCCAGCGCAAAGAGCAGAGGGGACAAGGGACACCCCTGCCTCGTCCCTCGGTGTAGCTGAAAATACTCCGACCTCCTCTTATTCGTGGCCACACTCACCACCGGGTCCTCATATAACAGCCTCACCCACCTGACAAACCCTTCCCCAAACCTGAACCTTTTCAGCACCTCCCACAAGTACCCCCACTCGACCCTATCAAAGGCCTTCTCCGCATCTAGCGCCACAACTATCTCCGCCTCCCCTTCCACCGCCGGCATCATTATAACGTTCAAGAGCCTTCGTATATTAGCATTCAAATGCCTCCCTTTCACGAACCCCGTCTGATCCTCGTGAATAACCTGCAGCGCACAGTCCTCTAACCTCGTGGCTAAAATCTTCGCCAACAACTTGGCGTCTACATTTAAGAGCGAGATCGGCCTGTATGACCCACACTGCAGGGGATCCTTCACCCGCTTAAGGATCAAGGAAATCAGCGCCCGAGACATCGTCGGAGGCAAAGCCGCTCCTTCCCCAGCCTCTTTGAAGGTCCTAACCAACAGAGGGCCCAGCAGGACTGCATACGTCTTATAGAATTCGACCGGGAACCCATCCGGCCCCGGCGCCTTCCCCGGCTGCATGCTCCCTATCCCTTTGACCAACTCCTCCAGCTCAATCGGCGCCCCCAATCCCGCCACCTGCCCCTCCTCCACCCTCGGGAATTTCAGCCGGTCCAGGAAACGACCCATCCCTCCCTCCTCCAGTGGGGGTTCGGACCGATACAGTTCCTCGTAGAAGTCCCTGAAGACCCCATTGATGCCTACCCCACTTCGCACCACATTCCCTCCCCTATCCTTAACTCCACCGATCTCCCTAGCTGCATCTCGCTTTCGAAGCTGGTGTGCCAGCATCCTGCTCGCCTTTTCCCCATACTCATACACCGCCCCCTGTGCCTTCCTCCACTGCACCTCTGCCTTCCTGATGGTCAACAGGTCGAATTTGGCCTGGAGGCTACGCCACTCCCTAAGCAATCCCTCCTCCGGAACCTCCGCGTACCTCCTGTCCACCCTCACCATCTCCCCCACCAACCTCTCCCTCTCCCTCTGCTCTCTCCTCTCCCTGTGGGCCCGAATGGAGATCAACTCTCCCCTATCCACCGCCTTCAGCGCCTCCCAGACCATCCCCACTCGGACCTCCCCATTGTCGTTGGCCTCCAGGTACCTCTCAATACATCCTCGGACCTTCCCGCTCACCTCCTCGTCCGCCAGCAACCCCACCTCTAAGCGCCAAAGCGGCACTGGTCCCTCTCTTCCCCCAGCTCGAGCTCCACCCAATGCGGGGCATGATCAGAAATGGCTATCGCCGAGTACTCAGAATCCTCCACTCTCGCAATCAGCGCCCTACTCATAACAAAGAAATCAATCCGGGAGTAAGCCTTATGCAGATGGGAGAAGAATGAAAATTCCCTGGCCCTCGGCCTCGCAAACCTCCATGGGTCCACCCCTCCCATCTGGTCCATAAACCCCCTCAGCACCTTAGCCGCCGCCGTCCTCCTACCCATCCTAGATCTGGAGCGATCCAATGCTGGATCCAGCACCGTGTTAAAATCCCCCCCATTATCAGGCCGCCTGTCTCCAAGTCTGGGATCCGGCCAAACATGCGCCGAATGAAACCTGCATCATCCCAATTTGGGGCGCATACATTGACCAGCACCACCCGCTCCCCCTGCAGCCTGCCACTTACCATCACATACCTCCCGCCACTGTCTGTCACAATGTTCGACGCCTCGAACGACACCCTCTTTCCCACCAAGATCGCCACCCCCCCCCCCTGATTTTTTGCATCCAGCCCCGAATGAAACACCTGGCCTACCATCCCTTCCTCAATCTAACCTGATCCGCCACCTTCAGGTGCGTCTCCTGAAGCATGGCCATGTCCGCCTTCAGCTCCCTCAGGTGCGCGAACACGCGGGCCCATTTGACCTGCCTATTCAGTCCCCTTACATTCCAGGTTATCAGCCGGATCAGGGGGCTACCCAACCCCTCCCCCGCCGACTAGCCATTACCCTTCCTTAGCCCGCCATGTGCCGACGCCCCTCGCTCGGCTAGTTCCCCACGGCGGCAGACCCCCATCCCGACCCCCTCTACATACTCCAGCTCCTTCTTGACCATTCCAGCAGCAACCTGGTACTCCCCCCCTCCCCCCCAGCTAGGACCCCCCCCTAGCTGGGTTGCTCCCTCCATTGCACTCCCGCAAGTCAGCCAACTCCTGCTGACCCCGGCCGCTCCCGCCACTCCTTCGACCCCTCCCAGCGTGGGGCTTCCCCTCCTCCCCATTGCCCACCAGCACTCTCTCCTCCTCCCCCTTCCGCTCTCAGCGCGGGAAAAAGCCCGCGTTTCACCGGCTGCAGCCCCGCCCCCTTCAGCCCTCAGCACGGGAAAAAGCCCGCGCTTTCCACCCGCCGAACCCCGCATCCTCTGACGCAGCTCCCTTTACAGGCCCAGTCCCCTCACCCCCAACGCAGGCCTCCCCCCCCCTCCCCCCGCGGGGCCCCAACCCCCCTTCCCGCCATCAGCCCCCCACACCGCAGGCCTGCCCCCCTCCCCGACCCCATCCGTCAGACCCAAGCAAAAACAGTGGCCAACCCGTCCTCAAAGCAACAAAGAACCAAAAATAAACAGAGAACCCCCCCCCTCAAAATGTAACACAGCTATCCCTGACCACCCCTACTTACAGACCCCCGTACACAACCCTCAGTTTGAGTCCAATTTTTCAGCCTGAACAAAGGCCCACGCCTCCTCCAGGGACTCAAAGTAGAAGTGTCTGTCCTTGTAGGTGACCCACAGACGCGCCGGCTGCAGCATGCCGAACTTCACTCCCTTCCTGTGCAGCACCGCCTTCGTCCGGTTATACCCGGCCCTCTTCTTCGCCACCTCTGCGCTCCAGTTCTGGTAGATCCGAACCTCCACGTTCTCCCACCTGCTGCTCCGCTCCTTCTTGGCCCACCTGAGCACACACTCCCGGTCAGCGAACCGGTGGAACCGCACCAGCACCGCCCGTGGCGGCTCATTAGGCTTGGGCCTCCTCGCCAATACTCTGTGGGCCCCCTCCAGCTCTAGGGACCCCTGAAAGGACTCAGCTCCCATCAGCGAATTTAACATGGTGACCACATAGGCCCCCACGTCTGACACCTCCAGCCCCTCCGGAAGGCCCAGGATCCGCAGATTTTTCCACCTCGAATGGTTCTCCATCTCCTCGAACCTCTCCTGCCATTTTTTATGGAGCGCCTCCACCTTCACCGCGAGGCCTAAGATCCCGTCCTCGTTTTCGGAGACCTTTTGCCGGACCTCTCGGATTGCCACCCCCTGGGCCGTCTGGGTCTCCAGCAGCTTATCAATCGAAGCCTTCATCGGCTCCAGCAGCTCTGCTTTAAACTCCCTGAAGCAGCGCTGAAGAGCCTCCTGCTGCTCCTGCGCCCACTGCCTCCATGCTGCCTGGTCTCCGCCCCCCCCCCCCCCCCCCCCCCCCCCCGCCATCTTGTGCTTCTTCCCTCGCACCTTCTTTGGCTTCACTACCACTTTTTTACTCGCCCCACTCCTGGTCCAAGCCATGCACTGCTGGGGAAATGTTGCTGACTCCTTCCCACACCGTGAAATGTCGAAAAAGTACTGTTGGGGGCCCTAAAAAGAGCCCAAAGGTCCTTTCCTAGCGGGAGCTGCCGAACGTGTGATTTAGCTCCGCATAGCCGCAACCGGAAGTCCCAAAGTCCGGCGGGGGTGATGGGTCTACAAAATGAGCCGGTCCGGCGGCTGAGTCGTCCTTTGAGATCGGCGGAGCACCGGGGTTGCAGCCTCTTCGGGTGGCTGGGTGGGAGCGGTCGGTGAGTGTATGATAGTGGACTCCAGGGGTAATTCGGTCCGAGCTTCGTACCTGACTGGTTCGACAGGCGACGGGGAGCACCGGAAGCCTATAGGCACGGGGGCACGGAGCACGGGCAGTGAACCTGTAGGTGCGGGGGCGCAGGACGCGGACGGTTGGGTGGGGTGTAGTGTGAGGGGTACCTCGGCGCTAGTGGTGGTGGAGTTGGATCCTGCAGGCGCCAGGTACCGGAGGGAAACAGTGTCCTGACGGCCGTCAGTGTATTCGATGAAAGCGTATTGGGGGTTTGAGTGGAGTAGGAGCACTCTCTCAACGAGTGGGTCAGTTTTGTGTGCCCGGACGTGCTTCCGGAGGAGAACCGGGCCCGGTGTCTTCAACCATGCTGGGAGCGAAACCCCCGTGGTAGTGCCCCTGGAAAAAACAAATAGTCGTTCGTGAGGGGTTTGGTTGGTGGTAGTGCATAGGAGGAACCTAATTGCATGGAGCGCGTCGGGGAGGACCTCCTGCCAGTGGGAGGTCGGGAGATTCCTGGATTGGAGGGTCAGTAGGACGGTCTTCCAGACCGTTGTGTTCTCCCTCTCCACCTGCCCGTTCCCCCTGGGGTTGTAGCTGGTAGTCCTGCTCGAGGCGATGCCCTTGTCGAGCAGGTACTGACGCAGCTCGTTGCTCATAAAAGACGAACCCCTGTCGCTGTGCACGTAGCTGGGGAAACCGAACAGGGTGAAGATACTGTGCAGGGCCCTAATGACTGTGTGGGAGGTCATATCGGGGCACGGGATAGCAAAGGGGAAGCGGGAGAACTCGTCGATGACGTTCAGGAAGTACACATTTCGATTGGTCAAGGGGAGTGGCCCTTTGAAATCTATGCTCAGGCGTTCAAAGGGCCGGGATGCCTTTACCAGGTGGGCCTTGTCTGGTCTATAAAAGTGCGGTTTGCACTCCGCGCAGATCGGGCAATCCCTGGTGATGGCTTTTACCTCCTCGGTGGAGAAAGGCAGATTTCGGGCTTTGATGTACTGGGCGAGCCGGGTGACCCCCGGGTGGCAGAGGTCATTGTGGATAGCTTTCAGGCGGTCGTCTTGCGCCCTGGCGCACGTGTCGCGGGACAGGGCATCTGGGGGCTCGTTGAGCTTCCCCGGTCGATACATAATATCGTACTTGTAGGTGGAGAGTTCGATCCTCCACCGCAGGATTTTATCATTTAAAATTTTGCCCCTTTGTGAGTTGTCAAACATGAAGGCAACCGATCTTTGGTCAGTGATGAGGGTGAACCTCCTACCTGCGAGGTAGTGCCTCCAGTGCCGTACGGCTTCCACGATGGCTTGTGCTTCCTTTACGACTGAGGAGTGTCGAAGTTCCGAAGCAGAGAGGGTCTGGGAGAAGAAGGCAACTGGTCTCCCTGCCTGGTTCAGAGTGGCAGCAAGAGCGACCTCTGAGGCGTCGCTCTCCACCTGGAAGGGGACGGATTCATCCACCGCCCGTATGGCGGCTTTAGCGATGTCCTCCTTGATGCAGGTGAAGGCCTGGCGAGCCTCAGCTGACAGAGGAAAGAGTGTGGCCTTAAATAGTGGGCGGGCTTTGCCCGCATACTGAGGGACCCACTGGACATAATACGAGAAGAATCCCAGGCACCTTTTGAGGGCCCTGGGATAATGAGGGAGAGGGAGTTGTAAGAGGGGGCGCATACGGTCCGGGTCGGGGCCCAGGACTCCGTTTTCCACGACATAGCCGAGGATGGCTAGCATGGTTGTGCGGAAAACGCATTTCTCCGTGTTATACGTGAGGTAAGTTTCTGGGCAGTTTGGAGAAATCGATGGAGGTTAGCGTCGTGGTCCTGCTGATCATGGCCGCAGATGGTGACGTTATCCAAGTACGGAAACGTGGCCCGCAGCCCGTACTGGTCCACCATTCGGTCCATTGCTCGTTGGAACACCGAGACCCAATTCGTGACGCCGAAAGGGACCCGGAGGAAATGGAAGACGCGGCCATCGGCCTCGAACGCCGTGTAGTGGCGGTCCTCCTGGCGAATTGGGAGCTGGTGGTATGCAGACTTCAGATCCACCGTGGAGATGATTCACCATGTCTGCAATCCTGGGAAGGGAGTACGCATCGAGGAGCGTGAACCAATTAATTGTCTGGCTGTAGTCCACTACCATTTGGAATTTTTCCCCGGTCTTTACGACCACCACCTGAGCTCTCCAGAGGCTGTTACTGGCCTCTATGATCCCCTCATATAGAAGCCTATGGACCTCGGTTCTGATAAACACCCTGTCCTGCAGGATGTACCGCCTGCTGCGAATGGCTACGGGGCTGCAGTCCGGAGTGAGGTTAGCGAAGAGTGGAGGGGGGTCGATTTTTAGCGTCGCTGGACTGCAAATAGTGAGTGGGGGTATGGGCCCGCCGAAGCTGAGTGTGAGGCTTTTGAGGTTGCACTGGAAGTCGAGCCCCAGTAAGAGTGGGGCGCAGAGTTCGGGGAGTACATATAGCTGGAAGTTCGAGTAGCTGGCGCCCTGAATCGTCAGGGTCGCGACAGTGCGCCCTTGGAGGTGAACAGAGTGTGAGCCCGAAGCGAGGAAAATAGGGAGCGAACAGCGTCTTACCAGATCTGGGTGTACAAAGCTCTCGGTGCTCCCGGAGTCGAAGAGGCACGGTGTACTGTACCCGTTGATTTTAACGGTCATCATAGAGTTGCGGAGGTGTTTCGGACGCGACTGGTCCAACGTGACCGCACTGAGTTGCGGGTAGTCGGCGGCTCGATCAGCTGTGCTGGAGTGGCCCCGTGATGACTGTCCTCAGAGGTCGTAGTCTTCGAGATGAGTTTCAGAGGTTGAAGAGGATGGTGCCCAAGATGGCCGCCCCCGTGGATTGCACGTGGCGGGCGGCGAGTAAGATGGCGGCCCCCATGAGTCGCACATGGCTGGCCGCGTGGAGGAGGATTGCCAAGATGGCGGCCCCCATGAGTCGCACGTGTCGGGTGGGGGCGGAGTCGGCATACAGGCTGCAGCATTACGGGGACTGCGGGCCTGTGAGTTTGGGAAGCGAGTGCTCTGGGCTGCGGGAGAGTTTGGAGTAGGAGTTTTCTTCGCCAGGCAGACCCGGGCATAGTGTCCTTTGCGACCGCAGCTGCTGCAGGTCGCGTTGCGGGCCGGGCAGTGCTGCCGAGGGTGTTGGGGCTGCCCACAAAAATGGCACGCTGGAGCTGCGTAGTGGGTGGTCGCGCGGCGCAGGCCTGGGGCAGTCGCTGGTCGGTGGCCCATGATGGGGTCGCTTGGTCTGCGGAACAAGACCTCCATGGTTGTAGCTAACTCAACAGTGTCCTCCAAGTACTGGGCCCCTTTCTCAAGCAACCGCTGGTGCATATAGTTGGACCTGAGCCCTGCCACGTATACATCTCGGACAGCGAGCTCCATATGTTGGGCGGCTGATACAGCTTGATAATTGCAGTCACGAGCTAAAGCTTTTAAATCACGCAGGAATTCGTCCAGCGACTCCGCGGGGCACTGGCGGTGGGTCGTAAAAATGTGATGCGCGTAGACCTCATTGATGGGCCTCACGTACATTCGATCGAGGGATGTACTGTTAAGTTGAGTAGAGATACGGTTGCTCACCCTTGCGTGCAGTAGGCTGAGTTTCTGCTGCTCCGTAGTTTCTGAAGTGCTTGATTCAGCCAGGTAGGCCTTGAAACATCTGAGCCAGTGTAGAAAGATTTATTTCGCCTCTGCAGCCTGCGGGTCGAGTTCTAGTCGGTCAGGTTTGAGGGCTGATTCCATAGTAGTTTTCTTCAAGTTTCCTAAGACTATTAAATTGATGGGACCATCAATTCAAGACACGTGATTGGAAGTGAACAGTGGTTTTAATAGTCTTACAACTGAGCCTGTCTGCGACGAGATGAACTGGCAGCAGGCTCACGACTGCAGAGCTTTATACTTCTGGTTAGTGGGAGGAGCCATGGGTGGAGCCATGGGCGGAGCCATGGGCGGAGCCAAGGGTGGAGCCCAGTACAACCTCCCCATCTCTCCCTATGGGCAGAGCCGCGCAACGGCTCACATAGAGAGCCCACAAGGACACAATACATATAATACAACACAGTGTGAATTACTGGGTTTATAATTCACCACATTTCGGAAACCCCATCCATACTCCCCGGGGCAAACCAGTGATTATTACAGATTGCGGACCAGACCAATGCTTCCTCTGCTCCCACATATCTCCTCCATTACACCCAGACACCACCACGTGGCTGGTGGAGTACCGTGCCTGCAGGAACGGCAGAGCCACAGTTACCAGCACCCCCAGTCTGGTGCCCTTACAAGAAGCCGCCTCCATATGCACCCATGCCGACCCCTCCCTCACCACCCACTTCCTAATCATGGCGATGTTAGCCGCCCAATAATAATTGCTAAAATTCGGCAGCGCCAGCCCGCCCTCTCCCCGGCTCCACTCAAACTTTACCCTTCTCACTCGCGGGGACCTGTCCCCCCCCCCCCCCCCCCCCCCCCCCCCCCCCACCCCCCCACACGAAGTCCGCAATAACTTTGTTGATCCGCTTAAAAAAGGACCGCGGAATAAAGATGGGGAGACATGGAAATACAAACAGGAATCTCGGGAGGACCGTCATTTTCACCGTTTGGACTCTCCCTGCCAGCGTCAACGGGAGCGCCTCCCATCTCCGGAAATCATCTTTAATCTGATCCACCAATCATGACAAGTTCAATTTATGTAGCCGGTTCCAATCCCGCACCACTTGGATACCCAGGTACCTGAAACTGTCTCCTACCAATCTACACATCAGTTCCCCCAGTCGCCACTCCTGACCCCTTGCCTGGACCGCAAACATTTTGCTCTTCCGCATATTGAGCTGATACCCCGAGAACCGGCCACATTCCCCTAAAATTCCCATGATTTCTTCTCTCCCCTCAATTGGATCTGAAACATACAGGAGCAGGTCATCCGTATAAAGCGAGATTCTGTGCTCCACCACCCCACCCCACCACCCGCCCTTTTTTCTGCATCCATTGCGACCACTACCTCCACCTCCCTACCTTCCGGGGGCATCATGATCACATTTAACAGCCTTCTTACATTGGCCACCTGTCCTTAACGAACCCCGTCTGATCCTCCACAATAACGTCTGTTTAGTGATCTCTGTAGGTGCATGTACACAAGGGGTTACTGGGTAAATAGCGGCACCATGTGATCACTAGATGGCCGGACCAACAGGGGTATAAAAAGCAGCCACAATGGGTCTCTTTCTCTCTCTCTTGAGTGAAGTGATCAAGGTAATGTCAGAATAGTTTAGATAGTTAGTGGAGTTATGATTAGTTATTGTTGTTAAATCTTGTTAACCTTATCCCCCGTTTCCAAGTTAAGGTAAAGAACTCATGTACTTATTGTTATAGTTACTCAATAAATCTTTGTTGTTACTGGACGAGTTTGAGCCTTCTTCAACAAGATTCAGAGGAACTCACCATCAACCAAGGATTGAGTAACACGTGTTATTGACCACGCAGGTAACACAACATGGTACCAAGGAATGTTGGCCTTAACAACAAAAACATAAACTAGCTAGGTTAGGTTCAACAATAAAAAATGAAAAAAAAAGAAGAGACAAAAAAGAAATTTGGATAAGATATTCGGCTGAGGAAGGCATCGCAACACTCAGATCTCTCGGGCACAAACTGGTAAGATGGAGTCACTTCCAGATCCAGAATAATTGGAAAATTTTCCTTCAACAATTTAATCTATTTCTGGAAATTAAGGACATGGCCGCTGTGCCAGATTCCAAAAAAATAGCCGACCTCTTAGCTGCGACAGGGAAACCGGCCATGGAGATATATAATTCATTTAACTACGCGGAAGGGGGAGGACAAGGATAAGTGGGACATAATTATAAAAAAATTCGACACTCACTGCAAACAGTGAGCAGGGTAATATCAGAATAGTTCAGATGGTTAGTGGAGTTACGTTTAGTTATTGTTGTTAAATCTTGTTAACCGTATCCCTAGTTTCCAAGTTATGATAAAGAACTCATGCACCTATAGTTATTCAACAAATCTTTGTTGTTACTGGATGAGTTTGAGTCTTTGTCAACAAGATTCAGAGAACCTCACCATCAGCCAAGGATTGAGTAACACGTGTTATCGACCACGCAGGTACACAATCCTCATGGCGTCCACATTCAACAGGGATATTGGCCTGTAAGACTCACATAATAGCTCTGTGTTCTTGTCCCGTTTTAGGATAAGCGAAATCGTGGCCTGTGACATCGTCTGGGGCAGAACCCCTCTTTCCCTTGCCTCATTAAACACCTTCATCAGCACTCGTCCCAATATCCCAGAGAACTTCTTATAGAACTTCACTGGGTACCCATCCGGTCCCAGGGCCTTAATCGCCTGCATGGCCTTCAGACCCTCCACTGTCTCTTCCAACCCGATCGGGGCCCCCAGTCCTTCTACCAGCTCCCCGTTCACCTTCGGGAAAGTCACCCCCTTCAGGAAGCTAATCCCCTCTGACCCCATAGGGTGCTCCGAACTGTACATCCTGCTGTAGAAATCCCTAAATGCCTTACTCACCCCTGCCGAGTCCCTAACTAAGTTCCCATCCCCATCAATAACTTTTCCTATTTCTCTAGCTTTGTCCTTGGTGGGTCGGATCAAGGGAAACCCCAAGGCTTTTTATTCTTATGTGAGAAATAAAATAATGACCAGGGTGAGGGTAGGGCCGGTCAAGGACAGTAGTGGGAACTTGTGCACGGAGTCAGAAGAAATAGGAGAGGCATTGAATGAATACTTTTATCCAGTGTTCACCAAGGAGAGGGGCCATGTTTTTGAGGATGAGAGTGTGATACAGGCGGGTAGGCTGGAGGAGGTAGATGTTCTGAGGAAGGATGTATTAGCAATTTTGAAAAACCTGAGAATCGACAAGTCCTCTGGGCCAGATGGGATATATCCAAGGATTCTTTGGGAGGCAAGGGATGAGATTGCAGAGCCTTTGGCTTTGATCTTTGGGTCCTCACTGTCCACGGGGATAGTGCCAGAGGACTGGAGAGTGGCGAATGTTGTTCCTCTGTTCAAGAAAGGGAATTTGAATGACCCTGGTAATTATAGGCCAGTTAGTCTTACTTCCGTGGTCGGTAAGTTAATGGAAAAGGTCCTGAAGGATAGGATTTATTACCATTTGGAATGATGCAGCTTAATCCGGGATAGTCAACAAGGATTCGTGAAGGGTAAGTCTTGCCTCACAAATTTGATTGAATTCTTTGAGGAGGTAACGAAGTGTGTAGATGAAGGTAGAGCAGTTGATGTTGTATACATGGATTTTAGTAAGGCGTTTGAAAAGATTCCCCATGGTCAGCTCATGAAGAAAGTAAGGAGGTGTGGGATAGAGGGAAATTTGGCCAATTGGATAAGTAACTGGCTATCACATAGAAGACAGAGTGTGGTGGTGGATGGAAAATTTTACGACTGGAGACCAGTTACCAGCGGTGTACCACAGGGATCAGTGCTGGGTCTTCTGCTATTTGTGATTTTTATCGATGACTTGGAGGAGGGGCTGAAGGGTGGGTCAGTAAATTTGCTGATGACACCAAGATTGGTGGAGTAGTGGATGAGGTGGAGGGCTGTTGTAGGCTGCAAAGAGACATTGATAGGATGCAGAGCTGGGCCGAAAAATGGCAGATGGAGTTTAACCCTGATAAGTGCGAGGTGATTCATTTTGGTAGAAATTTTTTTAATGCGGATTACAGGGTCAAAGGCAGGGTTCTGAGGAATGTGGAGGAACAGAGAGATCTTGGGGTTCATGTCCACAGATTTCTGAAGATTGCCACTCAAGTGGATAGAGCCGTGAAGAAGGCTTATACAGTAGTCTCTCTTTATAACGCGGGTGTTGGGGTCCAAGACAGCCACCCGCGTTGCATCCGAGCCGCGGATATCCACAATGGGGGTTAATTTTAGAATACAGGGCTACAGAGGGGAGGGGCGATGTGAGACCATGCTGGTCTTGCAGAGGCCCGTATGACCTCCTCCTGTGTTCTCTGCTCTCTCCCTCCAATCAGCCGGCAGTGTCAATTTCAGCGGCCGGCTCACTTTGATCCGGAGAGGGAAGCTGCTCTCTCACTGAAACAATCAGCCGGCCGCTGAAATTGACACTGCCGGCTGCTCTCTCCCTCCAATCAGAAACATTAAAACTTAAAAGTTGGATTGGAGGGAGAGAGCAGCCGGCAGTGTCAATTTCAGCGGCCGGCTGATTGTTTCAGTGAGAGAGCAGCTTCCCTCTCCGGATCAAAGTGAGCCGGCCGCTGAAATTGACACTGCCGGCTGCTCTCTCCCTCCAATCAGCCGGCAGTGTCAATTTCAGCGGCCGGCTCACTTTGATCCGGAGAGGGAAGCTGACAGTTGGGGTCCATAAGCCCCCCCGCCGTATATCGCGAACCACGGTATTGCGGAGCGCGGTATAACGGGGGACCACTGTAGTGTGTTAGCGTTTATTAACAGGGGGCTTGAGTTTAAGAGCCACGGGGTTATGTTGCAACTATACATGACCCTCGTGAGACCACATTTGGAGTGTTGTGTGCAGTTCTGGTCACCTCATTATAGGAAGGATGTGGAAGCTTTTCTCTTTGGAGCGGAGGAGGATGAGGGGCGACTTAATAGAGGTTTATAAGATGATGAGGGGGATAGAGTGGACGTTCAGGGACTATTTCCTCGGGTGGATGTAGCTGTTACAAGGGGGCATAACTATAAGGTTCGGGATGGGAGATATCGGAGGGATATCCGAGGTAGGTTCTTTACTCAGAGAGTGGTTAGGGTGTGGAATGGTCTGCATGCTGTGAAAGTGGAGTTTAGGAACTTTAGGAACTTTCAAGCGGTTATTGGATAGACACATGAAGCACACCAGAATGACAGGGAGTGGAATAGCTTGATCTTGGTTTCCGACAATGCTCGGCACAACTTCGAGGGCCAAAGGGCCTGTTCCGTGCTGTACTGTTCTATGTTCTAGCTGCCTCCCTCTTTCTGAGCTGCTGTGCAAGCATCCTGCTGGCCTTCTCACCATGCTCGTAGATCGCCCCCCTCGCCTTTCTGAGCTGTTCCACTGCCCTCCCTGTGGTTAACAAGCCGAACTCCACCTGTAGCCTCTGCCGCTCCATTAAAAGCCCGATCTCTGGAGTCTCCGCATACCTCCTGTCGACTTGTAGAATCTCTTTAACAAGTCGGTCCATCTCTGCCCTGTCCATCCTGTCCATGTGAGCCCGGATCGAGATCAGCTCTCCTCTCACCACTGCCTTCAGTGCTTCCCAGACCACCGCTGCTGAGACCTCCCCCATATCATTAACCTGCAGGTAATTTTGTCTGCATTTCCTCAGCCTCTCGCACACTGCTTCGTCCACCAACAGCCCTACATCCAACCTCCATTGCGGGCGCTGTTTACTATCTTTACTAACCTGCAGGTCAACCCAGTGTGGAGCATGGTCCAAGATTGCAATCGCCGAGTACCGCGTGTCCATCACCCCTGCCAGCAAAGCCCTACCCAAGATAAAGAAATCGATCCGAGAATAAACCTTATGAATGTGGGAGTAGAAGGAGAACTCCTTCGCCCTCGGCTGCCTAAATCTTTTCTTTCAGTTGGGTGATTGTGTGGGGATTGTTAGATGAGGGAATTTGTTTGTATGAGCGGGAGGGAGGGGAGTGAGGGAACAATAGGTGGGAGACAATTTGGCGCCGGGGGCGGGGGCCGCCAAGCTAGCTGGGTGAGCTAGCTCATGGAAGCATAGTGGGGAATGTGCATATGTTTAGTTTACTGCATGGGTTAGTTTTCAGAGTGCTGTTGCTGGGAGGGAGGGGGCAGTTGTTCTGCTGACATGGGAGGGACTTTGGTTGAGGTACAGAGAGGAGGTAGGTGGTGGGGGAAGCCGGCGGGCGGGCTGGAGGAGGCGCAGCACATGGGCAGGAGGCGGGCCCAAGAAAGGGGATGGCTGATCGGTGGGGGGGGGGGGGGGGTCACTGTTCCCCCCAACTAGGCCGATCACTTGGAATGTTCGAGGGTTAAATGGGCCGGTTAAGAGGGCACGTGTGTTCGCACACCTGAGGGGACTGAAGGCGGCCGTGGTAATGTTACAGGAGACTCACCTTAGAGTAACGGTCCAGGTTAGATTGAGGAAAGGCTGGGTCAGTCAGGTCTTCCACTCGGGGCTGGACACAAAGACTAGAGGAGTTGCGATCCTGATTAATAAGTGGGTGATATTTGAGGTAGGCAGAATAGTTTTGGATGTGGGAGGTCGATATATTATGGTTCCAGGTAAATTTCTCGAAATCAATTGCTCGAAAGCTAATTGCTCGAAGTCAATTGCTCGTAAAATCATTTCTCGAACTATCAATTGATCGAAAGATAGATTGCTCGAAAGCCGACATTCATTTTTTAAACGATCACTAATAAATATTTAAACGTTAATTACCAATTCTTTCAAAGCAATTCACTCTTTAAACGATAACTAATAAATAATTAACCGTTAAACACCACTGCTAAATACCATTAATTCTGGAAACCTCGAACCCTCAAGATGGATATAAGTTTCATAGCGAGCGAAAAAGGAAAGAAGAAATTGTGTTTCGATGGTCACCTATATATTAAGGACAAAGCGGTGAACAATAAGATATATTGGAAATGTGAAATGTCCAAAACAAGAAAATGTTGTGCGCGTGTTATCACTATTGATGATAGTATCACGAAACAAAGTGGGAATCACAACCATGCAGGAGACGCTGCTGGAATTGAAGCTACTAAAGCAATGGAGAAAGTGAAAGAACATGTGATGAATAGTCGAGATACACCGCAATATATTGTATCATGTGCCTCAATAGAGGTAAGTGGTGCTGCAGCTGTGAAGCTCCCTTCAGTAGAAAATATGAAAAGAACCATACGCAATACACGCACAAGAAAGAATGTTGGACATGCTTTGCCTAATAGTTACCTCGATCTTGATATCCCTGAAGAGTTTACAAAAATCAGCAAAGGAGATTTATTCCTTATTTATGACTCTGGTCCCACAAATGGTCGTATATTAATGTTTGCAACCCAAAAGAATCTCGATATCTTAGTACGTTCGGAGCACTTGTATGCTGATGGAACATTTAAAACTGTGCCCTCGATTTTTGCTCAATTGTATACAATACATGGTGTGAAATCAGGTAATGTTATACCCCTTGTATATGCACTGCTACCTAACAAGACTGAAGAAATGTATAGGAAGTTCCTGATGGCTTTAAAAGAAAAAATCCCTATATTCCAGCCATTGACAATAATGATTGATTTTGAAATGGCCATGGTTAAGGCCATAGAACAAGAATTTCCAATGTCTAAATGTCGTGGGTGTTTTTTTCATTTTTGTCAAACCCTTTATAGAAAAATTCAAGGAAGTGGCCTAAAGCTTATATACGACACCAATGCCGAATTTGCTTTTAAAGCTCGTCTCTTATCTGCATTGGCATTTATACCGATACCCAATGTTGTGGCAACATTTGAATCTTTAACTGGAAATGAGATTTTTCCAGATGAACTTCAAGGAGTAGTGGATTACTTTGAAGATACGTGGATTGGTCGGCCGTATAGACACAACCGTAGACGTACTCCTATATTTAAACATGAAATGTGGAACTGTTTCGATTACGTCAAAGAAGGATTGCCGAAAACGAACAATTCTATTGAGGGATGGCACAACAGTTTCCAACATCAACTAAGTGCTTGTCATCCGTCGATTTGGAAGTTTATAGATGGCTTAAAGCGAGAGCAAAGTTTACACGAGTTGCAAATCGAACAATTTGTGGGAGGTGTGAGTACAGCTGGGAGCAGAAAAAAATACCGTGACTGCGCACAACGATTACAGGATATTGTATCAAAATGTAACGAAACGGGAAATGTAGAAGAATATTTAAGAAGTGTCGCACACAATATTGCATACTAATGGAGTAGCCAATATATATTGGCAATCCTGAATTTTAACTTTATTTTTTTCTTACTAAAATCTTTTAAACTTTTTATAAATTGTAAAGACTAATACAATTATGAATTGTAATTGTTGGTGTTATTTATTGAACCAATTAATTGTTTTTATTTTCTTACAAAAATTAGTTGCTTTTTTATGTAATGAACCTTGTTCATCTTGGGTATTCCTTTTTTGAAGTACTGCTTTTCGAGCAATCTATCATTCGATCAATTGATAGTTCGAGAAATAATTTTTCGAGCAACCGACTTCGAGCAATTAGCTTTCGAGCAATTGATTTCGAGAAATTTACCGGATACCATATATTATAGTTAGTGGTAAGCTGAGGGGGATGAAGGAGGTGCTGGTTAATGTGCATGCGCCAAATTGGGATGATGTGGACTTCATAAAGAGGATGTTAGGGAAGATTCCGGACCTGGACTCGCACAAGTTGATCATGGGAGGGGGACTTTAAAACTGGATTGGTCATGCTCGAGTACGGGCAGGATGCCAGCGATGGCAAAGGAACTGAAAGGGTTCATGGAGCAGAGGGGGTAGCACAGAGGCCGGCGTGGAAACTGGATGTGGGGCATTTGGGGAACCAAGTGTTCTGTGAGAAAATTGAAAAGGTAATTAAGGAATATGTATGATTCAACTGTACGGGTGAGGTGTCGAAGGCAGTTGTCTGGGAGGTCTAAAGGCGGTGGTGAGGGGTGAGGTATTATTGTTTAAGGCCAGGGTTGACAAAGAGGAGAGGATGGAGCGGCAGAGGGTAATAGATGAGATGTTGGAGGCAGATAGGAGTTATGCAGAAGATGGGGACCCAGCAAATCCGGAAAAGAGGAAGGAACTACAGGCGACCTTCGACCGACTGTCCACCAGGTAGGCGGTGCGCCAACTGAGATGAGGGAGGGGTGCAGTTTATGAACATGGAGATAAGGCCATCCCTTTGTTAACAGGCATGTTAACAGGTCAGCTCTGGAGGGAAGCAGCGGCAAGGGAAATTCTTCAGGTGAGGGATAGAGCAGGGAAGCTGGTGGTGGAGCTGATTGAGGAATTTTATGCGAGGTTGTACAGGTCAGACCACCCAGGGGAGACCCTGAGATGCAGGAATTTCTAGATGGATTGGAGTACCCGCGGTTAGGGGAGGGGGACAGGGCTACGTTAGGAGTGATAGTGGAGCAGGAGATAAAGGATGCGATTCGGAGGATGCAGTTGGGGAAGGTGGCAGGGCCAGATGGGTTTCCGGTGGAATATTATAAAAAATTCAAGGATAAGCTGGCACCCCTGATGGTGGGGATGTTTAAAGAGGCGTTAGGGAAGGGGGTATTGCCACAAACCTTGGGGCAGGCATCAATTTCACGGTTGCTAAAAAAAGATAAGGATTCGAAGGAGTGTGGGTCGTATAGGCCCATATCACTTCTGAATGTGGACGCAAAAGTATTGGTGAAGGTACAGGCAGGTAGGCTGGAGGAGTGCCACCCGAAGGTGATAGGTGAGGATCAGACTGGGTTCATGAGAGGGAGGCAGCTTTTTTCAAACGTTAGAAGGGTATTGAACGTCATTATGGCACCGGCAGAAGGGAAGGAAACAGAGGTAGTTGTGGCATTGGACGCTGAGAAGGCATTTGACCGGGTAGAATGGGGGTGCTTGATGACAGTTCTGGAGCGGTTTGGGATTGGACCAAGATTTGTGAACTGGGTAAAGCTATTATATAAGGAGCCGAGGGCGAGTGTCCGCACAAACAACATCAGCTCGAGATACTTTTCTCTCCACCGTGGGACGAGGCAGGGATGTCCTATGTCCCCCCCCTGCTGTTTGCACTCGCGATTGAGCCGTTGGCTATCGCATTAAGAAGGTCGGGAGCATGGAAAGGAATAGTGAGGGGGGGGGATAGAGCATAGGGTGTCCTTATATGCCGACGACTTGCTGCTGTATGTTACGGAACCGAGTGTGTCGATAGGGGGAGTATTGGAGCTACTGCGAGTATTTGGGTCTTTCTCGGGGTACAAGCTGACCTTGGACAAGATAGATAGATAGATAGAGAAATACAGCACAGAACAGACCCTTCAGCCCACGATGTTGTGCCGAACTTTTGTCCTAGGTTAATCATAGAATTTTGGACAATTTTTCATGGCCAATCCACCCAACCTGCACATCTTTGGACTGTGGGAGGAAACTGGAGTACCGGGAGGAAACCCACGCAGTCACGGGGAGGATGTGCAGACTCCACACAGACAGTGACCCAAGTCGAAATCGAACTTGGGACCCTGGAGCTGTGAAGCAATTGTGCTATCCATAATGCTACCGTGCTGCCCTTAAGAAGTTAACCTACACTCCATTATTCTACCCTAATCCATGGACCTATCCAATAGCCGCTTGAAGGTCCCTAACTTTTCCGACTCAACTACTTCCACAGGCAGTGCATCCATGCCCCCACTACTCTCTGGGTAAAGAACCTACCTCTGACATCCCCTCTATATCTTCCACCATTTATCTTAAATTTATGTCCCCTTGTAATGGTGTGTTCCACCCGGGGGAAAAGTCTCTGACTGTCTACTCTATCTATTCCCAATATCATCTTATAAACCTCAATCAAGTCGCCCCTCATCCTTCTCCGTTCTAATGAGAAAAGGCCTAGCACCCTCAACCTTTCCTCGTATGACCTACTCTCCATTCCAGGCAACATCCTGGTAAATCTCCTTTGCACCTTTTCCAAAGCTTCCACATCCTTCCTAAAATGAGGTGACCAGAACTGCACACAGTACTCCAAATGTGGCCTTACGAAGGTTTTGCACAGCTGCATCATCACCTCAAGGTTCTTAAATTCAATCCCTCTGCTAATGAACGCTAGCACACCATAAGCCTTCTTCACAGCTCTGTCCACTTGAGTGGCAACTTTCAAAGATCTATGAACATAGACCCCAAGATCTCTCTGCTCCTCCACATTGCCAAGAACCCTACCGTTAACCCTGTATTCTGCATTCATATTTGTCCTTCCAAAATGGACAACCTCACTTTTCAGGGTTAAACTCCATCTGCCACTTCTCAGCCCAGCTCTGCATCCTATCTATGTCTCTTTGCAGCCGACAACAGCCCTCCTCACTATCCACAACTCCACCAATCTTCATATCGTCTGCAAATTTACTGACCCACCCTTCCACTCCCTCATCCAAGTCATTAATGAAAATCACAACAGCAGAGGACCCAGAACTGATCCCTGCGGTAGGCCACTGGTAACTGGGGTGCAGTCTGAATATTTGCCATCCACCACCACTCTCTGATTTCTATCGGTTAGCCAGTTTGTTATCCAACTGGCCAAATTTCCCACTATCCCATGCCTCCTTACTTTCTGCATAAGCCTACCATGGGGAACCTTATCAAATGCCTTACTAAAATCCATGTACACTACATCCACTGCTTTACCTTCATCCACATGCTTGGTCACCTCCTCAAAGAAGTCAATAAGACTTGTAAGGCAAGACCTACCCCTCACAAATCCGTGCTGACTATCCCTAATCAAGCAATGCCAGATGCTCAGAAATCCTATCCCTCAGAGTGACAAGAGTGAGTATTTTGTGGTGTCTCGGCCGGGGGTGGGGGCAGGGGTGGGGGGGGCTGCCATTCCATAGGGCTGGGACTCACTTTAGGTATCTGGGGGTGCAGGTTGCCCGGGAGTGGGGAAGGCTTCGTAAGTACAACATCATTAGCTTGGTCGGAAGAGTGAAAGTTGATCTGGTAAGGTGGGATGGTCTCCCCCTGTCACTGGCGGGTCGGGTACAGGTGGGTAAAATGAATGTGTTGCCGCGATTTCTGTTTATTTTTCAATGCCCACCAATTTTCCTGCCAAAGGCTTTTTTCAGGGAAATTGAGTGAAGGATTACCTCGTTCATATGGGGAGGGAAGGTGGCCAGAGTGAGAAAGGTGCTGCTACAGAGGGAAAGGCAGGCAGGGGGTTTGGGTCTCCTGAACCTGATGTACTACTACTGGGCGGCGAATGTGGAGAAGGTGCGGAGCTGGGTCAGAGGGGTTGATTCCCAGTGGGTCAGAATGGAGGAGAGTTTGTGCAGGGGGTCAGGACTGAAAGCACTAGCAACAGCTCCCGATAGCTCCGGGGAAATACTCAGGGAGTCCGGTAATAATAGCTTCATTGAAAATCTGGAGGCAGTTTCGCCAACTCTTCGGGTTGGGGGCAGGGTCAAGGGAAATGCCGAGGGGAATGCCACAGATTTGAGCCAGGGAGGTGGGATGGAAGTTTTCGTAAATGGGAAGAGAAGGGGATTAAGACGCTAAAAGATTTGTCTCTTAGGGGTCGGTTTGCAGTATTGAGGGAGCTGGAAGCAAGGCATGGGCTGGAACAGGGAGAAGTGTTTGGATACATGCAGGTTCGAGATTTTGCCAGAAAGGGGATACAGAGCTTCCCGGAGGAGCTGGCCTCCACATTGCTGGAGGAGGTGCTGACGACAAGGGGACTGGAGAAGGGGACAATGTCAGCGGTTTACGGAGTTATTTTGAAAGAAGATAAGGCACCACTGGAAGGGATCAAAGCAAAGTGGGAGGAAGAGTTGGGAGAGGCTATAGAGGAGGGGGTCTGGTGTGAGGTGCTCCGGAGAGTAAATGTCTCCACCTCATGTGTGAGGTTGGGGCTGATACAGCTGAAGGTGGTATACAGAGCACACCTCACGAGAGCGAGGATGAGCTGATTCTTTGAAGGAGTAGTAAATGTCTGTGAGCTTTGTGGGGGGGGGGGCCCCGCTAATCACGTTCATATGTTTTGGTCCTGTCCAAAGCTAGAGGAGTACTGGAAGGAGGTTTTTAGGGTAATTTCCAAGGTGCTGCATGTGAAGCTGGACCCGGGTCCCCGGGAGGCCATATTCGGGGTGTCGGACCAGCCAGGGTTGGAAACGGGTGCGGAGGCAGATATCGTAGACTTTGCCTCATTGATCGCCCGAAGGCGGATCCTGCTGGGATGGAGAGCGGCCTCTCCACCCTGTGCCCTGGCGTGGCGGGGGGACCTGTTGGAATACTTGACCATTGAGAAGGTAAAGTTTTAACTGAGGGGAGGATGGAGGGGTTCTACAATTCATGGGCGTTATTCATTATGCGCTTTCAAGAACTGGATAACATCAAACATTAGTTGGGGGGGAATGGGTGGAAGGGTTGGGGGGGGGGGGGGGCTGTGTGTATTAAGGGTAACTATGGGTAATCCCTGATTCCTTTTTGTCATTTGTTTATGTGAAAATGTGGGCTGATGTTTGGGGGTTGGTGGGAGGATGGGATCGTTGTTATTGTTATTGTTATGGGATTGACATATTTGTTGCTGATTATTGTTTATTGTTGGTGGGAGAAAATGTGAAAAAGGAGAAGAATAAAAATATTTTTTTTGAAAGAACGAGAGGACACAGATTTAAAATAATTTGTAAAAGAAGCAAACGTGATGTGAGAAAAAATATTTTCACACAGCAAGTAGATGGGGTCGGAATGCACTCCTGTAAGTGAGGTGAAGGGTTGTTCAATCGAGGCATTCAGGAGGGCAATGGATGATTACTTGAATAGAAACAATGTGCAGGGGCACGGGGAAAAGGACGGGCAATGGAATTAAGTCATGATGCTCCTTGGAGAGCCAGTGGTGATACGATGGGCTGAATAGCCTCCTTCTGTACCATAACAATTCTGTGATTCTGTCAAAGCCAACCTGGCCAATCACCGCTCCATCAGTCTACTCTCAATCATCAGTAAAGTGGTGGAAGGGATCATCAACAGTGCTATCAAGCGGCACTTACTCAGCAATAACCTGCTCAATGACACTGAGTTTAGGGTCCGCCAGGGTCACTCAGTTCCTGACTATTGTAGCCTTGGATAAAAGAGCTGAACTCAGGAGCTAAGGTTGGAATGACTGCCCTTGATCCCAGGCAGCATGATTGTGGCATCAAGGAACTCGAGCAAAGTTCGTCAATGGGAATCAGAGGGATAAGTCTCCACTGTTGGAGAACAAAGGAAGATGATGGTGATGTGAGGGTGACAGAACAAAGGCAAGTAGATGAAAGTAACCTTGATTTATTTGATTGATGTGTCAGGTTCAAGGGACCAAAAGACCCACTCCTATTCATGTGTCCCCAGCATTAGATTGAAAAGTTACACCAAAGCTTCAACATGCAACATAGTTTGTACTGTCTCTAAGAATTCCTACTATTTATTTTAACACCCATAGCAAGTGGCTCACATCTGATTACTGATAACATACCAGAGAAGATCAGTACAGGCTTTGCATTGACTCAGTCACATTTTGGCACAAGATTGTGCATTGTGATTCTTTCTGAATTCTTTAGTTTGCATTTACGCAGGGCCATGCCTCATCTCCGGAATGAATCCTGGTTAACTGAAATTGGCTATTTCTCATGGTCTGTGATATGCAACATTCGGACCGTTAACATTAAACCTGCTCGACTAGTCGAACAACATGTCTTTAGAGTGTGTGAGTTGATGATCAAACCTGTTACTTTCAAAGACTGTGAAACTAGGAGACAAGTGTAAGTGGGGTATAGCCACATTGTGCCCGATACGTGACATTCCCGCTGACGTGGCAATCCTGACTCATTCATTCTCTATCGGCTGGAGATGACCAAACTCAGTTTATCTGGAGCCCATGCGTTAACCGAAAGAACGGATAACATTTTGCAACACATCGTTCACAACCTGTGAGCGTCCCAGGGCATCCTACAGCTGATTACAGACATGCAAGAAATGCATTTCAGCGCAAACTGGTGCAAACAGCAATGAAATACTGTAATGACCCGGTAACTTGTTTTCTAGTGATATTGACCAGGACATTGGGGAGGATTCCCACATTCTTGTTCTAAATAGTGGAATAGAGGTTACCACTGCTGCCTCAAAGCACCAGGGACCTGGGTTCGATTCTGCCCTTGGATGACTGTATGTGTGGAGTTTGCACATTATCCCCGTGTCTGCGTGGGTTTCCTCCGGGTGCTCCGGTTTCTTCCCATAGTCCAAAAATGTGCAGGTTAGGTGGCTTGGCCATGCTAAATTGCCCCTTAGTGTTCAATGATATGCAGGTTATGTGGTGTCACGGGGTTACGGGGACAGGGCGGGTACTGGGCTAGGTAGGGTGCTCTTTCAGCGGGTTGGGTACACTCGATGGGTCTCCTCCTGCACCATAGGGATTCTATAGAGAACCTTTAGCATCCACGTGTCAGGGCAGATGGGACCATGGTTTCATTTCGCATTCCATCTGAACCACTGACAGTGCACCACCACATCACTATAAATAGAGCTGGCCAGTGTGGTACCGACTAGAGAGGGAACCAGCAGTGAACTACTGGCCTTGTGTACCAATTCTTGTAAATAATGTCACTTTTTGCTTGACTTCATAAACTCGTGCTGGATTCTTCATGACCCTCACACAACATTCCAATCATGTATGTGTTTACCTCGTTAAGGTGGAATGGCATTTTGTATTGATTGTTGGAGATTCCTTGGAGAGTAGATATTTTGTATTTAGACTTAGGTAAGTGGGTCAGGAGATCTGAGTGGGATAAAGTTAATTGAATTAATGGAAGGATCCAGGTCTGTAGCAGGCAGATTCGTTTTGGTCTCCCAAAGCAGCAAGGCTTGAAGCTGGTATATGAAAGCGTTTCTCTCCCTCTTCAAACAGTATTTCCAAGAAATCTCTATCCAGAGGACAGCCAGTATCCCTGTGTTTGCCAACTTTATTTATGAGTGGCCTTTGACCTGTGATGGGTTTTGCTTAATTGGAGAAAGAAAATGATGTGGAGATGCCGGCGTTGGACTGGGGTGAGCACAGTAAGACGTCTTACAACACCAGGTTAAAGTCCAACAGGTTTGTTTCAAACACTAGCTTTCGGAGCACTACTCCTAAGTATATATATATGTTTCTGGAACACACCTCTTCATTCACCCGAGGAAGGAGCAGTGCTCCGAAAGCTCGTGATTTGAAACAAACCTGTTGGACTTTAACCTGGTGTTGTAAGGCTTCTTACGGAGAAAGAAAAGGTATAGGTTAGCAGCAAAAAAGTTTCCATTTATTGTTAAGAATCGTTTAACTGTTAATTGTAAGCTATTTTCTGTGATTTAATATGTTGAATCCCGAGTTAAGAACAAAGTTTGTTTTTGGAAATGACCCCTGGAGTAAATTGCTCATAGTTTTCAAAATTTAAAACTATGGGGTTCTTGTCTGGTATCTGAACAAGTGTAGGGGTCAGTTCTGGGATTTTAACAAAATGTTTTTGTCTTTTATCACATTGAAGAATGAGCTTTTCCTGAGGTGGCACTGGAGTGATTGTTGTAATTGTTACACTGAGCTGGCAACACAGTATTACATTCCTGGACCACATCCCAACTGGATACTGGACAGGAAACCCAACATTTTGTTTGAATTTTGTAAGACTGTAAGGAAAGCATACCTCTCTCCACGTGTGATTTCACAAAGAAATAGGGATATGGTTTATTAAAACAAACTTTAATACTAACACAGTAGTAAAATATGTCTCACATCACAGAACAAAATA
Source organism: Scyliorhinus canicula (assembly GCF_902713615.1). NCBI lineage: Eukaryota > Metazoa > Chordata > Chondrichthyes > Carcharhiniformes > Scyliorhinidae > Scyliorhinus > Scyliorhinus canicula. Next base: position 18,618,547 of record NC_052166.1, on the reverse strand, counting down.
GTTTACAATGACCTCTTAGACAATGGTAATGAATACAGTGACACAATAACCCTTAACTGCTATCTTTATTCCCACTCAAACAACAGAACCATCTCAGCTCTCAATCCACTTTTAAATACAGTTAGCATTCCCGGTATACTTTCTGAAGAGATGTTTTTTGCAATTGTTTTAAGAGATAGACCTGAATCATGTCAAAACAATGCAGAAATTCTAGCTGTATTCCTTCAGAAGCTGTTCCTCAGCTTGTTTCAGCTCACCTTCCAGCCACACAATTCTGAACTGCCAGTAAAGAAATTGCTCGTCTGTCTACAGACATATCTTTAACTGAATTGCAGTGAGAGCAGATGCTTGACTTCTGCACACAAGCCGATCTGAAAGCAAGCTTCTTTTATGAAAAATGCCTAATTCCCCTGCCCCTCCCATCTTACCAAGCTGAAACACGATGGGTTGGATTCACCGTTACTGAGACTAAGTGCAGAGGATCTGTGGCGTTTTATGTCAAAATAATCTGCGCCGAACTCTCACCAATCCTGCGAGCAGTAAGGAGCTAGCAACCGTGCTATGTAAAACCCCCGGTTGGAGAATGGCTGGTCCCATGGCCGCAAATGCGCACGGCGATGATCTGCCGTGGTCGCACCAAAAAACATGGCGCCGGCCACGTTTGGACCTGCTCTGCCAGATAGTGCACCCCTGGCCACCCGCTGGTCACGCCCCACCAGTCCCCTTCATCCTCGCGGAAGTCCCAACAGTCAGTAGCACGGCTACCGGCCGACTGTGGCGGCGCTGGACACAGTCCACAGCCGCCACACCGGGTCTCTGACCGCTGAGACCACACGTCAACTGCGCGGTCGGGAACTTGGCCCACCGGGGGTGGAGCAGGGGGGTGGGCCTTCAGGTGACACAAATAAAGATTATTATTATTACATTCACCTTGATCGTCTGCACCCTCCCTAGAAGGGCATTTCTCACCAAAGCCACTTATAATTGCAGAAAGGTTTAGTTCCGCCTCCACAATCAGGAAGAAGGAGAAACCATCTTACAATTCTTGGTTACCTTAAGAAGTTAGCAAAATACTATGAATGTGGTGCAACACTGGATAACACTCCTCGTGATAGGCTAGTATGTGGACTCTGCTGTGGAGCTATTCAGAGGAAGCGGTTCACTGACAGTGCCTTAATTTTTAAATCAGCAGTAGAAATTGCCACATCAATGTAGCTAGCAGCAAAAGAGGCTTCACAGATAGGCGTTAGAGCAAAGATCCACAAGGTGGAGACCATCAAAAACAAGGGTACAATCCATGCCATCGATGTGTACATGCTGGACACTCAGTAGAGGAATGCTGGAGTAGAGAAAATAAGTGTCAATAAGCAAAAAGAGCTGTATTACCAAAGCATGCTTGTCACCACAAACTTCACCAACACCTAAGAAGAAAACATCTAAGCCTATTAGTTAAGTCTACAAGATGATAGACGAAGTTCAAGACCCCTCAGGACAAGATGTACCCAAACCACTTCAAGAGCAGAAACTAGGTATCTTGTTGGTACAGAACAATCAACAATGTTTCTGGGTGTTCCCATAACTTGGTGGTAACCAAGTGAAAATCAAAGTAGATATGGGACCGATTGTATCATTGAAAACCGAGACAATCTGTAATCAGAAGTTAAAGCATTTTACATTTAAACCACCAAATGCTATCTTGTGGATATACACAGAAGGGGTCATACCAATATAAAGATATATTACCATAAAGTGGAAGTGAGTGGACAAACAGCGGAGTTGCTTCTCCATATTGTCCCTGGAAACTTTCCTGCTTTATTTTGTAGAACATGGTTGGAAAAAATCGAACTCAACTGAGGAGTGGTGAATAAACTGGTTGATTAAAGGATCACTTACAGCAACTTCTGGAAATGTATAAAAAGTTGAAGAGTCACAGGGCTCAATTGAACAGGAGTTAATGTTCAACTGCAAATTAATTCCAACAGTATGTTAAAATATCTCAGAGCCAGAACTGTAACAGTGGCCATAAGTTGAAGAAGAACGAGAAAGACTTGTCCAAACGGGAGTCATCGAACCAGTTGCTACAAGTGATTGGGCTCCACCAGTTTTTCCTGTACTGAAATGAGATGGCTCAGTTCGGATATGTGGAAATTTTAAGACAACTATGAACCTGGTATTGTGCGCAGATCACTATCCACTGCCACCGATTGAAGACTTAGTTGTTGGAGGCTAGAAATTCAGTAAAGTTGGTATATCACAGGTGTATTTACAAATAAATGTGGCTGCCAAATCACAGCCACTACTCACTATCGTGGCGCACAAAGTTCTATTGTAGGATATTTCCATTTGGGATAAGATCTACACCTGCTCTTTTTCAAAGATCCATGGATCAAATTCTTAGTGGGCTAAATGGGTTGCAATGTTATCTAAATGACATCCTCATCACAGTTCAAATGAACAAGAGCACTTGAAGAACGTGGAAGCTACACTGGAAGGTCTACAAAACCTTAACCTCCGAGTTAAAAAGGAAACGTGTGACTTTTTCAAAATATTCATCAACTACATGGATTGCATCATTGATAAAGTTGGCTTACATAAGCAATGAATTGCTGCTGGTGGAACACCACGTGATCTATAGTGATGCCAGCAGAGTGTTTGCATGGGCTTCAGCTCTCTGTAAGTATGAGTGTTACAACAGCCTGGGCTAGTCAATAGTCAATTTTACTAATAATGATAATCTTTATTGGAGTCACAATAGGTTTACATTAACACTACAATGAAGTTACTGTGAAAATACCCTAGTCGCCACACGCCACAATTCCAGCCCCACACTTGACCCAGAGTCACAACACAATTGAAATTAATAATAAATTCTCAGCAAACGGCCGTAGTCATTGGCTGCCCAATAACTACAGTCATCAGGTTTGTAAATTGAAACACAATTAATTTTTGAAATATAAATTTTGATTACCCAATTGTTTTTTTTTAATTAAGGGGCAATTTAGTGGGGCCAATCCACCAACTCTGCACATTCTTTTGGGTAGTGGGGGTGAGACCCACACAGGCACAAGGGAGCATGTGAAAAGTCCACTTGGACAGTGAACCGGGGCTGGGTGCTGTGAAGCAGCAGTGCTAACCACTGTGCCACCGTGCCACCCCAGACACCAGACACAATTAATTTTTATTCATAACAATAACTGAGTAAATAGGCAGCAAATAAACCGGTTAACTATTATCCAATTCCTACACCCACAATATAGCCAAACACAGAGAGGAAAGAGGGGCAGAAAGAAAAATAATACAAAGAGTAAAAGGGTAAAAGTCTTTGTTTCAGATGGATGTCTTCCAGTTTGATTATTTTTTGTCTATGACTTGTGAATATATATATATATATAGAGAGAGAGAGAGAGAGCAACTCACAGCTTCTTCCCTCTTTGTCCAGGAGAGTTCTCTTTAATTCTTGGATCCTCTGAGAAAGCAATTTAACCAAATCCCTCTGATTTCTCGGGTGCCAGAAAGTCTGAGTACTTCTGTTTAAAATCTAAATCTCCAATAGCAGTGTACTAGTTTGCAAGCTTTGAGTTCCTCACTTCCTCTGCTCAACCTAAAGGTTAATGGTCATTAAATATCCTTGGATCAAAAATGAGAATGACAAAGTAAAAGAAATAAGAAATAAGGGAATCAACAGGAATTACCGAGAGAAACATCTCCTTGCATCATATTTGGAAGTGTGTGGGACCTCCCTACCTTTTCTCTCAGTGGCACATTGAGAATATAAGAGATACTTGTCCAGGAGAGCAGCAGTGACGATTACAATCAAGAAACTCATGAAATGGGGGCTTCCGACTGCGGCTATGCAGAGCTAAGTCGCACGTTCGGCAGCTCCCGGTTAGAACGGACTTTTGGGCTCTTTTCAGGGTCCCCAACGGCTATGTTTCGACATTTCCTGGTGTGGGAAGGAGTTTGCAGCAATCCCTCGACAGTGTATGGCTTGGACCAGGAGCGGGGCGACTAAAAAAGTGGTGGTGAAGCCAAAGAAAGTGTGAGGGAAGAAAAGCAAGATGGCGGTGGGTGGAGTCCAAGCAGCGTGGATGCAGTGCACGGAGGACCAACAGGAGGCTCTCCAGCGCTGCTTCAAGGAGCTTAAAGCGGACCTGCTGGAGCCGATGAAGGCTTCCATTGATAAGTTGCTGGAGACCCATGCGGCCCAGGGGGTGGCGTTCTGCGAGGTCCGACAGAAGGTCTCGGAGCACGAAGACGAGATCTTGGGCCTAGCGGTAAAGGTGGAGGCGCACAAGGCGCTCCACAATAAATGGCAGGAGCGGCTTGAGGAGATGGAGAATCGGTCGAGGCGGAAGAATCTGCGGATCCTGGGCCTCCCGGAGGGGCTGGAGGGGTCGGACGTGGGGGCCTATGTGGTCACTATGTTAAACTCGCTGATGGGAGCGGGGTCCTTTCAGGGGCCCCTGAAGCAGGAAGGGGCCCATAGAGTGCTGGCGAGGAGGCCCAAGGCTAACGAGCCGCCGCGGGCGGTGCTGGTACGGTTTCACCGATTCGCTGATCGGGAGGGTGTCCTCAGGTGGGCCAAGAGAGAGCGGAGCAGCAGGTGGGAGAACGCGGAGGTTCAAATTTATCAGGACTGGAGTGCGGAGGTGGCGAAGATGCGGGCCGGGTACAACCGGATGAAGGCAGTGCTGCACAGGAAGGGGGTGAAGTTTGGCATGTTGCAGCCGGCGCGTCTGTGGGTCACCTACAAGGACCGGCATCATTATTTCGAGTCCCCGGAGGAGGCGTGGCCCTTTGTTCAGGCCGAGAAGTTGGACACAAACTGAGGGTCGGGGTGGGGGCCGTGCATTGGGATGGTCGGGGTGCTGAGGATGTGTTACACTTCGAGTGAGGGTTCTTTTTGTTCGTTCTCTATTCTTGTTTTTTTGCGATTTAGGGTGGTGGGGGTGAGTGGGGCACTGATTTGGTTAGATCTGTTGGGTGGGTTAGTGAAGGGAGGCAAATAAATGGAGTGGGGGTGGAGGGTCGGTAGGCGGGATGGGGCCCCCGTGGGGGAGGGGAAGGCCCGGGGTGGCGGTGAGAGGACTGGGCCTGTGATTAGGAGATGCGTCAGAGGAGGCGGGGCCCCCATGGGGGAGGGGAAGGCCCGGGGTGGGGGTGAGAGGACTGAGCCTGTGAATAGGATCTGCGCCAGAGGAGGCGGAGCCGGGCAGGTGGAAGGGGCGGAGCCAGAGCAGGGAAGCACAGGCTTTTTCCTGCACTTGGGATGAATGGGGAGGCGGGGGACCCTGTGGGTGGGCAACAGAGGGGGAGGGGACGTCCCACAAGGGGAGGAGTCGAAGGAGGGGCGGGAGCGGCTGGGGTCAGCAGGAGTCGGCTGACTTGCGGGAGTGCAATGAGGGGAGCAACACAGCTAGGAGAGGTCCTACCTGGGGGGAGAGGTGGGGGGGAAACCGGGTTGCTGCTGGTATGGTCAAGGGGGAGATGGAGCGAGTAGAGGGGGTCGGGACGGGGGTCTGCCACCGTGGGGAACGGGCCGAGTGTGGGGTGTGGGCACATGGCGGGCTAAGGAAGGGTAATGGCTAGTCGGCGGGGGAGGGGTCCGGCTGATAACCTGGAACGTAAGGGGACTGAACCGGCCGATTAAGCGGGCCCGGGCGTTTGCGTACCTGAAGGGGCTGAAGGCGGATGTGGTCATGCTCCAGGAGACACACCTGAAGGTGGCGGACCAGGTAAGGTTGAGGAAGGGGTGGGTAGGCCAGGTGTTCCATTCAGGGCTCGATGCAAAAAATTGGGGGGTGGCGATTCTGGTGGAAAAGAGGGTTTCGTTCGAGGCGTCGAGCATTGTGGCAGATAATGGCGGTAGGTACATAATGGTAAGTGGCAAGTTGCAAGGGGAGAGGGTGGTGCTGGTTAATGTTTACGCCCCGAACTGGGATGATGCGGGTTTTATGCGGCATATGCTAGGCCGAATCCCGGACCTGGAAGTGGGGGGCCTAATAATGGGGGGAGACTTCAACACGGTGTTGGATCCGACACTGGATCGCTCCAGATCCAGGACTGGCAGGAGGTCAGCGGTGGCTAGAGTACTGAGGGGGTTTATGGACCAGATGGGAGGGGTAGATCCATGGAGATTTCCAAGGCCGAGGGCGAGGGAATTCTCATTCTTCTCACATGTTCATGAAGCCTATTCCCGGATCGATATCTTTGTTATGAGTGGGGCGCTGATCACGAGGGTAGGGGATACCGAGTACTCGGCGATAGCCATTTCAGATCATGCCCCGCATTGGGTAAGCTTGGAGCTGGGGGAGGAGAGAGACCAGCGCCCGCTGTGGCACTTGGATGTGGGACTGTTGGCAGATGAGGAGGTGAGCGAGCGGGTTCGCAGCAGCATAGAGAGATACCGGGAGGTTCGAGTGGGGACGATCTGGGAGGTGCTGAAGGCGGTGGTCAGGGGAGAGCTAATCTCCATTCGGGCCCATAAGGAGAGGAGAGAGAAGAGGGAGAGGGAGAGGCTGGTGGGGGAGATGGTGAGGGTGGACCGGAGGTACACGGAGGAGCCAGACTGTTGAGGGAGAGGCATAGCCTCCAGGCCGAATTCGACCTGTTGACCACCAGGAAGGCAGAGGCGCAGTGGAGGAAGGCCCAGGGGGCGATCTATGAGTATGGGGAAAAGGCAAGCCGGATGCTGGCGCATCAGCTTCGGAAGCGGGATGCAGCTAGGGAGATTGGGGGAGTTAAGGGCAAGAGGGGGAGTGTGGCGCAAAGTGGGGTTGACATCAATGAGATCTTCAGGGACTTTTATGAGGAACTGTATCGGTGCGAGCCCCCACAGGAGCAGGGAGCAATGGGCCGCTTTCTGGACCAACTGAGGTTACCGAAGGTGGAGGAGGGACTGGTGGTGGGTTTGGGGGCTCCAATTGGGCTGGAGGAGCTGGCCAAAGGGATAGGGAGCATGCAGGGGGGGAAGGCACTGGGGCCGGATGGTTTCCCGGCCGAATTCTACAAAATGTATGTGGATTTGCTGGGCCCGTTGTTGGTTAGGACCTTCAATGAGGCAAGGGAGGGTGGGGCTTTGCCCCCGCCGATGTCCAGGGCACTTATTTCCCTGATCCTGAAGCGGGTCAAGGACCCCCTGCAGTGTGGGTCTTACAGGCCGATTTCACTGTTAAATGTGGATGCTAAGGTGCTGGCGAAGGTCTTAGCCTCGAGAATTGAGGATTGTGTACCGCACGTTATTCACGAAGACCAGACGGGCTTCGTGAAGGGGAGGCAATTGAATACGAATGTGCGGAGGCTCCTGAACGTCATTATGATGCCGGCAAGTGAGGGGGAGGCAGAGATAGTGGCGGCGATGGACGCCGAGAAGGCCTTTGATCGGGGAGAGTGGGGGTACTTTTGGGAGGTGCTGAAGAGGTTCGGGTTTGGGGATGGGTTCATCAGGTGGGTCAGGTTGTTGTATGAGGCCCCGGTGGCGAGTGTGGCCACGAACAAGAGGAGGCCTGAGTACTTTCGGCTCTATCGAGGGACGAGGCAGGGGTGTCCCCTGTCCCCCCTGCTCTTTGCACTGGCGATTGAACCCCTGGCTATGGCACTGAGGGAGTCGAGGAACTGGAGGGGGCTGGTGCGGGGCGGGGAGGAGCATAGGGTATCGCTCTATGCAGACGACCTGCTATTTTATGTCGCGGACCCGGTGGGGGGGAATGCCGGAGGTAATGGGAATCCTCAGGGAGTTCGGGGAATTTTCAGGGTATAAGTTCAACATGGGGAAGAGCGAGCTTTTCGTGGTTCACCCAGGAGACCAGGAGAGGGGGATTGGTGAGCTCCCACTAAAAATGGCAGAGGGGAGCTTTAGATATTTGGGGGTCGAGGTGGCCAGGAGCTGGGCGGCCCTGCATAGACTTAATTTCATGAGGCTGGTGGAGCAGCTGGAGGAGGAGTTTAAGAGGCAGGATGCGCTACCGTTGTCTTTGGCGGGAAGGGTGCAGTCAGCCAAGGTGACGGTGCTCCCGAGGTTTTTGTTTCTGTTCCAGTGCCTCCCCATTTTTATCCCGAAGGTCTTTTTAAGACGGGGCAATAGGAGCATAACGGGGTTTGAATGGGCAAGTGGGACTCCGAGGGTGAGAAGAGTATTCCTGGAGCGGAGCAGGGATGGGGGGTGGGTGGGGGGGGGGGGGGGGGGGGGGGGGGGGCTGGCGCTGCCCAATCTCTGTGGATACTGCTGGGCCGCTAATGTGACGATGGTGCGCAAGTGGGTGCTGGAGGGGGAGGGGACGGCATGGAAGAGGCTAGAAACGGCGTCTTGTGAGGGTATGAGTCTGGAGGCAATGGGAGCTGCCGCTCCCTCCAATGAGGTATATCACAAGCCCGGTGGTGGTGGCTACCCTCAAAATCTGGGGGCAGTGGAGGCGGCACAGGGGGGTGTTGGGGGCCTCGGTGTGGACCCCAATACGGGGAAACTATCGGTTTGTTCCGGGGAGGATAGATGGAGGGTTTGCGGGGTGGCACAGGGCAGGGATAAGGAGGTTGGGGGACCTATTCGTGGATGGGAAGTTCGCGAGCCTGGGTGAGCTGGAGGAGAGGTACGGGCTCCCCCCCGGGAAACGCCTTTAGGTACCTACAGGTAAGGGCGTTTGTTAGGTGGCAAGTGGTGGAATTTCCGCTGCTGCCGCCACACATGGTACAGGATAGGGTGCTCTACGGGTCTCTTTAAGACCCGTAATTGGTGCTCTACCCAATTACGGGTCTTAAAGAGCGTATGAAAGGAGGAGAGAGTGGTAGGATGTGGAAAGGTTTATGCATGGAATTCCAGAGGCCGAGACAGCTGAGAGCATGGAGGGGAACACACCAGAGGTCAGAATTGGTGGAGTGCAGAGTTCTCGAAGGACGGCAGAGTTGGAAGAGCTTTCAGAGATAGTGCGGCACTGCGGCAAGGCTGGTTTTCGAACACATTGATGAGAGTTTTAAATTAGAGGTGTTGGAGGGCCTGAAGCCAATGTAGGTGTGCAAGCAGGGTGCGATGTGTGAACAGAAGGTGGTGCAGGTCAGCATGTGAGCAGCAGAGTTTTGGATGAGTTTCAGGATTGGAGGCCAGCCAGGAGAGGGTTGGGATATTCGTCAGTATCACTGTGTCTGCAAGTGGTTCATGCACTTATCAGTTACTCTGGATCAGAACAGATTCATCAGAATGGAATGGGCTGGATTTAGTTCCCATCAGGAACAGGGTGTGACTTCCCAAAGAATTTTATTCACAGAATTTACAGCAAAAAACAAGACAGTCAGCCAACAAGTCAATGTTGATGATTAAGCTCCACATGAGCTTCCGCATATCCTACTTCATCCAACCCTATCAGCATATGCTTCAATTCCTTTCTCTTTCACACGTTACCCAGCATCTATGCTATATACCTCAACTTCCCCTTGTGATAACGAGTTCCAGGTTCTATCACGTTCTGGGTGAAGAGTTTCCTCTTGAATTCCATACTAGATCTACTTGTGACGATGTGAGATTTTGAGCGATATGGTGGCTACTTCAAACTCTTTGAAGTTAGTTTACGTGACCCCTGTTAAGTCCAATCTGAATTTCTTTGGTATGTTATGCATCCTTCATGAAGATAGTGGAGGTTTTAACCTGTTGAAGCTGAATTCAGTTCACCAAAATCCTGCGGGTCCTTCAACCCGTTGCCTACACCTTTGTTTTGTCAACATAGATTGCAATGAAAATGTGTCTTCTTGTGCGGCTGTGGAAGGTGGCGTTGCTCAGGCCAAACCCCAATTTCTAGAAGGAAACCGGACAAGACCCCAATACTTTTTCTATTTGTAAACTGTGAGGAAAGGATACTTTGCTCTAGGAGTAATTCCACTGCCAACCAGACATATTTTATATTAAAACAAACTTCATTATCAACACAGAATTCACCCCATTAACATCCAAAAAAATAATTAAAAATTTTCAATTAACAGGTAAACAGTTCTAAATAAAAAGTAAGGCCTTTGAGTTTACTTTCCCAACTACTTCTAAACTTTCAATAGGAAAATTCACACACACACAAGGCAAATGCCACTTATTAATAAAGTTAACATTGGGCGGCACGGTGCTGCCTCATAGCGCTGTGGACCCAGGTTCAATCCGGCCCTGGGTCACTGACCGTGTGGAGTTTTCACATTCTCCCTGTGTCTGCGTGGGTTTCACCCCCACAACACAAAGATGTGCAGGATAGGTGGACGGTCCCTTAATTGGAAAAAAAAATAATTGGGTATTCTAATTTTTTTTTTAATTGATAAAGTTGACACTCAGTGGCTTACAGATTTATGCACAAAGTCCTTGGGAGAGAAGCTTTCAGAAGTCAGTCTGAAAAACACACTTCCTTTCCTCAGAACCCGGAGCAGGACTCAAAACATGAAACTAAAAACAATAGACACAGGGCAGGGCTGAAATTAACTAATATGGCAGGGGGATGGGAACCGATGCAGGAAGTTGGAAGGTAGTAAAACAGGGACAGAAGCAAAAGGAAGTAAGGGGGAAGGTGCAAGGCAGAGAAGACATAGTCAAAAATCAAAAAGGGCGACAGTACAAGGTACAGTGACTGAGGGGAGCTCAGTGAATAGGCCCAGTAATACTAAAAGGAATAAAACTGGAGATGTTAAGATTCAAAACAGAGGTTAAAAAAACCCAACATAAGTGTACTTTACCTGAATGCTCGTAGTATTCGGAATAAAGTAAATGAGTTGATGGCGTAAATCATCATGAATGACTATGATTTAGTGGCCATTGCTGAAACATGGTTAAAGGATGGTCACGACTGGGAGTTAAATATCCGAGGGTATCAAACTATTCGGAAGGACAGAATGGATGGTAAGGTGGTGTAGCTCTGTTATTTAAGGATGACATCCGGGCAATAGTTAGGGATGATATCGGTGCTCTGGAGGAGAAGGTTGAATCCATTTGGGTGGAAATCAGGAATAGTAAGGTGAAAAAGTCACTGATAGGAGCAGTCTATCGGCCACCAAATAGTAACGTAATGGTGGGGCAGGCAATAAACAAAGAGATAACTGATGCATGTAGAAATGGTACAGCAGTTATCATGGGGGATTTTAATCTACATGCCGATTGGTTTAACCAGGTCGGTCAAGGCAACCTTGAGGTGGAGTTTATAGAATGTATCCGCGATAGTTTCCTAGAACAGTATGTAATGGAACCTACGAGGGAACAAGCGGTCCTAGATCTTGTCCTGTGTAATGAGACAGGATTGATTCATGATCTCATAGTTAGGGATCCTCTCGGAAGGAGCGATCATAATATGGTGGAATTTAAAATACAGATGGAGGGTGAGAAGGTAAAATCAAATACTAGTGTTTTGTGTTTAAACAAAGGAGATTACAATGGGATGAGAGAAGAACTAGCTAAGGTAGACTGGGAGCAAAGACTTTATGGTGGAACAGTGGAGAACCTTCCAAGCGATTTTTCACAGTGCTCAGCAAAGGTTTATACCCAAAAAAAGGAAGGATGGTAGAAAGAGGGAAAATCGACCGTGGATATCTAAGGAAATAAGGGAGAGTATCAAATTGAAGGAAAGAGCATACAAAGTGGCAAAGATTGGTGGGAGACTAGAGGACTGGGAAATATTTAAGGGGCAACAGAAAGCTACTAAAAAAGCTATAAAGAAGAGTAAGATAGAGTATGAGAGTAAACTTGCTCAGAATATAAAAGCAGACAGCAAAAGTTTTTACAAATATATAAAGCAAAAAAGAGTGGCTAAGGTAAATATTGGTCCTTTAGAGGATGAGAAGGGAGTTTTAATAATGGGAGATGAGGAAATGGCTGAGGAACTGAACAGGTATTTGGGTCGGTCTTCACAGTGGAAGACACAAATAACATGCCAGTGACTGATAGGAATGAGGTTATGACAGGTGAGGACCTTGAGAGGATTGTTATCACTAAGGAGGTAGTGATGGGCAAGCTAATGGGGCTGATGGAATGCATCCCAGAGTGCTAAATGAGATGGCTAGGGAAATTGCAGATGCACTAGTGATGATTTACCAAAATTCACTAGACTCTGGGGTGGTCCCGGTGGATTGGAAATTAGCAAACGTGACACCACTGTTTAAAAAAGGAGGTAGGCAGAGTGCAGGTAATTATAGACCAGTGAGCTTAATGTCGGTTAGGGAAGATGCTGGAATCTATCATCAAGGAAGAAATAGCGAGGCATCTGGATAGAAATTGTCCCATTGGGCAGACGCAGCATGGGTTCATAAAGGGCAGGTCATGCCTAACTAATTTAGTGGAATTTTTTGAGGACATTACCAGTGCAGTGGATAACGGGGAGCCAATGGATGTGGTATATCTGGATTTCCAGAAAGCTTTTGACAAGGTGCCACACAAAAGGCTGCTGCATAAGATAAAGATGCATGGCATTAAGGGTAAAGTAGTAGCATGGATAGAGGATTGCTTAATTAATAGAAAGCAAAGAGTGGGGATTAATGGGTGCTTCTCTGGTTGGCGATCAGTAGCTAGTGGTGTCCCTCAGGGATCCGTGTTGGGCCCACAATTGTTCACAATCTACATAGGTGATTTGGAGTTGGGGACCAAGGGCAATGTGCCCAAGTTTGCAGATGACACTAAGATGAGTGGTAAAGCGAAAAGTGCAGAGGATACTGGAAGTCTGCAGAGGGATTTGGATAGGTTAAGTGAATGGGCTAGGGTCTGGCAAATGGAATACAATGTTGACAAATGTGAGGTTATCCATTTTGGTAGGAATAACAGCAAACGGGATTATTATTTAAACAATAAAATATTAAAGCATGCTGCTGTGCAGAGAGACCTGGGTGTGCTGGTGCATGAGTCACAGAAAGTTGGTTTACAGGTGCAACAGGTGATTAAGAAGGCAAATGGAATTTTGTCCTTCATTGCTAGAGGGATGGAATTTAAGACTAGGGAGGTTATGCTGCAATTGTATAAGGTGTTAGTGAGGCCACACCTGGAGTATTGTGTTCAGTTTTGGTCTCCTTACTTGAGAAAGGACGTACTGGCACTGGAGGGTGTGCAGAGGAGATTCACGACGTTAATCCCAGAGTTGAAGGGGTTGGATTACAAGGAGAGGTTGAGTAGACTGGGACTGTACTCGTTATAATTTAGAAGGGTGAGGGCGGATCTTATCGAAACATTTAAAATTATGAAGGGAATAGATAGGATAGATGCTGGCAGGTTGTTTCCACTGGCGGGTGACAGCAGAACTAGGGGACATAGCCTCAAAATAAGGGGAAGTAGATTTAGGACTGAGTTTAGGAGGAACTTCTTCACCCAAAGGGTTGTGAATCTATGGAATTCCTTGCCCAGTGAAGCAGTTGAGGCTCCTTCATTAAATGTTTTTAAGGTATTGACAAATAATTTTTTGAAGAAAAAAGGGATTAAGGGTTATGGTGTTCGGGCCGGAAAGCGGAGCTGAGTCCACAAAAGATCAGCCATGATCTCATTGAATGGCGGAGCAGGCTCGAGGGGCCAGATGGCCGACTCCTAGTTCTTATGTTCTTATGATACTCAAAACCAGACCCAGCCCCTCCCATGAGTGAAATCACAGCCTGCCAACCTGTTAACCCCGTAATCGCAGCTCCTGCAGATATAGAACCTGGATCCCTTAACCCAAGTTATTTTCATAATATTACTGCAGCAGACACATAATACAATAGATATAAATGCCCTACATTCATTACAGATGCCTACTGCAATGCTGTGTGGTCTGCCCTGCGTCCTTGTTATTTTACTGATCTGTAGCGGTTCCCCCCTTTCTGGGGAATGTTAGAGGGTAGATATGAGACAACACACACTGTGGCTCTAAAGTTGTGTAGAGGCCAGACTGGATCAAGACAGAAATTTTCCACCTGAAAGAACATGAATCAGCCAGGTGGGTTTTAAAACGATCCCATCCTTTCATGGTCACCATTACTGAAACTTGCCTTTTGTTCCAGGTTTCGGATTCCAGAAATGTCAGAAATAGGGAAACAAAAAAAAAAATGGACAGAAAGAGCATTTTACAAATGCAGCTCTTTGCCCTGATTTTGGTTTCTAATTGTAGATTTCGTCGATTTGAACTTTTCCCCTCTCCTTTAATGCAGCAAACTGATTTTTCCAGAAACATTTTCTTCTCCCGATGGTAAGAACTGCGAGGTGTGTATTGCTCTCTTCGCCGGTTAGATGGACTGGAACAAGTGTCATGATTGAGAGATATTAGGAACTTGGGTCCAGCAATGGGGTCCAAGATTTAGCAGGCAATTTAGGGGTTAAACAGACTGATGAAAAAGACGGCTAGCAGCAGAGTCAGAGGAATACGCCCACAGCCTGCGTTATCTTGTCCTATTCAGACTTAACCTCATTAGTGGGAATACATAGGATGTCCCTGGTTCAGCCAGGATGATCCACTCAAGATCCATTGTCATTTTGGAAAACCTGTTTGACCAGCCAACAGCCCATCACAGAGTCTGATGACATATTTGTCAATTAATGGGCAGTTAGTTGCATATGAATGGCATTTCCCTGTTCTTTGGTATAAACAGGAGCGGGCAATCAGCCAAGATAACGATAAAAGGTACAAGTCTGGAAACCTGAGAGAATCTTGTTTGAGGGGTTGAGTGAAGCTTAGAACGAGAGAGATTAAAAAGTGCTGTTCTGAACAGCTACGGTGGAATTCAACCAGAGAGGTCATGAAAGTTGCCACCGAGGCAGGCTTTGGAAAAAGGGTTCTGTACAAAAGAGGAAAAACTGCTTCATAAATGCTTGTATTGCCTTGGCCTGCCTGTGTAAGTGGCACGAGAGTGGCATGGTTATTTAAAATTATGTTAAATGGGAACTAATGTATTAAGGTTAAGAAACTGCATGCAGTCTGTTAGTGTTACAGCTGAAGTAAAAGATGAAATGTTGTTTTCCTTTGTTTTAACTCAGGATGAGTGCACGGTCAATTGCAGCCAAACAGACCCCGGAGTCAAAACATAAGTGAATTAACCAACAATTTGTGTATTTGCCTGAGATTTTCGTTTTTTATAATTTAAAATGTCCAATTCTATTTTTTCCAATTAAGGGGCGCTTTAGTGTGGCCAATCCACCTACCCTGCACATCTTTTTGGTTCTGGGGGTGAGGCCCACACAGGCACAGGGAAAATGTGCAAACTCCACATGGACAGTGACCCAGGGCCGGGATCAAACCCAGGTCCTTGGCACCGTGAGGCAGCAGTGTTAACCACTGCACCACTGTGCCGCTCTATTTTCCTGAGATCATTGACCCTTAACTGCTCCAATGACTTACAGGCACCAGATTTGTCGGTAAAATATTAACAAAACTTTATTTATAACAAGAGTAAAAGATGAACATATAATGGTAAGAATAGAACAATGGTTTGCTAATCCAATTATTCCCCAAACCCCGCCCCACCCTCCACCCAGCCACACACAAGACAGACACACGGTGGGGGTAGGGAAAGGATTAAAAATAACAGGGATTAAAAAGGTGTGAGAGGATCTTTGAAGGTCACAGTGCTAAAATCACATTAGAATGGTTTGGACGGGCAGCAAGGTGGCACAGTGGGTTAGCCCTGTTGCCCCACAGCACTGAGGACCCAGGTTCGATCCTGGCTCTGGGTCACTGTCCATGTGGAGTTTACACATTCTCCCCATGTTTGTGTGGGTTTCACCTCGCAACCCAAAGATTTGCAGGCTAGGTGGATTGGCCACGCTAAATTGCCCCTTAATTGGAAAAAATTAATTGGGTACTCTAAATTTAAAAAAAAGAATGGTTTGGACCTTCTAATGGTTGTCTTCAATTAGAACATGTGGCTGTAAACTTCTCACCGGGGAGTCACTTTCAGATAAATGATCCCCACCAGACTGGCTCTCTGACTCACTGAGACAATATTAGAATCTTTCACCTGAAGATTTCAAATAGGTTTTTAAACAGCCCCGTCTTCCTGAAAATGGTGCTGGACTGGAACTTCCTGCCAGTTGAACTGACTGCAGAGCAAAAGGTCTTCAAACACATGCCATCAGTTGAGGAAAATCAGTTTCAGCTCCCCAGCCATTAGCCAAAAGTGAAGCACTCACAGGTCGGGTTGGAGGGTGTTATAATTGCCAGCCTTTCAAACAGATATTTAAACTTTCACAGACCTGGCTATTGATTGCAGTCTTGCAGTCAGAAGTTAATCCTTCACAGGGCTGCTGGAGGGAATGTCCAGACCTGCTCACTTCAGCTTTTTTGGGAGCGATATTTCACAGGCGTCTGCCAAACTCCCTTCTCAGAATGAAACTGAAACCTGAGAGTCGGCTTGCCTGTCTTTCTGGAAGTGTCTGATGGGTTCCACCAATCTCAATCGACAAAAGGGTTGTCCTGGAATTCTAGGAGAGCCAATGCGGGCCAAGTCTGTCAAAATGGGCCATCACTGATGTGAGAGCACATCCTTCTACTGGGGTTTCCTTAAATTAAGGAGATAGGCCACAGCGATCCCCAGGTACAGGAAGTATAACAGCCAAAAGAACTGGGGCAGCATGGTGGCACAATGGTTAGCACTGCTGCCTCACAGCTCCATGTTCAATTCCGGCCTTGGGTGTCAGTCTGTGTGGAGTTTTCACTTTCTCCCCATATCTGCGTGGGTTTCCTCCGGCTGCTCCGGTTTCTTCCCACAGTCCAATAATGTGCAGGTTAGGTGCATTGGCCAAGCTAAATTGCCAGTAGGTTAGGATGGGTTACTGGGTTACAGGGATCGGGTGGAGTTGTGGGCTTAAATAGGGTTCTCTTTCCAAAGGCCGATGCAGACTCGATGGGCCGAAAGATTTCCTTCTGCATTGTAAATTCTATGAAATCGATGAACAGGAGTTAAAAGGGCCCGACAAGGATTCACAAGAGGGTTCCTAAAACTTTTCTTTCGTTTTAATAAAGTTTGTTTATAAAATAGCCAAGCCCTCTCTCTTGTATTATCACTCCTGGAATGAATCGATCTTCCTAAACTGTTTAAAACTTAATAAAAAACGTTATGTCTTCTGGTCCAGCCTCTTAGCCGCTGTTGAGAGCTAACCAGGCATCTGCAACACCCGGTGTGTGTGTGTGAGATTGTTAACCTCATGAGCAGGATGTGGAGCCCCTCACATTGTGACAAATGCTTGCACGCCTGCTGCAATCTCACATGATGTTGGCACCAGATTGTAATCATGCACTGCAAAGAGCTTATGTCGTGTGCAATAATGCTGCTAATGAAGCAACAGGGAGATAACAAGTGGCAGTGCAACTTATTATACTGCTAGAGGGATCTGACAGTAATCTTTAACACTTCGTCATAGTTAGATTCTATTATTTATAATCTGTGCTGTCCTTCTTCCATATGGATACTAAACCAAACCGGTTAACACTGTGGAACAGTGAATCCTACCCAGAGCGTGGTGAGAATATGGAATTTGTTACACGGGGACTGGTTGAAGCAAATGGCACACATGTATTTAAGCGGAAATTAAACAAGTATTTGAGGGAGAAGGGAATAGATGGTGACAGGGGTGTTCTCAGATGAGAAACGATGGGAGGACACGAGAATGGAGCAGGAAATTTGACATGGACAGGTAGGCGAATCACACTGGGACACACCGATCACACTGGTAAACACTCGGGAATACGGAATCACACTGGGGCACACTGGTAAACACTCAGGAATACGGAATCACAATGGAGCACACTGATAAAGACTCGGGAATACGGAATCACACTGGGGCACACTCGTAAACACTCAGGAATACGGAATCACAATGGAGCACACTGATAAACACTCGGGAATACGGAATCACACTGGGGCACATTAATCACACTGGTAAACACTGGGGAATGCATAGAACATAGTATTTACAGTGCAGAAGGAGGCCATTCGGCCCATCGAGTCTGCACCGGCTCTTGGAAAGAGCACCCTACTTAAGCCCACGCCTCCACCCTCTCCCTGTAACCTAGTAACTCCACCTAACCTTTTGGACACTGAGGGCAAATTAGCATGGCAAATCCACCTAACCTGTACATCTTTGGACTGTGGGACGGAACCGGAGTACCCGGAGGAAACACACGCAGACACGGGGAGAACGTGCAGACTCCGCACAGACTGTGACCCAAGCCGGGAATCGAACCTGGGGCCCTGGAGCTGTGAAGCAACTGTGCTAACCACTGTGCTGCCATGCTGTCCCAAAATCACCGAGTCACACTGTGACAAACTGATCACACTGGGGAATATAAAATCACACTGGGACACACTGGGGAATACAGAATCACACTGTACCAGCACTCTAACCCTCTCCCGCACTGTCCAGTACTCTCCCAACTCTCTTCCTCTCTAACTCTCTCCTCCACTCTCTAACCCTCTCCCCCACTCTCTAACCCTCTCCCCCACTCTCTAACCCTCTCCCTCACTCTCTAACCCTCTCCCACACTGTCCAGCACTCCCCCAACTCTCTTCCTCTCTAACCCTCTCCCCTCACTCACTAATCCTCTCCCCTACTCACTAACCCTCTCCCCCACTCTCTAACCCTCCCCCACTCTCTAACCCTCTCCCCTCACTCTCTAACCCTCTCCCCCACTCTCTAACCCTCTCCCCCACTCTCTAACCCTCTCCCCCACTCTCTAACCCTCTCCCTCACTCTCTAACCCTCTCCCCCACTCTCTAACCCTCTCCCCCACTCTCTAACCCTCTCCCGCACTGTCCAGCACTCCCCCAACTCTCTTCCTCTCTAACTCTCTCCTCTACTCTCTAACCCTCTCCCCCACTCTCTAACCCTCTCCCTCACTCTCTAACCCTCTCCCCCACTCTCTAACCCTCTCCCTCACTCTCTAACCCTCTCCCACACTGTCCAGCACTCCCCCAACTCTCTTCCTCTCTAACCCTCTCCCCTCACTCACTAATCCTCTCCCCTACTCACTAACCCTCTCCCCCGCTCTCTAATCCTCTTCCCCGCTCTCTAACCCTCTCCCCTCACTCACTAACCCTCTCCCCCACTCTCTAACCCTCTCCCCTCACTCACTAACCTTCTCTCCCACTCTCTAACCCTCTCCACCACTCTCTAACCCTCTCCCCTCACTCTAACCCTCACTCTCTAACCCTCTCCCCCACTCTCTAACCCTCTCCCCCACTCTCTAACCCTCTCCCGCACTGTCCAGCACTCCCCCAACTCTCTTCCTCTCTAACTCTCTCCTCTACTCTCTAACCCTCTCCCCCACTCTCTAACCCTCTCCCTCACTCTCTAACCCTCTCCCCCACTCTCTAACCCTCTCCCCCACTCTCTAACCCTCACTAACCCTCTCCCTCACTCTCTAACCCTCTCCCACACTGTCCAGCACTCCCCCAACTCTCTTCCTCTCTAACCCTCTCCCCTCACTCACTAATCCTCTCCCCTACTCACTAACCCTCTCCCCCGCTCTCTAATCCTCTTCCCCGCTCTCTAACCCTCTCCCCTCACTCACTAACCCTCTCCCCCACTCTCTAACCCTCTCCCCTCACTCACTAACCTTCTCTCCCACTCTCTAACCCTCTCCACCACTCTCTAACCCTCTCCCCTCACTCTAACCCTCACTCACTAACCCTCTCCCCCACTCTCTAACCCTCTCCCTCACTCTCTATCCCTCTCCCCTCACTCTAACCCTCTCCCCTACTCTCTAACCCACTCCCTAACCCTCTCCTTTCACTCACTAACCCTCTTCCCCACTCTCTAACCCACTCCCTAACCCTCTCCTTTCACTCACTAACCCTCTCCCCTCACTCTAACCCTCTCCCTCTAACCCTCTCCATACTAACCCTCTCCCCTACTCAGTAATCCTCTCCCCTACTCACTAACCCTATCCCCGCTCTCTAATCCTCTCCCCTCAACTCACTAACCCTCTTCCCCCACTCCCTAACCCACTCCCTAACCCTCTCCTTTCACTCACTAACCCTCTCCCCTCACTCTAACCCTCTCCCTCTAACCCTCTCCATACTAACCCTCTCCCCTCACTCACTAATCCTCTCCCCTACTCATTAACCCTATCCCCGCTCTCTAATCCTCTCCCCTCACTCTCTAACCCTCTCCCCCAAACTCACTAACCCTCTCCCCTACTCACTAATCCTCTCCCCCACTCTCTAACCCTCTCCCCTCACTCAATATCCCTCTCCCCACACCAGTATCCCTCTCTCTACTGGGCTGGTTTAGCTCAGTGATCTGGATAGTAGGTTTGTGATGCAGAACAAGGCCAGCAGTGTAGGTTCAATTCCCGGACCAGTTTACCCAAACAGGCACCGGAATGTGGCGTCTGGGGGCTTTTCACAGTAACCTACTTGTGACAATAAAGGTTATTATTATTAACCCTCTCCCCTGCTCTCTAAACCTCTCCCCCACATTCCAACCCTACCCCCAACTCTCTAACCCTCTCCACAAACTCCCTAACCCCTGCCCCACATTCTCTAATCCTCTCACTCTCTGGCCCACTCCCTCACCCCAACTCTCTGACCCACTCCACTCTCTTTGATCTCTGCATGTGGCAGGACTGCAGAGCTTAGATCTGATCCAGTAGTTGTTAGTTTACATAGCTCTGTCCATTGCTGTTTATTGTGCAGGTATACTCATGTGTTGTAGCTTCAACCGATTGACACCTCAGTTTGCCTGATGCAACATTCTATACAACGAGCTATGATTGGCCATTGATTTGATGTGAATGTGGAGTTACCAGTTCCAGGGACACGGATTGTGGGTTCTGGTCAGTTACACGGACTGTGGGTTCTGGTCAGTTACACTGATTGTGGGTTCTGGTCAGTTACACGGACACGGACTGTGGGTTCTGGTCAGTTACACGGACACGGATTGTGGGTTCTGGTCAGTTACACGGACACGGATTGTGGGTTCTGGTCAGTTACATGGACACGGACTGTGGGTTCTGGTCAGTTACACGGACACGGATTGTGGGTTCTGGTCAGTTACACGGACACGGATTGTGGGTTCTGGTCAGTTACACGGACACGGACTGTGGGTTCTGGTCAGTTACACGGACGCGGATTGTGGGTTCTGGTCAGTTCTAGGGACACGGATTGTGGGTTCTGGTCAGTTACACGGACACGGACTGTGGGTTCTGGTCAGTTACAGACAGTCAGTTGCACAGACACAGATTGCATTTTTTGATATATATTTTCTCCCCATCACCAATCTCTGCAATCTGGTGAGATTGTTACAGAGAGGAGGTGGGGTGAACGAAGCAGCAACTTCTGGGACTCCACCCAGAAATTACAGTACACCAGGTGGGTGACCGTGTCGGAGGATGCAAGCAGGTTTCTGGCCCCGTGCCCCTTGCCCTGGGGTCTATCCCGAATTTGCCCCTCCTAAACCAGGATTCGCTCTGTTCAATCGCTCTAATCCCCCAAATTAAACACACATTAAACAAAATTATATTTAACATTTTATTCAAATAAAATAACAACATTTAAATACATTATTAAATAAATAGCATAAATAAATATTACACAATACAATTTAAAATTAGCAGTTCAAGTGTTGACCTGTCCCTTGTACTGACCAGGTCAGTGGCTAAAAGTCTTCAGATCACCGGGTGTGATTTATCCTGGTACAGAGCCGCCTTAACCCAGGCTCTCAGTTCATTTAGCAGCAGTGACATTGACAGTATAGATCTAATAAAGTTCAGACTGCCACATACCAACAACTTTCTTATTGTAAAATCTCCAGTCCAAGATATGGATATAATCCAGTTCACTCAATCCCGGTTCTGAATGTAATCCGGTTCTCTCAATGCCGGATCTGGATGTAATCCGGTTCTCTCAATGCCGGATCTGGATGTAATCCGGTTCTCTCAATGCCGGATCTGGATGTAATCCGGTTATCTCAGTCCTGAATGTAATCCGGTTCTCTTAGTCCCGGATCTGGATGTAATCCGGTTCTCTCAATCCCAGATCTGGATGTAGTCCGGTTCTCTCAGTCCCGGATCTGGATGTAATCCGGTTCTCTCAGTCCCAGGTCACTCTGTTCCTTTGGGTTTCACAGTTTTAGGGCAGTTGCTTCTATGTAGAGCTCCAGGTAAGAGCAGCCCATTGCTTTGGGGTGGTTGTCCAGCCCACTTTGCGCCGTCTGGCTGCTGTTGAACGGCAGCCCGCCGGCCGGTGAGTCGTGTTGGGGCAGCCGGGTGCCGCTCAGCATCCCCTCTCCGTCCAGCGGCGCTGGCTGTTCCCAGTAGATCTGCAGAGCCACCACGGTGCAGAGCAGCAGGAGGCAGCTCTTGACGTGGTCCCTCTGCGGGGGAGGGAGGTAGCGCCTGCCGGTGGCTGGGTACAGTATCCTGCGGGGCCGCTTGCTGCTCCGGCTGGGCTGCTGGTACCGGGACAGAGCTCTCAGCGACTCGGCGTCGAAGGTGAAGATCTCGCCTTGAACGGGGGGCACTTTCCTTGGACAGAAAAGCTGCGAGTGGGAGCTGGGACTGCGGAGACACATGGCCTGGATCTGAGTGCGTCTCTCTCTGTGCTTCAGTGTGCTGCTCTCTGCCTCAGTCTCTCTGCTCTTTTATATTCCCACCCTGTGACTCAGCCTCTCAATCCCGCCCTCACTCTTGCTTGACGGAAGTCCCCGTATTTCAGTGCAGAATCCTCACACGGAGGCTGTTCGGCCCTTCGCGTCGGTGCTAGCTCTCTGAATGAGCAATTCACCTGGTACCACCCCCTGTAGCCCTGCACACCCTCCCTTTTCAGATAATGGTGTTAATCCCTCTCAAAAGCCTCAGTTGAACCTTCCTCCACCAAAATAATAATAATAATCTGTACTGTCACAAGTAACTTACATTAACTGCAATGAAGTTGCTGTGAAATGACCCCAGTCGCCACATTCCGGCGCCTGTTCAGATACACGGAGGGAGAATTCAGAATGTCCCAAATTACCTAACAAGCGTGTTGTTTTTGATTAAAAAATGAAAGTAGCAATCGGGGCATTTATTTTTGGTCAAATGATTGTTATTCTGGGAACTGAAGAGCAGCTCAAACAATTTTGAAATCCATCAAATCCCTACAGTGCAGAAGGAGGCCATTAAGCCCATCGAGTCTGCTCTGAGCCTCTGAAAGAAGGCCCAATTCCCCACCCTATCCCCTTAACCCCACATCTTTGGACACTAAGGGACAATTTTTACACGGTCAATCCATCTAACCTGCACATCTTTGGACTGTGGGAGGAAATCAGAGCACCTGGAGGAAATCCACCCAGACACGGGGAGAACATGCAAACCCCATACAGTTGCCCAAGGCCGGAATTGAACCTGGGTCCCTGGCACTGTGAGGCCGGACCGGGTTCCCACTGAAACCTTCACCGAGGTACTGTATTGCTCAGAGGCTCCCCTATCTGTCCTATACAGGTACTGCACCATAATTTTCAGAAAAATAATTTTAATTAAAGCCTCTTTCAAAAACATGTTATTCGTTCCCGGTTCTGCCATTTGTGAGGTATCGCAGGAACGCAACCCCTGAAAACAGTGGGATTACTTTATTTACATGTTTGTAGAAGACTTTGGAATTCCCTTTTATGTTAACTGCCAGTCTCTTCTCATACCCTCTCTTCACTGCTCCTATTTGCGTTTTAAAATTTTTAATTCTGGTCGTATTATCCACCTGACATCTGTCATAAGCACCCATTTTCTTCTTCATCTTAATCTCTATCTCGCTTATCATCCAGAGAGCTCTGGATTTGTTAGCCCTACCGTAGCCCTTTCTGGGAATATACCTTGATCGACCCATCTCTTCTTTAAGGAAACGCAGAAAATAGGAGCAGAAGGAGGCCATTCAGCCCTTCGAGCCTGCCTTGCCATTCATTATGATCATGGCTTATCATCCAACTTAATAATCTGATCCCGCCTTCCCCCATATCCTTTGACCCCCTTCGCCCCTTCGCCTCAACTGCTTCTTGAAAACAGACAGTGTATCGGCCTCAATTGCTTTCTGTGATAGTGAATTCCACAGGCCGGCCACTCCCTGGGTGAAGAAATATTTCCTCATGTCAGTACGAAATGGTCTACTCCATATACTCAGACTGTGACCCCTGGCCCCTGGTTCTGGACACCCCCATCACCAGGAACATCCTTATTGCATCTACCCTGTCTAGTCCTGTTAGAATGTTCCACATTTCTATGAGATTCCGCCCCCCCCCCCCCCCCCCTCCCCCGCCCCCCAACCACCCATTGTCCAAATCACAGTTTTTGCGTGCCAACTTCTGATCCCAATTAATCTGGGCTGGTTCCATTTATATCCCATTGAAGTTGGATTTCCCCCAGTTAATTCGCCTTTCTCCTGATTGTCCCTTGTCTATTTCAATAGCCAACCTAAACAGCAGTGAATCAGCAATAACCCAGAATGGTATCGCTGATAACCCACCACTGTGTCATCGGCAAGAGGGAAAAAGCAAGACCATTGGCCAGAAAATGAGGGATAGCATTCCTGATGGTCTTGGAAATAGGAACAAATGGTGTCTCAGTTCAACGTCTAATGTGAAAGACAGCAGCTCTGACAGTGCATCACTCCTTCGGTACTACAATGCAGTGTCATCCTAGATTACATGCTCCAATCTCTAGAGTGGGGCATTTGCTTCAAATACAACCTTTCAACCACTGAGTCACAGCTGACCCCCAATGTGTATTTATACAGCGCCTTTCACATCTACTGCATGTACAAAGCCATTCACAACTATTGAGGGGTCTTGGTAGAGTCGATAAGGGGAAAGCATTTCCATTGGTAGCAGTGGGCCGGTTGCCCTTCCAAAAAGCCAACATGGACATGATAGGCTGAATGGCCACATCCATCGGTTGCTGTAAGATTCTTTGATTCTAAGTGCTTTTGCATTAACCCTTCACTTACTGGCTTGACGCACTTTGACACCATGAGATCATGCAAGACACGGTATCACGGTATCACGGTATCACGGTAAGTCTTTGTTTCGGTTACAAAATGCAGCAGCCAGTCTGTACACAGCAAGATCCCTCAAACAATGATGCAATTAATATGGAGTTTATTTTCTTTTTGGTTACGGTGATTGGTGGATGTGCAATGGACTGGCCATTGGCCCCCTGTCCCTTTTCACAAAGTGCATTGAAATCTCTAACATGCATCCTGGGGCCTCGTGGTTCAATGTCTCATTCAAACTTTCTGCCTCATTCCTCCAATGTCAAGTCAGCCTGCATCACATAGTCATGGTTCAGGAATGGGGTTAGAACTCACAACCTTCTGATTCAGGGTGGAGAGTGCGACCAACTCAGCTATAGTTCATCATTCAGGTCTTTGTCCTGTGTTGTCTTGTTTCCATTGGCTGAGGTCATGCCCTTGCAGAGCCGACCCTTAACCCTGAAGTGTTTCTGCTGCCCATTCCACGCTCTGCAATTTACTCGTGTTTTGTTTACCGCGGTCGATCAGATCAGGCTCTCTTCCACAGTTTAATGGAGCTCGTTTTCACAACCGTGAACCCTCAATTCAACTGCAGAAAGTCACTTCAATCAAAAAGCAGCTTGAATAGTCGGCGTTTCACCCCAATCTTGCTGCATTTACCACAAGCTCACGGCAATTGAGCAACTTTTATTCATTACAATATCAAGCCAGCCAGCAGTGGGGGCAGTGTAGAGGGAGCTTTACTCTGTATCTAACCCTGTGCTGTACCTGCCCTGGGAGTGTTTGATGGGGGCAGTGTAGAGGGAGCTTTACTCTGTATCTAACCCTGTGCTGTACCTGTCCTGGGAGTGTTTAATGGGGACAGTGTAGAGGGAGCTTTACTCTGTATCTAACCTGTGCTGTACCTGTCCTGGGAGTGTTTGATGGAGTAGTGTAGAGGGAGCTTTACTCTGCATGTAAACCCGTGCTGGACGTGTCCTGGGAGTGTTTGATGGGGACAGTGTAGAGGGAGCTTTACTCTGTATCTAACCCCGTGCTGTACCTGTCCTGGGAGTGTTTGATGAGACAGTGTAGATGGAGCTTTACTCTGTATCTAACCCCGTGCTGTACCTGTCCTGGGAGTGTTTGATGGGGCAGTGTAGAGGGAGGTTTACTCTGTATCTAACCCCGTGCTGTACCTGTCCTGGGAGTGTTTGATGGGGTAGTGTAGAGGGAGCTTTACTCTGCATGTAAACCCGTGCTGGACGTGTCCTGGGAGTGTTTGATGGGGACAGTGCAGAGGGAGATTTACCCTGTGATGTGTTGGGTAAGCTGGGTCTGCGAGGACTGTGTTTACTGCAGTGGTGAGAGAGACAGGCTTTTAACACTTGAAGAAATGCAACTCGATTTTATTGAACTCTTAACTATCACACATGCTTTAACTGTGGGTTGACACTATGCTGACTTGACTGGAGACCTGAGGCTAACCTGACCAGACTATCTGACTACCACATGGTGTTTGTTCTAGTTGCTGCTCATGAGCTCTGACTGTCTCAGAGGCTGGATCCCGAGAGAGCGGGAAAACTAGTGCCCTCTGGCCTTATAGTGGTCGTGTCCTGTCTGGTGATTGGCTGCTGGGTTCTGTGTGTTCACTGGTCATCCTGTGTGTCAATCACTGCCTGTCTGTGCACCATCATATACCTGGATGTATATTGTGACACCCTATATCTGACCCTGTGCTGTACCTATCCTGGGAGTGTCTCATGGGGGCAGTGTAGAGGGAGATTTACCCGGTATCTGACCCCGTGCTGTACCTATCCTGGCAGTGTTTGATGGGGGCAGTGCAGAGGGAGATTTACCCTGTATTTGACCCTGTGCTCTACCAGTCCTGGGAGTGTTTGATGGAAACAGTGTAGAGTGAAATTTACCCTGTATCTGACCCCGTGCTGTACCTTCCCATGGCGTGTTTGATGCTGATACATATTACGTATATTAATGTGTTTATTAACATATTTCATTTAAATGTAAGGGATGCGGAACCACCCAAGCAGTCTATTATAGATGTGTTTTCGATATGTTGCTGAGCAACCCTCACCACCTTGTGGCCCGAGGGTATACTAGATATCACATGAGTTTACAAAGTGACTGAAGCTGGGTGTGACAGTCAGAATTCATGATAGTGACATAACCAATCTATGGTGGGTGTCACAACATCGCAAATTATACTAACGGTCTTGGAACAAAGAAAAGAACAGCACAAAAACAGGCCCCTCGGCCCTCTAAGCCTGTGTCGACCTTGCTGCTCGTCTAACCTAAATCCTTCTACACTTCCGGGCCTCCATTCCCACCTTATTCATGTATTTGTCAAGATGCCCCTTAGAAGTCACTATCGTCCCTGCTTCCACCACCTTCTCCGGGAGCGAGTTCCAGGCACCCACTGCCCTGTGTGTTAAAAAAACATCTCCCTTGCACATCTCCTCTAAACCTTGCCCCTCGTACCTTAAACCTATGTCCCTTAGTAATTGTCTCTTCCACTCTGGGGGAAAAAGCTTCTGACTATCCACTCTGTCCATGCCCCTCATAATTTTGTAGACTTCTATCAGGTCCCCCCTCAACCTCCTTCGTATTTTCTTTGGATCAGAGAAGGCTGAGAGGGCGGGATATGATTGAGGTGTATATGATCATGAGGGGGTTTGGACAGGGTAAATAGGAAGCAGATGTTCCCCTTTGTTCAGGGGCCAATCACAAAGGGGTATTGTTTTTGGGTGAGAGGCAGGAGGGGATTTGAGAAAAAAATAATCACTCAAGCGGGCAGTGAGAATGTGGAATGCACCGTCTGAGAAGAAAGAACTTGGGTGAGCGTTTGAAACACCATCACATTCAAAGATATGGGACAAGTGCTGGTAAGTGAGATTAGTGCAAGATTAGGGGTAGCGATCGTCGGTGCAGACTCGAGTGCGGA
Source organism: Scyliorhinus canicula (assembly GCF_902713615.1). Classification (NCBI taxonomy): domain Eukaryota; kingdom Metazoa; phylum Chordata; class Chondrichthyes; order Carcharhiniformes; family Scyliorhinidae; genus Scyliorhinus; species Scyliorhinus canicula. Next base: position 18,590,712 of record NC_052166.1, on the reverse strand, counting down.
AGGGCGTTTTCTGCATTGTATGACTCTGTGACTATACAGCACAATTTTTTTAGTCCAGAAATGACTTTGTTGGTTAGTCTTTCGAATGCTTGCTGACGCATTCTTCAGTCCAAATGGCACGATTTTAACTTGGCATCACAAAACTTCCTTCGCTGTAATAACTCTTTTAGGTCACTTTGATTTCCCTCTGGAAGGCAACTCAGTAATTTAACCCAATTTTTTAATACTGCCCCATTATCAAATCTAATTTGATGAATGTCAAATTCAGAATGGCATGGATTTATCTCTTCTCCCTGAGTTATAATGACTAAAACCTCCTCCTCCTTTCCTTCTCTGTCAAAATACCTGTTGAGCATATTAACATGACACACCCGGTGAATTTTCCTTCTTTCTGGCGTTCTTATCAAACAATTCACCTCACTCAACTTCCTTTCAATTTAATAAGGTCAACTAACTCTACTTTTAATTGTTCACTTCCCATTGGTAGCCCATTTTTGATTTCTTTTCTGCCTTTGTTATCACATGCTGTGACAATTTTAAATGTTTGCTAGCCAATTTATCAGTCATAGTTAATCTCTCCCTGGAGTCCAACAATGTAGCCTTTGAACACTGACTCACCAACTTCTCTTTGATCAATTTCACCTCATGACCAAAATTCAATGTGAATGGACTGAATTTAGTTGATTCATTAGGTGCATCGCGAATTGCAAATAGTACAAATGGAATTCTGTATTCCCAATACAATAGGGGCTGTTTAGCTCACAGGGCTAATCGCTGGCTTTGAAAGCAGACTAAGGCAAGCCAGCAGCACGGTTCGATTCCCGTAACAGCCTCCCCGAACAGGCGCCGGAATGTGGCGACTAGGGGCTTTTCACAGTAACTTCATTTGAAGCCTACTCGTGACAATAAGCGATTTTCAATTTTTCAATTTCAATCCTCTGGATAATCCTGACTACAGTCTTTAAAGTTTGATGCCACCTTTATAAGCTCCTTGTGATTCTGGATGATACACAGTTGAGTTAAATTGTTTTAATCCTAAACTATCCATAACTTGCGTGAATAACCTTGACTTAAAATTGGACCCCTGATCCGATTGAATTTCTTTTGTAGTCCATTTCTAGGAAACAATTTGGTTAACTTCTCTGCAACCCTCTTAAACTGTAATGTTTATAAATGGAATGGCCTTGCAAAATCTAGTAGGCATATCTATTAGGGTCAACCAATACTGAGTCCCAATTTTTCGTTTTAGGCAGGGGTCCCACGCAATCAATTAGGACCCGAGTAAAATGTTCCTTAAATACTGGAATGGGTGTTAAAGGTGCTAGTTTGATAACCACCTGGGGTTTCCTATTGCCTGACATATGTGACATTTACGGCAAAATTCAACTACATCCTTATGTTTTTATATTTATGCTTGAATTTTTCTTACTCATTGTTGACCCCCTACTGGAACCTCTTGTGCTACCCTCAAAACTTACTTTTTATAAGCCACCAATAATACCACTTGATGAACTTCTGCCCATTTTCCATCTGCCTGAGCATGTAACAGTCTCCATTTTCTCATTAGTACATTATTTATAATGAAATAACACTCTGGTATGCACTCAGATTCTATTTCTGTGTATGCTTTTTGATACAACTGCTTTCTCTCTGAACCTTTCTGTTATAATTCTACCAACTTTCTTGAACTAAAGCTATCAGCTTCATCCACCACCTGCTCTTGTTCCTTATCAACCATCTGATTAAACATGGCTTCTGACAACAGAACCTCAGCCTCCCTATCCGTACTTTTCCAGTTCTCTTCTTCCTGTCTCAATCTGTTGCTTTGAGATCTTGTCACCACACAATCTGGGAACACCCCAGGATATGTTTTCCCAACATCTCAGTTGTTTGACATTCTACTGGCTTTTCAACCACAGTAGGCATCACTCCCATCTGTGATCCAGTTATATCATTACACAAGGTAAATTGTACCCCTGAAAAAGTTAATTTTTCTATTACTCCTAACACCACTTCACTTTTCACAGGATTATCTAACCTTACCTTACATAGTGGCACATTACTCCTCTCACCAGTAATTCAATGTATTGCCACATTTTCTGGCAATATTCCTTCCAAACTACATGTCTCCTAATCTCTCACCATTAAAGATTGACTTGCTCCTGTATCTTTTGAATTTAATCTCCTTACCTACTCCGCCTTGTACAGATGGATAAACCTCACCTCCACAAATAAAATCTTTAAAATGGTTTGCTACCTGTTTACCTACAAAACTCTGAACAGGCTGTACACTCTGGTGCACCTCTTCCACTGGGACAATAGTTTTTCTTCACACTTTAATAAACCCCACTGGCTTATCCTGTTTTACCGAGTCTGTCTTCCCAGTACTTTTCTTAAGCCACCATGTCCAACTACATGTCCAACTTTATTACAATGAAAACACTTAAGTTTTCTCATCTCCCTTCCACTATCATAAGTTTCCTTTTTTACCCTGATGCAAACTCTCCTTCACATCACCAACCAGACCTCCTTTGCCTTGGCCACCTTTCAATCTCTCATTTCCCCAGTTTCTATCCTGTACAAATTGAAATTGACATTGAAAACCTGACTTTGCTTTATGAACCAATTCAAAAATCATCTGCCATTTCTGCTGCCAGTCCAGCAGTTTTAACTCTTTGTTCTTCTATTACTATTCTCTCACTATTGCAGGAAGTGAATATTTAAATTCCTCCAAAGTAATCGGTTCCCTAAGAGGGTATACGTTTGGCCTATTTTTAATGTTCTTATCCACCTATCAAAAGGATTTTGTTTAATTCTTTCAAATTCTATATGTGTCTATTTAGCTATGAGGAGAGGTTGAATAAACTCGGTTTGTTCTCACTGGAACGACGGAGGTTGAGGGGCGACCTGAAAGAGGTCTACAAAATTATGAGGGGCATGGACAGGGTGGATAGTGAGAGACTTTTTCCCAGGGTAGAGGGGTCAATTACTAGGGGACATAGGTTTAAGGTGTGAGGGGCAAGGTTTAGAGGAGATGTACGAGGTAAGTTTTTTACACAGTGGGTAGTGGGTGCCTGGAACTCGCTGTCAGAGGTGGTGGAATCAGGGACGATAGTGACGTTTAAGGGGCATCTTGACAAATACATGAATAGGATGGGAATAGAGGGATACGGACCCCAGAAGTGTAGAAGATTTTAGTTTAGACGGGCAGCATGGTAGGTGCAGACTTGGAGGGACGAAGGGCCTGTTCCTGTGCTGTACCTTTCTTTGTTCTTTGTTCTTATGTCCGACTGGGTTCTTTCCTTAGATTTCTAACCTTTGTCTGTAGGGCCTCTCTGACCTCTGTTTTAATTCTGAAATATTCTGTGAGGCTGGGATTCTCCGTTGCTGCTCTGCCCTGGCGAGGATGGAGAATTTGGCGTTTAGCCAAATCTCCCATTCACCACAGCAGGGCTGGAGCTGCCGTGAATGGACGGAGAATCCCAGCTCTTTAATCAGGAATTGGACAGGCAGAGTTCTAAAACCGATGGCTGTGCAGAGGCCTGTTTCCCCAGCAGGAAATTCAGAACTCCAGCCCAAATAGGCGTCCCCTTGCGCACAGATATGTGTCTTCCCAGGTCACCAATTCATTCCACACCCCAGGATTGGACAGTGACCCTGCTGGTACACCCGTCCAGATGTAAACCCAGATGGAGAGGCAGCAGAAAGCTGCCCTCCCCTGATCACTGATGTGCCAGTGTGAATGAGAGAATGCGCACATACTTCTTCATCGGGCAGCACAATGGTACAGTGGTTAGCACTGCTGCCTCACAGTGCCAGGGACCTGGGTTTAATTCTGGCCGTGGGTCACTTGTGGAGTGTGCTAAGACCCCAACTATTCACATTATATATTAATCATTTGGATGAGGGAACTAAATGTATTATCTCCAAATTTGCAGATGATACAAAGTTGGATAGGAGGGTGAGCTGTGAGGAGGATACAGAGATGCTTCAGCAGGATTTGGCAGACTGAGTGAGTGGGCACATGCATGGCAGATGCAGTATAATGTGGAGAAATGTGACACTATCTGCTTTGGTAGCAAAAATAGGAAGGCAGATTATTATTTGAATGGGTGTAAATTGAGAGAGGCGGATAATCAGCGAGACCTTGGTGTCCTTGTGCGTCAGTTGCTGAAAGTAAGTGCACAGGTACAGCAGGCAGTAAAGAAGGCAAATGGTATGTTGGCCTTCATAGCGAGAGGATTTGAGTATAGAAATAGAGATGTTTACTGCAATTGTATAAGGCATTGGTGAGGCCACACCTGGAGTATTGTTTGCAGTTTAGTAGGGGCTGTTTTAGCACCGTCGGCTAAGACAGCTGGCTTGTAGTGCAGAACAAGATCAGCAGCGCGGGTTCAATTCCCGTACCAGCCTCCCTGAACAGGCGCCGGACTGTGGTGACTAGGGGCTTTTCACAGTAACTTCATTGAAGTCAACTTGTGACAATAAGTGATGATGTTATTATTATTAATATTATTGTTATCCAAGGAAGGATGTTCTTGCTATAGAGGGAGTGTAGTCAAGATTTACCAGGCTGATTCCTGGGATGGTGTGACTTATATGAAGAGAGACTAAACGGTTAGGATTATGTTCATTGGAGTTTAGAAGAGTGAGAGGGGATCTCATAGAAACTTACAAAATTCTAACTTAGACAGGGTAGATTCAGAAAGAATGTTCCTGATGGTGGAGGGGTTGGGGGTCCAGAACTAGGGGTCATAGTTTGAGGATAAGGATTTTGGAACTGAGGTGATGAGAAATTTCTTCACCCAGAGAGTGGTGAATTGGTGGAATTGGCTACCACAGAAGGTAGTTTTTAAAAATAAATTTAGAGTACCCAATTCATTTTTTCCAATTAAGGGGCAATTTAGTGTGGCCAATCCACCTAGCCTGCATATAAGAACATAAGAACATAAGAACTAGGAGCAGGAGTAGGCCATCTGGCCCCTCGAGTCTGCTCCGCCATTCAATGAGATCATGGCTGATCTTTTGTGGACTCAGCTCCACTTTCCAGCCCGAACACCATAATCCCTTTATTCTTCAAAAAACTATCTATCTTTACCTTAAAAACATGTAATGAAGGAGCCTCAACTACTTCACTGGGCAAGGAATTCCATAGATTCACAACCCTTTGGGTGAAGAAGTTCCTCCTAAACTCAGTCCTAAATCTACTTCCCCTTATTTTGAGGCTATGTCCCCTAGTTCTGCTTTCACCTGCCAGTGGAAACAACCTGCCCGCATCTATCCTATCTATTCCCTTCATAATTTTAAATGTTTCTATAAGATCCCTCCTCATCCTTCTAAATTCCAACGAGTACAGTCCCAGTCTACTCAATCTCTCCTCATAATCCAACCCCTTCAGATCTGGGATTAACCTAGTGAATCTCCTCTGCACACCCTCCAGTGCCACTATATCCTTTCTCAAGTAAGGAGACCAAAACTGAACACAATACTCCAGGTATTGTGGCCTCACTAACACCTTATGCAATTGCAACATAACCTCCCTAGTCTTAAACTCCATCCCTCTAGCAATGAAGCACAAAATTCCATTTGCCTTCTTAATCACCTGTTGCACCTGTAAACCAACTTTCTGTGACTCATGCACTAGCACACCCAGGTCTCTCTGCACAGCGGCATGCTTTAATATTTTATCGTTTAAATAATAATCCCGTTTGCTGTTATTCCTACCAAAATGGATAACCTCACAACATCTTTGGGTTGTGGGGGCAAAATCCACGCAAACACGGGGAGAATGTGCAAACTCCACATGGACAGTGACCCAGAGCCGGGATCGAACCTGGGATCTCGGCGCCGTGAGGCAACAGGGCTACCGTGCTGCCCGTACCACAGAAGGTAGTTGAGGCCAAAACGTTACGTAATTTCAAGATGGAGTTAATGAAATGAAATGAACATTGCTTATTGTCACAGGTAGGCTTCAAATGAAGTTACTGTGAAAAACCCTGAATCGCCACATTCCGGCGCCTGTTTGGGGAGGCTGGTATGGGAATTGAACCGTGCTGCTGGCCTGCCTTGGTCTGCTTTAAAAGCCAGCGATTTAGCCCAGTGTGCTAAACCAGCCCCTTTAGATAGTTAGATATCACTCTTGGGGCTAAACGGATCAAGGGATATGGGGGGAAGGCGGAATCAGTGTATTGAACTTAATGATCAGTCATGATCAGAATGAATGTTGGAATAGGCTCGAAGGGCCGAATAGCCTCCTCCTGCTGAAAAATCGCTTCTTGTCACAAGTAGGCTTCAAATGAAGTTACTGTGAAAATTCCCTAGTCGCCACATTCCAGCGCCTGTTCAGGGAGGCTGGTACAGGTCTGCTTTAAAAGCCAGCTATTTAGCCCAGTGTGCTAAACCAGCCCTTTCTTTTCCATGTTTTAAAATTCTATCGCTGCACATTCTCCCGTCTCTGCGTTGGTTTCCTCCGGGTGCTCCGGTTTCCTCCCATAAAGAAAGATGTGCGGGTTCGGTGGATTGGCCATGCTAAATTGTGGGAGGACACTGGAGTACCCGGAGGAAACCCACGCAGACACGGGAGAACGTGCAAACTGCATATACGTGTAGAATAGATATAAAAATAAATATCAAGTGCCACTGATAGCTGGTATTGCCCTGAAGAGGGGGCTGTAGCTCTGGTATCTGACTTGCTTCATTTCCTGTTTTGTTTCATGCTCATGGTCCTCTCTATCTTTCACTCTGCAGCTCCAGGTGAGGATGGCGAAAGAGCTTGAGCTCTGGAAAAGGGGAAGTGGCTCACGTGGAGCAAAATGGGAAGGTCAGGGAAAGCTTAGGTGGCGGGGGAGATTAAATGATAAAGGTATTACGGAAACAAAAGGCAAGGAGTGTGGTAAAGAAATAAAACATTGGCCCAGAGTACGTGTTAATTGCAAAATAAATAACAGAAGAGCAGATTAAAGCGGATTCAAGGTCCACAGCAGGATGTTAGCATGTCAGTCTGAGGTGAAACCCAGTTCAGTGCTGAGACAGTGTTACACATCTGTCGTTCTTGTTTTTCAGACAGTAAACCCAGGTGCTGTCCGTCCCCTTAGATATTTATACAAGATCCTATGGCATACTTTCAAAGACCAGGAGAGGTGTGCATCTTCTTGGCTTATTCCCCCCCCCCCTCCAATCAAAATCTCTAATATAGGTTACCTGGTCACGATCTCATTGCTGCCTGTGGGGTCTTCCTGTGCACAGGATGGTTGTTCCTATATTGCAACAGCGACAACACACCAAAAGTGTTTCATGGTCCGCGAAGTGCTTTGAGATGTTCTGAGGACATGAAAGATGCTATCCGAGCGTAAGGGGGCGGGGTCCCGTCTGCCAATCGTGTCTTCCTGCACGGCGCGCCCCCCCCGCCGGCAGCGGGGTACTCCATTCCCGTAGCTGGCCAATCTGGGGCGGGATTCTCTGCCGGTGCGATTCAGCCGGCAACTGCTTCATTCAACTTTCCAGACTGTTTCTGACAGACAGCTCCAAACATGGGGGTAACCCCATTGACTTTGCCGGCGTATCGGAGAATCCCGCCGGTGGGTCGGGGCAGAAATGTGGCGCGGCGGGGTGGAGAATCCAGCCCGTGGTTTCCCATCGTGGCCACCCCACGCTGTCGGGAAACCCGCGGCCGAAGGTGTGCTGCAGGTGGACAGGAGGATTCCATTATGGAGAATTCCGTGAAGACTTTTCACTTTTCTTCTAAGGGGAACAGAGACTTTCCATTAGAACAGTACAGCACAGAACAGGCCCTTCGGCCCTCGATGTTGTGCCGAGGAATGATCACCCTACTCAAACCCCCACGTATCCACCCTATACCTGTAACCCAACAACCCCCCCGCCTTAACCTTACTTTTTAAGACACTACGGGCAATTTAGCATGGCCATTCCACCTAACCTGCACATCTTTGGACTGTGGGAGGAAACCGGAGCACCCGGAGGAAACCCACGCACACACGGGGAGGATGTGCAGACTCCGCACAGACAGTGACCCAGCCGGGAACCGAACCTGGGACTCTGGAGCTGTGAAGCATTTATGCTAACCACCATGCTACCGTGCTGCCCCATTATGAGCGTGTATGAGTCTCACCTGCGTGGATGAATCTCACCTGCGTGGATGTGCCCCACCTGCGTGGATGTGTCTCACCTGCGTGGATGAATCTCACCTGCGTGGATGTGTCCCACCTGCGTGGATGTGTCCCACCTGCGTGGATGTGTCCTACCTGCGTGGATGTGTCCCACCTGCGTGGATGTGTCCTACCTGCGTGGATGTGTCCCACCTGCGTGGATGAATCTCACCTGCGTGGATGTGTTTCACCTGCGTGGATGTGTCCCACCTGCGTGGATGAATCTCACCTGCGTGGATGTGTCTCACCTGCGTGGATGTGTCTCACCTGCGTGGATGAATCTCACCTGCGTGGATGTGTCTCACCTGCGTGGATGAATCTCACCTGCGTGGATGTGTCCCACCTGTGTGGATGTGTCCCACCTGCGTGGATGTGTCTCACCTGCGTGGATGTGCCCCACCTGCGTGGATGTGTCTCACCTGCATGGATGAATCTCACCTGCGTGGATGTGTCCTACCTGTGTGGATGTGTCCCACCTGCGTGGATGTGTCCCACCTGCGTGGATGTGTCCCACCTGCGTGGATGAATCTCACCTGCGTGGATGTGTCCCACCTGCGTGGATGTGTCCCACCTGCGTGGATGAATCTCACCTGCGTGGATGTGTCTCACCTGCGTGGATGAATCTCACCTGCGTGGATGTGTCTCACCTGCGTGGATGTGTCTCACCTGCGTGGATGTGTCTCACCTGCGTGGATGTGTCTCACCTGCGTGGAGTTTTAAGGGAAAGTTTTTCCATGCTGAATTGCACAAGGCCAGGCCCTACCCCAAGTACAAACTTCGCAGGGGCTGAGGACCCCACCTGGCCAAATTTGAGAATTAACTTCAATACAAAGTAGAATCCCTACTGTGCAGAAGGAGGCCATTCGGCCCATCAAGTGTGCACCGACCTTTGCTCCAATAGAGCATGCTACCTCGGTCCAATCCCCCGCTCCTATCCCCTTAACCCCACCTCACATTTTGGGCAATATTAGCGTGGCCAATTCACCTAATCTGCACATCTTTGGACTGTGGGAGGAAACCGGAGCACCCGGAGGAAACCCACGCAGACAAGGGGAGAACGTGCAGACTCCACACAGACAGGCACCTGAAATCTGAATCGAGCCCGCGTCCCTGACACTGCGAGGCAGCAGTGATAATCGCTATGCCATCGTGCTGCCCGATAAAAGTCACCAAAAATAAGAAGCTGCCGCATTTTGGAGATTTATGAATAGGGACAGAGACTGAACAATAAAGGCATAATGATCAGTTTGTGGTGGTTAATGGATAGGTCCCAGGTAGAATGGTCATGTATGTGTTACGACACCCTGGGCGAGTGCGCGGTCAATTCCAGCCCCACAGACCCCGGAGCCCCAACGTAAGTGAATTAACCAATAATTTGTGTATTTTCCTGAGATCTTTAACCCCTGACTGTTCCAATGAATTACAGGCATCAGATGTATAAGAAAAACATTAAAAAACCCTAAAACTTATAACAAAAGAAGAAAATAACATGTACCGACAAAAATAGGCCAATGGTCTGCGAAACTATCTATTCCCCTGAACTCCGTCCCACCCAGACACACACAAGGAAGACATGTGGTGGGGTGTAGGGAAAAGATCAAAATAGAGGGAATAAAAAGGTTTTGAGATGAATCTTTGCTGCTGAGGTTGCGGTCTTTGTAGTCAGCGATCATCCAAGGATGTGAAGTCTCGAACTCTTTGGTTGGTTTGCCTTTCCTTTTTTAAAAAAGTATCTTTATTGGGTTTTCACATCTTATATTTCACGCTTCATAGGTTACATATTACCAAAAAAAAACAAGCAAAAACAAAAGGAAATTAAGAAAGACAAACAGAACTCAGCACGTTTATTTACAGGCAATTGTCTTTGCTCCTGCTTTGGCCGTGACCCCCCCCCCCCCCCCCCCCCCAATATGTTATAAACTCCAGTATGGCCAGGATATTTACAAGTGTCTATTTACAGTTGGGTTTTCCCTCTGATCAGTCCCCTGTGACTTTGTTCCATGTCCCTCTCATTCTCTTTGCGTGCTTTCCCCCACATCCTCCCCACCCGCGAACACCCCACCCCCGCCTCTTACTCTACTGGTTGTTGGCTATGAACAGATCTTGAAACAAGTTGGTGAAGCGCTTCCATGCCCTCTTCCGACCCCCCGGACTGCAAATTTAATTTTCTCCAGACTGAGAAACTCCGCCAGTCTGCAGATTTGGAAGGTGCTGCTGATCGGCAGCTGAGCAGGATTGTCCGGTGAGCGATTGGGGAAGCAAAGGCTAGGGCGTTGCCTCCTCCCCATAAAGAGTTCCGGCTGATCTGAAACCCTGAAGACCACCACTTTTGGCCACGGCTCCACCCTCACCCCCACAATCCTTCAATGACTGTCGTCCAGTACCCGACACGCCTGGGGCTGGCCCAGAACATGTGTGTGTGTGGTTGGCTGGGCCTTCCTAGCACCGTCCAGTACCCGACACGTCTGAAGCAGGCCCAGAGCATGTGTGTGTGTGGTTGGCCGGGCCTTCCTAGCACCGTCCAGTACCCGACATGCCTGGGCAGGCCCAGAACGTGTGTGTGTGTGTGTGTGTGTGTGTGGTTGGCCGGGCCTTCCTAGCACCGTCCAGTACCCGACACGTCTGAAGCAGGCCCAGAACATGTGTGTGTGTGGTTGGCCGGGCCTTTCTGGCACCGTTCATATTTGTCCTCCACCTCTGGAAAGAGCCCACTCATTTGGGTTCTGGTTAGGTGTTGAAGAAGGCCTTGGGGATGTAGATCGGGAGGGATCTGAACAGGAAGAGGAATCTGGGCAGCACATTCACTTTGATTGTCTGTATTCTCCCTGTGAGGGAGAGTGGGCATGGACCCCACCTCTGCAGGTCCCCTTTAACTTCCTCCACCAGGCTCGCCAGGTTCCATTTGTGGATCCATATCCAGTCATGGGCTATTTGGATCCCCAGGTCACGGAATTTCATAGAATTTATGATAGAATTTATCGTGCAGAAGGAGGCCATTCAGCCCATCGAGTCTGCACTGGCCCTTGGAACAAGCACCCTACTTAAGCCCACCCCTCCACCCTGTCCCCGTAACCCAGGAACTCCACTTAACATTTTTGGACACGAAGGGCAATTTAGCATGGTCAATCCACCTAACCTGCCCATCTTTGTACTGTGGGAGGAAACCAGAGCACCCAGAGGAAAACCCACACAGACACTGGGAGAACGTGCAGACTCCGCACAGACAGTGACCCAAGCCGGGAATCGAATCTGGGACCCTGGAGCTGTGAAGCAACAGTGAACCACTGTGCGACTGTGACACCCTATATTGGGTCTGGGCTTGCTCGAATGGCAGTCCCTCCAACTCTGACCCTCCCCCCTGTGGGTTGACAAGGAAGATCTTGCTCAGGTGAAGGTTGCAACCTGAGAAGGTTCCGATACTTTAGGAGTATTATTATCCCTTCCATGCAGGTCTAAGGGTTTGAGATGTAGAGGAGCAGGTCCTTCATGTAGTGTGAAACTCTTTGACCACCTCCCCCTTTGGATACCACTCCACTCCTTCACTACTTTGAGGTGATTGCCAAAGGCTCGCTTGCCAGAGCAAACAGCAGCGGAGAAAGCGGGCATCCCTGCCTCGTGCCTTTGTGCAGCCGGAAGTATTTAGAGCTGGTGGTTGTTTGTCCGTACACTCGCCATAGGAGCGCTGTACAGTAGTTTCACCCAGGAGGTGAACCCTGCTCTGAACCCAAATTGTTCCAGCACCCCCCCCCCCCCCCCCCGGAACCCTCGTCATGTGGCACGAATGGTACGTCTGTCCCACCCTGCCCTTTCCTACCCACACTCAGTTCTTCTCCCTCAGGTGTGTCTCTTGGAGGAAGACTGTCATCTCTCAGACTTTTTAGAGGGGTGAGACTCTGATCTTTTCACTGCGCCGTTAAGTCCCCTGACGTTCCAGGTGACTATTCTGTCCCTCCCCTTCCACTGGGTCAATCATAATACTTGTGGATGCGACCCTGCACTCCGGGGGTTCTCTCTGTTCGGGTGAGATCCAAGATGGCCACGGTCACCGTATTCGCCATATGGATGTGTCCCTGCACTTCGGTGTTTCCCTTTGTTTTGGACCCTCCAAGATGGATGTTTGAGGTTTCCATTGTTGTCAAGTGCGATCTGTTATAGCCAGCCTTTTAACCCCCGCCCCACCCCGTGTTTCCCCTGTTTCCAGGCACACAATCCCCGTCAGGAGTTGTGTCGCAGCCCCCCCTGTATGTCCCTGTGCAAACTCACCCGGTAGTGTGGTGGACTCCCCCTGGGATCAGTCCACAACTTCCCCCGACCTTTGCGTTACTCTTCCCCCCCATCTGGAGTTGTTCGGCGGTAGCAGCGAGAGCAGTAACCAGGGGGCTGTAGGGAAGGTAAGTTTCCCGCTTTAAAAACGTACCTTTCAGGAGAAGTGGTCTTTGTTTTTTAACTAACTTTTTTTTTCGGAGTTGTTTTTTTTTGTATCAGAGCAGCAGGAAACCGGAAGTCGGCCGTGGGGATTTCTGGGAAGGTGTGTAGTATCTGTATATAAGTTGGGCGGTTGCTAAACCCAAGACACTACACTTGTAGTGTCCCCCACCCTTCCACCTCCTCTATCCTAAGGGGTTGAGGGAATATCAGTTAAGCTCTTCCTTTCTTTTTCTTGTTTTTTATCTAGAGGGGATGGCAGGGAAGGCAGTGCAATGTTCCTCCTGCAGAATGTTTGAGGCGAGGGATACCTTTAGTGTCCCTGCTGATTTCACCTGTGGGAAGGGCACCCATCTCCAGCTCCTCAGAAACCACGTTAGGGAACTGGAGCTGGAGTTGGATGAACTTCGGATCATTCGGGAGGCAGAGGTGGTCATAGATAGAAGCTTCAGGGATGTAGTTACTCCGAAGAATGAAGATAGATGTGTGACGGTGAGAGTGGCTGGGAGGAAGCAGGCAGTGCAGGGATCCCCTGGGGTCGTTCCCCTTAGTAACAAGTATACCGCTTTGGATACTGGTGGGGGGATGACTTACCAGGAGTAAGCCATGGGGTACAGGTCTCTGGCACAGAGTCTGTCCCTGTTGCTCAGAAAGGAAGTGGGGAGAGGAGTAGAGCATTAGAGCATTAGGAATAGTGTAGAGGGACTTTAGAAGGGTTTCACAGGTCGGCGCAACATCGAAGGCCGAAGGGCCTGTACTGCGCTGTAATGTTCTATGTTCTATTTCCCCCTCCTCAGCCTTTCTGTGTCCTACTGTTCTCACCCCCTCCTTTCTGGGACACATTGTCCGCTCAAAGACGAGGCAGGTCAGTCCCACGCAAATAATCTCTCCTTTTCTTTTTTTTTAAACCAATGAGTCTAGAGTTTTGGTTCGCTGCTGGTGTTGTTGCCTTCCCAGCCCGTGTTTGTGCATGAATTAGTCTGCTTCTGCTGGTGCAAGGAAGTAATTTTCCCTCTCCGGAAAGTCACCCAGTGTTTGGAGGGGTACAACATCCTAAACTGCACACTGTTCTTGTAAAGGGCCACCTTGGCTGTGTTAAATTCCAGCCGATGCAAGGCCAGATTTGCCCCAATGTCCTGGTACACACGGATCGAGTGTCCCTCCCACTTAGAGGACCGTGTGTGTCTTGACCAGTTCAGGATCTTTCCCCGATCTTGGGGATGATGATCTTGCGGTTTTGTGATGATGGCCCATGGCTGCTCCCCGGCTTTGGGCTTTGGCAGGAGTGACCTGTCGGCCTTGTCCACTTCTGGGGGCTTGGGGAAGCTTTCCCCTCCCACAGCCCCCAAAAGTGAAACAACTTCACAAAATGGAGATTGGCTGTTCTCCAGAACGCTCTGAAGTGCTTGACCCATCACCAGTGAAAATATGAAAAGGTCAGAATTCCAGAGGAGGTGATTGGCTGGTAGCCAAGTCCATCAGAATGACATCATGGTCTATGCCACAGCGCAGTCAGTTCAACCTGCAGAGGGACCTAGTTCAGCGGATCTGCAGAATGGGTTGTTTGGCTAATGCAGCGGGACATCGCTTATCAGCAGCTACCTCTGAGGAATGTTGCTTGTAACCAGGTTATGATGAGGAATTCCCAGTCTGTAGGTATCAGGAGAACCCAAGGTCAGTTGATATGAAAATTGGGGATGGGGAGGGGAGGGACCTCCATCTGTCGTTGAGCAGATCCTGCAGCCCTATGTGCCTAGCAACCAATAATTGTCATTGAACTGTGTCCAGACGAAATGGGCTGAGTAGCTGTTCCTTTAACTGTATAAATGTTGCCGATTTCCTATGGTCTGCAGAGAGAGGCTCATGGTGAGCCTGTGACTTGGTCCCCACCGGTGTTAAATCAATAAACCATTTGGCGTTTGAAGCAGACCCGAATGTGGATTCATTCTTTGGATTCATTCCCGCTAACAGTTTGGCGCTGCGAGCGGGGTCTGACGGTGGTGTTCGACAACCGATGGAGTCCAAACCTGCGAATGGGTCTGTCAGCGGACGAATGGTGGAAGGTCGTTCATTAAGAAATGTCGGCGTTGTCAGGCATTGCTTAAAGTAATGAAGGATAGTTACCACGTAAACTGTTCGTAAAGTGACAGACAGACTCGGTAGTCGGCCAAGAGACGGTCGACTACAAGTAGCGCTGGATTGAAAGCCAACTACCTCTGAGAGTAAATTCTAAAGATTCTAATCCTAACCAGATAAGATGGCAAATGAAAAAGAAGGCAGAGCTCGGCTAGGGACAGGATGGATGGGAACAGGATGGATGGGGACAGGATGGATGGGAACAGGATGGATGGGGACAGGATGGATGGGAACAGGATAGATGGGAACAGGATGGATGGGGACAGGATGGTTGGGAACAGGATGGATGGGGGCAGGATGGATGGGGAGAGGAGTGGCTGGGAACAGGATGGATGGGAACAGGATGGATGGTGAGAGGGTGGATGGGGACAGGATGAATGGGGACAGGATGGATGGGGCGGGATGGATGGGGACAGGTTGGATGGGGACAGGTTGGATGGGGAGAGGGTGGATGGGGACAGGATGGATGGGGACAGGATGGATGGGGACAGGATGGATGGGGACAGGATGGATGGGGAGAGAATGGATGGGGACAGGAGTCGATGGGGACAGGAGTGGATGGGGACAGGAGTGGATGGGGACAGGATGGATGGGGACAGGATGGATGGGGACAGGGTGGATGGGGAGAGGATGGATGGGGACAGGTTAGATGGGGACAGGATGGATGAGGACGGGATGGATGGGGACGGGATGGACGGGGACAGGATGGATGGGGACGGGATGGATGGGAACAGGATGGATGGGGACGGGATGGATGGGAACAGGGTGGATGGGGACAGGACGGATGGGGACAGGATGGATGGGGACAGGATGGATGGGAACAGGATGGATGGGGAGAGGATGGATGGGAACAGGATGGATGGGAACAGGGTGGATGGGGTCAGGATGGATGGGGACAGGGTGGATGGGGACAGGACGGAAGGGGACAGGATGGATGGGGACAGGGTGGATGGGGAGAGGGTGGATGGGGACAGGATGGATGGGGACAGGAGGGATGGGGACAGGGTGGATGGGGAGAGGATGGACGGGGACAGGAGGGATGGGGACAGGGTGGATGGGGAGAGGATGGACGGGGACAGGATGGATGGGGAGAGGGTGGATGGGGACGGGGTGGATGGGGATCGGATGGACGGGGACAGGATGGATGGGGACAGGATGGATGGGGACGGGATGGATGGGGACAGGATGGATACGGACTGGGTGGATGGGGACAGGATGGATGGGGACAGGATGGATGGGGACAGGATGGATGGGGACAGGATGGATGGGAACAGGATGGATGGGGACAGGATGGATGGGGACAGGATGGATGGGGACAGGATGGATGGGAACAGGGTGGATGGGGACAGGACGGATGGGGACAGGATGGATGGGAACAGGATGGATGGGGGCAGGATGGATGGGAACAGGGTGGATGGGGACAGGATGGATGGGGACAGGATGGATGGGGACAGGATGGATGGGGACAGGGTGGATGGGGACAGGACGGATGGGGACAGGATGGATGGGGACAGGTTAGATGGGAACAGGATGGATGGGGATAGGATGGATGGGGACAGGATGGATGGGGTCAGGATGGATGGGGACAGGATGGATGGGGTCAGGATGGATGGGGACAGGATGGATGGGGACAGGATGGATGGGGACAGGATGGATGGGGTCAGGATGGATGGGGACAGGGACGGATGGGTCAGGATGGATGGGGACGGGATGGATGGGGAGAGGGTGAACGGGGACAGGATGGATGGGGAGAGGGTGGATGGGGACAGGATGGATGGGGACAGGATGGATGGGGACAGGATGGATGGGGTCAGGATGGATGGGGTCAGGATGGATGGGAACAGGATGGATGGAGACAGGATGGATGGGGACAGGATGGATGTGGACGGGATGGATGGGGAGAGGATGGATGGGGACAGGATGGATGGGGACAGGATGGATCTGGACAGGATGGATGGGGAGAGGGTGGATGGGGATAGGGTGGATGGGGACAGGATGGATGGGGACAGGATGGATGGGAACAGGATGGATGGGGACAGGATGGATGGGGACAGGTTAGATGGGAATAGGATGGTTGGGGATAGGATGGATGGGAAGAGGATGGATGGGGACAGGATGGATTGGAACTGGATGGATGGGGTCAGGGTGGATGGGGACAGGATGGATGGGGACAGGATGGATGGGGACAGGTTAGATGGGAATAGGATGGATGGGGAGAGAATGGATGGGAACAGGATGGATGGGGACAGGATGGATGGGGACAGGATGGATGGGGACAGGATGGATGGGAACAGGGTGGATGGGGACAGGACGGATGGGGACAGGATGGATGGGAACAGGATGGATGGGGGCAGGATGGATGGGAACAGGGTGGATGGGGACAGGATGGATGGGGACAGGATGGATGGGGACAGGATGGATGGGGACAGGGTGGATGGGGACAGGACGGATGGGGACAGGATGGATGGGGACAGGTTAGATGGGAACAGGATGGATGGGGATAGGATGGATGGGGACAGGATGGATGGGGTCAGGATGGATGGGGACAGGATGGATGGGGTCAGGATGGATGGGGACAGGATGGATGGGGACAGGATGGATGGGGACAGGATGGATGGGGTCAGGATGGATGGGGACAGGGACGGATGGGTCAGGATGGATGGGGACGGGATGGATGGGGAGAGGGTGAACGGGGACAGGATGGATGGGGAGAGGGTGGATGGGGACAGGATGGATGGGGACAGGATGGATGGGGACAGGATGGATGGGGTCAGGATGGATGGGGTCAGGATGGATGGGAACAGGATGGATGGAGACAGGATGGATGGGGACAGGATGGATGTGGACGGGATGGATGGGGAGAGGATGGATGGGGACAGGATGGATGGGGACAGGATGGATCTGGACAGGATGGATGGGGAGAGGGTGGATGGGGATAGGGTGGATGGGGACAGGATGGATGGGGACAGGATGGATGGGAACAGGATGGATGGGGACAGGATGGATGGGGACAGGTTAGATGGGAATAGGATGGTTGGGGATAGGATGGATGGGAAGAGGATGGATGGGGACAGGATGGATTGGAACTGGATGGATGGGGTCAGGGTGGATGGGGACAGGATGGATGGGGACAGGATGGATGGGGACAGGTTAGATGGGAATAGGATGGATGGGGAGAGAATGGATGGGGAGAGAATGGATGGGGACAGGAGTCGATGGGGACAGGAGTGGATGGGGACAGGAGTGGATGCGGACAGGATGGATGGGGACAGGATGGATGGGAACAGGGTGGATGGGGAGAGGGTGGATGTGGACAGGGTGGATGTGGTCAGGATGGATGGGGTCAGGATGGATGGGAACAGGATGGATGGGGACAGGTTAGATGGGGACAGGATGGATGAGGACGGGATGGATGGGGACGGGATGGACGGGGACAGGATGGATGGGGACGGGATGGATGGGAACAGGAAGGATGGGGACGGGATGGATGGGAACAGGGTGGATGGGGACAGGGCGGATGGGGACAGGATGGATGGGGACAGGATGGATGGGAACAGGATGGATGGGGAGAGGATGGATGGGAACAGGATGGATGGGAACAGGGTGGATGGGGTCAGGATGGATGGGGACAGGGTGGATGGGGACAGGACGGAAGGGGACAGGATGGATGGGGACAGGATGGATGGGGACAGGATGGATGGGGACAGGGTGGATGGGGAGAGGATGGACGGGGACAGGATGGATGGGGAGAGGGTGGATGGGGACGGGGTGGATGGGGATCGGATGGACGGGGACAGGATGGATGGGGACAGGATGGATGGGGACGGGATGGATGGGGACAGGATGGATACGGACTGGGTGGATGGGGACAGGATGGATGGGGACAGGATGGATGGGGACAGGATGGATGGGGACAGGATGGATGGGAACAGGATGGATGGGGACAGGATGGATGGGAACAGGGTGGATGGGGACAGGACGGATGGGAACAGGATGGATGGGGACAGGATGGATGGGAACAGGATGGATGGGGACAGGATGGATGGGGACAGGATGGATGGGAACAGGGTGGATGGGGACAGGACGGATGGGAACAGGATGGATGGGGATAGGATGGATGGGGACAGGATGGATGGGGTCAGGATGGATGGGGACAGGATGGATGGGGTCAGGATGGATGGGGACAGGATGGATGGGGTCAGGATGGATGGGTACAGGGACGGATGGGTCAGGATGGATGGGGACGGGATGGATGGGGACAGGATGGATGGGGAGAGGGTGAACGGGGACAGGATGGATGGGGTGAGGGTGGATGGGGACAGGATGGATGGGGACAGGATGGATGGGGACAGGATGGATGGGGAGAAGGTGGATGTGGACAGGGTGGATGGGGTCAGGATGGATGGGGTCAGGATGGATGGGAACAGGATGGATGGAGACAGGATGGATGGGGACAGGATGGATGTGGACGGGATGGATGGGGACAGGATGGATGGGGACAGGATGGATCTGGACAGGATGGATGGGGAGAGGGTGGATGGGGATAGGGTGGATGGGGACAGGATGGATGGGGACAGGATGGATGGGAACAGGACGGATGGGGACAGGATGGATGGGAACAGGATGGATGGGGACAGGATGGATGGGAACTGGATGGATGGGGTCAGGATGGATGGGGACAGGATGGATGGGGACAGGTTAGATGGGAATAGGATGGTTGGGCATAGGATGGATCGGGACAGGATGGATGGGGACAGGGATTGTACCTCGTGCCCTTTGGCAAAACGATGATTCAATCTGATTTGAACTTTACTGAGTGGTGAGGTTTCTTGTGAGGTGGACGCCCTGAATTGGTACAATGTTTAGATCTTCAATCGTCGTTTAGATAAAATAGACATGTCAGCGAAAAACAAAAAAATTAAATGAAGCGAAATCCAAACACCCTGACCTCGGATTCATTGAGGAAAGGGGAGGGGTAGGTACGATGTCCCTTCTCCTCGCACAGAAGCATTGCAACTTTCTTGATACAATGTCAATACAGGGGAATCCCACAGACACTCTGCTGGGCAAAGTGTTGGCAGTCCCACTTCCTGCAGTGCAGATCTCCACAACTGACTGATTCCTCCCAGACAGCTAACATTGTGAATGTCATTAAAAAATTGCTAAGTTAAAGAATTAATTAAGATACAACTTAAATACTGGTTTGTGTTCAACAATTTTCAAATGCAGTTGTGCATCGAGGTCAGATAACTTGCAGTTTGGCAGCAACCCAATTCGAACTTTTCACACATCTGCGTTAAAACAAGATTAGTATGGTGACTTTTAAACACTAGTTAAGAAGCGATCATGGAAATTGAAATCAGTTTAAAGAACGAGAAAGGATAGAGGAACGAAATTCAAGCAAAATTAAAGGTATAGAAAAAAGTAAGTATGTAAATTTTTAAAAGGGACGCAATGATGTGTCAAGTTTCTCCACCCACTCTTCACCTCGTTAAGTTCTGTGGGGAAATTAACCATTTCAGCCGACAGTTGATTGTTCTAAATCGCCCGAAAATGAGAATTCAACAAGACCAGTTAATTCTGAAAGTCCCTGGTTCAATTCCCGGCTTGGGTCACTGTGTGCAGAGTCTGCACCTTCCCCCCGTGTCTGCATGCGTTTCCTCCGGGCGCTCCGGTTTCCTCCCACAAGTCCTGAAAGACGTGCTGTTGGGTGGATTAGACTTCTGAATTCTCCCTCAGGCACCGGAATGTGGCGATTCGGGTTTTATCACAGTAACATAATTGCAATGTTAATGTAAGCTTACTCGTGACAATAATAAAAGATCATTATTAGTCTGGAAAATAAACATGGAAATTTTATTGTGTTTTGGGTGAAAATGCGCTTGAGATGTTAAGAATAGCTGATGCCTATAAAACCCGTCATTGGAAATTGACTTAAATGGAACGATATAAATAAAATAAATCTTAATCAAGCAATTGTGAATTTGTTTGAAATTTTCGAGCTTTGAGAATCTTTGTCTTTCATTTGTTTTATGTAGCTGTTCATACAGTTGTGTTATATATATTTAATATATTATATATATTTAGATATATTGTCACGTGTACCGAGGTACAGTGAAAAGTATTGTTCTGTGTACAGTCCAGGCAGATCGTTCCATACATGAAAAACACAGGACATACGATAAATACATAGACACAGGCACCAGGTGAAGCATTTGGAGTACAGTACCCCTGTACTACAACAATAGAGATGTTGCACAGAGAGATCAGTTCAGTCCATAAGGGCCATTCAGGAGTCTGGCAGCAATGGGGACGAAGCTGGTTTTGAATCTGTTAGTGCGTGCTGTCCGACTTTTGTACCTCTTGCCTGATGGAAGAGGTTGGAAGAGTGAATAACCAGAGTACGAGGGGTCTTTGATTATGCTGCCCGCTTTCCCAAGGCAGCCGGAGGTGTAGGCAGAGTCAGTGGATTGGGAGGCGGGCTCACGTGGTGGACTGGGCTGTGTCCACGACTCTATAGTTTCTTACAGTCTTGGGCCGAGCAGTTGCCATACCAGGCTGTGATGCAGCCAGATAGGATGCTTCCTATGGTGCATCTGTAAAAATTGGTAAAAGTCAATGTGGACATGCCACATTTCCTTAATTTCCTGAGGAAGTGTTGACGCTGTTGTGCTTTCTTGGTCGTAGCGTTGACGTGGGTGGACCACGTCAGATGCATATACATACATTTGCCGAGGTTTATCTTTCTGGGGAATTAACCTTGAGTTTTTTATTGCAGACCATTTGGAAATTCAGGACAGAAATCACAAGGATGCTTACATCGTTCATTTGGCCAAAGCACTGAAGCTCCAGGTTCCTCTGTTTGTGTGTGCGGTGATATTTGTGTGCCATCTGATTGCTGTTTGATATTGTGGTTTTGACATCAAAGTATAAGTGGTTTGAGCCCTGGGCCATGATAACAGAGATTACCTGCCTCCACCACCTTCTCAGGCAGCACGTTCCATAATTCCACCAGCCACTGGGGGGAAATGTCCCCAGGTCCCCTCTAGTCTAAACCACTTACTCCTCACCTTAAACCCATGCCCTCTGGTCTTAGACACCTTTGCCATGGGGAAAAGATGATCTACCCTTTCAATGCCTCTCATAATTTTGTGTATCTCTATCAGACCCCCCTCAGCCTCCTCTGCTCCAGGGAACACAAACTCAGTTTATCCAGTCTCTCCTCATAGCTGAAACGTTCCAGCACAGGAAACATCCTGGTGAATCTCCTCTGCACCTCCTCCAATGCAATCACATCCTTCCAATGATGTGATGATCAGGACTGTACACAATATTCCATCTGTGGCCTAACCAATGTTTGATAAAGTTGTACTGAGACCTCCCTGCTCCTATATTCTATGTCCCGGCTAATGGAGGCTAGCATTCTTCACCACACTATCTACCTCTGCTTCCAGCTTCAGGGATCTCTGAGCGTGTACACTAAGGTCACTTTGTTCCTCAATATTCCTGAGGGACCTACCATCTTATTCAACCTCCCAAAATGTATCACCCTTATCCGGATTAAATTCCATCTGCCATTTCTCTGCCCAACCTACCAGCTGATCAATATCAGTCTCTAGCCTAAAACTATCCTCCTCACTGTCAACAAAACCACCAATTTTCATGTCATCTGCAAACTTACTAATTATACCGTCTACAATCACATCCAAGTTGTTCATGTCTATAACAAACAGCAAGGGTCCCAGCACTGATCCCTGTGCTACACTGCTGGTCACAGGCTTGCAACCCTCCACCACCACGCTTCGCCTCCTATTAACAAACCATTTTTGGATGCGATTTGCCAACTTCCCTTGGATCCCATGGGCTCTAACCTTTTGGACCACCCTTCCATGTGGGAACTTGTCAAAGGTCTTACTGAAGTCCATGTAAACCACTCGTCAATATATTTAGTTACATTGAACATAGAACAGTACAGGCCCTTCAGCCCATGATGTTGTGCCGACCATTTATCCTATTCTAGGGTCAACCTAACCTACACCCCTTCGATTTACTGCTGTCCATGTGCATGTCCAAGAGTCGCTTAAATGTCCCTCATGACTCTGACTCCACCACCTCTGCTGGCAGTGCATTCCACGCACCCACTACTCTCTGTGTAAAGAACCTACCGCTGACATCTCCCCTGTACCTTCCTCCAATCACCTTAAAATTATGTCCCCTTGTGACAGCCATTTCGACTCTGGGGAAAAGTCTCTGGCTATCCACTCTATCCATGCCTCTCATCACCATGTACACCTATATCAAGTCACCTCTCTTCCTTCTTCACTCCAGTGAGAAAAGCCCTAGCTCCCTCAACCTTTCTTCATAAGACACGCCCTCCAGTCCAGGCAGCATCCTGGTAAATCTCCTCTGTACCCTCTACAAAGCATCCACATCCTTCCTATAATGAGGCGACCAGAACTGGACACAATATTCCAAGTGTGGTCTAACTAGAGTTTTATAAAGCTGCAGCAAAACCTCGCGGCTCTTAAACTCAATCCCCCTGTTAATGAAAGCCAACACACCATACGCCTTCTTAACAACCCTATCAACCTGGGTGGAAACTTTGAGGGATCTGTGTACGTGGACCCCAAGATCCCTCTGTTCCTCCACACTTCCAAGAATCCTGCCTTTAACCCTGTATTCAGCATTCAAATTCGACCTTCCAAAATGAATATTACATTTTGGAAAAACTCAATTACATGAGTTAGACAGGATCGCCCGCCAACAAAACTGTTCTGACTATCCCTGATCAATCCCTGCCTCACCAAGCTTTGATTAATCCTGTCCCTCAGAATTTTTTCCCATAATTTCCCCACCATTGACGTTGGACCAACTGGTCTATAATTACGTGGCTTGTCTCAGGTGCCCTTCCTGAATAAAGGAACATAGGAATTAGGAGCAGAAGTAGACAATTCAGCCCTTTGAGCCTGCTCTACAATTCAATCAGATCCTGGCTGATCTCTTCCTGATCTCAAATCCCCTTCCCTACCTGTTTCCCATATCGCTTTAACCCATTTTTTTTCTCAGAAATATATCTGTCTCCTTCTTGAAACCATTTAATGACCCAGATTCCATCGCACTATGGGACAGCGAGTTCCACAAATTCACCACCCTCTGCGAGAAGTAGTTCCTCCTCATCTCAGTTCTACATCTACTGTGTCTCAACCTATTTCAGTGACCTCTCATTCCCCACAAGGGGGAGCATTTGGTCTACATTTACTTTATCAATCCTGGGCGGGATTCTCCATTCGGCGGCAGAGTGTCCATGCCGTCATGAAACACGTCGGCGTGGACGGGACGCTGGGAGTACCGATTCTGGCCCCTACGGCACTGGAGCGGTTCATGCCGCTCCAGCCTCCCATCCCGGCATGAACTGTGCGCCGTGGGATATGCGCAGTGGCGCCGGCACCAACCCGCGCATGCACGGTGGCCTCCCTCAATGCGCCAGATCCGTCGCAACATGGCACGGGAGATCAGGGGTCGGCGCGGAATAAAATAGGCTCGAGGAGGGAGAGTCTGGCCCAGCGAACGGCGGGCCCCAATCGCAGGCCCTGGGATTTTAAGCACCTCTATGCCTGCTAAAACATCTAATACCTCATCATTATTAATCTTAACGTGCTCTGGAATGTCACTGTCCCAGCTGAAATCTGTGATGGAAGGCTTTGCAGGTTCATACTCCTCCACCTGTTTGATCTTGTTACAAATGCATCTCCTTTAGCCATGAAACTCTGGGGTGATACTCGAACCCAGAGCCTTACAGGCGGGAGTGTTACCCACTGCACCACATGACCTTCTGGCAGGCAGAGTGCCTGTCGTACAGTGTAAGATCTGAGCATTTTTCAGCATTGCTCTCTGGTGCCCTTTCTGCGGAGGATGTGTAAATAAAATTACTTCAGTGAAGGCTGCCTGCAGTGAGTCCACAGGGGTCTTACTCCAGTGCAATGCAGAACTGTACTATGTCCCCAAGGTCACTGCTGTTAATTCTCCAATTGGGAAGAGGAGAGGAAGAAACAACAAGAATTAACAGCACCTGATTTGAAGGAGGGAGCAAGGAGGAAGACCAACCTTCACAGGAAGATGTGGGCCCTTGGTGCACCTTTCAATACAGAATGTTACTTGTAGGTAAGACAAGGAAGCTGGAGGATCATAATAATAATTTTTATTGTCACAAGTAGGCTTACATTAACACTGCAATGAAGTTACTGTGAAAAGCCCGCAGTCACCACATGAATGAAATGAAAATCGCTTATTGTCACGAGTAGGTTTCAAATGAAGCTACTGTGAAAGCCCCTAGTCGCCACATTCCGGCACCTGTTCGGGGAGGCTGTTATGGGAATTCCTGCGCCTGTTCGGGTAATGGGCTGTTACGGGAATTGAACCTGGGCTGCTGACATTGTTATGCATTACAAACCGGCTGTCTAGCCCACTGAGCTAACCAGATTCTCATGCGTGTTCCTGAAAATTGGCTCGGTCACATATACTAATAAACCTGGCCCCTAATAGCCTGGCCCGGGACAGCTGGAGCTACCTGCAAGACGTTTTAAACAGATATTTGAATTCCCAATGACTGGCACAAAGGATCAGATGAAAAGTTTTTGCATTCTAAGACTTTTACTGTCACAAACAATCTCAAATCAACATTGACAAAACGTTACAGCAGACAGATAGTAAAGTCACCAGATGACCATAGGCTGCTTTCCCCTTCAAGGAGAGAGCTGACTGGTGGTGGTTTAACCTGAGGATCACACACACCTCAAGCAAGGGGCAAGGTCGAGAAGGCGGGGCCTTCATGAATAATCTCAGCTGGTTGGGGAACTGAACCCGCACTGTTGGCTAAGCTCGGCATCACAAACCAGCTGTCTGACCAAGTGAGCTAAACTGGTCCCTGGAACATCTGGTGGAGATGCCAGAGGTTAAGCGCAGTTTTGCATAGAATATGGAATGGTCCCTGCACCCCAGACGTTCTGCCATGTCTCGGGCATCTGCCCGCATGGTTTCATTCTTGGAGAGGATGGGGGCGGGCTTGGGGTAGCCAGGTCGGTTAAACAATCCAGATGTGCACTGACTTGCGTTCTATACATCTAACAGCAATGGCTGGGTGAGAGGTGAACGTGGCACCTTGACCTCCCTCTAGGATCCCATTCCCCCTCAGGGAAACTGAGATACCAATGTGCAAGTGGAGGAATCACTGAATCGCTATGGTGCAGAAAGAGGACATTCAGCCCATCGAGTCTGCACAAATTGAAACCCTACCTAGGCCCACTGCCCGACAGCCGATCCCAATAACTCTGTAACCCCATCTAACCTTTGGACACTAAGGGGCAATTTAGCATGGCCAATCCACCTAACCTGCATATCTTTGGACTGTGGGAGGAAACCGGAGCACCCGGAGGAAACCCACGCAGATCAGGGAGAAAGTTAAAATAAGTCACCCCAAGGTGAGCAGCCACTGCTCATCCCAGCTGCCGTTGACTCCAATATCTCCAGGAGACATGGCCAAGGAGGTTGCTCCTGCACACATGTTTGACAGTGTAGCACAGCGCCCTCAAGGCCCTGGACCTCCCGAGGACATGCACAGGCAATGAGGCATCACATTCAGCTGCCTGCGACACCTCCGCTGCCAATGTTAAATTTGCATTGAGACAAAGTGGTAGGAAAATAAAACTTGAGAATTTATGTGCCGCTAATTTTGTTTACAAAATTCACCTGTAACTATTGTTCAATCCTTTCTTTCCGAGGGCCATGTGACTTCTGGAACTCTGGAGGTGGAGTCATTGAAGATTTTTAAAATGAATTCTTCTTAAACAAGTGACTCAGGAATAGATGGGAATGTGGAATTCGAATCACACACGTATCAGCCATGAATGGTGGAGCAGGCTAGAGGGGCCGAATGGACTGGCTCTGCTGCTTTTTTGTATGTTTGTGTGTACAATATATTGTTTCCACTGTATTCATGTGTACATCACTATCCTTTTTCGCCGGAAACCTAACCATACTGTTATAAAATCCTGTGTCATACCAAACATGAACTCTATTGAGAGGGCTGAAACCACAGAATAGGTTTTTAAAAAGAATGATGTTTTTTTTCATTCATTTATGGGATGTGGGCATCGCTGGCTAGGTCAGCATTTATTGCCAATCCCTCATTGTCCTTGAGAAGTTGGTGGTGAGCTACTTTCTTGAACCGCTGCAGTCCTTGTGATATAGGTACACCCACTGTGCTGTTAGGGAGGGAGCTCCAGGGTTTTGACCCAGCGACAGTGAAGGAACGGCGATATATTTCCAAGTCAGGGTGGTGATTAATTTGGAGGGGAACCTCCAGGTGGTGGGCTTCCATGTCTCTGCTGCCCTTGTCCTTCTCGATGATAGTTGCCGTGGGTTTGAAAGGTGCTGTCTAAGGAACCTTGGTGAGTTCCGGCTGTGCATCTTTCTAGATGGTACGCATGGCTGCTACTGTTCATCGATGGTGGAGGGAATGAATGTTTGTGAAGGGATGCCAGTCAAGTGAGCTGCTTTGTCCTGGATGATGTCAAGCTTCTTGGGTGTTGTTGGAGCTGCACTCATCCAGGCAAGTGGAGAGTATTCCATCACACTCCTGATGTGACTTGTAGATGGTGGACAGGCTTTGGGGCTTCATGAGGTAAGTTACTCGCCATAGGATCCTTCGCCTTTGGCCTGCCCTGGTAGCCACAGTATTTATATGGCTAGTCCAGTTCAGTTTCTGGCCAATGGTAACCTCCACGATGTTTATAATGGGGGATTCAGCGATGGTAATGCCATTGAATGTCAATGGGTGATGGTTAGATTGTCTCTCTCGTTGGAGATGGTCATTGTCTGGCACTTGTTTGGCGCAAATGTAACTTGCCACTTGTCAGCCCAAGCCTGGATATTGTCCAGGTCTTGCTGCATTTAGATATGGACTGCTTCATTATCTGAGGAGTTATGAATGATGCTGAATATTGTGCATCATCAGCGAACATCCTCACTTCGGGCCTTATGATGGAAGGAAGATAATTGATGAAAGGTCAAGTGGGTCGCAAAATGGGCGGACATTTACATAGCCACACTGACAATTAAGAAAGTTATCAGAATGGAGTTGGGCTGTTTTCACACGGGGAGAGGTCCCAGAAGAAAGTCCCAGCCAGGGACATAAACAGGGGTCTGCAAGATGTCCTAGGAGTCAGGTTTAAAGGAATAGGCTCTGAGTTAATGAGGGAGCTGTGAGGAGCGGAATTGAAGCAAAGTGGGCTCAAGAGGGAAACCCTAAAGATCTGAGGAAGCAGCCCAATGTTGTAGACTCAGTGGTGCAGTAGTGGTGTCCTGCTTGGCACGGGTGAGGATCTGAAATTGTGCTTGGAAAGTTGAAACTGAGTGTACTCTGGGAGCCAGGGGAAGGTGAGGTTGAACAGGTGGTCAATACCTGTTGACGCCGTCCATGTGGGAGTGACATTTGGAGAGATTTCCCAGGAGTGAACTTCAAATGTGCGGATTAGAAACCTTTGTGAGAATGACAAAGTTTCCATAAGAGTGGTTGGCTCACAACGTGACAAATATCTGGTTGTTGAAAAATCCATGGAACCTGCTTTGGTCACGTCTGACATTTACTTTGGAGTGTGGTGTGCCCCACCACAATTTGCCTGTCAATTCACCTCCAACTCATACTTACCCGGAATGTTAGAATATATCATAGATATTGTAAAGAGTTTTATCTTTCTGAGTTTGTATGTGTCTGTAAAGATATTGCTGGGGTGAAGGAATAGTGAACATTTTCTTACGTTTGTATACAGTAGTATAGTGTAATGTAGCTAATTTTTGTTATTTATTTTTTATGTTAAACGTTCTTGTGACTTTTTCAGAAGGGGGCGTTCATCATCTTCATTTCAATAATTAATTAGGAAGTAATTAATTAAGTTAAGAAAAGGTTTTGAGTAGAGGGCTGCGAAGTATTTTATTTGCTGTTAGCTCCTCCTATTGGGAGGGATAAGAAAACAAAAGACAAGAATGACAAGAATCAGTAACGTTCGCTTGGAAGGATGGAGCGAGAGAGAGAGAGAACTTAAATGGGCTCTAACAGGCATGTAGCAGGCAGTGTGTATAATGGCGGCGTGGGTAATGAACGCATTCTAATTTGATTCCAGTCCACCAGCAACTGTTTTACCCCACCGCCCCAACCTCACTCAGCTGGCTTTTACCTCAAGGTGTGCCAATCCACTGAAACAGTGAAGATTTAATTGAGGTTTTGAAAATGGTGAACTTGTTCTGAGAGAGTAAAAAGGGAATGACAATGAAATGAAAATCGCTTATGGTCACAAGTAGGCTTCAAATGAAGTTACTGTGAAAAGCCCCTAGTCGCCACATTCTAGCGCCTGTTCGGGGAGCAGGGATTTGGATTTGGGTTTATTGTCACATGTACCGAGGTACAGTGAAAAGTATTCTTCTGTGTACAATCCAGGCAGATCGTTCCATACATGAAAAACATAGGACATACAATAGATACACAATGTAAATAAATCGATATCGGGTGAAGTATACGCAGTGCAGTACTACTCAGGAGTGAAGATGCGTGGAGAGATCAGATCAGTCAATAAGAGGGTCATTCAGGAGTCTTACAACAGCGGGGAAGAAGCTGTTTTTGAATCTGTTCGTGTGTGTTCTCAGACCTTTGTTTCACCTGCCCAATGGAAGAGGTTGAAAGAGAGAATAACCTGGGTGGGAGGGGTCTTTGATTATGCTGCCCAGCTTTCCCAAGGCAGCAGGAGTTGCCAACAGAGTCAATGGATGGGAGGCGGGTTTGCGTGATGGACTGGGCTGTGCTCACAACGCACTGTAGTTTCTTATGGTCTTGGGCCGAGCAGTTTCCACACCAGGCTGTGATGCAGCCAGATAGGATGCTTTCTATGATGCATCTATAAAAATTGGTAAGAGTCAATATGGACATGTCGTAGCAAACATGTAGATGGAGTTGGAGCCTAATGTTGCCACACAGTCGTGTGTGTACAGGGAGTACAGTACGCAGCCAAAGCTGGAAAATGGGATGAGAACAGATGGGTGCTTGATGGTTGGAACCGACACGATGGGCCGAAGGGTCTCTTTCTGTGCTGTAAAGTTCTTTGAGTCTATGACTAACTTCTCTGGGTGGGAAGTCAATGGCAGAACTTAAAAGTGGGAGCAGTATTGCCACATGGAATGCCTGAGGCAGAGTCCACTACACTTTCTAAGGAAATTGCAGAGACATATTTGAAAGGAAGGAAGTTGCAGGGTTGTGTGGGGAACGTGGGGCAGGCCAGATGTCATGCTCATAGAATGATGCAACCATGAAAGTGACTATTTACCACCATCATGTGCTGTCAAATCAGTGCTGCTTCCTCCTGCTTCCCATTAACCCCTGCAAATGTTTCAGTTCCCAGTGCGGACAGAGGAGTCCACAACAAAGGGCCTAAGGAAACTTCTTTTTATTAATAATCAACTATTTACACAAAACACTTCAGGCCCCAGCTGGGACTATTCAGTTCGGCTCCCATTCAGACCGAGCTTTCATTGTCAGAGTTCATTACTCAACTGAGCTGGGAAGCTTGTATTCTATGAGGTTCACGGAGAGGCCAATTGGTCCGTCCCGTAGGTCTCGTGTGGGTTATAACAATCATAGAACATAGAACAGTACAGCACAGAACAGGCCCTTTGGCCCTCAATGTTGTGCCGAGCAATGATCACCCTACTCAAGCCAACGTATCCTCCATCGTCTTTTAAAAGCTTTGGGCTGTATCAGCAAAGAGACAGCAGTGACATTGTCCACCCTCTGTATTGAAAAGGCCTGGGCGCGAAGGCGGAATGGAGGGTTTATTTTTGGCAGGAAGTGGCATTATATTTAATCAGATTCCAGTGTAGCTGAAAGCACAAACAATATATACAGACAGTGAGCTCTATTTATTGTTCCTGTCAGCTGAGCGCAGTACTTCACTGCAGGTGTACAATTCACCTCTTCATTCACCTGAGGAAGGAGCAGTGCTCCGAAAGCTAGTGTTTGAAACAAACACGTTGGACTTTAACCTGGTGTTGTAAGACTTCTTACTGTGGACAGTAATGCAGCTTCAGGGCTATTCCACAAGGAGTTACTATTCCTTCGACAGATTATCGTCCTTTTTTGATCATTTTCAGAAGGCAACAAGTAG
Source organism: Scyliorhinus canicula (assembly GCF_902713615.1). Lineage (NCBI taxonomy): Eukaryota > Metazoa > Chordata > Chondrichthyes > Carcharhiniformes > Scyliorhinidae > Scyliorhinus > Scyliorhinus canicula. The sequence continues at coordinate 18,559,778 of NC_052166.1, read as the reverse complement.
GTGGTGTCGGATCAGCAAAGCTCATGTTTCCACTTAATGTGAAGTCAAGTCACGCACTGAATTTATGGAGCGGAGACAGATTGCACAATGGGCTCTGTGTGTGTGTGTGAGACAGAGCACACACTGCCTAGGGGGCAGCGACAGTGGGAGGATTAATCAAGCAGCATTGCCTAATTCCACTCTCCCCAATTTAACCCTCGTGCATATTTTTGTAAACCCCGCGTTTTCGTCTGTCTGGCTCGACCCTTGAGTTTGCAAACACAAGCCTTCAGCTCGCCAGCTCGAACCTTCACCCAAAAATTGGCAGTTACAGCGAGAAAGATAAAGCGTTATTGGTGTTAACCCCTAACTGAGATCAATGATTGTGACTCAGCAAGCCACTGCAAGAACAGCAGATCGGACTGGATAATGACAGAGCGCCCATTTTAATCCAATTCAGGCCCATTTTAATCCAATTCAGGCAGGGAGACCGAACTCTCCCCACTCTGTGGCATCAATGGTTTGATGAACGAGCTGAGGGGTGCTGCGTTCCGCTCTGTCGGAATGTTTACCTCACATGTCCATCAGTGTATGAAGGCGGATTTTGTGATCGGGTGGTGGCCATTTTGAGCTCTGATAGTTCACTTTAAAAATTGATAATCCAGTTTAATGTTCAGGTCAGATTGTAAAATCTGCTGCAGCAGTGTTGGCAGCGGGTACTACCTTCGACTCGTCAATGCCCAGTGGTGCCTCATGGTTAACTGCACTGGACCACCAGGAGGAAATCAGGTTCCACCAAAGCACACTCAACCCCCTCACCCCCCACCCACCTCAACCCCCTCACCCACCCTCCCTCCGCCAACCTAAACCCCCTCACCCACCCTCCCTCCGTCAACCTCACCCCCGACTCACCTCAACCCACTCACCCACCCTCCCTCTGCCACCCTCACCCCCCACCCACCTCAACCCCCTCACCCACCCTCCCTCCGCCACCCTCACCCCCACCCACCTCAACCCCCTCACCCACCCCCTCCCCCAAACTCAACCCCCTCACCCACCCTCCATCCCCCAACCTCAACCCCCTCACCCACCCTCCCTCCGTCAACCTCACCCCCCACTCACCTCAACCCCCTCACCCACCCTCCCTCCGCCACCCTCACCCCTCAACCCCCTCACCCACCCTCCCTCCGCCAACCTCAACCCCCTCACCCACCCTCCCTCTGTCAACCTCAACCCCTCACCCACCTCAACCCCGTCACCCACCCTCCCTCCGCCACCCTCACCCCTCAATCCCCTCACCCACCCTCCCTCCACCAACCTCAACCCCCTCACCCACCCTCCCTCCGTCAACCTCACCCCCCACTCACCTCAACCCACTCACCCACCCTCCCTCTGCCACCCTCACCCCCCACCCACCTCAACCCCCTCACCCACCCTCCCTCCGCCACCCTCACCCCCACACACCTCAACCCCCTTACCCACCCTCCCTCCCCCAACCTCAACCCCCTCACCCACCCTCCCTCCCCCAACCCCCTCACCCACCCTCCCTCCGTCAACCTCACCCCCCACCCACCTCAACCCCCTCACCCACCCTCCCTCCGCCACCCTCACCCCTCAACCCCCCTCACCCACCCTCCCTCCGCCAACCTCAACCCCCTCACCCACCCTCCCTCTGTCAACCTCAACCCCTCACCCACCTCAACCCCGTCACCCACCCTCCCTCCGTCACCCTCACCCCTCTATCCCCTCACCCACCCTCCCTCCGCCAACCTCAACCCCCCACTCACCTCATCCCCCTCACCCACCTTCCCTCCACCACCCTCACCCCCCACCCACCTCAACCCCCTCACCCACCCTCCCTCTGCCAACCTCACCCCCCACCCACCTCAACCCCCTCACCCACCCTCCCTCTGCCAACCTCACCCCCCACCCACCTCCTCCCCCTCACCCACCCTCCCTCCGCCACCCTCACCCCCCACCCACCTCAACCCCCTCACCCACCCACCCTCTGCCAACCTCACCCCCCACCCCACCTCAACCCCCTCACCCACCTGCCCTCCGCCAACCTCAACCCCCTCACCCACCCTCCCTCCGCTAACCTAAACCCCCTCACCCACCCTCCCTCCATCAACCTCACCCCCCACTCACCTCAACCCCCTCACCCACCCTCCCTCTGCCAACCTCACCCCCCACCCACCTCAACCCCCTCACCCACCCTCCCTCTGCCCACCTCACCGCCCAACCACCTCAACCCCCTCACCCACCCTCCCGCTGCCCACCTCACCCCCCACCCACCTCAACCCCCTCACCCACCCTCCCTCTGCCCACCTCACCGCCCAACCACCTCAACCCCCTCGCCCACCCTCCCTCCGCCAACCTCACCCCTCACCCACCTCAACCCCCTCACCCACCTTTCTTCTGCCAACCTCACCCACCTACCCACCTCAACCCCCTCACCCCACCCTCCCTCCGCCAACCTCAACCCCCCACTCACCTCATCCCCCTCACCCACCCTCCCTCCACCACCCTCACCCCCCACCCACCTCAACCCCCTCACCCACCCTCCCTCTGCCAACCTCACCCCCCACCCACCTCAACCCCCTCACCCACCCTCCCTCTGCCCACCTTACCGCCCAACCACCTCAACCCCCTCACCCACCCTCCCTCTGCCCACCTCACCCCCCACCCACCTCAACCCCCTCACCCACCCTCCCTCTGCCCACCTCACCGCCCAACCACCTCAACCCCCTCGCCCACCCTCCCTCCACCAACCTCAACACCTCACCCACCTCAACCCTCACCCACCCTCCCTCTGCCAACCTCACCCCCCACCCACCTCAACCCCCTCACCCACCCTTCCTCCCTCCGCCAACCTCACCCCCCCCACCCACCTCAACCGCTCACCCACCCTCCCCCTACCCCCTCAACCCCACACATGTGAACCCCTCACCCACATCACCACCTCACGATGGCGTCGGAGCGAGGCGACTCTCTGCGAGCTCTCCCAACAGATCCAACCCAATCCCTCACCCACATCATCACCTCACCCACCGACACCTCCGCCAACCTCACCCCCCCACCCACCTCAAACCCTCACCCACCAGCTCCCCGACCAACTAAACCCCCACCCACCCATCCGCCCACCTCGCCCCCACCCATCTCAATCCCTCACCCACCTTCCCCTCTGCTCTCTCAACCCCAACCCATCTGAACTCCTCACCCACAGCAACACCTCACCCACCCACGCATCCGCCCAACTTCAACCCCCCATGCACCTCACCCCCTCACCAACCCACCCACTTGCCCCCACCCCCAGACACCTCAAACTCACCTGCCCACCACACTTCCCTGCCCACCTTAACCCCTCCACCCACCTCACCTCACCTCCACCACCTATCTCAACCCCTCCACTCATTTCAGCCCCCACCTACCTGCCCTCTCCCGGACACCTCAACTTCCCCCCCCCCTCACCTCAATTGCCTGCCCACCTTAGCCCCTGTGCCCACCTTACCCCTCTGGCTCGGATGAACATTGTGAGATCTTAGCCTCCAGCTGGGTACTTGCTAGAGTGAGTGGGGTGGAATACTTGGCACACCAATAGCCATCAAAGTGTGGTAACCAGCACTTAAAGAGCTGTGTTCAGATAGAGTGGATGTAAGTGCAGCCCAGGATATGTCCCTCCTTCACTGCCAATCCTGTCCTATTTACTCCTCAACCCTTCCATGAGAAATGCACGGACCGAATGGGCACCATCCAGCTATGGCAGACAGTAACATTGGTGCCACCCTGCTTAGACCAGGTCACTAACTGGGCACCTGTATATCTGACTCCTGGGATCAGCCAACTTTCTCCAGAGGAAGGATTGAGGACAAAGGGTTTAAACTCTCTGGAATCTTGAAGAACAAGAGGAAAGACGAGAATCTGGGATTAGGTTTCACAGACTCAGGCTAAAGTGTCGGTCATTGAGGACTGAGAGGAAGAAAGTTTAATTGACTCGGGGGGATGTGAACCTTTAGAATTCTCTATCCCAGAGGGATGTGGATTCTCAGTTGTTCAGCGTAAACAAGGCTTCAGCTGATAGATTTATAGCAGTAATGGGACCGAGAGTGCCTGAGAGCGTGGAGGCGGCAGCTCGATGGTATTTAAGAGAGGCCAGAATTATTCTCTGAAATGAAGAAAGTGCAGGGTTACGGGGTAAAGGCATTGAGTGTAGATCGAGGTGAAATGCAAAGAGCTGGCACGGTTACAACAGACTGAATGGCCTCCAGACGTGCTGTGACCTTCCTATGATTCTATAATATGGAGAAAGAGTCAGCGGAATTGATGTACAAATGTGCTATGATCTCATCAACTGACGCAACAGTCTCCGCTTTAATTATTTACCTTTCAGTTTAACCATATCCCCAACACAACTCAGAAGCAATGTTGTTTTTCCACTCCTCATGCACCTGAGTAACTGAACCCCTGTACATGAACCCTGTGTACCCGGGTACACTGACCCCTGTACATGAACCCTGTGTACCCGGGTGCACTGACCCCTGTACATGAACCCTGTGTACCCGGGTACACTGACCCCTCTACGTGAACCCTGCGTACCCGGGTACACTGACCCCTGTACATGAATCCTGTGTATCCTGGTACACTGACCCCTGTACGTGAACCCTGTGTACCCGGGTACACTGACCCCTGTACATGAACCCTGTGTACCCGGGTACACTGACCCCTCTACGTGAACCCTGTGTACCCGGGTACACTGACCCCTCTACGTGAACCCTGTGTACCGGGGTACACTGACCCCTGTACATGAAACCTGTGTACCCAGGTACACTGACCCCTGCACATGAACCCTGTGTACCCGGGTACACTGACCCCTCTACGTGAACCCTGTGTACCCGGGTACACTGACCCCTGTACATGAACCCTGTGTACCCGGGTACACTGACCCCTGTACATAAACCCTGTGTACCCGGGTACACTGACCCCTGTACATGAACCCTGTGTACCCGGGTGCACTGACCCCTGTACATGAACCCTGTGTACCCGGGTACACTGACCCCTCTACGTGAACCCTGCGTACCCGGGTACACTGACCCCTGTACATGAACCTGTGTACCCGGGTACACTGACCCCTCTACGTGAACCCTGTGTACCAGGGTACACTGACCCCTGTACATGAATCCTGTGTATCCTGGTACACTGACCCCTGTACGTGAACCCTGTGTACCCGGGTACACTGACCCCTGTACATGAACCCTGTGTACCCGGGTACACTGACCCCTCTACATGAACCCTGTGTACCCGGGTACACTGACCCCTCTACGTGAACCCTGTGTACCCGGGTACACTGACCCCTGTACATGAAACCTGTGTACCCAGGTACACTGACCCCTGTACATGAATCCTGTGTATCCTGGTACACTGACCGCTGTACGTGAACCCTGTGTACCCGGGTACACTGACCCCTCTACGTGAACCCTGTGTACCCGGGTACACTCACCCCTGTACATGAACCCTGTGTACCCGGGTACACTGACCCCTGTACATGAACCCTGTGTACCCGGGTACACTGACCCCTCTACGTGAACCCTGTGTACCCGGGTACACTGACCCCTCTACGTGAACCCTGTGTACCCGGGTACACTGACCCCTGTACATGAACCCTGTGTACCCGGGTACACTGACCCCTGTACATGAACCCTGTGTACCCGGGTACACTGACCCCTGTACATGAACCCTGTGAACACGGGTACACTGACCCCTGTGTATCCGGGTATACTGACGCCTGTACCCAGACTCTGTGTATCCGGGTATACTGACGCCTGTACCCAGACTCTGTGTATCCGGGTATACTGACGCCTGTATCCAGACTCTGTGTATCCGTGTATACTGACGCCTGTACCCAAACACTGAGTATCTGGGTATACTGACCCCCTGTACCCAGACTCTGTGTATCCGGGTATACTGACGCCTGTGCCCAGACTCTGTGTATCCGGGTATACTGACCCCTGTACCCAGACTCTCTGTATCCGGGTATACTGAGCCCTGTGTATCCGGGTATACTGACCCCTGTGTATCCGGGTATACTGACCCCCTGTACCCAGACTCTCTGTATCCGGGTATACTGAGCCCTGTGTATCCGGGTATACTGACCCCTGTGTATCCGGGTATACTGACCCCCTGTACCCAGACTCTCTGTATCCGGGTATACTGCCGCCTGTACCCAGACTCTGTGTATCCGGGTATACTGACCCCTGTACCCAGACTCTCTGTATCCGGGTATACTGACCCCCCTGTACCCAGACTCTGTGTATCCGGGTGTACTGCCGCCTGTACCCAGACTCTGTGTATCCGGGTATACTGACCCCTGTACTCAGACTCTGTGTACTCGGGTACACTGACCCCTGTGTATCCGGGTATACTGACCCCTGTGTATCCGGGTATACTGACCCCCTGTACCCAGACTCTCTGTATCCGGGTATACTGACGCCTGTACCCAGACTGTGTATCCGGGTATACTGACGCCTGTACCCAGACTCTGTGTATCTGGGTATACTGACGCCTGTACCCAGACTCTGTGTATCCGTGTATACTGACCCCTGAGTATCCGGGTATACTGACCCCTGTGTATCCGGGTATACTGGCCCCTGTACTCAGACTCTGTGTATCCGGGTATACTGACCCCCTGTACCCAGATCTCTGTATCCGGGTATACTGACGCCTGTACCCAAACACTGACCCCTGTGTATCCGGGTATACTGACCCCCTGTACCCAGACTCTGTGTATCCGGGTATACTGACCCCTGTGTATCCGGGTATACTGACCCCTGTGTATCCGGGTATACTGACGCCTGTACCCAGACTCTGTGTATCCGGGTATACTGACGCCTGTACCCAAACACTGACCCCTGTGTATCCGGGTATACTGACCCCCTGTACCCAGACTCTCTGTATCCGGGTATACTGATGCCCTGTACCCAGACTCTGTGTATCCGGGTATACTGACCCCTGTGTATCCGGGTATACTGACGCCTGTACCCAAACACTGACCCCTGTGTATCCGGGTATACTGACCCCCTGTACCCAGACTCTCTGTATCCGGGTATACTGACGCCTGTGTATCCGGGTATACTGACGCCTGTACCCAAACACTGACCCCTGTGTATCCGGGTATACTGACCCCCTGTACCCAGACTCTCTGTATCCGGGTATACTGACGCCTGTACCCAAACACTGAGTATCCGGGTATACTGACGCCTGTACCCAGACTCTGTGTATCCGGGTATACTGACCCCCTGTACCCAGACTCTCTGTATCCGGGTATACTGACGCCTGTACCCAAACACTGACCCCTGTGTATCCGGGTATACTGACCCCCTGTACCCAGACTCTGTGTATCCGGGTATACTGACCCCCTGTACCCAGACTCTGTGTATCCGGGTATACTGACGCCTGTACCCAGACTCTCTGTATCTGGGTATACTGACCCCCCTGTACCCAGACTCTGTGTATCCGGGTATACTGACGCCTGTACCCAGACTCTGTGTATCCGGGTATACTGATGCCTGTACCCAAACACTGACCCCTGAGTATCCGGGTATACTGACCCCCTGTACCCAGACTCTCTGTATCCGGGTATACTGACCCCTGTGTATCCGGGTATACTGACGCCTGTACCCAGACTCTGTGTATCTGGGTATACTGCCGCCTGTACCCAAACACTGACCCCTGAGTATCCGGGTATACTGACCCCTGTATCTGAATCCTTGATTGATGAATATTAAAAGGACAAATTGGCATCTGCATTCAAAGCAATGTAGAGATTGTACCAATAAAACAAATTTCTATTTATGGATCGAACAGTTTCAGGTCTGGTTATCAGCAGCACTCACTTAAAGCTGAAATGTTTGTATTCCCTTATCAAAGGACTTTGACCACAGAATCTGATCTTATGCAGCTAGAACATGTTGGTATCAGAGACCTACATCTTTCAATGTAACTCAAATCAGGCGAGGCTCGACCCAGCATAGGGCTGAGCAAGTGTGAGGGGCTGTTTCGAACCCTGGTACATTCCAGTGAGGAACGCAGTGTCTGGAGGTTCAGAGGTTAACTGAGCTGGGGAACTGGGCTGCCCTCAATGAGGCGCCAGAGTTCTGTCCAATTCACCTCGGGCCGGCTGATTGTGAGGGTCAATCCCATTGTGATGGACTGGAACCATGATTCATTGGCTGGCTTAGCACACGGGGCTAAATCACTGGCTTTTAAAGCAGACCAAGGCAGACCAGCAGCACGGTTCAATTCCCGTACCAGCCTCCCCGAACAGGCACCGGAATGTGGCGACTAGGGGCTTTTCACAGTAACTTCCTTTGAAGCCTACTCGTGACAATAAGCTATTTTCATTTCATTTCATAGTCCCTCCCCAGACACGACAATGGCCGGACCCCTACACTGACCTCAGTGTCTCGTGGCCAGATATCAGGCCCCCTGTGCCGGAGTGTCAAGCACCAGTCAAGATCACAATAAGCTTCAGTATTCGACAATGAGCTGGATCACACTGTGGAGCTTCCTCGAGCTTTACAGATGTGACCATCTTATCTATGCCCTGATGTACCATCAATTGGACGCGAGGCACAATGAAGGTCCAAACTTGGGCTTTAATCAGCTAGATGTTAGCCCGGTGGTCGATTACAAAGAAAGGCCTACCGCTGGGAACTCTGGGTACTTATACCCAGCCTCGGAGGCGGGGTCTACTTGCCTCTCGACCAATTGGTGAGCAGTCACATGACTAGTCCAAGCCAATCAGACGAGAGGCACATGACCAGCCAGAGCCAATGGGAAACCAGTGCTCTGCAGCAATGGCAGTGCTCCCATTCATACCACCACATTCACCCCTTGTGGAGAAAGAAGGCGGGGGGGGGGGGGTGTTGTAAAGGGAAGAGAGAGAGGGGAGGCGAGGACTGGTGGTATGAGTAGAGACAAAAGAGAAGATGGGGGCTGCCCACTGGCTCGTGGCAAAATGAACAAAACTGAATACAGTAGGGTGCAAAAAAAATTACAATAAAGTCCCATGGTTGCATCAGATGGACACGATCAGCGTGTCGGGTGCCCGTGGTGTTCTGGTGGACCGTCGCAGTGGAGCCGGTGATGTCGGGCCGATGGTCGTCCTTGCCTCCGGGAGCGTCAGTCGTAGATGTGTCTCCGTACCCCGGGCCGGTGGTGGAGATGCTGTGATCGGGGAAGAGGGGGTCTGTGCGCTGGGTCGTGGGGGCGCTGGGGGGAATTGGGGTTGGGGGGGAGGTGTTGATGTAAGGGGAGAAGGCCGCACGCCGACGGGTGCCAGGTCCCGAAGCGAGACCGTATCCTACCGACCGTTGGAATACTCCACGTACGCATACTGCGGGTTGGCGTGGAGTAACTGGACTCGCTCAACCAACGGGTCGGACTTGTGCACCCGCACATGCTTCCGGAGCAAGATGGGCCCGGGGGTGGCCAGCCATGTCGGGAGAGGGGATCCTGAGGAAGACTTCCTGGGGAAAACTAGAAGACGTTCCTGAGGTGTTTGATTAGTGGTAGTACAGAGAAGAGACCGGATTGAATGGAGGGCGTCGGGGATGACTTCTTGCCAACGGGGGATATGGAGATCTCTGGACCATAGGGCCAGCAGGATGGTCTTCCAGATGGTGCCATTCTCCCGCTTGACCTGACCGTTACCCCGGGGGTTATAACTGGTCGTCCTGCTAGAGGCAATGCCCCTGCTGAGCAGGAATTGACGCAGTTCGTCACTCATAAAGGAGGACCCCCGGTCGCTGTGGATGTACGCGGGGTGACCGAACAGGGAGAAAATGGAGAGGAGGGCCTTTATGACGGTTGTTGTGGTCATGTTGGGACAGGGGATGGCGAAAGGGAAGTGGGAGTACTCGTCAATAACACTCAAGAAATATATGTTGCGGTTGTTGGAGGGGAGGGGACCCTTGAAGTCTATACTGAGTCGTTCGAAGGGGGGGATGCCTTGATCAGATGCGCTCGTTCGGGGCGGTAGAAGTGCGGTTTGCAATCTGCGCAGATGTGGCAGTCCCTGGTGACGGCCCTGACTTCCTCAACGGAGTAGGGCAGGTGGCGGGTCTTGATAAAGTGGTAAAAACGGGTGACCCCTGGATGGCAGAGGTCCGTGTGGAGGGAGCGGAGGCGGTCAATCTGCCGCAGGCGCAGGTACTGCGGGATAGGACATCGGGAGCCTCGTTGAGCTTCCCAGGACGATACAAGATATCGTAGTTGTACGTGGACAACTCGATCTGCCACTGCCATCTTGTCGTTCTTGATCTTGCCCCTCTGTGCATTATCGAACATGAAAGCTACTGACTGTTGGTCTGTGAGGAGGGTAAACTTCCTGCCGGCCAGATAGTGCCTCCAATATCGCACAGCTTCAACTATGGCCTGTGCCTCCTTTTCCACCGAGAAGTGGCGGATTTCGTAAGCGTGGAGGGTCCTGGAGAAGAAGGCCACGGGTCTGCCCACTTGGTTCAGGGTGGCCGCCAGAGCTACGTCAGACGCGTCGCTCTCGACTTGGAATGGGAGGGACTCGTCGACAGCATGCATCGTGGCCTTTGCGATATCCGCTTTGATGCGGCTAAAGGCCTAGCGGGCCTCCATCGACAGGGGAAACGAGTTGGACTGGATGAGGGGGCGGGCTTTGTCGGCGTAGTTGGGGACCCACTGGGCGTAATAGGAGAAGAAGCCCAGGCAGCGTTTGAGGGTGTTGGGGAGAGGGAGTTCCATCGGGGGGCGCATGCGTTCGCGATCGGGGCCTATCACTCCGTTACGCACTACGTAGCCAAGGATGGCTAGACGGTCGGTGCTAAACACGCACTTATCCTTATTGTAAGTTAAATTAAGGAGTTTCGCGGTTTGGAGGAATTTTTGAAGGTTGATGTCATGGTCCTGCTGGTCGTGGCCGCAGATGGTGACGTTATCGAGATACGGGAAGGTGGCCCGTAAACCGTGCTTGTCGACCATTCGGTCCATCTCCCGTTGGAAGACCGAGACCCCATTTGTGACACCGAACGGAACCCTGAGGAAGTGGTAGAGGCGCCCATCTGCCTCAAATGCGGCGTACTTGCGGTTACTCGCGCGGATGGGGAGCTGGTGGTAGGCAGACTTAAGGTGTACCGTGGAAAAAACTTTGTACTTCGCGATCCTGTTAACCAGATTGGAAATACGGGGGAGAGGATACGCGTCCAGCTGCGTAAACCTGTTGATGGTCTGACTGTAATCAATGACCATCCGGTTTTTCTCCCCAGTCCGAACTACCAGCACTTGGGCTCGCCAGGGACTGTTGCTGGCCTCGGTAACTCCTTCCTTAATGAGCCTCTGGACCTCGGACCCGAAGAAGGTCCGGTCCTGGGCACTGTATCGTCTGCTCCGAGTGGCGACAGGTTTACAATCTGGGGTGAGATTAGCAAACAAGGAAGTGGGATCCACTTTGAGGGACGCGAGGCTGCAAACTGTAAGGGGGGGAATAGGGCCGCCGAATTGGAAGGTCAAGCTTTGTAGGTTGCACTGCAGATCTTATGTTTGACTGGGTGGATAGGGAGCGCGCAGCGTCTTACCTTGTCGGGGTGGACAAAACTTTCCGTGCTCCTGGAGTCCAGTAGGCATTTCGCCTCATGCCCGTTGAGCTGGATCGTTGTCGTAGTCTTGGCGAGCGTGCGTGGTCACGACTGGTCGAGCGTGATGGAAGCAAGTCGTGGCGAGAGTTCCAGATCCTCCTCGGTGGCAGAGTAATCGCTGGCAGGGCCTTCCGTGTAGGCCCAAGATGGCGGCGCCCAGGACCCGCATGTGGGATCGGGGCCCCAAGGTGGCGGTGCCCAGGACCCGCACGTGGAGCCGGGGCCCCAAGATGGCGGCGCCCATGACCCGCACGTGGCGTCCGGGGCCCAAGATGGCGCCGCCCGTGGGAACCTCGTGGCGGCGGGGGGGGCAATGCCAGCGGCGTCTGCGGGCCGGTCAGGGCAGCCGGGAGCGGGGGTAGGGAGGTCCGTGGGCCTGTTGCGGGGCTGGGAGATGGTCGGAGAGGATGGTGCGTGGCGCTGGGCCCTGTGAGGGCCTGGGGGGGGGGGGGGGGCGATCTGCGGTCGCTGCGCGGAACAGCAGCGACCAACTTGGTCTGGCAGACCACAGCGTAATGGCTCTTCTTCCCGCAGCTCTTACACAGAGCGGAGCGGGCTGGGCAGCGCAGGCGGGGGTGTTTGGAGAGGCCGCAAAAATAGCAGCAGGGCCCCGTTAGCTTGTTGGAGCGTCCCGCAGCGCAGGCCTGGGGGGGTGGGGGGGGGGGGGGGGGGTGGGGGGGGGAGGGGGGGAAGGGGTCAGTGGAGGATGGAGGTGGCGCGTGCCATCTTGTGGTTGCCGCGCGGCCGGGGGCGTATGCTCGGGCCTACAGGTCGGCGACCTCCAGGGAGGTTGCGAGGGTCCGTGCCTCAGCTAGGCTGAGGGCGTTCTTCTCCAGTAATCGTTGGCGGATAGAGGGGGATTGCATGCCGGCAACGTAAGCGTCTCTGATTAAAAGTTCCATGTGCTCTGTCTCAGAAACTTGGGGACAGGCGCAAATTCTCCCCAGAGCCGTCAGGGCCCGGTAAAACTCATCGAGGGACTCACCAGGGAACTGTTGTCTAGTAGTCAGGAGATGCCGTTGATGTACTTCGTTGACCAGCCAGAGCCAATGGGAAACCAGTGCTCTGCACCAATGGCAGTGCTCCCATTCATACCACATGCCCCTCATTCTTTTACAGATGGGGACAGGGGTGTGGGGGGATTTGGTGAAGATCTTTAACATTCCTCCCCACCACAGTACCTCTCTCAGTGCAACTTTGATCGACAGGTTGATGGAAATTATGCATACTAATAGAACAGCTGGTCTATCAAACCATCCCCACACATAAACCCAAACACCTCCTCCACACAACCCCCTCCATCATTACCCGGCTCCCCCATTACCCTCCCCTCCCCCTCCACCATTATCCTTCCCTCCCTCTCCATTGCCCTCCCCCCCTCCATTACCCTCCCTTCCCCTCCACCATTCCCCTCCCCTCCCCCTCCACCATTATCCTTCCCTCCCTCTCCATTGCTCCCTCTCCATTGCCCTCCCCCCTCCAATACTCTCCCCTCCCCCCTCCATTACCCTCCCCTCCCCCTCCATCACCCTCCCCTCCCCGTCCATCACCCTCCGGTCCACCTCCACCATTACCCTCCCACTCCACCATTACCCTCCCACTCCATTATCCTCCCTCCCCCTCCACCATTACCCTCACCCTCCACCATTACCCTCCCCCTTCCACCATTACCCAAACCTCCCCTTCCACCATTACCCTCCCCTTCCCCTCCGCCATTACCCTCCCCTGCCACCATTACACTCCCCTCTCCCCATTACCCTCACCTCCCCCTCCTCCATTATCCTCACCTCCCCCTCCTCCATTACCCTCCCCTCCACCATTACCTTCCCCTCCCCCTCCACCATTATCCTCCCCTCCCCTCCATTACCCTCCCCTTCCCCTCCGCCATTACACTCCCCTCTCCCCATTACCCTCACCTCCCCCTCCTCCATTATCCTCACCTCCCCCTCCTCCATTACCCTCCCCTCCACCATTACCTTCCCCTCCCCCTCCACCATTACCCCCTCCCCTTACGCCATTACCACCCTCCCCTTACACCATTACCGCCCCACCGTTACCCTCCCTCCCCCTCCATCACCCTCTCCTCCCCTCCACCATTACCCCCCGCCGCCATTACCCTCCCCTCCCTCTCCACCATTAACGTTCCCTCCACCATTACCCTGCCTCCCTCCATCATTACCCCCCTCCACCATCACTGTCCCCTCCATCATTACCCTGCCTCTCTCTCCACCGTTACCCTCCCACCCCCTCCACCATTACCCTCCCCTCCCCTCTGCCGTTACCCTCCCCTCCGCCATTACCCTCCCCTCCCCTGCTGCCATTACCCTCCCCTCCCCCATTACCCTCCCCTCCCCCTCCCCCATTACCCTCCCCTCCCCGCCGCCATTACCCTCCCCTCCCCCTCCGCCATTCCCCTCCCCTCCCTACCCACCCCTCTCCCCTCACCTCCTCCATTACCCTCACCTCCCCTCCTCCATTACTCTCACCTCCCCTCCTCCATTACCAGCACCTCCCCTCCTCCATTACCCTCACCTCCCTCCTCCATTACCAGCACCTCCCCTCCCCTCATTACCCACCCCTCTCCCCTCACCTCCCCCTCCTCCATTACCCTCACCTCCCTCCTCCATTACCCTCACCTCCCTCCTCCATTACCCTCCCCTCCACCATTACCCTCCCTCTGCACCATTACCCTCCCCTCCCACCATTATCCTCCCCCTCCACCATTACCCCCTCTCTCTCTCTCCCCCTCCATCATTACCCTAGCATTTACTCCCCCTCCACCATTACACATCCTCCCCCACCACCATTAACCGTCCTGCCCCTTCCATAATTATCCTCCTCCTGTCTCTCCAACCCTACCCTTTCTGTGAGGGTAATTTGCAAAGTTAAAGAGAGCAGTCAAGGCAATGGTTCAGGGTAGCGATACGGGTATTAATAACCAGTGTGACAGGAAGGCACAGAGTGAACAAACATTGGAGTGCACCAGTAAATAAGGTCAGAGCAGGTAAAAATAGTAAAAGAGCCAGGATTAAAGGCAGCATTTCTAAGACGATAAATGAATTGTTGGCAAAATAAATATAAATAAATATATGATAAGCATTATAGAGACATGGTTGCAAGGTGACAAAGGTTACTGTTATGAGAGGTATTTGGAAATTGGGTCTAGAAATGGGATTTAATATGTAGTGGGCAATTTAGGGGTTAAACAGACTGAGGGGAAAACTGCCAGCACGGAGTCAGAGGGATACACTCACACTTCGCCTTAATTACATTGTCCCATTCAGAATTAAACCTATTAGTGGGAACAGACAGGGTGCCCCTGTTCATACAGGTTGACGCACTCGCGATCCATTGTCATAGCGGACATTCTTGTTTGACTACCCATTAGCTCATTACAGAGTCTGATGGCCTCTCTTGTCCGTAAATCCTTTATATAAGAGTGTGAAATCACACGCCAAGATAATGATATCCCTCAGCCCTATCCCCTCCCTCAGCCCTTTCCCCTCCCTCAGCCCTTTCCCCTCCCTCAGTCTCATTCCCTCCCTCAGCCCCAACCCCTTCAGTCACATCCCCCCTCAGCCCCATCCCTTCCCTCAGCCCCAACCCCTCCTTCAGTCACATCCTCCCCAGCACAATCCCCTCCCTCAGCCCCATCCCTCCCTCTGCCCCAAACCCTCCTGTCACATCCTCCTTCAGCCCCACTCCCTCCCTCAGCCCCACTCCCTCCCTCAGCCCCATCTCCTCCCTCAGCCCCATCTCCTCCCTCAGTCACATCCTCTCCCTCAGCCACATTCCTTCCCTCAGCCACATTCCTTCCCTCAGCCACATACCCTCCCTCGGTCACATCCTCTCCCTCAGCCCTATAACCTCCCTCAGCCACATTCTTCCCTCAGCCACATACCCTCCCTCAATCACATCGTCCCTCAAACATCCTGAGCTGGCCGCATCACATCAGCTTCCCGACCCTTCCCCCCCCCCCCCCCCCCCCTCAATGTCATTGTCCCTTCTATCCGACTATCATCCAATAGGCACAGTTAGATAGTGCAGTGTACCATCTACCTCTCACAGTCTGGCGTGACTTGTCCGGGAGGGGCTGTGCGGGTGGGCAGTTAGCGCTGTAGCTCCATGAATTAGGCAAAGCCTGCTGACAGCCAACATGGGGAATCTGGGTGTGCCTGGTGCACCCAAACCACCACCTCACCCCACAAAATGGCCACCCTCAAGATAATGCTTCAAACCAAACTGCGACAGGAGAGGCTTTTCAAAACTTTTGCAAATGGGAAAGTAGATTGTGAATGCAGAAGCTTGTAAGCTTTTCCTTTATTCTTAGCCGACAGTAACCAGTAACAAATCCGTACATTTATTCACTTCTCCATTACAGAAGTGGTGAAAACATTTCAGGTGGAGCAGGAGGAAGCATTCAGTACCCGGAATGTCAATACTTGCTGCCGTGTTCATCAGTCACACGCAAAGAATAATTAAAGTACATGGTCCACAGATCACAAAATTAAACTAAACTGTCCCTCACCCAAGTGGGACAATTGGCTTTATTTTACAGCAGTTTAGGCCTGTTCGAGAAGGCCTGAAATCCAGGCCTGTCATACATTGCAGAAACTCAGAATGAACAGCCTGAGAAAGCAGGGGGTAGATTCCTAATTCCAGCCAGTGGGATCTGTTTGTTTTATGTTTGTAAATCACCGGAGCAGGAAAAGGTGCTGGTTCACATGACATAAAGCGGGAATTCTGTAAAAGCATGTTGCTCCCAAAGTGCAGGGTCGGTTGTGCACCTATTCCTCTGAGGTGCTGATAAACAGGAAACCCCGAATCAATAATAATATTTATTAGTATCACAAGTAGGCTTACATCAACAATACAAAGAAGTTACTGTGAAAAGCCCCTAGTCGCCACATTCCGGCGCCTGTTCTGGTACACTGAGGGAGAATTCAGAATGTCCAAATTACCTAAAGCACGTCTTTTGGAACTTGTGGGAGGAAACCGGAGTGCCCGGAGGAAACTCATGCAGACACGAGGAGAGCACGCAGACTCCGCACAGACAGTGACCCAAGCCGGGAATCGAACCTGGGACCCTGGCGCTGTGAAGCAACAGTGCTAACCAAATCTGTAGGGCGGTTTAAACGGTACCCTCCTTGAGAAGGAGGCAAACCGGGAGCTCTGCAGGCTTCTGCCCGATCTCTTTACACTTGTTAGAGAGTGTTTAGGAGGTCAGTACACCACGGACTAGCTCCATCATCGAACAAAGTGTTGCTAAAGAGGAAGGGGGTGGCTTGAGGGGGCAGGCAGAACTGCTTCAACCAGGCACTATTCGCATTGTATCAATTCTTATAGCACCAAGTCAAGTCTGCTGTGGCCTTCAATGGAAATGAGAGCACATAATGGCACATTATGGAGCTTTTCAATCATTCCTCCAATTTTCCTCATGGGACAATTACCCATTTCCCAAACTCATAGAGGAAGCTCGAGTGGCTTATAAATAGCAGCATCGATTGTTTGGATTGATTGGCCTATTGTGGTGCCTTGCATCCCATGTAACCTTATGTAATTCATGCTTAGCAAGTTGGCACAGTGGTTAGCACAGCTGCCTCACAGCGCCAGGGACACATGTTTGTGTCCGGCCTCGGGTGACTGTGTGGAGTTTGCACGTTCTCCCTGTGGCTGTGCGGGTTTCCTCCGGGTGCTCCGCTTTCCTCCCACAGTCCAAAGATGTGCAGGTTGAGTGGATTGGCCATTCTCAATTGTTTTTAATTTTTGATTTCTCTGTGGAAGTTTTGCTTGGGGTGGGAGGGACAGATGTTGAACCTCCTCCCACAAAATGCTCCTTTTCCTCACAATGCCAGTGCGAGGGCAGGATGATTTTAGCATGGGGTGGGGTGGTGGGGGTGGGGTGGTGGGGGGGGGGGGGGGGCAGGGGGGTGTCAGGCGAGCTGCCAGGGTTTGAAGAAGTTGCTGTTGGGAGATAAGGGGGAGAGAATCAGCAAGGCCCTGGCTGACGTGGGCCTGGGACTGGATCGTGACGGTGAAGGCCTGTAAAGACAGAATAGGGACAGGATCAACTGATTTGAATGAAATTGGATTGAGTGGGCTGAAATCTCAGCTCTCCAATGGCGAGGGGGCGGAGAATCCCCGATGCTCCACCCCCTGAAAAGCGGGGCATCGACAGCCTCAGGCAATTCCATGAGGCGCAGCTGCGATGCTCCGTCTCCGATCGGCCGAGTTCCCAATGGCGTGGGACTCTGGTCGTTGTGAACTTAGCCGGACGGCTGCGGATTCTGTCTGGCAATGCCACAGTTTGGGGGGGGGGGGGGGGGGGGGGGGCCTTATTCGGGGCGCGCGAGCGGCTGAAGGGGGGGTGCTATTTTTGCGGTTCAGGTCCGCAGGCCGAGTCCACCATGAAGAACGGCACGGCCGCTGCAGTGCACATGCACAGCCATGGAGCCGGCAATGCTCCGGGCCATATCGGCAGCTAGAGCTGGGGGCTCTACGCTGCTTCCCTGCTAGCCCCAGCAAAACGGAAAATCGGGGGTCGTTTCGCGCCAGTTTTCCAGGCGTCAAACACCAGCGTTTTCACGCCGGCGTGGGGACTTAGTCTCCCAAACGGAGAATCCAGCCCAATGTTTTTAACTCTCTTCAGTGTTGCTCATTACACTGTAGCTGGGAGCTGCACACAGTGACTGTTTTCAGAGTAGATCTGGATATTAGGAGGAAGTGAGATCTTTAATTCAGATTGCAGATTACACTGAACTGCAACAGAATTTGAATCCTATGCAAAGAAGCCCACACACTTCTCCCATTCTCTTTTCATAGGGGAGTGAATGGGTATAAACAACATAGTCATTATCAGTCTCAAAATGGCAACACAAATTAGAAAGTAGATTACACTCAGCATGTGTTCAGTGATCGAATCTCTTATCACACTGACCCAGTGGAATAGAGAGAGCTAAACCCTCTTCCTGGGAGAGCTAACTAATGCTTCACAATGGAGTACGGCTGATAGGGGGTGTCATGTTCAACATGAGGTTCTCACTGACTCTATCGTCTCACTGCCCTATGGACAATGTGACCATGGCTGAGCACTACTCTCTTTTCCAGGACCAACTCAATGTGAATACAATACAGGACTGTCCACTGGAGTGAAGAACATCGTCAGACTGAGGGAGTGTCCGGTGTAAGGGAGTGTCCAGTGTGAGGGAGTATCCAGTGTGAGGGAGTGTCCGGTGTGAGGGAGTATCCGGTGTAAGGGAGTGTCCAGTGTGAGGGAGTATCCAGTGTGAGGGAGTGTCCGGTGTAAGGGAGTGTCCAGTGTGAGGGAGTGTCTAGAGTGAGGAAGTGTCCAGAGTGAGGGAGTGTCCAGTGTGAGGGAGTGTCCAGAGTGAGGGAGTGTCCAGTGTGAGGGAGTGTCCAGTGTGAGGGAGTGTCCAGTGTGAGGGAGTGTCCAGAGTGAGGGAGTGTCCAGTGTGAGAGAGACACAGTGTCCAGTGTGAGGGAGTATCCCGTGTGAGGGAGTGTCCAGTGTGAGGGAGTGCCCAGAGTGAGGGAGTGTCCAGTGTGAGGGAGTGTCCAGTGTGAGGGAGTGTCCAGAGTGACGGAGTGTCCAGCGTGAGGGAGTGTCCAGCGTGATGGAGTGTCCAGTGTGAGGGAGTGTCCAGTATGAGGGAGTGTCCAGAGTGAGGGAGTGTCCAGAGTGAGGGAGTGTCCAGAGTGAGGGAATGTCCAGTGTGAAGGAGTGTCCAGAGTGAGGGAGTGTCCAGTGTGAGGGAGTGTCCAGAGTGAGGGAGTGTCCAGAGTGAGGGAGTGTACTGAACGAGGGAGTGTCCTGAATGAAGGAGAGTCCAGAGTGAGGGGCTGACCAAAGTGAGGGAGTGTCCTGAACGAAGGAGATCCAGAGTGAGGACCTGTCCAGAGTGAGGACTTGTCCAGAGGTCCTTTCCAGAGCGAGGGAGTGTCCAGTGTGAGGGAGTGTCCAGTATGAGGGAGTGTCCAGTGTGAGGGAGTGTCCAGAGTGAGGGAGTGTACTGAACGAGGGAGTGTCCAGAGTGAGGGAGTGTACTGAACGAGGGAGTGTCCTGAACGAGGGAGAGTCCAGAGTGAGGGGCTGACCAAAGTGAAGGAGTGTCCTGAACGAAGGAGATCCAGAGTGAGGACCTGTCCAGAGTGAGGACTTGTCCAGAGGTCCTTTTCAGACCGAGGGAGTGTCCAGAGTGAGGGAGTGTCCAGTGTGAGGGAGTGTCCAGTGTGAGGGAGTGTCCAGAGTGAGGGAGTGTCCAAAGTGAGGGAGTGTCCAGTGTGAGGGAGTGTCCAGAGTGAGGGAGCGTCCAGAGTGAGGGAGTGTCCAGAGTGAGGGAGTGTCCAGTGTGAGGGAGTGTCCAGTGTGAGGGAGTGTCCAGAGTGAGGGAGTGTCCAGAGTGAGGGAGTGTCCAGAGTGAGGGAGTGTCCAGTGTGAGGGAGTGTCCAGAGTGAGGGAGTGTCCAGTGTGAGGGAGTGTCCCGTGTGAGGGAGTGTCCAGAGTGAGGGAGTGTACTGAACGAGGGAGTGTCCTGAATGAGGGAGAGTCCAGAGTGAGGGGCTGACCAAAGTGAGGGAGTGTCCTGAACGAAGGAGATCCAGAGTGAGGACCTGTCCAGAGTGAGGACTTGTCCAGAGGTCCTTTTCAGACCGAGGGAGTGTCCAGAGTGAGGGAGTGTCCAGTGTGAGGGAGTGTCCAGTGTGAGGGAGTGTCCAGAGTGAGGGAGTGTCCAAAGTGAGGGAGTGTCCAGTGTGAGGGAGTGTCCAGAGTGAGGGAGTGTCCAGAGTGAGGGAGTGTCCAGAGTGAGGGAGTGTCCAGTGTGAGGGAGTGTCCAGTGTGAGGGAGTGTCCAGAGTGAGGGAGTGTCCAGAGTGAGGGAGTGTCCAGAGTGAGGGAGTGTCCAGTGTGAGGGAGTGTCCAGAGTGAGGGAGTGTCCAGTGTGAGGGAGTGTCCCGTGTGAGGGAGTGTCCAGAGTGAGGGAGTGTCCAGAGTGAGGGAGTGTCCAGAGTGAGGGAGTGTCCAGAGTGAGGGAGTGTCCAGAGTGAGGGAGTGTCCAGTGTGAGGGAGTGTCCAGTGTGAGGGAGTGTCCAGAATGAGGGAGTGTCCAGAGTGAGGGAGTGTCCAGAGTGAGGGAGTGTCCAGAGTGAGGGAGTGTCCAGAGTGAGGGTCTCCAGTGTGAGGGAGTGTCCAGTGTGAGGGAGTGTCCAGTGTGAGGGAGTGTCCAGAGTGAGGGAGTGTCCAGTGTGAGGGAGTATCCAGAGTGAGGGAGTGTCCAGTGTGAGGGAGTGTCCAGTGTGAGGGAGTGTCCAGAGTGAGGGAGTGTCCAGTGTGAGGGAGTATCCAGAGAGAGGGAGTGTCCAGTGTGAGGGAGTGTCCAGAGTGAGGGAGTGTCCAGTGTGAGGGAGTGTCCAGAGTGAGGGAGTGTCCAGAGTGAGGGAGTATCCAGAGTGAGGGAGTGTCCAGTGTGAGGGAGTGTCCAGTGTGAGGGAGTGTCCAGAGTGAGGGAGTGTCCAGAGTGAGGGACAGTCCAGTGTGAGGGAGTGTCCAGTGTGAGGGAGTGTCCAGTGTGAGGGAGTGTCCAGAGTGAGGGAGTGTCCGGTGTGAGGGAGTGTCCATTGTGAGGGAGTGTCCAGAGTGAGGGAGTGTCCAGTGTGAGGGAGTGTCCAGAGTGAGGGACAGTCCAGTGTGAGGGAGTGTCCAGTGTGAGGGAGTGTTCAGTGTGAGGGAGTGTCCAGTGTGAGGGAGTGTCCAGAGTGAGGGAGTGTCCGGTGTGAGGGAGTGTCCATTGTGAGGGAGTGTCCAGATGAGGGAGTGTCCAGAGTGAGGGAGTGTCCAGTGTGAGGGAGTGTCCAGTGTGAGGGAGTGTCCAGAGTGAGGGAGTGTCCAGTGTGAGGGAGTGTCCAGAGTGAGGGAGTGTCCAGTGTGAGGGAGTGTCCAGAGTGAGGGAGTGTCCAGAGTGAGGAGGCTGAAACCTCACAACCTTTAAAATCACTCGGCTGAGCAAAGCAACTCCATCATATTCAAGTGGCAGATGGAATTCAACCTTGATAAATGTGAAGTGATTCATTTTGGAAGGCCGAATTTGAATGCTGAATACAGGGTTAAAGGCAGGATTATTTGAAGTGTGGAGGAACAGAGGGATCGTACATAGATCCCTCAAAGTTTCCACCCAGGTTGATAGGGTTGTTAAGAAGGCGTACAGTGTGTTGGCTTTCATTAACAGGGGGATTGAGTTTAAGAGCTGCGAGGTTTTGCTGCAGCTTTATAAAACTCTAGTTAGACCACACTTGGAATATTGTGTCCAGTTCTGGTCGCATCATTATAGGAAGGAATTGGATGCTTTGGAGAAGGTGCCGAGGAGATTTACCAGGATGCTGCCTGGATTGGAGGGTGTGTCTTATGAAGAAAGGTTGAGGGAGCTAGGGCTTTTCTCACTGGAGCGAAGAAGGCAGAGAGGTGACTTGATAGAGGTGTACAAGGTGATGAGAGGCATGGATGGAGTGGGTAGCCAGAGACTTTTCCCCAGGGTGGAAATGGCTGTCACGAGGGGACATAATTTTAAGGTGATTGGAGGAAGGTACATGGGAGATGTCAGCGGTAGGTTCTTTACACAGAGAGTGGTGGGTGTGTGGAATGCACTGCCAGCAGAGGTCAGAGTCATGAGGGACATTTAAGCGACTCTTAGACAGGCAGATGGACAGCAGTAGATTGAAGGGGTGTAGGTTAGGTTGATCTTAGATGAGGATAAATGGTCGGCACAACATCGTGGGCCGAAGGGCCTGCACTATGCTGTACTGTTCTATGTTCTATGATATGGAACATATGCTGGAAAATGGAAATGTCAGTGCAGATTCGATGGGACGAAAGGCCTTTTCTGCGATGTTTGACTCTATGTGGGTCTATCCAGAGTGAGGGTCTTTCCAGAGTGAGGGTCTTTCCAGAGTGAGGGTCTTTCCAGAGTGAGGATATTTCCAGAGTGAGGTTCTGTCCACAGTGAGGGTCTTTCCAGAGTGAGGGTCTTTCCAGAGTGAGGGTCTTTCCAGAGTGAGGGTCTTTCCAGAGCGAGGGTCTTTCCAGAGTGAGGTTCTGTCCACAGTGAGGATCTTTCCAGAGTGAGGGTCTTTCCAGAGTGAGGGTCTTTCCAGAGTGAGGGCCTGTCCAGAGTGAGGGTCTGTCCAGAGTGAGGTTCTGTCCAGAGTGAGGGGCTGTCCCGAGTGAGGTTCTGTCCAGAGTGAGGTTCTGTCCAGAGTGAGGTTCTGTCCAGAGTGAGATTCGGTCCAGAGTGAGGGGCTGTCCAGAGTGAGGGGCTATCTAGAATAAGGGACTGTCCAGAATGAGGGTCTGTCCAGAGGGAGGGGATGTCTAGAGTGAGGGGTTTTATCGGCAATACCATATTTGTCTGGTTGAAGCCAGCATTCACTCTCTTTCCCTTTTCACGAGTAGAATCACAGAATCTGCACAGTGCAGGAGGCCACCATTGTGTCTGCACCGATCCTCTGAAAGAGCTTGCTCCCCAGATCCACTCCCCTGCCCCATCCCTGTAACCCCACCTAACCTTTAGACAATAAGGAGCAATTTATCACAGCCAATCCCCCTAACCTGCACATCTTTGGACTGTGGGAGAAAACCGGAGCACCCGGAGGTTATAAACGGTGACTTCGCCGTCACAACAAAAAGTTTTCAGCTGGACAGTGACTGGCAGCTAATAAAGTGTCATGGATCGTGACCATCCTGTCGCCAACGCCCCCACCCTCCCTCCAACCCTCCGATGTGGATAAACATTTCACCAGGTAAGCTGGTCAGTCACACTGGTGAACACGGACAGACACTGGGGGCAGTGGTGAATAGCGGACACCTTCCTTTAGGCACGTTGGTTTGCTCTGCTCCACCAGAATTATTAGTGAAAGTCTGACTCCGTGTGACAGGAGGAGACGTGTCATCGAGGGAACCTAGCCGGACCTCGCCTTGTTGTTGGGCCTGGTGTACGGGACGGGAGCCTGGGCTCTGGCTGTTCAACGCAACAAATTCACTTTGGAGCCAACGTGCTTGCAGCCATGAACAGAGTACTGGCGCTTGCCCACAGAGTAATAGTTCAACTCTCTGGACAGCTCGTCCAGTTGACTGGTGTCTGGGTAGAAACCCTCTCTCATCATCTCCTCGAGGAAACAGTCTTGTATGTGGGTCCTCTCCAGTAAAGTGAAGGGTACAATATCTGCGTGCTCCCACAGTGGGTGCGAATGGGTCAGCAAGGATTGGACAATGAAAAGAAGCTCTTGCGATTTTGTCGTCTGCCTCATCATCCCGCTGGAGGCGTTCTGGAGGACAAACTTTGTGATCTCCCCCTGCCCATAGTTGCTGATCAAGACATACACGGCGTTGAGAAATTCATTGGGTTGGTCGGGCCTGAAGTAGCTTTGCAGGAAGTCCAACAGGGCTGGTTGCATGAACTCCACCTCATCGAAGATGAGCAGTGGGATCTTCTCCTCCTCCTCGGCCCGGCTGACCATATCGGTGATGCCCCCCGCCAGCTCCTGCAGGCAGCCGGTGACATTGTCCTGCTCTGGGCAGTGATGCAGCACAAAGTACTGGTAAACCAAGTGGTCACTCAGCACCGAGCGGAAGTGCTTGGCCAGCAGCCTGCCAACCAGGCTCTTGCCCACCCCCACCGGGCCATTGAGGGACAGGACCAGCGGCTTGTTGTGAATGTGGGTGGCCAGGTAGTCATTGAGTACATCCATCAGGCTGTCGATGGCAACCGCCTGCCCAAAGACCTCCCTCTTGAGGGTTTTCTCCAGGCCGGCCAGGTCGTATTTGAGCACGTTGTCATCCAGGTTCTCAATGGCATTGTAGATCTGAAAGAACACAATGAGAATCAGGAGGAAGAGGCAGTTCTTGGCCTTGCTTTTCTTCTTCTCGGGCAGGTACCTCTTGCTGTCACTGGGGTACAGCACTTTGGGCCGTTTGCTGGAGCGACGCCTCCTCATGGTTTTGGGGGGGATTTTCTCGAAGGTGAAGTACTCGGCTGCCTTGGTTCTGTGTCTCAGGCCTCGCTCCGAGGCCTCTTGCCCCTTGGGGGTTAGGTAGTGGCCGATGGCCCTGCTCCCTGTACCCTTGAGCCCCGCGGGCTCATTGTGATCGGCGGCCACCTGCTTCCTCTTCATGCTCAGGTATTTGTGGCGAATGCGATAGGCCGCTCTCAGCGGGGATGTCACCGTGGAGATCTGTTGCCTGGTGACGGGCAGGGCTTTGTGCGCGGGCTCCCTTGGGGGCTGTGTGACCTCCATCACCGCCTCCTGACCCTCGCAGCCCAGGGCCTGCTGGACCTACAACAACAACAACAACTTGCATTGATATAGCACCTTAATGTAATAAGCACGCTTCACGCAGGTGACACCAAGCCACATGTGGAAATATTGGGGCCAATTTATTGAAAGCTTGGCCAAACTGATGAGTTTAAAGAGGCATCTTTCGATGGAGAGAGGGCGGGAAGCCCTTTAGGGAGGGAATTCCAGAGCTAAGGGCCGTCAATGATGGAGGGATGAAAAGCAGGGATGTGGAAAAAGCAAGAATTGGTGGGACACAAGATAAAGAAATGCTACAGTCATAAATCTGGACATCAACAATGACCCTTCATCACTTAGATGAAAACCCATGAGCCTGTTGACCATGTGCTCCAAGGACAGTAATGGAGGTGGTATGGGGATAGGGTGGGGGTCATGCCTCGTATGCCATGGGAAACTGCAATGCAATGGGGTCTCACTTGGCTGCCCGATGCCAATCTGTGCCTAGGTGAGTGCCCTCTCTACGTGCCCACCAACCAGGTCCAGTGGTCCCTCTGCGGTCTTTTCTCTCTCCCTGCAGTTATGCCCTGCCTTCTCCTGCGGGGGGTGGGGGTGGGTGGGGGGAAGAGACAGAAATCCTGACAGCACAGGGGATGGGAAGCTGGCCAGGGCACGTGGCCGTGGTGGCTGGTATGGGTGCTGTCATGTGGTGCTGGGTGGGTAGCGAACACACTGCCAGCGGGTGAGCTTCGGTCTCCCTCTGGGTGAGGGCTACGGGTGTTTGAGATGGGGGGGTTGTGTCAGGGGCTCAGTGCTGCCTCCTCACCCTGGCTGCCCTGAGGAGGTTGTGCAGCTTTTCCGGCACTGCTGGCCATCCTGGCATTGGGCCTCACGGCGCTCACAGCCTCTGCTACCTGCGCCCAGGCCCAGTGGCAGCTTCCTTCCCACCCCGGATAACAGGGTGGGCCGCCTTTCCTCCATGGTGTCAACAGGGTCTCCAGCCCGGCGTCTGCAAATCGCCGTGCCGCTCCCCACCTTTCATGATGTGGAGATGCCGGCGTTGGACTGGGGTGAGCACAGTAAGAAGTCTTACAACACCAGGTTAAAGTCCAACAGGTTTGTTTCCAATCACTAGCTTTCGGAGCACTGCTGCTTCCTCAGGTGAATCCAAGAAAAGGCCATTTTATCTCAGTTCTGCACTCCCAATGTGTCCTGTCACATAGCCTCTACATGTGTGCCTCTGCTGAGGAAAGGTTCTGGAAAGATCCCCCTTCCCCTCACCAGAGGCAAGCTGACAGAAACGGGGCAGGCAGTGCTGGGAAAGTGTTTGCTGTTGACACAATATCAGGAAGTCCTGTTCATAAAAGCTTCGGCTCGGCAGCGAGATTTCCCCTCCCCCGCCCTCCCTCCAACACACACACACACACTCAGTACAGGAAGGGCGGCCAATCCAACGGGTCAAAGTTGAGGGTTCTCACCAGGCCAGGGTCTCCACAAACAGGAGAGGAGATTGAAAGTGGTTCCAAGAGCAGAGAGCTGTGACAATCGATCTCCTGAGCCTGGGGCAGCAGCACAGTGCAGACTGTGTGTCCAGAATGGGAGAGAGCTAAGTTGTGTCAGCCTACTTCCTGAAGCCTCTGCAAACCTATGTGGATTCATGAGCTCTCTGGACCATACCTTAACATCCTGGATTTAACTAACAGAACAATCATAGCATCGCAAAACGATACAGCAAAGGAGGATGCCATTCAGCCCATCTTTTCTATGCCAACTCTTTGAAAGAGCTTCATCTCACTGCTCATTCTGCATAACCCAAACTTGTTTTTCTTTTTCAACTAACGACTCGACTGCTTTTGGATATTTCTGACTAAAACCAGTTGCGCAAATACAAGTTCTTCTCATATATCTTTGGCTATTTTGTAAATTGCTTTAAATCTAGGTCCCAACGCTCCTCCCAATGGAAACTATTTCAGTCCATCTGTCAAAGCCCTGCAGCGTTTTGAACACCTCGACTCAATCTCCAGTTTGCATTCCCTGCTTGAAATGAAACAACATCTGTTAACTCTCCGAGTAATGGAAGTCCCATAGCCCTTAAGAACAGCATTCAACTTTGAAAAAATATCATTCCTGGAATGTGGGCGTTGCTGGCTGGGCCAGTATTAATGGTCCATCCCTAATTGCCCTTGAGAAGGTGGTGGTGAGCCGCCTTCTTAAACTGCTGCAGTCCTGAGGTGTAGGCACACCTACTGTGCTGTTAGGGAGGGAGTTCTGGGATTTTGACTCAGTGAGAGTGAAGTCAGGTAGGCGAGTGATTTGAAGGGGGACTTACAGGTGATGTGGTGTTTCCAGGTATTCGCTGCTTTGTCCTTCTAGATGGTAAAGGCTGCAGATTTGAAAGGTGCTGTGGAAGGAGTTTGGGTGAGTTGCTGCATTGCATTTATAGGTGGGTGGCTCTGTGGCGCAATGGTTAGCACTGCCGTCTCACGGCGCCGAGGACCCGGGTTCGATCCCGATCCTGGGTCACTGTCCGTGTGGTGTTTGCACATTCTCCCCGTGTCTGCGTGGGTCTCACCCCCACAACCCAAATACGTGCACGGTCGGTGGACTGGACACGCAAAATTGCCCTTTCATTGGAAAGGCATTTTAAATTTAAAAAAATCTTACATGGTAATAAATGTGGCCCAGCATTTACCGATCCCTAAGTTTGAGTGGATGTTGTTTGTGAAGCTATTTCAAGGGGTAGTTAAGAGTCAACCATATCTCTGTGGGTCTGGAGACATTTTTTTTTTATTCGTTCACGGGATGTAGGCATCGCTGGGTCAGCATTTATTGCCCATCCCTAATTGCCCTTAAGGGGGCAGTTAAGAGTCAACCACATTGCTGTGGGTCTGGAGTCACATGTAGGCCAGACCAGGTAAGGATGGTAGAGTTCCTTCCCTAAAGGACATTAGTGAACCAGATGGGCTTTTATGACAGTCAACAATGGTCATCATTAAACTTTTAATTACAGATTTGTTTTTTGATATTGAATTCAAGTTTCGCCATCTGCAGTGGCAGGATTCGAACCCGGGTTACTCTGGGTTTATAGTTTACTAGTCCAGTGACAATACCACAACGCCCCTGCCTCCCCCATCTTGTAGCCTCTACTGTGGTTTGGCGGTGGAGGGAGTGAATGTTGAAGGGGATGCCAATTAAGCTGATTTATTCTCCTAGGTGGCACTGAGCTCCTTGAGCATTGTTAGAGCTGCTGTTCTAAGCATAGAACATAGAGCGTTACAGCGCAGTACAGGCCCTTCGGCCCTCGATATTGCGCCGACTGTGAAACCCCTCTAAAGCCCATCTACACTATTCCCTTATCGTCCATATGCCAATCCAATGACCATTTGAATGGGTTTAGTACGAGTAATCAAATAACCCGCAATGATCGGCTGCCCCAAAGGTTTGTGACCATCCTCCACCTGCCCCATGATGACAATGCAAGCTACAGACCCATTCGGACTGGGGTCAAGCAAGGCTGCGTCATCACACCGCTCTTCTCAATCTTCCTTGCTGCTATCTTACCCTGGGCAAGCTCCACACTGGAGTGGAGCTGAACTACAGAACGCACAGGAACCAGTTCAACCCCCCCAAAATTCTGATCACGGTAACAAAACCCACCAGGAAATTCAATGGGAATATCTCTGCTATGCAAGTGGTTCGAATGTGGAACTCGATCCCACGTGTAATGAAGAATGAATGTATTTCGGAGGATGATAGGTAAGTGTGTGAGGGGCAAAGGGACAGGTGATAGGGTGAGATGAAGTAGAGATGCATTTATTGCTCATCCCTAATTGCCCCTCGAGAAGGCGGCACTGAGCTCCTTGAGCATTGTTAGAGCTGCTGTTCTAAGCATAGAACATAGAGCATTACAGCGCAGTACAGGCCCTTCGGCCCTCGATGTTGCACCTCGAAGGTGGTGGCAAGCCGCCTTCTTGAACCGCTGCATCCCTGTGTGTAGGTACACCCACAGTGCTGTGAGGAAGAAAATTCCAAGGTTTTGACTCAGCCACAGTAAAGGAACGGCGATATATTTCAAAGTCAGGGTGGTAAGGAGAACCTCCAAGTGGCGGTGTTCCCACATGTCTGCCGTCCTTGTCCTTCTTAGTGGTAGGTCACGGGTTTGGACGTCTAACAGTCTAACAATGTTTCATGTGGAGACAGTGCAGTCTGTGCTGCAGAGGGAGCTGAGTGTATCACAGTGGGCCCACGGAGCTTGAGAGACCAGAAGGTCGTGGCTCCCCATCTGGGCTCCAGCTGTGTCCAGCTGTGAAGGGCGGGATCGCCACATTGTGCCAAAGAGGCCTTGGATTGGGGTGGAAATTGCCCATGTGTGGCTTTGATGTGGGTCTGTTCACACATGGAGGTCAGTGGTTTGCCTGACAGATTGCAGCAGATTGGGAGCCCACAAGATATTGGAATGTCTGACGGGGGTATGGGATCCTTGCCGACAAGCTGAGTTCTCTCACCAGCATTCAGTCCAAACGTGGACTCTGCAATCTCTGCGTGCTCTCCACTCGAGTCACTGTTCGCAATCTGGATGCTTCTAGAAACTGACTGGATAATTCCCCCAGCTTTCCACAGATGGAGCCATCAGTGGTCTGCAACATAAAAGCAGATTTCGGTCATAGGTGTGGCTCATTAGGCTTAATTTCAAAACATTGTGAATTATTGGCTTCCAGACTCCTGTATCTCATAGCGACATTAACATCAAACATAAAGGCACCCAGTGCCGGACAGACTGGTTCAAAACTGGGCTATTCAGCATAAAACCTGCCCCGAAGGAGCTGCAATGAATTTCATTGACACGTTCACTCCCAACTGCACCCTGTTGACCAAACTCAGACACCCCCTTCCTTCCAGGGAATTCCTGCACCACTATCGCCTCCCCGCCTCGGCCACACACAAAGGGCACCAAAGGAGTGATCACACCGTCCCATTCCTCTATCCCCCCCCTGTGCTCGCTGACCGACACTGACTCCCCACCAAACAACCCCTCAAGTTTAAAATTCTCACCCCGGCTTCCAAATCCCTCCGCAGCCAGGCCCCATCCCTATAATCTCCTAACCTCCTCCAAACCCACAATGCAAAATCTCTTGTGCATGCCCGCTCCCCATCACTGGCAGAGCTGCCTTCATCCATTCAGGTCCATAGCTCTGGGGTTCCCTCCCTAAACCCGAGGCACTTTCAGATCTTTCCACTATCTCAAATATATCTATCCACCTTGGTTCTCCTCTGAGAGAGTGTTGTTAGGTAAAGGGTAAACCTGCACTATCTCCTCTTTGGGGAGCATCCTTGGTGTCTTCCTCTCTAGCCAACTGTATTCCTGGTAGCACCACGTCAAATTCAGTTTACTAACCCTCTTGAGAAGCACTTTGGGATGATGCACTGCATTACAAACACTATGTAAATGCAAGTTGTTGTTGTTGCAACTCCTGTAAAAAAAAACCCTCTCAAGGGGATTTGCAGAGTATGAAACATTCCGACATCACATATTAAACTCTTTGGAAGGTGAACTATATAGAAACCATGCCTCGCTGTAGATTAACACAGCTCTACACCCATCAGAGGAAAAAATTAACTACTTTTTATCATCCTTTGTTTTCGGTTGAGAATTAATCTCCATCCTGCCGCTGATAATCATTCACCCACAATGAATAGTGTCCCTGGAGGCAACATGAATGAGGCAGCAGCGTTGTCAGATCTGAGCTACTTGGAACATGATATGAAGTGCAATAGTACATTTACAGACATGTGCAGAAAACACGTATGCTCACACACGGACACACACACAGAGACACACAGACACACACAAGTGCATGCAAAGACACACACAGATACGCACACACAGGCACACAGAAACAGAGACACACACACACAAGTGCATGCAAAGACACACACACAGATGCAGTTACACAGATACACAAATGCACACAGGCGCAGAGACAGACACAGGTTCATGCAGACATACACAGATGCACGCACAGGCGCAGAAACAGACACACACACACAGGTTCACCCACAGATACACACACACACATGCACGAAACACACAGAGACACACACACAAATGCACAGACTCGTGCATGCACAGACACACACACACAGATGCACACACAGACACACACAATTGCACAAACAGACGCACACACATGAATGCACAGGCACACTCACACAGATACACACAGACATACAAACATGCATAGTGAGGGTGGAAAGTACACAGATTAGGGGTAATGCATTCAGTAAGGACATAGCACATTGCTCACCATTTACAGATCATATACCATTGGATACAAGTTCCACTCTGTTAAATTTTCAAAGTTGTGTTTCAGATTAAGCAATGTCTGCAAGGAAGGACTTTGATGTGTTAGAATGTGCACAACTCCAGTTAGTTGGAAGCCTGGGGTGCAAAAGGAGGCGGGTTCCATCGAACTGCAGCAATTACTGGGAAACAGCTAACACAAGACCATTAACCCTTTCAGAGCTCATTGTGACTGCAGCAACATTTAAATGTTGACGTTGCAACGTTAAGAAGAACAAGTGGCTGACAGAGAGAGCAGGAGCAGACATCTGTCGCTGTCACACTCAGCGTCAGATAGGGATTGGAACACGAATTGGGAGGACTGATTTTGTTGTGGATAATTAACAGCAGATGTTTCCTTACTGCCGCTGCGGTGATTACCCTGGCTCCTCCGGTCCGACCGGAGCCCCTGGTGCTCTGGGGCACACCTGTCTCTCGGCACCAGACCCCAGCACACCTCGCCCGTTCAGTGGCACTGCCTACCTGTCAATACAGCGTATCACCCTCGCGGTCAGAGGGGGGGAGGGGGGATCACAGCCTTCAGCTGGCACATTGACGGAAGCTTCTAGAGCAGAAATTTTTTTAAAAGTTTCCAGCAGCACACAATACTGCAAGCTGAACACAGCCAAGACAAACAGAAGTGCAGAGTCACCAGCATCTAACCACAGGTTCAGAAATAAAACCATTTCCTTCCCAAGTCCTCTCCCACGACAACGTGAATAGTGTACGACACTCTGAGCATGGTGATTGGACCATTGGAGTTAATGGGTAGCGCCCAGTCTTTCAATATCGAGAAGTGCCCAGATTTTAGTTGCGAAATAGGCCCTGCCCAGACATTCATTCATTGACATCCCACCTCTGTACAAGCAAATAAAAACCTGTATTGTAGAATCATGCAGCCATATCGCACAGGAGGAGGCCATTCAGCCCATCACAGGGAGACATCCAATTCGCTCCACTCCACCTTTTCCAAATTCTTCAACATGGGGCGTGTTGGCCATCCCTAATTGCCCTTGAGGGCAATGTGTCAACCAGATTGTTGTGGGTCTGGGTTCACATGTAGGCCAGTCTGTATCAGGGTGGCAGGCTTCCGTTCCGAAAGGATTCTGGTGAAGCGGGAGAAATTCCCGACGGCGGGTTCCACTTGTGGTTTTTAAAATGGGGGAGACGGACGTCGTGGCTGCTGAGGGAAAGAGAGGAGGTAGGACCTGCTCCCAGAGGCGTGGGCTGGCGGCTCTGCAGTTGGCATGGCTGGCTGGGGAGTGGGGGGGGGCGCGTCTGACAAGGCCGGGGGACAAGTGGCATGTGAGGGTCGTGGGGTCGGGGTGACCCCTCTCGACTGGGGTGTCCAGAATGGACCGCCACTGCCGCAGCCTGCAAGGCAGCCATCTTGCTGCCTAACCCACTGACTGCCCTCTGTGGCCCGTGGTTGCGCACAGTGACGCCAACTGTACGGGTGCCCCCACCACAAAACTCTCCATCCACCCCACCAACCCTCCCTCCCACCCACTATCGGACCCTCCCACTGGCGGGGCATCACGCGGCCCTCAGAAGGGCAATGCCCACGGTAACCCCTGAAGGAGGGCAATGGACGGGGGCCACAGAGCTTACCAGCCACCAGGGTGCTGGCAGGGAACCGAGGACAGAGGCTCGGGGATACCGTGTAGCCTGGTGGACTTGTTTGGGCACAGGGGCATGCACCGTGTTAACGTGTCTGCCTTCCACCTTTCACCCCCCTGCAGACAATGGACTTCGGAATCCTTTGTCCTGGCCGCCGCAGCCCAGGGGGATGCACTAAGGCTGTATGAGCTGGAGCTGCTCAGGAAGGAACCTGAAGCAGCGGAGCCTGCCCCAGAGGAACAGGAAGCAGTCAGTGACGATGGACAGTCGGCCACCCAACAGGTCGAGAAGGAGAAGGGAAGGAGGCCCAATGCGGGCAGACGGTAGCATAGTGGTTAGCACAGTTTCTTCACAGCTCCATGGTCCCAGGTTCGATTCCCGGCTGGGTCACTGTCTGTGTGGAGTCTGCACTTTCTCCCCGTGTCTGCGTGTGTTTCCTCCGGGTGCTCCGGTTTCCTCCCACATCCAAAGATATGCAGGTTAGGTGGATTGGCCGTGATAAATTGCCCTTAGTGTCCAACAAAAGGTTAGGTGGGGTTATTAGGTTATGGGGATAGGGTGGAGGCATGGACTTAAGTGGGGTACTCTTTCCAAGAGTCGGTGCAGACTCGATGGGCCGAATAACCTCCTCCTGCACTGTAAATTCTATGTTCTATATATGAGGACTCGTGTGTCATTCGAGGGCCTGTCGGACCGGGCATGCCGTCGAAGACTCTGACTGAGTAGGGGGACAGTGAGACATATCTGGTAGATGATGGCGCACCTGGCACTGTGGGGGAATGGGGAAGGATCCCGGCTCCCGGTGGCCGTCAAGGTGACGCTCGTCCTGAACCTTTACGCAAAGGGGTCCTTCCGGGCCCCGAGTGGGACCTGTCTGGAATGTCACAGGTGCACCTGTGCCATGATGAAGGCCCTGTGGGCCCGCTCGGCACAATATATCAAATTCAATGTGGACCGAGCCCACTCGGATGCCCGGGCAGTGGGGTCCGTCACCATCACCAAGATGCTCGGGTCCAGGGGGTGATCGACGGGATCTATGTGCCCCCGATGAGCATCAGTCCATCACAGGCTAGTCTTCACAAACTGAAAGAGGTTCCATTCGATGAATATATGGCGCTTGGAGGGTCGCCCACAGCGTGGCGGCCTGCCGCACCCTCCACAACATTGGGTAGCACAGGGGTGCCGTACTGGAGGAGAGTGATGAACACCAGGCTTCGTCCGATGAAGTGGATGCGGAGAAGGGGGAGAATGGGCAGGGACTCGGGCGGGCACAGAAGGCTGCACAATGTGTGCACCAGGGCCAGTGCGGACGGGATACTCTAAACCCTCCAGGTTCACCACCGGGAGGTCTGGCCGATGGCATGGACATCTCATCAAACATCCTGCCCCAGCCAACCAGCAGCCCCCCCCCCCCCCCCCCCCCCCCAACCCCCTCCGTGATTCCTACCTGCGGGTGCGGAACCTGGGTTGGCACAGCACCAGGTTTGTACTGTGGGATGAAGGATGATGAGGACCCGCTCGGCGATGAGCTCTGGTGCTCCACTTCGTTTGACAAAGTCTAACTCCTGCCCACAGTAGCACTTTCCACCGTCCACCTGGGTGATCCCTGCATGCCAGCTGGCCAGTCCATCATGCGGTCCCACCGAACGTTTGGGGTGGCGGAGGGGTGGATGGGGTGCGAGGGGGATGGGGGGTTTGGGCGAAAGGGAGGGGGAGAGGTGGGGTACCAGGGCGATGTGTGGGATCCCATCCTCAGCACCCCCTCTGCAGCCAGTCCTACCCAGCCCATCCCACATACCTGCTGACAGGCAGCTTGGAACTTTTGTGCACAGGTGCTTATTTTACAAAGAACATTCGTACACAAACTATAACGAATTGTGGCCTCTCACCAAACGCTATTATATGTGCTGCTATCTGAACCTGTGTCCACGTTTCTGGCCTCATGGGCCCCAAAGCTACGACTATATGGATCCCCAGGCAGTACATCAGGGTTGGAGGAGGCCTTCTGCGGTTCCCGCCCTGCGGCCTAGGTCTTCTTTGGCGGCCGTCCTCTGGAGTGACTGGGCCTCGATGGTCCCAGCTGTCCCAAGTGGCATGGTGCCACCCTGTTCTGCCAACCAGATATGCCAGGAACAGGAGGGCGGAGTCCAAGGCGCTGCAGTGTTCCAGCACCTCCCCTGCGGGAGTCACCGGCAGAGGCCCCATCACTGGGGTAGCCGATGGCCCTGGGAAACTCCATGGGATGGGATGCCATTGGAGGCTCACTCGCGTCTCAACATGGGTCTCCATGCTCGCTGCCAGGGAACACAGGGACTGTGCCACCTCCCTCCGGGACTGGCTCAGGTCAGCCAGCACCTGGGCAATGCCGATGGCACCCTCAGCCATGTTGTGATTGGGCCAAGTTCTGGAACGCCGCTGCAGTATCCAGGTGACCCTGGTACATAGTTGCCTGTGCAAGGGCAGCCCTTTCCTTTGCCTTGGGCATCTTGACCCATGGCCGATACCTTCGCCCCCAAGGCCACATGGATGCCACCCATTCGGTATTGGCCTGGGTGGCACGCATTGTCAGCACCACCTCCTGCGAGTGCAGGCAGTTGGGCTCCTCCAACTACACCGGTAGGTTCTGGATGGTTGCTGACACCCCCTCATGTAGTCCCTCGCTCTGCATCTCCATTATCGATGGGACCACCCTTTCCAGAAGTCTGAGACCCACCTGGGCGGCAGCAAGTGCCATCGCCCCACCCTCCGGCCTACTGCCCCCTTGGGGTTTCCGACCTCCACCTGGTGTGGTGTGCACCAGATAGTGCCCCAGGAGCCTCGACACTATAATGCCCAACCGAGGCAATGGTGGAGGGTTTCGAAGACAGCTGTGACAGGAAGTCAGTGTCGCCCCCAGACTGGTGCTCCGGGGTATCTCGGGCTGGCATTGGCCGGGGGGGGGGGGGGGGGGGGTTTCCTCACTATCCTTCACCTCCTCGTCGCTGGAATATGTTTGCGATTGGGGTCAGGGGGGGGGACGCCAGAAGAGTCAGCATCATCGCCTGGTGATCCTACAAGACACAAGACATGACGCATGAGATCGTGGGTTGGGGTGGTGGGTGGTAATGAGGGGGTGGTGAGGGGGGTGTGTGGAGGTGGTGTGGAGGTGCATTGTGGGGGTTGTGGGATTGGTGTAGGGGTGATGAGCGGGTATGGGGTTGGCGTGGGGGTGGTATGGGGGTCATGCCTCGTATACCATGGGAAACTGCAATGCAATGGGGTCTCACTTGGTTGCCCGATGCCAATGTGTGCCTAGGCGAGTGCCCTCTCTACGTGCCCACCAACCAGGTCCAGTGGTCCCTCTGCGGTCTTTTCTCTCTCCCTGCAGTTATGCCCTGCCTTCTCCTGCGGGGGGGTGGGGGTGGGTGGGGGGAAGAGACAGAAATCCTGACAGCACAGGGGATGGGAAGCTGGCCAGGGCACGTTGCCGTGGTGGCTGGTATGGGTGCTGTCATGTGGTGCTGGGTGGGTAGCGAACACACTGCCAGCGGGTGAGCTTCGGTCTCCCTCTGGGTGAGGAAGGGTGAGGGCTACGGGTGTTTGGGATGGGGGTTGTGTCAGGGGCTCAGTGCTGCCTCCTCACCCTGGCTGCCCTGAGGAGGTTGTGCAGCTTTACCGGCACTGCTGGCCATCCTGGCATTGGGCCTCACGGGCTCACAGCCTCTGCTACCTGCGCCCAGGCCCGGTGGCAGCTTCCTTCCCACCCCGGATAACAGGGTGGGCCGCCTCTCCTCCATGGTGTCAACAGGGTCTCCAGCCCGGCGTCTGCCAATTGCCGTGCCACTCCCCACCTGCCATCTTGTTGGTAGCCATGATGTGGAGATGCCGGCGTTGGACTGGGGTGAGCACAGTAAGAAGTTTTACAACACCAGGTTAAAGTCCAACAGGTTTATTTCGAATCACTAGCTTTCGGAGCACCGCTCCTTCCTCAGGTGAATCGAGGGAGGAGCACCTGAGGAAGGAGCAGTGCTCCGAAAGCTAGTGATTTGAAACAAGCCTGTTGGACTTTAACCTGGTGTTTAACCCTACTGTGCCATCTTGTTGGCTGGGATGTGTGTTTGGGGGCGGGTGGAGTGCTGATATGCAGCTGCAGCTTGTCAGCCTCTCGAGTGTTATTCCTGACCGCGACAAATCGGACACATTTTTCATTGGAATCGGTCGTGTTCCATGTCGCGCTGGTGCTAGCCCATTAACGGATCCTAAATTGCTCTGGGAACGGCGCTAATTTAGTTGTCGTAGAATCCACAGATTCAGTCCTGCCGTCAACACTTGTTTCTGAAACGGAGAATCCCACCCTAGGTCTCTCAGTCTGATAGCTTTGTGTGGGTGTTTTACAGCAGATTCCAATGTTTATCTCATGTTATACCCAAACCATTAACCGGTTCACGCACCTCGATGCGTACCCCCTTCCCAGAATTACAGACATGGTCAACCAGATCGCCCAGTACCGCATATTCTCCATGGTGGATCTGAAGTCTGCTTACCACCAGCTCCCAATCCGCCCGGGGGACCGCCACTACACGGCGTTCGAGGCCGATAGCCGCCTCTTCCATTTCCTCCGGGTCCCCTTTGGCATCACGAATGGGGTGTCGGTGTTCCAACGAACAATGGACCGAATGGTGGATCAGTACGGGCTGCGGGCCACGTTTCCGTACTTGGACAATGTCACCAGCTGCAGCCATGATCAGCAGGACCACGACGCCAACCTCCACCGATTTCTCCAAACCGCCCGGAAACTCAATCTCACCTACAATAAGGAGAAATGCATTTTCCGCACTACCAGACTAGCCACCCTCGGCTATGTTGTGGAAAACGGAGTCCTGGGCCCCGACCCTGACCGTATGCGCCCCCTCTTGCAACTCCCTCTCCCTCATTGTCCCAGGGCCCTCAAGAGGTGCCTGGGATTCTCTTATTACGCCCAGTGGGTCCCTCAGTATGCGAACAAAGCCCGACCACTATTTAAGACCACACTCTTCCCACTGTCAGCTGAGGCCTGCCAGGCCTTCAACTGCATCAAGGAAGACATCGCCAAAGCCGCCATGCGGGTGGTGGATGAATCCGTCCCCTTTCAGGTGGAGTGCGACGCCTCAGAGGTCGGTCTCGCAGCCACTCTGAACCAGGCAGGGAGACCAGTAGCTTTCTTCTCCCGGACCCTCTCCGCTTCGGAACTTCGACACTCCTCAGTCGAAAAAGAAGCTCAAGCCATTGTGGAAGCCGTACGGCACTGGAGGCACTACCTCGCAGGTAGGAGGTTTACCCTCATCACCGAACAGAGATCGGTTGCCTTCATGTTCGACAACTCACAAAGGGGCAAAATAAAAACCGATCGAACTCTCCACCTATAATTATGATTATGACATCATATTTCGACCGGGGAAGCTCAACGAGCCCCCAGATGCCCTGTCCCATGGCACGTGCGCCAGCGCGCAAGACGACCACCTGAAAGCTATCCACAATGACCTCTGCCACCCGGGGGTCACCCGGCTCGCCCAGTACATCAAAGCCCGAAATCTGCCTTTCTCCACCGAGGAGGTAAAATCCATCACCAGGGATTGCCCGATCTGCGCGGAGTGCAAACCGCACTCTATAGACCAGACAAGGCCCACCTGGTAAAGGCTTCCTGGCCCTTTGAACACCTGAGCATCGATTTCAAAGGGCCCCTCCCCTCGACGAATCGGAATGTGTACTTCCTCAATGTCATAGATGAATTCTCCCGCTTCCCCTTTGCCATTCCGTGCCCCGATATGACCTCCCATAAATTCATCAGAGCCCTGCACAGTGTCTTCACCCTGTTCGGTTTCCCCAGCTACGTACACAGCGACAGGGGTTCGTCCTTCATGAGCGATGAGCTGCGTGGGCATCAACAAGGGCATCGCCTCAAGCAGGACTACCAGCTACAACCCCAGGGGGAACGGGCAGGTGGAGAGGGAGAACGCGACGGTCTGGAAGACCGTCCTACTGACCCTCCGGTCCAGGAATCTCCCGACCTCCCACTGGCAGGAGGTCCTCCCCGATGCGCTCCATGCAATTAGGTCCCTCCTGTGCACCGCCACCAACCAGACCCCTCATGAACGATTATTTGTTTTCCCTAGGGGCACTACCACGGGGGCTTCGCTCCCATCTTGGTTGAGGACACTGGTTCTCCTCTGGAAGCACGTCCAGACACACAAAACGGACCCGCTAGTAGAGAGGGTACTACTGCTACATTTGAACCCACACTACGCCTTTATAGAACACCCCGACGGCCGTCAGGACACCGTTTCCCTCCAGGACCTGGCGCCTGCAGGATTCACCACTATCACCATCACAGCCGAGGTACCCCTCACACTACACCCCACCCAACCCCCCACGCCTTGCACCCCCGCGCCTATAGGTTCCCTGCCCACGCCCTGCACCCCCACGCCTATAGGTTTCCTGCAGCCCCCTTCGCCCATCGCACCGGTCAGGAACAGAGCTCGGACTGAAACACTCCCGGAGTCCACCCCCATACCCACATCGACCGTCACCACCCAGCCACCCGAAGAGGCTGCAACCCCGGTGCTGCGCTGATCCCAAAGGACGACTCGGCCACTGGACCGGCTCAACCTGTAGACCCGTCACCCCCGCCGGACTTGATTTTTTTACAGGGGGTGAATGTGGTGAAAATAATTCACACTGTATTGTATTGTATGGTTTTGTGTCCTTGTGGGCTCTGTCTGTGAGCCGTTGCGCGGCTCTGCCCATAGGGGGAGATGAGGAGCTTCTACAGGGCTCCACTCTCGGCTTCGCCCATGGCCCCTCCCACTACTGGAAGTATAATGTGCTGCAGCCATGTGAGCCTGCCCTCAGTTCTTCTGGTCGCAGGCAGGCTCAGTTGTAAGACTATTAAAACCAGTTTACTTCCAATCGTGTTCCGAGTGAATTGATAGTCCCATCAATTATTAAAGCCGAGGGGGTTAGATTATCCCAACTTCATGGAGAGGGGGCTTGAGGCTGGGGCGGTGTGTGGGGTTGGGGGCGTGGGTGCCAGGAAAAAGGCGTGGAGCCACATGTGGCTGTTTCCTAACACCCTCGGGAACCTTTACCAGGGGCGGGCTGGGAACAGGTTCAGCTGTCCGACCAGCCATTCGGTCCAATTAAGGCTTCACTTAGACACCATTTTGACTCAGTGTCAGTATTTTACCAAAGTCAGAATGGTCCCCCTGTCATGCCCTCAGATCATCGGGTTCAATTAAGACATTCGCCCCAATGCCGGGCAAGAGTATCCATACTTAGAGCAGCACAGTAGTACATGTGGCTAGCACTGTGGCTTCACAGAGCCTGGGTCCCAGGTTCGATTTCCCCGCTGGGTCACTGTCTGTGCGGAGTCTCTACCTTCTCCCCGTGTCTGCGTGCGTTCCTCCCTGCAGAAGGAGGCCATTCAGCCCATCGAGTCTGCACCAACCCACTTAAGCCCTCACTTCCACCCTATCCCCGTAACCCAATAATCCCTCCTAACCTTCTTGGACACTAAGGGCAATTTAGAATGGTCAATCCACCTACCCTGCACGTCTTCGGACTGTGGGAAGAAACCGGAGCACCCGGAGGAAACCCACGCAGTCACGGGGAGACAGTCACCCAAGGCCAGGATTGAACCCGGGTCCCTGGCGCTGTGAGCCAGCAATGTTAACCACTGTGCCACCCTGCCCCCCACTATTAAACTCTGCCCCTTTGTGACATAATCTACTTAATTTGAACAAAATAGCTGCTCTGTTACAAACATCTCGCTATCTGAATCCTGCTTCCCCAGATCAATTTAAAGCCCATTTCACTGCCCCAGATAGTCAGTTCAAGAGAACATAAGTATTCGGCCAGTTTAACAAGATTCCATTCTAATAGAGCAACACTTCTCTCTAATGGGTGCCATTCACCCATTGCAATTCCTGTTTCCCATCACTGTCACATTACTCCTGAGTGTGCTGTCTCCCAACAATACCACATTCCAAGGGCGGAATGTGGCGCAGTGGTTAGCACTGGGACTGCGGCACTGAGGACCCAGGTTCAAATCCCGGCCCTGGGTTACTGTCCGTGTGGAGTTTGCACAATCTCCCCATTACTGCGTGGGTTTCACCGCCACAACCCAAAGATGTGCAGGTTAGGTGGATTGGCCACGCTAAATTGCCCCTTAATTGGAAAAAAAATAATTGGGTACTCTAAATTTATATATAAAAAAAATACCACATTGCTGCCGACTGTACTGTCTCCTTGTGTTGAATGTATTCACCATAATGCATGCATGATACCGTAACCTGTGACCTATGACCTGGAAGTGATGATATGAACTGCTTCCAGGTACTGCACTGTAACCCCGGTATGGCTCCGCCCTCACCGGGGCCATATATAGGCCGGCCTCTTGTGGGTGGCATTCATCTGTACTACTCATTCTGGCTAGGCAAGTTCATAATTAATAAAGCCAAGTTCACTCGCTCTCTCGGCCTCACTGTGAATTGAAGGTACATCAATTTATTAGTCATCGACAGCACTATGGAAGCCGCTCGAAAGCCAGATAGGCTCGAACTCGACGCCTGCGCGTCCGAAGCCGAGGAAATATTCGAACATTGGCTCCGATGCTTCGAGGCCTATCTCGACTCCTCCACAATGCCTCCCTCAGAGACTCTCAAGCTGCAACTCCTCCACACTCGGGTGAGCCATCGAATCTCAGTAATGATCGAGAACGCGGCCACATACGATGCGGCGGTCGCAACTCTCAAGGCACACTTCGTGAAGCCCATAAATGAGGTGTTTGCCAGACACTTCCTCACTACTCGCCGTCAACGCGCCGGAGAATCGCTGGATGAGTATCGGAAACCCTGACTCTACTC
The DNA here is from genome assembly GCF_902713615.1 of Scyliorhinus canicula. Taxonomy (NCBI): domain Eukaryota; kingdom Metazoa; phylum Chordata; class Chondrichthyes; order Carcharhiniformes; family Scyliorhinidae; genus Scyliorhinus; species Scyliorhinus canicula. The sequence goes on along the minus strand of NC_052166.1, from coordinate 18,517,996 downwards.
GCGAGGAACTGCAGCTATCGAGATGTGACGGCGGAGGTACACATGAACTCAGATCCGGGACACCTATGTGGCGGGGGTCCAATCGAACTACATCAGGCAGCGCCTGCTGGAAAACGGGACCTCTGACCTGCGGTACACGGTAAACCTAGCTACCTCGCTAGAGGTGGCCTACCAGAACCTCAGCGTGTTCCCCGCGGGCCCGGCGAACCCCTTGTGGACACCCTCGTTGCGGTCCCCGTCGGACCCGACTACATCGCAGGCCTGTGGCGCATGTCTGCCAGCCCAGCCCGGGGAACCGCAGTGCTATGTCTGCGGCCAGGGTCAACACCCCCGGCAGCGCTGCCCAGCCCCCGCACAGCGACGTGTAGCGATTGTGGGAAAAAGGGGCACTTCACTAGAGTCTGTCTGGGCCGACCTAAGGTCCAGAAATCGAAAATGTACCAGGCCCGACCCATAGACTCGCAGCCCCACAGACCTCGCAATACGGCTGCGTGCCTGGCCGGAATGCCCTCCTCAGATGCATCATCGGCATTGTGCGACTCGTGGAGGCCGCCATCTTGGTCGCCGGCCCCAACACCGACCGACATGTGCGACTCATGGGGGGCCGCCATCTTGGCCACCGGCCCCGACCAACATGAGAGACCGATTGGGGGCGACCATCTTGATCGCCATCTTCACCCCAGCCCGACACGTGCAGCTCATGGGGGCCGCCATCTTGTGACTCCACCGAACACACAGACTACCCGCAGCTAGGCGCAGTCATCCTCGACCAGTCACAGCCAAAACAGCTGAAGAACTCCATGATGGTCGTCAGGGTCAACGGGCACGAGACCCCCTGTTGTTTCGACTCCATGAGCACGGAGAGCTTTGTCCACCCCGACACGGTAAGGCGCTGCTCCCTCCACACCTACCCAGCCTCCCAAACAATCTCCCTTGCCTCCGGGGTCCCATTCAGTTCAGATCCGGGGGTACTGTATCGTCAATCCCGCGATGCAGGGTGCAGAGTATGCTCTTTTTAAGCTCTATGTACTCCCCCACCTCTGCGCCCCCCTATTGCTCGGATTGGACTTTCAATGTAACCACCGAAGCCCGACCTTACAGTTCGGCGGACACTTGCTCCCCTCACGGTGTGCATCCTTGCGACCCTCAAGGTCTCCCCCCCCCCTTCACTCTTTGCGAATCTCACTCCTGACTGTAAGCCCATCGCCTCCAGGAGCAGGCGGTATGGTTCGCTAGTCATGACGTTTATCAAGTCGGAGGTCCAGCGACTGTTGAGTGAAGGGATCATCGAGGCCAGCAACAGCCCCTGGAGAGCGCAAGTGGTGATCGTCCAACTGGGGAAAAGAATCGGATGGTTGTGGACTACAGCCAGACAATTAACCGATTTACCCAACTCGATGCGTACCCCCTCCCCCGCAGAGCGGAGATGGTCAACCAGATCGCGCAGCACCGTGTGTTCTCAACGGTCGGCCTACCACCAGCTCCCAATCCGCCCGGAAGAGGGCCACTACACTGCTTTTGAGGCAGCCAGCCGACTCTTCCACTTCCTCAGAGTCCCCTTCGACGTCACTAATGGAGTCTCGGTCTTTCAGAGAACGATGGACCGAATGGTGTACCGGTACGGTTTGCGTGCTACATACCCGTACTTGGACAATGCGACCATTTGCAGCCATGATCAGCAGGACCATGACGCCAACCTCCAGAGGTTCCTCCAGGCCGCCCAATCCCTCAATCTCACATACAACAAAGAAAAATGCGTCTTCCACATCGGCTATGTCATAGAGAACGGAGTCTTCGGGCCCGACCCCGACCGTATGCGCCCTCTCACAGAACTCCCCCCCCCCCCTTCCCCCCACAGCCTCAAGGCCCTAAAACGATGCCTGGGGCTGTTCTCCTACTATGCCCAGTGGGTCCCCAACTATGCGGACAAAGGCAGCCCACTTATTCAAACCACCATTTTTCCCCTGACGGATGAGACCCGCCGCATCAAGGCCGACATCATCAAGGCCACAATGCACGCGGTGGACAAGTCCATCCCCTTTCAGGTAGAGAGCGATGTGTCAGATGTAGGGATGTGTCTGCCACAATCAACCAGGCGGGCAGGCCAGTAGTATTCTTCTCGAGAACCCTCCACGCTTCTGAAATTCGACACCCCTCGGCCGAGAAGGAAGCACAAGCCATAGTGGAAGCCGTGCGGCACTGGAGCCACTACCTGGCCGGTAGGAGGTTCACCCTCGTCACCGACCAGCGGTCGGTCACCTTCATGTTTGACAACACACAACGGGGCGAAATAAAAAATGATAAAATCTTGAGGTGGAGGATCGAACTCTCCACCTACAATTACGATATCAAGTATCGTCCTGGGAAGCTCAACGAGCCCCCAGATGCCCTGTCCCGCGGCACATGCGCCAGCGCTCAAGATGACCGACTTCGGGCTATCCACAATGACCTCTGCCACCCGGGGGTCACCTGGCTTACCCACTTCATTAAGGCCCGCAATCTGCCCTTCTCCACCGAGGAGGTCAAGGCCATGACCAGGGACTGCCAAGTCTGCGCGGAGTGCAAACCGCACTTCTACCGGCCAGACAAGGCCCACCTGGTAAAGGCCTCCCGGCCCTTTGAGCGCCTAAGCATTGACTTCAAAGGGCCCCTCCCCTCCACCAACCGTAATATATACTTTCTCACCGTCATCGATGAGTACTCCCGCTTCCCCTTCGCCGTTCCCTGCCCCGACATGACCTCAGCCACCGTAAGAAGGGCACTGCACAGCATCTTCACACTGTTCGGTTTCCCTGCCTACGTCCACAGCGACCGGGGCACATCGTTCATGAACGATGAGTTACGTCAGTACCTGCTCAGCAAAGGCATCGCCTCGAGCAGGACTACGAGCTATCACCCGCAGGGAAACGGGCAGGTGGAGAGGGAGAACGCGACGGTATGGAAGGCCGTTCTTCTAGCCCTTCGGTCGAGAAGTCTCCCGAACCCCCGCTGGCAAGAGGTCCTCCCTGACGCCCTCTACTCTATCAGATCGCTCCTCTGCACAGTCACGAACGAGACCCCTCACTATCGTTTGTTTATCTTCCCCAGGAAGTCCATCTCCAGGATCTCACTTCCATTTTGGCTGACAACTCCGGGACCAGTCCTTCTCCAGAGGCACATGAGGAGCCATAAGACCGACCCCCTGGTCGAGAGGGTCCAGCTGCTCCACGCCATCCCCCAGTACGCCTATATCGCGCACCAGGACGAACGGCAAGATACGGTTTCCCTACGGGACCTGGCGCCAGCTGGTTCCCCCGCCAATGCCCCCCCCTGCCTACATCGCCCCCCCCTCCCCGCTGCCCGCCACCATCCAACGCTCCCCTGGGTCTCCTGTATTGTCCTGCGCCGACACTGCCACCATCCATCACCCCCCTCCCTACCCCCGCACCCCAACCGTCTCCGACACCCCGGACTGAGGCTCAAGCTCCAGACACAACGCCCCTGGAGTCACCACCTGCGGCATCTGTGCCCGCCAGAGCTGCGGAGGTCGAAGAGAACGATCCGCCAGAGCTGCGGAGGTCGAAGAGAACGATCCGACCTCCAGATAGACTGAATATGTAATGACCCCACGCCACCCCCGTTGGACTTGATTTTTTTAACAGGGGGTGAATGTGGTGAATGTATTCACCATAATGCATGCATGATAGGATAGATGCGGGCAGGTTGTTTCCACTGGCGGGTGACAGCAGAACTAGGGGGCAGAGCCTCAAAATAAGGGGAAGTAGATTTAGGACTGAGTTTAGGAGGAACTTCTTCACCCAAAGGGTTGTTAATCTATGGAATTCCTTGCCCAGTGAAGCAGTTGAGGCTCCTTCATTAAATGTTTTAAAGGTAAAGATATATAGTTTTTTGAAGAATAAAGGGATTAAGGGTTATGGTGTTCAGGCCGGAAAGTGGAGCTGAGTCCACAAAAGATCAGCCATGCTCATTGAATGGCGGAGCAGGCTCGAGGGGCCAGATGGCCTACTCCTGCTCCTAGTTCTTATGTTCTTATGATACCATAATCTGTGACCTATGACCTGGAAGTGGTGATATGAACTGCTTCTAGGTACTGCACTGTAACCCCGGTATGGCTCCGCCTCTGGCTCCGCCCTCACCGATGCCATACATAGGCCGGCCGCCTGTGGGCGGCATTCATCTGTACTACCGACTCTGAGTAGGAATGTTCATGACTAATAAAGCCCACTGTTCACTCGCTGCCTCTGCCTCACTGTGAATTGAAGGTATATCACTCCTAACACTACAACGTTCCTGCTGCCTGTACTGTCATCTAACACTACCACATTTCTGCCGACTGTACTGTCTCCTAACACTACCACATTCCTGCTGACTGTACTGCCCTCTATAACCAAATTCATGCTGACTGTACTGTCTCCTACCTCTACCATGTTCCTACTGACTGTTCTGTCCCCTATCACTACCATGGATCCTGTTAACTGTACTGTACCTTTCACTACCACATTTCTACTGACTGTACTGTCTCCTATCACTACCGTGTTCCTGCTGAAGTACTGGCCCTTATCACTACCACATTCCTGTTGACTGTACTGTCCCCTATCACTACAACGTTCCTGTTGACTGTACTGCCCCCTATCACTACCACATTCCTGTTGACTGTACTGCCCCCTATCACTACCACGTGCCTGTTGACTGTACTGTCCCCTATCACTACCACGTTCCTGTTGACTGTACTTCCCCCTATCACTACCACGTTCCTGCTGCCTGTACTGCCCCTATCATTATCACATTCCTGTTGACTGTACTGCCCCCTATCACTACCACGTTCCTGTTGACTGTACTGTCCCCTATCACTACCACGTTCCTGCTGCCTGTACTGTCCCCTATCACTACCACATTCCTGTTGACTGTACTGCCCCCTATCACTACCACGTTCCTGTTGACTGTACTGTCCCCTATCACTACCACATTCCTGTTGACTGTACTGTCCCCTATCACTACCACATTCCTGTTGACTGTACTGTCCCCTATCACTACCACGTTCCTGTTGACTGTACTGTCCCCTATCACTACCACGTTCCTGCTGCCTGTTCTGCACCCTACCACTACCACATTCCTGCTGCCTGTACTGTCCCCTATCACTACCACATTCCTGCTGCCTGTACTGTCCCCTATCACTACCACGTTCCTGTTGACTGTACTGTCCCCTATCACTACCACATTCCTGTTGACTGTACTGTCCCCTATCACTACCACGTTCCTGCTGACTGTACTGTCCCCTATCACTACCACATTCCTGTTGACTGTACTGTCCCCTATCACTACCACGTTCCTGCTGCCTGTACTGCCCCCTATCACTACCACGTTCCTGTTGACTGTACTTCCCCCTATCACTTCCACGTTCCTGCTGCCTGTACTGCCCCTATCACTACCACATTCCTGTTGACTGTACTGCTCCCTATCACTACCACGTTCCTGTTGACTATACTGTCCCCTATCACTACCACGTTCCTGCTGCCTGTACTGCCCCCTATCACTACCACATCCCTGTTGACTGTACTGCCCCCTATCACTACCACATCCCTGTTGACTGTACTGCCCCTATCACTACCACATTCCTGTTGACTGTACTGCCCCCTATCACTACCATGTTCCTGTTGACTGTACTGTCCCCTATCACTACCACATTCCTGTTGACTGTATTGCCCCCTATCACTACCACATTCCTGCTGCCTGTACTGTCCCCTATCACTACCAAATTCCTGCTGACTGTACTGTCCCCTATCACTACCACATTCCTGTTGACTGTACTGTCCCCTATCACTACCATGTTCCTGCTGCCTGTACTGCCCCCTACCAATACCACATTCCATCTGCCTGTACTGTCCCCTATCACTACCACATTCCTGCTGCCTGTACTGTCCCCTATCACTACCACGTTCCTGTTGACTGTACTGTCCCCTATCACTACCACGTTCCTGTTGACTGTACTGTCCCCTATCACTACCACGTTCCTGCTGCCTGTACTGTCCCCTATCACTACCACATTCCTGCTGCCTGTACTGTCCCCTATCACTACCACGTTCCTGTTGACTGTACTGTCCCCTATCACTACCACGTTCCTGCTGCCTGTACTGCCCCCTATCACTACCACGTTCCTGTTGACTGTACTGCCCCCTATCACTACCACGTTCCTGTTGACTGTACTGTCCCCTATTACTACCACGTTCCTGCTGCCTGTACTGTCCCCTATCACTACCACATTCCTGTTGACTGTACTGTCCCCTATCACTACCAAATTCCTGCTGTCTGTACTGTCTGCTATCACTACCACATTCCTGCTGCCTGTACTGTCCCCCATCACTACCAAATTCCTGATGACTGTACTGTCTCCTAACACTATCACATTCCTGTTGACTGTACTATCCCCTATCACTACCACATTCCTGCTGCCTGTACTGTCCCCTATCACTACCACGTTCCTGTTGACTGTACTGCTCCCTATCACTACCACGTTCCTGTTGACTGTACTGTCCCCTATCACTACCACGTTCCTGCTGCCTGTACTGCCCCCTATCACTACCACATCCCTGTTGACTATACTGCCCCCTATCACTACCACATCCCTGTTGACTGTACTGCCCCTATCACTACCACATTCCTGTTGACTGTACTGCCCCCTATCACTACCACGTTCCTGTTGACTGTACTGTCCCCTATCACTACCACATTCCTGTTGACTGTATTGCCCCCTATCACTACCACATTCCTGCTGCCTGTACTGTCCCCTATCACTACCAAATTCCTGCTGACTGTACTGTCCCCTATCACTACCACATTCCTGTTGACTGTACTGTCCCCTATCACTACCATGTTCCTGCTGCCTGTACTGCCCCCTACCAATACCACATTCCTGCTGCCTGTACTGTCCCCTATCACTACCACATTCCTGCTGCCTGTACTGTCCCCTATCACTACCACGTTCCTGTTGACTGTACTGTCCCCTATCACTACCACGTTCCTGTTGACTGTACTGTCCCCTATCACTACCACGTTCCTGCTGCCTGTACTGTCCCCTATCACTACCACATTCCTGCTGCCTGTACTGTCCCCTATCACTACCTCGTTCCTGTTGACTGTACTGTCCCCTATCACTACCACGTTCCTGTTGACTGTACTGCCCCCTATCACTACCACGTTCCTGTTGACTGTACTGCCCCCTATCACTACCACGTTCCTGTTGACTGTACTGTCCCCTATTACTACCACGTTCCTGCTGCCTGTACTGTCCCCTATCACTACCACATTCCTGTTGACTGTACTGTCCCCTATCACTACCAAATTCCTGCTGTCTGTACTGTCTGCTATCACTACCACGTTCCTGCTGCCTGTACTGTCCCCTATCACTACCAAATTCCTGCTGACTGTACTGTCTCCTAACACTACCACATTCCTGTTGACTGTACTATCCCCTATCACTACCACATTCCTGTTGCCTGTACTGTCCCCTATCACTACCACATTCCTGTTGACTGTACTGTCTCCTAACACCACGTTCCTGCTGCCTGTACTGTCACTACCACATTCCTGTTGACTGTACTGTCCCCTATCACTACCACATTCCTGTTGCCTGTACTGTCCCCTATCACTACCACATTCCTGTTGCCTGTACTGTCCCCTATCACTACCACATTCCTGCTGCCTGTACTGTCCCCTATCACTGCCACATTCCTGTTGACTGTACTGTCCCCTATCACTCAATTGAATCATTTTCAGGAGCAGAGATGCCACGGGGAGTTTACACGTCCACATCGCAGCTCCTTTCTAATCCACACAAATACTACCTTGAAAGACTTCAAGTGCAGTTTTTTTATCTATAGAACATGAAATGAAATGAAAAATGAAAATCGCTTATTGTCACGGGTAGGCTTCAATAAAGTTATTGTGAAAAGCCCCTAGTCACCACATTCCGGCGCCTGTTCGGGGAGGCTGGTACGGGAATTGAACCGTGCTGCTGGCCTGTCTCGGTCTGCTTTAGCCCTAAAGCCAGCGATTTAGCCCAGTATGCTAAACCAGCCGCTAGAACATAGAGCAGTACAGCACAGAACAGGCCCTTCGGCCCTCGATGTTGTGCCGAGCTTTGTCTGAAACCAAGATCCAGCTATCGCACTCCCTGTGTTTCTAGTGTGCTCCATGTGCCTATCCAATAACCGCTAGAAAGTTCCTAAAGTGTCCAACTCCACTATCACAGCAGGCAGTCCATTCCACACCCTAACCACTGACTGAGTAAAGAACCTATCTCTGACATCCCTCCTATATCTCCCACCCTGAACCTTATCGTTATGCCCCCTTGTAACAGCTACATGCACCCGAGGTAATAGTCTCTGAACGTCCACTCTATCTATCCCCCTCATCATCTTATAAACCTCTATTAAGTCACCTCTCATCCTCCTCTGCTCCAAAGAGAAAAGCCCTAGCTCCCTCAACCTTTCCTCATAAGACCTACCCTCCAAACCAGGCAGCATCCTGGTAAATCTCCTTTGCACCCTTTCCAATGCTTCCACATCCTTCCTATTGTGAGGTGACCAGAACTGCACACAATATTCCAAATGTGGTCTCACCAGGGTCCTGTACAGTTGCAGCATAACCCCACGGCTCTTAAACTCAAGCCTCCTGTTAATAAACGCTAACACACTATAGGCCTTCTTCACAGCTCTATCCACTTGAGTGGCAACCTTTAGAGATCTGTGAACATGAACCCCAAGATCTCTCTGTTCCTCCACATTCCTCAGAATCTTTATCTCAGAATTTTAACACAGTATGTAGATTGTCCGACCAAAGGGGAGGCCATATTGGATTTAGTACTTGGTAATGAACCAGGGCAGGTGATAGATTTGTTAGTGGGGGGGCATTTTGGAGGTAGTGACCACAATTCTGTGACTTTCACTTTAGTTATGGAGAGGGATAGGTGCATGCAACAGGGCAAGGTTTATAATTGGGGGAAGGGTAAATACAATGCTGTCAGACAAGAATTGAAGTGCAGAAGTTGGGAACATAGGCTGTCAGGGAAGGACACAAGTGAAATGTGGAACTTGTTCAAGGAACAGGTGCTGCGTGTCTTTGATATGTATGTCCCTGTCAGGCAGGGAAGAGATGGTCGAGTGAGGGAACCATGGTTGACAAGAGAGGTTGACTGTCTTGTTAAGAGGAAGAAGGAGACTTATGTAAGGCTGAAGAAACAAGGTTCAGACAGGGCGCTGGAGGGATACAAGATAGCAAGGAGGGAACTGAAGAAAGGGATTAGGAAAGCTAAGAGAGGGCATGAAAAATCTTTGGCAAGTAGGATCAAGGAAAACCCCAAGGCCTTTTACACATATGTGAGAAATATGAGAATGACTAGAGCGAGGGTAGGTCCGATCAAGGACAGCAGTGGGAGATTGTGTATTGAGTCTGAAGAGATAGGAGAGGTCTTGAACAAGTATTTTTCTTCAGTATTTACAAACGAGAGGGGCCATATTGATAGAGAGGACAGTGTGAAACAGACTGATAAGCTCGAGGAGATACTTGTCAGGAAGGAAGATGTGTTGCGCGTTTTGAAAAACTTGAGGATAGACAAGTCCCCCGGGCCTGACGGGATATATCCAAGGATTCTATGGGAAGCAAGAAATGAAATTGCAGAGCCGTTGGCAATGATCTTTTCGTCCTCGCTGTCAACAGGGGTGGTACCAGAGGATTGGAGAGTGGCGAATGTCGTGCCCCTGTTCAAAAAAGGGAATAGGGATAACCCTGGGAATTACAGGCCAGTTAGTCTTACTTCGGTGGTAGGCAAAGTAATGGAAAGGGTACTGAGGGATAGGATTTCTGAGCATCTGGAAAGGCACTGCTTGATTAGGGATAGTCAGCACGGATTTGTGAGGGGTAGGTCTTGCCTTACAAGTCTTATTGACTTCTTTGAGGAGGTGACCAAGCATGTGGATGAAGGTAAAGCAGTGGATGTAGTGTACATGGATTTTAGTAAAGCATTTCATAAGGTTCCCCATTGTAGGCTTGTGCAGAAAGTAAGGAGGCATGGGATAGTGGGAAATTTGGCCAGTTGGATAACAAACTGGCTAACCGATAGAAGACTGAGAGTGGTGGTGGATGGCAAATATTCCGCCTGGAGCCCAGTTATCAGTAGCGTACCACAGGGATCAGTTCTGGGTCCTCTGCTGTTTGTGATTTTCATTAACGACTTGGATGAGGGAGTTGAAGGATGGGTCAGTAAATTTGCAGATGGTACGAAGATTGGTGGAGTTGTGGACAGTAAGGAGGGCTGTTGTCGGCTTCAAAGAGACATAGATAGAATGCAGAGCTGGGCTGAGAAGTGGCAGATGGAGTTTAACCCTGACAAGTGTGAGGTTGTCCATTTTGGAAGGACAAATAGGAATGCGGAATACAGGGTTAACGGTAGGGTTCTTGGCAATGTGGAGGAGCAGAGAGATCTTGGGGTCTATGTTCATAGATCTTTGAAAGTTGCCACTCAAGTGGATAGAGCTGTGAAGAAGGCCTATGGAGTGCTAGCGTTCATTAGCAGAGGGATTGAATTTAAGAGCCGTGAGGTGATGATGCAGCTGTACAAAACCTTGGTCAGGACACATTTGGAGTACTGTGTGCAGTTCTGGTCGCCTCATTTTAGGAAGGATGTGGAAGCTTTGGAAAAGGTGCAAAGGAGATTTACCAGGATGTTGCCTGGAATGGAGAGTAGGTCATACGAGGAAAGGTTGAGGGTGCTAGGCCTTTTCTCATTAGAACGGAGAAGGATGAGGGGCGACTTGATAGAGGTTTATAAGATGATTAGGGGAACAGATAGAGTAGACAGTCAGAGACTTTTTCCCCGGATGGAACACACCATTACAAGGGGACATAAATTTAAGATAAATGGTGGAAGATATAGAGGGGATGTCAGAGGTAGGTTCTTTACCCAGAGAGTAGTGGGGGCATGGAATGCACTGCCTGTGGAAGTAGTTGAGTCAGAAACGTTAGGTCTTCAAGCGGCTATTGGATAGGTACATGGATTAGGGTAGAATAATGGAGTGTAGGTTAACTTCTTAAGGGCAAGGGCAGCACGGTGGCCTAGTGGTTAGCACAACCGCCTCACGGCGCTGAGGTCCCAGGTTCGATCCCGGCTCTGGGTCACTGTCCATGTGGAGTTTGCACATTCTCCCTGTGTCTGCGTGGGTTTCGCCCCCACAACCCAAAAATGTGCAGAGTAGGCGGATTGGCCATGCTAAATTGCCCCTTAATTGGAAAAAATAATTGGGTAATCTAAATTTATTTTAAAAAAACTTCTTAAGGGCAGCACGGTAGCATTGTGGATAGCACAATTGCTTCACAGCTCCAGGGTCCCAAGTTCGATTTCAACTTGGGTCACTGTGTGGAGTCTGCACATCCTCCCCGTGACTGTGTGGGTTTCCTCTGGGTACTCCGGTTTCCTCCCACAGTCCAAAGATGTGCAGGTTGGGTGGATTGCCATGAAAAATTGTCCAAAATTCTATGATTAACCTAGGACAAAAGTTCGGCGCAACATCGTGGGCCGAAGGGCCTGTTCTGTGCTGTATTTCTCTATCTCTATCTCTATCTAATCCTGCTGTTGACCCTGTAATCCGCATTCAAATTTGTCCTACCAAAATGAATCACCTCGCACTTATCAGGGTTAAACTCCATCTGCCATTTTTCAGCCCAGCTCTGCATCCTATCAATGTCTCTTTGCAGCCTACAACAGCCCTCCACATTATCCACTACTCCACCAATCTTGGTGTCATCAGCAAATTTACTGACCCACCCTTCAGCCCCCTGACCCACCCTTCAGCCCCCTGACCCACCCTTCAGCCCCCTGACCCACCCTTCAGCCCCCTGACCCACCCTTCAGCCCCCATGACCCACCCTTCAACTTAGACTTATCTATCTAATTTACAGCTACGCTGATCACTAATCTGATCTGAACACCAACCTAACTCAAAGGATATGACTGCCCTTTGGCTGTACGAGTGTGAGTAACTCTCCCCCTCCCTGATACCCTTCAACATCCTCAGCTCACACTCCAGCTCAACAACTCTGAATCATCGTTCCCCGAATTGCATACACTTACTGGCGATGTAGGTCGCAGTGATCGCAAATGGGCAAATTGCCTGCACTTCCTCCAACTAACCCCATTTTATATACTGAATTCATTAACATTTTAATATGATCATTTCAATTGGTTCATTTTGAAACTATAAACTTAAAGCATAGGTTCCGAGTACAAAATACTCTCTGCCTCTGGAATATCCAAACTATGACATGCATTAAAGGTAAAAGAAACATCTCCAGACGTCTCTGCATCCAATTCTCACCAAATTCACAAGTACACACCCTGTTTCATATGTGGTTATCCTCTGTGCCTTTCACGTTGTTCAAAGGAAACCTCACTTGACACTGAGAACCTTTCAGTTTTGGCAGGGTCTTCCTACCACCCTCTCCAGTGCCTTGATAGCCTTTTAATAACACGACAACTCAGAACTTTTCAGAGAGTTCAATGCTTTTTTTTTCATTTGTTCATGGATTGTGAGCATTACTGGTTAGACCAGCATTCATTACCCATTCCTAATTGCCCTTGAGAAGGTGGAGGTGAGCTGCCTTCTTGAACCGCTGCAGTCTGTATGGTGTAGATAGACCCACAGTGCTGTAAGGGAGGGAGTTGCAGGATTTTGACGCACCACAGTGAAGAAACAGCCGATATATTCCCAAGTCAGGATGGTGGGTGACTTGGAGGGGAACTTCCAGGTGGTGCTGGTGTTCCCAGTCTTATCCCTTATCCCTCTAGAGGGTAGAGGTTGAGGATTTGGAAGATGCTGTATAAGGAGGCTTGGTACACACTGTTGCCATTGTGCATCATTAGTGGAAGGAGTGAATGTTTAAGGTGGTTGATGAGGTGTCAATCAAGCCGCCTGCATTGACCTCGATGATGTCGAGCTTCTTGAGTGTTGTTGGAGCTGCACTCATCCAGGCAATTGGAGAGTATTCCATCACACTCGTGACTTGTGGAGAGGCTTTGGGGCGTCAGGGGGTGAGTTAATCACTGCAGGGTTCCCAGCCTATGGCCTGCTGCTGTAGCCGCAGTATTTATATGAAATGAAAATCGCTTATTGTCACGAGTAGGCTTCAAATGAAGTTACTGTGAAAAGCCCCTAGTCGCCACATTCCGGCGCCTGTCCGGGGAGGCTGGTACGGGAGGCTGGTATGGCTAGTCCAGTACAGTTTGTGGTTAATGACGAGCCCCCAGGATATTGATCGTGGGAGATTCAGTGATGGCGATGTCACTGAGTGTCAAGGGGAGGTGGTTGGCTTTTCAAGTGTTCCGTGGCTGTGGTAAGGGGACTGAGAGGATTGACGGAGGACTCCTGTCCACTGGGGCTTCTTGTGCGCTCTGACAGATTCTGAAGAAGTTTAGCATAACTTTTCTATTGTATCCCTCTGGAAATAAATCCCATGGTTTTCTTTGATGTCTTATAGGTTCATAGAATTTACAGTGCAGAAGGAGGCCATTCGGCCCATCGAGTCTGCACCGGCCCATGGAACGGGCACCCTACCCAAGCCCACACACCTCCCTTTCCCCGTAACCCCATCTAACCTTTTTTGGACAATTGATCACGGCCAATCCACCTAACCTGCATATCTTTAGACTGTGGGAGGAAACCGGAGCACCCGGAGGAAACCCACGCAGACACGGGGAGAACATGCAGACTGCGCAGAGACAGTGACCCAGCGGGGAATCGAACCCGGGACCTGGAGCTGTGAAGCAATGTGAAGCAACTGTGCTACCCACTGTGCTACCATGCCGCCCAAATAAACCAAAGTAACACTCAACACTTTCAATATTAATGCCGGAATCTCTCGATTAGGTTCCAGTCACCCGGAAGACCGTCAGCCCAAGTGCAACCCACCCACCTTTGCCGACAGGTTCCAACCTGTAACTCACTCCTGCTATCTGCTTTTCGATATAATAAACCCTCACAAACTCCTCAATTAGATTCCAGCCCATATCTCACACCTTCAGAATCACCAAAACCCCTTGATCAGGTTTCAGCCTGTGACTGATTTCTGGGCATCTGTCATTTTGTAAGTAAATAGATCTTCTCAATTAGATTAGAGCCTGCACCTTAGTCCAGGGTCTCTTATATTTTAGAGATAAGCATTAATAACATTCCTCAATTGAATTCCAGCCTGCAAATCACTTCAATGTTTTTGATATTCGGCATATAAACTTTGCTTAGATTTCAGCTTGGAACTCACAGCCAGGCATCAGTTTTGTCATGTTTAAACTAGGCAAAAAACCGTTGATTAGATTCCTGCCTTCTCATTGCTCTGTTATCTGCTGTTCTTTTTTAAATTTCCAATTAAGGTGCAATTTAACATGGCCAGTCCATCTACTCTGCACATTTTTTGGGTTGTGGGGTGAGACCCGGGGGCTATCTGCTGCTCTACATGTAAAGTGTGTCAATCTGTTGATGAAATTGCAACTTATTCTCAGGTATCTGCAATTTGAGAATTGGGCCAATCTGATAAATGAGTGGCGCTGGGAGCTTGGTGCGTCCGTGGGAATTTAGTATAGAGCATGAAGGAGGTGCCAAACGTTTTATATCCAGAACAATAGTCAATAAGTAAACAGATACAGTGAAAAGTGTAGGATCTGATGATGCAGTTAAAGAGAAGGGAGTGGCAAGCATCAAAGGAATTGAGATAAGCAACTAGGTAAGTACCCAAATATCTTTTGAGTGGGGAGTCTTAACTTTAAATGAGTGAGCATTTAATAAGGATTAGTAAAGATTTAAATACACGAATTAAAGGAAAACGAACAAAGCGATTACATTCCAACTGAACTTGGGAACATAGGGAACAGGAGTGGGCCATTCGGCCCCTCGGGCCTGTCCTGCCATTTAATGAGATCATGATTGATCTGTGGCCTAACTCCATAAAATGCACAGCACGGTAGCACGATGGAAAGCACTGTTGCTTCACTGCGCCAGGGTCCCGGGTTCGATTCCCGCTTGGGTGACTGTCTGTGTGGAGTCTGCATGTTCTCCCTGGGTCTGCGTGGGTTTCCTCCGGCTGCTCCGGTTTCCTCTCACAAGTCCCTGAAAGACGTGCTGTTAGGTGAATTGGACATTCTGAATTCTCCCCGTATACCCGAACAGGTGACAGAATGTGGCGACTAGGGGATTTTCACAGTAACTTCATTGCAGTGTTAATATAAGCCTACTTGTGACAATACTAAGGATTATTAGATTATTATATATCTGCCTTTGGCCCATTTCACAGAAAATAGTGCAGATAAGGCCCTTCAGCCCATCGAGTCTGCGCCGAGATGTGAATAATACCTGACCTACCTAATCCCATTTTCCAACACTTGGCCCATTGCCTTGAATCTTATGACGTGCCAAGTGCTCATTTAGGTACCTTTTGAAGCATGTGAGACTACCCACCTCCACCACCCTCCCAGGCATTGCATCCCAGACCGTCACCACCCTCTGGGTAAAAAAACATTTCCTCACATCCCTCCTAAACCTCCTGCCCCTCACCTTGAACTTGTGTCCCCTCATAACATACTTCAACTAAGGGGAACAGCTGTTTCCTATCCACCCTGTTCATGCCCTTCATCATCATGTACACCCTTAATACCTTTTCTGAACAAAAGTGTATCTATCTCAGATTTAAACTTGACAAGTGATCTTGCATCAATTGTCATTTGTGGAAGAGAGAGACCCAAACCTCTACCACCCTTAGTGTGTAGAAGCTCTACCCAGAACCTCCCTGAAATGTCTGGTGTTAATTTTTAGACCAGGCCCCCTAGTTCTTGAACTTCCAACCAGTGTAAACAGTTTGTCTTTATCTATCCTGTCTTTTCCTGTTAATATCTTGAAGACTTTGATCAGATCACCCCTTAAATTCGAGATAAAACAGGTCTAATTTGCACAGTCTCTCCTCATAACTCAACTTCTGTAATCCAGGTCTCATTCTTGTGAACCTCGAGGGCACTCCCGCCAAGATCAAAACATCCTTCCTGAGGTGTGCTGCCCAGATCTGCTCACGGTGACTCCCAGTGGGGTCTCACCAGTGTTTTGTAAAGCTGCAGCATAACTTCTGCATCCTGATATTCCAGTCTGCTAATATAAAGGCCAGTATTCCATCAATACATCTCGATTACTTTTTGCACTTGTTTGTGGCATTTTTAACATCTAAAGGTTTGAAGATACAGATAATTAGTACTCTTGCCACAGGAGCCTGGTACAGCAACCTGACCCAGACAATAAAGCCCCTCCCAAATCTGAACCTCCCCAGAACCTCCCATAGGTAATCCCACTCAATCCGCTCAAAAGCTTTTTCCGTATCCATCGCGACCACTACCTCCACCTCCCTACTTCCAGGGGCATCATGATCACATTTAACAGCCTTCTTACATTGGCCACCAGCTGCCTGTCCTTAACGAACCCCGTCTGATCCTCCACAATGACGATCGGTACCATCAAGACTTCGTGATTACTTTTTGCACTTGTTTGTGGCATTTTTAAGATCTAAAGGTTTGAAGATATAGATAATTAGCACAAAAACAGAAAATGCTGAACAATCTCAGCAAGTCTGACAGCATCTGTGGGAGAGAGAAGGGAGCTCACGTCTCGCGTCTGAATGACTCTTTGTCAAAGCTGGAGGGAACTGGAAATAGGATCAGATTGTCTTTGAATTTTTCCAATTAAGGGGCAATTTAACGTGGCCAATCCACCTACCCTGCACATCTTCGGGTTGTGGGGTGAAACCCACGGAGACACGGGGAGAATGTGCAAGCTCCACATGGACAGTGACCCGGGGCTGGGATCGAACCCGGGTCTTCGGCGCCGTGAGGCAGCAGTGTTAACCACAGCGCCACCATGCTGCCCAGCGCCAGATCTATACTGTAGTGAGAGGGGGGGGGGGGGGGGGGGGGGGGAGAGGGGGGGGGGGGGGCTGCTGGATAGAAGGCCAGCGATAAGTGGAGGTTGACAGCAAGATGTCATGGACAAAAGACAAAGGGAATGAAAATAGGGATGATTAAGGCTAAGAAGGGTGCTGATTGTGTCAAAGGGTGCTCCGGTTTCCTCCCACAGTCCAAAGATGTGCAGGTTATGTGGATTGGCCACGATAAATTGCCCTTAGTGTCCAAAATTGCCCTTAGTGTTGGGTGGGGTTACTGGGTTATGGGGATAGGGTGGAGGTGTTGACCTCGGGTAGGGTGCTCTTTCCAAGAGCCGGTGCAGACTCGATGGGCCGAGTGGCCTCCTTCTGCACTGTAAATTCTATGATAATCTATGATCAGTTGGCCCAAGTGGAGTGGGGAAAGGGGGGAGCAATGGTGAGGGAAAAACAGATAAATGGAAGAAATGGAAATTATTTGATAGAAATAAAAATGGTGTGAAGGTGGAGGAGAGAGTTCACAATCTGAAATTGTCGAACTCGCTGTTAAGTCCGGAAGGCTGTAACGTGCCTAATCGGAAGGTGAGGTGCTGTTCCTCCAGTTTGCGCTGGGCTTCACTGGAACACTGCAGCAGACCAAGGACGGACATGTGGGCGTGAGAGCAGGATGGTGAGTTGAAATGACAATGACAGGAAGGTCTGAGCCCTGCTTGCAGACAGTCTGAAGGTGTTTTGCAAAGCGGTCACCCAGTCTGCCTTTAGTCTCTCCAATGAGGAGTAGACCGCATTGTGGGCAGCAAATGCAATAGACCAGATTGAAGGGCGTGCACGTTAAGTGCACTTGAAAAGAGTTTTTAGGAGCTGAGATGGTGAGCAGGGAGGAGGTAAAGGGGCAGGTGTTACACCTTCTGCGATTGCATGGGAAGTTGCCGTGGGAAGAGGGTGAGGTGTTGGGGTGATGGAGGAGTGGACCAGGGTATCTCAGAGGGAATGGTCCCTGCGGAATTCTGATAGGGGGAGTGAGGGGAAGATGTGTTTGGTGGTGGAATCATGCTGGAGTTGGCGGAACTGGCGGAGGATGATTCTTTGAATGTGGAGGCTACTGGGGTGGAAAGTGAGGACAAGTGGGACACTAATCTGGTTGTGGGAGGGAGGAGAGGGGGTGAGGGCAGAGGCATGGGAGATGGGTCGGACACGGTTGAGAGCCCTGTCGACCACGGTGGGTGGGAAACCACGATTAAGGAAGACTATCCCAGTCTGCAACATCTGCAAGAAATGTCTGACTCCAGCTCAGAGTCATTCGGCTAGAGTCTACACCAGGTAGATAAGGGAGGAGGAGGAATCATTGGGCAATCTACTCCACAGAAAGCAAAGCCACAGGAAGGGGAGATGTGACTGTCATATATCTGGGTTTGGAAAATGTGGGAGAGATAGTGCAGGAGATTTGCTAGACATTGCTCTTGGGCAACAGGTACTGAGTACTTGATACCTCTTGAGAGTAGCCACAATACTGAGCAAGGCACCAGGAGCAGGAGGGTGTCCGAGGAGTGGCTACGCAGAGTACAAAGGTTGGAATCACTGAGGTTTCTGTAATTGGGGATCCTTTGCATCCAGGATTGAAAGTTTGAATGTGTCAGGTTGAAGTGCATCTCAAAATGTCTGGGAAACAATAGGAAGTTGGGTACTTTTTAAAAATGATCTATTGAATGATGGTATTGCTGGCTGGGCCAGCCTTTATTGCCCATCCCTAATTGCCCTTGAACTGAGGGCATCTAAGAGTCAACCACACTGCTGTAGATCTGGAATGATAAGAAGGCCAGACCAGGTCAGGAGGACTTTAAGGTAAGGACGGCAGATTAGTGATGGTATTTTAAAGACAATGGTTTCATGGTCATCATTAGACTTTTAATTCCAGATTTTAAAAGAATTTGAATTCAAATTTCACCAACTGCCATGGTGGGATTTGAACCAAGGTCCCTGGAGCATTACCTTGAGTCTCTGGATTACTAGGCCAGTGATAAAAACACTACGCCATCACCTCCCCTTGTTATTTGAGTAGGCCAATGAGCCCCCCAAACCTGTGTGAAATTTCCGAGATCATTGATGATCTGTCACTTCGCAGTTATTCGCACCACACAATCCATCTTTTTGTCCATAATACAATAAGGCATAGGAGCAGAATTAGGCCACTCAGCCCATCGAGTATGCTCCGCCATTCAATTATGGCTGATATTTTCTCATCCCCATTCTCCTGCCTTCCCCCCTGATGCCCTTATTAATCAAGAACCTATCTATCTTGGCCTTAAAGACACTCAGTGATTTGGCCTCCACAGCCATATGCGGCAAAGAGTTCAACAGATTAACCACCCTCTGGCTGAAGAAATTCCTCCTCATCTCTGTTTTAAAGGATCGTCCCTTTAGTCTGAGATGGCGTCCTCTGGTTCTACTTTGTCCTACAAATGGAAACATCCTCTCCATGTCCACTCTATCCAGGCCTGTAAGTTTCAATAAGATCCCCCCTCATCCTTCTAAACTCCAACGAGTATAGACCCAGAGTCCTCAACTGTTCCTCAGACGACAAGTTCTTCATTCCAGGGATCATTCTTGTGAACCTCCTCTGGACCCTTTCCAAGGCCAACACATCCTTCCTTAGATACGGGGCCCAAAACTGCTCACAATACTCCAAATGGGGTCTGACCAGAGCCTTATACAGCCTCAGAAGTACATCCCTGGTCTTGTATTCTAGCCCTCTTGACATGAATGCTAACATTGCAATTGCCTTCCTAACTGCCTGCACATTAACCTTAAGGGATTCGTGAACAAGGACTTCCAAGTCCCTTTGTGCTTCTGATTTCCCAAGCATTTCCCCATTTAGAAAATAGTCTATCCCTAAATTACTCCTTCCAAAGTGCATAACTTTTTCACATTGTATTTAATTTGCCACTTCATTGCCCACTCTCCTAGCTTGTCCAAATCCTTTTGCAGCCCCCTTGCTCCCTCAATACTACCTATCCATCTATAGATCTTTGTATCATCTGCAAACTTAGCAACAGTTTCTTCAGTTCCTTCTTCCAGATCATTAATGTATATTGTGAAAAGTTGTGGTCTCAGCACAGACCCCTGAGGCACACCACGAGTCACTGGCTGCCATCCTGAAAAAGACCCCTTTATCTCCACTCTCTGCCTTCTGCCAATCAGCCAATCCTCTATCCATGCCAGGATCTTACCCTTAACACCATGGGCTCTTAACTTATTTAACAGTCTCCAATGCGGCACCTTGACAAAGGCCTTCTGGAAAGCTAAATAAATCAGGTCCACTGGTTCTCCTTTGTCTATCCTTGTTACCGCCTCAAAGAACTCTTACAGATTTGTCAGACAAGACCTCCCTTTGACAAAGCCGCGCTGACTCAGTCCTATTTTACCATCCTCTTCCAAGTACTTCGCAATCTCATCTTTAATTTTTTTTTTTATAAATGTTTTTATTCAGTTTTCATATTTTATATTGAACAAATTACAAATTGTTAGGAGAGAAAAAGAACAAAAAAAAACAAACAAACACGCAAAAATTAACATACATATTTACAGGTAAGCATCTTCGTAGTAGCAACTGCGCCCGCCCCCCCCCTCAACATGTTTATTTAGTTTGGTTTTGGGCCTTAGCTAGCCATCGAACCCCCGTACCGAACCTGTAGCCCCCCCCCCCCCCCCCCTCCCGCTACCTTCCCCCGACTATTCTTCCTCTTGTACATTGGCCACAAATAGGTCCCGGAACAGTTGCATGAATGGCTCCCACGTTCTGTGGAAGCCGTCGTCCGACCCTCGGATGGCAAATTTGATTTTCTCCATTTGGAGAGATTCCGAGAGGTCGGACAGCCAGTCCGCAGCTCTGGGCGGTGCTGCTGACCGCCAGCCAAACAGGATTCTACGGCGGGCGATCAGGGAGGCAAAGGCAAGGGCGTCCGCCCTCCTCCCCAGGAATAGATCTGGCTGTTCTGAAACCCCGAAGACCGCCACTATCGGGCATGGCTCCACCCTCACTCCCACCACTTTGGACATAACCTCGAAGAAGGCTGTCCAGTACTCCACGAGTCTGGGGCAAGACCAGAACATGTGGGCGTGGTTGGCCGGGCCTCTTTGGCACCGTTCACATCTGTCTTCCACCTCCGGGAAGAACCTACTCATACGGGTTCTTGTTAAGTGGGCTCTATGTACCACTTTTAGTTGCGTCAGGCTGAGCCTTGCGCACGTGGAGGTGGAGTTGACCCTATGCAGTGCTTCGCTCCAGAGTCCCCACCCTATCTCCATCCCCAGGTCGTCCTCCCATTTCCTTCTTGTTGCGTCCAGTACGGTGTCGTCCCTATCTACCAGTCGGTCATACATGTCACTACAGTTCCCTTTCTCTAGGATACTTGCGTCCAGTAGGTCTTCCAGTAGTGTCTGTCGTGGCGGTTGTGGGTACGTCCTTGTCTCCTTTCGTAGGAAGTTTTTGAGCTGCAGGTACCGTAGCTCGTTCCCCCCAGCTAGCTGAAATTTCTCTATCAGTTCGTCCAGTGTTGCGATCCTGTCGTCCGTGTATAGGTCCCTGACTGTCAGTGTCCCCCCGTCCTGCCTCCACCTTTTGAAGGTGGCGTCAGTCAGTGCTGGTGTGAACCTATGGTTGTTGCAGATGGGAGCCCTGTTCGACATTTTGGTCAGGCCAAGTTGCTGCCGCAGTTGGTTCCAGGATTGGAGGGTGGCTGTCACCACTGGGCTGCTGGAGTGTTTTTTGGGTGGGGATGGGAGTGCTGCCGTGGCGAGGGCCCGGAGGGAGGTTCCCATGCAGGAGGCCTCCTCCGCACGCACCCACTCAGCCTCTGGCTCCTGGATCCATCCCCTTACTCGCTCGGCTGTTGCTGCCCAGTGGTAGAATTGTAGATTCGGGAGGGCTAGCCCTCCCCTGGTTTTTGTTTTTTGTAAGACCTTCTTTGGGATCCTAGCATTTTTACCCCCCCATACGAACGCCATGATGAGTTTGTCCAGCGCTTTGAAAAAGGCCTTGGGGATGTAGATCGGAATGGATCTAAACAGGAAGAGGAACCTGGGCAGTACGTTCATTTTGATCGTCTGAACTCTCCCCGCGAGGGAGAGCGGGAGTGTGTTCCATCTTTGCAGGTCCTTTTTAACTTCCTCCGTCAGGCTGGTGAGGTTCCATTTGTGGATCCCTTTCCAGTCATGGGCTATTTGGATCATCTCATCTTTAATAACAGACTCTAAAATCTTACCAATGACCGAAGTCATGCTAACCGGCCTATCATTTCTGCCTCCCTCCCTTCTTAAACAGTGGTGTTACATTAGCCACTTTCCACTCCTCTGGCACCTTCCTGTCTCCAGTGATTCTTGAAAGACCATCACCAATGCCTCCACAATTTCCTCAGCTATCGATTTTAGGACCCTGGGGTGTAGTCCATCCGGTCCAGGTGACTTATCCACCTTCAGACCTTTGAGTTTCCCCAGAACCTTGTCCTTAGTAATGGTCACTGCACTCACCTCTGCCCTCTGCTTATCCTGGAACTCTGGCATCCCACTGGTGCCTTCCACCGTGAAGACTGATGCAAAGTAACTATTCAGTTCGTCTGCCATTTCTTTGGTCCTATTATAACTTCTCCAGCCACATTTTCCAGTGATCCAATGTCTATTTTTGCCTCTCTCTTACCTTTTATATATTGAAAAAAATCTCTTCCTATCTTCCTTTATATTACTAGCTAGCATTCACTTGTACTTCATCTTTTCCCCCCTTATTGCTTTTATTAGTTGTCCTCTGCTCACTTTTAAAGGCTTCCCAATCCTCTGGTTTCCCACTGATCCTCGCACTTTGTATGCTTTTTCTTTAGCCTTTATGCTGTCCTTGACATCCCTCGTCAGCCATGGATGCCTTGTCCTCCCCTTAGCATGTTTCCTCCTCCTTGGGATGAATTTCTGTTGTGCCTCCCTAATAACCCCCCAAAACTCCTGCCATTGATGTTCCACTGTCTTCCCTGCTAGGCTCCTTCTCCAATCAACTCTGGCCAGCTCCTCCATCATGACTTTGTAGTTACCCTTATTTAATTGTAATACCGTTACATCTGATTGCAGCTTCTCCCTCTCAAACTGTAGGGTAAATTCTATCATATTGTGGTCACTGCTCCCTCAGGGTTCCTTCACCTTAAGTTCCCTAAGCGATTATTATTCTCATTACACATCACCAAATCCAGAATTGCCTGTTCCCTAGTAGGCTGTCACAAGCTGCTCCTCAACTCAACTTTCCCCCCTTATCCCCATAACCCTTGATTCCCTTACTGATGAAACATCTGTCTATCTCAGCCTTGAACATACTTAACAACCCAATCCCTTCAGCCCTCTGTGGTAAAGAATTCTACACATTCATAACCCTCCTCTTCTCTGTCTTAAATGCTTCACCCCTTACTCTGAGATTATGCCCTTTGGTCCTCGACTCTCCTACAAGAGGATAAAAACCTCTCAACATCTACCCTGTCATCTACCTTGTCAAGCCCCCTGAGAAACCTATATGTCTCAATAAGGTCGCCTCTCACCTTCTAAATTCCAATGAGTACAGACCCAACATACTCAACCACTCCTCACAAGAAAACCCGAGATCAACCTGGTGAATTTTGTCTGGACTGCCTATGTCAGTATATCTTTCCTTTGATAAGGCGCCCAAAACTGTTCACAGAATTCCAGGTGTGATCTAACTAGTGCCTTGAACAGGGCTTCCCTATTTTTATTCTCCATTCCCTGTGAAATAAAGGCCGGCATTCCATTTGCCTACATTCCATTTGCCTTCCTGCTGAACTTGCATGCTAGCTGTTTGTGATTCACCCTTTTATGCATCCAGTTGCTCCCTAGCTTAGTGTCATTGGCAGATTTAGATATGTGGCTTTGTATCCCATCAGCTAAGCTGTACATAAGGCCCCAACACTGCTCCTGGTGGGATCACATCCTGTCCCAGCGGGATCACATCCTACCCACTATCCCTACTCTGTCTCCTGCCAACCAGCCAATTTCCAAACAAAGTCAACAATTCACCTTCAATTCAGCTTTGAAAGTCGCCATAGTCCCAGATGACCATAATCTACACTCCCCTTTCAGTGATTTAACCTGAGGGTTACCTCACCTCAGGCGATGGACAAGGTTGACAAGGTAGGGGGAGCCTTCATGGTAACCTTAGCCAATATGGGAAATGAACCCACTCTGCTGGTGTTGCTCTACACAAACCAGCCATCCAGCCAACTGACAGTCTCCGATGAGGGACTTTATCAAATACCTTCTGGAAGTCCAAGTAAATAACATCTGTAGACATTACCCTGTCCACTACTTTAGTCACATCTTCAAAATATTCAGTGAAGATTTATTAACCATGTCTGCCCTTTACAAATCCATACCAGCACTTTCTCATCAACTGAACATTTTCACCCAACCTTTTCCTTCATTATATATGGAGGTGCCGGGTGGCAATGGTGCTGATTTTGATCATTTTGAACTGTTATTCCGAGAGACAATAGCTACCTTGGGGGTGTCGATATGCTCATTACGTGGAAGAATGAGCCATTCAGAAGTGATGGCTTGGACATTAGAAAAATAGCCAAGGTCTGTCCATATATGAGCTAATCAATTAACTTCTGTGGAATACTCAATTTTTATGGAGAGAGAGGTCATGGTATTGGGGTTACCAATCTTAAGTGTCATTTAATACAAAACCTGATTGCTAAGGACTCTGGAGAAAGAACAATTGTCTAAACAAATCCTGTCTGCTTATATTAGAGTGTGGACAGCAGACAGAGAAATTGTAAAGAAGATTTACGCAAGGCAGCATTTCCAAGGGGGATAAAGAACAAGGATTACACTTTAGGAACTACCTCAGTCATGAGCCACAGCAAATAATTCAATCATTGAGATCTTTGTATGTTTGCCTCTTTTTATTCAGTGTGTACATTATATTTTTAATATTCACGTCTGGATGTGTTTTTAGCACGATAAAAACTAACCCCTTGTGTTCTGGAAAGCTTGTCTGACCTGAGTTCCTTGTAATCAGCAGGTGAGCAGTTAAGACATACACTGAATTAGCACATCCATCCGTACACATTTCAAAAAACCTTACGACAACCGAGGAGTGGCTGTAACACTTATTTTCACTGACACCATCGCCCTCATCAGTTTTCAATGATCCCATATTGCTCCTGTCTTTTTTTTGGCTCCCTAAGGATATTGTGAAATAGTTTAGTGTTGATTTTGATATCCTCTTCAACTTTCTTTTCTGGTAGCTGTGTATTTTGTCTACCTTTGCTATTCTTTTGCAACTCCGTCTACAAGTTTGGTAACGACATGACTGGAGTGGGCCGGATCTCGAACAATGATAAGTCAGGATATAAGGGGGTGATAGAAAACCTAGTGGAGTGGTGTAATATATCTCCCTCAATGTCAGCAAAATTGAAGAGCTGGTCATTGACTTCAGGAAGCAAAGTATCGTACACACCCCTGTCTGCACCAACGGGGCCAAGGTGGAGACGGTTGACAGCTTCCAATGCCTAGGTATGCACATCATCAACAATCTATCCTGGCCTACCCACGTCAACGCTAATACCAATAAAGCACAACAGCGCCTATACTTTCTCAGGAAATGAAGGAAATTCAGCATGTCCATATTGACACTTACCAACTTTTACAAATGCATCATAGAAAGCATCCTATCTGGCTGCATCACAGCCTGGTGTGGCAACTGCCTGGCCCAAGACCGTAAGAAACTACAGAGAGTCGTGAACACTGCCGAGTCCATCACACAAATCTGCCTCCCATCCATTGACTCTGTGTACACCTCCCGCTGTCTTGGGAAAGCGGGCAGCATAATCAAAACCCCTCCCACAAGGCTTATTCCTTCTTCCAACCTCTTCCATCAGGCAGCAGATACAAAAGTCTGAGAACTCGCACTAACAGATTCAAAAAACAGCTTCTTCCCCACACTTACCAGACTCCTAAACGGCCCTCTTATGGACTGATTTTGATCTCTTCACACATCTTCTCTACTGAGTAGTACTACACTCCTGTATACTTCACCCGATGCCTGTGTTTATGAGTTTACATTGTGTATTTAATGTTTGCTCTTTGTATTTTCTTTTCAAGTCCGGAATGATCAGTCTGGACTGAATGCGGAACAATACTTTTCATTGTACTTCGGTACTCCAGACTCTGCCACATTTTACATTTAATGTTGCCTCTTTAGTGACCCATAGCTGACAATTTTGACACGAGTGATCGAGGAGCTGGATTTTCCAGGTTGGCGCATGGTTCCAACATTGGTCTCAGTTCCAGGTGGGGAAGCCAGAGCTGGCTGTGGTGGGACATGGGTCATGATCTTTCCAGAGGCTCCCAATTAAAAACCAGCATTTAAAAAAAAAATCATTTCGGGCATCACTGGCTGGGTCAGCATTTATTGCCCATCCCTAATTGCCCTCCATTTCAGAGAGCATTTTAAGAATCAACCACATTGTTGTGGGTCTGGAGTCACAGGTAGGCCAGACCAGGTAAGGAGGGCAGGTTTCCTCCCCTGAGGGGCATTAGTGAACCAGACGGGTTTTGGTTTCATGGCCATCGTTTGAGTTTTAATTCCAGATTGTTATTGAATTCCAATTTCACAATCTGTCATGGTGAGATTTGAACCCTGGACCCCAGATCATGACCTGGATCCCTGGATTACTAGTCCAGTGGCAATACCACTGCCTCCCCACCACCATACAGGTGCACCACCCAATTAAGGATGGCAGGTAGACCAGGGAGATGTGTGGCCCTATCTGAGTGGGCCTGTGATGTATGGCCAGCAGTGTCTCTGGGAGGGGTGGGTACTGCAAAGGCAAGTAGGAGGGTGTGAGGATGGATCAGTACAGAAACACTTGATCATATGTCCTGTAAATGGTAGTTTGAAGAGCCTGACAGCAGATAGGACAATCTATGAGGAGGGGGAGCCCTTCCCACTCTGGTTTCAGCCATGGTCTGCCAGCATCATCATTGTGACATACAAAGCCCCCAGCTTTGATGACTCCCATTGCCCCAGCCTCCTGGTCTTCCCCAGGGAGACCCCCTCTAGAGAGCTGGTGGTCTCCATGCATAGTGGGACGGTCTAGTCCAACATTGGGAAGATTACAGGCACGATTCAGTGATTACATTGCGCCCGGCGCGGATCCAGGTCAATCGTGCGAGAGCCCTAAATCGGGCTCCATGCCGGATCGATCGCAAGCCACCTGACTTACTCCGCCCGGCTCGATCCAGATCTCACCCTCAGTGGGCAAGATTTGGATCTGCATATTTAAATAAATACCTGGAAATCGGTAGAAATTGCTTTGAGATATTTCCCCTCCCTTCCCGACACCCTCTGGGAGAACGTTGGAGAGTGGGCAGGGACAAAATTCACCCCAACCTTTTTGAACCCTCCCTCACCCCCGCTTTTATGGGAAAGGCCTCGACAGGCCTGTCCCCTGGCACTGCCAGCCTGGCACCCAGGCACCTTGACAATGCCATCTGGGCACTCTGGCAGTGCCACCTGGGAACCCTGGCAGTATAGGATGGCACTGTCCCTGATGGCCAAGGGGTCTCAAATGGCCTGAAAGGACCCACCCACCGAGGAGCTTTTATACCTGGTACACGTTTGTGAAAACCAATGCCAAACGGTGCCCTGCCGATGTCTCGCAGGCGCAGCCGCTGGCCCCCCACAGACACCATCCGACACACGCATTACCGACCGGCAACTCCAAGCCGGTGTGTCCCGAGGGTCTTGGCAGCTATTTCTACCTATTTCCCTGGCTGCCCACCTCCAACATCATCTCCGTGTTTCAATGCATTTAGAATCTAATTACTGTGACTCTCAATTAATTGCACTTGTATTGAACCCTGAACTCGAGTTTCAGACGAATCACTGAAGATACTAAACAATGTGCAATGAAAGGTAATGGAGCCACTTATACTCCAGCTCAGAAACAACAACACAGGAAAGATTAAGGATTAGCTCCTATATCCCGATAACCCCTTGACAAAACGTCCCGGGTAATGACAACATGAAAACTGTCAGAGGGACAAACGGTGAAGTGAACATGTGTCTGAAGTGGTGGTGTGGAAGGAGGGATTCTATTCCATAGGATGAGGGTATTCACAGTGTGAAATCAAGGGATCTTTCGGTTGGGATAGGCTATACCTGAACCAAGCAGGGATCACCAAGATCCAGAGGAAGGGATAATTGGGAACGGTAGCACAGTGGGTAGCGCAGTTGCTTCACAGCGTCAGGGTCCCAGGTTCGATTCCCAGCTTGGGTCACTGTATGTGTGGAGTCTGCACATTATCCCTGTGTCTGCGTGGGTTTCCTCCGGGTGCTCCGGTTTCCTTCCACAAGTCCCGAAAGATGTGCTGTTAGGTAATTTGGACATTCTGAATTTTCCTTCTGTTACCTACAGGAGCCGGAGTGTGGCGACTAGGGGATTTTCACAGTAACTTCATTGCAGTGTTAATGCAAGCTTACTTGTGACAACAAAGATTATTATTGTTATTATAATGTGGCCCTTAAGGGTAAAAGGATCAAGGGGTATGGGAGAAAGCGGGAGTGGGATATTAAATTTGCATGATCAGCCATGATCATATTTGAATGGCAGTGCAGGCTCGACGGGCAGAATGGCCTCCTCCTGTACCTATTTTCCATGTTTCTATATTCTATGTCTCTATAAATACAACTTTAAACTAGAGAAATGCCAAAAAGTATTGCGGAATTGGGGAAGGAAAGTAAAGGAACTTTGAGACTGAGGGAATTACAGGTGCAAATTCAACTTGGAGGGTATTTTCTGGTCACCAGTTCCAACCACCACATTACAGGAAGGACATAATTGCTCTGGGGAGAGCGCGGAGTAGGTTTACAAGAATGTTATCAGGACCAGAAAAGTGTAGCTACAAGGAGAGATTGGTTAGGTCGGGGTTATTTTCCTTGGAACAAAGAAAGGCTGAGGGGGTGACTTAATTGAGGTGTATAAAATTATGAGGGAAAGCGATGGGAGTGGACAGAATCAAATTGTTTCCCTTGGCAGAGAATTCTAGAACCAGGGGACATAAATTCAAGATAAGTAGCGAAAGGTACAGAGGGGACATGAGGAAGAATTTCTTTACGCTGTGGGTAGTGGGAGTCTGGAATTCGCTGCCCAAGTTGGTGGTGGAGGCAGAGAACCTAAACTTTTTAAACAAATACCTAGATCTGCACCTTGAATGCTGTAAGATAAGGGGCAATGTACCTGGTGCAGGAAGGTGGGATTAGAAAGGACACTTGGGGGTGCTCAGGCTGGCATGGGCAAGATGGGCCCCCTTCTGTGCTGTAAATTTTCCATGATTCTATGACATGCTAGCCATTACTGAGACAGGACTGGGAACTAAATCAACCAGGTTATAAAGTCTATGAGTCGGGGGGGGGGGGGGGGGGGGGGGGGGATGGTAGAGCTGTGGAGAGAGGTGGGGGAGCGTTGTGGTTGCCGAGTAACCTTTGTGATTGAGGATGTAATAACGTCAATGATCGGGGAGGGTATGAGGAGAGGAAAGCAGATATTGGAGACAGTTTATGGGTAGGCTTAAGAAACAGAAAATGATTGAAGACTCTGTAATTGGAGTTGTGATATAACCAGAAGTGCGGAGATTAGATAAGAATGTATCTTGGAAGTTGGAACCAGCAAGGGCATGAAGCAATGAGCAGTTAACATTCTAATGATGTGGCAACGTTTCTCTAATAGCAATTGCAATTGACGATCAAATTCAACATCAGCGTTTAAACAAGAGAAATGTGAAGCAGCTATTACAATTCTAGATTGAAGTCAGACTGACCTCGACGCAGTGGGACAGTGACTGTCCTCTGTGAGCTGGGTAAGTCTGCAAGACAGAAAATCAATGGGAGCTGCTCAAAAAAGGAATTGAATATGATCCAGAGCCAGGTTATGCCCCTGAGGGTAAGAGTTTGGCATGCCAAACCAATGCCTCGGATGACTAAACAGGCAAGCAACAACACAAAGAGAGAGCTTACAAAAATGCAACATAAAAGCACAGATCCTGCGGAATGGGAACAATGCAAAGAATAGCTCACGGGAGATAAAAACGGAAAGTTTCAAAAAGGGAGGATGAAAATAAATTTCCAAAGGATATCAGGATCAGCACAAAAATAATGATGTATTACTTACGGAAACTTGTCTGGAACAATGTGGGCCCAACGAAAACTGATAACACTGTGCCGTGATGATACTATAAAGCCTGAAAACTATTTTAAAGGTGACTTTATTTTAGAAGGGTGTAAATTAAAATGGACCCTGGGGTCTGAGGCACAACTTCGCGTGTGAGTTTCAACCATTTTCTTTCTCTTATCTCTCGACAGAAGTTTACAGTCTCACAGGCATGAAAGACATTTGGAATTCAATCAGTTCAATGAACGCTCGTAACATTCCCTTCACACAGACTCACACAGATACAGGCACACACATACACAGATATAGGCACAAACACACACTGACTCACACACACACAGGCACAGACACACAGACACAGGCACAAACATACACAGATATAGGCACAAACACACACTGACTCACACACACACAGGCACAGACACACAGACACAGGCACAAACATACACAGATATAGGCAGACACACACACACAGATATACACAGATACAGGCACAAACCTACACAGACACACACATACACAGATATAGGCACAAACACACACTGACTCACACACACACACACAGGCACAGACACACAGACACAGGCACACACATACACAGGTATAGGCACAAACACACACTGACTCACACACACACACAGACACAGGCACAAACATACACAGATATAGGCACAAACACACACTGACTCACACACACACACAGGCACAGACACACAGACACAGGCACAAACATACACAGATATAGGCACAACCACACACACAGACATACACAGATACAGGCACAAACCTACACAGACACACACATACACAGATATAGGCACAATCACACACACAGACACAGGCATACAGACACACAGGCACAGACACATACAAGCAGACACACACACACAGACATTGAGCAATAAGACACTTTTAAGGTGTGAAAAACCACCAGAGCAAGGAGTAGACTGTAATTAAAATTATAATGCTATGGCCAATCTATACTCCCTGTTTAAAATATAGCAAACTACTACAAGCAAACAGAATTCCAATGCACAGGGAGAGAGAGGGAGAGGGAGAGAGAGAGAGAGGAAGTGAGAGCAAAACAAGCACAACCATAGTTCTGCTTTAATCAACCATGCTTGGTAAAGGGCCACACTGCAGTTGCTCGAAAGAGAACTGAAGGACAACTTTGTTCCGATACTCAGTTCCATCTTCGAGCTCACCCAGGAGCACCAACTTCCTGCAGGCTAACTATGGGAGCCATCACATCACAACTGCTCAATGGTTAGCACTGCTGCCTCACAATGCCAAGTATCTGGGTCCGATTCTTGGGTGGGACTGTCTGTGTGGAGTTTGGACGTTATTCCCCCGTGTCCGCGTGGGTTTCCTCCGGGTGCTCCGGTTTCCTCCCACAGTCCAAAGATGTGAAGATTAGGTGGACTGTCCATGCTAAATTGCCTCTTAGTGTCCAAGGATGTTACTTCAGAGGACCAGTGCAGACTCGATGGGCCGAAAGGCCTCCTTCTGAACTGTAGGGATTCTATGATCTCTGCAATTTCAAAACTTCATTTCAAACAATGTAACAACTAGACTGTGAAACAACAACAGGCCTGCATCGAAACAGACGTTTTCTAAGTATTGTTTCATCGCTATCAGCATCTAGTTTTGGTATGTGTGAGTGAGAGAGTGAGACATAGGTTTCTTCAGCAACCTCCAGGACAAAGGTGCGAAAAATAAACTAACTTCTCTTTTAAATACAAAAGACTTGCTTGCTGCAACATTCATTCACTCACACAGAGGGTAAGAAATACACATTTCCAAAAGATATTGATCATGGGATACTCTGAGGAAACAGCGATAGTCTGTGACTAAATACCATCAACGGAAATAAGGAAGTCCTGGCCATGCTGAATTATTACTTTGCATTTGTACTTGTAGCCGAGGAAGAGGTCAGCAGACTGCAGGGTCAAGGAAACGAATATTGAATGGACACAGGGACTGACCCAAATGTAACAGTGATGACAATGGCAGTGGCTTGAAAGAATGGCAAACCCTCAGGGTCAAATGGTTTCCAATCCAGTTTCATAGAAAGTAGACAAGAATATTGCAGATGTTCCAAATATATTGGGCGGTATTCTTCCCCCCCCCCCCACGCTGGGTGGGATAATCGCCGGGGCACCGCGTGAGTCGCGCCACGCCGCCCCGGCACCCGCACGGGAATCTCTCACCACCCCCCCCCCGAAACCAGCGCCGTGAGAATCAGGCCGGGCCACTCGGAGAGTCGCTACGAATGGCGAGTGGAGATTCTCCGGCCCGGATGGGCCAAGCGGCCGCTCCGACACGACAGGTGTCCGTGCATGCGCAGGATGGCATTTCACAACTGCGCATACGAAGGAATGAGCTGCCACAACTGCGCATGCGCGGGTTGGCACGGCGCCAATGAGGCTGGAGCGGCATGAACCACTCCAACGCCAGAATAGGTCGTGCCCGGGCCCTGTTCGCGCCGGCTTGAAACGTGACGGCGTTCATGACGGCGCGGGCACCTAGTCCCGGGAGCGGATAATACCGCCCAATATTCCTAAGTATTCTCAATTCGGATACTCTTCCTTAAGGTTGCATTTTAGGTAATGCATCCTTTAGGTAATGCATTTTGGAAGGTCTAATGCAGGTAGGAATATACAGTGAATGGTAGAACCCTCAAGAGTATTGACAGTCAAAGAGATCTAGGTGTACAGGTCCACAGGTCATTGAAAGGGCCAACACAGGTGGAGAAGGTAGTCAAGAAGGCATACGGCATGCTTGCCTTCATTGGCTGGGGCATTGAGTATAAGAATTGGCAAGTCAAGTTGCAGCTGTATAGAACCTTAGTTAGGCCACACTTGGAGTATAGTGTTCAATTCTGGTCGCCACACTACCTGAAGGATGTGGAGGCTTTGGAGAGGGTGCAGAAGAGATTTACCAGGATGTTGCCTGGTATGGAGGGCATTAGCTATGAGGAGCAATTGAATTTGTTCTCACTGGAAAAACGGAGGTTGAGGGGCGACCTGATAGAGGTTTACAAAATTATGAGGGGCATAGACAGAGTGGATAGTCAGAGGCTTTTTCCCAGGGTAGAGGGGTCAATTACTAGGGGGCATAGGTTTAAGGTGTGTGGGGCAAGGTTTAGAGGAGATGTATGAGGCAAGTTTGTTTACACAGAGGGTAGTGGTGGCTGGAACTCGCTGCCAGAGGAGGGGTGGAAGCAGGGACGATAGTGACATTTAAGGGGCATCTTTGCAAATACATGAATAGGATAGGAATAGAGAGATACAGACCTCAGAAGTGTAGAAGATTTTAGTTTAGACGGGCACATAGGGGTGAAGAAATTCCTTGTCATCTCAATCAAAATGGCCTACCCCTTATCCTGGAATCGCGTCACCTCGTTTCAGAGCCCCCCTCCCCTCCCCCCCCCCTCTCCCCCCCCTCCCCTCTCCCCCTCCTCCCCCCTCCTCCCTCACCCCCTCACCCCCCTCCCTCCTCACCCCCCTCACCCCCCCACTCCTCCCCCCTCCCTCCTCCCCCCTCCTCCCCCTCCACCCCCCTCCACCCCCTCCTCACCCCCTCACCTCACCCCCCTCCCCCCCCCCCTCCCCTCACTTCACACCTCCCCCCAACCCTCACCCTACCCCATCCCCCCCTTCCCCTTCCTCAACCCCCTCACCCCCCCACCACTCTCCCTTACCCCCCCTTACCCCCCCCTACCTCCACCCTCCCCCTTTCCCCTCCCCCTCTCACCTCCCCACTCCCCCCTCCCCTCCCCTCCCCCCTCCCCTTCCCCCCCCTCCCCCCTCCCTCCCCCCTCCCTCCCCCCTCCCCCTCATCACATTGCAGTTCATCGGAGCTCATTCTGTGCAAATTGACGTCATGTTTCCTATTTTACAACAGTGACTACACTTCAAGCGAAAGTACCTGATCGATTGTAAACTATTTTGAAATGTGCAGAGATCATGAAAAATACAAAATAAATAGAAGTATGTCTTTCTATTCTGTTGAAAATGCTTTGGTGTGCTGGGAAAACAAAGGTAGCTCCAATTTAGCATGGCCAATCCACCTAACCTGCACATCTGTGGGAAGAAACCCACACAGTCAGGGAGAGAAAGTGCAAAGTCCACACAGTCACCCAAGGCTGGAATTGAACCCAGGTTCCTGGTGCTGTGAGGTTGCAGTGTTAACCACTGTGCCACCGTGCTGTCATGTTGGCCTGGTTTAAAATAGACTGAGGGACAGGAGACAGAGAGTGGAGATAATGGACAGCTAGTCTAATTGGCCGGATGTATTCCACAGGAATCTTTGTTGGGGTCTCAACTATTCACTGTATTTATTACTGATTTAGGTAGAAAGCAACATAACTAAATCCTCTCCTGGCAGAAAGTTAGCACAGTGGCTAGCACTGCTGCCTCACAGTGCTGGGGACCTCGGTTCAATTTCGGACTTGGGTGACTGCGTTGAGTTTGCACGTTCTTCCCATGTCTACATGGATTTCCTCCGGGTGCTCTGGTTGCCTCCCACAGTCTAAAGAAGTGCAGGTTGGGTGGATTGGCCGTGTAAAAAATTGCCCTTAGTATCCAAAAGATGCACAGTTTAACTTGGGCTTACGGAGACAGGGTGGGGAATGGGTCTGGGTAGGGGGCTCTTTCGAAGAGTCAATGCAGACTCAATGTGCTGAATGGCTTCCTTCTGCACTGTAGGGATCCTAAGGATTACAAACATTTTTCCGGAAAGTTAGACAGCAGAGTTAGTTGTGATTTGCAACAAGATACTTTGAATGCAAGTCTTTGCAGCTAATACAGGTCCAGACGGGACAACTGGAGAGAGGGATAATCACAGTGTGGTAGTATGACTAGGGATATTATGGTACCTTGGAAGCGAGCTGCTATTGGTGCAGAAGTCTCGCTGCCCATTGGCCCGGGTAAATCATGTGCCTCTCAGCCGATTGGCTGGGGAAGTCATGTGCCTCTCAGCCGATTGGCCTAGAGGTAGGTAACTCCGCCTACGAGGCGGGATATAAGAACCCGTAATGCCCGGCAGTCGGCCTTTCTTCTGTACGTCTGCTGCCGGGCACATTTCTTGTGCACTGTTGTATCGTTTGGATCATCCTCGTCTCGTGTCCAATTGATGGTGCATCAATTTAATGCACAAGTTTTTTTAAAAATGGAGCTTCGTATCAAGCCGGAGTGTCTCCGAATCAGCCCGCACGCAGCGAATGCATCAGCAACATTTAAACACTGGCTGGCGTGTTTCAATAGTTACTTGAACACAGCAGAAAACCGCCCGACGAGGGAACAAAAACTGCATATCCTTCACTCGTGCGTGGGCACCGCCGTGTACACGCTCATAGAGGACACAACAGACTATGACGCAGCCATGGACCTGCTTAAGGGACATTTCATCCGGCCGGTGAACCAGGTCTACGCACGGCACTTACTGGCCACGAGACAGCAATTCCCCGGTGAGTCCCTAGACCAATTCTACCGGGCCCTCCTTGTCCTGGGGAGTAACTGCGCCTGCCCACAAGTTTCTGCGGCTGAGCTCACCGAACTTTTAATCGGAGACGTTTTCGTTGCGGGCGTGCAATCTTCCCAAATACGCCAGAGACTCCTAGAAAAGACACTTTAAGCCTCGCCGAGGCACGGGCCCTCGGCTCCTCTTTCGATGTCACTAACCGCAACGCCCGCGCGTACGCTCCCGACCACGCGGCGGTCCCCTGGGCAGCATGGAACACGACGCCCCTCACCGCCGCAGACTCCGATCCCCCCAAGGTCTGTGCCGCAGGGTGCCCCGATAACCCCACAGGGCCCCGCTGCTACTTTTGCGGCCAGTCCAACCACCCCCGCCAGCGCTGCCCGGCCCGCACCGCAACCTGTAAAAGCTGCGGCATGAAGGGCCACTTTGCGGCTGTTTGCCAGTCGAAATCGGTCGCTTCAGTCCCGAGCAGCCCCCCACCGCCACGAGTGATCCCCGGGCGCCGCCATTTTGGGCCCCCGGCACCACGTGCAATCCCCGGACGCCGCCATCTTGCTCACCCCCACCATGTGTGGACGACGGGCTCCGCCATCTTGGATCGGCACTGAGGACCCCTCAAGTGAACACTCACTGCTGGATGACGACTCGGAGTTCCTGCCACGACTCGCCTCAGTAACGTTGGATCAGTCCCGGCCCCGCACGCTGTCCACGAAGATCCTCCTCAACAGCCATGAGACGAGCTGCCTGCTGGACTCCGGGAGCACAGAGAGTTTCGTCCACCCCGCCACGGTAAGACGCTGCGCACTTCCCGTTTACCCGGTAAAACAAAGAATTGCTCTGGCCTCCGGTTCGCACTCGGTCCAGATCACAGGGTGCTGCATAGGGGACCTCACTGTCCAGGGGAGGGAGTTTAAAAATTATAAGTTCTTCGTCCTCCCCCGCCTCTGCGCGGCAGCACTCCTGGGGTTAGATTTCCAGTGCAACCTCCAGAGTTTAACATTCAAATTCAACGGCGCTATGCCCCCCCCCCCCCTTACTGTCTGCAGCCTCCCGTCCCTCAAGGTCGACCCCCCATCCTTGTTTGCAAACCTCACCCCGGATTGCAAACCCGTTGCCACCAGGAGCAGACGGTACAGTGCCCGAGGCTAGCAACAGCCCCTGGCGAGCACAAGTGCTGGTGGTTAAGACCGGGGAGAAAAATTGGATGGTCATAGACTATAGTCAGACCATCAACAGATTTACGCAGCTGGATGAGTATCCTCTCCCACGTATCTCCGACCTGGTCAACAGGATCGCGCAGTACAAGGTTTTTTTCCACGGTGGACCTTAAGTCCGCCTACCACCAGCTCCCCATCCGCGCGAGTGACCGAAAGTACACTGCGTTCGAAGCGGATGGGCAACTCTACCACTTTTTAAGGGTTCCTCTCGGTGTCACAAATGGGGTCTCGGTCTTCCAACGGGAGATGGACCGAACGGTCGACCAATACAGTTTACGGGCAACCTTCCCGTATCTCGACAATGTCACCATCTGCGGCCATGACCAGCAGGACCATGACACCAACCTCCGCAAATTCCTCCGTACCGCAAAACTCTTTAATCTAACCTACAATAAAGATAAGTGCGTGTTTAGCACCGACCATCTAGCCATCCTCGGCTACGTAGTGCGTAACGGAGTGATAGGCCCCGAACGCATGCGCCCCCGATGGAGCTTCCCCTCCCCAACTCCCTCAAAGCCCTCAAGCGCTGTTTGGGCTTCTTTTCATATTACGCCCAGTCGAATTACGCCGACAAAGCCCGCCCACTTATCCAGTCCACCATGTTTCCCCTGTCGATGGAGGCCCGCCAGGCCTTTAGCCGAATCAAAGCAGACATTGCAAAGGCCACGATGTGCGCTATCGATGAGTCCCTCCCCTTCCAAGTCGCGAGCGACGCGTCTGATGTAGCTCTGGCAGCCACCCTCAATCAAGCGGGGAGACCCGTGGCCTTCTTCTCCCGTACCCTCCACGCTTCCGAAATCCGCCACTCCTTGGTCGAAAAGGAAGCACAGGCCATAGTCGAAGCTGTGCGACATTGGAGGCACTATCTGGCCGGTAAGAGGTTTACCCTCCTCACAGACCAACGGTCAGTGGCTTTCATGTTTGATAATGCACAGAGGGGCAAAATAAAGAACGATAAGATCTTGCGGTGGAGGATCGAGTTGTCCACGTACAACTACAATATCTTGTATCGTCCTGGGAAGCTAAACGTGCCTCCAGATGCCCAGTCCCGCGGCACCTGTGCCAACGCGCAAGTGGACCGCCTCCGAACCCTCCATGCAGACCTCTGCCACCCGCTTTTTCCATTTCATAAATACCCGCAACCTGCCCTACTCCATCGAGGAGGTCAGGACAGTGACCAGTTAATGCCACATCTGCGCGGAGTGCAAGCCGCACTTCTACCGCCCTGAACAAGGGCATATTATAAAGGCTTCCCGCCCCTTTGAACGTCACAGCATGGACTTCAAAGGTCCCTTCCCCTCCAACAACCGCAACACGTATTTCCTCAATGTGATTGACGAGTACTCCTGTTTCCCTTTCGCCATCCCCTGCCCCGACATGACCACGGCTACCATTATCAAAGCCCTACACACCATGTTCTCCCTGTTCAGTTACCCTGCATACATCCATAGCAATCGGGGGGGTCCTCATTTATGAGTGACGAGCTGCGTCAATTCCTGCTCAGCAGGGGCATCGCCTCCAGCAGGACGACCAGTTACATCCCCCGGGGTAACGGACAGGTCGAGAGGGAGAACGGTACGGTCTGGAAGACCGTCCTGCTGGCCCTACGGTCCAGAAATCTCCCAGTCTCCCACTGGCAAGTGGTCCTCCCAGACGCCCTCCATTCTATCCGGTCACTTCTCTGTACCGCCATGAACCAAACGCCTCACGATCGTCTTCTTGTTTTTACCCGGAAGTCTTCCTCAGGTACCCCGCTCCCGACTTGGCTGGCTACCCCCGGGCCCATTCTGCTCTGGAAGCACGTGCGGGTGCACAAGTCGGACCCGTTAGTCGAAAGAGTCCAGCTACTCCACGCGAACCCGCAATACGCCTACGTGGAGTATCCCGACGGCCAACAGGACACAGTCTCCCTTCGGGACCTGGCACCTGCAGGATCTCGGCCACACCCCCCAGCACCAGCACCCCCCCTCCAATCCCAACAGTCCCCAGCACCCCACCCCCGGCCCCACCGACGCCCTCATGGCCCAGCGAACAGCAATCCCCTCCCCTGCCCTGGCCCCCGCTAGCTCCGACCAGGGGTACGGACACAGGAACAAGACCGTCGCTCCCGGAGTCACGGATGACCACCGCTCCGACGTCGCCGGCACCGCTGCGCAGGTCAAGCAGGACATCGAAGGCGCCCACCCGACTAATTGAATCAATATGATCTACTGGTGGACGTCTGCCTGCAGATGGACTTGTGTTTTTCTTGTTTGTTCCTTGCCTGTTCCCCCTCTCCCCCCCCCCCCCCCCCCCCCCCCCCCCCCCCCCCCCCCCCCCCCCCCCCCCCCCCCCCCCCCCCCCCCCCCCCCCCCCCCCCCCTCCCCCATACACTGTACATAGTTACTGTTTTCTATTCCACACTAGTTGCGGGTCAGTGGGCAGCCATAGATGCAACGGTACGACCTAAACATCTCTAGTCATACTACCAGTCTCATGTACCCACAGGACACGCCCCCCCCCCCCATGTCCGCGTTCCTCCCCCCCCCCCCGCTTCAACAAGGGGTGAATGTGGTAGTATGACTAGGGATATTACGGTACCTTGGAAGCAAGCTGCTATTGGTGCAGAAGATAAGGGGCCTCACGGTAGCATGATGGTTAGCATCAATGCTTCACAGCTCCAGGGTCCCAGGTTCGATTCCTGGCTGGGTCACTGTCTGTGTGGAGTCTGCACGTCCTCCCGGTGTGTGCGTGGGTTTCCTCCGGGTGCTCCGGTTTCCTCCCACAGTCCAAAGATGTGCGGGTTAGGTGGATTGGCCATGCTAAATTGCCCGTAGTGTAAGGTTAATGGGGGGATTGTTGGGTTACGGGTATACGGGTTACGTGGGTTTAAGTAGGGTGATCATTGCTCGGCACAACATCGAGGGCCGAAGGGCCTGTTCTGTGCTGGACTGTTCTATGTTCTATGTTCTATAAAGAGATGGCTGATGTCAAATGGGCACACCTATCTCATTTAGTTCACCTTAGCACTTTCAGACCCAGTACGATAAAGCCGACCAAAATAGCACGCAATTTTGGTACGAGAAGAGACAGAACAGCAGGTAGCACAGTTAACAAGACAATGTGCAGATTTAAAGGCAGCTTTACGAACGCTCCAACACTCCACTACAGAACAGACAGAGCACAGTAGATCACGCGAAATGTAGGAGACAAATAGAGGTTGCAGTCACTGCTGTCATGGATTCAGAGATACCTTTCGACAAGATTTAGATGAGGAGAATGGCCCCAATTGGCAAAAACTAAATGAAACCGCCCATAGGTATGTGGAGGATACTGAAACTCACAATAGAGCCCCCCAGGACCCAAAAAGGAAAGCACCCGTACCACCGACTGCACAGGCAGCACACACCCCCATGAATCCAGTCACAACACAGCGCAAGTCATCGGATCGGGATCAACCTAATTTTGTTTACACCACCCCACTAACCATCACCCAATTGAGAGATGCCTGTGCCAAAATTGAACCATTCAAACCCACCGCACACCCACATAATATCTTTGAGAGAGTACAACAGCAAACGGTTATGTACGGTCTAGACGAAAGGGAGGAAGTTAAGCTTATAGTCATGATCCTTGACCCATCCGTTAGCTCAGCTTTACTAGAACCCCAAAACGTAGGAGGAGGAAG
Organism: Scyliorhinus canicula; assembly: GCF_902713615.1. Classification (NCBI taxonomy): domain Eukaryota; kingdom Metazoa; phylum Chordata; class Chondrichthyes; order Carcharhiniformes; family Scyliorhinidae; genus Scyliorhinus; species Scyliorhinus canicula. The sequence continues at coordinate 18,477,446 of NC_052166.1, read as the reverse complement.
CCTACAGGAGATGAAAACGGCCATTTTAGATGTGATTGGGTACAACAGGGGAGACCCCGTAGAAGGTTTCAGCTGCTGTAGGCAAAAGAAGGGAGAGCATCCGACTGCATTTGCAGGTCGCCTTTGGATCCCTTTTACAGCAGTATTTGGGGATTTGAACCGCGCACACTTAGATAACGACAACACAACGAAATGGGCCCACACTTTAGTCTCCCACGCCACAGAAGCAGTTCAAAAAGCCTGTGTAAATTATGACCCCACAGACGCCACACGTAATAAAGTTTGGGTTTTAAAGCGACTCTCCAGAGCTTAGGAACAATCCCTACATAGGAAGGCAGATCAGGAAAAGGCAGAGGCGAATATGCACCCAGTCAGGACTAATCAGGACCCAGTATGGGTAAACGAGGGCAGACATCAAAGACAGCATTCCAGAGCACAGGCACCACTGGGTTGCTATAATTGTGGACACATGGGACATTACGCCCGCGAATACAGACAAAACCCCCGAACCAGCAACGGCACCAGCAATCGAACGCCCCACCGAGGAGCAATGCTAGGCCCTTACATAGCATTAGCACCCGAACAGATAACGCAGTAATCAACACCACAGATTGACGGTGTTCGAACTCCCCAACTTGGGTCTGCGACACACTCTGGAACAAGTCAGGCAGACCAGTAGTCAGAGGCACAGTCTGGGAACATCCAGTAGAGTTCCTTTGGGACACAGGAGGGTCCCGTACCACTTTAAACTCCTCCATAATGTTTCAGCGCGACAAATGGCCCACCACAGACACCATCACCCTTAGTGGATTTACAGGACATGTACAGCAGGGATACAATACAGCCCCAGTAGATATTCAGATAGGAACCATAAACACCGGGCACCCCGTTGTTTTAGTCGACTTGCCCCAAACAGCCGAGCACATTTTAGGAATCGACTTTATGAGCTCCCACAATCTTTCCTTTGACCCCGTGAATAGGTGTGTATGGAAAATGGCCAAAACAGCGAGAGCCCCCGCCACACTCACAGTAGGGGACTACGAACATAGGATTTGCTCAGTAGGAGACTATTGGTTTGATCAGCAAACAATTATGCAGACCAGACAATTAGAGAGGTCCTCAGGAAACATAAAGCAGCCTTCGCCCAACACAAACACGATTGTGGGAAGATCCCAGGCATGGTCACAATTTCAGGTCCCAATCCCAAGCCCCAGAAGCAATACGGTTTCCCACAGCAACTCGAGGGTGAGATCGCAAAAGTCATCAATAGCTTACTAGATCAAGCAGTAATTTGACCCGTAGCCTCAACAAACAATGCCCCAATGTGGCCCGTAAAGAAACCCAACGGTTCATGGAGATTAACCTTTGACTACCGAGAGCTCAACAAGGTGACCCCATTAGCAGCCCCCACCGTTGCCACGAGTCCCGAAACCATGCTCAAGCAGGGAGTACAAGCAAAGTACTTTACAGTGCTGGACATTAGCAATGGCTTCTGGTCCATCCCCTTAGATAAAGGCCTATCCATACAAGTTTGCGTTCACATTTCAAGGGCAACAGTATAGGTGGGCGTGCCTCCTGCAAGGTTTCCACAACTCTCCAATTTTGGCCCCCAATATCCCCTTCCACAGCCAGAACCACCGCCACCACCCGACACCAGTAATTTGCCCATTGCTGCCACCGCCCCTCACGACAAGCGAACCTGACACCCAATTTATTGATACAGTCATAGTTACTCTTCTGACGCAACTTACTGACCAATGGCCGTTAAAGGAACAATTGTTGGATCTCACATGTGTTACAAATTCTTTCTGCTCTTTTAGGTCACCCATGTAGGGAATAACGGCACTAATCCCCGCCCTGCCTGAGGACCCCAAATGCATCCGGTCAGTTAAGTTCGGGTAGTGGAGCAACGGCGCTGATCACCGCCCTACCTGGGAATCCCACCCATTCTTGCCCAGCCACGGCCCACACGCATCTCATGTTCCTGTCACTTTGGAATGGTTCCTTACACTCCTTACTGCCCTTGGCAGGTCTTAGTTTTCCCTTCTCTGCTCCTATTGTGGTTTGAAGAATGCCCTTCGCCACAGTCTGTACACTCATCCCTTTACCTACCGTGACCCTCTGGTCGTTCCCCACCTGCTATTTACACGTTTGACACACTTGGTTGCCACATATGCTGCTATGCGCGAACTACCTCTGGACCCTGGGACGAAGAAACTTTATAAAACCGGCCGCCCTAAAATTCGGCTAGTTAAGAATGAGCCTCAATCATCAATGGTTGTAGTAAAGAAAAGACTGGACGGTGAAATTGTCCGCCCATTCCCTGCATTGACAACAAGCTGCGAGATTCTCTGCACTTAAAGGAAATTTTTTTTCCCGCATGTCTTGTCTCTAAAAAAAGTTATTTTGAAAACAGAAATGATGGAGTCACACACGGTGATGATTCTAATGGGTAATTGAAGTCAAGGAGAGAAAGTCAAACAAAATGAGATGTTAACCAACGATAATAACAGATATTATGCTTGTACCCCCAGGAATGAATATACGGACAGCACGGTAGCATGGTGGTTAGCATAAATGCTTCACAGCTCCAGGGTCCCAGGTTCGATTCCCGGCTGGGTCACTGTCTGTGCGGAGTCTGCACGTCCTCCCCGTGTGTGCGTGGGTTTCCTCTGGGTGCTCCGGTTTCCTCCCACAGTCCAAAGATGTGCGGGTTAGGTGGATTGACCATGCTAAATTGCCCGTAGTGTCCTAAAAAAAAGTAAGGTTAAGGGGGGGGGGGTTGTTGGGTCACGGGTATAGGGTGGATACGTGGGTTTGAGTAGGGTGATCATTGCTCGGCACAACATCGAGGGCCGAAGGGCCTGTTCTGTGCTGTACTGTTCTATGTTCTAATGAAGAACAGAAGACAAGATGAAGAGAGGATTGATGACCTACATTGTGATCATTGCTGGACTCCTACAACTGCACACGTTACAAGCCTCTGTACCCCACACCACACCAGCCCCGAACATGACCACACAACATGATACCCCTAGCCCGGACACCACACCACACATAGAGATAAACACTGATACCCCCACTTAGTGCGAACACATTGTAAAATGATATTCCCTTTCATATACCGTAGAGGCCCTTCTGGTGATAGCGATAATCTGCAGTTCATCTGACACTTACTCTGCAAATGGCGAAAAAGAGGCTCCCGCTCCCCGATATATACACTCCGAGCCCCCTTCGGAATTCACCCAACCCAATAAACAATGTAATCACCAATAAAAATAAAGATTGTGCACCTCTGTAACATTGATACGTTAAGTGGAAATGTGATGCTGTCGTTGGTTTAAAAATTTTGTATAGTACATAAGTTCCTTTTTATATTTGCCAGCAGCATGAGAATAGCTTAGATAGTGATAGTTAGATATTCCCTTGTGCGAATAAGATAAATGTGTGATAGTTGAATGCTTTACAATGACCCCTTAGAGATTATGAATGTATGATGTATTAATAAAACTTAGATAAATGCTCCAAAACATAGGACAGAGTAGTGTAGAACCTGTCCTTGACCAAGGGTACCCGGCACACCAAGGACGGATGAGGGATCAACAGTGTGATCCACCACGCTTCGCGTTCAGGATCAAGAGGACGGGATGTAGCCTTCTCAGATGGCCACCTGCAAAGGACTATGGGAATTATGGCCAACCCAGGACTCAGACACACTCAGAGCTTGTGTATGTATTTGCCACCCAGATGGCTAGACGCGATCGAAACACCCGCTCGTTTGCATTCTAATGGCCCATTTCCCCAGAACAAAAGGACTGTACTCAGGTAACCGATACAGATGCAGACTAACCAGCGCCACTCCCCTTGCTCAGGGAGCCCAAACAGCCAAATCAATGGCCGCTCAGGACACGCCCCGCCATCAAGGCACCCGCCCCTTTATTGGCCAAATCGAAGGCAGTGATCGAAGCCTGCCGAATTATTGGGTCGAAAGCTAAGGACCGCCCCAAAGAGCCCGAAATCCCAGAGGGATAATAAGAGACACAGCCATGTGTTCGGTCTCTCTCTCTCGGACTACGCCAAAAACCAAGTGTAGCATTCGGACCAGAAGACAAGTTCAAGACCAACGATCGCTACCAGACGGATGAGCCCAGCAGAAACTAAGCCACTTCTTCTACCTAGCCACGCAAGATCTGAACAAAGGCCTTGTTCATCTGCAAAGAGCCAGTTGCCCTGAAGTTAAGTATAGGTTATTGTAGTTGTGAGGTGTCGTTTAACTTGTAGTGTTTTGTGTTGCATGTTGAAGTAATCCTTGTGTGTAAATAAACTATCTTTGAATTTGAACTGACTAACTGGTTGTGTGGTCCTTTGATCGATATCCGGTAAAGCCTTGTGGCGGTATATCATTTGATACCTGGCGAATCTGAAAAGCAATATTATCATTAATAACTGCCATAACTAGTTAATTTGGCAACATTATTGGTGATGCCGATGGGATAGTATTCCACTCATTAAAAAGAGCAACAGATTCCTCCATTTTGTCAGCAGCAAACAAGTAACAGGACTTTAAAATTTAAAATGAATCGTTTTGTAAGAAAGAAGAGAGGGCCAGAGACGCAAACAGGCCAGGATCTCACAACTAAACCTGCTGGAGAGAGTGGCTCAGGAGAGTCCACAGCAGGACAAGGCAGTGGTGGTGTGAGCTCTAGGGCCTCTGATGAACAACACACACAGAAATGTCAAAGCAAGTGAGATCGTGAGGACCACGCAGGCTCACCTGTTACATTAAAGGTAATCAAAAATGGTCGTGAATGTCGGCCAACGTGGGTTGCGAAGGTCGGCCAGCGTGGGCCGTGAATGTCGGCCAACGTGGGCTGCGAAGGTTGGCCGGCGTGGGTCGCAAAGGTTGGTCGGCGTGGGTTGCGAAGGTTGGCCGGCGTGGGTCGGGAAGGTTGGCCGGCGTGGGTCGTGAAGTTTGGCCGGCGTAGGTCGCGAAGGTTGGCCGGCGTGGGTCGCGAAGGTTGGCCGGCGTGGGTCGCGAAGGTTGGCCAGTTGGTAAAAATGGGTCCCTGGCTTCCACATTGCTGGAGGAGGTGGTGACGACAGGGGGACTGGAGAAGAGGGTAATATCGGTGGTTTACGGGGCTATTTTGGAGGAGAAGGCGCCATTAGAGGGATCAAGGCAAAGTGGGAGGAAGAGTTGAGAGAGGGTATGGAGGAGGGGTTCTGGTGTGAGGTGCTTCGGAGGGTGAGCGTCTCCACTCGTGCGCGAGGTTGGGGCTGATACAGCTGAAGGTGGTGTACAAAGCGAACCATACAAGGACAAGGATGAGCCGGCTCTTTGAGGGGGTAGAAGATGTGTGTGAACATTGCGGGGGAGGCCCCGCAAACCATGTTCATATGTTTTGGTCCTGTCCAAGGCTGGAGGAGTCCTGGAAGGAGGTGTTTAGGGTAATCTCTAAAGTGGTGCACGTGAAACTGGACCCGGGCCCTCAGGAGGCCATATTCGGGGTGTCGGACCAGCCGTGGTAGGAAACGGGTGCGGAGGCAGATGTTGTGGCCTTCGCCTCGCTGATCACCTGAAGGCGGATGGTGTTAGGGTGGAGATCACCCTCTCCATGCTTTGCCCAGGCGTGGCGGGGGGACTTGCTGGAATTCTTAACGCTTGAAAAGGTCAAATTTGAACTGAGGGAAAGAATGGAGGGGTTCTACAATTCATGGGCGTTTTTCATTATGCACTTTTGAGAATTGGATCACATCGAACATGAGGGGGGTTGGAGGCTGGAAGTTTTGGGGGGAGGGGGACTGTATGTGTTAATGATGACTATGAGTGATTCCTGATTCCTTTCTGTCATTGTTTATGTTAACATGCGGGCCAATATCTGGGGTTTGGTGGGAGGATGGGATTGTTGTCATTGATATGGGGTTTGACATTACATTCGTTACTGATTATTGTTTATTGTTGGGTGTACATTTGGGAGAAAATGTGTGAAAGGAGGAGAATAAAAAAATATTTTTTAAAAAATGGTTCCCCGGAAAAAAAGTTTGAAAAACAATGATCTAGAAGGACAAGGGGAACAGATACCTGGGACTGCCACCACCTGGAGGTTCCGCTCTAAGGAACACCCCATCCTGACTCGGAAATATATCACTGTTCCTTCACTGTTGCTGGGTCAAAATCCTGGAACTCACTGTGAACAGCACTGTAGGTGTATCTACACCACATGGACTGCAGCGGTTCAAGGCAGCAGCTCACCACCATCTTCTCAAGGGCAACTGGGTGGGGCTGGACAATAAATGCTTGTCTGGCCAACGATGCCCACATCCCGTGAACGAATGAAAAACCCCTCAAAAAATGCAAAGAAAAAACTGAGATTTGTTTAATGGGATTATAGAATTCAAAAGTTAAATATCTATATAACCACCTTGATCAGCCACAGTTAGAGAACCATCCGCAATTCTGTCCTCCATCCTGCAGTAGGGGTACAGAAGCACAGGGGAAAGTGTATCAAAGATTAACAAGGATGGTACCAGAACTGACAAATTCAGTTGTTTGGAAAGTTTTAACAAGATTGATCTTCTACGGAAAAGAGGTCACCAGACAGAGGTCTTTAACATTGTGAATGGGTTGAACAGGGTAGATCTGGAAATGTTTCCACTTGTGGGAGAATTCCAAACGAAAGGACACAAATTCTAGATAATTACTAATAAATCCATTCGGGAAATAGTCGAAGCTGTTCGTAGAATATATAAATGATTTGGAGGAAAATGTAACTGGTCTGATTAGTAAGTTTGCAGACGACACGAAGGTTGGTGGAATTGTGGATAGCGATGAGGACTGTCAGAGGATACAGCAGGATTTAGATCGTTTGGAGACTTGGGCGGCGAGATGGCAGATGGAGTTTAATCTGGACAAATGTGAGTTAATGCATTTTGGAAGGTCTAATGCAGGTAGGGAATATACAGTGAATGAATATACAAGAATATTGACAGTCAGAGAGATCTTGGTGCACAGGTCCACAGGTCACTGAACGGGGCAACACAGGTGGAGAAGGTGGTCAAGAAGGCATACGGCATGCTTGCCTTCATTGGCCGGGGCATTGAGTATAAAAATGGACAAGTCATGTTGCAGCTGTATAGAACCTTAGTTTGGCCACACTTGGGAGTATAGTGTTCAATTCTGGTCGCCACACTACCAGAAGGATGTGGAGTCTTTAGAGAGGGTGCAGAAGAGATTCACCAGGATGTTGTCTGGTATGGAGGGCATTAGCTATGAGGAGAGGTTGAATAAACTCGGTTTGTTCTCACTGGAACGAAGGAGGTTGAGGGGCGATCTGATAGAGGTCTACAAAATTATGAGGGGCATAGACAGAGTGGATAGTCAGAGACTTTTTCCCAGGGGTCAATTACTAGGGGGCATAGGTTTAAGGTGCGTGGGGCAAGGTTTAGAGGAAATGTACGAGGCAAGTTTTTTACACAGTCGGTGCCTGGAACTCGCTGCCGGAGGAGGTGGTGCAAGCAGGAACGATAGTGACATTTAAGGGGCATCTTGACAAATACATGAATAGGATGGGAATAGAGGGATATGGACCCCGGAAGTGTAGAAGATTTTAGTTTAGACAGGCAGCATGGTCGGCGCAGGCTTGGAGGGCCGAAGGGCCTGTTCCTGTGCTGTACTTTTCATGATTCTTTGTTCTTTAAGGACTGGGCTAAAAAGCTGGCTTTTAAAGCAGATCAAGGCAGGCCAGCAGCACGGTTCAATTCCCATACCAGCCTCCCCGAACAGGCGCCCGAATGTGGTGACTAGGGGCTTTTCACAGTAACTTCATTTGAAGCTGACTTGTGACAATAAGCGATTTTCATTTGTATTTACTCAGCTGGAGGTTAGAAAGTGGAATTTCTTCCTGTTTTACATACCAGTGGTCTGTATGCTGGTATGCATGGCCTATCTTATCCAGTGAGATTTCATAGAATCCGTACAGTGCAGAAGGAGGCCTTTCGGCCCATCAACTCTGGACCGACCCTCCAGAAGAGCACCATACCTAGGCCCATTCCCCTGCCCTATCTCTGTAACCCCACCCAACCGGCACAGATTTGGAGTCACTTTGGTACTTACTTCGGAGCTGGTTTATTTACACGATATTAGATAGGTTACATGGTACATATGTCTCTTCTGAGTACAGGCTCTTCCATCCTCTCTCTCTCTCGAGTGTTGATCACATGACTGATGTCATAAATTATGGTCCACATCGCTCATTCGCATAGCTACTCTATTAACACTACACCTCCCCCACAAGTATTTTATCAACTTTTCTCAAAGTTAAACTATGTTTGAAACTATTTACATTCCGGGCGTAAGTGAACAACAAAATATCAGAATCTGTTCTTAGCGAGATTAGCGGGGTGGTTCCTGGCACCTGTAGCGCCCGCTATCTATCAGCACTCTATTGCTATTGCAGGCCCCAGCGGTAAATGACCCCCCCCCCCCCAATCCGAGGCCGAACTCAGCGTAATTTCCTGCCCCGAGCAGCTCCGACGAGCAGAATTCCTCAGTGCAGGAAGAGATCGGAAACCCATTTTTAAATGGCACACCAATCTCTCGACCCACCAATGCTGCCCCCGGAACCCCCTAATGCCCCAACTCACCTGTTGGGGGTCCTTAAGCCCCTCACACCCCGCCATAAGCCAGCACGACAACCCTCGGCTTGATCCCTGCCAAGGGCAAAATGCCAGATTGGCACCATGGCACTGCCAGCCTAGCACACTGACAGTGCCCTGCCAGATTGGCAGTGCCTCCTGGGCACCCTGGAAGTGCCATGTTGGCCTCCAGGTGGCACTCTTACGGTGCCCAGGTGACAGAGCCAGCGTGCAAAGACGGAAGTGCCAAGGAGACACTTGCAGTGCCAGGGTGCCAGCCTGGCCAGAGCCCGACAACGTGGTGGCCTCTGATCGCCTGGGAGATCCCCCCAGTGCCGGTATGCCGGGTCTCCATTTGCGGGGGCAAATGCTAATGGGCGCTTGGCTGAGGTTTCCTCAGCGAGGCTGATAGATGTCGAGTGCCCATTCCATTCGGTATCAGCTCAGCTAAGTGGGTTTTAAACTCACTCTACCTGTGCCCATTCCTTTACTGGTTTACGTGCCTTTACGGGTTCCCATGCTTGGACCTATTCCCATGCCTGCACTTATTCTCCTGCCTGTACCTGTTCTCATGCCTGTACTGGATTTCTTGCCTGTACCTGTTCCCATGCCTATACCTATTCCCATGCCTATACCTGTTCCAATGCCTGTACCTAGTCTCTTGGTTGTACCTGTTCCCATGCCTGTACTGGATTTCTTGCCTGTACCTGTTCCCATGCCTGTACTGGATTTCTTGCCTGTACCTGTTCCCATGCCTGTATCTGTTCCCATGCCTGTACCTGTTCCCATGCCTATACCAGTTCTCATGCCTGTACCTGTTCCCATGCCTGTACCTGTTCCCATGCCTGTACCTGTTCCCATGCCTGTACTGGATTTCTTGCCTGTACCTGTTCCCATGCCTATACCTGCTCCAATGCCTGTACCTGGTCCCATGCCTGTACTGGATTTCTTGCCTGTACCTGTTCCCATGCCTGTACCTATTCCCATAGAACATAGAACAGTACAGCACAGAACAGGCCCTTCGGCCCTCAATGTTGTGCCGAGCCATGATCACCCTACTCAAACCCACATATCCACCCTATACCCGTAACCCAACAACCCCCCCCCCTTAACCTTACTTTAATTAGGACACTACGGGCAATTTAGCATGGCCAATCCACCTAACCCGCACATCTTTGGACTGTGGGAGGAAACCGGAGCACCCGGAGGAAACCCACGCACACAGGGGGAGGACGTGCAGACTCCGCACAGACAGTGACCCAGCCAGGAATCGAACCTGGGACCCTGGAGCTGTGAAGCATTTATGCTAACCACCATGCTACCCTGCTGCCCCATGCCTGTACCTGTTCCCATGCCTATACCTGTTCCAATGCCTGTACCTAGTCTCTTGGTTGTACCTGTTCCCATGCCTGTACCTGGTCCCTTGGTTATATCAGTGCCAGTATTACACTCAGCCTGGCTCAATGCCCTCATCTCTGCTAGAATTTGTACCAACAACCCGAGTAGGTCTGGTGTCAGTGTCTGTTTTGAATTCCTCACCAATGCTGCTGGCCTGTCAGATTTCAGACTCCAGTCCCACTTCCTGGCCTCTCACCAGCAGCAGCTGGACAAATGCTGAGGCAATCCGAGGTATTCAGCTGTTCACAACACTGAGAGATTCCAATTTTCAATCCCTTCTGGTCACAGGGGAGGCGCCGTAGGCCGGAAGGACAGCTAATGTGGTATCATTATTCAAGAAAGGAAGTAGGGATAAACTAAGTAATTACAGACCAGTGAGTCCAACATCAATGGGAGGGAAATTATTGGAAAAAATTCTGAGGGACAGAATTAATCTCCACTTGGAGAGGCAAAGATTAATCAAGGATAGTCAGCATAGTTTTGTCAAGGGGAGATCATGTCCAACAAATTTGATTGAATTTTTCAAGTGGTGACTAGGTGTTTAGATGAGGGCAGTGCAGTTCACTGTGGGTCCCAGGTTCGATTTCTGGCTGAGTCACTGTCTGTGCGGAGTCTGCACGTTCTCCGGGTTTTGGTGCTCCGGTTTCCTCCCACTACTGAAAAACGTGCTGTTAGGTAATTAGGTAATTTGGACATTCTGAATTCTCCCTCTGTGTACCCAAACAGGCGCCGGAATGTGGCGACTCGGGGCTTTTTACAGTAACTTCATTGCAATGTAAACCTACTTGTGACAATAAAGATTATCATTATTATTATTGAATCATAGAATCCCTCCAGTGTAGAAGAAGGCCATTCGGACCATCGAGTCTGCACCCACCCTCTGAAGTTGCACCCTACCTAGGGTCAGGCCCCCACCCTATCCCCATAACCCAGTAACTCCACCTAATGTTTTGGACACTAAGCAGCAATTTTACCAGGGCCAATCCACCTAACCTGTGCATCCTTGGTCTGTGGGAGGAAACCGGAGCCCCCGGAGGAAACCCACGCAGACACGGGAAGAAAGTGCACACTCCACACAGTCACCCGAGGCTGGAACTGAACCCGGGTCCCTGGCGTTGTGAAGCAGCAGTGCTAACCGCTGTGCCACCATGCTGCCCCCTTGATGAAGTCTACATGGACTTCTGTAAAACTTCAGTAAAGTTTTTGACAAGGTCACGCATGGGAGACTGATCAAGAAGGGAAGAGCCCATGGAATCCAGGGCAATTTAGCAAACTGGATTCAAAATTGGCTCAGTGGCAGAGGGTGTTGACTGAAGGTTATTTTTGTCCAGTGGTGTGACACCAGGATCGGTGCTGGGTCCCTTGCTGTTTACGATGTACATTAATGATCTGGATTTGAATGCAGCATGTATGATCAGGTAAGTTTGCTGATGACACAAAAATTGGTGATGCGGTAAACAGTGAGAAGGAAAGTTTTAGATTACAGGCTAATATAGATGGGCTGGTCAGGTGGGCAGAACAGTGGCAAATGGAATTTAACTCTGAGATGATACATTTTGGGAGGACTGGGAGTGAATGGTAGGACATTCAGAAGTACAAGAGGACCAGAGGAACCTTGGGGTGCCTGTTAAAGATCCCTGAAGGCAGGAGGACACTTAGATAGGATAGTTAAGAAGGCATATGGGATACTTTCCTTTATTAACCAACACATAGAATATAAGAGCAGGGAGGTTATGATGAAGCTGTAAAAAACGCTCATTAGGCCACGGCTGGAATCCTGTGTACAGTTTAGGGGCTGGATTCGCTGAAGGATGTGATTGCGCTGGAGAGGGTGCAGAGGAGATTCACCAGGATGCTGCCTGGGCTGGAGCGTTTCAGCTATGCAGAGAGGCTGGTTAGGCTGAGGTTGTTTTCCTTGGAGCAGCCAAGGCTGAGGGAATACATGATTGAGGTGTACAAAATTATGAGGGACATAGATAGAGTAGGTAGGAAAAAACATTCCCTCTTCTTGTAGGGGTCACTAACCAGGGGGAATAGATTTAAGGTAAATGGGCAGCATGGTAACACAGTGGTTAGCACAATTGCTTCACAGCTCCAAGGTCCCTGGTTCAATTCCCGGCTTGGGTCACTGTCTGTGCCGAGTCCGCACGTTCTCCCCGTGTTTGCGTGGGTTTCCTCCGGGTGCTCCGGTTTCCTCCCACAGTCCAAAGATGTGCAAGTTAGGTGGATTGCCCATGATAAATTGCCCTTAGTGCCCAAAATAGGTTAGGTGGAGTTACAGGGATAGGGTGGAGGTGTGGGGATAGGGTGGAGGTATGGCCTTAGGTAGGATGCTCTTTCCGAGGGCCAGTACTGACTCGATGGGCCAAATGGCCTCATTCTGCACTGTAAATTCTATAACTCTATAACTGTAGGGAGGAGGTTCAGAGGGGATTTGAGGAAAAATCCTTTTCACCCAGAGGGTGATGGGAATCTGGAACTCACTGACTGAAAGGGTGGTGGACACGCGAACCCTGAGAGGATGTAAGAAGTATTTAGACACCTGAATAATGACAGCAGACAAGGCTATGGACCAAGTGCTGGAAAATTAGATGAGAATAGATAGGTGCTTGATGGTCAGAACAGACATGATGGGCCAAAGGACCTCTTTCTGTGCTGTAAAACTGTATGACTCCATGAGAGATGGTAACACGTTACAAAGGTGCAGAAACATTTCAGAACTGAACAACCACTATTCTCAGCGAAGGACATTCACTGTCCAGAATAACATAAGTAAGTTCTGAAATTGTGCAGAGACAGACACAGAAGGGAGTGCACTGCAGCTCCTGCAGTAACACCCTGTCACAGGAATAATAGTCAGACTCACCGACTGCAATCCATTCCACAGCAAGCTGACGGACCACAGCACCACACTGTGCAGCTCCAAAAGCACCAAGATAACAGACATTCCTCCCAACAGCTTGGTGAATAAACAAAGCTCCCTCCACTGCAGCAGCAATAAGAAAGGATGTTCTCAAACTCTGCCCTTAGCATTTCCTGTCAAGGAAATGAGGCTCCAGTAAAGTCCAAACAGACACAAGGACTGTACACCCACTGTGTACGCACACTCCAAAACATAGTTGGGAGAGGCTGTACACAGCGGGTGTACACAGTGGGTGCACAGCGTGTTGGAGTAGATGTACACGGTGGATGTATAGTATATTGGAGTCAGTGTGCAGACTCAGTGTGTCCACTCACTCCAACATGCTGCACACCCACTGTGTCCACTCACTCCAACATGCTGCACACTCACTGTATCCACTCACTCCAACATGCTGCACACCCACTGTGTCCACTCACTCCAACATGCTGCACACCCACTGTATCCACTCACTCCACCATGCTGCACACTCACTGTATCCACTCACTCCAACATGCTGCACAACCACTGTGTCCACTCACTCCAACATGCTGCACACCCACTGTATCCACTCACTCCAACATGCTGCACACCCACTGTGTACACTCACTCCAACATGCTGCACACCCACTGTATCCACTCACTCCAACATGCTGCACACCCACTGTGTCCACTCTCTCCAACATGCTGCACACCCACTGTATACACTCACTCCAACATGCTGCACACCCACTGTGTCCACTCACTCCAATATGCTGCACACTCACTGTATACACTCACTCCAACATGCTGCACACCCACTGTATCCACTCACTCCAACATGCTGCACACCCACTGTATACACTCACTCCAACATGCTGCACACCCACTGTATCCACTCACTCCAACATGCTGCACACCCACTGTATACACTCACTCCAACATGCTGCACACCCACTGTGTCCACTCACTCCAATATGCTGCACACTCACTGTATACACTCACTCCAACATGCTGCACACCCACTGTGTACACTCACTCCAACATGCTGCACACCCACTGTATACACTCACTCCAACATGCTGCACACCCACTGTATCCACTCACTCCAACATGCTGCACACTCACTGTATCCACTCACTCCAACATGCTGCACACCCACTGTATACACTCACTCCAACATGCTGCACACCCACTGTGTCCACTCACTCCAACATGCTGCACACCCACTGTATACACTCACTCCAACATGCTGCACACTCACTGTATCCACTCACTCCAACATGCTGCACACCCACTGTGTCCACTCATTCCAACATGCTGCACACCCACTGTGTCCACTCACTCCAACATGCTGCACACCCACTGTATACACTCACTCCAACATGCTGCACACCCACTGTGTCCACTCACTCCAACATGCTGCACACCCACTGTGTCCACTCACTCCAACATGCTGCACACCCACTGTATACACTCACTCCAACATGCTGCACACCCACTGTATACACTCACTCCAACATGCTGCACACCCACTGTATACACTCACTCCAACATGCTGCACACCCACTGTGTCCACTCACTCCAACATGCAGCACACTCACTGTATCCACTCACTCCAACATGCTGCACACCCACTGTATACACTCACTCCAACATGCTGCACACCCACTGTGTCCACTCACTCCAACATGCTGCACACCCACTGTATACACTCACTCCAACATGCTGCACACCCACTGTATACACTCACTCCAACATGCTGCACACTCACTGTATCCACTCACTCCAACATGCTGCACACTCACTGTATCCACTCACTCCAACATGCTGCACACCCACTGTGTCCACTCACTCCAACATGCTGCACACCCACTGTATACACTCACTCCAACATGCTGCACACCCACTGTGTCCACTCACTCCAACATGCTGCACACCCACTGTATACACTCACTCCAACACGCTGCACACCCACTGTATACACTCACTCCAACATGCTGCACACCCACTGTATACACTCACTCCAACATGCTGCACACCCACTGTATACACTCACTCCAACATGCTGCACAACCACTGTATACACTCACTCCAACATGCTGCACACCCACTGTGTCCACTCACTCCAACATGCTGCACACCCACTGTATACACTCACTCCAACATGCTGCACACTCACTGTATACACTCACTCCAACATGCTGCACACTCACTGTATCCACTCACTCCAACATGCTGCACACTCACTGTATACACTCACTCCAACATGCTGCACACCCACTGTGTCCACTCACTCCAACATGCTGCACACCCACTGAAAACACTCACTCCAACATGCTGCACACTCACTGTATCCACTCACTCCAACATGCTGCACACTCACTGTATACACTCACTCCAACATGCTGCACAACCACTGTATACACTCACTCCAACATGCTGCACACCCACTGTATACACTCACTCCAACATGCTGCACACCCACTGTGTCCACTCACTCCAACATGCTGCACACCCACTGTGTCCACTCACTCCAACATGCTGCACACCCACTGTATACACTCACTCCAACATGCTGCACACCCACTGTATACACTCACTCCAACATGCTGCACAACCACTGTGTATATACACTCTAACATGTGGCACACCCACTATGCCCACTCTCTCCAATATGCTGCACACCCACTGTGAATACACACTGTGCACACTCACTCCAACACGTTATGCATCCACTGTGTACACTCTGTTCTTGAAAATACAGAAAATGTGTCATTTGAAACATGGAAGTCTGGCAATATCTGGTCTGAGAGAAAAATGAGAGCATACAGGAAAGGATCCCACAAAAGGTTAATAGCAGCTGCAAAGAGCAGGATTATAAAATGCAGATTATTTCTCACAAGCAGGCTTAGCAAACACACAAGATTCATGTATTCAGATAAAACATTGGCTCACACCTTCATTGAATGTAACTATCTTAGGAAGCATCTGGAAAAGCATGGATGAGAGTTTCAATTGAATTAAGTGACGAATGTTTAAAACAGGCAGGTCTTTCAAGTCATAACCAAGTGAAATTTTAGCATACAGTTGAAAGCAAAGGTTTCACACCCTCATTGAAATTAACTCTCTTAGTAAACAGCTGGAAAGGATGGATGATGCTCAGTCGAATTTTGTGTCAATTCTAAGTGTGAAATTCTACTAACATCAAGTAAATTAAAGAAAATTGGAGTCAACCTGTATATGAGAAACATAATTTAAAGTCAAAATCAAAGGCAAAGTTATGAGCTGGGGACAATTGGAAAATTAAACTATTCAAATGACAGAAATTAAAAGTAACACCTCTTGAAACCAAAGCATTTTTTGAATATCACAAAAGAACTTTGAACATCACAAAGTACAATGTAATCAGATCATGCCCAAAATGAATAATTAGTTGTATTAGAATGTTTAGATCAAAGATACGTTTTAACAATCAAAGTGAAATAAGTTAATTTGCAATAAGGTAATCAAACCTTAATAATTGTTGGAAAGAGAATATAAACCAAGGGAGCAGAACCAGAGGAGAAGGGGAGGAGAACTCAGAGAGAGGAGAGAAGCATATTCAGCTTTCACAGCTCGGTCATGGGAAAGACAAGACAAGCAGCCGAGCTTAAACAGCTATACATCTAAGGAAGACTAGAATTTAAACAGGAGTTAGAGTCAGCTGAGAGACAGCTAGCAGAGCCAGCTCTTATAGCTCAATACATGGGATCGACAAGACACAGCAACAGAGCTAACCAGCGAACACATCTCAAGAAGACCAGACTGTAAAGAAGATTGATTGTCAAGGTGGGCCTGAAAGTCCCTTCAACCTACCAGCAGGATCCAGAAGCAAGATCTTTTTACCTTTCTATAAAGAAAGTGTTTGCAGCTTTTAAAAGAAAAAATATAATAATAAAATAACTTAACTTAACCTGAAAAAGTGGTTATTCCTAAAGTCTACTTTACTTACTCAGCAATGCAGGATCCAGGACATCGATGCTACTAAGTGGTAAATAGATAAAATCTTCGGTGAAGGTATGGGTTATACCGGGGGACAACTTGAAAATATAGTTTGAACTGAATAGCACCCACTGAAGCCTGCATCGGAGTCAGGGAGTGAGAATCCCTGTTCACCATTTAGAATGTCGGCCCTTTTTGGTATAGGGGGAATTCTAACAATAATGGAGAGTTTTCAAAATCATGGCGCCCAACGAGTGGCTAGAATATTAGAAGCTTCTAGTTCCCAAGAAATGATTGGAATATCAGAAGTTTCTAACCGGCACAAAGGCTAGAATATTAGAAGTTTCTGGTCTATGCGTGAGTCAGACTTTAGCTGCCGAGTTTAGTCTGGAAAGTCATGTGCGATTGACGTTTGTAAGGATATTCTGTGGATTGAGGGGACTGAAACTCAGGTTGGGTGTGAAAATCAGCAGACTAGAAGATGCTGACCCTGAGTGAAAGTCGGCAAGACATTTTAGTGACAGCACTAAGAATCTTGCATCCATTACTGGTAAAAGGAGGCCAAAAAAGAAATCATCCTTAGAGTGAGGCAGATTGTGTGGAAATTTCCTAGAGGAATAGGGACGCCTAGAAACCTTTAGAGACCAATAACCAATCGACCCTTAACTAAAACAGGAAGATAGTGCCTTAGTCAGCCTTGGATAGGGCCCAGAAAGGGTACTTATCCTTAATTTCAGATTGCAACTGGAAGGGACAACCAGGAACAGAACTTGAATTCCGAAAAATGGCAATGGGAATAATCCTCTTGCACTGAAACATGGTCAAGAGTGTTGAAACAATGAAACAAGAGTGGAAAAGCTTAACAGAGGCAAAAAAACCCTGCATAAGTGAAACTTATCAGCATGGAGGGGTCTCAATTTTTGTTAAGAGTAACTAAACCTGACAGAATAGAGGTCCAAGATCTCAATTAATAAATGAGTGTGAGTTTAATAAGTATTTGTGAAATCCTGAAAAGTAGAGATCCAAGATCTGAGTGGATGAATGAGTGTGTGTATGTCTAATAAGGAGTTGTGAATTTCCTTTAGTGTTTGTATTTTTAAAAAATGTTGTGGTTTACAAAACCGAGATTCACATCAATTGGAAGTTATAAATGGCAGGGAGAAGTGTGAGCAGTATTATGAGGTAGTGAATCAGTATGCTCAGAACTAAATTGGTCTCAGAATAAACAGATAAAGAAGTTTTTACTGGGCAGCAGTCAGCTGTGTGCAGGAAATTACTTTGAAACTGCTGTGTTGAAATTGACAGTGCATGGCTCCGCAGGGTCCTAGTGCCCGACGATCACAAAGTCACAAGCAAAAATAATGATGTTTAGAATGTTAAATACATTGAAGAAGGAGCTTTAGAGAATAAAGATATTGGACCAGAAGTTAGATTAGGAGAATTAATTGCAGTATCAGGAAATGAGAATCTGATTACAGGAAAAGATTTAATAAAAATTGATGTAGAAAAATTAAGATATTAAAATGAAGTGATAATACAGAGGAAGTTTGTGTGAAGCTACCAACTAAAACTGCAGGAAAAGTAATCAGTGAAGCTGTAAAATGTAAAGACAAGATTGTTCAGAATCTGGGTAAACATACAGTTGGATTAGAGAAGCATGGTGTCTGGGGCAAAAGAAATTGTATCACAATTAAAACACATGACCCAATTGGTGCGAAGACAGTGAATTAAAACCTGTTAGCAGCATTTATTGGACAGATGATAAAGCTAAAATGTCATGTGTGGAACTTACCTTCATAAAAATCCGGTTGTAATTAAAATAAAGTAATTAAAGTAAATGCAGTAGCAGTATCAGGAATGTATCAGGATAAGGTTTCGACCAGATTGGATCACTGAGTAAACAAAAGAGGAGAAGTTTGAGATTCTTCGAATCTCACTCAGGGGTGCAATGACAGAAGGAGGAGGCTTAACAGGCTTTAATTGTATGAAGGACATAAATGATAAGGAAAATAAACCAGTTCAAAAAGAAAAAGGAAAGAAATGATGGCAAAAAAAAAAATCCGGAAGTCCTGGAAAGGGCACTTCTGGGGTCCCAAATGAAAATAGAAAGTACAAATTAAAGAATAGGGCCCTCTCCACCCTTGACCTGTTCATTTGATTTTTCAGATGGAAAAAATAAATAACAGACAAACCAGTTCACAAGAAGGAAGAAAACTACACTCCAGAGAGGAACGTTTTAGACAGGATTAGAGGGAAACTAATGATATAATTGGCTACATATTTGAGGGAATTAAATGACAAGAGCCCAGAGGAAAACTTTACGGGTTAGAAACAAATCAAAATATCAAATTATCACTGAACAGTGAAACCTCCGGTCAGACATCTCTAACTGGACATTAGCTGATGGATGATCTGTGGTCTCCACGGGGTATGTACTACACGGTGGAGTTATTTTTTAAAAATAAATTTAGAATACCCAATTATTTTTTCCAATTAAGGGGCAATTTAGAGTGGCCAATCTACCTATCCTGCACATCTTTGGGTTTTGGGGGTGAAACCCACGCAGACACGGGGAGAATGTGCAAACTCCACACGGACAGTGACCCAGGGCCGGGATTCTAACCCAGGTCCTCAGCGCCGTAGGCAGCAATGCTAACCACTGTGCCACCGTGCTGCCTCGCGGTGGAGTTATTAGGGGTCTCGGCAGACAGCAGCGACTGACGAGGAACCCCAACATGATAAATGACAATAGTTTAAGAATTTTTGTAGCTTGATGCCACAGCGGGGAAATTGTTACCAATGCAGCAAAACAATATTGCACTGAAGAGCTGTAATCGTTATTAAAGAAGAAATGTTATGTAAATTGGTAGGGACGGTTATGTTATGACAATGGGGGTATGTGTGCCGTTCAAGAACTTGATCAACATTTCTAAACTGTGTGAATGTTTTAATAGAGGGGGAATAGTCGTGGTTAGTGTGCTTTCTTGATTTAACTGCATAGAACACCACAAATAATATTGATGTTGTTAACACGCCGTATTTAGTATGTAATAATTATTGGTCCCAAAGCCACGAAGGGATGTGTTGATATTGTACCTTATTTTTAGTATTGAAATTGTGATAACAGTTGCAAATATGTAAAGTTGTAGCACAGTCCATTTGTGTGGTCAGGTAATGAGTAATGAGCAGAGGGCAGCAGAGCAGAGCTTCCGATTGGCTGTTCCGGGGAGATTTGCATACGTGCAGTGCGGTCAGCGTAAGCTGAAGGTGTACCTGCGCAAGTGACCCGAGGAGGTCGAGTGAAGGCAAGCATCCAGCAGAGAGCAGCAGAGCAGAGCTTCTGATTGGCTGTTCCGGGGAGATTTGCATACATGCAGTGCGGTCAGCGTATGTTGAAGGTGTACCTGCGCAAGTGACCCGAGGAGGTCGAGTGAAGGCAAGCATCCAGCAGAGGGCAGCAGAGCAGTGCTTCTGATTGGCTGTTCCGGGGAGATTTGCATATGTGCAGTGCGGTCAGCGTAAGTTGAAGGTGTACCTGCGCAAGTGACCCGAGGAGGTCGAGTGAAGGCAAGCATCCAGCAGAGGGCAGCAGAGCAGAGCTTCTGATTGGCTGTTCCGGGGAGATTTGCATACGTTCAGTACGGTCAGCGTAAGTTAAAGGTGGTTTGTGAAGGGGCTGTTCTCGAGTGACAGCTGGGAGTTGTCTATAGACTTCCGAATAGTTCCAGAGATGTAGAGGAAAGGATTGCAAAGATGATTCTCGACAGGAGCGAGAGTAACAGGGTAGTTGTTATGGGGGATTTTTACTTTCCAAATACTATAGTTCGAGTACTATAGATGGGTCAGTTTTTGTGCAGTGTGTGCAGGAGGGTTTTCTGACACAGTATGTAGACAGGCCAACAAGGGGCGAGGCCACATTGGATTTGGTACTGGGTAATGAACCCGGCCAGGTGTTAGATTTAGATGTAGGTGAGCACTTTGGTGATAGTGATCACAATTCGGTTATGTTTACTTTAGCAATGGGCAGGGATAGGTATATACCGCAAGGCAAGAATTATAGCTGGGGGAAAGGCAATTATGATGCTATTCGGCAAGATTTAGGATGTATAGGATGGGGAAGGAAACTGCAGGGGTTGGGTACAATCAAAATGTGGAGCTTTTTCAAGGAACAGCTACTGCGTGTCCTTGATAAGTATGTACCTGTCAGGCAGGGAGGAAGTTGTCGAGCAAGGGAACCGTGGTTTACTAAGGAAGTTGAAGCACTTGTCAAGAGGAAGAAGAAGGCTTAAGTTAGGATGAGACATGAAGGCTCAGTTAGGGCACTTGAGAGTTACAAGTTAGCCAGGAAAGACCTAAAGGGAGAGTTAAGAAGAGCGAGGAGAGGACACAAAAAGGCGTTGGCGGATAGGATCAAGGAAACCCTAAGGCTTTCTATAGGTATATCAGGAACAAAAGAATGACTAGAGTAAGATTAGGGCCAATCATGGATAGTAGTGGAAAGTTGTGTGTGGAATCAGAGGAGATAGGGGAAGCGTTAAATGGATATTTTTTGTCAGTGTTTACACTGGAGAAAGACAATGTTGTCGAGGAGAACACTCAGGTTCAGTCGACCAGGCTAGGTGGAATTGAGGTTCAAAAGGAGGAGGTGTTAGCAATTTTGGAAAATGTCAAAATAGATAAGTCCCCTGGGCCAGATGGTATTTATCCTAGGATTCTCTGGGAAGCCAGGGAGGAGATTGCAGAGCCTTTGTCCTTGATCTTTGAGTCGTCTTTGTCGACAGGAATAGTGCCGGAAGACTGGAGGATAGCAAATGTTGTCCCCTTGTTCAAGAAGGGGAGTAGAGACAACCCTGGTAATTATAGACCTGTGAGCCTTACTTCGGTTGTGGGTAAAATGCTGGAAAAGGTTATAAGAGATAGGGTTTATAATCATCTTGAAAAGAACAAGTTGATTAGCGATAGTCAACACGGTTATGTGATGGGTAGGTCATGCCTCACAAACCTTATTGAGTTTTTTGAGAAGGTGACCAAACAGGTGGATGAGGGTAAAGTGGTTGATGTGGTGTATATGGATTTCAGTAAGGCATTTGACAAGGTTCCACACGGTAGGCTATTGCAGAAAATAAGGAAGTATGGAATTGAAGGTGATTTAGCGGTTTGGATCAGTAATTGGCTACCTGAAAGAAGACAGAGGGTGGTGGTTGATGGCACATGTTCATCCTGGAGTTCAGTTACTAGTGGTGTACCGCAAGGATCTGTTTTGGGGCCACTGCTGTTTGTCATTTTTATAAATGACCTGGAAGAGGGTGTAGAAGGATGGGTTAGTAAATTTGCAGATGACACGAAGGTCGGTGGAGTTGTGGTTAGTGCTGAAAATATACACTTTCATGTTGTAAGGGAAACGATAACAGATGAAAGGGATTTGAAGGAAATTTGTCAGAAAGATATTCTCTCATGTAAACCAGGGTTGGCAGACATACACGGTTCAGGACAATGTTAGACATTAATGAGGATAAGTTAGGAATAGTTAGGATAAATTGAACCTTTTAAATTAATGAAGCAAGGGAATCAGTGGGTGGTACATGATATCTTAATTTACCATTCCATTGAGAAACAGAAAGCAATTTGGATGACGGAAAAATGGGACACTTAACAGCCAGTGATGGACAAAAGACCTTTTTGGTTACTGATGGACTGAGTTGTGTGCTGTTTCTAAGGGACATGAGGAAGCTTCTATGGTGCTGCTACCCCAAGGAAGTAAAATGCTTTGGAGCTAGTGGAACACATGGAATAGCGATTGTGTTACCTTCCTGAGCGGCTATAGCTATGGTAATTGGACTTGAGGGGAAAAAAAGACTCTTATCAACACTGGTCTGAGATATGGATACATTTACAAATTGATTTCGGTGCACAATTTAAAATCACAACACACACATACAAATGACAAAGATCGGGGATATATGCTAGTTAGTACAATTAGATGGGGGGGGGCAATTAACCAAATGATATAGTTATGTTTCAAATGTCAAGACAGGGTGTTCTGCATCGGAGTCAGGGAGTGAGAATCCCTGTTCACCATTTAGAATGTCGGCCCTTTTTGGTACAGGGGGAATTCTAAGAATAATGGTGAGTTTTCAAAATCAACTCACTGTGCACATTCACTATGTACACTCACTCCAATATGCTGTGCACCCACTGTGAATACACACTGTGTACACCCACTGTGTACACTCACTGTGCACACTCACTGTGCACCCACTGTGTACACTCACTGTGTACACTCACTGTGCACCCACTGTGTACACTCACTGTGCACACTCACTGTGCACCCACTGTGTACACTCACTGTGCACCCACTGTGTACACTCACTGTGTACACTCACTGTGCACCCACTGTGTACACTCACTGTGCACACTCACTGTGCACCCACTGTGTACACTCACTGTGCACACTCACTGTGCACCCACTGTGTACACTCACTGTGCACACTCACTGTGCACCCACTGTGTACACTCACTGTGCACCCACTGTGTACACTCACTGTGTACACTCACTGTGTACACTCACTGTGCACTCACTGTGTACACTCACTCCAACCCGCTATGCACCCACTGTGTACACTCACTGCACCCACTGTGTACACTCACTGTGTACACTCACTGTGCACCCACTGTGTACACTCACTGTGCACCCACTGTGTACATATACTGTGCACCCACTGTGTACACCCACTGTGTACACTCACTGTGCACCCACTGTGTACACTCACTGTGTACACTCACTCCAATACGCTATGCATCCACTGTGTACACTCACTGTGCATCCACTGTGTACACTCACTCCAACACGCTATGCACCCACTGTGTACACTCA
Source organism: Scyliorhinus canicula (assembly GCF_902713615.1). Classification (NCBI taxonomy): domain Eukaryota; kingdom Metazoa; phylum Chordata; class Chondrichthyes; order Carcharhiniformes; family Scyliorhinidae; genus Scyliorhinus; species Scyliorhinus canicula. Next base: position 18,453,678 of record NC_052166.1, on the reverse strand, counting down.
CTGTGCATCCACTGTGTACACTCACTCCAACACGCTATGCATCCACTGTGTACACTCACTGTGCACCCACTGTGTACACTCACTCCAACAAGCTATGCATCAACTGTGTACGCTCACTCCAACACGCTATGCATTCACTGTGTACACTCACTGTGCACCCACTGTATACACTCACTCCAACACGCTATGCATCCACTGTGTACGCTCACTGTGCACCCACTGTGTACACTCACTCCAACACACTATGCATCCACTGTGTACGCTCACTGTGCACCCACTGTGTGCACTCACTCCAACACACTATGCATTCACTGTGTACACTCACTGTGCATCCATTGTGTACACTCACTCCAACACGCTATGCATTCACTGTGTACACTCACTGTGCATCCACTGTGTACAGTCACTCCAACACGCTCTGCATCCACTGTGTACACTCACTCCAACATGCTATGCATTCACTGTGTACACTCACTGTGCATCCACTGTGTACAGTCACTCCAACACGCTATGCATCCACTGTGTACACTCACTCCAACATGCTATGCATCCACTGTGTACGCTCACTGTGCACCCACTGTGTACACTCACTCCAACACGCTATGCATTCACTGTGTACGCTCACTGTGCACCCACTGTGTACACTCACTCCAACACGCTATGCATCCACTGTGTACGCTCACTGTGCACCCACTGTGTACACTCACTCCAACACGCTATGCATTCACTGTGTACGCTCACTGTGCACCCACTGTGTACACTCACTCCAACATGCAATGCACCCACCGTGTACACTCACTGTGCACCCACTGTGTACACTCACTCCAACACGCTATGCACCCACTGTGCACACTCACTGTGCACATTCACTACGTACACTCACTCCAAAATGCTGTGCACCCACTGCGTATACCCACTGTGTGCATCTTCTCCAACATGCTGCACATCCACTGTATACACTGACTCCAGCACACTGTACACCCACTGTGTACACCCACAATGTACACCTTTCCAACATGCTGCAAATCCATTGTGTATAGTCACTGTGTACACCCACTCCAACACACTGTACACCCACTGTGTACACTCACTGAACCAAAGGCTGCTTTCCCCTTTAAGTGGAGCGAGCTGACTGATGACGATTTAATTTGAGGATCACCACTTGGTTGTGAGGGACAAGGTTGAGAAGGCGGCGCCTTTACGGATAACCTCAGCCGGTACGAGAATTGAACCCACACTGTTGTTCTCGCTGCAACAAAATAAGAAACAAGCCAGCCTAGTGTCCATTGATCCTGACAACTGCTTCTTAAGGTCCCACTTTAACATTTGCACCTCACGCTCCGCAAAGGCCATTCAAAGCTGTGAGGTATGGGGCGGTACGAATATGCCACAGCCCATTTGCTGGCAAACTCCTCACTCGTAAATAGAGTGCCATTATCTGTGACAAGTACTTTGGGGATGCCGTGTGTGCAAAATGATGTAAGTTACTTCTCAATGGTCACACAGACGTGGTCACCACCATTCTGTGCACCTCCAGCCACTTCGAATGTGCATCAATGAACAAGAGCAACATGGATCCTTGAAACGGACCAGCAAAGTCGGCATGTGACCACACCCACGGCCGCCCTGGCCATTCTCAATGATGTAGAGGCATGGCCAGTGGGAACTTCTGATGCTCTTGGCAAACAGAGCACCATTGGGCCATTTTCTCAATGTATGTATGCAGACCCTGTCACCATACGTGACTTTGTGCCAGGAGGCACGGTGGCACAGTGGTTAGCACTGCTGTCTCATGGCGCCGAGGACCCAGGTTTGATCCCAGCCCCGGGTTGCTGTTCGTGTGGAGCTTGCACATTCTCCCCGTGTCTGCGTGGGTCTCACCCCCACAACCCAAAGATGTGCATTGTCTTTTTTAATGCCCTTGCATTGTTAGAGATTGAAAGCAGAGTGCACCATAAAACCATAGAATTTCTACAGTGCAGAAGGAGGCCATTCAACCCATCAGGCCTGCACCAACCCTCTTCTACAGCATCCTACCTAGATCCATTCCCCCACCCAAGCAGCATATCTTTGGACACTAAGGGGTAATTTTATCACGGCCAATCCACTTAATCTGCACACCTTTGGACTGTGCGAGGAAACCGGAGCACCCGGAGGAAACCCACACAGGCACGGGGGGAGACCGTGCAAACTCCACACAGTCACCAAAGGCCGGAATTGAACTTGGGTCCCTGTGAGGCAGCAGCGTTAACCACTGTGCCACCCCTTGTACTGTACTGTGTACTATACACATGTACTGTGTCGATATTCATGTATATTCCATCTGACAGGGGGCAGCATGGTAGCACAGTGATTAGCACAGTTGCTTCACAGCTCCATGGTCCCAGGTTCAATTCCCAGCTGGGTCACTGTCTGTGCGGAGTCTCCATGTTCTCCCCCTGCCTGCGTGGGGTTCATCCCACAGTCCAAAAAAGGACAGGTGTGGATTGGCCATGCTAAATTGCCTCTTTCATTGGAAAAAAAAAATTGGATACTCTAAATGTATTTTAAAAAAGTAACCTTGTGGAGGCATTTTCACCTTCCACCCACCTGGATATCTGTTGTGGATTTCCTTCAAGATCAGCCCTGACCACTGTCCGGGACAACGACAAGTGCACCCCACAGCATCCTCCACGCTGAACTCGGACATGCCAGGAACTTGCCTGGAAGCAGTCGATGCTGCCCGCCACGTAGCACCACGTGCCGAACCTTTGACAGGACCGGATCTGTTCAAGTCCATTCATGGGTCCAAGATGCCGTGACAGGCAAGGAGTCCATGAAATTTAGAATTGCGACTACCTTGATTGATAAGGGGCCAGTCGGAAAAGGCAAATGGCTCAGTGCGTCGGCATTCACGATTTGAGTCCTCGGCCTATGTTCAAAAGAATGCTCGTGAGCGGCTAACAACAGGGTCCAGCACTGGATCCATGCGGAGGCAATGGGTGGAATCACCTTATCCTCTTTCAAAAGTCCAAGCAAAGGCTTATGGTCCCTAATAATAGTGAAGTGGCGTCCGTAGACGTACTGTGAAAACGTTTCACTGTGAAGACCACCGCCAGATCTTCCTTCTCGATCTATGCATACTTTTGCTCTGCTGCGGCCAATGTACAATGTACATCGCGAGGGTGATCGGATGTTCCCTTCCATTCTCCATCCGGTGGGACAGAATGACCCCAATCCCATGAGTGGAAGCATTGCATGTGACGAGCAAAGGTTTAGCGGGATCGTAATGGGTCAGTAACCCGGAAGACAACAATTCCGTCTTCACCTGCTGGAAAACTTTCCTGTGGCTGACCCTAATCCCACACGTGATTGTTCTTCAGAAGCAGGCGCAAGGGGGCCAATTTGGTTGCAAGATTCGCGATAAACGTTCCATAATAGTTAACGAGTCTGAGAAAAGAGCGAAGTTCTGTGGCGTCCGTCGAGATGAGGGCCTGTTGGATGGCGCATTCCTTCTCCGCGACGGAATGCAAGTCTCGTGGTCCAACCAATGGCCGAGGTGGACCACCTCCTTTGCATAGAAAATGCACTTCCCTTGCCGTAGGTGGACACCGGCCTCAGAAAACCCTTTCACCACTGCCTCCAAGCTGTCCAAGTGCTCCTGCTGGAGGCTCCAGTTACCAGCAAGTCATCCAAGTATACCGCCACACAAAGCAACCCTCCATTACACAATGAAATATTGCACAGGTGGAGGACTCTCCAAAAGGTAACCCTGTGTACCCCTGTGTTTGTGTGCGTATATTTGTGTGGTTTGTGCATGTGCATATTTTGTGCATGTGCGTGTCTGTACATGTGCGTGCTTTGTGCATGTGTGTATTTTGTGTTTGTGTGTTTTGTGTAAGTGCATGTTTTGTGTGTGTGTTTTTTGTATGTGCGTGTTTTGTGCATCTGTGTGGTTTGTGTATGTGCGTGGTTTGTGTATGTGCATATTTTGTGCATATGTGTATTTAGCATGTTTTATGAATGTGGGTGTTGGTGTTTGTATCTGCGTGTTTTGTGTATGTGTTTCGTGTATGTGCAGGTTTTGTGTATTTTGTGCATGTTTTGTACATTTGTGTGTTTTTTGTGTATGTGTTTGTTGTTAATTTGTGTGTGTTTTGTGTATTTGTGTGTTTTGTCTATGTGCAAATTTGTGTATGTGCAAGTTTTGTGTATGTGCAGGTTTTGCTGAGAGTCACAGCATTCGAGGGTTTAAAACATTCTTTCCCTTTCAAAAACACGCTTCTCATCCCTCTGCAAAATAAATTATTCAAGTGAGTCAAAAACGGAGAACCATCATCCCATCTCTGCCCTGTCCGCAACAGTGCGTCAGATAGCAGGTCGAAACCTTGGTGTATTTTGGGGCCTGTGACTTTCCACAGAGTGTGTATCAGTCCGGGTCAAAGAGGCTCCTCCTTTTAGAGCTGAATGATAATCTCAGAGAGACACTTACCTCTCCTTTCCAATGGGTCAGGGCCAAGCCATAGAGTTCAGCGACTGAGGTGGTCTGTCCCCTTGCAGCCGCTCCATGCACTACTACCAGCCCAGTCTCAATCTGCTCCCAACTACAACAATATGCAAAGGCTCCCTTTTTGCGAATGCTGCAAACCTGTTGGGACATGCTGGATCTACACTTACCAGCACGAGTAACCCTGCCTGACCTGGAACAACTCAAAAACAAATTATTTCTTCAATGATAATATTTCGACATTTCCACTCTTGCTCCTTATTGGTTATGGGGGTTTTTTTTGTCTTTTTCGATTTGCCTGCCTTTTAATTTTTTTTTGCAGCCTCACGCTTTAATCACTTTCAAGTAAAGACACTGAGCAAAGCCTGGGATTTGTGGCAAGGAGGCAGCTGATAGCAAACCCAGTCTGACGAGAACCAGATAGTCTGCATTTGAGATCGAGGGATAAGCACTGGGGCAGGATTCAGGGGCTCTGAGTCACAGCCCGACATCTGTGAGGCAGAAGCTGAGAGCAGGCCGCAGGAGTATTGAGGAAATTTGGTCAGTCTGGCAGGATGGAACTGATTGCGAGAATGAGGAGGCATCCCATCTGCAAAGGAACCTCCAAGTTACAGACGGCGGTAGAACACTTGCCACCGGCTCCAGGGAAAGTAACAACAAAGGCGGAAATTAATGACTGAAAGTGGCAAAGGGAGCAGGTACTCGAGACTGATTAGATAACGCCTTCAAAGAGCCAGATCAGGCTAGTGGGGCTGAATGGCCTCCTCTTGTGAAATCCAGTCCCTTATTTTAGGCCTAGCTTTATGCTGGGCCTCATGGCATAAGTTGCACTGCAAGCATCACCCCCTTGCCCACCGACAGGTACAACAACAACTTGGATGGTGCCTTCAATGTCAGAAAATATCCCAAGGTGCTTTGAGACCACCAGTGAACATGCCACACCAGACAAGGGTATATCCTGAATGTTGGGCGGAATTCTCCATCAGTTGGATCCTCCGCTGCCGGCAGAGTATCCACACCCTCGGGTTTCCTGAAGTCGTGGGGTGACCACAATGGCAAATCCCACTGGCCGGCTGCTGGAACGGAGGATCCCACTGCCGGCGAAGGCGCACCGCGCAGGAAAGCGGGGTTATTGGACCAGAAAATCCTGCCCATTGTGTTTGATGCCTCGGAGATATGCAGGGATGACACACCGATTTCTATATCCGAACAGGGCTGCGGGGGGGGGGGGGGGGGGGGTTTATTCAATGTTTTAAACTGTCTGCTCTCATGCTCACACTTTCTTACTTCTGGTTTAATAACAATAATAATTTTTATTGTCACAAGTAGGCTTACATTAACACTGCAATGAAGTGACTGTGAAAAGCCCCCAGTCGCCACACTCAGGTGCAGATGGAGAATTCAGAATGTCCAAATTACCAAACAGCACGGCCGGAATTCTCCAATCCCGCGGCCAGGTTCTGATGCCGGCGTGAAAAGCGGCGCGAACCACTCTGGCGTCAACGGTCCTCGATTGTCAGGTATGCAGCCCTTACCAGGGGGCTAGGTCGGCGCCTAGCTACAGCTGCCGCGAGTTCGCGCATGCGCGCTACGTCGGCGCGGGTTCCCATCTCCACGCTGCCCCCTGGGCAATATGGTGGAGCCCTACAGGGGCCCAGCGCAGAGAAACAAAGGCCCCCATGGAATCAGCCTGCCCATCGATCAGTAGGCCCCGATCGTGGGCCAGGCCACCGTGGAGACCCCCCCTGTGGTTGGATCCCCCTGCTCCCCCTGCTCCCCCACCAGGGACAGCCCCCACAGTCAAAACTCCGAGGTCCTGCCGGGTGGGACCATACATTTAAAAAAATAAATTTAGCGTACCCAATTATTTTTTCCAATTAAGGGGCAATTTAGCATGGCCAATCCACGTACCCTGCACATCTTTTGGGTTGTGGGGGCGAAACCCACGCACACAGGGGGAGAATATGCAAACTCCACACGGTCAGTTACCCCAGTGGGGAATTGAACCTGGGACCCTGGAGCTGTGAAGAAACAGTGCTAACCACTGTGCTACCGTGCCGCCTAGAATTAGAATTAGAACAGTACAGCACAGAACAGGCCCTTCGGCCCTCAATGTTGCGCCGAGCAATGATCACCCTACTCAAGCCAACGTATCCACCCGATACCAGTAACCCAACAACCCCCATTAACTTTATTATTTTTTAGGACACTAAGGGCAATTTAGCATGGCCAATCCACCTAACCCGCACATCTTTGGACTGTGGGAGGAAACCGGAGCACCCGGAGGAAACCCACGCACATACGGGGAGGACGTGCAGACTCCGCACAGACAGTGACCCAGCCGGGAATCGAACCTGGGATCCTGGAGCTGTGAAGCATTTATGCTAACCACCATGCTACTGTGCTGCCCACCTAGTTTCTGTTTCTCTGTAACCTCACCCAGGCTCAGCCAAAAGCACACAGAACAGAGTCAACAGACACATACTCAAATACCGATTAACATAACAAGTGAAAACAACATTAAATTCTTTGAAAATAAAATTGATCTCTGCAACTCACCGAGTATGGGCTGAGTTCAGAAATAATCTGGGCATTTAAAGGCCCCATCTTGCTATTCAGATAAGGGTTTCTCCACTTCCCACCTCCCTAATCTCGCCTCCCTCACGGTGCAACACACCCACCCCTCATCTTAAACTAGCAGCGATGCCCAGTAGATTCATGTCCCTGTGACTGAGTGCTGCACGATCAGAGGAACTGTCTTTCGGATGAAACATTGAACTATCCTCTCAGATCAACGCGAACGATCTGACAGCCATGTCCATTTATCATGATGCTGCTTGTGTTGGCTAATGTGTTTAAGAACATAAGAAATAGGAGCAAGGAGTAGGTCACTCGGCCCCTCGCCAACATTCAATAAGAATCCATAATATCCCTATAAGGCTATTCGACCCATCGAGTTTGCAACCTACCTAGGCCCACTTCCCTACCCCAACCTCATAACCCCCCCCCCCCAGACTGCGGGTGGAAACCAGAGCACCCAGGGGAAACCCACGCAGACACAGGGAGAATGTGCAAACTCCACACAGTAACCCGACGCTGGAATTGAACCCGGGTCCCTGGCGCTGTGAGGCAGCAGTGCCAATCACTGCGCCATCGTGCCATCCCGATCTGACTCCACTTTCCTGTCTGTGGCCCATAGCCGCTCAACTCTCTTGTGGATTTCGACAAGACGACCTTGACTGCAACTCAAATGTACTTCACCGGGTATAAAATGCTTTGGGAAGCCTTTGACGCCACAAGAATAGCTATCTGAATGGAGGTTCTTTTCTTTCTCATTTGGTTAGGTGTGTGCAGAGAATGCATTGCATTCTGAGTAAAGGACCCTCCAACATCAGTGAGTAGACGATGGGCTGAATCACCCTGACAACAGCCAACAAAAACCATTGGACAGAACTAGAGAGGATCAGAAAGCCCTGGTCTCTGGCAGGAAGTTGTGTGAGAGACGACGGGGAGATGTGTGAAGGGCAGAGGGGTCCAACTCTGAACACAAAGTGCTGCATTAGCAGGAAAGCAGACAGTGCGCTGAGCAATATCTTTCTTTCAGATCAGGCACCTTGTTCAGCCACATTCCAGACGTTACTGATAGTTGAAGTGCCTTCCACAGAAAGTCTCATGACTCGGCCTGCCCTGTTTTGCACATCCTCCTGCATGCAGACTACTAGGTGTTACTCAAATGGTCTGTCCACATAATAATAATCTTTATTAGTGTCACAAGTAGGCTTACGTTAACACTTCAATGAAGTTACTGTGAAAATCCACTAGTCACCATATTCCGGCGCCTGTTCAGGTACACGGATAATTCAGAATGTCCAATTCACCTAACAGCACGTCTTTAAAGACTGTGGGAGGAAACCGGAGCACCCGGAGAAAACCCACACAGACACAGGGAGAACGTGCAGACTCCACACAGACAGTGACCCAGCTGGGAATCGAACCTGGGTCCCTGGCGCTGCGAAGTAACAGTGAAAATCATAACCCACAATGAACATACCAACAAGGACCGACACTGCTGACCCCAGCTACCTGACCCTGACCTCAACCAGCCTCTGTTGCTTCAGTTGTTCAGACTCCTTCTCTGCTCCATTCCCTGCTCGCCCCACCCCGTTCCTCCATCCTTTTCTCTTCCATATCTCTCCCCATCGCCTCCCCACTCCGCCCCAACCCCATCACAGCTTGCCCAGCCCTCACCAGAACTACCGTCACAGAGATATAACTTTCACCCTCGTGCGTCTTAGCCGATTGGGCCCTGGATCATATTTCTCCAAATCCACATGACCACCCACACTCCACACACAGCCCAGCTCTCAAAGCACACCGCGAGCACGGTGTGGGATTTGCACTGAATGTAGGATTTCAGATATATTGGATTGTAAGTATTTGGTGAATTAAAAGCCTGGCGCTAACTTAGTGGTCCGGTTAAAAGGTCTCGGGATTTGACCCCATTGAACGCAGAAGTAGTCTTCTTGCAAGAGACACATTTGTGGATTAGTGATCAGACGAGACTGAGGAAAGGGAGGGTAGGGTAGGTGTTCCACTCAAATGTTGATTCAAGGTCGAGAGGAGTTGCGATCTTGATCAATAAGAGGCGACTAGCCTGAGGGGGGTGGGGGGGGGGGGGGGGGGGCGATATGTGCTGGTGAGTGGGCTGCTGGCGGGTGCACCAGTGATATTAGCAAACATTTATGCACTAAATTGGATGACCCAGATTTTATCAGAAAGGGGTTGGCAGCCATCCCTGATCTGGACTCATACCAGATGATTATGGGGGGAGATTGCAATTGTGTGATTGGCCCGAGGATTGACAGGTCAAGTCCCAGGTCTCTGGTTACTTCTGGGATGGCAATGGATTTGGCTGCATCATGGAACAGATCGGGGGGTTGATCCATGGAGATTTGGTCACCCAAGGGAGAGGGAGTTGTCATTCTCTCACATGGACCAGGTCTACTGCAGAATAGGTTTCTTCATAGTGGGAAAGACTTTACTCCCGGGGGGGGGGGGGGGGGGGGGGGTGTATTGGGGATAGTAATATTGGACCATGCTCCACACTATGTGGATATGCGACTGGAGACGGCCAAGTCTAGCACCCACCATGGAGGTTGGACACGTCACTCCTGGTAGATAAGGAGTTTTCTGAAACAGTGGCTTCGGCCAGAGGGAATTCCGTAGACTCCAACCAGAATGGGGAGGTCTCATTTCCACGTTCTTGGAAGCGTTGAAGGGAAATAATATCGTACAGGGCCCACAAGGTTAAGGTAGGCAGGGCTGAAAGGCAGAGGTTGGTGGACTTAATCTTGGAGGTGGATCGGCTACTCCACGGCCCCTATGTCAGAGTTGTTGGCAGAGAGATAGAGGCTACAAATGATGTTTGAGCTCGAATCGACGGGGAATATAGTGAGCCAGCTTCACTATCACGGGGGACATTTTATGGGCGGGATTCTCTGTCCCCCACACCCATTTTCTGATGCGGAGCGCCCCCTCTGGAGTGGGATTCTCCGTCCCAGTAGCCAGCCAATGGGGTTTCACATTGTGAGCACCCCCCACCATCGGGAATCCGTGGGCATGAGCGCATTGCCGGCAAAATGGAGGATCCCACCGACGGAGAATCCAACCCCTGAGTACGAGGATAAAGCCAGTCAATTGAGACGGCAGACAGCAACACGGGAAATAGCTCACATTAAAGATGAGGGGGGAGAGCTGGGGCGGGATTCTCCGAACCCCTGCGGGGTTGGAGAATCACTCGGGGCTGCCGTCAATCTCGCCCCCGCCGTGTCCCGGATTCTCCGCCACCAGAGATTTGGCGACGGCGGGAATCGCGCCGCGCCGGTTGGCGGGCCCCCCGTGGCGATTCTCTGGCCTGCAATGGGCCGAAGTCCCGCCGCTGTCAACCCTCTCCCGCCGGCGTGGATCAAACCACCTACCTTACCAGCGGGAGCAGGCGGCGCGGGCGGGTGCTGGGGTCTTGGGGGGTCGCGGGGCGATCGGACCCCGGGGGGGTGCCCCCACGGTGGCCTGGCCCGCGAACGGGGCTCACCGACCGGTGGGCGCGCCTGTGTAGTGGGGGCACTCTTTTCCTTCCGCCTTCACCGGTATGACGTCAGCAGCTGCTGACGCTCCGGCGCATGCGCGGACTTATGCCGGCCGGCGAAGTCCTTTCGGCCCCGGCTGGCGTGGTGCCAAAGGCCGTTCATGCCAGTCGGCAGAGCGGGAACGACTCCGGCGTGGGCCTAGCCCCTCAATGTGAGGGCTTGACCTCTAAGTCTCCGCACGCCGGAGTGATTCACGCCACTCCAACACGCCGGGACTCCCCGCCCCGCCGGGTAGGCGAGAATCCCGGCCCTGAGGTTTTTAAATCGAGGGTTGTACAAGCCTGAACCACCAGAGGATGGCTCGGAGATGGAGAAATGTTTGGACAGGTTGGACTTCCCGCTGGTGGAAAGGGTGAAGAGGGAGGGACTGGAGACACCATTGGGGTTGGAGGAAGTTATGGACTGGATTGGGGATTATGCAATTGGGGAAAGTACAGGGACCGGATGGTGTTCCGGCTGAATTTTACAAACAGTTTGCAGCCTTGTTGATGCCGCACTTATTGGGAATGTTCAATGTTTCTCTGCTGAGTGGGGTGCTGTCTGCCATGCTGACGCAGCCCTCAATTTCTCTAATCCCGATAAAGGACAAAGGGTCTGGTTTAGCACATTGGCTAAACAGCTGGCTTGTAATGCAGAACAATGCCAGCAGCGCGGGTTCAATTCCTGTACCAGCCATCCTGAACAGGCGCCAGAATGTGGCGACTAGGGGCTTTTCTCAGTAACTTTCATTGAAGCCTACTTGTGACAATAAACGATTATTATCATTATACTGTCATTATCTCCCTGAGTGTGGGTCTTACGGGCCTATTTCACGATTAAACACTGACGTGAATATACTAGCTAAGGTTCTGGATAAATGTTTGGAGGGGTGCCTACCAGAAGGACCAGACAGGGTCTTTCAGGGGCCGACAGTTGTCGTCCAACATTTGGAGGCGTTTGAATGTGGTCATGTTGCCCTCTGTGGAGGTAATCATCTCCAAGGATGGGGAGAAGGCCTTTGACCGGGTGGAGTGGAGCGACTTCTTCAAGGTCTTGCACACTGGGTTTGGTCCTACTTTTATTTGCTGGGTGAGACCGCTGTTTAATGGCTCCCAAGGCAAGCACCCGGACCAATGCTGTGAGCTCAGGACATTTCTGACTACACTGGGGCACGAGACAGGTATGTCTGCTGTTCATGCATTGAACTGTTGGCCAGGGGAGTGGAAAGGTATTGAGGAGGGGGGTGAGGAACAGAGAGTGTCCCTTTCCCCGGACAATTTGTTATTGTCCGTTTCTGATCCTCTCATAAGAATGGGAGAAATTATGGAACTGTTGATAAAATTTGGATGCTTTTCAGGGTATAGATTTAATATGAGCAAGAGTGGGATGTTCCCGGTGAATTCCCTGGGGAGGAGGACAGATCTGGGGGGGGGCTGCCTTTTAAACCAGCCAAGACACAGATTAGGTATTTCGGGATTCAGATGGCGCACGATTGGGCACTGTTGCATAAGCTGAACTTGACCGGTCTGGTGGAAGAGGTGAAGGGGAACCTGAGGAGGTGGGAACGCCCTCTCACTAACCTCGGCTGGTGGAGCATACACGGTCAAAATAGACGTTTTAGCAAAGTTTCTATTTGTGTTGCAGAGATTTCCCATCTTCTTCCCAAAATCTTTTTCTCACTCGGGTTGATAGCTTAATCCCTGCCTTTGTCTGGGCGGCAAAGACTCCCAGGATTAGAAGAGTTTTCCTGCAGAGAGGAAGACAATCGGCTGGCAAACCTGATGCTCTATGACTGGGCGGTGAATATTGGGAAAGTGCGAAGATCGTTTACCGAGCCGGGTGTACGGTGCGGATGGATAGGAGAGGCCTCTTGTGTTGGAATGTGTCTCAGGGCGTTGGTTACGGTCCCTCTTCCATTCTCCCCCGGCCTGACTCTCAACGAGTCGGGTGGTCGTGGCACCTGTAAGAGTTTGGAACCAGTTCAGACAATATTTTGGACTAGGGTCTTTACCGTCGGCAATTTGTGACAAGCAAAGGTTAGCACCGTTAGGAATGGAAGCAATGTCCAGGATCTGGAGGAGAAAAGGGGTTGAGAGGTTGAGGGATTTGTTTGTGGAAGGTAGGTTTGCGAGTCTAGAGGAGATAGAGGAGAAATTGCAACTCCCGAGGGCGAGTGCATTCAGGTATTTGCAGGTGAGGAACTCTATTTATAAAGAGTTGTCCTCATTCCCCCAGTTGCCGAGACCCACACTGATAGATAGGATGCTATCGCAGGATGAGATGGGGCAAGGGAAGATCTCTGATATGTATTGTTTGCTGGAGACGGTGAAACCATCACTCGAAGAGGTGAGGGGGAACTCAGAATTAGAGCTGGACCTGGGGCTACAGGGAGGGGTGTGAGTGAGATCCTGCATAGAGTGAACTTTACCTTCTTCGGCGTCAGGTTGAGCCTGATACAGTTTAAAGTAGTACATAGACTGGACGTAACTAAGACGCATATGAATGGGTTCTTCCCTGGGGTGGAGGACAGGTATAAACGTTGCTCTGACACAAAGGGCCTGCAAACCACTCACACATGTTCTGCACGGTAGCATAGTGGTTAGCACAATTGCTTCACAGCTCAGTTAGCACAATTGGGTCGGGTCCCAGGTTCGATTCCCGGCTTGGGTCACTGTCTGTGCGGAGTCTGCACGTTCTCCCCGTGTGTGCGTGGGTTTCCTCCGGGTGCTCCGGTTTCCTCCCACAGTCCAAAGATGTGCAGGTTTGGTGGATTGGTCATGCTAAATTGCCCCTTAGTGTCCAAAATTGCCCTTAGTGTTGGGTGGGGTTACTGGGTTACGGGGATAGGGTGAAGGTGTGGGCTTGGGTCGGGTGCTCTTTCCAAGAGCCGGTGCAGACTCGATGGGCCAAATGGCCTCCTTCTGCACTGTAAATTCCATGTTCTTGTTCTTGCCCCAAGCTAGTTGGGTTCTGGGTCTCATTTTTTGAGATCATATCGGAGATCGTTGGGGGTCAAACTAGAGCCATGTCCGCTGGTGGCGATCTTTGGGGCGTCAGACTCCCTAGAGCTCCTTGGAGGGAGGGATGGGGAGGCTGACATCTTGGCCTTTGCCTCCTTGGTGGCCCGGAGGCAAGTCCGGCTTGGATGGAGGTTGGAGGTACCACCCAGGTCCTCGGCATGGTTAAGTGACCTGGCAGAATTTCTGGGATTGGAAAAGATTAAATATACCCAGGGAGGGTCAGAAGAAAGGTTCTATGCCAGGTGGATGCCATCCATCACTTTCTTTCAGGAGCTGTTTGGAGGATGTGACAATGTGGGGGGATGTGGGGGTGACAGTGTTGGGGGTTGAAAATATTCCAGGAAGTAAACAGTGTGCGGGGTAGTGACAGTGTGGGGAGAGTGACAGTGTGCAGGGGAGAGTGACAGTGTGGGGAGAATGACAGTGTGTGGGGGAGTGACAGTGTGCGGGGGAGTGACAGTGTGCAGAGGAGTGACAGTGTGCGGGGGGAGTGACAGTGTGCGGGGGAGTGACAGTGTGCGGGGGAGTGACAGTGTGCGGGGGAGTGACAGTGTGCGGGGGAGTGACAGTGTGCGGGGGAGTGACAGTGTGCGGGGGAGTGACAGTGTGGGGAGAGTGACAGTGTGCAGGGGAGAGTGACAGTGTGGGGAGAATGACAGTGTGTGGGGGAGTGACAGTGTGCGGGGGAGTGACAGTGTGCAGAGGAGTGACAGTGGGCGGGGGGAGTGACAGTGTGCGGGGGAGTGACAGTGTGCAGGGGAGTGACAGTGTGCGGGGGAGTGACAGTGTGCTGGGGAGAGACAGTGTGCGGGGGAGTGACAGTGTGCGGGGGAGTGACAGTGTGCGGGGGAGAGACAGCGTGCGGAGGAATGACAGTGTGCAGGGGAGTGACAGTGTGCGGGGGAGTGACAGTGTGCGGGGGAGTGACAGTGTGCAGGGGAGTGACAGTGTGCGGGGGAGAGTGACAGAGTGCGGGGGAGAGTGACAGTGTGCGGGGGAGTGACAGTGTGCGGGGGAGTGACAGTGTGCAGGGGAGTGACAGTGTGCGGGGGAGAGTGACAGAGTGCGGGGGAGAGTGACAGTGTGCGGGGGAGTGACAGTGTGCGGGGGAGTGACAGCGTGCAGGGGAGTGACAATGTGCGGGGGAGAGTGACAGAGTGCGGGGGAGTGTGACAGTGTGCGGGGGAGTGTGACAGTGTGCAGGGGAGTGACAGTGTGCGGGGGAGTGACAGTGTGCGGGGGAGTGACAGTGTTGCGGAGGAGCTACGGCGTGGGGCAGTGACACTGTTGGGATGTGTGACAGTGTGGGGGGAATGACTGTGTTGGGTGATAGCATTGTGGGAGTGACAGAGTTGGGTAGGAGTGACAATTTTGGGGGGATTGGCAGTGTTTTGGGGGGTTGGGTGACAGTGTGGACTCTCGGTACTGTGGTGAAACAGACTGGACTGGTATCTTCCACGATAAAACACAAGAACGGAGGGTGCAGGAGCACCTCGATCACCTCCGGAGAAGCATGCCAGAGGAACCGTGTTGCAACCCCGCCGGCCCGGCGTAAGGAGGCCCTGGGACATCACCCCTCAGGGCTCCGACACTGAGATATGCCAGGTGGAGGATTCAGGATCCGACATGGAGACTCAGGCACCTGGGTGTTCAGACATTGGCGTTGGTAGGGACTGGTCGCCGATGGTGCTCCCCAGACAATCAACGTGAAAATGATGTTCCCGACACATGACACATCCCCGTGACCCAGCCCCACAACAGTTGGAGGCACAATCATGGGCAAAGCAGAGCAAACAACCGCTCCACTCCTCACGACACAGGGACATAGTCCATAGAACATAGAACAGTACAGCACAGAACAGGCCCTTCAGCCCTCGATGTTGTGCCGAGCAATGATCACCCCACTCAAACCCACGTATCCACCCTATACCCGTAACCCAAGAACACTTAACCTTACTTTTTAGGACACTACGAGTAAAACTCCCTCTACACTGTCCCCATCAAACATTCCCAGGACTGGTACAGCACGGGGTTAGATACAGAGTAAAGCTCCCTCTACACTGTCCCCATCAAACATACCCAGGACTGGTACAGCACGGGGTTAGAAACAGAGTAAAGCTCCCTCAACACTGTCCCCATCAAACACTCCAGGACAGGTACAGCACGGGGTTAGATACAGAGTAAAACTCCCTCTACACTGTCCCCATCAAACATTCCCAGGACTGGTACAGCACGGGGTTAGATACAGAGTAAAACTCCCTCTACACTGTCCCCATCAAACATTCCCAGGGCTGGTACAGCACGGGGTTAGATACAGAGTAAAGCTCCCTCTACTATGTCCCCATCAAACACCCCCAGTACAGGTACAGCACGGATTCGATACAGAGTAAAACTCCCTCTACACTGTCCCCATCAAACACTCCCAGGACAGGTACAGCACAGTGTTCGATACAGAGTAAAACTCCCTCCACGCTGTCCCCATCAAGCCCTCCCAGGACAGGTACAGCACAGGGTTAGATACAGAGTAAAGCTCCCTCTACACTGTCCCCATCAAACTCTCCCAGGACAGGTGCAGCCCGTATGAGATACACAGTAAAGCTCCCTCTGCACTGTCCCCATCAAACGCTCCCAGGACATGTACAGCACGGGGTTAGATACAGAGTAAAGCTCCCTCTACACTGCCCCCATCAAACACTCCCAGGACAGGTACAGCACTGGGTTAGATACAGAGTAAAGCTCCCTCTAAACTGTCCCCATCAAACATTCCCAGGACAGGTGCAACACAGGTTTAGATACAGAGTAAAACTCCCTCTACACTGCCCCCATCAAACACTCCCAGGACAGGTACAGCACGACTGAGATACACAGTAAAGCTCCCTCTGCACTGTCCCCCTCAAACACTCCCATGACAGGTACAGCACGAGGTTAGATACACAGTAAAGCTCCCTCTGCACTGTCCCCATCAAACACTCCCAGGACAGGTACAGCATGGGGTTAGATACACAGTAAAGCTCCCTCTGCACTGTCCCCATCAAACACTCCCAGGACAGGTACAGCACGGCAGGTACCGCACAGGGTTAGATACAGAGTAAAACTCCCTCTACACTGTCCCCATCAAACACTCCCAGGACAGATACAGCACGGCAGGTACCGCACAGGGTTAGATACAGAGTAAAACTCCCTCTACGCTGTCCCCATCAAGCCCTCCCAGGACAGGTACAGCACAGGGTTAGATACAGAGTAAAGCTCCCTCTACACTGTCCCCATCAAACACTCCCAGGACAGGTACAGCAGGGGGTTAGATACAGAGCAAAGCTCCCTCTACACTGCCCCCATCAAACACTCCCAGGACAGGTACAGCACGGCTGAGATACACAGTAAAGCTCCCTCTGCACTGTCCCCATCAAATACTCCCAGGACATGTACAGCACGGGGTTAGATACAGAGTAAAGCTCCCTCTACACTGCCCCCATCAAACATTCCCAGGACAGGTACAGCACAGGGTTAGATACAGAGTTAAGCTTCCTCTACACTGTCTCCATCAAACATTCCCAGGACAGGTACAACACAGGGTTAGATACAGAGTAAAGCTCCCTCTACACTGCCCCCATCAAACACTCCCAGGACAGGTACAGCACGGCTGAGATACACAGTAATGCTCCCTCTGCACTGTCCATACTAAACACTGTCCATAATAAATTTTGAAAATGAGTAATGGAACACTTGGTGTGACGAGCTTGTTCCTGGGTCAGTGCAGCTACACTCCGACGACCCTGACTCTCCTCTAACTGGGCAGCATTTTCCCCTATTGTTTGTCCAGAACCGAAACTTCCAGACAGTTTAGCCGATGTGCTGATTTGTGACCAACGCCCTGCTGCTGTGAACAAATAAAACCCTTCCTGGTAACTCCCTTCTTAATCTGATACAACAGCAGATATAGCCATCCAGAGATAGTGAGGGGGGAGAGGTGGGTGGTCAGAGCTCCGAGGTTAACAGAGGGGGGATTCAACCCTGCAATCAGCTCTCAGACACCCGCCTGGTATATTTCGACCCGTTAATCAATTTTGGCACATACAGTAATTGGATTTCGATCAAGGTGGAAGATCTGACAATTGTGTCAAACTCCACACTGGACAGAGGTCAGGAATGAAACTGTACATCGAGCCAGTGGGGTTGGGAAATTCTTATACACAGAAAATTAAATCAGATTTGAATCAGAGAGACAGGACATTCAGCTCAGTGTTTATCCTCCACAAGCATCTCTTCCCATCTTATTGTATCTGTGCCTCTCTCCATCCAATCCCCCCATCTCCATTGCCCCTTCCCTGCCTTATTACCACAGTCAGCCCACACTATTCTCTCCCTCTATCGCCTTGCTACCGGCCCCTGGAGGCCCAGGGTCCAATAGGCATGTGAATGTTTATGAGTTTCAGGATGAATGGCAGTAGAATTTTTTTTATTTCTGTACCCGAGGGGGAAGTTGCCTCGTTGCGCAAACATCCATCCTGCTTCTTCTTCCTAGTTATCTCTGACTCACAGTAAA
Source organism: Scyliorhinus canicula (assembly GCF_902713615.1). Taxonomy (NCBI): domain Eukaryota; kingdom Metazoa; phylum Chordata; class Chondrichthyes; order Carcharhiniformes; family Scyliorhinidae; genus Scyliorhinus; species Scyliorhinus canicula. Next base: position 18,435,504 of record NC_052166.1, on the reverse strand, counting down.
CTTGCTCTGTATTTATTGCCAAAACCACAAGCAAAGCCGTCCACCAGGTCATGAGGGGCCCTGGGTCACATCCAATGAGGTCGAGGATCCTGTGTCGTCGACAGTGTTGTCAAATGCTACTTACTCAGCAATAATCTGCTCACTGACGCTCAATTTAGGTTCTGCCCGAGCCGCTCAGCTTCTGACCTCATTATGGCATTGATCCAAATATGGACAGAAGAGCTGTACTCCAGAAGTGAGGTGAGAGCGACTGCCCTTCACTTCGAGGCCTCGTTTGACCCAGTGTTGCATCTAGGAGTCCTGGAAAAAACTGGAGTCAATGGTGTTACGTCGCCCTGGGCTAGCGGGTGGTCAATTCTAGGCCCAGCTGGCCCCGAGTCGCAACACAAGTGAAGTAACCAATAATTCTTACAAAACCTGGCAGAATTTATCAGGTTGGAAAAAACAGAATTTACCATCCGCGGATCGGAAAAAGGCTTCCATTGGACATGGAAGCTGTTCACCAGCTTGATTCAAGATCTGTTCGTAGCCAACAACCAGTGGAACCAGAGGGTGGTGAGGTGGGGGGGCGGGGGGGGGGGGGGGAGTGAGACATTGGCGAGCAAAGGGGCAGAAAGGGAAAAGAAAGGGGAGGGCAGGGGGAGAGGGAGGGAGGGAGGCGGGGATCGGAGGGAGGAAGGAGACGCTGGTGAGCCACAGGGCAGAGAAGAAAAAGGGGGGGGTTAGGAGTGAGGTGGGGGGAAGGAGGGAGGTGTGCGGCGGCCTCTATACACACACACAAGACAGACAAACACAGAGGGGTGGAAATGGGTAAAAATCGTAATAGGAAAAAGAGGGTGCAATCTACCGGTAGCAAGCGGGCCGGATCGGTAGTGAGAGAGGCCAAAAGCGGGGAACCGTGCCAGGTACCAATCAGGTTCCAATCTAACTGGCCTGCTCCCGTTGGTGAGATCGGATCCCGCCGCTATGTGACGAGAAACTAATAATCACCAATTAAGACCAGCCTCCATCCCATGAACGGGAAGAGCACCCTATCGCACAGCCTCCCATGATCTAAGCACCTGCCCAGTGACTGGTTACCCGGGCGCAGTTTAGCACACCTACTGAAAAACGTGAAGGTAGTGAAATGGCTGCTGTGGGGAGATGAGGGGGTGAATAGCCATCCTCGAAATCGGGCTTGCAGCACGGGGGCAAAGGGTCCACTGTGTCAGTGCTCAGGGTGGGGGGAGGGCCCTGGGAGGGAGGGGGTGAACTGCCATCATTGGGGGGGGGGGGGGGGGGGGGGGGACCTTGTAGGCAGCTGGGGGACAGATCGGGGTGGTCGGACCTTCGGGCGCGCAGCCGATGAGGGTGGGGGGGGCGCTACATTTTTCATCTGCCTCCGCGTTCCGAGTCCGGCATGGGGCCCATATCAGCAGCCGTAGCTGCGTGAATCACTCTGGGTTCCTGCTAGGGTCCCTGCTATGTCCCCCACACCAGTGTTTTTACACCGGAGTGGGGGACATAGTCCCATTTAGGGATAGTCCAGCCCCATGTCTTTTGGGACTTGTGGGAGGAAACCGGAGCACCCGGAGGAAACGCACCCAGACACAAGGAGAACATGCAGGCTCCCGCACAGACAGTAACCCAAGCGGGGATCGAACCAGGAACACTGCCGCTGTAAAGCAATGATGCTAACCATTGTGGTACCTCGCGCCATCCCTCAGGGTGCCATTCAACACACACAGCACATGCACTCCTGGCACTTGGGCACCGGACCCTGACACTGTACCCCAGACACCTGCTGGGGTACACCTAGACAAGGCACTGGTTCCCTCCCTGGTCCACATACCCACCTTCTGGTCACGGCGATGTCCCCAGTGCTGAGTATAAGAGAATTAAGAGTTGTTTCTGAGTAGAGACGTTTGTGAATAAAACTGGGTTAACTCGAGAACCTGTTATTGTCCTTTGTTCATCTCATATGTAAGGGCACCTGGGTAAACGTTTTAATAATAAATTGTACAGAAAAGTTCCTGCTCACATGCCCCAGGCATCTCTTATCCCAAACTTTACCCTGCATGGGTAAAGAAGGGCAAGTCTGAACTTGTTCTGAAAGCTGGGATTGGAGATAATTTGCCTTCACCAAATAAGGACAGTATTTGTGTATTCCCAATTTCGGCCAGGCTCTCTGGCACCGCGGGCTCCCGCCTTTACCATAGAGGGAATGGGTTATGTGCGACCAGTGCACCTGGGGATGAACCCCTGGGGGTTCTTGACGTCCTTCATATTTGGAATTGGCAACTCCATTGGGTGTTGTGGACCCCCCCCCCCCCCCCCCCCACATCCAGTGACCTCATTGGCCAAAGGCCAGAGAATCTTCTGGAAGAGCGCAAAGAGAGGGGCTAAGAAGAGACACCTGATGACCAACCCCAACGAGGGCTCAACCCGATCCCTGTGACCCCTTGATGACAGAAGAGGACGTGTGAGACCAACCTTCGTAGGGAAGACCTGAGCTCGAGAGCCAATGGAGCTGAGTGAATCGTGGACCCGGTGGATTTATCAAGTTTATCGACACAGGTAGTATTTGTCGTCTCCGACAGATAGCTATCGAGAATTAAGAATTGTTTGGTATAAGAAAATTAAGAGTTGTTTCTGAGTAGAGACATTTGTGAATAAAATTAGGTTAACCCACGATCCTGTTATTGTCCTTTGTTCATTCATATGTAAGGGCACCTGGGTAAACGTTTTAATAATAAATCGTACAGAAAAGTTCCTGCTCACATACCACCGGTATCTCTTACCCCAAACTTTAAGCCTGTGTGCCCCTAGTCCTTGCACTGTCAGCCAATGGGAACAGCTGGTTCCTTGCCTAACTCATCCAAACCTGTCATAATCTTGTCCGCCTCTGTCAACCCTCCCCTCAATCTCCGTTGGCCCTAGGAGAACAACCCCTGTTAACCCAAGCCAATCTTGTAACTAAAACACCCCCATCCCGGAAAACATTCCGGATGTTCCTAAGGGGCCTCGTATTGGGCAGCACAGTAGCACAGTGGTTAGCATGGTTGCTTGACAGCGCCAGGGTCCCAGGTTCGATTCCCAGCTTGGGTCACTGTCTGTGCGGAGTCTGCACGTTCTCCCCGTGTCTGCGTGGGTTTCCTCCGGGTGCTCCGGTTTCCTCCTGGCCGGTTTCCTCCCACAAGTCCCAAAAGACGTGCTGTTAGGTGAATTGGACATTCTGAATTTTCCCTCTGTGTACCCGAATGGGCGCCGGAGTGTGGCAACTAGGGGCTTTTCACAGTAACTTCATTGCAGTGTTAATGTAAGCCTACTTGTGAGAATAAAGATTATTATTATCGTATTCTTCCTAAAGTATGGTGACCAGAACATGCACAATAACCAGGGGCTGGATTCTGCGATCCCTCAGCTGTGTGCTGGCTTGTGGCGGGGGTTTTCCCATTGAAGTTAGCCCACAGCGTCGGCAAATCCATGGAGGGGGGTGAGCTGCCGTTGGGAAAGGTGAATCGCAACGGCCGGCAACAAGCCCAGATCTTTCTCTAGGTTCACCTTAACATAGCCGACCCCAGAGACGGCCAAGCGGGTTCATGCGGGCTCTTAATCAAACAACCGTCTAACCTCACCTCAGATGGGGTTTTTTTTTATAATTAACATGTGAAAATGTTGAAAGGAAATGAAAACGCAAAGAAAAAAGCACCTTATTTTAATGTCTCGTATTTACTGTCACATTCCTGGATGTTTGGCAATCCCCGCAATAGGTCACATTCAAAGTTCATCTGAAATGCGTGTGAATCAGTGAGATGGAGTGGATAACGATTAAGGGAATCATCCATTCATATTCTGAGTTGCTGTCTCGTTAGACTGACTCAGAAACAGATTGCCAGATCGATGTGATGTCAGGGTGGCTCTTTATTACGAGAGCCGACCGGTGAAGAGGCAACTCTGGAAACTTTCATGACCTCATCCTGTCAGATTGACAATGCTCAGAATGCTGAGTTACACAGCTGATCAGTCAGCGGTCAATGAGCTGGCAGCCTGCAATTGATGCGTGTCCAGCAAATATATCAATCAGGCCTGGATACAAAAGGCAGAACACAAGAATATGAGCAGGAGTGGACCATTCGGCCCATCGATCCTGCTCCACCGTGCTGTACAATCATGGCTGATTTTTCGCTTTGTAGTAATCCAGGAGACATGAAGGAGACGGCCAAACAGGTATTTATTTTATGTCAACAGAAGAAGCCGCTGCCGCGGCGTACAACACAAAAATCTCAGCCCGGGAATATCGGAACTCCCGGTCCGGGTCTGGGAGCAGCATTTAAAAGGCTCACTATTTGGGAGACTTCCGGTGACGGCGGGCGGCAGGCCGACGCACATTGGAGGGCTCCGGCTCGGGAACGGCATTTTCGGGGTCCCAATCACAGGGGTAACAGAGGCGGCAAAAGCAGGGAGAAGGGACAGTGAAGAAGGGGCCTCACGGTAGCATGGTAGTTAGCATCAATGCTTCACAGCTCCAGGGTCCCAGGTTCGATTCCCGGCTGGGTCACTGTCTGTGCGGAGTCTGCACGTCCTCCCCGTGTGTGCGTGGGTTTCCTCCGGGTGCCCCGGTTTCCTCCCACAGTCCAAAGATGTGCGGGTTAGGTGGATTGGCCATGCTAAATTGCCCGTAGTGTAAGGTTAATGGGGGGATTGTTGGGTTACGGGTATACGGGTTACGTGGGTTTAAGTGGGGTGATCATTGCTCGGCACAACATCGAGGGCCGAAGGGCCTGTTCTGTGCTGTACTGTTCTATGTTAAGGATGTCAGGAATAAGTAAAAATACGGCTGTGAAAAAAACAGCTGAAAGTCCGGCAGGGAGTGGAAAGGTCACTGCGGGGTCGGCAAGGAAAATGGAAGCTGGGGCACCAGGGGAGGCCGCATTGCCCACGGCTGAAGAAATGACTACGGTGATGGCCTCGGAACTTGAAAGGCAGTTTACAAAACACATGGAGGTGATGAGGAAGGAGATGGGGGCGGTATTGAAAGTGCTGGTGGAGGAGGCGATTACCTCGGTGAGAGCGGCGGTATTGAACGCAGTGGCGGAGGTGCGGGAGCAAGGCGAGGCGCTGAAGGAAGTGGAAGAGACATTGTTACAGCACAGCGATCAACTTACCTAGATGGGGAAGGAGATGCGGAAGGTGATAGAGATCAATGAGGGTCTGCGAGCCAAAATGGACGACTTGGAAAACAACTCCAGGCGACAGAATCTGAGGATTGTGGGTCTGCCCGAAGTGGTGGAAGGCCCGAGGCCGACTGAGTATTTTGCCACAATGTTGGCAAAGCTATTGGGGGAGGATGATGATCCCTTCGAATATGAACTGGATCGGGCTCATCGGTCGTGGATGCCTGGTCGTGGAGAGTGAGCCGCCAAGAGTAGTGACTCTGTGCTTCTGTAGGTACAGTGTGAAGGAGAAGATCGTGTGCTGGGCAAAGCAGAAGCGGGTGGTGCAGAAGGCGCTGTACATCAGTAAGATGCGGTGCAGGGGGTGGCCACTGCCCAACACAAAATGGAAGATTGCAAGGAATGCAGGGAAAATGGACATGTTGGAAAGCAAGCAGCTTGCAAGGCGATTGTATATTGAGACGACTGCAGAAACCAGTTTTGACTGTTGCAGAAACCAGACAGCACTGTGAAAAGAAGCCAGTTAGCATACTAATGAGGCAATACCGGGCGAGTCCCAGATACAATGGACACAAGTTAAGCACACATCGATACATTCTATGGAAGGCCAGACCCTATGGCGCCAGAGAAGCCCAAAACAAAAGGTCCCAAGAACCGCCCCAGCGACCGAGGAACTGCCCATGATTGGGGGGTTCAAACATAATCGATTGGGAAGAGACCCAATCGATTCCAAGCAGGTAAGGGAGTCTGCCCAAAGGGGCGCGGATCCACTGGGACCTATTAAAGACAGGTCCCACACATGGTTCAGTCTCCTGTCTCCTGGCTCCTGTCTTCTACTCCAGCCGTCGAGCAGCAGCCACCAACAAGTAAGTGCCTAACCACGACCGCTACCAGAAATAGGCACTCCTGACACCCTTTGCAATTGACAACAATCCGAAGTCTGCAGAAGAGAGCAGAGCAAGAGGCCTTGTTCCCTGACCCAGCAGTTCCTTCGAGATAAGTATTAGTTGTTTAGCGGTAGGAGTAAGTTTAATCCTTTAGCGTGTGCATGGGTAGTTAATATAATTGTATTATAATAAACTCTAGTTGTTTGGACTTACTAATTGGTGTACGGTTTTATTGCTTTGAACTTCACCTTGAAGCTTGTGCCGGTGTCTTAACGGCACCTGGCGACTCCAGAGCTTAGAACAAGAAACAGAGCCAAAGTGAGTGTTAAGCACACTCACCCAGAACGACCAACAAGGGTGACCTACAAATCTAAGGACTTTTATTTTGGGACGGTGCAAGCAGCAGAGAAGTTTGCGAAGGCAGAAGGATTGTGGCTGAATTGAGAAGTGGTCATGTACTGATGTAGCCTCATGTAACTGCATTTTTTCACTGTGGCTGGTGTATGCACTAAATGAGCCAATGTTGTATACACTTGGACAAGGGAAGAGTTGGGACTTTCACTTGCAATGAGGGTTCTTTGGAGCTTGGGTGTGTATGCGGGGTTTGTGTGCTAAAGGGGATTTCTTGGTTTTCCTGGGACCGGGCAAGGGGGAAGGAGACCCGGGCATGGGCCCCCACGCTGGCTGGTTTAAGCTGGCCAGTGAACGGGGGTGAGGTGGGGGGAGGGGCTGCGGCCATTGGAGCCTGGCAGAACAGGTTCCGATGCGTCTAGCCGGGGTGGAAAGATGGGGGGAAGGAATGGAGGTTGAGGGGAGGATTTTTGTAAGAGGAAGTGGAGGGGAAGAGTGGGGGAGGAGGGGGCTTGCAATGCATGGGTGTCATCTATGGTACTCTTTCGGGGATTTGATGGCATTGAATGTTAGGGGGGGGGGTGGTGGAAGGGAATCTATAGGTTAATGGTGACCATAGGCGATTCCTAGTTCCCTTCTCTTTTATTTCTCCTTTGTTTGTCCCACCGAAGGAGGGTTTGTTCTATTTGATGTTTATATTGTCAGGTGGGTCGTTGCTTGGGGTGGTGGGAGGATGGGATTGTTGTTGTTGATAAGGGGATTGACTTTGTATTTGTTACTGTTTACTGCTTGTGGATGGGGTATAAATTCTGGAGAAAATGTGAAAATGGAGAATAAAAATATTTTACAAAAAAACATAAAAGGCTCACTATTGACTCGCAGCGGACCTCCGCCTGCTATCACAGGAACTCGTACTGTACAGGCTCCACAGGGAGATTGATTTGTGATCCCCCTTGGTCCTCATGGGGGTTATTACATCCTTCCTCCCCGCCAAGTCCAGATCATTGCCCTCACTGCCATGACTACTAATATAGTAATCCAGGAGACACGAAGGAGGTGGCTAAACAGGTTCATTTTAGCACCAAAGATAACGCTACTGCTGTGGCGTACAACACAAATGTCCCAGCCCGGGAATATCATAACCTCTAGTCCGGGTCTGGGAACAGCATTTAAAGGGCTAACTCACGGTTCCCAGCTGGGTGGGCCTCCGCCCGTTACCATGGGAACCCGTAGTCTATGAGCCCTATGGGGTGATCGATTTATGATCCCTAATGGCCATCGTGCGGGTTATCACAGGCTTCAAATCCACTTTCCCACTGTTATGGGCCAGGGTGTCGAGAACCCCAAAGTGTAGTTCACCTGACACACAACTTTTAATAGATTGTGATATGGGGAGCACACGGCCCACTCTACAGGGGTGGTGCAGCAGAAATGGAAAAGTATTTTTTTAAGCAAAACAATGTTTATTCTATGAACTCAAGTTAACCTTTTTAAAACAGTGAACATCTTAGCAACCATTAATTCAAATACAACCCCCAAAGAACACAATACTAAGTAATTCTTAAGCTGTCCTTTTAACATCTAGAAGACTTTAAAAAAAAACCTTTCAGCAGAAGCACATCAGGTTAAAGTCACAACCAAGAGCAGTTATTAGTTTTAAATCACCAAAGGATCGATTTACATTCTTTAGATTACAGAGAAAGACTCTAATCTCTTTCCAGTTGTCCAGCTGAAAATGAAATAAAACATTCCTGCAGCAAACAACCTAAAACAAAAGTAAAAAGCTGACAGATAGCCCAGCTCCACCCACACTCTGACATCACTACTGCAGTAATAAACACCCATTTCTTAAAGGTACTCTCACTACAGATATTTACATACACACCCATTTATAAACACCCATTTCTTAAAGGTACTCGCACTACAGATATTTACATACACACCCATTTATAAACACCCATTTCTTAAAGGTACTCTCACTAACCCATTTATTAAGTACTCTCACATGACACCACTCACTCCCCATATCCCTCAACTCCCTAAGAAACCAAAAATTTGTCAATCCCAGTCTTAAATATATATAACTATGGAGCATCCACAGCCCTCCGGGATAGAGAATTATTCACAACCCTTCCAGGGAAGAAATTTCAACTAATTTCAGTCCTAAATGATCAGGGTACGGAGTCTGTCAGGTTCCTCCACCTCCTCCACCAGGCTGGACAGGTTCCACTTATGGAGCCTTGTTCAATTGTGGGCCACTTGGATCCCCAGGTACTTGAACGTGGTTTGGGTCACTTGAAACAGTAGTTTTTCCAGCTGCACTCCTCCCTCTCGGGGGTTCCCCGGGGAGATTTCGCCTTTTCCCAGGTTGAATTTGGAACCTGAGAAGGCAGAAAACTCCCTAAGGAGTCCCGTTGTCTTTCCCATAATGCTCAGGGGTTTGACATGTAGAGGAGCAGGTAATCCGCAGAAAGCGGGACTCTATGCTGTCTGCCCCCTCTCCGGATTCCTGTCCACCACTCTGCCGATCTAAGGGCCATGGCCAGTGGTTTGATTGCCAGTGCGAACAGGAGCGGGGAAAGCGGGCATCGCTGCCTCGCCCCTCTGTGCAGCTGGAATTATTCGTGGCTGGTTGCGTTTGTCCATACACTCGCCATAGGAGTGCTGTACAGGAGTCCCACCCACGCGGTTAACCCTGCTTCAAACCCAAACTGTTCAAGCACCTCCATTCTACTCGATTGAAGGCTTTCTCAGCATCCAGGGAGACGATCACCTCTTGTCTTCCCCCTCGATGTGGTCATTATTACATTCAGCACGTGTCTGAATTGTCTTCCCTTAACAAACCTGGTCTGATCTTCCGCAATCACTTCTGGCAGGCAGCTGTCCAGGCACCTCACCAGCGCTTTCGCTAGGACTTTCGTATCAGCATTTGGGAGCAAGATGGGTCTGTATGATCCACACTCGTCAGGTCTTTGCCTTTTTTGGGGATCAGTGAGATTGAGGCCAGGGCCAGAGTGGCGGCAAGGCCCTCTTTGACACGAATTGTTGAACATCTCCCGCAAGTGAGGAGCCAGCGCTGTTGCAAATCTTTTGTAAAAGTGTACTGGGAACCCATATGGTCCTCGCTCTTCCCCTGCCTGTGTGAAATTTTAAAAAATGTTTTTATTGAGACTTTTGTAGTATACAGAACAGAGATCAGTGTGGTCGTACATTTGAAGACAACCATAGAATTGGGTTGTCATGGCCATTGTCGCAGCCTGCAAGGAAGTCATCCCACTGACCACCTACCATGGCCCATGGTTCTGCAGAGTGACACCGGCCATATGGGTGCCCCCACCCCATCACTATCCACATCCCAGCCACCACCCTCCACCCCACCATCCCCGCGTTCCGCCCCCCCACCCACAACCTCTGCAACCAACCCTCCGCCATACCAGCACCCCCCCAGCCAACTGACCTGACACCCAACCATCCATCCCCTTGGGGGTTCAAACCCCAACCTGATGTACCGCAGCATGTGGGTGGTATGCACCAGACAGTGCCCCAGGAGCCACTTCACGCTAATGCCCCAAGCGAGTATCTCTGGGATGGTGGAGAATGTTGGAGACTGTTGGGATGGAAAGTCGGTGTCTTCCCGGACTCGATCTTTGGGGTGCCATGGGATGCGGGTCAGGGGCTCCCATCGCTGTCAGTGTCCTCATCCTCGCTGCTCTCCACTTGTTATTCTGGTTGGAGTCAGGGACAGGGCGCAGCAGAAGGGCCCACATCATCACGAGGAGCTCCTCCGACACACAAGACAGGCTGCATGATTGCATCGCGGGCTGGGGGAGGTGGGGGTAGAGATGGTGGGGGCGGCATGACATTGAGTTCTTCTTCAGTTGCCTTTGCCTCGATGCTCACGGGCGGAATTCTCCGCTGCCTGATGCCGATATTGTAATCGGGGATTGGGTGGAGAACCCCTCCCAATGCCCAAATCGGGGGCGGCACTGGTTTGATGCCAGCTGTTGAGTCTCCCGCCCCTTCCAAAATGGTATCATCACATCGCACGCCATTGAAACGGCGTTGGCGAGTCATCAAAAGACCGTCCCGCGATGCTCCACTCCCGATGGGCCGAGTTTCTGACCGTGCGGTTAACATGTGGTCTGAACGATCAGGAACCCGGTGTAGAAGCTGCGGACTGTGTCCAGCGCCACCAGGCTCGGCCGGATGCCGTGCCGCTGGCCGGGTGGGGCTTCCGCAAAGGCTGGGGGGACAGGTGGAAGGTGGCCTGTGGGGCCATATTTGGCGGGTAGGGTCCGCGCATGGCCGGCGCTATGTTGTACGGTACGGCTGCTGAAGGTCATCACCATGCGCATGCGCAGTCAGGGTCCCTGCCATTCTCCGGCTGTTTTCGCCGCGGGCGTAGGGAGTTTCACCTGGCGACACTGCTCACCCCGATTCCTGTCCTGGAATCGGTGGGGGTTCGGCGCTGATTTTGGTGTTGTTAAACGCACACAAATTCTCCGTTTCAGCCAGCACTTAGCCGCTGAAATGGAGAATCCAGCCCAAATCGTTGGGCAGGGGCATTCCCTCTGCTCCACAGATCCTTTCACCTGCCTCCAATTCTTTCCAAATAGACCCCTTCCTCTGGCCCCTTACACTCCTTTGATCTTTCCATTGCGCACTGTTAGTGTGACATTGGCCATCTCAATTCCTCTGCTCCTCTCACCTCTCTGACCTGTCTCTCTCTGAACTCTGTTCTCTCAGGACATTGAGTTCTTCTTCAGTTGCCTTTGCCTCGATGCTCACGGGCGGGATTCTCTGCTGCCTGACGCCGATATCGTAATTGGCGATTGGGCGGAGAATCCCTTCCAATGCCCAAATCGGGGTGGCGCCAATTCTGCCATTGTGATCAAAACTGCCGACAAGGATGGTTCTGTTGTTGTCTGCCGTACTAGAACATAGAACAGTACAGCACAGAACAGGCCCTTCGGCCCTCGATGTTGTGCCGAGCAATGATCACCCTACTCAAACCCACGTATCCACCCAATACCCGTAACCCAACAAGAGGAAACCCACGCACACAAGGAGAGGACGTGCAGACTCCGCACAGACAGTGACCCAGCCGGGAACCGAACCTGGGACCCTGGAGCTGTGAAGCATTTATGCTAACCACCATGCTGCTGTGCTGCCCGTACTGACCTCTACCTCGCAAAGGCTGAGTGCCAACTCTCAGACAGTACCTCCTCCCTCCACCTGGGCCAAGACCCCGCCACTGAACATCAAACTATTGTTTCCTGGACTGTCTCCGGCCTCATCTCCTTTGACGATCTTCCCTCTGCAGCCTCGAACCTCATGGTCCACCCTCCCAACCTCACACAACCTTCTCCCCAAAATCCACAAAGAGGACTGCTCTGGTAGACACATGGTATCAGTCTGCTCCTGCACCACTGAATTCATTTCTGCCTCTCTTAACTCCATTCTCTCTCCCCTTGTCCAGTCTCTTAATAATAATAATCTTTATTGGTGTCAAAAGTCGGCTTAACATTGCAATGAAGTTACTGTGAAAAGCCCCTAGTCGCCACACTCTGGCGGCTGTTCGGGTACATTGAGGGAGAATTCAGAATATCCAATTCACCTAACAAGCACGTCTTTCGGGACTTGTGGGAGGAAACCGGAGCACCCGGAGGAAACCCACGCAGACACGGGGAGAACGTGCAGACTCCGCACAGACAGTGAACCAAGCCGGGAATTGAACCCGGGACCCTGGCGCTGTGAACCAACAGTGCTGACCAATGTGCTATGGTGCCACTCATACTGTGCTACCATGCTGCCCATCTCCCCACCTATATTAGTGATTCCTCTGAACAACCCCCTCATATCACAGAAGGGTGCAGGGCAATTGGTGAGGGGGGGGGGGGGCATGGGGAAGAGAAGCGCATTATGGTCGGGATGTATCTTTGAGGAGAGCTAATCAGGGAGGTCAATGGACACAATGCCTGTTCCTAATTGGTGACTCTTTGACAGACAGTCTTGGATGCGAAGGGATGCTGTGTGGCATCTGACTGGCAGAGAAAGTCGGACAAATGATTGCTTTGTGATGTTTAGTTGTGTAGGAAAGACAGGTTCTCAGTTGAGTGTTTGCTTTGCTCCCCTATTGGTTGGTTTCCAGTTGGTCTCTGGTTACACTGTCTGGCGGGTTCCTGTAGGAGGATGACCTGATTTATTGCATGCTGTCAGTATTCGAAAGGAAACAAGACTCAGCAAAACAAGGAAAAACAACCAAGTGCTCATCGCCTGAGGCCATTCCAGGAATCACCATGGATACAGGAATACAAACAGAAAGTTTGGCCCTCTAAACATTCACTCAGCTGTAGTTATCCATTCATTTTAATTCTTTAGTTCAGACTCTGGTGAAGGGCTGGCTGCAGAATATCAGCAACGCCAGGGTGACAATAAAGAAACGGCATTGAAATCTTCGGTCCCGCTCAAACCACCAGCTCAGGCAGATGTGAAAGATGCCCTGGCACCAATCAAACCTGACAGCTGTGTTTCTGTCACACAGAATAACCCCTCATATCACCACAATATTCACACAGAATAACCCCTCATATCACCACAATATTCACAGAGAATAACCCTTCATATCACCACAATACTCACACAGAATAACCCCTCATATCACCAAACAGAATAACCCCTCATATCACCACAATATTCACACAGAATAACCCCTCATATCACCACAATATTCACAGAGAATAACCCCTCATATCACCACAATATTCACAGAGAATAACCCCTCATATCACCACAATACTCACACAAAATAACCCCTCATATCACCACAATATTCACAGAGAATAACCCTTCATATCATCACAATATTCACACAGAATAACCCCTCATATCATCACAATATTCACACAGAATAGCCCCTCGTATCACCAAACAGAATAACCCCTCATATCACCACAATATTCACAGAGAATAACCCCTCATATCACCACAATACTCGCACAAAATAACCCCTCGTATCACCAAACAGAATAACCCCTCATATCACCACAATATTCACACAGAATAACCCCTCATATCACCACAATATTCACACAGAATAACCCCTCATATCATCACAATATTCACACAGAACAACCCCTCATATCACCACAATACTCACACAGAATAACCCCTCATATCACCACAATATTCACAGAGAATAACCCTTCATATCACCATAATATTCACAGAGAATAACCCCTCACATCACCACAATACTCACACAGAATAGCCCCTCGTATCACCAAACAGAATAACCCCTCATATCACCACAATATTCACAGAGAATAACCCCTCATATCACCACAATACTCACACAGAATAACCCCTCATATCATCACAATATTCACACAGAATAACCCCTCATATCACCACAATACTCACACAGAATAACCCCTCATATCATCACAATATTCACACAGAATAACCCCTCATATCACCACAATATTCACACAGAATAACCCCTCATATCATCACAATATTCACACAGATAACCCCTCATATCATCACAATATTCACGCAGAATAACCCCTCATATCATCACACAGAATAACCCCATATATTGTCAAACAGAATAACTCCTCATATCATCACAATATTAACACAGAATAATCCCTCATATTGCCACAGTATTCACACAGAATAGTCATCTCCCAGATGATGAGATGCTACTTGACATATGAACGATAAAAATAAACAATTAGAGTTAAATCCAGGCTCTTGGTTAAATTAGGCTTTGGGTGCTCATGCCAAAAAGACAACTAAAAGATTTAGTGGGATTAAAGCTGGAAAAATAAATGAGAAACATGTGAGTGAAATATTCGAGCTGCACTTAGGCTGTCTGGACCGAATTAATATTCTTTATACAAACATTCAGAGTGTATGGAACAAAGTGGATGAATTCACAGCTGCAAATTTAACCGGAGGATGTGCCAACGCAACCATGAAGAGACATATGGCTGTACGATGGGTAGTTGGGGAAACTAAAAAGACCTGGCTGTAAAGGAAAGATGGAGAAAATGATTGAGGTGTAGGCATGAGTTCAATGACAAGGTTATATAGGTAAAAAAGCTGAGGTGACTTAATGAACAGAATCAACAACTAGAAAAGTATATAAGACTGTCTTTGGGAGTTGAGTATATGTCTTCTGAATATATCTGTGATGTGGTAGGTCGATTGCATGGTGCCAGGCGAGTGTGCAGCAAAGATGGTGATCAGTGGCAAGCCACACAAGACACTGTAGACAATGGTGAGGCTGGACGATCCCACCGGCAGCCAGTGGCAAGCGTCCTTTGCCGCCCAAAAACAATGGGTGGAATTCGGTGTTCCTGAAACTAAGTGTTGACGCCGGGGCAGGATTCATGGACTTCTACAACAAAACTGGCACCGCACCTGGATTGATTCAGCAAACATTGAGAGTCTAGAACCGGCATCACCTGGAACACAACCAATTCCAATGATAAGCTGTCTGATAAGCCGGGTCCGTGATTGACACTCGGGAGGCTGACAAGCTGCAGCCGAAATGCACACTTCACTCCCCACACACACACCATCCCAGCCAACAAGATGGCACTGGTTGCGCTGGAGTGCGTCCACCCCATCGATGGGTCACCTAGGGCAAGGGGGGCGTGGGGGGACAGCCATACTACCCATGGTACTAAGTTCACAATGGGCAGTCGATGGTGTGTGCAGCTCCATAGCGGCCTTGCAGGCTGCAGCAATGGTGTTCCGTGCCTGTCCACTCCGACCCTACAGCACACCTTTTGGCCACCCCCTGCTACTCCCCTCCCCGAGGCCCTGGCAGAAGCCCCTGCGGCACAACTGTCAGCAAACTACGGTGATGTTGGGCACATTCTGTACCCCCTCTCTCTCTCCCTCAGCAGCCATGGCACGGCACAGGTGAACCCTGCCGTCGGGAATTTGCCCCAGTGGAAGCGGAGAATCACGGAGGCCTCGGAGAATACTAATGATATGCAAATGGCGTTTACTGTACGTGCTGAGTGGAATGCATTGGCGCCGCTGTCGAGGCACCGGAGAATTATGATTTGGCGTGAAACCGGCGCCCGCGCGATTTCAGCGTCAAAACCGATTCTCCGCCCAATCATCTTTCCCGATTTCAGCGTCAGTCGACGGAGAATCTCGCCCACTCTGTGGCGAGTGGTTGGGGTGTGGGGGAAGTGGAACGGGACTGAAAAATCCCTCCCATGGTGTTTAAAAAAGGAACATGAACCAGATGCCCGCTTTAGACAATGATAACTTTGATGGGATGGGACAGGGATTGTTCACACAAAACTGGGCAGATCTGTTGAAAGGTAAAAAGACAGAATTAGTGGGAGGCCTTCAAAACTATGTTTATTGTTCAAAGGAGAATTTAATTTGATAGAGAACCAGGTTGTGGGGCAAGAACTATACGTGTCACAAAAATACAGCCTTCCGTATATATGGAAAGAAGTCAGAGCCAATAGGAAAAGTATCCAAAGATGCTGATCAATGAGAGAACTGCAAAGCTGGACAAATGTGACAAAACAGGCACAGTGGAATTATGCAAAGAACTTGAAAGGGACATCATAGCAACACCAAAAAAGAAATCGCAATTTGAATCATCAAGAGTAACGTTGGCCACTTCAAAGCCGATAACTGATATTTTCCACGAAAACAAAGAAAAGGGGTCCATGCAGAAAAACGTCTTTGCATCGATATTCACCACAGATCAACAGGACAGCGAGCCAGACCTCACAAGAAATCAATCTTAAATAATGGACAGAGACTATTAGGGATGGCCAACAAATGCTGGTTTTACAAACGATGCCAAAACCCCATTAAAAAAAATGAAAGGAACTCACCAAAATAACAGAAACAAAATAACTGTCAGAAAATAATGGTATTAACGAGTGACAAAACCCCCAGGAGAAAATGGTTTCCATCCCAATGTCTTAAAGGAAGTGAGAACATTGCAGGTGCCCTCATTAATCCTCTAAAGTTCTCTCAGTTTGGGAATCATTCCCCTCGATTGAAAAATTGTGCCTGTCACTCAGTTATTTAAGAAGGATAAACCAGGAAGTTACAGAACAGTTAGCCAAGTATCTGTTATTGGGAAATTGTTGGAAGGAGGGACTGATTGAAGAGTTTGAAACAGTTCAGCCAACAAGAGAGCCAGTCTACATTTGTAGAGTGTAGGTCATGTCTGATAAAGAACATGCAACATAGAATCTCGACATAGAATAACCCCCCACGAGAACCACGGGATGACCCGATTGATCTCCCTGTGAGGTTCATTGAATATGACCTCCCTCTCTAAGGGGCAGAGCCCTCACAGCTGGGACTCGTCGAATCGGACAGATAAAAGTCGGCCAAGATTGGAACCGGTATCACTGGTTCCAGCGGGGACTGATGTACAGACCGCCATGTTTAGTGTGGCCTTACGTTTCTTTGAATGAATAAACCAATGAGTGTAAGCCATCTCAGGACCCATGTGCATATTATAAGGCCGTTCGGCCCATCTAAACTGCACCAACTCTCTGAAAGAGCACTCTACCTCGGCCCACTCCCCATAACCCCACCTAACCTGCACATCTTTGGACTGTGGGAAGAAACCGGAGCACCCGGATGAAACCCACGCAGACACGGGGAGAACGTGCAGACTCCGCACAGACAGTGACCCAAGCTGGAATCAATCCCGGGTTCCAGGTGCTGTGAGGCAACAGTGCTAACCACTCTGCTATTGTGCTGCCTTAGCTGATTGAATTTTCTGAAGACGTGACTACAGCAGTGCAGGGGAATATCCTTGGATGCCAATTGTATGTACTTTCAAAAGGAATGTGATTAAATCTCTCATAAAAATAACTGTTGTTAAAGTTGAAAACAAATTGTCAACCTGGCTGGGAAATTGACTGCGTGGCAGGAGACAGTGAGCAGGGATAATGAACAGTTAGTCTAACTGACGGGATGTGACTAGTGTTGTCCCGCAGTCATCTGTGTTGGGCTTCAGCTTTTCATTGTATTTATTAACGACTTAGATGTTGTTAATAATTATGAATCTAATTTGCCGATTGCACACAGATTGTGAGCAATGTAGATGGAAGTACAACATTACAAAGAGATATTGGTAGATTAAAGAACTGGGACAAACTGGGGCAAATGGATTTCAATGTGGGCAAATATGAGGTCACCCACTTTGGACCAAACAAATGTAGAAAAGTATACTTTCCAAATGGTGCAAAGTTAAAACAGTGACCGAGAAAGCTCCTGGGCATTTGGGGGCATCCAACTGCGTCGCCAATGTCCTTCAGGAATAGAACCTGGCATTGTTACTTCTGATCTATATGTGACTCCAGTCAAACATCCTGAATGCCCTCAATAAATTATGGATATGCTGCACTGCCAAATATTACTCACACACGAGAGCAAGGGAGGTTTGTGATATTCTAATGTCAGTTTGAGAGGGGAGCGAGTGGGAAATGACTGTGCTGGGCCACAACCTAATTATTCTGTGCTGTCAGCTCCACTCACCCTGGGGCCTGTGTCACTCGGTGAGTGCTCCATTCACGCAGGAAGAAGTGATTGCGTGCAAGCCCGTCGAGAGGCTGCATGGGCAATGGTCCAATCTCTATAAATATGAAGATCTCTGTCGTCAGCTTAAGATCCCATCGAAGCTTTTTCCAGAGAGCTGGGGGTGTTCAGCAACTTTCTCCTGACACAAGGCCTCTCTGATCACACTCCTCAGTCACACCCACAAGCAAAGTGGCTCATGTGCTCCAAAATGTTTGGATCCTGATGTAGCACCAGCCTCGTAAACTAATGCTGTTTTAAGCAGGAATCATTCGCTGGCAGAAACAGACAGCAGTCATTTCCCCACACGCTGCTGACACGTAGCAGAGTGAACACAGACTCCAATCCACACAGATCAGGCTCCAGCTGGATTCTACCAAATATTATCATAAATCTTCTTTAAAAATTGCAGCGCGCAACAGGGAAAACATGCAAGGGTGAGGGAACGGAAATGCATACTCAGAATCGGAGAAAGACACTTGCAATGAGGTTTGGACAGGAAAACAGACAGGAATGTGTGACCTGGCCTGTTTGAGGATTGCGCACAAATTGGCTGCCGCATTTCCTACATTTGCTCAGCAAATCCCAGAAACAGCAATGTGACAATGACCAAATCATCTGTTTTAGTGATGGTGATTAAAGAATAAGTATGGGCCAGGACAATCCACCTGCTTCTCTTTGAATGTTAGCATGGAATCTTTATATAAACCTGAGAGGCCAAACCAGGCCTCAGTTCAGTATCTCATCTGAAAGATGGCACACTTGACAGTGCTGAACTCCCTCAGTACTGCACTTCAAAAGTTTTGTGCCCTTTCTCAATGTACTCTGATGTGAAGATGCAGGCGTTGGGCTGGGGTGAGCACAGTAAGAAGTCTTACAACACCAGGTTAAAGTCCAACAGGTTTGTTTCAAACACTAGCTTTCAGAGCACTGCTCCTTCCTCAGGTGAATGAAGAGGTAGATTCCAAGGGTGTACTCTAACACCCCTTACACTCAGCAAGATAAACATCACTTAGTGTATAACGTCTGTCGCTCGCACAAAGTTTTTTTCAAATTTAGAATGCCAAATTATCCTTTTCTTCCAATTAATGGGCAATTTAGTGTGGCCAATCCACCAACCATGCGCATCTTCAGGGCTGTGGGTGTGAGACTCACGCAGACATGGGGAGGATGTGCAAACTCTGCACGGACAGTGACCCGAGGCCGGGATCGAACCTGAGGGTGCAGTGCTAACCGCTGCCACACTATGCCGCCTGCCACACAAAGGTTGACTTACATGATGAGGCTGACAGTTCCAGTCATCTCTGATCAACAATATTTGGGGAGTTTGGATCCGATGAGATGGTGGGCAACTCGGAGAAATTCACAGCCCACATAGAATCATAGAATCCCTGCAGAGGATGCCATTCGACTGATTGAGTCTGCACTGACCCTCCGAACGAGCAAACTACCTCGGTCCACTCCCCCGCCCACCCTACCCTATTCTCCCTAATCCCTTAAACTCACCTGCACATCCCTACTAAGGGGCAATTTTAGCAGGGCCAATCCAGCTAACCTGCACATCTTTGTACTGTGGGAGGAAACCGGAAGAAACACGGGACACGGGGAAAAGTACAACAGACAGTCACCCAAGGTCAGAAGCATACCCGGGTGCCTGGCATATTCTCCCCGTGTCTGTTTTCTCCATGTGTGCAAAAAACAATTCTGAACATAAAGTTTATACATGACCTCCGACCACCAGGTGGCAATATAAACTGACCACGTGGCTCTGTGGCTGGGGAGTGGGGAGTAGTTCGTGTTGGAGGATAGATGTATTTTGCAGTAGCTCTACAACAGTTAATTAGTGTTTGTAGTTTATTTTTTTATTTATCCTAGTTATCTTTATTGTGCAGTTGTTTCATAATAAATTATTTAAACTAGATTCATCATTCACTTCAGCCAGCCTACAGAAAATGGCATGGTACCAGGTTTGATCATTTACTAAGAACGCGAAGATTCTGTACGAAAAATTCCAAACAACTAAAGATAACTTTGAAGGAAAAGAAAGGAAACACGCTTTTGCTCCTTACCGGGAAATTGGCGGATCGGCGTCGGAACGGCGTTGCGTGATTCGTGCCCCCTGCCCTGGCAATTCTCCGACCCGGTGCGGGGTCGGAGAATCCCGCCCAACCATTCTGTCAAGAAAGGAGGCAAGGGAGAGATTTCAAGCCAAACCCACAAAGAGGTTTGCCGATGAGTCTACAAAATGACTCAAACCATGTGTGATGCAACCACCAGAAGAAGCATGCAACAGTCCAAAACATCTGGAGAACATACGGAACAAATACAACTAAAGGATGATACATCAATACACGAAGAACATCAAACACAAACAACAAACACGAAAGAAGATGAAGAATCTTTGCAAGTTCAGCAGACACTGAGAAGGTGGACATGGATAAGGCACAAGCCAGAAAGACTGAACATGTGATAATATGCTTAAAGCAATTCTGTACATGTTATACAGGACCTCCGACCACCAGGTGACAATGTAAACCCACCACGTGACCCTGTGGCTGGGAGTAGGCCGTGTTGGAGAATAGATGTATTTTGCAGTAGGTCTACAATAGTTAATTAGTAGTTTATTATTTTATTTATGCTGGTTACCTTTAATCACGCAGTTGATTCCGGCCACTGTCTGCGTGGAGTTTGCACATTCTCCCAGTGTCCTTGGGGGTTCAGCATAGGACAGAGGGGCAGCTGGTTCGAGCCCCGGCTTCTCCTGCACCAAACTTCGAGGGGCAGCATGGTAGCACCATAGCACAGTGGTTAGCACATTTGCTTCACAACTCCAGGGTCTCAGGTTCGATTCCCGGCTTGGGTCACTGTCTGTGTGGAGTTTGCACGTTTTCCCCGTGTCTGCGTAGGTTCCTCTGGGTGCTCCGGTTTCCTCCCACAGTCCAAACATGTGCAGTTTAGGTGGATTGGCCATGCTAAATTGCCCTTAGTGTCCAAAGAAAAAGGTTAAGTGTGGTTACTGGGTTACGGGGATAGGGTAGATGTGTGGGCTTGAATAGGGTGGCCTCCTTCTGCACTGTAAATTCTATGATTCTGTGATTCTATGATCTGGCTGTGCCAGCCCTGGCGGATCCCCAATGCCTGCACCATCATTTCGACGCCCTCGGTGCCGACTGGGCCATGCTCTGCAGTGTCTCGGCAATTCCCACCTGTGACTGAGACAAGCTGTGTAGTGCCTCGGCCATGTCCACCTGAGAGCGGGACATGTCCCACAGAACCCCATCCAGGTCGGCCTGGGTGACATCCCCCAGTGAGTCGGACATTCTGCCGAGACCCTCAGCCATGGCCGGTGCCGACTGCGCGACGCCTTGGACACCTTCACTAATGGCGTTGACTTTGTGCACCAGGCTCTCCACTGCGGCCTCCACCCGAGCAGTGTTGGCCTTGGTGCCATGCATGGCCAGCAACATCTCCTGCATCCTTAGCCTCTGGGACTCCTCCAAGCGGCTATGGATCTGCTGGAGTGACGTTGGCGTCTCCCCTTGAATGTCGCGGTTGTACCTTATTGTCTCCATCAGCTCTGAATACCTCTGTACCACAGGCTCAGCATCAGGCTGGGACCCAGCTGGGTCCTGGAATCTATCAGCCCACCAACTGCTGTCTCGCCTGAGGGATCCTGTCTCCATCTGATGTGGTCAGCAGGTGTGGTGCTCACGAGATTGTGCCCCAGAATCCAGTTCATTAACATGTCCCACCGAGGGGTGTATCTGCGCTGGTGGAGGGTGGGGATGACAGCTGATCTGCGACTATAACAGTTGCATCCTCAGAGCTCTCCTCTGAGGTGTTCTTTTCGGAGTCAGGAAAGGGTGCCGCCAGGGATGAGCCGGCGCCATCGGGTGGAAGAGCAGCGGGAGAATGGACATATGGTTAGTGAGAGGGATGAGTCGGTCAGTAAGGCAACACCAACTCACGTTTGACAGGTCCTCCGGGTGGAGCCCAGTGGTTCCTCACCTCTGCAGTCTGCCAGCCTCCGCATGGGTGACCACCCTGTCCTCGGCCGCCCCAGTCACCCCCAGGACACGCTCCTCAAAGGACCTGAGGATTCTTAAGTCCGCCGCCTCATCCCAGACAGCACTGGCTGCCAGTGGGTGACTCTCTGAGACCCTCGGGGGAACAGGACATCCCTCCTGGCCTCCCCGGCGTCCAGTAGCCATCCCAGATCTGCATCCCCGGATTTTGGGGTGTCTCCTCAGCGCCATTGTTGTGAGCTGGCTGGGGTTGGCTGAGTAAGTGCAGCTGAAGGGCGGCTCGACCCTCTTACCGGGGGGCTGGCGAGCGCGGTCCCGGCAAATCAGCTGGCGAACCTTCAATTGCGGCAAGAAGCCTGTGAGGCCTCGTTAAGTGGACATTAACGTTAAATTGCGTTGCTGGCCTCGCTGGGCCGAGTGCCTGGGAGCTCGGGGCAATTCCCGCTCGCTGCTACACTTAGAAATATTTCAAGAGAATCGCGCCCTCTGAGGCTACACTTTTCACATTCACACAAGAATTATGCGTGTTTCTAAAAAGGGCAGCAGATTACAACGCCAGTAAAGTTTGGCCACCAACAAAATGCTGGCAATTTGTTCCCACTGAATTTGCATGTCGACACCTTTTGAATATATGTAAATCAGGCAAATTCCGACCAGCTCAACACATTGAAACATGCCAGGAATTCAAATCAAACAGGACAAAAGAGGATTTATTCACACAGACTTCCGTTAACCCATCCGACACATCCACTCAGCCCCATGGGGGAAGGGGCAAATCCAGATTTCCATGTTCCAAGTTTCAAGAGGCAGGATGACTAGCTGGAGGCTGTGGGCTGCAGGCAGTCAGTTTAGGGTTGCTCCTGCCCCACTGTTCAAACCTGGAGAGGTTCAGTGTTCTCTGAGGTGGTTCTTGTCAAGGTTCGTTGTGACGCAGAACTCTGCGCTCTCCGAGCTGTTCCCTGGGATGGACACCTTCCCAAAACCTGTTGGTCTTCCAGCACAAAGAGTTGTCCCCGACCGAATGTTGCAGACTGGCATATTCCAAAGCCCGGGACAGAGACACGATGAGGGAAGGTTGCTGTCTGAGCCATTTCAGCCTTAGTGAACTGAGGGGAGGGGAATGGTCTCAAAACCCCTCGAGCTGCATGACTCACATTGCCTGTGTACAGTGTACATGTATTACAATTGTATGGAAGCACCTCATATTGCAACTTGATCTGGTTAGACAGTTTGGATAGCGTTACACATTCTGTAAAGAGCATTTTGAAGCATCTGTAATGTTTCTTTGACTGGTTATCACTGTTACTTCACAGCTCCAGGGTCCCAGGTTCGATTCCCGGCTTGGGTCACTGTCTGTGCGGAGTCTGCACATTCTTCCCGTGCCTGTGTGGATTTCCTTCGGGTGCTCCTGTTTCCTCCCAGAGTCCAAAGATGTGAGGGTTAGGTGGATTGGCCATGCTAAATTGCCCTTAGTGTCAAAAATTGCCCTTAGTGTTTGGTGGGGTTACTGGGTGATGGGGATAGGGTGGAGGTGTGCAGTTGGGAAGGGTGCTCTTTCCAAGAGCCGGTGCAGACTCGATGGGCCGAATGGCCTCCTTCTGCGCTGTAAATTCGATGATTTCTGATCTATGAACACAAGTACGTAGACAGCCTAAATATTTTTTTTTTATGTTTTTATTCTCCATTTTCACATTTCCCTTCAAATTTACACCCCACCCACAGTCAGTAAACGGTAACAAATACAAAATCAATCCCCTTAACAATAACAACGATCCCATCCTCCCACCACCCCAAACAACGGCCCACCTGTCAATATATGCATCCAATAAAACAAACCCTCTCACGGTGGAAACAAAAAACAAAGGAGAAAAAGAAAAAGGAGTCCGAGACCGCCCATGGTCACCATTAACCTATAGAGTCCACTCCCCCCCCCCCCCCCCCCTACACTCAATGCCATCCAACCTCTGAAAGAGTACCGTACATGATACCCAAGAGTTGTAAACAGCTCCCCCCCCCCCCCCCCCCCCCCCAACACCTCCCCTCCACTGCTTCCTGTAAAATTCCTGCCCCCAACCTCGGTTCCTTCCCCCAACTTTCCACCTCGGCTAGACCCCTCGGACCCTGTTCTGCCAGGCACCGATGGCTGCAGCCCCTCCCCCACCTTGTCATAATATACACCAGTATATCATGGTGCAGACACACACTGATGGATACACACAGGGACCAATCAACATGTACAACCACCGCAGCCAATCACCAGTTAGAATACACACACTATAAAGGCAGAGGGCACCACGGTTCCCGCTCATTCTGGGTGCTGCCTCTCAGTGTAACAAGAACTCATCCAGCCCAGTACAGACTTACAACACGTGCTGAGAGAATCAACTGGTTCGGACAAGGCTTAGGTCTCTAGTTTAAGTTAGCATCATTTAGACCCACAGTCATCGTGTGTTAGTTAGTTAGAAATAGTTAATACAATTGAGTTGAACCTTCGTCAGTGTTGGAAGTGTCTGTTCATCTCAAGTCTACACTAGCCAACACTTCACACCTCACTCCCGTTCACTGGCCGGCTTAAACTGGCCAGTGTGGAGGCCCCCGCCCGGGTCCCTTTCCCTCTTGCCCGGCCCTAGGAAAGCCCAGAAATCCCCTTTTAGCACACAAACCCCGCATATCCACCTACACCCCAAAGAGCCCTCACTTTGAGTGAAAGTCCCATCACTTCCCTTGTCCAAATATATACAACATTGACTCCTTTAGCCCATTATCCGCACGCAGTGAAACAAAAAAGAAGAATATACAGTCATGAGGTTACATCGGCACATGACCATTTCTCAATTTCTCAGTTCTGCCACAGTCCTTCTGCCTTCGCAAACTCCTCCGCTGCTTCCGCCGTTCCAAAATAAAAGTCCTTGAGCTTGTAAGTCACCCTCAGCTTCGTTGGATATACAATACTGCACTGCACCTTGCTAATGTACAGTGCCCTCTTCACCCGGTTGAAGGCAGCCCACCTCCTCGCTAGCTCCACCGTAAAGTCCTGGTATACATGTATACCAGCTCCAGCCCACTGCACCACCCATTTCTGCTTGGCCCAGCACAGAACCTCTCCTTCACACTGTACCTACGGAAGCACAGAGTCACTACCCTTGGCGGCTCACTCGCCTTTGGTACAGGTCTCCACGACCGATGAGCCCGATCCAGTTCATATCAGGAGGGATCCTCCCCCTCCCCCAATAGCTTTGCCAGCATCGCGGCAAAATACTCCGTCGGCCTCGGCCCTTCAATTCCTTCGGGCAGCCCCACAATCCTCAAATTCTGTCGCCTGGATCTGTTTTCCAGGTCTTCCATTTTTCCTCGCAGATCCTTGTTAATCTCTATCACCTTCCACATCTCCTTCCCCATCGAGGTAAGTTGATCACCGTGCTGCAATAATGTCTCCTCCACTTCCTTCAGCGCCTCCCCTTGCTCCTGCACCTCCGCCACTGTGCTCGCCACCGCCGTCGTCACCGGGGAAATTGCCTCCTCCACCAGCACACTCAAAACCTCCCTCATCTCCTTCCTCATTGTCTCCATGTATTTTGTAAACTGCCTTTTGAATTCCGCAGCCATCACCGTCGTTATTTCTTCAGCCGTAAGCAATGAGGCCTCCCTTGGTGCTCCAGCCTCCATTTTCCTTGGTGACCCCGCGGTGACCTTTCCACTCCCCGACGGACCTTCAGCTGTTGTTTTTACGGCCGTTTTTTTGCTCACCCTCGACATTTTCCTTTACTGTGCCTCCTTGAAATTTGTGGAATGGCCATTTTGAAATGCGTGCAATGTCCTTTCCGATATTTTACGAATAAAGCATATTTTTGCAAAAACTGAAGTTCAGTGTTATTTGATGAGGAAACATACTGAAATACCACTAATACAACCTAATAATGAGAGCCCGTTGTGTGGTAAGGGGTTGAGATTCCGATTCTCTACTTCCGGAACTTTCTCTTTTGCCTTTTTGGGCTCCAAATGCTGCTGTGATGTAACGGAATCTGTATGTGGTACACAGCTGAAAGAATTTGCTTGCATATTGCTCGCATTCCAACTCGCTTCAGCACCGTCATCAGCTCAGCCAAAGATTCCTTCTTTGTCCTTGTCCCAGACATTGTTATTCTTTTTGGTTACATTCCTGAGTGAAGAGTACTTCAGTCGTTGGTTATTTTAAGCGGGTGTGAACTTTCCATTCAGACAGCAGTTCCGACTGGATTTTGTGCAGTTTGTGAAGCCTCTCCACGGCCAAGCTAATTCGGTACCTGCAGCCTGACATCTTTTGGGAAGCATGCAGAAGGAGAGACTTACATTTCTGGAGTGTTTAGCAGTCAATGAGGCACTTAATGAAGTGCAGCCACATGGCTGTGATGCAGGGAAAGGGATAGCCAATGTGTGCACAGCAAGATTCCAGAAACAGCAATGTGATAATGACTAGCTGATCTCTTTGATTGGTGCCTGAACAACACCAGGTTAAAGTCCACCAGGTTTGTTTCAAACACTAGCTTTCGGAGCACTGCTCCTTCCTCAGGTGAATGAAGAGGTATACCTCTTAATGGGAGATGAGGAAATGGCTGAGGAACTGAACAGGTTTTTTGGGTCGGTCTTCACAGTGGAAAACACAAATAACATACCAATGACTGATGGAAATGAAGCTATGACAGGTGAGGACCTTGAGATGATTGTTATCACTAAGGAGGTAGTGATGGGCAAGCTAATGGGGCTAAAGGTAGACAAGTTTCCTGGCCCTGATGGAATGCATCCCAGAGTGCTAAAAGAGATGGCCAGGGAAATCGCAAATGCACTGGTGATAATTTACCAAAATTCACTAGACTCTGGGGTGGTCCCGGTGGATTGGAAATTAGCAAACATGACACCACTGTTTAAAAAAGGAGGTAGGCAGAAAGCGGGTAATTATAGGCCAGTGAGCTTAACTCCGGTAGTAGGGAAGATGCTGGAATCTATCATCAAGGAAGAAATAACGAGGCATCTGGATGCAAACTGTCCCATTGGGCAGACGCAACATGGGTCCAGAGGAGGTTCACAAGAATGATACCTGGAATGAAGAACTTACCATATGAGGAATGTTTGAGGACTCTGGGTCTGCACTCGTTGGAGTTTAGAAGGATGAGAGGGGATCTTATTGAAACGTACAAGATACTGCGTGACCTGGATAGAGTGGATGTGGAGAGGATGTTTCCACTTGTCGGAAAAACTAGAACCAGAGGACACCATCTCAGATTAAAGGGACGATCCTTTAAAACAGAGATGAGTAGGAATTTTTTCAGACAGAGGATGGTGGATCTGTGGAACTCTTTGCTGCAGAAGGCTGTGGAGGCCAAATCACTGAGTGTCTTTAAGACAGAGATAGGTAGGTTCTTGATTAATAAGGTGATCAGGGGTTATGGGGAGAAGGCAGGAGAATGGGGATGAGAAAAATATCAGCCATGATTGAATGGCGGAGCAGACTCTATGGGCCAAGTGGCCTAATTCTGCTCCTATGTCTTATGGTCTTATGGTTGGCCGGCGGGGCGAGTGGGGGGGAGGTCATGTGATGAAACCTCCAGGAATACATTTAACCACAGTTGGCAACTTCCTTCTCGCAGTGTAGGGGTGACGGTCGAAGCCACACCACCCCTATTGTGACGATAGCTGCCGTATTTTGGTCAGTCTCCATTCTCCAAAGCTCTGAAAAACCTTTGGGATGCTTAAGCGGCTTTTCAGTGAGCTGGTGAACGAGTGCGAGTGAGGTAAGTGGGTAGGGTGACAAAGTGGTCGGGTGGGCTGCCTGCCAGCTGGGTCGGGTGGCAGGGGGAGTTAGGGTGACAGGATGGTCGGGTGGGTAAGGTGGATAGGGTGGCAGGTGACAGGACAGTAGGAGGTGAGGTAGGTCAGGTGGTGAGATCTGTTCAAGTTGGATCAGTGGGGTTGGGTCAGAGGGTCGGGCCGGAGGGGGGGGGGGGGGGGGGGATTTAGGGGGTAGTCAGGGCAGGTTGTCACTAATATTGTAGTGACACTTATTTATTGCAAGTAGGAAAGAGTTTGTGCACAGAGCCCAGCCTGCTCAGGAGGTAGATAATGAGACTTTTAACTTCTGGGTGGAGGTTTCATTTCTTACATTGGGTGATCATTTGTTTTCTTCAAAAGGTTTCCAGGGTTGGGCCTATTAATTTTGACTTTTCTAAATGGAGAGGAAAGCACATCTGAGACATGTTAGGAACATGTCTGAGACATGTTAGGAACATGTCTGAGACATGTTAGGAGAATGTGGTGCCTTAACTCATGTTGTGCATTCTTACGAGAGTATAAACCCAAATGGGGTCAAGAGAGGATTGGCCTCAAAGACTCTTTGTCCCTCTCGTAGGAATTCCCGAGTGTCTGAAGTAACTGACTGAAAATGAAACGAAAAATGAAAATGAAAATTGCTTATTGTCACAAGTAGGCTTCAAATGAAGTTACTGTGAAAAGCCCCTAGTCACCACATTCCGGCGCCTGTTTGGGGAGGCTGTTACGGGAATCGAACCGTGCTGCTGGACTGCCTTGGTCTGCTTTCAAAGCCAGTGATTTAGCCCTGTGCTAAACAGCCTGGGGTCTAAATGTATTTGCCTAATGGCCCTCAGACCTCTACACCTTGCAGCTGGCAGTTAAGACTTTGAAAACCCCTTCCTCCTCAATACTATCACAACGTGAGTGCAAGTCCGCGCTGCTGTGTAATAGGATACAAAGGATACTGTCTGCTTGTGCTCTTGGTGAGATTTCTGTCGCCTGGCAGAACTCAGTCAGGTCCAAGCACCTGTACCAAAGCCCTATCCATGCTTCTTCCATTTGGAAAGAGTGGGGATGGGGGGAGGGGGCGGGAGCATGGATAAGGTGGTGCATGCCCTACACAGAAGGTGACCAAAAAGGCTGTAATAGCTCTCTGAAGGACTAAGTGGGGATGGCATGTCTGGGATGAACATGACCCATGAACTCCACAATGACTCACTAGAAGGTGACCATTGCAGACTTATGTTCATTCATGTCAATGTTTCCACAAACACAAGAAAAATGCAGAATGGATGGAGCAGGCGATATTACATTCATCCTGGCAATCATACAACAAAGAAGGAAGTGAGGAAGAGCCTGTCGCTACCTGACTGAGCTAAGAGAAAAGCCTCATGTTGATAAGTCAAGATCCAGATGCTGAATCTGACAGTCATTGAACGGAGGCATCTGGCAAGGCCAAGGGTGTACAGGTGTCTCTCATGCCTCCAGATGAGTCAGAGACAGTGGTGTAGATGCCTTCGCATATCTGGGGATGTGGTGTCTTACATCTGCCACGTTCTCCGGGAGGAGCTGATGCCACAGGGAGACCTCCCACTGCCAGTGACTCTAAATGTAACCACAGCTCTGAACTTTGTGAGTGGCTTGTTGCAGGGTGCTGATGTGTTAGGCAGGCTGGGTCGACGTGGACTGCATTTGATGCAGTGTAGCGAGAGACAGACGTCTAACACTGGAGAAGATCCAACACGATTTTATTTAACGTATTAACTAATATACATGTTCAACTGTGGGTTGACACAATACTGAATTGACTGGAGACCTAGTACTAGCCTGACCAGACTTACTAGCTACCGCATGGTGTTGGCACTGGCTAGCTCATGGACTCTGACTGTCTCAGTGGCTGGGTCCAGAGAGAGCAGGAAACCTAGTGCCCTCTGGCTTTATAGTGGTAGTGTCCTGTCTGGTGATTGGCTGCTCTGTTCTGTGTGCTTACTGGTCATCCTGTGTGTCCATCACTGCCTGTCTGCACTCCCAGTGTTGCAAGATGCTACTGTGGTGAATGAGATTCACACAGTATTATAAGTTACCAATGTCACTCTGTTCCAAGTATATATATGTATCAATATTGTAAGTGCAGTTGCACTACCTGACCACCAGGGGGAGTAGCTCTGGGAGTACTCGAGAGTTTGTACTGGGCTCCCCCCTTGGCTCCGCCCAGAACTCCTCCCCCTGGAGCTGCTGTATAAAGATCCTTGCCACAGAGTCAGCCAGCCAGTTCACCGAAAGTTCAACGGCTAACAGGCTGGCTCTGTTGTAAGTATATTAAAACCGCTATTCTAATCCTACAAGCACGTGTCCGTAGAATTGATGGTTCCATCAGCTACCGACTGCATTCATGTCATAGACTCGCACAGAGGCCCAGAGCACAGAAAAGGCTCTTCGGCCCCTTGCATCTGCGCCGGTCAAAAACAAACACCTAATTTTTCTAATCCCATTTTCCAGCACTTGACCTTGTAACTTTGTGTGCCTTGGCATCATAAGTGCACACCTAAATACTTCTGCAATGTTATGAGGGTCTCTGAATCCACCATCCTTTCAGGCAGCGAGTTCGAGACTCCCACCACCGTCTGAGTAAAGCTTTTCCTCACATCCCCTCTAAACCTCCGGCCCTTACCTTAAATCTCTGCCCTGGGTCATTGATCCCCCCACCAAGGGGAAATGTTTCTTCCTGTCTGCTCTATCTATGCCTCTCATAATGTTATGCATTTCAATCATGTCCCCCCCCTTCCTCAGTCTCCTGGAAAACAACCCCAGTCTATCCAATCTCTCTTCATAACTAAAACTCTCCAGCCCAGGCAACATCTCGATTAATCTCCTCTGCACCCTTTCCAGTGCTATCACCTCTCTCCTATAATGTGGATTCCAGAACTGCACAGAATACTCTAGCTGTGGCCTAACCAAAGTTTTACACAGTTACAACATAACCTCCCTGCTCTTCAACTCTATTCCCTCTTAACTACTTTATCTACCTGCCCTGTTGCCTTAAGGGTTTCATAAAATAGAATCATAGAATCCCTACAGGATTGAATCATAGAATCCCTAGGAGGCTATTCGGCCCATCGAGTCTGCATTGACTCTCAAAAGAGCACCCCAGTCCAGGCCCACCACTTGCCCTATCCCGTAACCCCGCATAATTTGCACATCTGTGGACACTAAGGGGCAATTTAGCATGGCCAGTCCACCTAACCTTCACATCTTTGGACTGTGGGAGGAAACCGGAGCATCTGGACGAAACCCATGCAGGCATGGGGAGAACGTGCAAACACCACACAGACAGTCACCCATGTTCAGAATCAAACCCAGGTCTCTGGCGCTGTGGGGTAGCAGTGCTAACCACGATGCCACCGTGCCACCCAATAGCGGGACTCCACACGAGTCAAAGGCTGCTTCCTATATTGTTTTATTTACTTACTTACTTTGAACTCAATTCTCACTTCTAATCTATGTGAATGGATAAGCAGGTGTTTTATCATTTTCTTACCCTTAGTAACTAATGTAGCCATCTGGGATGGCCACTTTCAGCATATAAAATGGACACTCGCAGAGCATACAGGGAAAATGGACAATGCAAAGTAAATAAGCAGGCACAGAGCCTGAATGTGTATTTGGAAGACAGACTGCAGACTGAAACTCTTGGCCTATTTGCACATTGATGGCCCATCTCCGGGAAACAAAGAACCAGTGCTCAGGTAGCCGATACCGTCCCTGGCATTCCAGCGCCACTACCCCAGCAAGAAGACACAAACAAAGCAAGGCCAACGGCCACTTAGGACATGCCCAGCCATCAAGGCTCATTGGCTCAGATCGATGGCAGTGATCAAGGAGCTGCCCAATTAATTGAGACCAAGTTTAAGGCCCGCCTAAAAGTGCACGAAGCCCCCAAGTACAAGAAGGAACCCCCGCCATGTGTTCCCTCTCTTGGAATTGGCTCCCAACTGGAGAGACCCTTCCACCTGCACCACCAGAGGCAAGTAAGTTCAAGTTAATGCTCGCTACCAGACGGACGACCTTAGCTGTACTCTTGTTACCTCTTCAAACCCAACAGCCTCAGATCCGAACAACGGCCATTGTTCCTCTGACCTAAGTGGGCACCCGAAGTTAAGTATAGGTGTTAGTGATAGATATAGTTTAGCCTGTAGTGTTATTGTGCATGAGTAAATCATACTGTGTGTAAATAAAGTAGCATTGACTGTGAACTAACTAACTGGTGTATTGGCTCTTTATTCGGTATTTGGTTGCACCTTGTGGCGGTATCGAGAGATACCTGGTGACTCTGAAAGCATATTCATAATTAAGATTAAGAAAGGCGACCTTATTAATCACTATATTTATAGCCATTAAAAGATAGCAACACGAATAAACTCACTCTATCTTTAACTCACAAAAACCTGGTTAAAATGGCTCCTTTTAAAGGAGCCCCAAGTTGTCATGCTCCAGGTGAGGAGGGGTTAACTGGATCCCTTTCTTTATTCAACTTCCCTGTTGGTTGCAACGAGGTTAATCTAAAAGAAAACCCCTTCCTTCATGGATCCCTTTACCCAGACCCAAAATTTATCTTTTAAAAGGAGCCACACACACATCACACACTCACAATCTCTGTGGACTGTAACACTGTGAATGCCTGATGGGCTTGTGTGAGTTGAGAGTAAGGAGAATGTTGACTTACCGAGATCATTCATCCTCTTCCTGCATTGGTTGGCAGTCCTCCTCTGAGGAGAGTTGGCACTGACCACCCTGTCGATCTGCTCCCAAGCTGGTGTGGTGAGATTGGTACACCCCCTTCTGCCTTCACGGGGGTAAAGAATATCCCATTATGCATCCACAGTGACCAGAAGTACCCCCAGTGCATTGCAGCTGAATTTGGAGGCTGCAAGCCTCTAACCTTTCGGGGACGTCACTCGCCATGACAGGTCCTGAGGTGCAGAGAGTTGATGATGTCCTTGGGTTCGGTTTACATATGGCAACCCGGAAAGACGAGGTAATGGCTGGGCGGACAAATCCCAGTTCGCCTTGCTATTGTGATACGAGGTGCTTCGTGATCATGCATTTATTATGAGTTGAAAAGTGAACAATTGGGATACCCAGCATGTTAGCTGTCAGGAAAGGCACCACTTTTCCCTCCAACCAACATACCTCCCTGAAGATATTGGCTGGGATTTTCCAGACCCTCCGCAGTGGGTTTTCCCATGGCGGAACCGGCTCGCCAATGGCCGCCGGCGTGATCTTCCGCTCCTGCCGAAGCCTATGACGTTTTGCGTGATTCGCCATGGATCCTCGGGGTCGGGAGATTGGGATTGGTACTTATCTTTAAAAAAGGAGGTTCTTAAAGGGGTTATAACCTTCCTGAGAGACGAGGCCCCTCAATCACCCCAATCGCATCATTTAACAACTTTGGGGCAGAGAGCAATTTATTACCATTTAATTTTGGAGGCAGTTTATCTTGTTTAAGTTTGAGCAGCGTCTTAATTCGAGCTTAATACTTTTGGGACCGTTTATTCCAGCCTTTCATTTAATTGGGCAATAGTCCGTCTAATATGGAGGGTGTAGAGTTCGTGGTCCACCCTCGACAGACCTCGATGAGTGGAAACTCGAACATGTTCTCTGAGAACCAGACTGGCAGCTGACAGATCACTCATATCTGGCTGGAATGGCCACTGACTCCTTAGTATTAAAAGCAAATTACTGCGGATGCTGGAATCTGAAACCAAAAGAGAAAACGCTGGAAAATCTCAGCAGGGCAGGCAGCATCTGTAGAGAGAGAAAAGAGCGAACGTTTCGAGTTCAGATGACCTTTTGTCAAAGCTAAAGACAGAGAAAGTGGGAAATATTTATATTGTGGGGTGAGGGAATGGAAGATGAGTCATAGCCACAGAAACCAAGGGAAAAGAAGGCTAATAGCCACAGAAACCACGGGGAAAGAGTACCAATGGCAGTCCCCAGAGAGAATAAAAGTGTGAAAGACCAAACAGCAGAGAAACTAAAATTAGAGGCGAGCCTGTGCCAGATGTAGGGGGGAAGGAGGAAGCAAAGGGGAGAAAAGCTAAGGAGAGGGGGGGAGAAGATGGGGGGATATATATGTAAAGAAAGATAAGAAAGAAATGAAAGGTAAAAGACAGTTAAAATGAAATGGAATGAAAACAAAGGGGTTGAGGTGGGGTAGAGCTGATCATCTGAAGTTGTTGAATTCAATGTTGAGACTGAAAGGCTGTACTCCGGCGTGCCTAACCGGAAGATGAGATGCTGTTCCTCCAGTTTGCGTTGAGCTTCACTGGAAGACTGCAGCAGGCCAAGGACAGACATGTGTGTATGGGAACAGGGTCTTGTGTTAAAATGGCAAGCAACGGTAAACTTAGGGTCCTGAATGCGCACAGACCGAAGGTGCTCAGCAAAGCGATCACCCAGTCAACGTTTGGTCTCTCCGATTACAGAGGAGACCACTCCTTAGTATTCTTGCCCCTGAGTTAGGGGGTTTGTGTATGGGTCTACTCTAGATGGTGCCTCAGCCTCTGAATATTGGGTTTATATTCTGGGGCGCAGGCCCACTCCACCATCCTCCTCAATATAAGGGGAGGTGAAATCTTCAGCTGTGGTTCGATAGGTTTGAAGCCCCGAGGAAGCTTAAAAGAAAACTAGGGGCAGGATTCTCCGACCCCCCGGGGGGTCAATGCCGCCCCCGCCGTGTCCCGAATTCTCCGCCCCCCCGAGATTCGGCGGGCATACCGCGGCGATTCTCCGGTCCGCGATGGGCCGAAAGGCCCGCCGCTGACAGGCCTCTCCCACCGGCGTGAATTAAACCACCTACCTGACCTGTGGGATTGGCGGCGCGGGCGAGCTCCAGGGTACTGGGGGAGGGGCACGGGCGATCTGACCCCGGGGGGGTGAGCCCACGGTGGCCTGGCCCGCGATCAGGGCCCATCGATCGGCGGGCGGGCCTGTGCTGTGGGGGCACTCTTTCTCTTCCGCCTTCGCCATGGTGAAGAACCTCTCCCCTGCACCGGTATGACGTCAGCAGCCGCTGACGCTGCGGCGCATGCGCGGACTCACGCCGGCCGGCGAAGTCCTTTCGGCCCCAGCTGGCGTGGCGCCAAAGGCTGTTCACGCCAGCTGGCAGAGTGGGAACCACTCCAGCGCGGGCCTAGCCCCTGAAAATGAGGGCTTGGCCCCTAAAGGTGCGGAGAATTCCGCACCTTTGGGGCGGCCCAACGCTGGAGTGGTTTACGCTACTCTGACACGCCGGGACCCCCCGCCCCGCCGGGTAGGGGAGAATCCCGGCCCAGGTCTTCAATAGTTAGAGGCATGGAAATGTTTTGCGTGATTTGAGGGACAGTCCGGAATGGGCATTAAACGCAGGCCTAGCGAGCGATGCCCACATCCCATAAATTAATTTTTAAAAAGTTAGCAGTTGTAACAGGAATAGAACACAATAAATGGTCAGATGGAATTCTTGTTTAATAATTTACTGAGGTAGATTTAATTCCTATTTAACATAAAGCTATCTCCAGCTAAGTTTAATTCCGATTAGATTTTGTAAGATGTTGACTCTTGGCTGGGGTGCAACCCCACATGTTTTCATCATGTGTGAATCCAAACCAATGAAAATCAGGCAACTATTCGGCTATCAGAAGCCTCACTCAACAGGCATACTTCCCAGAAGTGATCACTGCACCCGGGTGCTGTGGTTAATCCAAACTCACCTGCTAGTATCAGTTACCTCAGAAGAGATTTGGGCCTAAATCTGAGGCTTCCAGGACTGTGCTCAGTACTGACTGTTTCCCAGTAAACAAGGAGGTGCAGAGCAGAGGGAAAGTGCCTCTCGCAGCCCAACTTGAATTTTCAGGTCATCGTCCCTAATTCAGGACACCCTCACCAGATGAAATACTTTCTCTCCAACTTATCAAGTCTGTTAATTAGCTCAAAAAACTCAATCAGATCATCCCCTAGTCTTCTTAATTCTGATATAATACAAATCTAGTCCATGCAGCCAGCCTTAATACTTTAACATTTTTAGCCACAGTATCACAGTATCATTTTACCATATTTTCCAAACTCTACCACATAGAGGGACAAGGGCAGCAGATACTTGGGGACCCCACCGCCTGGAGGCTCCCCTCCAAGTCACTCACCATCTTGACTTGGAAATAAATCGCATCTCCTTCACTGTCGCTGGACCAAAATCCCTGAACTCATTCCCTAACAGCACTGTGGATGTTCTTACACCACAGGAACCGCAGTGATTCAAGGAGGAGGCTCTTCACCACCTTCTCCAGGGCAATTAGGGATGGGCAATAAATGCTGGCCTAGCCAGTGACACGTACATCCCCTGAAGCAAATTTTAAAAAATCATTCTGGTGGGTGTTTTCAATTCTCTCTACCTTGTTCAAGCTGAGAGTTCGGCAGGGTGAAGTGGCTGAGCTTAAATGAGCTAAACTATCAGAAACAACATAGCGTGCTGCCCTGCCTGGGAGCTCCAATGAGTGATGATGGTCTGACATGTGGCCACACGATATCTAAAAGCTTTAACACCTACACGGAGTACATACCCACCAATGGATTTGATGGTTTATGATCAGATATTGTTTGCCCCGGGGAGAATGCGAGAATAAAACTTTCTATTTTGGGTGAGTCAAACATGAGCGCACATTCTTTTTGATCATCCACCTGGGATTTGTGTAACCCTGAGCAACTTTGAGTGGTGAGTAAGCCTTCACGTTGTTCCAACACCCTGGGCTAGTGTGCGGTCAATTCCAGCCCCACTTAACCCAGAGTCGCAACACCAGTGAAATTAGATTTATTTAAATACCCAAGGTCATTGGTTGAGTCCAATAAACTACAGTCACCAGGTTTGTAACTTGAAAACACGAGTAACCTTTTTATTACGAACAGTCTCTTTAATTAAGCTGACAGAAAATTTATCTAGCTATCTACTGCCCATTTCCCACCCCGTCACCTTACTAACTCGTCCCGCTCTTTACATACACACAGTCAAACCAGATAGAGGGGAAAGGGAAAGAAAATCTTAATGAAATAAAATGATAGTGATCTTTGATTCACAGGGATGACTTCCAGTCAATGCCCTTCTGAGGTCCAGGCTTCCTGTTTGGTACTTCCTTTATTCCAGAAGGTTGTCTACCGTCCCTGCACACAACATGAGTTCAGGTTCACAGTAAAGGATATGGTTGACACTCAATAGACCAGTTATTTTACTTCAGCCCCTGAACAGCAACAACCTCTGCTGTTGATATTGTTATGGGCCAGGGTTTAGAAACTCCAAAGTGTATTCATTTGACCTACAACCTTTATGTTGAATTGGGCTAGGATGAGCACAAAAGCCTTTGCTTCAGGTGTGGTACATCAGACCTCCTGGACACTTCAATCAGAACAAGGTTTATTCTAAGAATATATATATATAAATACAGCAACAATTTTTATCAATTACAAACATAAAGACACCACACAGCTACAGTAATCTATGTACAACATTTAATGAATTCTCTCTTAACTGTTCCAATTCAATAACAAAATCCAATAAACCACAAAACCCTTTTTAACGGTGTGGTCCAGCACATTGTATTCTCACTTGAATGGGGCTCGTCCTTTTCCTGAAATTCTGATCCAGTTTCAAACAGCAGATTCATGCTCCTTCGGGAAAACAACTATATCTTTAAAGTTAGCCACAGCTAATGTGCTTTTAACTGGAATAACTTTTAAAATGAAAACAGAGAGGAACAGGCAAAACACTTATTTTCTCTTTCTGTAGTCCACAGCAGTCAAACTGAAACGGAAACCCTCTCTCACCTCACAGCCATAGCCCAATGTGCTACAAGTCACATGATAAGAGACTAAATCTTTCTTAAAGGGACACTCACATGACAATATGCTTAAAAGATCTTCAGCTTCCACCTACAGACAGCAGGCAGCAGAGAGAGAAAGCAGCTCCCTTCACTTCTGAGGTTCAATGGAAGGCTCTCTCAGAAATATCACTCAGCAGGAACCAATCACTGACTGTTGTCAGACTGAATACTGTCCCTGGCCAACTCATTGCCAGTAAACCAATCAAACTGATTCTCTCCAAAACTGGTTCCTCCCATATACTTGGTGCTAAAGAGTTTGCTTTCTCCTTCTCCCAAACACAAACGCTATGACTATATTGTCCTGGCAAGTAGGCCGTCAGTTTAAGTTTGCATGGGTAATGTCCACTTTTCTTTCATTTTTTGTTGTTATTTTCTCAAATGCCATGAAGAATGCCTCTATATCATTTTCCTCAAATTTTAAAACCTGTATTACCCTAAGCATATCCCCACTTGGTTAGGATTCATTCTAGGGTTAGGCTACCTCTAGTTCTTGACAGCTCTCCTTTAATTTCCAGCACTTTAAGATGGAACTACCTTTCTTTTGCTTTTTCATCTATTCCAACTTCCATATTTCAAATGCTCTTTCTTCATCTTTTTCTCACATCTTTAACTCTCTTTCTGCCATGTCTATGTTAAAAAATTTCCTCTAATTATCAAACTGCAGCTGAATTCTCTCAAGATCGGTTTCCCCACCAGAAAGTGTTTCTGGTACTACATTGTTTGGACGACTTGCTTGTGGGCTCTCCTGTGTTTCTATGTGATCCAAGCACTCAGTTAACACCTCATATATCTCTGCCTTCTTAGCTTTAACCAGCACCTCTACCTTTAATGCACTTGCCAATTCAACTAACTTGCTGTTTGAAGTCTTGTATATAAACCAAAGACAAGTCCTCCACCTGAAGAAAGGCCTTAACAGCTTCTAGAACCATCCCGTTTGCTATTACAAACCTGGTGCCTCTTTAATATATATTGTACCCCAAATCGTCCATGATTAATTGATTGTTCATGACCAGATATTGTTTGCTCTGAGAGAAGTGGGTGAACAAAACTTTCTATTTTGGGTGAGCCAAACATGAGTTCACATTCTTTTTGATCACACCCTGGAGTTTGTGCAATGCTGAGCAGCTTTGAGTGATGAATGATCCTTCACATACTGTTCATAGCAAGAAGATGGCGATTGTTCGTTCATGTTTAAACCTGTCTGTGTCAGCTGATAATAAACTTATACCTGTTCCCCAACCGCACTTCCTCTAAGTTTAAGGTAAGCACAGTTCCTGAGCTCGGAGTGCGGCTGTTAATGAGTTCATTGTGGTTTTGGGTGTTGCTGATTTTCATTCTTGTGGCCTTGTGTTTGATGTTAACCAGAGTGAAAGTCTCCTTTCACTGTTGGTTTCAGAACAGTACTGAGGGAGCTCTGTACTGCCAGATGTGCTGTCTTCCACTGTTGGTTTCAACATAGCACTGAGGGGGCTCCGCACTGCCAGGTGTGCTGTCTTTCACGTTCCTGCGCAGTACTGAGTAAGCTCTAGACTGCCAGATGTGCTGTCTTTCACTCCCAGTTTCAGCACAGTACTGAGGGGGTTCCGCACTGCCAGATGTGCTGTCTTTCACTCCCAGTTTGTCTTTCAATTAGCCGACCTACTCAGGTAAATGTAAAAGATCCCATGGCACAATTCTAAGACGAGAAAAAAACCCCCTGGTATCCTCAGCAATATTTATTGCCTAGCCAATCGTATTAAAACGTGGATCTGGGCACAATCTTGTTTCTGTTTATGGGATCTTGCTGTGCAGAAATCTGCTGCTGTAATGTTCCTCAAATTGTGAATTACAACTAACACAGCACTGTAAATCAAGCAACGTCTATTCAAGAAAAGGCTTAAAAATCAACTTCAACCAAACTGCACAAATCATTTCCACCTGTATTCCAATAAAGGCAGACAGTTACCCCCTCGTTAGTCAGACTAGATTGCCTTCCCATCGATTAGATCCAATCTGACTATGATCAACCTGTCTCTTCTCAGTGGTCTTTGTTCTGATAACGATGTTCAAGGAACCCTTTAGTTTGACCTGATACTTTAGCTGCGCTATAATTGTCTTCATGTACTTAGATCATAGATCATAGAATTTACAGTGCAGAAGGAGGCCATTCAGCCCATCGAGTCTCCACTGGCCCTTACAAAGAGCACCCTACTGAAGCCCACACATCTACCCTATCCCCGCAACCCAGTAACCCCCACTTAACATTGTATTTGGACACTGAGGGCAATTTAGCACGGCCAATCCACCTAACCTGCCCTTTT
Source organism: Scyliorhinus canicula (assembly GCF_902713615.1). NCBI lineage: Eukaryota > Metazoa > Chordata > Chondrichthyes > Carcharhiniformes > Scyliorhinidae > Scyliorhinus > Scyliorhinus canicula. The sequence continues at coordinate 18,395,507 of NC_052166.1, read as the reverse complement.
TTGGACTGTGGGAAGAAACCATCGCAGACACAGGGAGAACGTACAGACTCCGCGCACACAGTGACCCAGCCGGGAATCGAACCTGGGACCCTGGAGCTGTGAAGTAACTGTGCTAACCACTATGCTACCGTCCTGCCCGTAGCTATTTGATTGGATCTCGGAGTGCGTGATAAGTTGTTGGTTAGTTATCGAATTCCCAACTTGTCTCCCATTAGCTTAGCCAACGTCCTGTCCCACTGTGACTAGTTGTCTGGTTTCAATCAACCGCCGCTTATTTCAATCAGTTTGCTGTGACTAATAGTTCTTGGGAGGTCGGTTAGCTCAGTTGGTTGGACGGATGGTTCATAACACGGAGCGATGCCAACAGCGTGAGTTCAATTCCCGTACCGGATGAAGTTCCATGACGTGTTGCCCCTCTTGGACGGGCACATCATACAAACTATTTACACAAATATTCTTGAATCAAGTTTACTTTATTCGGATCAAATGTGTCACACAGACACTTCTGCAGTTAATTATTGTCACACAGACTAATACTTAATAAAACCGTCATATAGACTTTAACTCAATAAGTGATAACTATTGCTCAACTCACAAATCAAACACAAACGCTACCCTAATCAGAACAGCTGGCCAAGCTTTCTCGAAGGATGCTTTATTGGTCACCAAGGCTTTGACCCGGGGTAAACGTCTGAAATGTTTGTTCCCAGGGTTTTCGCTGATGCAGCTTCGAATCGCTGCTTCTTTATACGACTTCATCCAGCTTTTCGAGTGTTCATTGATGTCAGTTTTGTGACCCTCTGGCTGCTGAGGTTGTGATTCACAGATCCAGTAATCGGGATCCATTTGTTCCATTATGCGGTAAAACAGTTTCCAGATTAACAGTTTCTGTGACTGCAAAGGCTATGTGGCCCCTTTGCTCAAGATCTGCAACTGTCTGCAGTCACCTGGTTTCAATCATCCTCCTGCTTTCTTTGTAACATAGCTGTTATCTTTTGCCATATCACGGAGCTGCGAATGATCTTCTTTGAGGCCAGGGGCCTCCATCTAGTTGTAAGAACTGTATTTCCAGAAAGATGGCAGAAAGCCGTAGCATTTGGGCAGCAGGGTAGCATGGGGGCAGCAGGGTAGCATGGTGGTTAGCATAAATGCTTCACAGCTCCAGGGTCCCAGGTTCGATTCCCGGCTGGGTCACTGTCTGTGTGGAGTCTGCACGTCCTCCCCCTGTGTGCGTGGGTTTCCTCCGGGTGCTCCGGTTTCCTCCCACAGTCCAAAGATGTGCGGGTTAGGTGGATTGGCCATGCTAAATTGCCCGTAGTGTCCTAATAAAAGTAAGGTTAAGGGGGGGGTTGTTGGGTTACGGGTATAGGGTGGATACGTAGGTTTGAGTAGGGTGATCATGGCTCGGCACAACATTGAGGGCCGAAGGGCCTGTTCTGTGCTGTACTGTTCTATGTTCTATTATATGTAAAGCCACTGTGATTTCTTCCGTATCTTTGTTACTTGGCTACATTTCCCATCAGGCTACAGTGTCTCTTGTAACTTGGCCATAATTTCACAGCAGGCTTAGGACCAGGGCTACAGAAGGGGACAGCATGGTAGCATAGTGGTTAGCACAATTGCTTCACAGCTCCAAGGTCCCAGGTTCGATTCCAGCTTGGGTCACTGTCTGTGCGGAGTCTGCACGTTCTCCCCGTGTGTGCGCGGGTTTGCTCCGGGTGCTCCGGTTTCCTCCCACAGTCCAAAGATGTGCAGGTTATGTGGATCGGCTGTGCTAAATTGCCCTTAGTGTCCAAAATTGCCCTTAGTGTTGGGTGGGGTTACTGGGTTATGGGGATGAGGTAGAGGTGTGGGTAGGGTGCTCTTTCCAAGAGCCTGTGCAGACTCGATGGGCCGAATGGCCTCCTTCGGTACTGTAAATTCTATGAAATCTATGAAGGCCTTTTCAACCTTGTCCCTCGCCTGAGGTGTGTTGACTCTCAGGTTAAATCACTGCCAGTCAGATCTGTCTCTCTCAAAGGGGAGAGCAGCCCATGGTCAACTGGGACTATGACAATATTCACTTTCAGTTATATTCTATTCAAATGGTTCTATTCAATCCAGCAGTTTCACTGCAGCTAATAAGCATTAATGTAATTAGCGCGTATCTCACCCATCCAGTTTCCACACAAAACATTGCTCTGAGCTTGGAATGTAGCCAGTCTATTAACCCTTTCCTTCCAGCGCCCCCGAGGTTTCTCTATTAACCCTATTTGAAGCACCTTCATGATGTGTTGGGTACTCTGGATCCCTGCGTTCACCTCAGCAGTAACACATACAGGCTACCAACACTTGAAATAGTACAACACTATTTTATTAAGCTAGAAACTGTTGAACATACTTTCACTGTGGGTCGACACTATGTTAGATTAAACTAAAGACCTATGCCTATCCTAACCAGTCTATGCGCTCAGCACATGGTGAAGATCTGTGCTGCAAGCTGTGAGCTCTGTCCTCCTGAGAGGTTTCATCCCGAATGAGCGGGAAAACTGATGCCCTCTGGGCGCGATTCTCCGCAAGTGCGGCGAATCGTAAAGGCTGCCGTGAAACTGGCCGTGTTTCACGGCAGCCTCCGCGCACCCTCCCTGGACCCGATTCTCCCCCCTGGGCGGGGCTAGCAGCGGGGCCCCGTGAAGCACGGCATCGCGGCCTTAGCGACCGTCGCTAAGTCCACGCGCCAAGTGTCACGCCGGCTGACGCGCACGATGACGTCAGCCGCGCATGCGCGGGTTGGACGGCTCCAACCCGCGTATGCGCGGGGCCGTCATCTCTCTCGGCCGCCCCGCGGACTGATCCTGTGGGGCGGCGGAGGGAGAAAGAGTGCGTCCGTTACGGACGCACTGCCCGCAATCGGTGGGCACCGATCGCGGGCCCATTCCCCCATGCCTATTCCTGTGCTGTAATTTTTCTTTGTTCTTTTCTTTCTTTGCTCAAATAATAATCATAAATCCTATCTCTCAGAATCTTTTCCAATATTCTGCTCACCACAGATGTTACAGACCCATCAGTCTTACGTCTGTGGTGAGCAAAATATTGGAAAGGATTCTGAGAGATAGAGTTCATGATTATTTAGAAAAACATAGTTTGATTAAAGACAGTCAGCATGGCTTTGTGAGGGGCAGGTCATGTCTCACAAGCCTCATTGAATTCTTTGAGGATGTGACGAGACACATTGATGAAGGTCGGGCAGTGGATGTGGTGTATATAGAACATAGAACAGTACAGCACAGAACAGGCCCTTCGGCCCTCGATGTTGTGCCGAGCAATGATCACCCTACTCAAACCCACGTATCCACCCTATACCCGTAACCCAACAACCCCCCCTCCTTAACCTTACTTTTTAGGACACTACGGGCAATTTAGCATGGCCAATCCACCTAACCCGCACATCTTTGGACTGTGGGAGGAAACGGAGCACCCGGAGGAAACCCACGCACACACGGGGAGGACGTGCAGACTCCACACAGACAGTGACTCAGCCGGGAATCGAACCTGGGACCCTGGAGCTGTGAAGCATTTATGCTAACCACCATGCTACCGTGCTGCCCTAATGGATTTCAGTAAGCCATTTGACAAGGTTCCCCATGGTAGACTCATTCAGAAAGTTTGGGGGCATGGGATACAGGGAAATTTGGCTGTCTGGATACAGAATTGGCTGGCTGAAAGAAGACAGCGAGTGGTAGTGGATGGAAAGTATTCCGCCTGGAGGTCGGTGACTAGTGGTGTCCCGCACGGATCTGTTCTGGGACCTCTGCTCTTTGTGGTTTTTATAAATGACTTGGATGAGGAAGTGGAAGGGTGGGTTAGTAAGTTTGCCGATGACACGAAGGTTGGGGGAGTTGTAGCTAGTGTTGAGGGTTGTTGCAGGTTACAACAGGACATTGACAGGATGCAGAGCTGGGCTGAGAAGTGGCAGCTGGAGTTCAACCTCAATAAATGTGAAGTGATTCATTTTGGAAGGTCGAATTTGAATGCTGAATACAGGGTTAAAGGCAGGATTCTTGGAAGTGAGGAGGAACAGAGGGATCTTGGGGTCCACGTACATAGAACCCTTAAAGTTGCCACCCAGGTTGATAGGGTTGTTAAGAAGGTGTATGGTGTGTTGGCTGTCATTAATATGGGGATTGAGTTTCAGAGCCGCGAGGTTTTGCTGCAGCTTTATAAAACTCTAGTTAGACCACACTTGGAATATTGTGTCCAGTTCTGGTCACCTCATTATAGGAAGGATATGGATGCTTTGGAGAAGGTACAGAGGAGATTTACCAGGATGCTGCCTGGACTGGAGGGCATGTCTTATGAAGAAAGGTTGAGAGAGCTCGGGCTTTTCTCACTGGAGCGAAGAAGGCAGAGTAGTGACTTGATAGAGGTGTACAAGGTGATGAGAGGCATGGATAGAGTGGACAGCCAGAGACTTTTCCCCAGGTGGAAATGGCTGTCACGAGGGGTGTAGCCACCTAAAATGGACGCTGAGCTACAAAATAAGCCAAGCGCTAAGACTGCAGGGAAACAGGCAGTTTAGCCAGAACAGCAGTCTGCAAAGAGAGCATTTTGCATTCTGCAAGTAGCAGAAACCAGTTTGGGCTCAGGTGAGAAGACCTTAGCTAGGTGCAAATGGCAAAACGCTTTGCATGCTAATGAGGCAATCAGACCTGAACACCCACACAATGGAAACATTTGATTCTGAATGGACACATTTGAATCAAGGCCCAGACATCGAGGCACCAGAAACCTCCAAACAAAAGGGCATAAGAAACGCCCCCCCCATCACGGAGACCCCCTCGCATTGGGGAATTAAAACAGTATCGATGAGGAATTGACCCAATAGATATCCAAAGGTTAAAGCCCGCCCAAGAAGAGGGAAGGACAATGGGATCCCTATAAAAGACAGGGACCTCGTGTTGTCCGGTCTGTTTTTGTGCTCCGGCTACCTGTGATCCTGAACTTGACTCCTGACTCCAGCCGTCGAGCACCAGCCGCCGAACTGTAAGTGCCAGTACGACGCTCGCTACGCGAACTAAGCCCGCTAGAACCCCCAGCGACCCCCAGAACGCTTGCTGAAGGTTGCAGCCCAAGACCAGGACGAAGGCCTCGCTCCCTGACCTTGCCTGTTCCTGTTAGATAAGTATTCTGATTACTTTAGTTTAGTCATAGCTTAGTCTCTTAGTGTGTGCATGAGTATTTATTATTACTGTATAATAAATATTATCGTTTGGACCTTACTAATCGGTGTATCGTCTTTATTACTTTGAACTTGACCTTGGAATACTCGTGACGTTGTCTATACGGCAACTGGCGACTCCTAAGCTGAATAAATACATAAGACAGAGCCTAGTGGTGTTAAGCACTTGGAAGTTAATACACCCCAATAAACGCGTTTTACGCCCATAGTAAAACGTGCAACAGGGGACATAATTTTAAGGTGATTTGAGGAAGGTATAGGGGAGATGTCAGAGGTAGATTCTTTACACAGAGAGTGGTGGGTGTGTGGAATGCACTGCCAGCAGAGGTGGTGGAGTCAGAGTCATGAGGGACATTTAAGTGACTCTTAGGCAGACACATGGACAGCAGTAAATTGGGGTGTAGGCTAGGTTGATCTTAGATTAGGATAACATCATGGGCTGAAGGGCCTGTACGTGCTGTACTGTTCTATGTTCTAAGACATTGGTGAGACGGCACCAGGAGTACACAGTTTTGGTTCCCTTATTTGAGGAGGGGTGTAGTTGCATTGGAGGCAGACCAGAGGAAGTTCACTAGACTGATTCCAGAGATGAGGGGCGGGATTCTCCGCTGGTGGGAATCTCCGTTCTGCCGGCAGCACCTGTGGGTTTCCCGGCGGAATGGGGTGGCCACAATGGGAAATCCCATTGGCAGGTGGTGGGAACAGAGAACCCCGCTGCCGGCGAGGGTGTGCCGCCCAGGAACAAGTGGCTGGGGGACCAGAGAATCCTACCTGAGGGGTTTGTTTTATGAGGAGAGATTGAGCAGTTTAGGCCCATACTCTCTCGACTTTAGAAGAATGAGGGGAGATCAATTTGAAATATATACATTTAGACAGTTATATGGATAAAATGGGTATAGAGGTTTATGGGCCAAATGTTGGCAATTGGGACTAGCTTTGTGGTACAAACTGGGCGGCATTGACAAGTTGGGCCGAAGGGCCAGTTTCCATGCTGTAAACCTCTATGACTCTATGTATATAAAATGATAAAAGGTATTGACAAAATAGGTATAGAGCGGATGCTTCGTCTTGTGGGGAATTCTAGAACTAAACATCATCTGCGGGAATCTCCATTGTGGGATCCTTCTCTTTGCCAGCAACGCACCCATGACCACGGATTTCCTGACGGCGTGCGGGTGCCCACAATGGGAAACCCCATTGGCCGTCTGCTGGATTGGAGGATCCCGCTGCCGGTGGAGGGGTGCTGCACCAGAAAACAGATGCGGCATGATGAAGAATCCCACCCCATAGCTTTAGGATAAGGGGTCGCAAATTTAAAAAAAAGAAATTACTTTTCTCAAAGAATCATAGAATTTACAGTGCAGAAGGAAGCCATTTGTCCCATTGAGTCTGCACCGGCCCATAGAAAGAGCAGCCTACTGCCCATGCCTCCACCCTATCCTCATAATCCAGTAACCCCACCAAACCTTTTGGACACTAAGGGACAATTTAGCATGGCCAATCCACCTAACCGGCACATCCTTCGGCTGTAGGAGGAAACAGAGAACTCGGGGGAAACTCACGCAGACATGGAGAAAAAGTCCATGCAGTCTCCATACAGAGTCACCCAAGGTCAGAATTGAACCCGGGTCCCTGGAGCTGTGAGGCAGCAGTGCTAACCACTGTGCTGCCCCGTTGAGTGAATCTGTAGAATTCACTACCCCAGAGTGCGGTGGATGCTGGGACATTGAATAAATTAAAGGAGGAGACAGGCAGATTTTTAGTTAGTAATGGGTTGACGGGTTTCGGAGAATGGCCACGAAAGTGGAGTTCAGTCCGAGAGGAGATCAGCCATGATTGCATTGAAACCCATCTGGTTCACTAATGTCCTTTAGGGAAGGAAATCTGTCGCCCTTACCTGGTCTGACCAATTTGTGACTCCAGAGCCACAGCAATGGCCCGTAACCTCCTGTAGGATTCGCAACTGAAGTCATTAGCGCGTCGCTCTACGTGACGACATAGAAGTTTGTGCTTGCTATGCATGCTGAAAGCTCGCAGTGATTAAGCTCCCGGCTGTTTTTTCTCTCTGCTTGAAGCCCTGCGCTATAAACAATGCAAGGACATTGTTAACTTGGGCCACCTGCTCGGAGTTCAGGTGAGTTTTAAACCTTCTTATTTGCGCTTTTATTATCCGGTCTAGCAGAGGCAGGAGACATCAAGGGGCATTTGTTTGATAGATCAATGTTTTATATTATTAGTGTTTAGCATTTATAAATATGTCTAAAATGCAAATAAAGTGGAAGTATGATATATATATTTTTAAACTTTGGTTTGTCATGAGGCTGTCAATTGCATTAAAAAGGTACTTTACTGTATAAAGTGAGTTTGGAGTCCCAGAAGGTGAAATAATGATTTATTTTTAACTTTGCTTTGTCATGAGGAAGTTAATTCCATTAGGGAACTATAATGGATAGAATGCGATGATCACTCGCTAACGAGTATGATTGTCCATCTAAGATACTCCGTGTTCCTGGTCACGGGCTCTGTGGGTCCTTGCGTGGCCGATGAGCCTGATCCTAGAGCCACATCTTCACTCACTCACTTGGCAGGAGTTTCCAAAAAGTGCGATCTATCCTTGGACGCTAGGTCACGAGTATTCCTTTCTCAGGCTCCTTTTCCGGGCCTCCTCTAGCCTTTGGGTGTTCTCGAAGATGTGTGACCCTTCAATCAGGAGGCTCCTCCAAGTAGGTCTCGGCTGAGCAAAGCTCTCCCAGGCACTGATGACTGTGTTCAATTTCTTGAGATAAGCCTTCAAGGTGTTTTTGAAGAGCTTCCTTTGTCCTTTCTAGTTCTGATCGGTCCTTGAGCTGGGTGAAGATTTACTTTGGCAGTCGGGACTCGAACATTCAAAGCATATGGGCGGCCCAGCGGAGTTGGTTTTGGATGATCATGACCTCAATACTGGTGCTATTGATTCATTCAAGCGCACTAACGTTAGCACGCTTGTCCTCCGAGCTGATTCAGAGCTAAAGTACATTTGAATTTTGCAATGCATTTTAAACTATGTTGTTTAAAAGTCTCCTTACAAGCCTCAATAATTACTTCAAATGCTTTAACAAAGTTTAATGCCTTAGTTGACGTATACAAGCCTCCTGTAAGCTAATTTGAACTATCTGTCTGACAGGTATTGCAGCAAATCGATTACCCACCCTTAAGAGTGTACTGACAAGGAAATCCAGAAATGATGTCAGAGGAGATCAGTGCCAGGATACTGCGCTGCAGCAGCTGCTGCTTTTGGACTTTGAGCTTGTATCAGTAACAATTGATACGTCAAATCCCTCCTCTCCCTCTTCTCTTCCTTCCCTCCCCTCTACCCTCACTCCTCTTTACAAATAGAAGAACCATTGTGTTTAAGTGAGGAAATATATTGTATTGCAAGAAATTTGTAAAAGTTGAGGTCATTTTATGTCATTATTCAGCTGATTTTAAGTTAAATGTTAACTGGTTTCAAAGTTTTGTATTTAGAAAATTATGTTTGTTAATAAATGTTTCACATTAAACTTGATAAGCTTCTACAAATGTCTTACTGAAACATTAAACACAACATTTAATTCTGAGATAATTATAAATGAATAAGCTAATTGAAGCAACCAAGGCAGAAACATATTTAACACGGGTAACATGGTGGCACACTGGTTAGCACTGTTCCCTCACAACACCAGAGACCCGTGTTCAATTCAGACCTTGAGTTTGCACATTCTCCCCGTGTCGGCATAGAATCATAGAATCCCTACAGTTCAAAAGGAGGCCATTCAGCCCATTGCATCTGCACCATCCTTTGGAAAGAGCATCCTACGTAAGCCCACACCTCCACCCTATCCCCATAACCCCATCAACCTTTTTGACATTAAGGGACAATTTATCATGACCAATCCAGCTAACCTGCACATCTTTGGACTGTGAGGGGAAACAGGAGCCACCGGAGGAATTCCACGCAGACACAGGGAGAATGTGCAGACGCCGCACAGACAGTGAGCCAAGGCCGGAATTGATCTTGGGTCCCTGGCCCTGTGAGGCAACAGTACTAACCAATCTGCCACCGTGCCACTGCCATTTCCTCCATGTGCTTCAGTTTCCTTCCACAGTCCAAAGATGTGCAGGCCTTGCTAAATTGCCCCTTAGTGTCCAAAGTTAGGTGGGGTTATGGGGATAAGGTGAGTGTGTGGGCCTGTGTAGGGTGCTCTTTTGGAGTGTGAATGCAGACTTTATGGGCCGAATGGCTCTCTTCTGCACTGCAGTGATTCTTTAAACACTAATAAAAAACAATCAGATGATACAAGGACATGACAGCAAAAGGCCCTGGGGGACTTTTCAAATCTTCTGACCATAATCTAAATTAAAATATACGAACATTTTTAAGCATGCCACACGGAAAGTTATATACTAATATAGTGCAGATTTAAATAGTTTTTTAAATAAATATTTTTGTTGAATTTTACATCTGTACAAGACCCCCAGCTAATCTCTCTTCCTATCTGCTATTGACTTCACACAGGTCTTGGCTGATGAATTGCCCCCACGTTTTGTACAAGCCCTCGTCAATCCTTGTATAGTGTATTTGATCTTCTCCAGATGGAGAATTTCCGACAGGTCTGCCAGCCAATCTGCAGCTGTGGGTGGTGCTGCTGATTGCCAGCCGAGCAGGATTCTCCGGTGTGCGATTAAGGAAGCAAAAGCCAGGGCGTTGGCACCCTTCATCATGTGGTTCTGGCTGGTCCGATACCCCGAAGATTGCTACGCTTGGGCACGGCTCCACCCTCATCCCCACAATCTTGGACATAGCCTTCAAGAAGGCTGTCCAGAACCCGACAAGTCTGGGGCAAGCCGAGAACATGTGGGTGTGGTTGGCCAGGCCTCTTAGGCACCGTTCAAACATGTCCTTCATCTCCAGGAAGAACCTGCTCATTCTGGTTCTGGTTAGGTGAAGTCTGTGCTCCACTTTAAACTGCATGAGGCTTAGCTTTGCACAGGAGGAGGGGGGGTTGGCCCTGTTCAGTGGTTTGCCCCTACTTCCATCCCTAGTTAGTCTTCCCATTTCTGTCTTGCTCCGTCTAGTGGTGTTCTCGCCCTTTCTAAAAGCCGTCCGGATATGTCTCCACAGTTCCCTGTCTCCAGACTGTCCACGCCCAGTAGTTCCTCCAGCATTGTGTCTCTCGGGGCCCTAGGGTACCCGGTCGTCTCCTTGCGGAGAAAGATTTTGTCTTGTAAATGTCCTGTCCGGTAGTTCCTGTCTCTCCATCAGCTCGTCCAAGGTTGCAAGCCTGTCCTCCATGTAGAAGTCCCTAACCGCTAGCATCCCCCTGTCCTGTCTCCACCTCTTAAAAGTGGTGTCCGGCATGGCTGGTAGGAATCTGTGATTAGTACAGAAGGTGGACACCTCGGATAATCCAAAGTGCTGTCTCTACTGTTTCCAAGTTTTTAGTGTTGCTACCACCATTGGGCTGGATAGCTTTGCTGTCATGGCGAGGGCTCGGAGGTCGTTCCCCTGCAGGAGGAACCCTCCATCCCCACCCATCCTCTCACCCTCTCGGCTGTGGCTGCCCAGGGGAGGTATTGCAAGTTTGGGAGGGTCAGGTCGCCCATGCTTCTTCTCCTTTGCAGTGTTGTCTCAGGGATTCTTGGATTCTTTCCCCCACCCCACTCCATACAAATGGCAAAATCATTTTATTTATTCTTTTGAAAAAGGCCTTGGGGATGAAGATCAGAATGGATCTAAACAGGAAGAGGAACCTTGGCTGTACGTTCATCTTGATCATCTGCACCCTACCTGCCAGGGTAAGCGGGAGTGCATCCTATCTCTGTGGGTCCTTTTTAACTGCCTCCGCCAGACTGGTCAGATTCCACTTGTGAATCTGTGGCCAGTCATGGGTTATCTGGATCCCCAGGTAGCGGAATTCGTTTTGGGCTAGTATAAGTGGTTGACCCTCCAGCTCTATCTCTCCCCCATTTGGGTTCACCGGGGAAACCTCACTTTTGCCCAGGTTGAGTTTGTAGCCCAAGAAGGCCCCAAACTCTTCCAGGAGCTTCATGATTACCTTCAGGCCTTTCTGCGGGTCCGAGATGTAGAGGAGCAGATCATCCGCATTGAGTGAGACTCAGTGCACTCTGCCTCCTCTTCGGATATACTTCCAACCTCTCGTGTCTCACAGGGCAATCACCAGGGTTCAATTGCCAGGGCGAACAGGAAATGCGACAGTGAGCATCCCTGCCTTGTGCCTCTGTGCACCTGGAAGTATTCAGAGCTGGTTGTGTTGGTCTGAATGCTTGCCTTGGGGACATTGTACAGGAATTCCACCCACGAGGTGAACCCCGTCCTGTAGCCACCTGGGGTGGCCACGTTCCGATTCCAAAATGGATACTCGCAAAGAGTGCAGAGAAAAATGGACAGCACTAGAAAAACAAGCAGGTGCAAGGTTTCCTGTGGATTGGAACTTGCAGAACCCAGACAGAACTGAAACTACAAGCCATTAGCATAGTAATGAGCTATCTCCGGGGACAAAACGAAACATCAAAACAATCGGTACCAGGACAGACTCCCCGGCGCCAGTGGAAGCTAAAACAAAGGCAGGCCAACGGTTACCTAGAGCCCGCCCAGCGATCAGGGAATGACCCCGTTATTGGAGAGAATCGATACAAACGATTGGAACATGGTCCAATTAATTGGGACCAAGTCCAGGGTCCGCCCAGAAGGGCGCGAAACCCCTTGGGGTATAAAGCAGAGTCCCCAAGGTCAGTTCGCTCTCTTACTTTCTCCATCTTCACCTTGGCATTTGGCTCTCAGAGACGAGAGGCCCGCCAAGCGCCAGCCAAGTAAGTCTAAGGTCAACGCACGCTACGATAGACACTCCTAGCTACTATTCTATACCAGTTCGAAGCCAGCAGTATCAGTACCGGACAACGGCCATTGTTCCTCTGACTGAGTGGGCACTTGAAGCTAAGTATAGGCTTTTAGTAGTAGTTGTAGTTTAGTGAGTAGAGTATGTGCATGAGTAATAATTGACTGTGTGTGTAAATAAATGTGCATAGATTTCAAACTTACTAACTGGCGTATCGAGTCATTGATCAGTATTCGGCTTTGAACCCTGTAGTGGTATCAGAAAGATACCTGGCGACTCTTGAGCAAAAGTAATTAAAACAGAGCAAATTAAGGGAAAGCATAACGAGCAACAGTCCCTAGTCCAAACCGCTCCAGTACCTCAATGAAGTACTTCCACTCAACTCTGTCGAAGGCCTTTTCTGAGTCCAGGAAGATGATCACCACTGGTGTTGTCTCCCTGGATAGGGTCAGTATCACATTCAGCAGCCATATGATGTTCGCAGTTAGCTGTCTACCTTTGACAAAGCCCGTCTGATCCTCTGCGACCACTCCTGGTAAATAGTTCTCCAGGCTCTTGGCCAGGATTTTCATGAGTATCTTCGCATCTACGTTAAACAGCAAAATGGTTCGATATGATTTGCATTCCGTCGGGTCTTTGTCTTCTTTTGAGTATCAACGCTTTGGTATCCTGTGCTAGCATAGGAGACGAAGTGTCCCTTCCTGTCTGCGAACGTCACCCGTGGATGCGGGGAAAGAGCTGGTGCATATTTTTAGCGAAGTCCGCTGGGAACCCATTGGGTCCCGACATCTTCCCCGCCTGCATGAAGTTGATACTCTCCACGACTTCACCCAGTTGTATTGGTGCTTCCAGCTCCCTCTGTCTATTGTCCCCCGTGACTAGCATGTCTAGTCCGTCGCGGAACCATTTCATCCCTGAGTCCTGGACGAGGGGCACGGAGGTGTACAGTGCCCGGTGGAAGACCTCAATTGCTTGGTTGACATGTTTTGGTTCGGCTACTCGTCTGCGTCTGCTGTCCTTTCTCCTTCGTGGCTGCCTGCTCTCTCAGCTGGTGAGCCAACAGGAGGCTCGCCTTTTCTCCGTGTTAATAAAAGGTCCCCATGTCTGATGGAGCTGGTGTACTGCCTTCCTGGTGGATATCAGGTTAAAGATCATTTGCAGCGTTTTCCTCTCCGCCAGAAGCTCTACAGTCGGGGCTTCAGAGTATCTTCTGTCGCCCTCCAGGATGGAGTCGATCAGTTGCTGCCTCGCCACCCTCTCTTTCCTGTCTCTACATGCCTTGTAGAATATAATTTGTTCCCTAATCTCCGCCAGAATGGAAAGGTGAGACTTCCCCATTCTGGTGTGGCCTGTGATATTTTCTGGCAGGTCCGTGTCCAACTTCCAGCTGGGATGTTGGGCACGGCCCGTCTCCAACCTCACATCCATGTAATGTGGAATGTGGTCGGAGATCGCAATCGCGTGTATTCCGCCCTATTTCTGGAAGCACCGATTTCCCCACAACAATGAAGTTGATGCGGGTGCAGACATTATGTACTGGTGAGAAGAACAAGAATTCCTTCTCAACTGGGTGCCGGAACTGCCATTGATCCACAAACGTTCCCAGTTCTCTTGCCATGCCTGTCTTTTTCACCGTTCTGGGGTTTGATCGGTTCATCAGTGGGTCCTGTACACAGTTTTTAAAAAATGTGTTTTTATTGAGTTTTTTGTTCATACAAAACAAGGATAAATATTGACAGTTGGAGACAGAGGAAAAATAAAAATATTTACACATCGGTCGATTGCAACTATTTACTATAGACGTTGTAGTTTTTTTTCAATTACATCATTTACTGTGTTGGCTGTGGTTTCCTGTGCTTCGTTCCCCACTGTTTTTTCTTTTTTTCCCCCTTTGGTTCAGGTTGTTGCCCCTTCTTGCCCCCCCCCCCCTCCCATTCCTGCTCCCGCCCCTTGTTTCTCATGCTTCTTTTGTTGGGCTTGGTTGAGTACCATGTTTCCCTGCCCCCCCCCCCCCCCCCTTGTTCTTTGGCTTCCTAGTTGTTGGCTACAAAAAGGTCTTGGAACAACTGAGTGAATGGCTCCCATGTTTTGTGCAAACCTTCTTCCGACCCTCGGATGGCGAATTAAATTTTCTCCATTTGGAGAAATTCCGACAGGTCACACAGCCAGTCTGCAGCTTTAGGTGATGCTGCTGACCGCCAGCCAAGCAGAATTCTCAGGTGGGTGGTTAGGGAGGCAAAGGCAAGGGCGTCAGCCATCCTCCCCATGAAGAGATCTGGCTGTCCTGATAACCCGAAGACTGCCACTCTCGGGCATGGTTCTACCCATATCACCCCACCTTGGACACTGCCTCAAAGAAGGTTGTCTACAACCCAGAAAGTCTGGGGCAGGACCAGAACCCTTGTCTGCGTGGGTTCCCTCCAGGTGCTCCGGTTTCCTCCCACAGTCCAAAGACGTGCAGGTCAGGTGGATTGGTCAGGTGGAGTGTCCAAAAAAGGTTAGGAGGGGTTATTGGGTTACAGGGATAGGGTGGAAGTGAGGGTTTAAGTGGGTCGGTGCAGATTCAATGGGCCGAATGGCCTCCTTCTGCACTGTATGTTCTATGTGGGTGTAGTTGACCAGGCTACCTTGGCACCGTTCGCATCTATCCTCCACCTCCGGGAAGAACTTGTTCATTCGGGTTCTGGTTAAGTGTACCACTTTTAGCTAAATTAGGCTTGTGCAGGTAGAGGTGGAGTTAACCCTGTGCAGTGCTTCGTTCCAGAATCCCCACCCTATTTTGAACCTCATGTCCTCCTCCCATTTCTCCCTCGTCTCGTCCAGTTGGGTATTGGCCGCCCCTTAGCATGGTCGCCCATACATGTCCCTTTGCCTAGGATGTCTGCGGCCAACAGGTCGACTCGCAGTGATTGTCATGGTGGTCATGGGCACATCCTTGTTTCCCTTCATAGGAAAATTTTGCTTTCTAGGTACCTACGTTTGTTTCCCCCCGTCTGCTGGAATCCTTTTGTCAGTTCTTTGAGAGTTGTTAGCCTGTTATTGGTGTAAAAGTCCCTAACTGTCAGCGTCCCCCTGTCCTGTCTCCACCTTTTAACGGTGGCGTCCATAGTCGCAGGTGTGAACCTGTGACAATGCTGTCACAGTTGGTTTCACAACCAGAAAGTTGCTACCACCACTGGGCTCATTGAGTGTTTGTTAGATGGGGAAGGGAGAGCCGCCATGGCTAGGGTCCGGAGGGAAGTCCCTCTGCAGGAATCCTCCTCCATAAGCACCCACTGGCTCCTTTATCCATCCCTTTACTCTCTCCGCGGTCGCTGCCCAGTGGCAATATTGCATGTTTGGGGGGGCTAGGCCACCCATGGATCTCGTTCTCTGCAGTACTTTGGGATCCTTGTGTTCTTCCCGCCCCACACAAATGCCATAATCAGTTTGTCTGGTGAATAAAAAAAGGCCTTGGGGATGTAGATCGGGATGGATCTAAACAGGAAGAGGAATCTGTGCTGTACCCTCCCCGTCAGGGAGAGTGGGAGTGTGTTCCGTCTTTGCAGGTCCTTTTTACTTCCTCCGTCAGGCTGATCAGGTTGCACTTGTGGATCCCTGCCCAGTCGTGAGTGATTTGAATCCCCAGGTAGCGGAATTTGTGTTGGACCTGTTTAAACACAGCCCCTCCAGCTCTGCCCCTCCCCCTTGTGGGTTCATTCGGGAAGATCTTGCGTTGCTCGGGTTAAGTTTGTAGCCCGAGAAAGCTTCAAATTCTTTCAAGAGCGCCATAATTGCTTCCATGCTGCTTTGCATGTCCGAGATGTAGGGGATCAGATCATCGGAATGGAGCGAGACTCTGTGCTCTGTCTCCTCTCTGAATACCTTTTCAATTCTTCGCTAGGGCGAACTGCAGCAGGTTAACAGGCATCCATGCCTTGTGCCCCCGTGCTCCTGTGCAGCTGGAAGTATTTAGAGCTGGCGGTATTTGTCCGCGCGCTCACAGTGGCAGCGTTGTACAGTTTCACCCAGGCGGTGAACCCTGTTCCTAGCCTGAACCGCTCCAGTACCTCAAGGAGGTACTTCCACTTGAAGTACTTCTGTCAAAGGTCTTTTCTGTGTCCAGGGAGATGATTACTTCAGTTGTTCTCTACCCGGATGGAATCACAATCACATTCAGTAGGTACCTGATGTTCGATGTTAGCCGTCTGCCCTTAACAAAGCCCGTCTGGTCTTCTGCTACCACCTCTGGTTTGCAGCCCTCCAGCCTTTTAGCTAGAATCTTGGCCAGTATTTTTGCATCTGCGTTTAGCAGGGAGATGGGTCTGAAGGAACCGCATTCTGTTGAGTCTTCCTTAGGCATCAGCGAGATTGAGGCTTGTGCTAGCATCGGCAGCAGGGTGCCCCTTGCCAGTGAGTCTGTGAACATCTCCTGCAGTGCGGGGCCAGTGCTGTCGCGAATCTTTTGTAGAAGTCCACCGGGAAACCGTCTGGTTCCGGCGTCTTCCCCGCCTGCATGGAGCTGATGCTCTCCATGACTCCAGTTCTGGTGGTGCCTCCAGGCCCCGTCTCCGACCCTCCCCCACGACCAGCATGAGAGGCCTCAGCAAAAGCCTTCTGAAAGTCCAAATACACGTCCACAGATTTCTACTTTATTTATGCTACAGGTCTTCAAAAAACTCCAACAAATTGTCAAACCGGCTTTTCCCTTTCATAAATCCATGTAGACTCTGCCCAATTTTACTAATCTTTTCTAAATGTCCATTTGTCACATCCTTAATCGTAGATTGTAACATTTTTGGTTTTGAGCTTTCCCAGTACTCGGAATAACTTTGGAAATTCATTCCTGAATATTGCTTCAGTGCCATCCGTTGTTAGCTCATCGACCTTTCATGGAAGACCAAGTCCTCAATCCCTAATACTGCCTTGCTTAATGGAGGAATTTACTGGTTCTATAAGCCAGTCCAATTTGTTCAATATGACTGTGACCCAGTAACCAATTTTAATTCTGTTCTGTGATC
This sequence comes from Scyliorhinus canicula, assembly GCF_902713615.1. Classification (NCBI taxonomy): domain Eukaryota; kingdom Metazoa; phylum Chordata; class Chondrichthyes; order Carcharhiniformes; family Scyliorhinidae; genus Scyliorhinus; species Scyliorhinus canicula. The sequence goes on along the minus strand of NC_052166.1, from coordinate 18,378,414 downwards.
AGTGATAGGCAGCATGGTTTTGTTCAGGGAAGGTCATGTCTTACAAACCTAATAGAATTCTTTGAGGAAGTGACAAAGTTAATTGATGAGGGAAGGGCTGTAGATGTCATATACATGGACGTTTGGTAAGGCGTTTGATAAGGTTTCCCATGGCAGGTTGATGGAAAAAGTGAAGTCGTATGGGGTTCAGGGTGTACTAGCTAGATGGATAAAGAACTGGCTGGGCAACAGGAGACAGAGAGTAGTGGTGGAAGGGAGTGTCTCAAAATGAAGAAAGGTGACTAGTGGTGTTCCACAGGGATCCGTGCTCGGACCACTGTTGTTTGTGATATACATAAATGATCTGGACGAAGGTATAAGTGGTCTGATGAGCAAGTTTGCAGATGATACTAAGATTGGTGGAGTTGCAGATAGCGAGGCGGACTGTCAGAGAATACAGCAAAATATAGATAGATTGGAGAGTTGGGCAGAGAAATGGCAGATGGAGTTCAATCTAGGTAAATGCGAGGTGATGCATTTTGGAAGATCTAACTCAAGAGCAGACTATATGTTCAATGGAAGAGTCTTGGGGAAATTTGATGTACAGAGAGATCTGGGAGTTCAGGTCCATTGTACCCTGAAGGTGGCAACGCAAGTTGATAGAGTGGTCAAGAAGGCATACAGCATGCTTGCCTTCATCGGACGGGGTATTGAGTACAAGAGTCGGCAGCTCGATGTTACAGTTGTATCGGACTTTGGTTAGGCCACATTTGGAACGGGTGGGGAACGGAGAGAAATATACCTTGGAAAATAGGCAACCGGTTTAGGTAAAGGATTTGGATCGGCGCAGGCTGGGAGGGCCGAAGGGCCTGTTCCTGTGCTGTAATTTGCTTTGTTCTTTGTGGCCTTGGAATTCCAGATCTACAGGCCAGAACTGCTTATCAGAATCTATGATTTCTCCTCGAAAATCGTCAGGTTGACATGCTGTATTCCCAATTTCCTGGGCTTCAAAATGGTTGGAAGCTTGTACCCACTTTCTTCCCTTGAATTGTGCCTTCAGATCTGCAGAATAGTTTAAAATGTCTGGTCTGGCCCAGAGAAAGCAATTGGCTCCCCCTGCTGGGCATTGTTCATGGTGATGCTGTTTTTGGTGCGAAACCGAGAACATTTTCAAATCGGTGGGAGTGTTATTCCCATAGTTTTGACAGGCTTGTTTGCAAACTTTTGGGTGGATGGGGCTCCTGACTTTGGGCCTACATACTGAGTCCGTCGTCCCCCCCCCCCCCCCCCCCCTCAGCTTTCCGAGCCTCAATGTACGCCCTGATTCTGCTTTGGCAGCTCAGCGTGCCTTGCAAATTGTTTGATCTTCTCGCATGTTAAATCCTCCTTTGTTTGCATGATGTATGACAGTGCCTCATGGAGCACATCTGGCTATCTAACGGGCACAGATTCACTCATGTTTCCAAGCTCGGGAGTTACAACTAGTCAGTTGATACAAGTAGTTGATAAATGAATCGACGGATTCAGCTGGTCATTGGTTGGATCTCACCAATTCAATGAATTTATTCTTCTTTGGGATGAAATGATTATCAAAGGCCATGAACACCTCTTTGGATGATGGTGAAGCCTCCTCAATACTTTATCTCACCAGGACATCATCATCATTATGAATCCATCTTAATATACACCTGGGGAGCGATTTACCGTCCAACCAGCCACGTCACGATGGCAAGAGCAGCTTTCTGGCTGGCTGGCTGGCAGCAGGATCTTCTAGGCCTGCCATTGTCAATGGAGTTTCCCGTTGAATGAACACTCAATGGCGTGAAACCCACGGTGGGCATGCGCAGTCGGCGGGTTCAGAAGATCCCGCCAACGTGAACGGTCGGAATGTTCCTGCTCTGGTGTTTTTATGCTTTTTTTTCTAACCTAAAGCTGCTCAGAACGTGTCAAACGTTCGCCTCCGGAGGGCCCATCCTTGTCCTTGCTGTGGATCCTCGCTGTGTTGGAAGGGCTATGGAACGTGTAGTGGCTGTTCAACGGTTGTCCACAATGTGAGTGTTTTGTTCTCTGCCACCGAGGTCAGAGAAAAGTAGAGTATCTCCAGGTTTTCCCACCCATGGGTTAACAATCTGGTTTCAGTTTTCTTTCTTTATTCATCGATGAGATGTGGGGGTCGCTGGCTAGGTCAGCATTTATGCCCATCGCTAGGTACACCCACAGTGCTGCTGGGGAGGGAATTTCAGGATTTTGGCCCATTGACAGTGAAGGAACGGTGATATATGGGTGGTGTGTGGTTTGGTGGGGAACTTCTAACTGGTGTTCCCATGTAGCTGCTGCTCTTGTCTTTCTAGATGGTAGAGGTCATGGATTTGGGAGATGCTGCCTAAGAAGCCTTGGTGAGTTGCTGCAGTGCATCTTGTAGATGGGACACACTGCTGCTGCTGTGCGTTGGTGGTGGAGGGATTGAATGTTGAAAGTGGAAGGTCAGTCAAGGTGTCAGTCAGAAGGTGTCAGTCAAGTGGATTGCTTTATACTGGATGGTACTTGGCTTATTGAGTGTTGTTGGAGCTGCACACATCCAGGCAAGTGGGGAGTATTCCATCCCTCTCCCGATTCAATTCTGGCATTGTCTGTGTGGGGTTTGCACTCCCCGTGTCTGCGTGGGTTTCCTCCGGGTGCTCTGGTTTCCTCCCACAGTCCAAAGATATGCAGGTTAGGTGGATTAGTCACACTAAAATTGTCCTTTAGTGTCCAAAGGTGTGCAGTTTGTTATGGGGTTACGTGGATAGGGCAGGGGTTGGACCTAGGACCTCCCACAGTCCAAAGATGTGCGGGTTAGGTGGATTGGCCATGCTAAATTGCCCGTAGTGTAAGGTTAATGGGGGGATTGTTGGGTTACAGGTATACGGGTTACATGGGTTTAAAGTAGGGTGATCATTGTTCGGCACAACATCGAGGGCCGAAGGGCCTGTTCTGTGCTGTACTGTTCTATGTTCTATGTTCTAGGTAAAGTGCTCTGTCTGAGGGTTGGTGCAGACTCTATGGGCTATATGGCCTCCTTCTGCACTGTAGGGATTCTATGATCCTGAGCAATGCTTTGGGAGTGAGGATTCCAGACTTCCACTATGGATTGTGTGAGATCTCTACATTCGGTGTCCCTAATGAAGTGGGGACTGCATCATGCAATGAACCACTGGCCTACCCCACCACCCTCCGACACAGACCCATAACTGCTGGCAGGACATCCATCAGCCACCAGGAGCTGAGCTGGCCTTTGACAAGTCAATGCAGAGAATTCGCCTGGAATATTTGATGGGGCAGTTGGATGTGTTGTGATGGAAAGATTGGAAGAACAGGAGTAGTTTATTCAGCTTCTCCAGCTTGTTCATATCTTAATTCCCATCTACCCTCTTTGTTTCCATATCTCTTCATACACTTACCCAACAAAAATCTATCAGGAGATTTTTAATGGACCCATTGTCTTAACAGCTTTCTGGGCCAGAGAGATTTCCACTACCCTTCATCTGACATCATCCTGAATGGTCTACCCCTAATCTGAAGGTTTTACCCTCTAGTTCTGGATGCCCCCTACCCTCTGCCGGGGAAATATTACCTAATTGTATATCCTGTCAAATTCTTCAATCATCTTAGAAACCTCAATTAGGTCAACACTTAATGTACCACATTGTCATGAAATCCAAGTCTGGGCCGTGCAATTAAACCAGTCTTCGTAATTTAACCCTTTCAGTCCCAGAATCTTTCTGATGAGAGTTCTCAATTCTCTCTCCTTTGGTGTCTGAGGGGATGCCGAGTGTTCGGCTGGTTTGAAGTGGCTGAGCTCAAATAAGCTAAACTATCAGAAACACAGAGTGTGCTGCCCTGCCTGGGAGCTCCAATGAGTGATGATGGTCTGACATGTGGCGACACGATATCTAAAAGCTTTAGCACCTACATGGTTTATGATCAGATATTGTTTGCTCGAGGGGAAGTGGGACAATAAAACGTTTTATTTTGGGTGAGCCAAACATGAGCGCACATTCTTTTTGATCACACCCTGGGGTTTGTATAACCCTGAGCAGCTTTGAGCGATGAGTAAGCCTTCATATACTTGTAATAGCAAGGAGATGGCGATTGTTTGTTCATGTTTAAACTTGTCTATAAATAGTCAGCGGTAATAAACTTCCACCTGTTCCCCACCTGCACTGCTCCAAGTTGCTGAAGTTCAGCACAATTCCTGCGCTTGGAGTGCAGCTGTTAATGAGTTTACTGTGGTTTTGGATTTTATTGGAAATTAAAATGCTTGGATTTCCCTTTGGGGCCTTGGGATTTATGTCAACCAGAATAAGTGTCTCCTCTTGTTGCTGGTTTCATTGAACTATAGATAGAAAATTGAAGCACGAGGAGGCCATTTGGCCCTTTGAACCTGCTCCGCCATTCTTCATGATCACGGCTGATCATCATTTCAATATCCTGATCCCGCCTTCCCTCCATTTCCCTTGATCCCTCAGTCCCAAGAGCTTTAACTAATTCCTTCTTGAAATCACACAACTGCATTTTGTGGTAGTGTGGAGGTCTCACACCAAACTGTCCCCTTGTTCTGGAATCTACACACCAGAGGAAGGTTTCTCACTATCCACTCTATCAAATCCTTTAATAATCTTAAACACCTCAATTGGATTTTAATTGTCTAAACTCAAGAGAATGCAATCTGTCCTCATAGATTAATAATTCTGATGAATCAATGCTGTACCCCATCCAAGATCTGCTCAGGACACTGCTGGGGAATAAGGAGGCGTTTGACTGCCGTGAGGCGAGATGAAAGTACTGGGATTGAAGGCTTATGAGGTCCCTCTTACCCCAGACGGCCAAAATGGAATTGGGGCCTTTTACGGAAGCCACTTCCAGCCTTGGAGTTGCATGGAAAGCATTATGGACCTGATCCAGGCCATAATTTATATTAGGAAGCCGGATGAGAAATCCCAACAATTTGTAAAATTGTGAGGAAAGGGCACTTCAATCTCCAAGTGATGCCATTGCAAAATAGAGATTTTAAAATATTTAAACAAACTTTATTATTAACTCAGGATTAACCTTAAATAGCTTTTTAAATAACCATTCTTAAAACAAAAGAAACACTTTAACCACTAACCCATGCGCCCAGTTGTCAACAGCTACTGGTATATAAAGTTATCAAACACAGGAATACTTGCTGTACAATTGTGTCGCGATTTCCTTTCAGAAAGGTAGAGGGAGACCCTTTCAGGCACACCCTCAAAGTCCTTCTGTCTTTGTCAGACTAAAAAATCCTACAGCCAGGAGACCTGGCTCCTCACATTAATTACATCAAAGCTATCCCACAAACTCATGACCATCTTGGATAAGGCTAAACACAATCATTTTAATTATATACTCCCCAAGGAATCTTCTTTCTATAAACACCTTAAGACTACACAGCCCTCTATTAAGCCTACACAGGAAAACAAGTACATGGTGGAATGAACAAAGAACAAAGAAAAGTACAGCACAGCAACAGGCCCTTCGGCCCTCCAAGCCCGTGCCGAACATGCTGTCAGTCTAAACTAAAATCTTCTACACTTCCTGGGTTCGTATTCCTCTATTCCCATCCTATTCATATATTTGTCAAGATGCCCCTTAAATGTCACTATCGTCCCTGCTTCCACCACCTCCTCAGGCTGCGAGTTCCAGGCACCCACTACCCGCTGTGTAAAAAACTTGCCTCGTACATCTCCTCTAAACCGTGCCCTTCACACCTTAAACCTTTGCCCCCTATTAACTGACCCCTCTACCCTGGGGAAAAGCATCTGACTATCCACTCTGTCTATGCCCCTCATAATTGTGTAGACCTCTATCAGGTCACCCCTCAAACTCCGTTGTGATAATGAATGATTCTCACTTTTACAGCACCTTGATTACAGCTTTAGCAGACATAGAGGGCGGGATTCTCCCCTACCCGGCGTGACGGGGGGTCCCGGCGTAGGGGAGTGGCGCCAACCACTCCGGGGTTGGGCCTCTCCAAAAGTGGGGAATTCTCCGCACCTTTGGGGGCAAGCCCCGCGCTGGAGCGGTTGGCACCAAAGACTAGCACGAAAAACCGGTGCCAGCGGCCTTTCAGGCCCGCCGCCTGGCAGCGGGGCTGGCCGAAAGGCTTTCGCCGGTCGGCGCATGCGCCGGCGGTGACGTCAGCGGCCAGCGTCACCACCGGCGCATGCCGATGTGTGTTTCTCTTCCGCTTCCGCCATGGTGGAGACTGTGGCGGCCGCGGAGGAGAAAGAGTGCACCCAGGGCATTGGCCCGGAATCTGAGCGGGGGCCCCGATCGCGGGCCTGGCCACCGTGGGGGCACCCCCCGGGGTCCGATCGCCCCGCGCTCCCCCCAGCACCCCGGGGGCCCGGTAGCGCCACCGATCCCGCCGCCAGCAGAGGTGGTTCAAACCTCGGCGGCGGGAGAGGCCTCCCAGCGGCGGGACTTCGGCCCATCGCGGGCCGGAGAATCGCCGCAGGGGCCTCGCCGATCGGAGTGGCGCGATTCCCGCCCCCGCCAATTCCCGGGTGGTGGAGAATCTCTGCCACGGCGGGGGCGGGATTTTCGGCGGCCCCAGGCGATTCTCCGACCCTGCTGAGGGTCGGAGAATTTCGCCCAGAGTGTGGATACCTTAACCTAGGTTTTTCAAATAATATTACTGCAACAGATATGAAAACCTTAACCCAAGCTTCATATATATATTATATGTGTATTACATTCATCACAAGAGCCAAACTCAAGGGCAATATCTGAGGTGTGTTTTCATCAGGGTACCAGCTCAGATTCAGTACAGCTGTAGCCATCTGGGATGGCCGCTTCCAACTAGGTACAGAGAAACTCGCAAAGCCTAGTGGGTAAAATGGACAAGCCAAGACTCAGGCAGGCTCAGAGCCTGAAATACATATCTGTAAGCAAGAAGTCCAGACAGTATCGAAACTCCATCCAATTAGCATTGTAATGGGGCCGATTAGCATTTGATGGCCCATCTTCACCAAGACAAAGGACTGATGCTCGAGCAACCGGGACAGTCCCAGACATTTCGGCGCCACTCCCTGTTCAAGGGAAACACAAACAACGGGGTCGGTGACCACTTGGGACATGCCCAGCCATCCAGATCTCCGCCCACTTATTGGTTAGGAATCGAATGGAGTGATCAGGGATCACCCAATTAGTGGGGCCTCACCGGAGGCCCGCCCAAAGGAGCGCAGAAACCCCCAAGAATAAGAAGAAGAGTCCGCCACATGTTCGCGCTCTCTTGGTCCTGGTACCCCGGTCACGGTCATCTCCACGTACAGCAACACCAGAAGCGAGTCCAAGTTCACCGCTCGCTATCAAACGGATGAGCCTAGCTGAGCAGCAGTCACTCCTTCAGACTCGATTGATCCAGAATCGAACAGCGGCCACTGTTTCTCTGACCTAAGCTGTGTGCCTGAAGTTAAGTACAGGTTGTCTTAGTCGATAGGTGTAGTTAACTAGTTGTGGGCAACACGGTAGCATAGTGGTTAGCACAAATGCTTCACAGCTCCAGGGTCCCAGATTCGATTCCTGGCTTGGGTCACTGTCTGTGCAGAGTCTGCACATTCTCCCCGTGTGTGCGTGGGTTTCCTCCGGGTGCTCCGGTTTCCTCCCACAGTCCAAAGATGTCCAGGTTAGGTGGATTGGCCATGCTAAATTGCCCTTAGTGTTGGGTGGGGTTACTGGGTTATGGGGATAGGGTGGAGGTGTAGACTTGGATAGGGTGCTCTTTCCAAGAGCCGGTGCAGACTCGATGGGTGGAATGGCCTCCTTCTGCACTGTACATTCTATGATAACTAGTAGTGTTTATGTTGCATGACTAATTGTGTGTAAATAAAGTACCCTTGACCTTGAACTAACTAACTGGTGTTTGGCTCTTTGATCAATCGCCAGTTGAAACTTGTGGTGGTATCATTTTGTGCCTGGCGACTCTAAGCATTAGGACATAGATAACATAGAAAGATTCACTGATTGCCATAACTGGAACAGAGCCACAGAAAGGACAGAGTAAAAGAGTAAAAGATAGAAAGGCAACACAGTGTGCGGCTGGTTTGCTCAACCTCATCCCCATCTGGGACAGCCCTCCCTTGGGTATGAACTCTCCCAGGGGGTGCTGAACCAGCATCCATGCTGTGTGCGGTCAGCTCCGCCTCTGCTCAAACCACCCAGTCTTTTGATTGACAGCCATTTCCTCCAATCCTCTCACTGACCAATCAGGCTGCGGGATGTGATCTGAGGCAGTGGCTGATTGAGTTGGGGAGAAAATGAGACTCAGCCAATCGGACGCTGTCAAGTTGGAATCCTCTCAGGCACTGGGGATTTTAACATTAAAAAAAACCTTGGAGGAGTCAGAAAAATTCATTTTTTGACCTTTTTTTCGTTCAAGTGATTTAAAGATAGAGGCAAAAAATCCGTGGCCAAGCGGTTTGGCATCTGATCAGGTTTCATGAGCTGAAGGTTAGAGCCAAACTGTTGGCGGTGACGTCAGGAAATACATTGTCGCACAGAGGAGAGTTCAACTCTGGAAATATAAAGGCGGCACATGGCACAGTGGTTAGCACTGCAGCCTTCGGGGCTGAGGACCCGGGTTTGAATCCTGGCTCTGGGTCATTGTCCGTGTGGAGTTTGCACATTCTCCCCGCGTCTGTGTGGGTTTCACCCCCACAACCCAAAGATGCGTGGGTTTGGTGGATTGGCCACGCTAAATTGCCCCTTAATTGGAAAAAAAAATAATTGGTACTCTAAATTTATAAAAACAAACTCTGGAACTATCCAAACCACCCCCCCCCCCCCCCCCCCCCCCCCCCCCCCCCACACACACACACACAGAGCTGTGGAGGTTGGGCGGTTGGGTTGGTCAGTTGAAAATTTTGAAACTGAGATTGACAGATTTTTTTTACAAACACGGAATACTGCAAAATCTGGAAACCTGATATAAAACGAGAATGCTGTGAATACTCAGTACCGTAGGCAGCATCCGTGGAGAGGAAAACCCTTAATATTTCACCATCGTGATGCTGTGTCAGATTTTGGTCCTCTTCTTCTGAGAGGCTGTCAGAGGTCCCGGGAGGGTTTTCCCAGTATTTTTGACTGAGATATTTTTTGTTGGGCAAGGACATTAAGGGAAACCGAACCAAGGGCCAGTCAGTGGAGTTAAGATCTGGTTCAGCCACGATCGAAGGAGATGGGATGACAGGGTCGGGGGCCGGATGTCCTGGTCCTGTTTCCAAGTCTCTTTTCCTTCTTAGAACGGCCACAATTTTGCAGTAACACCTCACTGGCTCTGTGTGATTAATTTGGTTCCCTTGGTCTGGCTTATTCGAATACTCCTGACAAAAAGCCAGTGATTGTTATCAGCCAACAACACTCCTTTCACTAGTAATCAGGAGTGCCTCCCACTCCAGCTAGAGTGGGCAGAAAAGGGATCTGGAAAGAATCTTTGAACAAGACAGAACGATGTTCGTACGTGAACCTGATCTGCTGGGCAGTCACTTTATCCCAGCATGAGTCAATTATTTACAGGGGCGGGAGAGAATTATAGCGGGGGAGTCGGAAGAGAAAAATGTCCTTTGTTCTTAAAATAAATGCAGCAAGCAGTGGGACAGCTGACCTCACAATGATTCAAAGATAAGTCAAAGGTCATAACCCCAGAAACACCAACACTGTTAATGTCAATGCTAATAGAATAATGGCAGCTAACCACAGATGTACACACTGATCTCTTTGGTTATGGGTGTAAATGTCAGTGTTATAGTCATAGAATCCACAGAATCCCAATCGTGCAGAAGGAGGCCATTTGGCCCATAGAATCTACACAGATTCTCCGAAAGAGCACCTTACCCAGGTCCACTCCCCCGCCCTATCCCCGTAAACCCAACTAACCTTTGGACACTATGCGGCGATTTAGCGTGGCCAATCCACCTAAGCTGCACATCTTTGGAGTGGGGAGGAAACCAGAGGACCCGGAGGAAACCCACGCAGAGACGGAGAGAACGTGCAACTCCACACAGACTGACACCCGAGGCTGGAATTGAACCCAGTCCCTGGCACTGTGAGACAACAGTGCTAACCACTGTACCACCTTGTAAAGCTCACACAAAATGATTTTATCTTGTACACAGTATATCCAGTGACACCAACATTAATCCTTTTGGGACCATACCATATTCAAAACTATGAAATCACCAAACCTCCCAATATGGGCCATAACTTCTGTTCTCATGGATATACCAGTGTCCTTTGCATCAGAGTGCAGTTAAACATGTTGAATACCACATGTCTGAGGCATCGAGGATAACAGAGGCACAGAACGTACTCTGTGTTGGGAAATTTAATGTCATGGATAATAATCCTGGATGCACCTTTAACAGAATGAAATGTCCTGCTTCACAAGAGCATCCCAAAACAAAGTATGACACCAGGTCACGTGAGGAGATACAAGAAGTGACCAAAAACTTGGTTAATGAGATAGGCTTCAAGGTGCATCTTATAGAGGTAAAGTGAGGTAGAGAGACGGAGAGTCATCGGGAGGGAATTCCATAGCTCGGGAGCCAGCGTGGTAGCATTGTGGATAGCCCAATTGCTTCACAGCTCCAGGGTCCCAGGTTCGATTCCGGCTTGGATCACTGTCTGTGTGGAGTCTGCACATCCTCCCTGTGTGTTCGTGGGTTTCCTCCGGATGCTCCGGATTCCTCCCACAGTCCAAAGATGGGCGGGTTACGTGGATTGGCCATGATAAATTGCCCTTGGTGTCCAAATTTGCCCTTAGTGTTGGGGTTACTGAGTTATGCGGATAGGGTGGAGGTGTTGACCTTGGGTAGGGGGTAGGGTACTCTTTCCAAGAGACTCGATGGGCCGAATGGCCTACTTCTGCACTGTAAATTCTATGTATCTATGTACGACTGAAGACATGGCCACCAACGGTGGACCAATCAAAATTGGGGCTGCTGAAGAGGCTGGAATTAGAGGAGCAGAGAATTTGGAGTGTTGTGACATCTGAGGAGATCCATAGAATCTCTACAGTGCAGAAGGAGGCCATACGGCCCATGCGGGTCTACGCCGACCATTTGAAAGATGACTCTATTTAGGTTCACACCCATGCCCTATCCCAATAACCCCATCCAGCCTACACATCGTTGGAAACTAAGGGGCAATTTAGCATGGTCAATCCACATAACATGCACATCTTTGGACTGTGGGAGGAAACCGGAGGAACCGGAGGAAACCCACGCAGACACGGGGAGAAAGTACAAACTCCACACAGTCACCCAAGGCTGGAATCAAAGTCGGGTCCCTGATGCTGTGAGGCAGTAATGCTCAGCACTTTGCTGCCCTTCACATAGATAGAGAGAGGCTCGGATCACCAATGCTCCAGTGTTGGCCTGGAGTCCCCAGGGATTGAAGCTCAATCACCAGGAAACCACTGTCAGCAGCCCTGGAGAAAATTCATCAAGACACTGAAGGCCTAGTTTCATTCTTCCTAATTTTTCATTGAAGGAAATTTTTGCACTCCTTATGTGTCTCGATGTTATATTTTATTTCATAATGTCTCAGTGAAGCACCCTGGTATATTTTATTTATATTAAAGATGCCAAATAGATTAAATTTGTTAATTAGTTGGCTATAACAGTTATGCTATAGCTACACCGTTGAGCTACAGTGATTTTTATTGGACAATACTGACCTCTAGTTCCATCACTTCTCCAGCCTAGTGAAGTCTCTCATTTTTACCAGCCATCTATCATTGCATCTCTGAGGATGTTAAGAACTCATTCTTTCCTGGCAGGAAACAATCATCTCAAATGCCAATTTAATACTTAAATTGGGAATATAGCCCTGAGTTAGAAAGGAGGAATTTCCGTATTCTCAGCATCTTTCACGCTCACTGAATGTCGCAAAAGCGACTTACAGCCAAATGAGTACTTTCTGAACTGCAGTTACTACCATAATCTAGTAAGAAGTCTTAGAACACCAGGTTAAAGTCCGGCAGGTTTATTTGAGTTCATCTGTTAAAGGAGCTATGCTCTGAATGCTCGTGATTCAAAATAAACCTGTTGCATTTTAACCTGGTGTTGTAAGACTTCTTACTGCGCTCACCCGAGTCCAACAGGCATCTCCCCATCATGTGCGCAGCAGCCAGTTTGCGCACAGGAGGATCCCACAAACAGCGATGTCATGTTTACGGGATCATCAGTTTTTGTGACGTTGGCCGAGAGATAAATATTGGCCAGGACACTGGGGAGAACTGCCTCGCTTGTCTTCAACATAGTGGCCACAGATTCTTTAACATTATGTGAAAGAGCAGGAGGGAGCTTTTGTTTAATGGGTCAGAAATTCCACGGAGTGGGAACCCCTGTCGGATTGCCATTCCACTCTGCCTCTTCTTACTTACCTTGGAGGGGGGGGGGGGGGGGGGGGGGGGGGGGGGGGATGAGAAGTGGGTGGAGCGTGCGGGGTGTCACCAGGATAGTTACCCAGGAGTTAGGACTGGTTTTAATCCTTCTAACGTTTCCTGGGTAACTACTTTGGTAAGGCAGTTGGAACCATCCGAAGTTTCTAATTGAACCTGGATTATTGGAGGGCAATAGCACACCGGAAGGCCGACCTTCCCGAGCAATTTCCATGCAGTCCTTGCATGGGTAACTCCGGGGAGTGGGGGAGGGGGGGGGGGGGGGGGGGGGGGGGGGGGTGGTCACTCAGCACATCTTCTGGGGTACCTCCTCAAGTCTCATCCGAAAGTTGGCATCTTTGAGGGTGCGGCACTCTCTCGGTGCTGCACTGGGAGTGCCAGCCTAGTTGATGAGCTGAAATCGCTGGAATGGGGTTTGAACTCCTACTCTGCTGAGCAAATAGTTTTACAAGCAGTAAAGGCAAAATAGAGACTGTGCTGGTGAGGGTGTGGTTCCAAGGCGCTGTCACTCCCATCAATCACTCGGAATGGCCAACAATGGAGTATTTGATATTTTGTTTAAAAACAGTCCTTTGTTAAGAATTATCTGAAAGAGCAACAGGCCATTTAGTTGCTCAAGGTGTGGTGAGAGTGATTCTCAAACACTACGGCTTTGTGTACTGATGTCATTTTGATTGGGACACCACACGCAGGGAATTGTTGGCTGATGCTGTCACTGCCTGACTGATATCAGTGTTAACTAATTGTTAACCGAAGCTCATATGGGAAAGCATTATCATTGGCTGAGCACAGAGCTGACCTTGATGATTTGATTACTTTTGTGGTTAGGACTTTTTTTGATTTGAAATGAAATGAAATGAAAATCGCTTATTGTCACAAGTAGGCTTCAAATGAAGTTACTGTGAAAAGCCCCTAGTCGCTTGTTCGGGGAGGCTGTTACGGGAATTGAACCGTGCTGCTGGCCTGCCTTGGCCTGCTTTCAAAGCCAGTGAATTAGCCCTGTGCTAAACAGCCCCGATTTGAATTTGATTTGATTTATTATTGTCACATGTATCAGTATACAGTGAAAAGTATTGTTTCTTGCATACGATACAAACAATGCATACCGTACATAAGGAAGAAAGGAGAGACTGCAGAATATAATGTCACAGTTATAGCAAGCTGTAGAGAAAAGATCAACTTGATAAGAGGTCGATCCATTCTAAAGTCAGATGGCAGCAGGGAAGAAGCTGTTCTTGAGTCGGTTGGTACGTGACCTCAAACTTTGGTATTTTTTTCCTGACGGAGGAAGGTGGAAGAGAGTATGTCCGGGGTGAGTGGGGTCCTTAATTATGCTGGCTGCCTTTCTGAGGCAGCGGGAATTATAGAGAGAGTCAATGGATGGGAGGCTGGTTTGCGTGATGGACTGGGCTACATTCACGACCTTTTGTAGTTTCCTGTGGTCTTGGGTAGAGCAGGATCCATACCAAGCTCTGATACAACCAGAAAGAATGCTTTCTATGGTGCATCTGTAGAAGTTGGTGAGAGTCGTAGCTGACATGCCAAATTTCCTTTGTCTTCTGAGAAAGTAGAGTCGTTAGTGAGCTTTCTTAACTGTAGTGTCGGCATGGGGGGGACCAGGACAGGTAAACTGGACCCCTAAAAACTTGAAGCTCTCGATCCTTTCTACTTCGTTCCCATTGATGTAGACAGGGACATGTTCTCCACTACGCTTCCTGAAGTCGATGACAATCTCCTTTGTTTTGTTGACATTGAGGGAGAGATTATTGTTGTTGCACCAGTTCACCAGATTCTCTATCTCATTCCTGTACTCTGTCTCGTCATTGTTTGAAATCCAACCCACTACGGTGATGTCATCAGCAAATTTGAAAATCGAGTTGGAGGGGAATTTGGCCACACAGTCATAGGTGTATAAGGAGTATAGTAGGGGGCAGAGGACACAGCCTTGTGGGGCACCAGTGTTGAGGATGATCGTGGAAGAAGTGTTGTTGCCTATCCTTACTGTTTGTGGCCTCTGGGTTAGAAAGTTCAGGATCCAGTCGCAGAGGGAGGAGCCGAGGCCAAAGCCACGGAGTTTGGAGATGAACTTTGTAGAAATAATGGTGTTGAAGGCTGAGCTGTAGTCGATAAATAGGAGTCGTTGTTATCTAGGTGTTCCAGGTGTAGCCATCTAAGATGGACACTGGGCTACAAAATGGAGAACCGCAAGGAACACAGGGAAAAACAGTCATAGTGAGGACACACAGCTTGCAAAAGACTGTTTTGCATTTTGCACGTACAGAAACCAGTTTCCAAAGAGTTGCAGAGTTTCAGCCAAAGGTGCAAATGGGAAACAGATCTGCATATTAATGAGGTGATCCTGGCTCAGACTCAGGTACAATAGAAAACATTTAAGTATCAATGGATACTTTTCCATAGACGCCCAGACAGAACGGCGCCAAAGCAACCAAATAAAGAGCCGTAGGGACCGCCCCAAACATCGAGAAACGACCCCAGGATAGGGGAATTCGAAAGATATCGATTGGGAAAGACCCAATCGATACCTGGCAGGTAAAAGAGCCCGCCCCAAGGGGCACGGACTTCTAGGACCTATAAAAAGGTCAAGCACATGACTCGGTCTGTTGCTTCCAGACTCCGGCCCAGACCTGTTCCATCGCATCCTGACTCCAGTTTCATCACCGGCCGTTGAGCATCAGCCACCGAACTGTAAGCGCCAACACAACGATCGCTACGTGATCCAGACCTTGCTAGCCCTTGACAACTTTGCCGAATCAGAAAGTTACAGACCAAGAACGGGACGAAGTCCTTGCTCCCTGACCTTGCCTGTTCCTGTCTAGATAAGTATTTAGTTGTTTAGTATTAGAAGTAAGTTAGTCTCTTTAGCGTATGCATGTGTATTTATTATATTGGTTATAATAAACACCAATCGTTTGGACTTACTAATCGGTGTATTATATTTATTACTTTGAACCTGACCTTGATATACTTGTGACGGTGCCTCAATACGGCACCTGGCGACTCCGAGCATAATTACACATACAGAGCCATAGTAGTGTTAAGCACACGGCCTTTAAACGGAGGCGTGTTAATCACACTCCAGTAAAACGAGCAACACAGGGTAGAGTGCAGGGCCATGGAGATGGCGTCTGCTGTGGACCTGTTGCAGCGGTGGGCAAACTGTAGTGGATCAAGGCAATCCGGGAGGCTGGAGTTGATTTGTGCCATGACAAACCTTTCGAAGCATTTCATGATGACGGATGGCAGAGCCACTGGACGATAGTCATTAAGGCACGCTGCTTGGCTTTTTTTGGTGCAGGGATGATGGTTGACTTCTAGAAGCGGATAGGAACCTCAGATTGTTGTAAAAAGAGGTTGAAGATGTCTGCGAATACCCCCGCCAGCTGATCCGCGCAAGATCTGAGTGCTCGTCCGGGTACCCAATCCGGGCCAGTGGCTTTCTGTGTAGTGACCTTCAAGAAGGTTGCTCTGGCAATGGTGATCTCAGATACAAGTTCATCCGAGGCTTCTGGGGGATAGAGATTGCTCTCGCTGACCTCTTGCTCAAAGCGGGCATAGAATGCGTTGAGTTCATCAGGGAGGGGTGGATTGGAGCCGGTGATTTTACATGCCTTCATCTTGTAGCCCGTGGTCTTGCAGACCTTGCCATAGTCGGTAGGGGTCTCTGTGGCTAGCCTGGCACTCGAGCTTGGTCCGGGAGATCAATATGAAGAATGACCGGCTCGCTGGGGCACCAGGGGATGGCAGCACCCATAGCCTAATCAAAGCGTTGGTCAACTTGTGTGTGAAGGACACGTTCCTGAAGGCAGGCTGAAATCTGATCAGAAAATGAAATGAATGAAAATTGCTTATTGTCACGAGTAGGCTTCAATGAAGTTACTGTGAAAAGCCCCTAGTCACCACATTCCGCCGCCTGTCCGGGGAGGCTGGTATGGGAATTGGAACTGGGGCCGAGCGAGTCAAATTGTAAGGGCAGGTTACATAAAATGGGCATGTATTCCCTTGAGTAAGGGAGATTGAGGAGGGATCTTAACTTATTTAAAGGATTTGATAGTGTAGATATAGTGGAGAATGAAGACTGAGGTATCACCTTAAAATTACAGCCTGGCTGTTTTGAGGTGATGTTGGGAAGCACTTTCTTTACACAAAGAGCAGTAGAAATCTGGAGCTCTCCCTAAACGGGATGGATTAATCGGGTCAATTGGCACTTTCAAGACTGAGATTGATTGATTTTTGTTGGATCAGGGAGTGCAGGTGGGTAAATAGAGCTGAGGTGCAGATCATCCATCATCCAATTGGGGGACACAGCAGGATTGAGGGGCTGAATGGCCTCCACCTGTTCCTATGAATTGTTTTTTTTCCTTTTACACTTGTAATTTAGACTTCTACCAGATTAGTCTCAATAAGATCACCTATCGGCGGCACCCTTTAGATTGAAGGCACAGTTCAGCAGTATCAGCTCAGTCTGGACTAGTCAGACCAGCAACACTGGAGAGATGACAAGCGGAGGAAATTTCTACCGATTCACCATGACCTGAAATTTCAGCCAGTCCACACCAGCGATGCACTGCCACGATCATTGGTTGGTGGGCAGCCTTATTACCCAAACGATACACCGGGCAGACCGGCACCGTGACAGCACCGACACCGTGGCAGCATCGACGCTGTGACAGTACCGACACCGTCACAGCACCGACACCGTGGCAGCATCGACGCTGTGACAGCACCGACACCGTCACAGCACCGACACCGACACCGTCACAGCACCGACACCGTGACAGCACCGACACCGACACCGTCACAGCACCGACACCGTGGCAGCACCGACACCGTCACAGCACCGACACCGTGACAGCACCGACACCGTCACAGCACCGACACCGACACCGTCACAGCACCGACACCGTGACAGCACCGACACCGTCACAGCACTGACACCGTGACAGCACCGACACCGTCACAGCACCGACACTGTGACAGCACCGACACCGTCACAGCACCGACACTGTGACAGCACCGACACCGTCACAGCACCGACACTGTGACAGCACCGACACCGTCACAGCACCGACACCGACACCGTCACAGCACCGACACCGTGACAGCACCGACACCGACACCGTCACAGCACCGACACCGTGGCAGCATCGACGCTGTGACAGCACCGACACCGACACAGCACCGACACCGTGGCAGCACCGACACCGTGGCAGCACCGACACTGTAACAGCACCGACACCGTGATGGCTCCGGCACCGTGACACACGGACACCGTGGCGTCACTGACACCGTGACAGCACCGACACTGTGACAACACCGACACTGTCACAGCACCGACACCGTGACAGCGCCGACACTGTGACGGCACTGACACTGGGCAGACGGCCACCGCGACAACACCGACACTGTAACAGCACCGCCACTGGGCAGATCTGCACCGTGACAGCAACGACACGGTGACAGCACCGACACCGTGACAACACCGACACTGTAACAGCACCGACACTGGGCAGACTGGCACCGTGACAGCACCGACACTGGGCAGACCGTCACCGTCACAGCACCGACACTGGTCAGACCGGCACTGTAACAGCACCGACACCGTGACAGCGCCGACACTGGGAAGACCGTCACCGTGAAAGCACCGACACCGTGACAGCACCGACACTGTGACAGCAGCGACACCGTGACTGCACCGACACCGTGACAGCACCGACGCCGTGACAACACCGAAACTGTGACGGCACCGACACCGTGACAGCACCGACACCGTGACAACACCGAAACTGTGACGGCTCCGACACCGTGACAGCACCGACGCCGTGACAACACCGAAACTGTGACGGCACCGACACCGTGACAGCACCGAAACTGTGACGGCACTGACACCGGGCAGACGGCCAACGCGACAACACCGACACCGTGACAGCACCGAGACTGGGCAGACCGTCACCGTGACAGCACCGACACTGTGACAGCACCGAAACCATGACAGCACCGACACCGTGATGGCACCGACACTGGGCAGACTGGCACTGTGACAGCACCGACACCGTGAAAGCACCGACACTGGGTAGATCGTCACCGTGACAGCACTGACACTGTGACAGCACCGAAACCGTGACAGCACCGACACTGGGCAGACCGTCACCGTGACAGTACCGACACCCTGATGGCACTGACACTGGTCAGACTGGCATCGTGATGGCACCAATACTGTGACAGCACCGACACCGGGTAGATCAGCACCGTGACAGCACCGACACTGGGCACATCAGCACCGTGACAGCACCGACACCGTGACAGCACCGACACCGGGCAGATCAGCACCGTGACAGCACCGACACTCGGCGGATCAGCACCGTGACAGCACCGACACCGGGCAGATCAGCACCGACACGGTGACAGCACCGACACCGTGACAGCACCGACACCGTGACAGCACCGACAGTGACAGCAGCGACACCGTGACAGCACCGAGACCGTGACAGCACCAAAACTGTGACAGCACCGACACCGTGACAGCACCGACACCGTGACAGCACCGACACCGTGACAGCACCGACACCGTGACAGCACCGACACCGTCACAGCACCGACACCGTGACGGCACTGACACCGTGACAGCACCGACACCGTGACAGCACCGACACCGTGACAGCACCGACACCGTGACAGCACCGACACCGTGACAGCACCGACACCGTGACAGCACCGACACCGTGACGGCACCGACACCATGACAGCACCGACACCGTGACAGCACCGACACCGTCACAGCACTGACACAGTGACAGCACCGACACCGTCACAGCACCGACACCGTGAAAGAACCGACACCGTCACAGCACCGACACCGTCGCAGCACCGACACTGTGACAGCACCGACACCGTGACGGCACCGACACCGTCGCAGCACCGACACCGTGACAGCACCGACACCGTGACAGCACCGACACCGTCACAGCACCGACACCGTGACAGCACCGACACCGTGACAGCACCGACACCGTGACAGCACCGACACCGTGACAGCACCGACACCGTGACAGCACCGACACCGTGACAGCACCGACACCATGACAGCACCGACACCGTAACAGCACCGACACCGTGACAGCACCGACACCGTGACAGCACCGACACCGTGACAGCACCGACACCGTGACAGCACTGACACTGTGACAGCACCGACACCGTGACAGCACCGACACCGACACCGGCACAGCACCGACACCGTGACAGCACCGACACCGTGACAGCACCGACACCGTGACAGCACTGACACTGTGACAGCACCGACACCGTGACAGCACCGACACCGGGCAGATCAGCACCGACACCGTGACCATGACGGCACCGAAACCGTGACAGCACCGACACCGTGACGGCACCGACACCGGGCAGATCAGCACCGACACCGTGACAGCACCGACACCGTGACAGCACTGACACCGTGACAGCACCGACACTGTGACAGCACCGACACCGTGACAGCACTGACACCGTGACAGCACCGACACTGTGACGGCACCGACACTGGGCAGACTGGCACCGTGACAGCACCGACACCGTGACAGCACCGACACTGTCACTGCACCGACATCTGGTAGATCAGCACCGTCACAGCACCGACACAGTGACAGCACAGCCAGTGACAGCACCGACACCGTGACAGCACCGACACCGTGACAGCACCGACACCGTGACAGCACCGACACTGTCACAGCACCGACACAGTGACAGCACCGACACCGTGACAGCACCGACACGTGACAGCTCCGAAACTGTGACTGCACCGACACCGAGACAGCACCGACACCGTGACAGCAACCGACACCGTGACAGCACCGACACCGTGACAGCACCGCACCGTTGACAGCACCGACACCGAGACAGCACCGACAC